>NC_136061.1:1872774131-1874211651 GCF_964261635.1 Lissotriton helveticus | reverse complement strand
CATTTGTAATCAACATTTGTAACGGGGATCCTTTCATACTGTTCGTCGGGTGAGTTCTCCTTGTCTTTTCTAGCCAAGTGTACAAAGGATCATATAAAATCTCAGAACATCAAGTTTATATTAGTGCGAAGGAACACCACGAGGTGTTCGTAAGTTCCGATTGATACCAGCGCCATTTTGGGCGGGGCCGGCTCAGTCCGGAAGCAGCGTCAGGGGGAAATGTTTCCCATTACTGGCAGTTTGGACCAGAGTCCTTTTCGGCAGTTCTAGAATTCATGCTAACAGAAGGAGTGGCAATGTCATGTTTGTTTCGTTGGCGATCAAGGCAGCCGTCCCTTACCGGAAGCCTGCAAAGGCCGAAGGTTCCGCCGGGGACCTTTGTAGGATCTTCAAGGCTGCGGAGATGCTGTCGGAGATGGGGGCTCGTGCTCCAGGGGGCAAATGTTCGAGTTATATTGCTGGTCAAAGTTACTCTAGTGGCCGGGGCCCGCCTTCCAGCGGACCCAGACGCCATTTTGAGGCCCTACAGGGGCCACTCTCGTCGAGTTTGCAAGAGTGGGAGAGATCCTTCGGAGTGAACGGAAGAGGGCCCTGTTGTGTGAAAGCGGGACGTTCAGCTGGGGTGCAGCTGTGATGCCCCCCACCTGGGGGGGGGGGGCGAGGGAGACTCGTTCGCATCGTCTCCTTCTCCCGGTGCACTCCATGCCGCTCTTTTTTATCGCCCCGCATGAAGGTCTCTCCACATCCGGTGTTTCCCAAGTCCTGTGCTCAGTGCTGTGGGAGCATGGCCACCTGTGGCGCGCATTCGGCGCGGCACGAGTATCAGTGCAGTCATTGCAGGTTCGGTGTTCCGAAAATATGGTCACCATTGCACGTTCGGTGCTGCGCAAGTACTGGGGTGCCACCATGGTGTGTTCGGTGCTGTGGAAGTATTGGCACCATCGCCTGACTGGGGGTGTTCGGTGTCGGGCCGGGGGCTGGGAGACCTCCTATCGGTGGAGGTGGGAGAGGCTCGTCCGCGTCGCCTCTCCCTCCCAGCCCAACTTGGACAAATTGTTGTGGAGGTACGTGCAGGACATCCCGCCGTCCAGAGCTGCTGCGGCTGTGACGGAAGAGAAAAGGAAAAAAAAAAGGTGCCTCGTTCTCCTCTGGACATGTGGCGGGACTACTTAAGTCTATCCAGGCCCGTTGCGGCTGGCTGAGGAGACATGTGGCGGGACTACCTACAACTGCCCGGGCTGCTGGCTCCTGCCTCTCCTCCGGCTCCCCCATACGTTAAGATTTCCTGACCAAGAGTTGGCGGCCGGGCCCGCCTTATATGGGTTGCCGTTGGTTGGGCGTAGCCGTAACCCTGCCCTACTTTGGAAGGTTCCAGAATGGGGGGGGGGGGGCGAATGTTCTGTTTGACTTTCATTTTCTACAGTTTACCGTTATTATTCCTTGTTTGTTGTGCTAAATTAAAAGTTCTAGTTCATTAATGGTCTACGGATTTTGTTTTACCATTTCTTTCTTTCCAGGTTGCTTTTACGCTAAGTTTCTGCTAACAGAGGTTGAGTAACACGGAAACACGTGTAGAGGGATGACGCAGATTTGTACATTACATACACACAAACTCAGACGGGGGACAGTACAAGTACGAATATAAAACAGTTATTGGTCATAATTATCTCTTTCCGTCTGTGAATTTGAAACGAGGCTGGGTTCCCGTCTTGTCGTTGCCCGACCTAGGAGAACTTGAGCATGCCGCTGAAATTGTCCTGGCGAAATCTGTGCCATCGGGCATAATCAAACGTGGTGGTTCTGTCTGGTCTGTCTATGTAAGTCGGGTTCTTCTTTGTCTCGCGCTTTTTCTCGTACTGCCGGTCTGTCGTTCCTGTCGGCCCTTTGCCTTTACTCACGCTCAGTAGAGTCGGGCATTGGGCTTTCCAGTGTCCGACATACCTACAAAAAGCGCATTGGTCTGGCCCTAAGTCTGGTCGTCTTTTGCATAGTGTCGGGGGATAAGTTGTGGGTAGCGGTGTCCTGGGGTTGTCCTGTCGGTATATTTCTCTACTTGGTTTGTCCTCGTCTTTTCTCTGTCGTTGCATAGCCTCTCTGCGCCACATACCGAGACTGTCGAGCATAATTGGCGTTGTCTTATTATTTCGAAGGGCTATTTCTAACGTTTCTATTTTATCAAGGTCAAAGGATCCTGCCAGTGGCCACTGTTTGTCTTGACTCTCTTCGGTATACCTGTGCCACAATTTATTATAGGCTATGGTGACTAATCCATAGTTTATGAACATGTCCTTATTAGGGGTGCCTTCTAGTGGAGCTATATGGTCCACCTCTAATACACGGTCCGGGCTAAACAGGCTATTAATCAGTGGGGAGAAGACAGACATGACGGCTCGTAACGAGGGACTAAAAAGTCAGCACTGCCTATCTTATCACTAGGTGCAAAGACCGGACAGAATATTTCTATTCAACGTTGTTTGCAGGCAGTGAATACCTCATGGATCAAAAATAACAAAAAGACCAATAAATAACAATGGGGAGAATGAGTAGGTCCGCAAAGATCTGCGTTACCTACCCTTTTCACTATCTGCAAAAAGGGTGGTCTCTTCCCTGTTTGCAGACAGGGAATCTCCAGGAAACAATAGTTTTGCGAACAACAGTTCAGTTTCAAGTAATTATTGAGTGGGGGAGAAAAAATAAGCACGGCTGCTGCCCTACCTATCCTCCACTGCTTGCAAAGAGAGAGCCCGTTGTTTCTCCGTTTGTAGACAGTGAATCTCCAAATAAATAAAGAGCAATACTAGTATTTTTAAACAATCAAACAATCAAGCACTTATTTCGCAACTTGTCGTGATTACACGACCTTACCCGGACCATGTGGACAGTTTCTTGTCTTCCGAATCCAGCGCCCGATCGTCCTCTTTTTCTCGTATTTCTCACGGCACTCCTGATGGTCCCCAGTCAGGACCGTAGATCACTCGAGAGAGGTCTGTTCGGAACTAGTGAAGTTCGGATGATCGGCTGCCAGACGAGGGTCTATTGGGCAAGAGCTCTCCCGATCGTTGCAGTCGTTCACTCTGTCGTCGGGACCTCTCCCACTGGATCCACGAGTCGCTGATGGGCCCCACGCTTGGGACGCCAATTGTTAAAACCTAAGTCGGGTCGGGGACAATCGATATTTGCCCGGCGGTATTGCCTCTGTGACCCTCTAGTTATTTAATCAATGAAGAGGCAGGCGCTGGAGACTGGAAAGCAGGAAACAAGGTTTTTATTCTCTCCGGAGGAGAACACAACGAAACGGACAGAAGGTATCGTTCTGAGGTGCTCTAACTTACGTTTGAGGCCTGGCCCCTTATATACAGTGTTTGTGGTTTTTATTACAGTTTACATACACATGACAAAGCTTTGATATACGGAAAGACGTTCCCGGAATCCCCCTTTTGGGCCCGTTCCCACACATATCTACAGTAGAAGTCCCCACCCTAGTCACAACAGGTGATGAGTATCACGCAGCTGGATATTCCGCCGATTCACGGAATGTGGGGGGTTTGATCGGATCTCATGGAGTGGGGGCTTTGATCAACCCGGGGATCCTTTGATGGGGGAAACTTTCTATTGTACGGGGAGGGGCAAGGAATGGTATCGGCAGAGCTGGGTGTCGGCCTGGGAACGGGGAAGACAAAACGGGCACACGGGGAAGAAGGGGGTTTGCATCTAAGGGCCGGAGATCATGATAGGGAAGCAGGGGGGTGTCGCGCTGGGAACAGGATGAGGGCCTGGGGCAGAGCAGCGCCGAAGAGGGGTTTATGACTCAAGGCAGGTGCAAGCAGGGGGGTGGTCAGCGTGCAGGCTTAGTGAAGGCGAAGGGCTATGTCAGGGGCCAGCAGCATGCAAAAGGGTTCGCTCTGATCGGGGCATCTTAAAAAAATGGCGGGCGCGCACGACAAAAGTGAGGCATCAGGGGAAGAGGCAAGATGGCGCAGATAATGTTCACCAAAACGTACTAATTTTCAACAACTGCTTATGATTTGTAAGAATATAAGCAATGTGCATTTGAATGGATCCCTTCCGGGCCCTGTAGTTATGTCCTTAACTTTTTAGGTAAAAGCACTCACTGATTTCTGAATACTGAATGTAAAAGCTTTAAGGTAAACATGTTGTTCCTACTTACATTTCACATGCTTTACTTACTCTTGTATTCCCTATGAGTGTTTGCTTTTCCCAGGATGTTAAACTTTTTTTAGGCAGCATATTGCTCTTGTTTAGTGCTTTTTTGAATTGAGTCGCATCCAGGTGTTTATAGCGGGGCACAATTGGGTTGCAGTTTAAGGCAGGGTGAGTTTCTCTCAGAGGGGCAGTATGGTGTTCAGTGGGGTAGAGGATGTGGTACTATGGTCAGGGCTGCCGAATTGCAAACTGGGGAACTAGGTTCAGCCTTCATGACCAGCCCCCCAGACCACTCTCCTGAGGGAGCACATTCCCATGCTCGACATTAGAAGGCCCCGTGAGACCATAGAAGAATGGTGTCTTAGCACCAGCAGGTGGACCCTAGCGGTGGCAAGTGTGGGTTAACCTTGAAGGCCTATGAAGCAGCACACCCTAGAGCAACAGTGACTCTGTCATCAAGGTCACGGGACCCTTGAGAAGGGCCGGCTCTAGAGCTGTGCGACCGGTGTGACCGCACCAGACACTGACTTTGGGTGGGGCATTTTGTTTGCAAGTATATTATGGTTTTAAAAGGACTTGTTTTCTCCTTCCTGGCCTCCAGCAATTCTCGGCAACAATAAAAATGTTATGATAACTCAGGTGATTAATGGTCTTCCTAGAGAGAGATCGGAGTTTTGTCTACTGGACGTTTTGACTCATGGAAAGGTAGCGCAGAGGGTTAATGGGCCTACTGCAATGAACATGCAGATCAAAAAGTGCACATAATGTAAATAGGTCAGTGCTTTTGTCAGAGAGATCCTTTTGTTACTTCAGTTTATAAGTTAAATTCCTAACAATGAACAGAGAGCTATTAGCTGTCATCTAAGAGCTGCATGCAAACGGCAAGATATACATTAGAGCGGTTTTGTGTTTTCCCCCAGTCTTTCATTATCATAATGTTGTAAAAGGTGTTGATTTGGATAGAAATGCATTCTGACTATTAAAGAGAACCCCCAAACATGGTATTACAGTTTACATTTTGAGTTTGTGTTTCTCCAAACCACTCACTATCAAACTATATTTCCCACTAGTATGGTTGTCATGGGACTCCTATACCCCATAGTCCTTTGTCTTATGTAACATTTCCTATACACTGATTTGCACCCATATGATTGATTGTCTCTGTGTAATGACACCTTACACTGGTATGAGTGGTGCTGTAAATCAAATTAAATGCATCCAGAGTGTGGGAATGGAAACTTGAGGGGCACTGTTAAAGGGTGGTAGTGAGGCAATCCGTGGCGGAGGTGGTCATTGGGGGCACCAACAAACAATGTTGCACAGGGCGCCACCAGCGCTAAAGCCGGCCCTGCCCTTACGGTTATTCCCCCTCACCCATTAGTACCTCCACTGGCCTTGATTCAGCAGTAGTAGCTGCAACTCACCAGGGATCGGCAATGCAGGATTTGCACATACACCAAACTAAGTTCACAAACTTCACAGTCTCTCTGCTTCATGCACAAGCACTTTTAACATGTGCAGCCTGCTTTGGGGCCACTGGAATTATGCAGCAAAGCAGGCCAAAATTATGCCGCAGTGCTGACTATATCATACAGCAAAAAAAAGGATTGGGCGTAATGCATTGTATTTTCTGATACTTTATCATTTTGACATTTCTACACATGCTAACAGTCTCTGCAAAGATTTTGCCTTATTAGTACCAGTGTAAAATATAAATGCGGCAGTGAACAAGTTGATCAGTCAACCTTTGCAAAGGGCCATCCACTTCACAGCAACACATGTCACAATTTTTTATTAACATTTGATCTGTTTCAGCTACAAACAATTTATTAGTTAAAATTGGTAGATTATACAGCAGATGATGTAGTATGTGGCAAATATGGCAGAGACGTAATTATATAGAACAGATTTGCAAACTAGGATATTGTGCCATTCATGTTTGAACTGCTCTTGTGGAAAAAGGGAGGAGAAGTGCTGATGACAGAAACTCCATGGCTCATAGAGAAATGGCTGTGCTTCCATTTATAAGCGTATTTGGGACATTCTGTGATTGGAAACATATCCCACTTTGTGATTGTGTTTTAATGTCAATAACTCATATTAAACCCTAAATTATCATGTCTATCCATTGGTTGAATTAAATAATATTATAAGCTGCAATTGGTTAGTGAAATTCCAAACAAATGCTAACAATTAGGATGTTTTGCACATTCTGACCACACCTCTGACTCCGTCAACTGATCCAATCCTCAGGTTTATTCCCACCCTCTGATTCTCTGCCCACAGTTCCCCTACTTTGTGTTCTCCACTTTGACCACTGGATGAACCAGCCACTACGATAGCTCTATCATCAGTTCTCATGCAGAATGCCTCCGCCTCTTTGCAGGTTCTGATCTTAAATGTTAGAAAACATAGTTGCAAATAGCATCTACGAATGCGGTACCTCATGTGGCACAGCAGAAGAAAATGACATAGCATCTCGCGGCCTCCCATGGAGCAGAGACACTTCTCCGATCTGTCACCTGATGATTTGTCCATCTTTTATTCACGGAAGCCACTAGTAGTGTTCCTAATCTAAATTTGAGATAAAGAGCCCTTATTTTCCTGCCGGATAAATGTAACTGAGACAATCAACAAGGGCCAGGTCTTGATTAAAGGAAATGTAACGATTTGACAAGTCACCTAGATAGCTAAAATGTGTTCGTTGTTTATGGTGCCAATATGCCTTCATTACCACTTCATGGCTATCCTTCATGATCATTTCAGGATGATGCCAATATTTGTTTAGGCCAATACTGGTCAGAACATCTGACAAATGAACAAACCACAGTGGCTTGTGATAGCCTTGCTGCTTCATAATGTCTTGAAGAGTGAGTCTATATGACACCAGTTTGTCCCTGGACCATATGCGGAACCAATATTTTAGTGGAGCCATTGCAATATAGTCCTCAATTTTTGGTAGACCTAGATCATTCCTTAAAGCCCGCATTGGCGTACAGCACCCCCGATGTAGTAACCGGCGAATGAAGTTGTTTTCAGTGGTTTGTATTTCTATGTTTTTCTTGTATCCCCAGACCTCAGTGCCAAATATACACGCAGCCCTTGCTTTTATTTTATAGGCCAGCATTGCTGACTTCACTGAGTGATTGCCAGATGAATTTGCAAATCTCACTACTGCTCCAGCTAGCTGGTCTAATGTGATGGTGCTTTTTGATTGCTGTTGAGACCACTTAAGTTTGTCATCCAATCGGATACCAAAATAGTTGTAAGTAGATACTTGATTCAGGGGTGTTTTGTAAATCTTAAAAGTGGCTCGCAGCTTTTGCTTTTGGTTTAAGATAATATATCTAATTTTCTCTGCATTAATGGACAATTTCCTTGCCGTACAAAAGGACTCATAACCTTCCAGTAGGCGGTTCATTGATAACTCTACTCTAGCCACCAATACTGCGTTGTCCGCAAAGAGCAGGTTTGTGTTGTGGTCATTGCCTGCTTTTGGTACATCCAGATTGAAGTTCTTCAGAGTGCAGGAATGTCATTTATGTAGCAGTTAAAAAGGGTTGGGGCTAAGACACAGCCCAACACATCGCTTGATTTGTATTTCAGTTGTTTTTTCGCCTCTTGTGCTATATCTTATTCTTGTGGTGTTGCCAGAATGCAGAGCAATTGGGAGCTTCAAGATGTCATCGGGGATGCTAATTCTATTTAGTATTTGCCATAACATGGGGCTATCAATGCTGTTGAAGGCTGTTTGGAGATTGACAAAGACCAGGTTGAGTGATGAATTTTTAAGGCACGCATATTTGGAGCAAATTAGATTCAGTCTCAAAACCTGATCTACCGTGCTCTGGTCCCTCCTGAAACCAGCTTGGTATGGTGATATAAAATCGAATTCTTCCAGCCATTGGTGTAAATGAGATAAAATTAGTTTTCTAAACATTTTACCCACCCTATCAAGCAATGAAATCAGCCGGTAGTTAGTAACAAGGTCTCTCATGCCTTTCTTATGAATAGACACGATTATTGATTTCCGTCATGATTGTGGAATGTCTCTTAAGAACCAGATGGTATTAAAGGTTTGTGTTAGAACTGTAGACCAAAGAGTTAACTGGTTTCGAAAGACATCTGATGGAATTTTGTCCGGGCCTGCAGCTTTATGAGGTTTTTGCGACTTGATTGTTAGCACACCTGCCTCTTCAGTAAATTGTTGCTTTTGCTCTCTGGTCATAGGATTTACTGGAGATATACGAGATGTCATTGACGGTACCTGGTGTGAAATCAAGTTTTTCGAGCCTACATGATTGATGGCTGTCTTTTTGATTTCTAAATTTCATGTCTGATCTCCACCTATCATTTTCCTCCTGGCACTTTGGTTGCCTACTGTTGGGGATTGATATTGTGGTGCTGGAATTGTGAGCCCGTTGTACAGGGGCTCCGGTTGATTTTTGTATGGAGCGCTGTAGTGGGCTACCCAAATTGGGCTAATATCCTGCTCCATATTCTTTGGGGGACCCTCGCAACAGCTTCTAATGATTTCCCAGATTTTCTTAGCATTTCGTGAAGATTTTGCGTCCAACAGTTCTTGCCATAACGTATGCGAGTAATACTTCTTTTTGTATTTTAGAAGCCCCTTGTACTGTTTCCTTTTCTCCAGGAAAAATGGTTCATTCGCTTTACACACGTGTCGGTTCTTTAGGACCAGAGACAGGGATTTTTTTCAGTTTTGCACACTCCTGATCAAACCAATACAGACCATCCTGAAGAGATTTCTCGGAAACGGGATTAGTTTCATACTCTCTCTCCAGAGTTGTTTGGAACAGAAGCTCCTCAAACTTGCGCATTTGGAGCTGTTGTTGCTCCGTGTTGTTCACAGGTGTATCTAATGTCATGTCATGTAATGTTAACCATTTTGAACTAGTGGTACTGATCCAGCGGCCTATAGAAAATATGTCATAAATTACGTTACCCAACTCTACTACTTATACTAATAATCACCAATTAAACACAAAGGCCCATTAATCAAACATGACATATTATGACCAACTGAACCATGTGGCCTAATTAACCTATTCACAAATTATATACATTTATATACAACCGCGGTAGATGAATATCATTATTTCAATAAACCTAACTATTTATTAAGCCACTTATGGCGATAGAATCTAGCTAATGGTAACCTGAACCCATGAAATGTCAAGACCAGCTTGTTTTCAAAAGTAAGATTTTATTAGCTATTTATTATGATTTCGTAAATGTAATTTTTATTAAAGCATCTTTATTAGAATTATTGCAGGTAAAAACATTATAAGTTTCAATTTATTATTGCAAAAGTATTTTTCTTGTTTAGCATTTTTCTGAACCTAAGTCCCTAACTAAGCTAAATAGTTGGAAATAAAATAAAGTCTTTGAGGGCTCTTACATGCTCCAAGTGAAGTCCGTCAGCACGACACCCTCATCCAAAGGTCAGCAAAAGCAGCAGAAAGCATAACCCTTCCACGGGGAAAGAGTTTTTATACCTTACTACGCTAACTAATCTAAGTAAAAGTAATTCTTTTCTGCAAAAGTCGGAGTCCCATTGGTTCACGAGTGACAAGTGACATGTCACCTCATTTTCAAAACATCAGTTCCGTCACTTTCTTAGAGTCCATTGTCTCTAGCATTCGAGCTCCAAGGCTTCCTCAGATTGCAACAATTTCTTGCATAAAATTTGTCATCATGTCATTTTCGCTTCCTCGGATGCAAAGTTATCAAATGTTCCTCCTGCCGGTTCCTGGCCTTGGCCTTGTCCGAGTAGGAGACTGCTAGAAACACACCACGCTTTCCAAATGTTGCCACCGAAAGGAAATCTTTCTTTGAATGGACTCTCTCTTGCTCCGTGCAGAAATTATTTGCAAACTCGAGTAAACTAGGCCCAAAGCTGTCAATTTAACGTCCACTATTATATAAACAAACACAAAAGAATAATTAATGTAAGAAATATTATTTGTTCTGTTGCCACCCAGCATTTACTAATGATTAACCCATTAGTCTAAATTACCTAGCCAAAGCAAACAATTAAAGCAGCGTTATATCTACCAGTCTTCTTTAAATCCATCGAAATTCTTTATGCACCTATAGAAAATAGAGTGACGCCACATAGACAAGGGAAGCAAAACAAGCACATGCATACTTTTAAAAACAGCCGCAATTAGTTATAACATGACAAAAGGACAAAATTAATTTATTAATTTGCACGAACAAAAAGATGCAACAATAATGCACATTTATGAGCACACATGTTAATTTCCTGCGTGTAATGTAATTTTAATCTAGGTTGAATTAATACAAACACAGTACCAAACGTTAATAAAGTTATTCTTCATTATGGAAGTGTGACTTCACGAGTTGAAATAAAATTATTTCCAAATCTCGCTCCATCAGTACAGATATCTGTTTCCTTGTTATCTTGTAACCTGATAATGTTTTTTTCTGTTTAAATTTAAGGCAATTTTATGGCCATTTATGATTCAAGTAGAATGTGTCTCGTAGAGAACTGGATCTGGATGTTTCAAAAGTAGAAGCCGTGGATCGTGATCACTTTGGAGCCTGCTGGTTACTACCATGTCGATAATGAGGTGCCATGCTTCCATGTTTACTGCTATATCATCAATAGTGCTTTGTCTGACATCAACTCGATAAGTGAATTTTAGTGGTTATCGACCATTCAGCGTGCACAGACCTTCCTCTACTAAAGCCTTAAAAATGAATTCACCTCTTTTCTTTTGTTCATAGTTTTATATACCGCAAACTTGACCCGAAGGTATCAGAGTGCATTACATGAGCACCAGTTGCATTACACATTCATTTTTGTTAGGCAAGGGGAGATTAAGTGATTTGCCCAGAATCACAGAATGTTGAGCGTCATTGCCGAGACTCAAACCTGGGTCCCAAATATGAGATCGACTGCCCTAGCTGTTAGGCTACATCCTCACCCTCTACCTTTCTTTGTTTTTTTGCAGTAATCTTCAGGTGGCAGGGGAATCTCCCAAGCTATGTCCTCTTCAATTAGTGATTCATCAAAAAATAGTGAGTACAACTTAGTATTGAAGTCCCCGTAAAGGATTTTGCAGCTTAAGCTAGAGTAAGCCGAAGCTCCCGGCATTGCATCAAGATAGTGTATTGATGATTTTTCTGAGCTTGTCGTTGAAAGATGTTCTTTAAGGGAAGCAAGATCAGATTTAATTTTCTTACAATCACCTGGTGGAAAGTAACAAAGTTATCATTTCGGTTGTCCATTATTTACTTTTTACGTGTGTGATTTGAATATTTTTATTGAGTATGGTGTCATTTATTTCAGTTTGTTCAAGAACAGTGGTTCTTATCCACATATTGAGGCCTCCCACTGGTCTTCCTTTTTAGGTCTCGTGACCTGCAATGCGCACAAGCGCATTGAGGGATCGAGAATTCAAGTGCTCAAAATCCTCATGAAACCACTAGCTTTTTGCTGCGGTTTTCATGAAGTTCACGTGGCCACATGCACGCGCTTTTGGGCCATAAACTTGCATTTCTCCTCCCCCTCCCCAGCCAGCTTCCCCCAGGCCGTAGCAGCACTCCTCCCACACCAGCACCTCCCCTCTCTCTCCCCGCAAACACAGCCTTGCCCTAGCAGCACTCCTCCCACACCAGCACCTCCCCCCTCCCACACCAGCACCTCCCCTCTCTCTCCCCGCAAACACAGCCTTGCCCTAGCAGCACTCCTCCCTCACCAGCACCTCCCCCCTCCCACACCAGCACCTCCCCTCTCTCTCCCCGCAAACACAGCCTTGCCCTAGCAGCACTCCTCCTCCTACACCAGCACCTCCCCCCTCCCACACCAGCACCTCCCCTCTCTCTCCCCGCAAACACAGCCTTTCTACGTACATGTATTCCACGTCCCAGCGCTCCTTTTCTCCCCCTTCCTTGACCCAGCTTGCTTTCTTAGCCTTCCCTTCCTCCTGCTCGGTTTACCCTCTCCCCCAGCTCTTGTCGCTTCCTCCCCCCACCTCTCCCTCGAGCACGTTTTCGACACATCTTTGTCTTTTTTTTAACATTAAATAATGGCGGCCGCGCATCTTGTTTTTTTTACTTTAAACAGTCGACCGTTTGTAAGTGTGACTTTTGAGTGCGTTGTGAAGCGGCACACGAGGTGTGAGAAGCCGAGGTCTGCTGCTAGCGGGCAGTGCTAGTTTGCCCTCCTTCCCTGCTCTCCCGGGCCTTCCTTTTATTACTGCGGCCTGCCATTGTTTTCCCCCTACCGCCACCAGCGCTGCCAGCCTGTCTTCTAGCAGCACTGTTTCCAGATTCCCCAGTGACAGCAGCGGTTTCTTCTTCATGTATGGATCCAGACCCTTTTACAGCGTGACACTAGACTCCCCCCACCCCCCGGCCACATTCCACCCGCCGATGGGCTGCCCTACATAGACATGGGCCGCAGGGCCCCAGAGCTTTGCCAACCTGCTCATGCCCGTGTCTGCCCCACAGCAAACTGTTCCTGCCATAGAGGTCACCAACAGCCAGATGCAGTTAAGCAGTACATGGACCCTAGGGCAAATGGCATCGCGAAATAAGAACGGATATGCTAGAGGTCGTTTTTTTTTAATTTATAATTTTTTTTAGCACTTTTAGATAGCGTAAACTTGACCGAGATGTTTTGGAGCACTTTATATCAGTACCAATTGCATTACAGACGGACACCAGGCTTGCATTGAAGAGAGCAGGCATGCACAGCAGGCTGTGCAGATATTTATAAACTATGTTCTTTTACAGTGCATGTTTGTTGATTTAACTAAAACTGAACAGACTAAATATGGGAAGCCGGGGTGTGCTTATTTTTTTATCGCTTGATTTCAAAATGCAAAAAGAGAGGCAAAGGTGACTATTTGTGCGTGCACTGCTGGGTTACAGTGTACCCAGCGTGCAAATAAACAATGCTGTAACATTGGCTTCGACTCGGATAGTCGTACAATATTTACAAACAAGTTTGCAGTCCGGAATTGCAGGACAGTAACAGCGTTCCGGAGATGTATTTAAAAAAGTCGAGAAAACTGCTAAATGCAGTGAAAAACTCCAGTAGCAAATAACACGTAAAGAGTAGAGAAGTGACTCCCATGCCCTCTCACTGTTCATGTCCTAGACGGTAGCCATTCCTCAACCCAAATTGGTGTCTCGGTCTGTTTCTGTGGTTCTTGCCCCTTACTCCAGATGCCTGGCACTGCTGCCATCAGCTTTCTGAGTGCCATGTCTAACTGTGGCAACGCCCCTCTTAACCGATTCGATGTCCAACATCGTTATCTTCCCGTCTTCTAAGAGCTATGACTCTGCCTCTTTGTGATCTCATCCAAACCACGAGTTGCGGATACTCTGTCACGGTGACACAACCCCCTCCCACCAGCCCTCAGTGATTAGCTAGGGTGCCCACATCGAGGCCTTGCAGGATATCCGAATCTTCCCAGGTGGCACTAAGCAACCACCAGGCTTCTACAGAATAATAACAAGCATTTGCAATGCAATAGGTCTTGCATTTATGCGAGTGTAAGCTATTGCCATTGTAAATGGCAATCTATTATTTGTTTTATAAACCAAAATAAAAGGCATAGCCATTTACAATGCCAGTAGCTCAAACTCTCATAACTGCGAGACCTATTGCATTGCAAATGCTTGTTGTTGTTTAGTTGCCGGCAAATGATATGTTGTGTAGCCATCTATGTCAATGATGTCTAAGGCCTACGTTTCTTTAAAGCAGCAGATGTTCTGTTTTCCAACAAAGGACAGCCAATCCTTATTCTCCTCCTTGGATTGTGGACCTGCTATGTTCCAACTCAATATTTTCAGACTCTCTTTTTGACCACATCAATAAGAAGTCACCTCAGTAGATTTCAAAATAAATTTAAAATATACGAAAAAAACTTGTCTCACAGTTTGCAAATGAGAGAAGCAGGGCTCTGAATCTTCCAGGGTCAGTGGAATTATGAGGCAGGACAGGCAGCACCTCATTTTGTGGCAGGGTTGACTAAATTATGCGACAAGAATAGACACATTACATGGAGTAATGCAGCACATTTTGTAATAGTATTACTTAATTTTAAAAATAATTTTTAGGGTCAAGCCCTGCTAGCGCAGGCGTCTCACTTGCGAGACACTGTTGTATACAGAAAAGGGCCTGGAGCCCACCTGATGCTTACAATTTGTTGGCATGACGTCACTTTTCTTTAAATCCTCTTTAATTGGCCAGTGCAAGCCATACATCATTTTAGATCATTGCTGTGGAGCAGGAACCAAGCACAGATTAATTCAAGTTAATCTGTGCCTATCCGCTCCTCACGACTTAATTAAGGTACTATTTGTTCCCCCTCCTATTACCTCAGCCCGCTGTCTCCCTCCATAGCTCTTACCCTTTTTTCAAGCTTTTACTGCCTCTGCTTCAGTTTCAATTACTGTGCAATCTTCTTATGTCTGCTTTAATCCTCTTCCATCACCATCTCCATGTTGTGGTCTCTCACCCTCCCTGCCGTTTGTCATTGGTGTGCCTGTTTGCATGTCCCCTCTCTGTTTCTCGTGTGTCTGTTTTGTGTTTGTGTTTCCTTTTCTGCCTCCGCTTCTTATTCTGTCAAATCCGGCACTCTCCCAGATGGCTGGAAACGCGCAGAAGTGAAGCCCCTCATCAAGAAACCCTCCACAGACCCGACGGACCTGAAGAACTATCGACCCATCTGTCTCCTTCCCTCTGCAGCCAAAGTCACAGAGAAGATTGTCAACGCCCAGCTGACTAACTTCATCGAAGAGAACTCCATCCTCGACCCCTCCCAATACGAATTCCGCAGCAACCACAGTACAAAGACCGTCCTTCTCGCTGCCACTGACGACGACTGCACGCTCCTCGACCAAGGCCACACGGCAGCCCTCATCCTACTCAACCTCTACGCAGCCTTCAACACCGTCTCCCACTGCACCCTCACAGCCAGATTCCGTGACGCCGGAATACAGGGAACCGCCCTCGACTGGCTCCGCTCCTTTCTCGCCGGCAGAACCCAAAGGATCAGACCCCCGGCTTTCCTCTCTGAGCCCAGAGACATCAACTGCAGAGTACCACAAGGATCTTCTCTCAGTGCCATGCAATTCAACGTCTGCATGGCCCCCGCGCCGCCATCATCAGACAGCAGGGAATCAGCATTGTATCCTATGCCGACGACACCCAGCTCATACTCTCTCTCACGAAGGACCCTGAAACCACCAAACTCAGTTTACAAGAAGCAATAAAAGGAGTTGCAGCTTGGATGAGCAGCAGCTGTCTGAAACTCAACTTGGAGAAGACAGAAGTCCTAGTTCTCAGACCCTCCCCCTCCGCGTGGGACAACTCTTGATGGCCCATTCCCTCGGCACCCCACTCACCCCCACGGACCACGCCCGAAACTACGGCATCATACTCAACTCCTCCCCCACCATGACCTGACAGATCAACCCCATTGCCTCCACCTGTTTCTACACCCTCTGCATCCTCCGTAAGACTTTCAAGTGGATCGCCTTGAAGCCAGAAATACCGCCACCCAAACACTCATAACAGGCAGACTGGACTATGGAAATGCCGTTTAAGCTGGAATCAACAAATCCCTGCTAAGCAAACTCCAGACCATACAGAACCCCACGGACAGACTCGTCCTCGTTATCCCACGGCACGAGCACATCACCCAACACCTGCAAGACCTCTACTGGCTCCCCATCGAGAAGAGAGTAACCTTCAAACTACTCACCCACGCCTACAAATCCCTCCACAACAGCGGACCCAAATACCTCAACGAAAGAGACTCCTTCCACGTACCCAAAAGGAATCTCCGCTCCGCCGACCTCGTCCTAGCAGAAATCTGGCATATCCGCAGAACCAGAGCAGGTTGAAGAGTCTTCTCCTACATCGCAGCCAAAGCCTGAAATGAGCTCCCAGTCAACATCAGACACTCCCCCACTCTGCACACCTTCTGGAAGATCCTCAAGACCTGACTCTTTGGCTGAACTGGAGCTGCACCCCTCCCCCCCAGCGCCTTGAGACCCTCACAGGTGAGTAGCATTCTTTAAACCCCCCGAATGATTGATTGATTGATTGTGTCACTTGGTGTACATCAGTGACGGCTGCCACAGAGTGATTCAGGTGGGGCGAGGGCATGGGGGTTTGAAAAAAATTACATTTTACTTACCAGGCTGCTGGCCGCCGCCTCTCCTAGGTCCTCTTCTGTTCATGCACGCAGGCTCCAAAACCCCCCTAAGCCAATCACAACGCTGCTGCCACCATCATGACAGCTGCGTTGTGAGTGGTCTGAGCACCCTAGTTTGGGGCTCAGACACGGAGTGGAAGCCTGTGCATGTTCTCCACCCAGGCTGTGCAAACAAAACTTTCAGTATGTGCAAACATGAACATGTGCGGTAATCACAATAGCACATATTTTTCCCTTTTGCGCAGAACTGCAAATAGCCATGAAGAAGCTTTAGGAGAGGCTTCACAGAAGTAAAATAGTATTATTTCTTTTTTCATACTTTTTAGAATGAAAAGAGACGTGGTTTCCTCCCCAGTATAGTTTATATAGCAGGTGTAGGCTATATAGTTTATAAAGCAGGCACAGGTAACTTGATCTTAGAGTAGTCCTACTCTAAGATCAAGTTGATTTTAGAGCAGGACACAGCAAGATTTCATATCTGGGCTGTAGAGTGGAAAGGTATTCCTATGGCAGTTCCAGGTTTATAGATGAGATCGGTGAGATGTTAAGAACCTAATCATTTCTGATGCTCAAAGTGGCTGTGTGTGCTGTGTTAAGGTGGTAAAAGCAACACTCAGACACATCACTCACAGCAGTAATCCCTCTAGTGAACTGAAATAAAGTCTTCGTTCTCCAAAAGTCAAGCACCAAACCTAACAGGGGTGTGACCCAAAACAGACCAGATTTCCATATGAGAAGGCCAATATCAACGTAGAGACATCAAACATCATCAGTGCTCCAGTCGCCACCATTCACGTGTCACAATCGCTAAAAAGTGTGCCTGTTACAGACACTACCTGTGCCACTATCAGGACGTAAATCCCCACTGAACTTCAGTACCACTATCTCCAGTTGCAACCAGTACCAACACCCCCACTAACTGTCAGTATCAGTCAGATTCCACAATCACTGTAACAGTGACATCAAGCCATCATTGATACAAGGGCTTCATTCATCATCTGTACTATTGTCCCCTGTCCAGTCACCATCCTTATTTGTGCCCCAAGGCACCATTAGCACCACAGTCCGAAGTCACTGTCAGTGGCGGTGCCCCAGTCACCTTCACCAGTGCTACAACCCACTAAGACTGTCGGTGCCACTGTCACCATCACTATCAGTACTATAGAATGCAGTGCCCTCAGTGAAAGTGCCCCAGTAACCATCATTGCCAGGAACTCCGGCAACCTGCAGTACCAGAGTCCCCATTCAAGATCAGTACCGGTGTCATTATTATAATAGTACACACAATTATCATCAGTACCAATTTTCTAGTCACCATCAGTGCCACAGCTGCTAGTCTTCATCAATACCTTAGTGCACAGTGCTCATCAGTACCACTATCCCCAGTAACCACTAATTCCAGTGTCCTCATTCACAATGGTGACCAGTGTAGTTATCAGTACCATTACCTTCAGTCACCATTAGTACCACTGTCACATGTTTCATCAGTACAATGTTCCCCAGACACCATCGCAACTGGTGTTACTATCAGAACCTATACCACCACTCATCATGACTACAAGGGACACCAGTCAACATCAGTAATAGTGGTCCAACACCAGCAACTCAAATGCCAGCAAGAACATCTGTTATGCAATTGATTAACATCAATCTGGTGTACAGCAAAGTAGCAAATACAATAATTCTTATAAATCTATATGCACATCCAAGAAGTGAGTGAAAAAACGCCCTATTTAACAAACTGATCAACATAATAACGGAAGTAAGGTTTGAGAACCCATTGTGGGAAATATTAATAACAGGCGATTTTAATTCTAACCTAATACATACACCAAAGGAAGATGATCACGTAACCGCAGAAAAACGCAAAATGGGCAGTGCAAACTCAAGCACCACCACCCTTCAAGCGATATGATTTAAGAGGGTGCAAATTAGTGACAAATTTAGAATACCTTTGCATGAGAGTAAGAAATGGAAGAACCCAACAGGACACACTGCCGAACTTCACATTCTCAGGTGTGAAGACACTGTAGGAAGGTGGATACCTGACTATGGTTACCCCAGATTTTTTGCCTTGTGTTTAGCTAGTTTTCGACTTAGTTGGCCTGGGATCCTGCTAATCAGGGCCCCAGGCTATCTGCTCTCACTGTAAAATGGACTCCATGTACTCTAGGTACATCTCCAGTTGGATATTGGGTCACCTTATGAGCCCCTGTATAGTGTACCATAGGTACCCAGAGCATAGGTGCATCCAAGGCCTACCAGGGGCTGCGTCATGTAATATAATGACAAGTAACAACTCCAGGCAAACCAAAATTCAGAAGTCAATAGATGGCAATAATCCAATCAAAGGTACAGTAAGGTGTTCATCCTGTCAGTACTGTACCAATATTTTGACAGGCGAAGAAATGATGTTTAACAGTTTTAAAATTCAAGCTAAGGAACTGTGGAACTGCAATATAAAAAATGTTATTTATCTGATTCTATGCCCCTGTAACCTCGGCTATGTCGGGGAAACCTCCAGAACCATCAAAGTTCGTCTAACTGAACATAGATCAGCAATAAATACATGCAAACTGACAGCCCCATTGGTAAAACATTACATTGATTTCCAACATTCCCCAACAGATATTAAATGGCGAGTATTGGAAAAAATAACCATTCCTAACAACAAAGGCGGAGACAGAATCCGCAAAAAAAGAGAAGTGTTTTGGATTTTTTCTCTCGACACTTTTCACCATGGATTAAATAACAATCTTCCATGGGCAAACGCCATTATTTAAATATACTAAGGTTGGTTCAATTCTGGCCTGCCAGTGTCTGGATTCGAACCGGGGTCCTCAGGGTGGAGAACAGCGCTGCCGGTGTCCCTGCTCCCTATGCCACTATCCTTTTTGTTACACTCATGAAACTTTTTAGGCTTTTATATGCGTATCCATAGTAGAAAACAACCTGATCCTACCATCAGGTCCCTTTAAGAATAGGTGTGCCCAGTCAATTTAGCCAATCAAGACCAGGCTTATATAAACCCATAGGAA
This sequence comes from Lissotriton helveticus, assembly GCF_964261635.1. Lineage (NCBI taxonomy): Eukaryota > Metazoa > Chordata > Amphibia > Caudata > Salamandridae > Lissotriton > Lissotriton helveticus. The sequence continues at coordinate 1,874,192,225 of NC_136061.1, read as the reverse complement.
ACAGAGTAACAAACTGTTTCGAACCGGCACTGACCAGAGAAGAGGAATCACCAGGAGGCCATCATTGCCCATTGAAGGTATGCTAGCTGTATGCCCCTATTTTTAAACAAATTTAGCTAACAGTAACCCTGTTCATTAGTAAGACCTCATTGTTAATATATTCTGCGCTCCATTTCAAACAGATACGCTTTGAAATTGCCAACAGTGAGGCTGACCGCTATTCATCACCGCGCAGATCCTTGTTATTTCGGCAATATATAAAAGTTCCAAAGGTCTATTTAGCCTATTAGAGGTAGGTTATAATATAAACTGTAGCTCCCTTGATGTTTATAGCTAACGCGCCTTCAACCATTACTCTAGTTACTTACTGGCGCACTGTTTTCCTTACCAGATTCGTGCCCTTCTTTTAAAACGACAGCCAGAGTGCTGCACAATTGAATGTCCGACCAGCCCCGTTAACAGCGGTATCTCCGTACTAATATTTTGGGATATGTGCTAAATTAATTCATGCAACCTTAACACAGTTGGTTAGGTTAATTTTCTAGTTACTTACTGGCGCACTGATTTCCTTACCAGATTCGTGCCCTTCTTTTAAAACGACAGCTTGAGTACTGCACAATTGAATGTCCGACCAGCCCCATTAACAGCGGAATCTCCGTACTAATATTTTAGGTATGTGCTAATTTAATTCATGCAACCTTAACACAGTTGGTTGGGTTAATTTCTCCATGTTGTATAAACACTGTTGTTTAACCTTAACAGATAATATTCATGGTGCTATAGTGCATCTGTTAATCTGTAATGTCTCTGCTCAATATGAAGTGACCTGCCAGTGTGCAAGATATTTGTCTAAACATAATAGGGGACTCCATTGGCAAACTCTATTTTATTATTTGCTCTCCGCTAGGATAATGTTTGAATTTTATTAACCACATTGTTCCTGTAGTAAGGACAATACAAACGTTTTTCCCCCCTTTTGCCTTTTATATAAATTTTATTCATTCATGTCTTTTTGATCTTAGCGTTTTCATAGTGATTGACACGCTCGCCCCATTACCACAAATATCACTAAGCCAAATCAGAACCTGACGGTGCAGTGCCGTAAGTTCAATTTTTCAGGTGAGATCACTTATTAACTTATAGAATCGCATCCTTGTTCTCTCTACCTCTAGTCAATTGGCAGGCATAATTGAAGCGGGGTTATAAATATAATTTGTGTGAAGGTTTTATAACACTGGCACATGTGCACCTTAATGTTTAGTTCTTCTATATCAGAAGACACTTTTGCCTTGAACAAAATGGATATCGAAATGCGGCCAGTCCCTATCCTGTGTTTTGCTGCTAGAACAACAACCAAGCGGTTATTTTTACTGTTAGCTCATACAAAATTTTATCATCTAATAATTGGCAAGATTCAGTCTCAGTCACCTTCATCTTGGGTATCTAGTTCTTGGCCTATATGCGCTATCTCTTTACTTACACGCTCTGTCTTGAATTCTGTTTCCTCGAAGCCCACTCCCTAATGTAAATTCAAAAACTGTTATGTTTTTGTTTTTTTAAATTAGAAATATGACTATGTATGTACCAGTAATTAATAATGTACCTAGGTAGAAAAGTCTGTAAAAATCTGTATTAAAGACTGTCTATTCTAATTTTAATTTTAGATTAATTATATGATGGTACTTTCCTGACGAAGACACTTGCTGTCGAAACGCGTTGAAGAAACCGTCACTACTTCACCCTTACCATCATTTTTACATTTTATGTTCATGTCTGTTTTAATTATTATGTATATGGTGTTATAGAAAATATATGCATTTTTTGTGTAATTTGTATTAAGAAAATTATTAAATACTCTGATGATTTAATACTCTGATGATTTTTTATAAAAATCGTTTTTTAGTGAAGTGTCATTTTTAATTTGCTGGTTTTCATTGTCATTCATTCATTTCATTAATCCTGAGTGGAGGTCCTGGTGGCCACGGGACATGGCACCGCCTAGGGAAACCTCGCTAAAAGCTAAAAATCTGGGCATTTTATGCGATGTGGACCTTTCCTTCAGATCCCAGGTCATAGGGTTGACCGGTAAGTGCTTTGGTTTGCTGAAGATGATGCGGAAATTTCTCCCACTGATATCTCTTCAACACAAAAAAATCATAGTCCAAGCCCTGATAGGGTCACGGCTTGACTATGCGAATGCCCTCTACCTGGGTCTCCCTAAATATCTTTTAACTCGTTTGCAGGTCGTGCAAAATTCGGCCGCTAGAGCAATCTTTGGACTGCCACGAAGGGCGCATGCGTCGGAGCTGCTTGAGAAACTCCACTGGCTTCCGATTGCCAAGAGAGTCACTTTTAAGATCCTGACTCTGGCCTATAAGGCCCTTCATCACATTGGCCCTAAATATCTTCGTAAACGGATGGCTTTTTATGTTCCAAAGAGGTCCTTGAGGTCCGCGCAACTAGCTAAAGCTACTGTCCCCTTAATTAAGCGTGCCCGTACCGGAGGCCGCTCCTTTTGTTATCTGGCCCCTCGCAGTTGGAATGAGCTTCCTATTGCTCTACAATCGTCGTCTAATCTGCTTGCCTTTCGTAAGGACCTAAAGACGTGGCTCTTTGCCCAGTAAAATCTGTGAGTAGCGCACTGTGTTATGTATCTTCTTCTGAATTTCTCTTTGCCAAAGCGCCGGGACACTCTTGGGAGTAGCCGTGCGCTATAGAAGAGCTATTATAACATAACATAACATAACATTGTACTTTGGAATTTTGGTTTGCCTGGGGTTGTTACTTGTCATTATATTGCTTGCCCTGACCCAGGAAATTGATCCACAATCAGGGTGTCCTTGTTATTTACAATTGCAGCATGTATTATGCCACCCCTGGCTCGCCATTCACATTGACACAACTGGCTGATCACTCAGCTGGGGCAAGGTTGTGTAATCACCCCTTGCTTAGGTATAGTATTCCTATACCTACCAATATGTATAGACACATATGCACCTATAAGTCACTCCTATGGCAGGCCTTAACAATTCTGAAGGCAGAGTGCTTGGTGTTATGTGAGATGAGACTCTAGCATGAGCTGAGCCTGTCTGCAGCTTTCGGAACCATGTCCTTATAGCTGTTCTGTGATATAGCCATACCATATACTCTTAAGTGCATTATAATCCTCGCGGTTGAATGCTAACTTTGGTTTGGCTTTATCAAAACATGTTGTGTAAGGTGTCATACGCTTTGGAATACTACCCCCTCGCCAGTTCTGGCGACGGGGGTAGCATTCCACCCTTCTAGAGGGAGAAGACATGTTGCTCCTACTTATCCCGGTTAAAGTTAACCAGAGCCTCAGCATCACAAAATGGATGCTGCTGCCACAGACACAAGTCTGACCTCCTGCTGCTGGGAGTCCTTCCAGCGAGGGAGGCTTGGACAATAGGTTTCCTCTCTTGGGAGGTGCTAGCACCACCCCAGACAGGCCCTAGTGTATTGGGGCAGGGAGGGCTGAAAGAAATGAGACACTGCCTGGGGCACACAAGGTGTCCCATGCATAGTCCGGTTCAAACCGGTGCTGGGGCACTCCAGTCCCAGCTCTGGCGCGAAACTGGACAAAGGGAAAGGGGTGTAACCACCCCCATCCCTGGTCCCACCCATAGGAGGGACCTAGCAGGTAATCCAGCCCCCTAAATTTGGTATATAGGTAGGAGCTGAGTCCCAAGACTTTAGATTTTATCCTGACTGAAACTTGAAACAAAACTCTGGACCTTCGACGTTCTACCTGAAGATAGAAGACTGAAGAATCTCCCTTGTGGTCAAGGAGTGACCACCCTGTGTAAGCAGGCACCATCAAGCGATCAACGGTTTGCTTTGTCGACGCTCCCGCCGGAGCCCGAGCACATAGCCTGACAAGACCCGGACTTTCAGACTTCCTTCAGCCCGATCCACAGCCACAGCAAAGCTGAGACCCGTGGAGGCGACGAGAGCCGTGGGACCGGCCATCTTGGAAAGCCAGCGAATTGCTTTCCGTGCAACTTCTGAGGCACCCTCGAAGTTGTGCATTGGGGATTGAGAAGCCCCAGCCCCGAGCACCATCTGCACCGAAGATCAGCCCTCCACACTCCACGAGTGCCGCGTGGGGTCCTTCTGCATTTTCCTGCTTGACGCGTCTGTCCGGTCACTTGCCCGTTGGCTAGTGGCCTCTGTGACGACGAACCTTTGAATTTACACCGCTGGTCTGGTTGCTCAAGACTGGCCCCTGCTTTTCTGAAAAGGAGAAGCCCATCAGACCTTGCTGGTTTGATCCAGAAGCCATCTTCGATTCCAGCGTGGGTTGCCTTTGCCAAGGCTTGTTGACTCAAATCTGGAAGCCGACACTGCCGACAGTGAGAGCCTTCGTGGGACAGTCTATATCCAGCTCCTGGTCGTCGTCGACACCTCCTGGTCCACGTGGCTGCAGAGAAAAGCTTCACGACATCACCTGATTGCTTTGCGACATCGCCTGGTTCCTTCCTGGTTCCTTCCTGGTCACTGGCTAGTGACCCAGACTCTGTCCCCTCTGCTTTCAGGTACTCTTCATCCTCGATCCGCCCTTGGATCCAACCGGACACTTCCCTCCTGGTCGCCTGCAGCATCTTTCTTCGCGGCTCCATAGGATTCAGCGACGAAACCCGACACACTTTGACACCTATGCACCTGCTTCCTGTGGGTGAGGTAACCCGAGTACTCTGGTGCTCCTGTGGGTATTAACTATCCTAGTGTCCTAGTTTTCAGTGACTTTCTCCTAGTCCATCCGGAAGTGACCTAAAAGAAATAGTTTCCAATTCTTTCGTTCCCATTCTAACTCTATGGTAACTCGCGTGTGTGTAAAGACACTGCACACTCATCCCGTGGGCCTCCTGCTCCCTATCCTTTGGTAGTACAGCATAGCCCCAGCGATTCTCCAGGCCCTAGGCCTATCCTTTGTTCGTGACGTGGTTCTTATACCACTATTTTAGCATATGGTTTGAAGTGCCCCTAGAGCATTACTGTATTTTGTGCAACTTATTGTATGATAATTAAGTATATTGTTATGTGCTTGTGCCTCTGACCTCATAAAGAGTTCAGAGGATTAATTTAGTAATAAATACATATATATTTTATATATATAACCTGTGTGGTGTCCTTTCATTTGGTATTAAAGGGATTGCATATGGTAAAACAGCTGGCTTCACATGCCCTCTTGAGTTTAGCCTAAGACTGCTTTGTCCATGCTATCACTAGGATAGCTGGTCTATAAGGTTGACTTTACAACCATCACCATAAGGGTTGTTTGGACTGGTGCAAGGTGCTCACTAGAATAGTAAACATCATATACCAGGCCAACTTCTCACATTGGTGTGCAGCAGTTGGGTTTTGAGCTTGCTGTTGTTTTACCAATTGTAATCTTTGAGATATAATTTGCAAATGATATTATAAATTTATTTTTAAAACTCACGGCACACGTTCTTCTTGTGTTGAACCTGCGTGACTGCAACAGTCTGCTTTAATCATCCGCCCCTTCCCCGTTCCACCGTGGCTTGTGCCGTTTGTTGCGGAGGGCTAAGGTACCGGACACACTTGTCCAGCACCTCCGGGTCAGGGAACAGCTGATGCTTGCACAAGACGCCCAACTCACTGGTACTTAAGCAGCATGCCGGAGCGAACGCGCAGCGGGCGCACCGTCAGCCGCCAAAGGCAAGCCCGCCTGTGTTCGTCCGCGCCTGGACTTGGCCCAGGGCTATTCCCCCTGTCCATTCTCCACCAATATTGGGGCCCAGATTAAACTATACGAGAGACACTCTTTGAAGCCTAAACTCACCGATGAAAGATCCCTGCCTGCAACTAGATCCCTCGAAGGAGCCAAAGGCATGCCCATTCTGTGATATAGACTTCCTTGTTACCAAAACAAAAGGCTACTCAAGCACGAAACAGACCTCATACCTGCAAACATCTTTGCTCCTGATTGTGCGCTCCCTAATCAAACATAATATCGAATTCGCAGAGCTGCTTGCAGCACACAATATAGACATGGCGTTTGTCACGGGAACTTGGGCAGACAGTACGTCTGATCCTGAGCTGTCTCTAGCCAATCCTCAAGGTTACATGTTAACCAGAAATGATAGACAGGATAAGCGGGGAGGGGGACTAGCGATTATTATCAAGGACACCTTGCTGATAAAAAGCTCTACAATAGGAAGCGGTCCTGATTGTGAATTGCTTTCATTTAGAATCACTATAAGCGAAAATTATACATTTAATGGTTCATTGCTGTATAGACCGCCAGGGGCGAAAAATAAGTTTGAAGAGACAATTAGTCACATTATTGAATCTAGTATTGACTCTCAGGATTTTTCTATCCTAGGCGATTTTAACTCCCATCTAGAAAATGCAAACAACCAATATACAGTCTTGCTCCTAGAGTTGATGACCAGTGTCTTGATGCAACAGTTGGTTAAGCACTCAACTCATGAGGCCGGTCACACCCTAGATGGAATATTTACATCTAATCCTCAACTGAAAGTGCAGGAGGTTCTGCCAATCCCATGGTCTGACCATAAGGCCATTCAGTTTGTACTTAACTCTTCTCACCATCTTACATGCCCTCACTCCGCCTTTAGGACATTCAAAGGGCAAAATTGGAAGAATATCTGCCCACAGCTGCTGCATTTAACACTAGCTGCTTCCAAACCGAACCTAAGGTCCGAAGCAAATGCAGCCACTAACAATTTCACCAACTGGGTTGAAGCAGCAGTAAACACCCTAGCTCTAGAAAAAACCCTCACTAGTAAGCAGACAAAGAAATCAGAACCCTGGTTCTGTGACACACTGCGTATCCAGAAGCAACTCTGCAGAAAAGCAGAGAGGTGTTGGAGAGAAACCGATGCAGAAGGCAAAAAAACTGTATATACACAGTCTCTGAGCAAATATAAAAAAATTATCTTGGATAAAAAAGCAGCTACTTTACAGAGAAAATTAGGCAGGCGGGCATACTTCTTTCAACCTTAAAGGGATTAGTAACATTACCCACTCCGTTAGTAAAGAACGGCTGTGCGGCATTCTGCAATCGCCTTGCAGATTTTTTTAAGGACAAGGTGCTATCTATCTACGACTCCCTTCCAGAAAAGTGTATTGATCCTCAAGAGAATCAACTCTCCACATCTCCTTGACGACCTGGTCACGGTCTGAACTCTTTCATTCCACCCAACGCAGAATAGATCTCGCATATAGTCAGATCAGTTAAATCGGGGGCACCATCAGACCCATGCCCTCCTAAAATATTTCAACTGGCTTCTGATGACATCAATGAGCAACTTAGCCTACTTTTTAACGAGATCCTCAGGTCTGGCATTTTCCGAGATGTGTGGAAGAAGGTTTCTATCCTCCCCCTGCTAAAAAAACCAAACCTGGATCCCAGTGACCACAATAATTATAGACCCATAGCAAGAATCCCGTTTCCAGCTAAGGTCCTGGAAAAGATCATAAACTCCTAACTCACAGCTTTCATGTCCTCTGAAAATTTGCTGGATTCCTCGCAATACAGTTTCCGGCAAAGGCACGGAACGGAGACGGCCCTGGTCATGGCAGCAGAGGAGCTTCGCTCCACGCTGGAGTCTGGTGCACAGGCCGCCTTGATCCTATTGGTTCTTTTGGCGGACTTTGACACCGTGAACCATGACATTCTCATCAAAAGGCTCCAGAAGGTGGGAGTCTCAAATTTAGCAAGAAGGTCGATCAAATCATACTTAAACAACAGGCGGCAATTTGTTCAGATCGGCGACTCCTGTTCAGAACAATTTACACTTCCATGTAGGGTGCCGCCGGGCTCATCACTGAGCCCTACTTTGTTCAATCTATACGTCACCCACTTAGCTGATGTCATCAGGCAGTTTGGCTTCTCACTTGTGTCCTACGCGGATGGTACCCAGATTGTAGTATCCATCTCAAGCAATCTGGAGGAAACGGCGGCTTGTTTCAATCAGTGTATTTCCCACATAGACCACTGGATGATCGCAAACTGCCTAAAGCTTAACGGAAGCAAAACAGAGGTTCTCCTGTTGGGATCCGACACTTCCTTTTGGTCTCAGAACTGGTGGCCTCTGGACATGGGAACCCTTCCCACCCTAGTGCACAAATTAAAAAATCTGGGCTTTATCTTTGATGACAGACTTACCTTCCAAGATAAAACTAATAAAGTCGCCACCCAGGTTAATATAACACTAAAATGTATCCGTAAGGAGGAGGAGCCAAGATGGCGGACAGACCGGACGTGTGAGCTCCCGGCTCCGTAAACCGTCTGCTGTTTTTAAGACATCCTGGCATTTATATTCGCCCACAACGTGCGCAACTAGGGCCAAGAGCGAGTTGATGTTACCCGCGCTCCTCCGACATCCCCGCCGGCTGTTTTGCTGCGGATTTGCGAGGTTTGCCGACTTCCGACTCTGCCCCCTGACTCAGCCCCGATCGTCACCGCCGGACGCTGCTGGTCATGTTCGGTGGGACAAGTTGGGACAGGGCTGGAATGTAATATACCGTGACCGGCTGCGGAGGTAGGCTGGCTGGCTTAACTTTCCTCGGCGACGGAGTGGATCCCTGCGAGGCTGTGGCCGTGCAAGCGACACTTCCTTTGTTCTGCGGCCGGCAGTCTGATCTGCCTCCATCTTGGAGCACCCCCTTTGCCGTGTACCATCCACATTGATAGAAAACGAGGGGGCTTTCACGCCGCGCTGGCCTCGGACTATGAGCCGTGTTTCCCTTGGGGGCCCTGCCTGACGTCCCTCCTGGTTATGGAGTCGCCCCCCCCTCTCCGCCGTGAGCTCATTGCGGGGGTGAACTTGGCGCCTGACTACCGACCCGACACAGTGTTCGCTCCCGTATCCCCAGTCCTTGCTGCCCTGTCTCTTTGCGTACTGGAGGATGCTAAGGGGGCGTCGCTGCGCACTGCTACCCGGCCGAAGCTGGGGACCGATCTGAATTGTGGCGATATCCTGGCAGCCCTTGCAGACCTGGGGGCGACTTGGCGACGATATGCCCGTGAGCTGGAGCGGAGGATTGACGGTGTGGTGCCTGACAGGGAACGACTGTGGCTGGCTGGCCCCCTGATACCTCTCATTTCTCCTGTGGTGGATACAATGTTGCGCAATGAGGCTACTGTAGGGCGTTCTGTCCTTTGCTACAGTGTCGGGAGTGCCCTTCTTGGCGAGGCTACAGTTGCGAAGTCTCCTTCCACTCCGAAACCTGAGACTTTACCGCTGCAAGTACTACCGGGACTTTTTCTACATTGCTGGACTGTTCGCCTACAACTAGTGCTCGTCAACTTGGACACGGTGATGATCGGTGATTGGGGACACTTCTTTCCTCTTCCTCTGCTTCTTCTATGCCGAGGGCGGCCATCTTGCTCCTTTGTTCCGCCTGCGGTGCACTCGCAGCGGCGGCCATGCATGGAGGGGTTTCAGCGCTCCGGCCAGGGCTGATATTGTCTCTCTCTCTGATTTGGCCTGATCGACTGGCTGTGCCCGGACTATAACACTTGTCGATATATTGCTTATCCTGCATGTGTGTGCTTCCCTCTTTCAGAATGCAATTGCTACTAATTTCCATGGTCCTTTTTATTCTGGGTTGCACTTGCTATGCTTGATTTTTGTCCCTTCCTAACGGGATGGATGTACTTGCGGGCTGGGTGTCTGGGGGTGCTTGATATTGCTGGGGGTCCTGAATTTTGTTTCTGTTCGGCTAGAGGGGTCTCGGGTTGGAGCGCTGTCTTGATGTACGCAGGGGCTCTATTTGGGATATCACTCCGAATTAGTGGCGATGACTTTGTATTCGCCTTGGCATAATTTATGTGTTTTAGGTCTGTGTTGGTATGGAGGCCGGGACTCGGACATTGGGCCCTCCTCCGGGGCTGCTCCTTTTGATTGATGGCGCTGTTTGGGACTGGCGCAGTCCAGCTTGTCTCTGGGTATCTTCTTTTGGTCGTGTGCGGCCATTTTGTCTCTTTGTTTTGATTGGGGCGGGCCCTCCGAGGGAGCCATGTTCTGGGATACGTTTTCGGACTGGCAGGGGCTAGGGGACATTTTTTCTCTATGGCCATGTGCTTGATTGGCAGGTGGGACTTTGAGATGGGGCGCTTCTTCATTGTATGTTACGGTTGTGAGATGACTCTCCCCATTCTCTCCTGTGTTTCATGCTGTACAGTTGTGTTCGGGGTGGAGGGTTTACTTGTGGCTGGGGAGACCGGGAACGTATTGAATTGCCCCTCTTCTCAGCGATGGCCATGCCTGGTGGGATTTTGTCGTTCGGACTGGGCTGTGGGTGTTTCCCTCAGTAGTATTGTTTGCTTGGCTGGCGAGGTCCCGGATTGCACTGTTTTCTGCTATGTTGTTTTGTGCTGGCCCGGGGCTCTGGGTGTGCCTGATTCTGATACTCTTCTGTTTCTCGGTCCTCCGAATCTCCTGTTGCGCGGCGTAAAGGTTGTGTATGCCTGGAAAGTCCGGGAGCTCTGATATTGGGTGGGCTCCTCCCCACCTTCCTTCCTTTTTCTGGGAGTTATGGATTAGTTTAATCTTTTCTTACTCCCTATATTTCAAGTGTGAGGGGTCTTCTTTCCTTTTTCTTTTTCGATTCCTTTTTCCTTCTTTTTCTTTGTCTGTATTCCGGGTTCTTTAATGGGCGACAGACACACTGCCGGGGGGGGGGGGGGTAGGCCGTAGCCTCCGCATTGGTGTAGGGTGGGGGGTGGGACTTATTTTACTTCGTTTAGTTTCTATGGGCCTTATTTTTCCTATTTTTCTGCGCTTTCTTAATCTGTTTCTGTTCTGGGTCCGCGATAGGGGTTAATGGGGAGGGGGTGGCGCTGTGTATGGTGTGTAAATGATGTCTGATGATTTGATTGTATTACTTCGTGCCACCATATTGCTCGAGGTCTTCACTTCCATTGTTGTTTCCAGTGGTGAGGCCACCTGCCCATACCGTGATGCTATAATATGGACTCAGTTCTCCTTATTTCTTATTCTTCACTGCTTTGTATTTAGATCGAAAAACCTTAAAACTTAACCTTTGTTGCTCCTTCTCCTCAGCGACACGATTCTGCTCAGTGTAAAGTACATTGCTTGTTGCTATGTCGTCCGCTGCCGCTGGGGTACTGTATTGCTTGCACTTGTGCTTCAAAGTATTGTGGCCGGCCGGACGGTTGTGGGCCCGTATTTGTTCTTTACTTCTTGCACAATAAAGGTTTAAAAAAAAAAAAAAAAATGTATCCGTAAGGTGAACCATACATTCCCCCAGCTGCAGTAAAAACATTGGTAACAACCTTAGCAATGGCCAGGCTGGACTATGGAAAGGCCCTTTACTCGGGCCTTCAGAAACAGCACATGCTCAAACGGCAGTGGGTTCAAAACGCTGCTGCCAGGATGTTGCTGAACATTCCTAAGTTCCAGTCTGTGTGCCACGGCCTAAAAAAATACACTGTCTCCCTGTGAAAAAGAGATCTGAATTCAAAGCCTTGTGTCTAGTGTTCAAGGCTTTACAGGGATCAGGACCTGCGTACCTGAAACAGCATTTTTCTATGGTACCATCCAGCCAGAATGCTTCGCTCAGCTCAGAGAAAACTTCTCCAGAAACCCAAATTCAAGAAGGTTCGTTGGGGAGGAAGTAGTTTTCTCCTCAACACTGTAAAATTGTGGAACTCACTTCCTTTAGCCATGAAAAACTGCCCAGCATTACTCTCCTTCAGAAAAGCATTGAAAATCTGGCTTTCTCAAACTAAATCTTATCTGATTACTCATTCCCGGCAGACTCCTCTGCTGCAGCGCCTAGACGCCCTTGGGCATTCGAGCGCTATATAAATTTCAAATCCATTCATTCATTCATTCATTCATTACATTATGTCCCACAAGTTGCAAACTTTATAACAGAAAATTCTCAGACCCAATATACAAAAGACGAAGTTTCCAAAGTAATAAGATCAGGCCGAATGGATGGTGCCCCAGGTCCTGGATTTCTCAGGGGCTCTGGCACAATCACAAACACTCTAGCCCTACGTTTAATGGCAGACAAGACCATATAGCACCGGAAAAATCTACATCTATGTTTCATAGATTCCAAAGCGGCATTTTACCGAGTCAACAGAGGAATTTTATGGAACAAATTAAGGCAGTGGGGCCTTCCAGGCCAAATCCTCTGAGCCATAATGCAGCTGTACACAAATACGTGGATGAAAGTTAAAGTAGCAGACTGCACCAGACTTACGAGGAAAATACATACCAAAACTAGTCTGAAACAAGGTTGCGTTTTAGGCCCTCACTTGTTTAATCTTTTCATGGCTGAAGTCTTGTCAAAGTTAGACCAGGCAAACTTGCATCCACCACGACTAGGTGCATTACGATTAAAGCATTTATCTTATACAGACGATATAGTTCTGCTAAGTCACACAAGAGTAGGCATTAAAAGAGGGATTAATGAACTGGAACATTTTGCCAAAGAAAACTTATTAGAAATAAACAGCAAAAACAAAAGTCATGGCCATAAGCCATCGATTCAAGGCACAACAATCATTTAGCTTGGCAACATGAACCTGGAGGAAGTCACACATTAGAAATACCTTGGCTTACATATAGACAACTGATTTAACTTCAACATAGACAACTATAATTTAACCGAGAAAGGTAATGGGTTGATATATGCCTTCTGCACCATAGCAAAGAGTTTTAGTGGTCCATCGTTTAAACCATTATTAGCTGTCATTAAAGCGAAACTTCTGGCGACCCTAGCCTATGCGAGTAAAGTCCAACATGGTAAAGATGCAGCAATCTTTGAGAGACTGCAAATAAAGACATACAAAACAGTATTTGGATTACCGTGGAACTCCTCTCCAGCACGGGGGCGCTATGTGTCACACACTCAAGATGGCCACACCAGTGAAAGGCTCCTGCATTCTGGTTACCATATCCTGACATTTATCCTGTTTAATGGTCTCGCCTGTGTCTATAAAGCTGCCGATGGGAAGATATTAACTCCCAGCAGACTCGCTGAAGCTTTCAAGCAAATCGGACCAAGTCGGCCCCTGATACGGCGATGTGAAGTCTTGGCCGGGGAGCTGTGCGGAGCTGGGTAGAAGAGCGGAGGGGCCTCTGTGAGCAACTGAGCCTGTGGCTGCGCTGGAAGCACACAGGCCGTAGTGCGAGACGAGCGCGAAGATATCGTAGCTTTCACCCCGGAGCTGGGCGCTGTGAGCAGGACTGCGGGACACCTGGTGGCGGCGGATCCCAGTGTGCGGCGACTGAGAGCGGCTGTGACGGCCAGAGCGGAGGCAGAACATTGATGGTTAGAGGAGCATGTAGTGGGGCGAGGTCAGGGCCTCGCGCGTAGTGCTGATAGAGTAAGAGGACACACACTAGTCGGGTATGCCGGAAAGACCCCGAGCGGTCTTCCGCCCTTTTAATATATACCTCGGGGCGTGCCCGTCCCGAGGGTGAATGCGTGCGTGTATGTATGTGGTAACATTGTAGGTGAGAGGCCGGGTGGCTCTCTACATCCCTCCTTCAATTTAGTTCACATATAAACCATCCCCACATGATAGCTATGGGGAAGTACATATAAAGTCTCGAAGTGTTTGGCTTGGCCCTGGATGGGGCCGCAGGTGGTATCTGTGGTTGGTCCGGGCAGGAGACTCAACAGCCCCGGCCGGGGTTGTCGTTTCATCTCGGGAAGAAAAGGATCCCTAGTTACTTCACTTCGGGGCACACCAAGGTGACGCCTGTCTTCTCCTGACTGGTCACAGTTCGGGAGGGGCACGGAGTTTTGGGCCCCTGTTCTTCCACCATCCGGACCATGTGCGCCGATGTCGATGGTTTCATCGGCTTCCTGGGGAGTGCCATCCGGCACTCTAACTCGTTTGAAACAAGATACATTCCGTGTGACAGTCTGTTGGCCGAGGCGGGCCGTCACCATTGTTCCTTGAACCCTCTCCACGACCCACCGTTCTGGTTCGAACGGGGTTCTAAATTTCCACCCAGGGTGCCGATCTTGCACCACAACAACGTCTCCTTCTTGCAGACCTGGGTGTCGAGCGTGTCGTTTCTCGCTTGACTTCTGGTTGGTGACAATTCTCCGTGCTTGGATGGCACCACCATCTCTCTCTTCCGGGGTCCATGTGGAGGATGCTGGGATGTTGCCTCGCGGTGCACTTTTGAACATGACATGCGCCGGTGCGCAGTGGGTGGTGCTGTGCGGGGTCTGCCGGTAGGCACTCAGGAATTGGTCCAGTGCAGCTTCAGGGTCTTTTCCATCGTTGACGGCGATGCGGAGTGCCCTGTTGAGAGTCCGCATGAGCCTCTCCACTTCACCATTGGCTTGCGGCCACAACGGTGTGATCTTGCGGTGCTTTATCCCTAGGCCCTCCAGGTATGCTTGGAACTCTCGCCCTTGAAAAGGGGGTCCATTGTCCGACTTCACCTCCTCCGGGAGCCCCATAGTGGCAAAGATGTGGTCTAGCGCTTTCTTGACTGGTCCAAAGGCGGTGGAGGAGAGTAGTTCTACGACAGGGAACTTTGAAAAAGAGTCCACAACGATCAGCGTGTGACGACCATCTGGGAAGCTCCCGAAGTCGATGCTTAGCTTGGTCCAGGGTGTTGTCGCCGCTTCTTCCGTGATGACTGGGGCTGCGGCCGGATCTGACCCCGTGATGGTGCAGGCATGGCAGGAGCGCACCATCTCATCGACCATGCGATCCATGGCCGGGAACCATACTTTGTTGCGAAGCCTGGCCTTCGTCTTGGCTGTTCCCTGGTGACCCGTGTGAGCGATCGCGAGGGTCTGTTGTTGGAGGCTTGCAGGCACTACGATGAGATGCCCTCTCAGTATGACGCCTTCATCGCCGACGCTCAGTTCATGTCGGATCTGCCACAGTTGTTGTCTGGCGTGGCTAACCTCCGGACGGAGTCCCTGAGCCCCTTCCAGAAATCGGGTCCAACTTCCAGTGTCCAGGGCATTCTTGACACGGATCAGAGTCTCATCTTTGGCGGTGGCTCTTCCAATTTCTGGCACGGTGAGGGTTTCCGGGCATGCAGCCACCGAGACCATGTGTACGAATTCCTCCACTAGTGGACTATCAGCCAGGGAGACTGCTTTCCTGGTGACGTCCGGATGCCTGGACAGATAATCCGCGGGATTATTGGCGCCGGGACGGAAGATTAGGGTGAAATTGTAGCCTTGGAGCTGGACGGCCCATCGTTCAATCCGCGGTGGTGCAAGCCTGGAGGACCCGGTGAATAGGGGCAGGAGTGGCTTGTGATCAGTCACGATGGTGAAGGGTTGACCACAGAGGTACAAGTGGAAGTGTTGGCAGGCCCACTTGATGGCTAGCGCCTCTCGCTCGATTTGAGCATATCTCGTTTCAGTGTCCGTGAGAGCCTTGCTCGCATATGCGACAGGTTTCCAGTAGTTCTGGCCATATTCCTGCAGTAGAACCGCGCCGAGGCCTACGGGGCTGGCATCCACTACCAATTCGGTTTTCCTGCGTGGCTGGAAGTAGGCCATCGTGGCTTTATCCAGAAGGCTCGCCTTGATTTCCTGAAAGGCCTCGTTTGCTGCGCCTGTCCATTCCCATTCATGGTCTTGTCTCGTGAGAGCGCGGAGTGGCTCGGCCAGGTCGGCTAAGTTGGGTATGAAGCGGCCACAGTACGTGGCCATCCCGAGGAAGCTCCTCACCTCGGTGGGGTTTCTGGGTGTGCTGGCATTCTGAATAGCTTCCGCCTTCTTTGGGTCAACGCGGAGTCCTTCGCGCGTGAATCGGTAACCGAAGAAATCCACCGCTTCTTGGTAGAACGAACACTTCTCCTTGTGGAGGGTCAGTCCATGTTCCTGTAACCTCTGGAGGGTGGCCCTCAAATGTGCGTGGTGCTCCACCAGTGAGTTCGAGTATATCAGAATGTCATCGCTCAAGTTGATGACCCCACACAGCCCGGACAGAACTTCCCTTATGGCGTCTTGAAATACTTCGGCCGCCGATGACACTCCAAAGCTTAACCTCTTGTACCTCCGGAGCCCGACATGGGTGGAGAATGTCGTGATGTATCGGCTGCTCTGATCAAGTTCTAGCTGGTGGTAACCCGCGTTAAGATCCAGTTTGGAGAACCACTTTGCCCCATTGAGGTCGGCGACAATGTCGTCCATGGTGGGCGTGATGTGGCGCTCCCTTTTCACAGCAGTGTTTGGCAGCCTCATGTCGACGCACAGCCTGATGGCCCCAGGCTGTTTGGGTTTCGGGGCGACCACCAGTGGAGACACCCACGGAGTTGGTCCCGACACCTTCTCAATGACATCGAGGTCCTCGAGCTTCTTCAGCTCCTCTTTGACCTGAGCACGGAGGTTGAAAGGCACTCTTCTGTGACGCAAGGCGACGGGACGGATGGAAGTGTCTATGTGCAGTTTGATCTTCTTGCCTTTGAGCTTTCCGAGGCCACTGAAAAGCGCAGGAAAGTCTCCCAGTATGGCGTCAGCGTGTGCTTGGTGGACTTGGTTAGCGAAGAAGACCAACCCGAGGTCTTCCGCTGTGTTGCAACTGAGTAGTGTTCCTTTCTTCCCCTCGGTTACGTGGAACCGGGCTTCCGTCGTGTACTCTCCATTGCGAATGGTGGCGTTGATGACGCCGCGTAGCGGCATGGGCTCGGTGCCTCCATATGTGTATATCCGAGCGTTCGTCGGAGCCAGCGCAGGTTTTGGCGACATCTGATCGTACTGGGCAGAGTCCATGACATTCACAGAGGCTCCGGTGTCAATCAGCGCTCTAACTTCCGATCCTTCCACCGAGATCGTGCACATGGGTGGTGGTCTCTTCCGGGTGGATATCCTGCTGACGTAAGACACTACATACACTTCGTCGTCTTCCTCGTCCTCGTAGTATGGCTTCCGTTCTTGGGCTGTCGTGTCAGGCGGCGGGTGTTCTGTTTCCAGCGACAGTTGTCTCACCCTGGAGGTCACCGACCGAGGTCCATGTCCGCCTCGCGCCCTTTGAGCAGTGGGCCTGTATCGTCCTCCTTGGCACACCGCGGCAAAATGATTGAGTCTGCCGCACTTCGAGCACGTCTTTCCCTTCGCGTTCCACACAGCGGACGCTGCATGGTCTCTCCCACGGTAGGCACACTGCGTGTCCCGTGTCTGCCACTGTCGAGCTCTACCTCCCGTCGGCCTCCTCTGTATCACGTCGACGGTTTCCTCCTTGATGGGCGCCATCTTGGGCGCGGCTTGCGGGGCTATGGGGGATCGGAGCGCCAGCTCCATCTCGTCCGCTCTGGAATCCGACAGTTCATGGGAGCGGGCAAGGACGAGGATGGCATCTAATGTGATGCCCGGTTGTCTGAGGATGAGCTTCCGTAGCAGTTTTGATTTGCAACCTACAATGATCTGGTCCCTGATTTCCTCACGTGCGTCTGTAAACGGGCAGCTGCTGGCCAGCCGGCGCAGCCTCGCATAATACATGTCCACTGATTCGGCCTCAGTTTGCCATGCCCGCTTAAACTTGAACTTTTCATAGTCTGTGTTGACCTGGGGATCAAAGTGGGTGTTCAGCGCGGCCACCGCCGCGTCGTAGTCATCGTCCTCGCCGGTGTTTGGGAGGGACTCGAATAGGTCATAGATTTCTGGGCCCCCATACAGGATCAGAAGTGATCTTTTCACTGTATTATCCGTCTCTCTGGTGCCTCTAAAGTAGAGGTTCAAACGCCCCAGCCACGCTTTCCATCTCGGCGCCGCAGTAGCTGGGTCCGCGATCTCGCTGAACGGCGGAAGCAGGGCCACTCCAGTGTGGGCATGGCTGACTATGCGAGTTTCTACTCCGCGCCGTGGAGGTGGGCGTGGCGTGGCGGTATGTGCGGCCGTCCACGTGGGCGCACCCCCTGTGGCAGCGTCGGTCATAATGTCGATCCTTCCCTCGGATCACACCCCACCTGCGCGAATGGTGAGCAACGAAAGAACAGTTGCACTTGCCAATGCTTGATGGCACAGTTGAACACTGTGTGGATATGTGCAAAATGAAGGGACAATTGCATTTGCCAATGCTTGATGGCACTGCTGACTCCTGTGTAGTAACGTGCACTGGTCCACCGTGAAGGAATTGTGTTTGCCTTACACCCTTATAGTTTTTTGAACTCTTTTCCTTTCTTTGCGTGGAAGTAGACTGTAATATCCCCCACCGGCTCTTCGTGAGAGCCCAGGCGCGCAGGACACGGCAGCAAGCAGCAGAGGGCCAGACGCGTTGGAGGCACCACGTGTTCCTGCCTCGGGGCTGACGTGCAGCGTCTCCCCTGTTCACCCCTCCCCCTCCGGGGCAGCACGCTAGTGAAGCGCACTCGCGCTGGATGCGGAGCGGGACAAACCCGCAGACGACAGCATGGGCAGCGCGGGGGCCGGGCAGAGGCCGCGGGGCGAGGCACTCACCGGGCGGCTCCCGCCAGCTGAACGCGCTCCGATCAGGGAGGCGCGTGGGCGGGGAGCCGACTTCAAGCATGCACAGCAGGCCGGCGGACGAGCTTCGCGGCCCTGGAGAACAGCCGAGCAGGGGCGGCCAGCAGCAGAGACAGGTGAGGAGCGGACGGCTCCGGCAGGGCGGTCAGGCACACGTGGGCGTAGAACCGGCCTCGTCGCCAGTGTAGTGGGGCGAGGTCAGGGCCTCGCGCGTAGTGCTGATAGAGTAAGAGGACACACACACACACTAGTCGGGTATGCCGGAAAGACCCCGAGCGGTCTTCCGCCCTTTTAATATATACCTCGGGGCGTGCCCGTCCCGAGGGTGAATGCGTGCGTGTATGTATGTGGTAACATTGTAGGTGAGAGGCCGGGTGGCTCTCTACGGAGCATAAGCCGGTGGACAGCGGCGGGGCCTGGCGCTTCGTGACAGTGGAGGCCTAGGCTCAAGCTGCTGTAACCGCAAAGAACTTGGCACTCGGCACTGACTGGGGGGTCTCGCTCACACTCGCTGCTTCTCTAACTGGGAGTGTAGCATTGCGCTGCACTTGGAGGACTGCCGCCAGGTTCTACTGAGACTGTACTGTCTGGGGCCCCATCGGAAGCGCAGCTGCTGCCCCCCCTCCCGCTACCCAGCTGGAGGTTTGGGAGATGGAGCCCGGCCCGACCGCTAATTGAGATCCCAGCTGAGGTGCGGAGATGGATTGGAGCCAAGTGGACACGGCTTTGTCCCGCTAAGAAATTACACGTTTTTGAGTCCCCTGGACTGGCCCCATTTTACATTTGGGCAACCGCCGGCCGCCATATTGTGAAGCGGTGAGGAGGAAAGTCTCCGCAGGGGCCTTGAGGGCACTTTCTGCTATCATGGCAATTGACACCTCCCCCGCATGAAGCATTACTGTTTGGAAGAGACCCTGTGGTTACGGTGGATACCTAGCGGAGGCTGATTGGGCGCTGCCCCCGGGGGCGACACATGGTAGTTTAGGCTCGACAACGTGAAGGTATGATATAGCGCCATAGCGACACCACTCCATGAGACAGCTGTGCTTGGTGTGGCAGCGTGTGACGCCCTGTGGCCGGCCTGGACGCTCTCTGCTGCCTTGTGGCTTCATTCTGGTGACATCAGCTGTGTTTTATCGGCCCTGAGCGGCCTAGATGGTGTGTGCAGGCCGTACCATTTGGGCGCAGATTGCTGACGGCAGCGAACCTAACTGCGCCACTCTCACCAGAAAACGGAAGGTGGGCGGACTGAGACACGACCGGCTGCGTCCCACCTCGGTGCCGGTATGGGGAAACCAGACACCAGGCAACCGAAATTGAACTTTAAAGCTGCAAACAAAAGTACCCGGAATGTCCAAGAAGACCGCGACCTGGAAGAAGGGGAGAGGCATGATGGAAGGCAGCTACACACAATACTGATGTGCAGAGTATCCTGCAGGAGGTCCGGCAGGGATTTGCCACTATCGTGGATAAAGTTGATCGTATGTCGTCACGCCATAGCACACTAACTGGAGGGTCATGATGACCGCATTAAGGAAACGGAGCGCGCATCTCGGACACAGAGTATACAACAGCCCGGAATGCCACGCAACTTGCTCACATGGACAAACTTCTAAAACTCATCGCAGCAAAGGATGAGGACTTAGAAGCGCACAGCAGGCGCAATAACATTCGCGTGATTGGTATTTTAGAATCCACCAACACTGGAAAAATGGAAGAATGTGTTGAAAAAATGTGACTGCTATTGGTGCTGGGTCTTTTTCAAGTTAGTTTATTGTAGAGCGGGCTCACAGGTCTCTTGGGCCACGCCCTTCACCAGGAAGCACTCCACATCCCATAATAGCGAGACTTTTGAATTACAGGGACCGGGATGTGCCTCTACGTGCGGCGAGAAGCAAGCAGACCCTGTCATATGACGGGAATACTTATTCCATCTACCCGCACTTCACGCCTATAGTGCAGGAGGAGAGACGTAAATTTATGGACGTCAAGAACAAACTGAGAAAAGCACAAATTGATGACGCGCTGTTGTACCCGGTGCGTCTCAGGGTTACACATCAAGGCAGGCAACGATTCTTCACCAAACCGCAGCAGGTGGAGGAATTCCTCAAACACATACGGCGGGCGTCACACACTGGGAAATGGCGGCGCGCAGCAATCTGTGGCAACTGGAGCCGAAGATGCTTTGCAATGAGGCCATTCTCACCGCCTTTACTAACTTTTCTGCTGCTATATGACATGTTGCTTATTGGGTGGTAGGTCCCAAACCAAGGTTCACAAATGATATTTGTATGAGGGTATAGATTGAACCATATATAATATACACCGGGCACCCTCTGCCCTAAGGAGTGCTATGGGGGCAAGGGATATCTGTGTAGCTGCCTAGAGATGGCTCCAACGGGAATTCCCCCGGGTTTATTCACTACGTGTTAACTGTAAGGACTGCAGGATTGTTCTTGTTTAGTTTGTGGATGGGGGAGGGCGGAAGGGAGTCTATTTCTGGCACTTTGGGTTGCTTCAGTGGGTGGGGGGAGAGAGTTTTTTTTCTAGCTCTGAGTAGTAAGGTTACGCATCAGGAACCTCTTTTCACTAGAACTGCAAAGGTACAAGATCAGTTAAGGAATGAGCATCACGACCGACTTGAGGTACCTTTCTGCACTGAGGTGCACGAGGAGGGCTGCATTCACCGGGTAGCATGCAGGTTGCTGATGGGGATTAAGGACTATGGCTGATGTAGAGGCGGAAGCATTAAATGTTATTACGTGGAATGTAAGAGGGCTTGGCGACCCGAGAAAGAGAAGGCAAATCTTAGCATACTTGGACAGGCACCGGACGCATATAGCTATGCTACACTTCGCTCCTCACAAACCGAATAATTTTGTAAGCAAATGGGCGGAACATCGAACGTTCTCCTCTTACGCGAGGGGAACGGTGATCCTTGTAAAAAAACGGATACCGTTCCACTTGGTGGGAGCAACATGGGACTCGCTGGGTCACTACTGTCTGGCATGGGGGCGGCTGGGTTCTGTATCTGTGACACTGGCCTGTTGTTACGGGCCAAACGTGGATGATCCAGAGTTTTTCGCCGCACTATGGGCCAAGATATTTGATGTAGGCTCCAGTCATATAATATGGGGTGGGGATTTTAATGTTACATACAACCCCAGTTCGGACAGGTCACATCCTGGCCCTCATCACTATACCAAAGCGCGTGCAACCCTACAAGACACTATAGCCACCTATCACCTAATTGACGCATGGAGACACTTGCACCCACGTGCAAAGGAAGGGACACACTACGCGGCGCAGGCGGCGTCATGGGCAAGGCTGGATTATTGGTTGTTGTCCCCCGGGTTGGACCAGCAATATCTAGTGTAAGACACTTGGCCAGAACGTACTCAGACCATGCCCGGGTAGCACTTACTCTTTCCTGCTCTGAATTTGGCACACCGCGCAGCATCTGGCGGCTGCATGCCCCTAGTTTGCTGGATACTGTCTTCCAGGAAGAACTGCGGGAGGAGATACAGGATTTCTTTGCTTGCAATAAAGGAACGGTGAACAATGTGGAAACCATTTGGGAGGCATTTAAGGTTACACTCCGTGGGTTCTGTATATCGAAGGGGTCGGGGTGCATAAAGATATAACTAACACGCTGCGAACATTGGAGGTAAAGCTTAAATCACTGGAGGTGGAATTGGCCGCGGGCCCTAGTAGATCCGCTCAGGAGCAGTTTAGAGAAACGCTCACGGAATATATGGACACAGCAGAGCGGGAAACTCGATTTCGGGGTAAATACTTGGTGACCCTATGTTATGGTGAGGGGAGAGACCAGGTCGGGCTTTAGCGCAAATTGTCAGGAAACCTCGCTACTCCGGCTATGTACTGGAAATTGAGGAGGTGGATGGTATGGTCTATCGTGACATAGCTAATATTCTTAATGCTTTCACACGACACTACAAACATCTTTACACTACACAGCGGCAGGATGACCTAGATCTAGAGGGCTTTTTGGGTGACGTGGCACTGGGCTGGCTCAGTGATGTGCAGCGTGCTTTTCTATGTGACCCATTTGAATTGGATGAAGTCAGAGACGCCATTATGAGCATGCAGTCGGGAAAGGCCACGGGGAGGGACGGAATTCCTGTGGAATTTTACAAAACGTATATAGATTTAATGGCCCCCATCCTACGTGAGGTAAATGAAGATGCTCTTGAGGTAGGTTGCCTACCCACATCCATGAGGGAGGCACTTATAATCTTGCTATTGAAACCCGGGAAACTGCCTTGGCAATGCGATTCCTATAGGCGCCTTTCCCTTCTTAATTGCGATGCCAAAATACTGGCCAAACTCATCGCTACTCGACTGAGCTTGTTGATATAAAACTTGATCCTTTCTGATCAATCAGGATTTGTACCCGGGAGAGCCATCTCCCATAACCTGAGAACACTCTTTGCCATTTTAAACAATGTCTTGCAAGATCTGCCTTTGGCTGCAGTTTTTTAGATGCCACAAAGGCTTTTTATTCGATTGAGTGGGACTATGGCTTTGGGGTGATGGCGCGGATGGGGTTCCTGCCCCTCTTCCTCTCATGGATCAAGCTGCTATACCAGCTGCCGGTGGCAAAAGTGCTCATAAACGGTTGCATATCCCAGACGTTCCAGATTACCAGAGGCACCAGGCAGGCATGCCCGCTTTCCCTGTTGCTTTTTGCCATTGCCATAGAACCGCTTGCGGCGAAACTGCGGCAGCACCACAATGACAAGCCATCAGGGAATTTATAGTTCTTGGAAGCTGTCAGGGATCCAGATTAACTGGGGGAAATCTAGTATCTTCCCATTGACAAATGCTACAACCCGCTTTCCTCTGGACTATCCCTTAGAGTGGTGTGATGCTGAATTGCGATACCTGGGAATACGAGTGGCCAGGGACAGAGAGGAACTCATGAGATTAAACTATGGCACTGCAATAACCCGCATAGCGGACTGCGTTACCCGCTGGACTGCGTTGACCTTGTCCATAGCTGGACGGGCATCCTTAATTAAAATGATGATACTTCCCCAATTACTTTACCTCTTCTTAAATATTCCGTATTACCCGGAGACTTTCTTCTTTATAACGCTTCGATCAGAACTGACGCGACTTGTGTGGGGGGGAACAACCGAGGTTGCAATGGAATGTCTTTATTAGGTCTTTTTCACAGGGAGGATTTGGAATACCGAATTTCGAGTTGTACTATCTTAGTGCACAGGCACATTATGCTTGGTTCTGGGTGTCGCAGCCACGTTATATGCCACAAGTTGCGGCGGAGCATTGGCTTGCGCACCCTATCCCCATTGACGGTGCTCTGTACGAGCCGATTGGAACTAGGGAATAGATGCCAACCACTATCACATGCACGATAGCGGCATGGCAACGCATAGGGCACATGTTGAATGCTGCTATCCTATATTCTCCATTATTGCCTCTCACTTATCATCCTAGCATGCCCCTTCTCCAAGAAACACTTTTTCGAGAAAGCGCCCACATTTGCACCTGGGGGGACTTATACTATGAAGGCCGCTTCCGCACTGCTGAACAAATGTTTCAGGGCATGCAGCACACTCCACTTGACACATTTCTCTATGTACGCCTCAGACAAGGGATCCGGTCTCTCACTCTGGACTTCCCGGATGAACCACAGATATTAGAGCCATTACAATTAATACTGAAATGCACGACGGCTAAACGCCTTATTTCCTAGATATATCTGGCAGTACATACACAGAGAGAACTTCCGGATACACTGTCCCGCACACAATGAAATGAGGAGTTGGGGTTCGAGCTGACTGATGACCACTGGGAGTTCAGCTGCCTACAAACGGAGCGGGTCTCGGCCAGCAGCAGGCTTCGCATAACACACTATAAATTCCTACACAGAATATACTATACCCCTGCCAGGTTGTACAGGTACCGGCTCAGAGACTCGGACAGATATGATAGGTGTCAAGTTCCTGGAGCAGATTTCTTACATTTGGCGTGGGAAATCCCAGGAGTGTACGAATATTGGGTACAAGTATTTGAGGCTTTGACACTAATGATCAACACGCACGTTGAACCCACCCAGCTGATGGCCCTGCTCGTATATGTTAAACCATTACAGACGGCACACCGCAAGTATGTTACTCTAGCATTGCTTATGGCCAAGAGGCGGGTGGCCTGCCGATGGGGCAGGGGACGGGCGCCCAAATTTAAAGATTGGATTGCTGATTTAGTGACTTGCCAGGAGCGGCTCACCACATATGCTGAGTTACTACCTAGTGCTATAAGACCTAGCGATATCTGGGCCCCCTTAACATGTTACCTGATAGCACACCCACATGACCCCCCATAGGCCGCATAACAGACACCTATGCACTACTAAATCTGGAGATTGAATGGCACGTAGAAGGGCTATATACCGGATGGGATGAGTAGACCGGTTGTGACCTATGTGTGCTAAAAGTTGAATAAGATTGACTTTGTCACATGTGCACGGTACAGTACGGTAGAAATGTGATGTCTATTTGTGCTCTGTGGTGAGATGAGGCTCTTGTACCAGCCCCTGGATAACTTTCCTATGACATGAGATACTTTATTGTATAATATGTGACATTTTTGTATTGTATACAACATGAATGCGGAAATACCTAGACTGTACCAGCTGATATTTGAGAGGATGCTACTGATACTTGTTGTATGATTAAAATCTAATAAAAAGAATTTTAAAAAAACTCCTCTCCAGCACATATCCGCCTGGAATTTGGACTACTGCAGCAACATCTAGCCAGAAGGTACATGACAATAAATCCATGGTAGCAAATCTGGCCAAACTGTTAGAATCCACTTAAAACTGCTATTTGGAAGGCACAGGAAGATGATCCTCGATCAGCCTACAACATGTACCTGCGGTTATCAATAAAGTCAATGAATGTGACAGATCTTTGGCAATGGAATTTATCGTATTCGACATTTTGACAAATACTGAATAAAGTAGAAAAAAGGCACTCGCTAATGGAAGATAAAATCATATTTAGCAATTTAGCTCCCAAGCGTGGATGGGACTGCAATCGTATTTGATTTTACAACCCTCAGCATACTTAATTACAATAACATACACCTTATATTTAAAAAGAAAGCTGCTAGCAATACGTCTTGGGTCACTACCGACTAATTCTGATCAACCAGCCTAGTAATACAATGGGCAACTGTCTTGCACCCTATGTGGTGCAACAAAGCTGGACTTTGCAAATTTAATCTGTATATGTCCCGTTTTAAAATCAAATCGACTTTTATTGCTAAAAATCCTTTTTAATGCTAGGGGCATTCGCACCTGCAGATCTGCCATACTAACGTGTCTTGATCAACTTAATTGCAACTTGGTAACATTCTTACTTCTGTATGAGAAACTAATCTGAACACTTTATGTAAAAAAAAAAACTCTTTGGCACATTTGTTCAAATATTGTCTCCTCTGTCTGTAAACGTACTATTGCTGACCATCAGCATTTAATATGTATATTATATTTGTTACAATTTGTTCAAATATTGTCCCTCTCATCTTCAAATATGCTACTGGTGACCACAGCTTTTAACATGTATATTATATTTGTTATAACATGCCCATTTGTTTAATTAAAACACTGTTATGGTTTTCATTAAATTAAACAATAAAGATTCATTCAGTAGCAGTAACTCCAGTCACTGTCAATGCCACGTCGCCGCTGTCAGTGCCTCTATTCACCTCACTGCCAGTGTCCCAGTCACCATCACTCTCTGTGCCTCCTTATCAGTCACCATCAGCTGCACGGTCTCCGGTCACCATCACTATCTGTGCCTCCCTTTCACCATCAGTTCCAGTGCTTTTAGTCACCATCGCTACCAGTGCCCCCAGTCAACATCAGTGCCAGTGCCCCAAGAGTCACCATTAGTAGCTCTACTTCCAGTCACCATTAGCACCAGAGCCCCAAGTCACTATTAGTACCCAGACCCATCACGAATACCATTGGTGCTAGAGATGAATGAATGAATGAATGAAGTAGCATTTGTAAAGCGCCTGGTTACCCGAAGGCATCCCAGCACTATTAGTTTCACAGATATCCAAGTCAAGACGTATCAAGGGGAAAGGAGAGTATTTAGCTGCTTACGAAAGTTCATGTAGTTTAATTGTGAATGAGTGTGAAGAGGGAGGTGGTTTCAAGCCTTGGCAGCATTGTATGAAAAAAGGCGACCTCCACTTCTCATCCGCTTAATTTTTGGGACTGTCATCAGATGTTTACTTTCTGATCTTAGAGCTATTTTTGGCTGGTAGGGATGGATCATCGCACGAATCATCGGGGATCCTTTTCCAGGAAGTGCTTTATGTGCAATGCACATAGCCGTAAACTGAACCCTCTCCTGAATTGGGAGCCAATACAGGGAGGCAAGAGCGGGTTTGGCTGAGAGACGTTTTGGGATATTTAGGAGCATAGAGATCCCCGTAACCACCAGTAGCAGTAGGGCCTGCCCAAATTAGTGCCAGTGTTCCTATCTTAATGATACATGCTATCAAGTTGGTACTACTTACAAAATATATTTCGACATCTGTATTCTTGTGAGAGGTCGTAATGCATGAGATATATTCGAAAGGTCGACTCCTAATATACACGACCTGCAAGTGGCACTGCTGGAAAGAATTCACAAGAAGATATCTCTCCAAACCAACACTGGTATATACCATGTATGCCAGAGGAAAAGCATAGGGTTTTTTAATACCAAACATTTTTGGAAGCAAATATCCTTCCTATCATTTTATAGTTTAATGCACATTTTTCAAGACTGAACAAGCGCCCAAATATGCGCTAGACTAACGAAAATAATCGTCTTTGTGACATCACATGCTTTAGTTTCCTTCATTTTTTTTAGGAAAACCTGTGACTAACCTAATTTCCCTGCAGCCCCACTGAATGCATTGGGAGGTGCACAGATGGACAATGTAAAAAGCTGCAAGGAAAAGGGAAGTGTGGGAATGCTTGCAGAATAAGAGCCATTCTACACATAGATACACTTACGGGCAGAGGCAAACTCGCAAAAAGATAAACTTAAACACGACAAACAGAGACCGAAACCATGCCTCTCATCCCTCCCTTCCTCATGCCAACAATAAAAAAAGGGCTATCACTTGGCCAGCGCTGGCTGTGTCATAGCGCCCTTTTTAATTTGAAGCCTACCAGACAAATTAGCTGTCTGGTTTGTTAAAGACATATTGGGGTAATTCAGAAAGCTTCCCTGGGAATGCATTGCTCCCATTGCTTACTATTGGCTTTGTAACTCAAATTTGCTTGGTTTCTATTTGCTGGCTTTATTTAGTTTAGGCTGTCCTGCTTTTTTCCCCAGAGTTTTTTATAGCGCAAACTAGACCCGAGAAATCGGGTATCAGAGCGCTTTACATGAGCACCAGTTTTGTGTGAGTTTCGTTTGAGTGGTTGAAGAAAAAACACATTTCCAGTGAGTCTGCAGTCAAGTTTGGAAACAGTTATTTGCAGTGTAATGGTTTTTAGCTTCAGAGATTTCTTGCAGTGATGTGACATGTCTTCTTGCATGCCAACTGTGAATGACAATTTAATATATAGCTAATAATATTGAAAACATGTACCAAATGTCAATGTTCGCATCACTATTACAACAAATGTAAGCAAATCATCAATGAGAACTGCTTGAAATCAACAACATCTTGTTAGAGGATATTTCAAGCTGTGATCCAGCCAAATGTCAATGAAAAATCAATATTTACCAAATAAAGCATTTAAAATGTACTTGCAGATCTGACACAAGTCTCCTGGTGGTGAAAGAATTTAGTGAGGGGTGGGGTGTGTTGATGCACCTGGTAATAATTTGTGAGGTGATCTGAACTCAAAAATGTTAAAGAATGACCCATCAATTGTGGACAGTTGGTGCTACTCAGAAGATAGGTGTGAATAAATTGAAAACTAATTTAAGGTGAAAAAAAAGTGTACATAGGTAATCTAAATGTACTATGCGAGAGGGGTGTAATATGGTGGAACGAAGTGAGTGTTATTCTCAAAGCAGTGTGCTTAGTAACACCCTTCGTGTATGGCAAAAAATTGTAGGAGAATGGTTTGATATGAAATTCAATATTTTCTTTCACAGGAATAGCTCCAAGTTAGGGCAGTCCACTGATAAAGATGCTTTTGGAAAGTAAAAAAACCCAAAAAATGTCAGTCAGCAGGGTGACAATGGATGTATGTCGTTTCAAAGCATGCTTTTACCACGCATGCCTTTACAACGCGGGGATTACAACGCAAGTCGTTACAACGACTTGCGTTGGGGGGCGCTGGATAGTGGTATAGTTTAATTTTCTATTCCACCTCCAGTCCCCGTGGATAGTAGGGAAGGTGTTGGATAGAAAATTAAACTATTTCCTATCCAACAGCGCCCTCCAGCGAAAGTCGTTGTAACGACTTTCGTTGTAATTCCTGCGTTGTAATGGTAGTGCGGGGTAAAAGATTCGTTGTAAACGATGTTCCCCTTTAAAATAGTTTTGTCCATTCAGAGGTGACCTGGATTTGATCAGCCAATGACTCAAACAACAGCCCTTTAGCAAAGGGGAAGACTGCAGTGTTAGACTAGGGGTCATGCTCTTTGCATGTTTTATTGGGTTTATAATCTTGGGGTCAAAGTCAACAAGCTGATGCTTACCTGTAAATGGCAGTAGCAAATCAGTGTCAGTTAGGAAAGGTTCATACCATGCTGGATTGGAACTGTACTGCACATATATTCCACGCTGCCTGTGTGGAGGTTATGCTCTTGCTGGAACTGGAACAGAGTTGCAAAGGTGAGTAGTGCCTCTAGTTGGACCAAAAGCTTCTTGAGTTTGTCGCTCCTGTTGACCATACCCTGCTTACTGTATCCTTTCAGCAGTGTGCAAATTCTGTAAACAGACCTTTAAATCTTGTTCTTATCTTGTCACATTTACTGTTTATTCAAAGGCAGTGGTCAAATGTCAGGCTCTGTCTTCTGAAATCTTTCTTTCCCTGACTTCAAAGTAAGAGGATTTTTGTGGAGAAGTGTGGCTCACTGGTTAGAGGCGGCAGACCCGTAAGCAGAGAACGGCCCGGGACCAGGGTTCGATTCCCGACGCGGCAGGGTCGTGGACCAGGGTCAGCGGACTCGATAATTCTCGCCTCGGTGCCTACTCTAGTCAGAAACCACACTCGGCAACTCTGGGCATCAGCTTGCCTCATCTTCACAACGGCCCCCCAGACCGCCGGGGATGATTGGTTGCACCTTAGAGATTCCCATCAGGGACCATCTCTCAGGGTGAGCCAGGACGGGTTCCCCAGCGGTCGAAGCGTGGAGATACTCCTCCGGGAGTCGATTCCTAGCGCTATATAAACCCGCAATAAAAAAAAAAAAATTAATATGTGACAATCATGCTGGCTACTGGGGGTGTGCTGGAGGAAGGTTATAGGATGTTATTTTTGTTCTAGCACACAACAAAATGTAAATGTCTGTAAATGAACTGTGCAGATATTTAAGAATATATCAGAATTAGGAAAGCACAATTGAAGCACATTCTTTGGTCATTCTGAAGTGTGGTGGAAACAAATATTTGAATACAATCAAAACAAAACAAAACACTAGGTCATGGATACTCACATTTTCCCAGGGGCTACAATGTGTGGTCCGTGGTGTGCCCAAGGGCCACGTTAATGCCAGCATGGTGGGAGTGGGCTTTGTGAAGAGAGGGGTTAAGGTGGGCGCTATTGCTAGCTAGAGAGATTGAAGTGTAAAAAGGAAGTCACTTGATTATTGAATTGAAATAAAATAGAATGTGAAACCAGAAAACCTGGTAGCAATCCTGGCTTCCCTACTTCACCAAATTATGTGATCCTAGACAATTGTCTAATTTCACTTTGTCACCATTTTCGTCGTTATGAAATATGAAATCACCTTGAAATATGTGATTCAGGAAATGCACTGTACAAAACCTTCTCTCTTGTGTTTGATTCAATAGACTATAATGTTGTCCATGTATAATAACAACCCAGACCATCCAGAAGTTTTTATCTGACTACTGCCTTGCCTCTTAGTACACCATTGGCATTGCTGTCATTGTGTGTGGAGGCATGAATGTTTCTATGTTCATGTTCGGAAACTATCAGTTTTAAAAATACTTCTGAATGCACTGATATAATCTGATGTACTAAGATGCAAATGCATCTGCATGTTAAAATGAAATACACTTTTTTTATTTTAAAGAGACTTTATCATATTTTCAGACGTTTGTTGCAAACTGTCTTTAAAATAAAATAATGCTTTTCTAAAGTTAAGTGGTGCAGGACACCTTATTTGCTTCTTCTCCTTTACTCCGGTGAGTGTAAATAAATATTTGCCATCTATTTAACATATTTATGAATGTCACTGCATGATCAAGTAAACAGCAGCCCAGTGCAGTCGTTCTGCTGGGGGCCGCACGTTAAGGTCAGGAGGGCCACATGCGGCCCCCAGGCTGTACTTTTAGTATCATTGCACTAGGTGATGACATTTCCACGAATTCTCGTTTGTGCGCTATATACTTGTATCAGTAAAACTATGTCTGTGCAAATGTAATGGGTATATTAATTGAAGATA
The DNA here is from genome assembly GCF_964261635.1 of Lissotriton helveticus. Taxonomy (NCBI): domain Eukaryota; kingdom Metazoa; phylum Chordata; class Amphibia; order Caudata; family Salamandridae; genus Lissotriton; species Lissotriton helveticus. Next base: position 1,874,161,113 of record NC_136061.1, on the reverse strand, counting down.
TGTTGTCTGTAATGGCAGTGCGCTACCACACCATGCATACTCCACTTTATGCCACTCCATTTTACTCTGCACCATTCCACACCACTGCACTCTACTCTGTGCCACTTCTATCTAAGACACTTCACTTTATGCCACTCCGCACCACTCTAATGCCAATGCACTCCATGCCACTCTATTCTACACCACGGCACTCTTTTTCAATGTAGTCTTCACCACTTTAGTCTAGGCCACTCCACGCTTCACCATACCACTCTAAGCCACTCCACTCTGAAACACTGCACTCCATGTCACTACACTATATGCCAATCCACTCTACTCTGTATCACTCCACTCAACACTAGTGAACTCTGCACCAATCTACTCTATGTTGCTCTAATCTACTCTGCACCACTGCACTCTGCATCAATGCACTCTATGCCACTCTACGCTACGCCACTGCACCCTACACTGCACCCCTCTACTCGACTCCACTTCACTGTAGTCTGAAACAATCGACAGTACGCCAATGCACTCTATGCCACTATACTGCACTCTACTCCACTCTACTCTAACCACTGCACTCCACACCACTACACTCTTCGCCAATACACTCTGCACCTCTTTACTCAAAACCAATACACTCTACACCGATCTACTCTGCACCATTGCACTGTACGCCAATCTATTCTACTGTGCACCACTGTACTCTACACCATTACTTTCTACGCTACGCTACTCTACTCTACATCACTATACTCTGTGCCACTGCACTCTATGCCAATCTACTATACACCATTGCACTCTATGACACTGTACTCTGCAACAATACACTTTCCACTGCTGAACTCTCCGCCACTCTACTCTGCATCACTGCACAGCACACCAAGCCACTCTACTCTACAGAACTACACTCTAAGACACTCTACTCTGCAACACTGCACTCTCTGCCACTGAACTCCATGCCACTCTACTCTGCACCACTGCACTCTGTTCCACTGCACTCTACTCTGCACCACTGAACTCTATGCCACTTTACTGCCACTAAACCAATGCACTATGCCACTACACTCTATGCCACTCTACATCACTCCACTCTACATCACTGCACTCTATGCCAGTCTACCCTATACCAATCCACTCTACTTCGCACCACTGCACACTACACCACTCTAAACTACTGTACTCTGCCCTGCACCACTCCCCTTTACCCTGCACCACTCCAAGCCCCTGCACTCTACTCCACTTTTCTCTATGGCACTACAATCTATGCTGCGCCATTCCACTCTGTGCCGCTCTAATCTACTCTTCACCACTCTACTCTACGCCACGGCACTTTGCTGTAAACCACTGCACTTTACTCTAAATCTCCGCACTACCCTGGATTGACCATAAGGCTGTATATTTCAATATTAAGATGATCCAGCCTAACCATTCCATCTCAAACAAACCATCCATGGTAAAAATGTGATTATTGGAATAAAATACAAGGGAACAAATTGGAACAGGCCCTAAACACTTGTCCTCCCTCATTGGTCACTGATAACAATGACACAGTTTACCAGTTTGATAAATGGATCAGAACAGCAGTCAACAATGTAGCGCCTGAAAAAACTATCAGAGCAAGAAGATCCCAGGCAACCTCGCCATGGTATGGACCAGATCTTAAAAGCATAAAGGCCAAATGTAGGAGAATCGTACATATATGGAGATCTGACTATAGTATGGAGCATAAATTGGCATATAATCTAGACTTAGAACAATACAAAGAGGATATTATAAAAGCTAAATCAGCATATTTCACAGCAAAAATTAAGGAGGCTAACAACTCCTCTAAGGAACTTTTTTAATCAATCCAAGTGTTAGCTAAACCGCAGCAGGTTAATCAGTTTAGGCCGGATCAAGCCTTCTGTAATAAATTGGCTAATTTCTTTCAGACTAAAATGCAATTAATCTACAGCGACCTCCTTAACACAGCTCCCGTCGCGGACAATTGTAATAGGCCGCCTCTGGAGGAGAAGGCATCTCAGTGCCAACTAATGAGTTTCCAGTCCCTTAATTAAGAGGAAGTGAACAATATCCTTCTATCAACAAAATCAGGTTCACCTAATGATCCTTGTCCACCGGCCATTATGCACCTGGTCTCTGGAAAGATTAGTTTACATCTAACCCCCCTTTTAAACAAAGTTTTAGGGTCAGGGATCTATCCTTGTGCCAGGGAAAAAGCGTGTATCAGGCCGATTCTGAAAAGGCCTGCCCTGGATCCTACCAAGGTCAAAAATTATCGACCTATTTCATGCCTGCCGGTAGCGGCCAAAATACTCGAAAAATCACTCAACAGGGAGCTAACTCAATATCTAGACTCCAATAATCTGCTTGACTCAAGTCAGCATGGTTTTCGGTCATGTAATTCTCCAGAGACTGCTTTGATCATGGCAACAGAGAAGATTCACAGACAAGTGGATGGGGTGGGGTGGCAGAGCTGTCCTTATCCTCTTAGACCTATCAGCAGCATTTGACACTGTGAATCATACGGTGTTAGTGCAGCGGCTGAAGGCTGTGGGGATTGTGGATGCGGCTCTGGCCCTTCTCTCCTCCTTTCTAGCCTCAAGGGAACAGAATATACACTGGGAAAATCTACCATCCAACACATTTTATCATCCGTGCGGAGTGCCACAGGGATCAGCCTTGTCACTGACTCTATTTAATATCTATGTTACTCCACTGGCCAGACTTGTCGGAGAGCATGGCTTTATCTTGGTCTCGTATGTGGATGATTCACAGCTTGTCGTATCTGTATCTAAACAGCCAGAGACCACCGCGTGATGGAAATCATGAGCTGGATGAGTCAAAACTTTCTTAAGACCAACACCGATAAAACGGAGGTAGTGGAGTTCGGCAAGGGCCAATCAATGTGGAATCAAACTTGGTGGCCAATTGAGGCTGGTGAATGTCCACGTTTAAAAGCTAAGGCCAAGAACCTAGAAGTGATCTTTGATGATCAGCTTAATTTTGCAGCTGAGATCAATCGTCCTCCTGCTTCGTTTTATTGAAAACCTTACGGAAGGGTTTCCCCTTCATTCCTCAGGAACTCAGGAAAACAATGGTCGTAGCTCTTATTCTCTTGAAAATAGACTACTGCAATGCACTTTTGACAAGGACGAAATTACAATCATTGCAAAATGCTGATGCACGATTGTATTGTTATTAAACATTCCTAAAGGCCATCCCACCTCAGCTTGCATATGGTCTCTACATTAGCTCCCTATCCAGCAACGAGTAGAATTTACGCCCCTCCGTTTGGTGCACAAGGCACTATATGGAGGTGGTTCGTTTGATATCCAGAAATTGTTTTTATGGTACACTCCCACCAGAAATCTTAGATCGACAAATGCGGGTCTCATCCATATCTCCAAAATTCGCAGAGCAAGATGGGGAGGTAGGAGTCTATCACACTGTGCAGCCAAACTGTGGAATCAGATGCCTATCGCTATGAGACTACAATCCAACAGGCAAAATTTTAGGAAATTGTTAAAATCCTGGCTGTTCCCCCTAACTAAGTTGCCGTGTCAATGGTGCAGTCCCTCTTCACACCTTCAGCGCCAAGACGCCACGGCATTCTAGCGATTTACAAAATTTATCTTATCTTATCTTATCTTAGTGCACTCTATGCCAATGCACTCTACACCACTTTACGCAAAACCAATACACTCAATGCCACTGCATTCAAAGCCAATCTACTCTACATGACTATTGTCTACACCACTTCACTGTAAGCCACTGTACTCCCCTCTATGATACTCCACTCTATGACACTGTACTCAATTAAACTTCACTCCACTCTATGTCACTCTACTCCACTCTGTGCCCCTCTACAACACTCTACTCCACTCTGTGCCTCTCTACAACACTCTACTCCACTCTGTGCCCCTCTACAACACTCTACTCCACTCTGAGACGCTCTACGCAACCCCATCTTTACCGCTCCATGTCACTCCACTCTTTGCCATTCCATGACACTCTGTGCCACTCCATTCTATCATGCTCTACTCTACTGTATACCATTCGACTCTACTACACTAAGCCATGCTTACCATTCCACTCTACTACAATCTACTCCACTCTACACAGCTGCCCCAATGCCACTCCATGCTACTTTACTCCACTCCACTCTACGATACTCCACTTCACTCTACGACACTCTACTCAACTCTATGCCCTTCTACTCTGACACTCTACTACCTCCATTACACTCCACGCCACCTTACACCCCTCAACAACACTCTGCGATGCTCAATGCCATGCCACTCTACCTTATGTCATTAAAATTTAGCCATGATCAACAGCAACTCCACTGGTGTAAAACATGGCTAAAATACATTGGCACAGCCAAATAGCTCTTGCATAGGCGAGACCTATTGGCTTTGCTAAAGCTTGTTATACATGTTAACACTGTCTGGGCAAAGGTTTAAACTCATTTGTACCACTTTAACACCCAATCAATCTTTAGTGTTTCAGTTGTACTAACTATAATATAACACATAATCAATTTAATGTACATAAATACATTTAAAATATACCTACAGCGACGATCCTTAATCCAAAAAACATATACCAAATTAATTAAATCTTAGTTCTAAATAACATTTACAAACACTATTATTGCTAAAGACTTCATCTCAGCGCATCTATAGAGATAGTTACAATTATTTCTGGAGAATTCCAATAAAACTGGTATCAATTATAACTCAGCGAACATCTATCGCTTTACCACCCAGTCCCTCATTTACCGCTATATGTATCAACAAACCATTTTGCATTTCCTAAATAGCGAATTTTAAGGAATCGCTATTTAGGAAATGCAAAACGGTATGTATGTACAAAATCGCTTTCCAATAGCGATTCCTTAGCATTCCTAATTTGAGATTAGCAAATTGTTAATCGCAAATTACCCCTTCATTTCCATGGGCCAGGAGGCCCATAGGAATGAAAGTGCAATTTGCAATTAGCAATTTGCTGATCGCAAATTAGGGATTTTTCCAAGGGTGCAGGGGTGTCTCAAGAACACCCTGCTGCACCCCTGAAAAAGACATTTGGGGGCATATGGCGCACATACATGCCCTAAGGGCATGTATGGGCGTCATATGGCACATTTGGTTTTTTTCAAAAAAGCTTTTTGATAAGAATTCGCAAATTACCACCAACTAGAAGTTGGTGGTAATTTGCTAATCCTTAATGGCATTTTTTGCATATTATTTGTTTGATACATTGCATTTAAGGAATCGCAAAATTTGCAATTCCTTAAGTGCAATCGCAAAATAAGGATTAGCAAATTTTGCTATTCCTTATTTTGCATCAAACTTGTTTGATACATACCATTTGTCTATTTAGCATTCGCAAAGGCCGAAATTCGCAGAATTTCGGCCTTTGCGAATGCTAAATAGCTTGATACATATAGCGGTTAGCTCATCAGACTATCCAGCTTCGAAGTGGAAAATACTGTTAATATTTGGATGCAAAGTAGCAGCGGGCTAGGTTTAATCTGGTTCGTCGTAGCCAAGCAAATGCTAAAAATGCATATCCAATTTATATATGATGCAACAATGTGCAAGTGTGTTTACAATTTAATTCGCATCCTGTTAGAAACGAATTAAAATACTAGCAACCACAGTAGACCTAGGAACCACAATAGAGGAGAGGTGTGGCGCCGCGGCCAGGGCGACTGACGCTGGAATCTGAGGATCAGGGTTCGATCCCCGGGTCCGGCGGCAGGTTAGCCCAGCACCATGCGACTCTGGGCAATAGCTTGCTTAATCTTCCCGACGGCCCCCAGCGCCTAGAGACCTTAACGGGTGATTGTGCGCTATACAAATGTGGATTATAATAGACACTAGCAACCACAGTTTAACACCCAAACACAGCAATAAGCAACATAAAGGCGACCAGTCAACCTTTGCAAAGAGCATTCCACTGTGAGGAGACATATCACTGCATTTGTAGTAACTTTTGATCCATATGAGCAAGAAACTGTGTTTTTTAATCTGCAGATTAATCAGAGAATGATGGATTATGTGGCAAATGTGTCAATCCATAAGTATGCAGAAAACGCAACAGCTGCAAAGTCACATAATTCCAGTGGCGGAGCACATAAGGTATTGACAAGTCACAGCTGAGCACTCCGCAACATATAAAAGGCACTTGTAGGCTAACTGAAAACGTAACATCTATGAGAGATATTGCACATGCTGTGAGTGTGAATTTACTCTGTCCTCCAAATGTGTGTCTTACCCCCAAAGAGTGAGATATGAAATCCCTAGCATTGGGAAGTTACAATATTTCTGTGTATATTCTTAAAATATTGATAACGGTTTTATGTGATTAAATCAAAATGTATCTATTAACAGTGTTCAGAGCAATTAATATAAACATGAATTCACATGTGAATACTGACATGAAGCTAATCCAATTGAAACAATTTTGCTGCGACTCGTTAAAGTGTGTTTTCCTGGCGTATGCTAACTATGCTTCCATTAGGCCTCAACTCCATCTTGCCAATAATGGATTTCACCGCATCATGTTTATTCTCTGTTTAGATTTCTGCTGCATGTAGTTAAGCAAGATGTGGATTTGTTTATTTCCGAATTACACTTTGTTTATTTTTTAATGACACTGTTCTTTTCCGTATATCTGTTTAATTGGTTTGAAGCATTTAAAAGCATTACAACACGCCCCTGTCATGTACCTTATAGGTGCAAACAGTACAACACCACAGAATACCTTTCTCCACCACACTTCATTTCAGTAAAGGACAATTTCACCATTATCCCACTTGGGGCCCATCTGTTCGTCAGCTTCATAGACCAAGGATTGTACCGTTCTAATACTGGAGGCGGCACACAGGCTCCCCTGTACACATTCCATTTATTCCATACCTTTTCGCATATCCGGGGGCAGTTTCTGCTCTCATAGACAGTATTTTCTGCTACTATACACCAATCCATGTCTCTCTTCCACTCCAGGGGAGGTGGTGTGGTTTTGGTTCCCCAAAGACGCGCTATGTTACATTTCACAATCATCAAACCTAGAGTTACCCAGGTTTGATTGGCTATTCCCAAGTCCGTAGACTCCCACACATTAGGCAGACACTACTTGGGTGTTACATCAGACCGACAGAATGAGCCTTGCCTGCATGAAATTCCACTCAGTTTTCAGGCAAGGAATAAGCTGTAGCACTCACCTTGCACAAAGAAAAGTCTGCAACGAAGACGGTGTAGCAGACACACTATCCTTGCCTGATAGGACAGAAAGATATGAGGTGGTCAACAGGGCAGAAATAGGTCACAATCCACCACTAGCATCCGACGATCATGGACAGCACGAGTTTCAGCTCCCCAGACGCCTCGTGCTTTACCATTTGAAAACCAAAACTGATCACTGATATGTCATGAATTGCCCCTTTCATGCTGGCCAGAACCCCATTATCCCAGGCTACAAAACTGTAAAATACACAATTTGAAATCTACACCGTAGCCACTAAAACAAATACTGCAATAAAAAGCTACATTTTGTAAAATTTAGTGGGTGAAGCAGAATTCAAGCTAAGGGCCACATGCAACAAAGTAAGGAATTGCGATTACTAAATTGTGATTTTTAAGGAATTGCAATTTAGGAATCGCAATTCCTTATGCATGTAGGAATCGCAAAGATATGTGATTCCTACACATTCCTTAATTGTGACCCGCAAATTGCGATTCGCAATTAAGGAATGGCTTCCCATTCATTCCTATGGGCCTTAAGGCCCATAGGAATCAATGGGATTGCATGTGCACTTTGCGAGTACCAAATAGGTACTCTCAAATTGCGCATGCAATTTGAAGGTTGCAAGGGGGCCAAAAGGCCACCCTGATGAACCCCCCAACAAAGGTAGGTATGCACTTGTGGTGCACACACATGCCCTAAGGGCATGTGTGTGCACCCCAATGCACTTTGAAAAATGCATTTATTTGCATTTTTCAAAGGAATTGCAAATTACCATCACCTTGAAGTCGATGGTAATTTGCGATTCTAAATTGTGAAAACGCAATTTGCGATTGCATAAAGCATCACATTTAGGGGATCACATTTTGCAATACCCTAACTGCATTCGCAATTAAGGGAATCACAAAATACAGTGATTTCCTTAATTACGAATTGCAAAAAAGGTACATGCATCTCAAAAGGCCATTTTGCGATCGCAAACGGCCGAATTTTGCGATTCGCCCTATTTGCAATCGCAAAATGGTTTGATGCAAGTGCCCCTAAATTGTTACATGAAGCAGGTCTAGTACGCATACACACATCACTGCTGAACACACTAAATGCCAAGTTCACACTGATTCCACTCTTGATTATCAGTAGTTAATGCTCTGCAAGCCTGAATAGGCCATGCAGAGGCAAATGATTTAGATGCATGTTTGAACGAGCTAGCCAGCACATGCCTTCTGCATGATGATGTAGAAGAGAAAGGAAGACATGGCCTTCAATGCTACCCATCGACCAAACTAAACTGAAGTATAATATTAGAATCCACCACGTCCCTACCAAACACGATAATGCTGTGCTACGTACACAAAATGCTACAAAACCTGGTGCAAGCCTGAAATCTCCACTTTTTGGCCCCTGTAGATTTCCCTAGCCCAAAGAGATGTCTTCTGCTTCTGTGCAGGAAAGGAAAATGGACAGGTATTTCCGGAACCCTCCAGTGAATTCTCCTTATAGGAGTGTGGGGGTCTTTAGAATCTGACAGGTCTAGCAGAGAATCTCTTACTCTTGCAGGGTATAGGTACGGGCCCCACCCTGAATCGCAAGAATCACACATTTTATAATAATTTATATTTAGTATGTGCTAATATTATGCAGATCCCTCGAGTAAGATTTATCATCATAATTACCTCGGCAATAATAAACATTATTAAAGTGAATTAAATATATACAGACAAAAATTGCTTATCACATGTCCCTAACAGTCTAAAAGAACACCCTATTTACATTGTGGCTTCATATTATGGTTTATTGTCTAGTCATTGAAAACCCAAGCACATCTACAGTCTAGAAGGCCTTCAATTTGGTTCCCAACGTGGAGTATGCCTAGGTCTTCCTGTCTGCCCTTCGATAACTGGGGAGAGTTTTTATACCTTTTCTTTAGATGTACTTTCATGGAAGAGGTGGGGAAATACTTTCTGAGGAACCCCATGTTTAAAACACAAAGCCAAAAAGAAGTGCTTTAATTTCAAGCATTTCGATAGCCATAAATAGTAGCTTTTGTGTACTGCGTTAGTGTACGAAATTGGGTTATTGTTAAGGGGAGTGTAAGCAATTCTCAAGCAACAAACCACAAAACCTGTCGCTAATTTAACCTGTTCTTCACCCTCTGGTAGCTTGGCACAAAAGCAGTCAAGCTTAACTTAGAGGTACTATGTTAAGTATTTATTCGGCACACCAACAATAACAACACAAGAAAAATCGTAAACTAATTTAGAAAAATAGAGTACAATTTAACAAATAAAATGAGACCAAAATGGCTAAAATCCAATCATACAAAAGGGGGTGGTGATGGACGGAGCATCTGAACCAATCACACACTCACACCCAGTCAAAAGATCTGGGTTTGATCCATCACCGTTCTTTAGCACACTCTGCCACCCCAGTTCAGACATGGCTATATGCAAATCAGTCTGACCCTGTGCCTCATGGAAACAGTCCAGCCCGAACTGCCAAGCCATGCCTTCCCTGGACCGGAAACAAGCTTCCGAGGACCGGTTTCTGGCATTACAGCCGTCTTCAGCCCGGCTTGCTTGAATCCAGTGGCAAAGTGAGCAAGGGACTCACGTCTGAGCATACCCTGGCACACTTATGGCGGCCAAAGCGGTACAAAAGGGGGTGGTGATGGACGGAGCATCTGAACCAATCAAACACTCCCACCCAGTCAAAAGATCTGGGTTTGATCCATCACCGTTCTTTAGCTCACTCTGCCACCCCAGTTCAGACATGGCTATATGCAAATCAGTCTGACCCTGTGCCTCATGGGAACAGTCCAGCCCGAACTGCCAAGTCATGCCTTCCCTGGACCGGAAACAAGCTTCCGAGGACCGGTTTCTGGCATTACAGCCGTCTTCAGCCCGGCTTGCTTGAATCCAGTGGCAAAGTGAGCAAGGGACTCACATCTGAGCATACCCTGGCACACTTATGGCGGCCAAAGCGGTACAAAAAATCCAATCATATGCACTGTTAAAGGTTTACGTAAAAATAGCGCTAAAAAGCAGAAAGTGCAAAAATGTGGGTAGCTGGTTGCGCTAGACACAGACAAGGTTACAAGTTCAGGCCAACTGCGATAGATTGCAGGCTGAACACAGACCAGATTAACCCAACTAAAAAAGCTTTCTTCTCAAAGTCCACAGCAGTGAGTCTAAAACTTCAGGATTTCACAGAAGGAGCTCAGCCGATGTCAGCCAAGGGTCCAGGACCTGGGGAGGCATCTCTTGGGGATCAGGAACACACTCCAGCAGAGGCAAGAAGGCTCAGCAAGTCCAGTTGCAGGTCCAGGCAGGGCAGGTCCAGACTGGGACAAGCCTCAGGACAGTCCTCTGGTACAGGAGGAGGAGCACCATCGCAGGTTGGAAGAGAAACGCAAACCAGCCTGCGAGACTGAAGATTTGGACTTCCGGAGCTTAACAGTACAGAGCTTATGCTAAATTAGTCTGTGATCAAGTCTTCACTACCTACTAAGGTTACAAATGACTTAATTGCAAACAATGTTTATGACTTTACTAAAGGAATTAATTATCTATCTCACATTAGAGGACTCAATGTATCAGGAAGCAATTGAATACATGCCCACTGGGGGTGGGCATACTAATGATTAAAACAAAGGGCAAATGCAAGGATGCAAGTGTTTCATTTACCTGTTTGCTGCCCAAGAAGAAGGGATGTGAGATCCTGAAACGCGTCGGCCTGAGAAATTAATGTGAGACAAGACAGCAGGCTGCATTTCAAATTCAAACTATGTTATTGCGCAAGGCACATAGGAACAAAAAAATGAATACAATTATATATATATATATATATATATACATAAATATATATGTATATATTTATATATATATATATATGTATATATATATACATATACATATACATATACATATACATACATACACACACACACACACGTATTACACATTTCAACATTTCATTGACAATTTCAATAAATTGATAGATGCTACAGGTGACTGCACAGTTTAGGTACAGAAATAGTAAGTAAACAAAACGGGAATAAATGTGATAATGTGTGCATAATACATAGATGCTTTGACCATACAGATATAAATACACAAAACCGAATACAATTAAAATGATTTCACGGATTTCTTAGCACCCAGCATCGAATGCAAACATGATTAAGACCAGTAAGTCAGAGTTTAGACCCCTAGAAGTAATTTGAACTGAGTCTTCCTCAGGACAAAATGGTAGCAACCTGACCAAGACGAACATGTGTCAACACAAACTATCGCAGAGATCCAGGACAACAAGGGTGCTGCAGAAATCATTGGGTCCACAAATGACCTTGACGCTAATTTCAATGAGTCATAGAGGTGCAGCTCATCTGTTTGTTAGCTGACTGAACACATACAGGGAGCTTTGTGATAAATCAATGCAATCTGTGCAATAAATGTTATGTATTTTTTTTTTGGTAAGACTTTATTGGTAATTGCCAAAAAATACAACGGTATTCAATAGAATCCGGTGATTCATCGTACATCAATCAGAGAAAGTTCCTTCATGGGTACACAGCTATTCAGCCGACAACCTTCCGGTCCGGCAGCGTTTGTAGATGTTTTTTGTCAGGCTTCCGCATAATATATGTACAATATGAGTAGTCTTACATTTTATTTTTATACAACAAAACTTTAGACTCATTAAGTGCAGGTAGTTATAAATGTCGAAGGCAATATATTTCAGGCATCTCATGCTGGCCGCGAGACCCACTCAACCCCCCCGTAACCCATTCCTGCCCTATACCCTGTCAGAACTTAGATGAATGCGTATCCCAGCCCCTTACTCAATTCCACTCAGCCATCCTCTAGTGTATCAGTCCTCTATCTCTTCTTTGTCCCCTGAGCTATCCATGTCGTCCTCAGATAGAGGTTCGCACAGATCTCCCCTATAGCTGTTCCATACTTGCCATATCTTGTTCCACTTGCGAGGATTAGCTCTCATTTTATAAACTGCTCGTTCGACCACCATAAGTCTGTCCATCCCCCTGCACCACTGTGTTAGTGTCGGTGACTCTGCTACCCCCCACTTCTGCGCTATATCTCGCTTGGCCACCATGACTCCAATCGTAACCCATTGCTGCCCTCGACGCGTCAGATCAGTCCCTTCCCAAACATTCAGTAAGCACACCCGGGGATCTGGTGCAAGTGATGTCTCGAGGGTTTGGGAAATGGTGCGCATGATTTGTCTCCAATAGGCAGCGATAATTGGGCAATCCCAAAGTGTGTGAAGCAGTGTCCCCTCCTCGCCACAACCTCTGAGGCAGTTCGGGTGTTCCGCTCTGTGCATTTTGTGTAGGGTGGTTCTGGTGTAGTAAACTCTGTGAAGTATTTTGAATTGTATCAATCTAAATCGCGCTGAAATACCTGCTTCCCGTGGGGATGCCAATGCGGCATTCCAGTCAGTCTCGTCCATGTCCCCCAAATCAGTCTCCCACTTCTCCTTCAATTTAAGTAGGGGGTCTGGAAGATTATTCAGTAGCTTCCGATACGTGAGTGATGTGGCACCTGTCTGTATAAAGTCAGTGAGCAGACGGTCTTCTAGCGGTGAAGATTCGGGGACTGTCGACCCTGGTTCGATAACTGTCATTGGTTCGATAACTGTCATCAAAGCATGCCTTATTTGTACGTATCTGTAGGTTTCATTGGAGCCCAACTCGTACTGCTGCTGCAGTTGTGGGAAAGGGATCATCCCGTTGCTGGTCCATAGGTCCCCCACTGTTGTTATTCCAATATTATCCCACTGGGTAAATCCCTTACTAAATCTCAGGCAACCGAGTTGCTTTGCGTCCCACAAGGGTGTAAGTTTAGTAATAACCCCGTTCAATTTGAGTCGTGTCTGCGCCTTATGCCAGAGCTGCACCGTGTGCCTGGTTGGGCCAAGCAGCTTCGCTGTGAGACCCCGGTTATATAGCGGGGCTATGAGGCTGTGAGTACCTAATTGTGCTCTGTCCGCTAGATATGCCGGGTCGTTTTGCGGGGCATGGATCGACCGATTTATCACCTTAAGCTGTGACGCCCAGTAATATAGTTGTATATTTGGCAGGGCTATTCCCCCGTCATACCATCCTCGATTAAGTTTTGCATGTGCCACCCTGGCTGGGCGCTCTCCCCACAGTAGGCCTGTCAGTGCCGCAGTTACTTTTCGAAAATAGGAAGGCGGCACCATATCCGGGGTGTTTTCTAATGTATACAGGAGACGAGGTAGCGCCATCATTTTAAATAATGCCGCTCTACCCAGCAGAGTTAGAGGGAGGGTTTTCCAGTGTCTGACGTCTGCCTTTAGGCGAACAAGTGGTGGTAATAGGTTTAGTGTATAGAACATCTCCGAGTCTCGAGTAACGTGGATTCCCAGATATTTAAACGATGTACTTGCAATCGTCAACAGACAGTCATTAGGGAGGGTCGGGGCAGGACCCCATAAGACGTAGATGACCGATTTCGACCAATTAATCGTGTACCCGGAGGTTATGCCATGTGTATCACAGAGCGCCAGTAATCTCGGGATACCGGCCTCCGGGTCAGACAAATAAATGAGCATGTCATCTGCATATAGGGAAACCCTATCCTCCCAATAATCTCCCCACTGCACTCCTTTCAGTAATGGCGTCGTCCTAAGGACTGTGGCCAATGGTTCTATGACCAACGCGAATAGCAGGGGTGAGAGTGGACATCCCTGCCGTGTCCCTCTGGCCAGAGGGATATCTCGGGAAATGTGGCCATTGGCAGCTACGTGTGTGACTGGTTCCGTGTACAGTAGTCTTACCCAGGAAGTGAACCTGGGGCCAAAGCCCATATGTGCCAGGAACGCGAAGAGGTAGTTCCACTCCACCATGTCGAACGCCATCCTGGCATCCAAAGAGAGTATGGCCGCCGGGTCTGCTAGCGTATGTGCCCTAGCGAGAGCGCCGTGCACGAGCCTGAGGTTCAAAGCCGTGCTCCTATGTGGCATGAAGCCTGACTGGTCTGGATGAATCAAGTGTGAGAGGTGGGGCAACAGCCGATTGGCCAGCAATTTCCCCAAGACTTTTGCTTCGGCATTAAGAAGAGAAATCGGACGGTACGAAGTGCATTCTGTGGGTGGTTTCTCTGGTTTCGGGATGGCCACTATGGTAGCCATTCATTGATCCAAAGGTAACATGCCTCTCTCCCGACTCTCCACAAACATGTCTAGTAAGGGCCTGCACAGTACATCTGTCATAGTCTGGAACCATTCGAACGGGATCCCATTGGGGCCCAGTGCCTTACCCGTATGTAGCGCGTTAATTGCCGTCCGTATCTCTTCCACCGACAGGTCAGTTTCTAGGTCGTCAACGGCCTCCTGCGGCAGGGTCTCCGTCCGCACATTAGTAAGTGCTGCTACCGCTGCTGCCGCTGTGACCTCCGCTTCTGGGGTGTATACCCCCTGGAAGTGATCAGCCAGGATGTCTATAATGTCAGCGGGGCGTGATTGCATCCGCCCCTCCGCGTCTCTCAGTTGCAGTATAGCCCTGCTGCCTTCCTTCTTTTTATCCAGCCATGCCAGGAGCTTACTAGCCTTGTCCCCTATATCATATATTCTGTGTGTTGTCGTCTCTATATTCTCTACTGTCCGTCGCCGAAGGTGGTCGTCATGTAATTGTTGACAGATATGAAGCGCATGAAGCGCCTCCTCTGTCGGGTCTGCCATATGTTTCGCATTAGCCCTTTCCAACTGTAGTTCCAAATCTATCAGTTCCTGTCGTTGCGTGCGTTTATGTCCTGCTATCGTTCTATCGCCTGTCCCCGTAGCACTGTTTTGTAGGCCTCCCATAAAGTCGAGGGTGAGGACACCGAGTCTGCATTTTCTGAAAAGTAATACTTGGTCGTTGTTTTCAAGGCCTTACGGATACGTGGAACTCTGAGGTACCCTGGGTGAATTGGATATACTCTTTTGCGTGTACTTTCAGAACATGATAAAGTGAGCGTCAGTGGGGAGTGGTCTGATATACCCCGGGGTCTAATCATCATGTCACTAATTATGAGGCGGCCCTCTCCCAGCGTGAGGAAGTAGTCAATACGGGATAAGCTATTGTGGGTTGCAGAGTAGTAGGTGTATTGACGGCCTTCTGGGTGAAGATGCCGCCATATGTCCTTTAGACCCTGTGCCTCCATAAATTCACTAAAGCGAGATGGGCCAGGTGCCTGGGTTCTGACCGGGAATCTATCCTGTGTGTTGTTTGTTACAGCGTTAAAGTCTCCCCCCACCATTAGATCACCCTCCGGTAGTTCTAAGAGGAATTTACCCAGGTCCGGAAGTGCGGTTGCGTGCAACGCCGGTGGAATATATACAGATACTACGTTGAGGGGCGTCCCTTCCCATTGACCACATGCCGCTGCAAAGCAGCCATGGTCATCAGTTTTAACGGTCTGTAGTATGAACCGGGATGACTTTTTCATTAAAATCCCTGTCCCCCGGGACACTGAAGAGAAGTCTGAGTGGACTATCATGTGGTAGCCACGTCTATCTAGTACCTTGGTAGTGTCGCCTATTAGATGTGTTTCCTGCAGGAGGACCAGATCATGATTTAGCCTTTTAACACTTTGCAGGACTAATCCTCTCTTTATCTTGTCCCCCAGCCCCCTCACATTCCAGGACATCAATTGAAGTGGGGCCACTGGGCCTGAGTGGGGACTCCCCCCAAAATTATCAGTCTGCGCAGCTTGCGCCATTGCTTAAATGCAGAAATGGAGATGAATTCCACAGGAGACGTCATCAGCAACCACGGCCCATGACTAACCATATAGCTGCCAGTGGTAGGCTGTAGTAGTGGGCCTATTCGTGCCTTGGACTGAGGCCATCGCGACCGGCATGTGCCAACCAGCACATAGTGCCATGCAGTGTACCTCGCGTATTCCTTAAGAGTCAAACAGTTTAAACAATCAACCTGTAACATACCCCCTGTCCCCCCTGCACCCCCCCACCCTGCTACACGGACCTTGAACTGCCCGCCACCCCAACTTAGCAGAGTGCCTAACCCATCCCATATAGAAACTCAAAGTTACTTGCTCGTTGGGGGAGAAGAACACTCCGGAGTCGGCGACCCCTCGTACTCTCCTTGGAGGTCTTCAGCCCAGTGTCCATGGCAGCTCACCCGGGATCGTTAGCACTATTAAATGTTCTCTCATCCATCGGACTGTCATTCTAACGCCTCCACATCTTCGTGAACACTGTCTCCCGTTGGTGAGCGACTCGCTGCCTCGGGTCCAGTTGTCCGGACGTCCATCCGTCCATCCGTGCGTAGGTCTCTCACATTCCTGCCCGAACGGCGGGACTGGGAAGATGGTCTCCAGCCGTCCAGCCAGTCTCGTGCTACTTCCGGGTTATCAAAAAAACAAGTCTTGTTTTCGGCCACCACACGCAGTCTAGCTGGAAACAGCATGGAATATGGAATTTCTCTCTGTCTCAATTCTTCTTTTATTTCCAAAAATGTTTTCCATTTGCGTGCCACCTCCGCTGTGTAGTCCGGGAAGAAGGCCAGAGTGGAGTTCTGTATCTTCACCGGAGGAGATACTCTTGCTGCTTGTCGGATGGCATCCCTATCTCGGAAGTTAAATAGTCTCGCTAAGATAGGTCTCGGGGAAGCCCCCTGCTTTGGCCGTCCTCCCGGCACTCTGTGTGCCCGCTCAACGGAAAAGAAGGTCGATAGTCCCTTAGGCTGGAGCTGCGATTTAATCAGGTCTTCCACAAAGAGATCAGTTGCCCTGGTGCCTTCAGATTCCGGAACTCCGAGGATTCGTATGTTGTTTCTTCGGGAACGCCCTTCCTGGTCGTCCAGCTTTTCATTCAGCGCCTTGTTCTCTGCCGTGATTTTCTCCATCGCAGTTTGTAACTCTGACACATCTTCCACCAGTGACTTTGTGACCAGTTCCAACGACCCCACCTTTTCAGCCATTTTGTGGAGATCCGCTCGTATGAGAGTTATCTCTGTGGAGATGGAGCCCACCGTGGTCTGTACCTGCGTCAGCGCCCTCATTACATCGTCCAATGTTGCTTTTTTCACCCCTGCTCCGTCCACCGTCCTCGTGGTACTCGATCTTCCCTCCGTCAGGGGTGAGGCGTTTTTGTCGCAGGCGTACTGTTCGATACGAGTTTGTGTTGTGCCACTTTTGGAGCCCTTACCCGCCAGAACTGCTGCTGTTCCTCAATTGACCGTCAGCACCAGACTGTATTTACAAGGAGCTGTCCGGGGGAGAGGGTATCTGTTTGCGTGCTCTGTCCAGCTGTTATTGCAGCCTATATTCCACGTTCTCGCGTCCCGACAGCTGGGGGCCAGGTGGGGCGGGCTCCGCACTTGGGTTTCTGAGCTCCTGTTTGGGCAGCGCGGTGCGTGTGTTCACGGTGGGTGGCCGGTCCTTCACCAATGTGTATGCAACAATAGGTTCATGGAAGGCCGCAGTCACTTGAGGTTCTGTGGATGGCGCTTTCTCGCGGCGTCCTCCCATGAATTGCGCGGTGCGCTAAATTTGAATGTGCCGCTATTGGTGCGGGGCCGTTGTGTATCTCGGCGCTATGGCAGGTACTGCCTCTTGACCGTGTCGATCCGTCCGATGTGCCACTTGTGCGCCTGATTTGCCAAACTCGAGATGGTCCCTCGTGAGCCTGCCCTTCAGTGACCAACAGAGAGATCGGGTCCCATTTCAGCCAGGCTTATCTCCGTTTGTCAAGCCCCTTCATATGTGCATCGCAGTTTCACTTGCAGGCTAGATCTGTTGCCCGTCAGGCTCAACACGGGGCGAAAAGGGGGGGGGGGATCACTGTTCACTTTATGTCCCCTGAGAGTGGTGCTCATCCGGGGACTCCAACCGCCCCCCCTACATCCGGTACGATGTGCTTCTCCTCCGCGCTGGCGCCCGGTCACCCGGCCGCGTCGCCGCCGAGTGCAGGGTATCGGCGGCGGCTTCCTGCGTTGCTCCGCCGCCGGTGGTCTGTGTCCCGCTGAGGCTCCCATCTCTCACTTGCAGGGTCGTCCGGGTCACGCTGGCTGGACGCCTCAATGTCCACCCTCCGGTCGCCGACACTTCCGGTTCCACGCAGCCGGTCTGATGGCACTTCCGGTCGGGTACTGCGATGAGTGGGATCCCCTGCTTCTGGCCGGCTTCCAGGGCGTCAGGATATGCAGTCGTAACTCCACCATCTAACGTCCGATGCGCATCGGAGTTTTTGCCGCCAGAGCCGCCCGGTCCTGGGCCTTCGATTCCTCCCTCAGAGTCCTGAATTGGTCACGGATCAGGGTACGGATGGTAGGAGAGGCCGCTAGTCTCACGGAGCTAGCCCTCTAAGCTGCCACCATGTTCGGCTGCAGGCCACGCCCCCCATGTATTTTTTAACTATTTTTATTAACATAGCTCATAATACCATACAATGGCGGACATTGTTCAAACAGCATGTAAGGGAATAGCATTGTGATATGCAGATTAAAACATTTGAGTACACAATGGGACATCCAAGTGCTGTATTTATGCCCTAGGCTCTCTCTCTGCCTCCCTGTATTTCAGCCAAGGCCCAAAGACTTTCCTCCATTTCTTAGTGTAGCCCCTACCCTTATAAATAGTTTCTTCAGCCCTCTGGCACCAATCAAGGTCTCACTTCCACTGTTCCCACTGCAGAGGTGTCTGTGACCCCCACCCATTGGCAATGTTCCTTTTCGCTACACCCGCTGCCATGGCCAGCCAGATCTTAGTATATCTGGACCAATCCGCGTCACTGTTGATCATTAGCAACAACCACTTGGGCTCCATTGGGACAGTCGTACCTACCACAGCCGACATAGTGTCTGTGACCCTGATCCAGAAGGGAACTATCTCAGGGCACTCCCATATTATGTAATAATTGTTATTTTGAATCAAGTTACAACATACTTCCTGTCTTCCTGTCCCCTAAAGCATCACAAACTGGCAATGCAGTGCTGTGTAAGAGCTCATGTAACAGCTCATGTGCAAATGTAATTGGTGTGTTGAAATGTACACAGCGTCAGTTAGTGCCTGTTAGTGGTACCAGAGTCCAGAGCAAACATCGCCCACAACAGGAAGAGTGTCTACTCAGTAAAATACAGACACGTGACACGGGTCTCTTCATCACAATTGTTTGCACAAGGTATTCTGGGAACAAATTCCTCAATTATACTATACAGTATCTACCCACCGTATATCATGCAAATTCAGTTTGACCCACATTTACCTACGTTTTGCACAGATACTCGTGCGAGTAAAGGGAAACTACAGAAAGCTCAATGTGACAAATAATACTGTCCATCAACTTGTGCATGCTAAAGGATAAAGTTGATGCATGTGTAGTGCTAAATGGCCATGTATTGCGTAGCGCTAAACTCCAAATAATCCATGCCAAGTGGAAATAACAGGAAAGGAATAGTGCAAACTCCCACAGGATTCAACACTGGCTCATATCCAATAATGTCACTCAAAGCTTTTTGTTGAATACTAGCCCAAGTGAAAGTAGGCGCAAACAACGTCCAAAAGTACATTGCATGATTCTTCCATGCATACGCTTTGTATTATTATCACCGGTTACACCTACTACAGGACTAAACCTTGAGCAGTCATCCGCTTGAAGATATTTATAATGGAGGGTAGCCTACACTACCAAAGTCATACAAACTGCCGCTGGGTGAAAAACTCCAGTTGGGAGAAAACATACCACAATAGAGTGCTTGTTTCTGTTTTATTTCAGACTTTTATGTATATTTCGTCAATTGAGGCCAGCCTACAAGGATATGACAAGCACAGGATCCTAACAGTAAATTAACCAGTATGACAATACAGTTCCACCAGTCACTGACATACCTTGGATCAATAATGTATGAATATGTATGCACTGGAAAAACATATTTACATCTGTTGCTTTTTCTAAGCCACACTTTACACGGGCCGCCGGCTTTCCTTTCCCCATTTTGGACAGCTTCTCTGGAGTTACATATGCCCTATGAAGTGAGAAGAAGTGGTTCCACTTCCTTTCCAAAAATGCAGGCTTGACAATAGAATAAAGTGTGCGCATCGATACTTGCCAGTTATGTTGTAAATTGCAGCTCAGCAGGCATCTGCCCCAGATATCGTCTACCAAGGTGAATTCTCTGTCGATGTTATCATGCAGAACCCAATACCACAGGGATACTTCTTTCACACCTGGATGTTTACTGGCCAACATCTCCTCTAGTTCACTAACAACACCCAATGGTGTTTTTCGTGCCTGCACCCAGCCCTTAAGTTGTATGTATTTAAATAAAGACATTTTATCCTTCATAAGATCCTTCATCTCATTCCATGGGATTAACTGTCTATTTTGCGTAATCTCTCCCCACACCAGAACACCTGTCTCCCTCAATGACCACGCCAGTTTATCCTTAAGGCATTCATGAGTTCCTGGAGAATCCCATATTGGTGCGTGGAATGAATAATAATCTACACTAAACCGCCTACGTATCAAGTACCATATCCTGGTAAAAGCTTGGAACACCTTCAGTTTAGCTTTCTTAAAAAATGTAGGGTCCCCTAACTTAAAGAGGAAACCACCATGCCCCCTCTACTCTCCTTTGTCATTGCAGAAAACATAGATCCTATATCCAAATCATCTGAGGTTCTAAAAAGCACTCCAGAGTTGGAAATTTGAAAAGCCCAAGCATATAGCCCGTATGTTCATTCATGCATGTGCCTCCCTCTGATAAATCCCTTCTGATCTCTGTGGATTATCCCTCCTGCAACCTCATTTAATCTCCCCGCCAGTATAGCAGTGAAGATTTTATAATCAGCATTCAAAAGGGATATAGGCCTGTATGATTCGAAAAAGGGAGATCTTCGCTTCATTCCAAGGTTTTGGGAGTTGCATCCCATTGTCCAAGATCTCTTTAAATTACCTCTGTCAAAAAAGGGATTAAGATTTCCCCCAGGGTCTTATACAATTCCACAGGTATCCCATCGGGACCTGCGGTTTGACCACTATTTAGATGTTTGTATGACCTTCCTCACTTCTTCTTCCGTTACCTCCTGATTAAGACTCACTTTTTGAACCTGGTCCAATGGATTCACAGACTCTGCTAACCAGGCTACTATCTCCTCCTCTGAGACCTCTTCCTCTTACGAGTAAAGATCCCAGAAGTACTGAAAGAAAGCATCTTCCGCCTCAGAGCCCCTTGTTAACATTGCACTATGCTGACCCAACTTCATACCATTAATATCATTTCTATTTTGGTCAGACTTGATTTTCCAGGCTAGGAGCTTCCCTGCTCCCTCCCCATACTCAAAGTGGCGCTAACATACTTGCTTCCCATCTTTTCTTGATCCTGTTTTGTAGGGTTTCTTCCACTTGATTTTTAAGAGGTGTCAATCTCTCCTCCCCATGGGTGCTGCAATCCGCTGTCATAAACGTATCTAACTCTATACTTCTTATTTCTGCTTCCAAATTACTAAGCTCTTGTCTATACTGCCTATTTCGATAAGTAAGTACATTTGTAATTTTTTATCTGATGAAGGCATGCATCGCATCCCGCACTGTCCCATTTGAAGCAGAACCACAATTAATCTGAAGAAACTCCCCTACATCTCCCTTCAGACCCTCCATGGTTTCTGTCTCTGAGAAAATCGATAGCGTGGTCCATAGTCCACCTTCTATCTTTATGAGTGTTAATAGAACTGCTGAGTGGTCAGATAGGTGTGCGGGAAGATATTCAATGTCTAACACCTCCTGTTTCATACTCAATTCTACCAGGAAATAATCGATCCTTGATCTATGCCCATATTTTTTATTGTGGAATGATACCCCTAATTGAGTTCCTACCCTCTCTCTCCATATATCACTAAGAGCATGCTGCCACATCATAGATCTCAGAAAAGACCGAGATTTCGGGTGGGTATAGCCCTACTGCTACAGGATTTATCCACATTGGGATCCAAAATAATATTAAAATCTCCCGACATTATCACTGGGCCAGAGAAATCGAATACATTTGTAAAAACAGATTTTAAGGGTTCACAATCATCTTGGTTCGGGCCATAGTATCCTACTAAAGTAAGTGGATGATCTTCTATTTTTAATTCCACTATAATCCATCTACCAGACTTGTCCATACGTGTACTCAGTAAACTCATACCAGCACCCTGTTTTTTAATGATGCTACCCCTCTTATATTAGCTGTCTGTTTTGTGCATTCTACCTGTTGAACCCATCTTTGTTTTTTAAACAACTGCGTACATTCCTCTCTAACCAAGAGTGTTTCCTGTAAAATTAAAATGTGTGCTGGGGAATCTTCAAGGTATTGTAGAATCCGGTCCCTCCTACCCCTTGTACGGAGCCCATTGACATTCTATGATAAAATCTGTATCATCTTCTACACTATCTTTCCCATGTGAAAACTACCATACTGCAACTCAACTGAAATCTGTTTATTTGAGGTGTTAGAGGACATTTTTATATTTTTTTCCACATATTCCCCACCCTGTGCATACCACCTCCCCCCCACCCCCGGAGAACACCTCCCTACTTCCTACTGGACCTAACATAGACCCAGTTTTCTTCCTAACCCCCGTTACAGCGCTCCGCCACCCCTATTGACATGAATTTTAGCACCACCCCCTGCTCACCTACAGCCCCTTAAGTATATCTCCTAAACCTTCACTGCCTATATTATACCTATATTATGTGTAATTCTCCCTGTGCTCCCCCTTCTTGATTACTTCAAGAAGCTCATCAGCTTCATTAACAGTTTTCAAGTAGTACATTTTGTTATTGTACATAACTCTGAGGGCGGCAGGGTACTTCAGCTGTGCCGAGGCACCCGATTTTCGAAAATCCTCAAGCTGTTTTCCAAGTTGCCACTGTCTATCCAGGTTGACCCGGGCAAGGTCAGACCTTATTTCAAAGGAGAAATCCTCCCCCCTTAGTGTTTTCAATTTCAATGCACTCGATAGAATTTTTTCTTTCAGAGTATACGTTTGAGAATTTAGCAGTATTTTCCATGGTTTTGTTCTCTTCAGGTTTTTTCGAAATGGGTCCCTATGTATTCGCTGGAGCTTTAGTGATTGCAATTTCAGATCCTTGAATGAGCGACCTATTATTCTGCACAGTTCTTGTTTTAGGTCACAGGGTGGCCATCAAAGTCTTGAGTTTGAGGATGATTTGTTCTGACAAACTGGATTGTTTTATTTCTACATCAGGGTACTTTTTATGATCATCCACCAGAAACCAGTGTCCACCTGAAAGGCGCAAATAGTCGGCACTGACCCTGATTCAAGGTCAATGGGTATTTCCTCTGACATTACTGGGGTAAGTGGGTCGGGAACATGAGCTGAACAGAGCAATCAATGTGCAACTTGATGATCATCCCTCTGAGACGTCCATTTCCATGGAATGCTGCATGACAACATGGGTATGCCACCAAAGTCGTAAGTGCAGACACTGCGCACAAATTTCACAAGAAGCAGTATCCCTGCAGTGCGACAGCGGATGACCATCCCAGGCCATGATATCATTACCAACACATTGGAGGGTATTCTGTATGCTTCATGTGAGCTTTTGGCCATAAAAACTCCACAAAGAGGTGAAAGTTTCACTTTGCCGGATGAGTTGAAAGGATTGCTAAAGAGTGCCAATCAATGGCGTAGCTAAGGGGGGGCGGTCCGCCCCAGGCGGCACTATTTTGGGGCGGTGGCCTTTATCATTTGTTTGGACACTCAGTCCACAGTAGTGTCCCTGTCCCCAAACAAATGATAAAAGCCGCCGCCATGGGCCGCCATGTGAACAGCGCACGCGCACCTGCTTGTTAGGCAGCGACTTTTCCTGTTTGTGGTTCCCGGCCCAAGGCCTTCAATTTTGTAGCGCGTGAAAGCGCTACAAATGACGGCCCTGGGTTTGGCCAGCTCTCCCGCTGAAACGTAGCGCAGCACAAAGGCAGCAGTGACACATCACACGCTCGCCTCTCCTGATCAGCCGCCAGCATGACTATCAGTTAGTAGGTGGTGTTCAGGCGGGCCACTAGAGCCAAATTTCGGGGGGGGGGGGCTGAAAAATATTTCCGGGGGGGGCTAATTCTTCCAACCATATACAGAGTGGCTATAAGAAGGGGTGAACACACAACAAAAGCCTCATTTACATGCAAATGGTCTTTGAAAGACCTGTTAAGTACTCGGTTGCGGCTGCAATTAGATGCTGGCCAGCCCGCGAAGCTGTCGCAGTCCGGGCTGACACACACGACGGGGGGGGGGGGGGGGGGGGGCTGAAGCCCCGTGAGCCCAATGGGTGTTGCGCGCTTGGTGGTGTTAATATATAATGCATAACCACTCCATTTTAATTTGTATTCTCTGTTTCACAGGGTACTCGGTTAGTCTTTTATTTCTATAAGTCGATTTTTTTATGATGGGTCTCTTGTCTGCCTGCGAAACTCTGACCTATTTTTATTGGCAGCAGAAAGCCCTGCAGATTATAGTCCCGCTCACGTTACCATCAAAATAATAATGCAGACTCCTCCGATTACTTTCAGTGCACGACCTCTCCAACATCCCCTGAAGATGCAGCTCTTCGTCACACTGGGGCAGCCTTGGACAGACTGCATTTTCGTTCTAGAACAACGGGTGATTAAATCGCCATCTGAAATAACGCCCTGATGGACAGCTAGCTGACTGTATGTGAGACTGTGTGTTTGGAGGTATGATAGGGTAGGAAAGAAAATGGATGAGGTAATTGCCAAGAAGCAGTCGGGATTTTAGCAGATTGACTGTAGCATCCTCTGATAAATACACCCCCAGATACTTAACTCCGCCCGACGCCATCTGGAGGTCCGACGCCCACGCCCGACCCGTCCCTGTCCACTGAGTATCCACAGCGTCGACTTAGCGGGGTTCATATATAAGCCGGAGGTTTCACCAAAAATCTGCAGAATGCGCAGCAGCCGTGGCCCGAGTGGTCCAAATCGGTAAGAAAAAACAAGACATCATCGACGTAGAGCGCTATTTTATCAACCAGATCCGCAGACCACCGAAAACCTTTAAGTTGGGCATTGATGCGCACCCACGCCGCGAGGGGTTCCATGGCAAGCGCGAATAGGTAGGGGGACAAGGGTCAACCCTGACGTGTCCCCCTCTTAACTAAAAAGGAACGAAAGACTGCGCCCCCGACACGCACGGAGGCCGTAAGATCAGTGTAAAGCAGCTGAATACATGCCAAAAAACGCGGGCCTAGGTTGAGGCGTCGCAGCAGGGCAAATAAGTATACCCAGCTCAAGGAATCAAAGGTGCGATCCATGTCAGCTAAACAAAGCGCCGCCTGCTCCCCCAGACTCTTCCACGCGGAAATCGCGTCATGAGTGCGTCGAATATTGTGGCGAGTGGCCCTTTGAGGCATAAAGCCCGCCTGATCGGGATGGACCAGGTCCGCAATGTGGGGTTTAAGCCTATTGACCAGAACCTTGGCCAGAACCTTAGCTTCGGTATTAAGTAGCAATATCGGGGGGTAGGACGCATGACTTTCCGGGTGCCTGCCCGGCTTCAAAAAGACCACAACCTCGGCATGACGCCAATCCGGTGGGAGCACCCCCCCCTAGCGGAGTCGCGGACCCAGCTGCACATAAAACCGACTAAAGAATTCGGCGGGGAAGCCATTGGGACCCGGCGCCTTACCGGAGTTCAACTCACCCAGAGCCGTGCCAATTTCATCATCAGTTAGCGGCTTGTCCAATAAATCCTGCACCTCATCTGAGACCGCCCGCGGGGGGAGGTCATCAATACATTTTTGGACCATATCAGCTGGCAAGCACTGCCGGGCGCGTAAAGTTCTTCTTAGTACGCAGCGAAGCTCTCCGCGATGGCCGTGGGTTCGAGTACAGGTTCCCCACTAGGGCCTATAATTTGGGGCAACGGTTGGGAATGTAAAGTGCCTTGACATAGGCGGTGTAGCATTTTGCACGATTTGTCCCCCCACTGGTACACCCGACTACGAGTGGCCAGCCAAGCCTGTCGCGCTTCATCCATTAGAACGGCGGTATACTGTTGCTGGGCAAGTATCAGCTGATGTCTGATGGGTCCTCCATCCACCCCCGACTCCTACGCTCTAAGTCCTCGAGCGCAGCCTTGCGCCGCGCCAATTCCCTCCTCCGCTCCGCACGGGCCGCTGCGCACCAAGAAATGTCTACCCCCCGCAGAGTGGGTTTTAAGGCCTCCCATATAATGGTCGGGGAAACTACGGAGCCCACGTTGGACAACAAATAGTGATCTAATTCTTTGGCCATGTGCTCCACGTAGTCCTCCTGCGTCAGGTGCCACGCAGACATACACCAGCGAAATGGCTGCCTGGCCGGGCCCAAGATAAATGTGAGGGCTACTGGTGAGTGATCAGACAAGGCTCTCGGTAGAATAGCCACCGAGTGGATTCTATGTCTATGTTAGGATTTTGACGTATAAACGCAAGTAACAATAGGATCTATCTGACAAAAGCAGTAACCCACTGGCCTATTTACATTATGTGGACTTAGTGATCTGCATAGTACATGTTCTTTGCAGCAGGCACATTAACCCTCTGCGCTACCTTTCCACAAGTCAAAACTTCCACTTGACAAAACTCCATCTCTCTCTAGGAAGAACATTAATCACCGGAGTTATCATGACATTGATATTGTTGCCGAAAATTGTTGGAGGCCAGGAAGGAGGCAGCAAGTGCTTTTAAAAACATAATATACTCGCAAACATGATGCTCCCACCCGAAGTCAGCGCTCAGTGCAATCTCATCAATCGCACCGCCCTAGATCCTCCCTGCTCAAGGGTCCTGTGACCTCAATGACAGAGTTACTGTTGCTCTAAGGTGTGTTGCTTCGTAGGCCTGCCCAAAAGACTCGAGGTGAGCTTCAATAGGGGTTGTAATGGACAGACCTTCAAGGATAATCCACACTTGCCACCGCTATGGTCCACCAACTGGTGCTTGGACACCATTCTTCTAAGGTCTTTCGGGCCTTCTAAGGTCTAGCATGGAAATGTGCTCTCTCAGGAGAGTGGTCTGGTGGCTGGTCATAAAGGCTGAACCTCGTTCCCCAGTTCCAATTTCGGCAGCTCTGACCATAGTGGCACATCCTCTCCCCCACTGAACACCATACTGCCCCACTGAGAGAAACTCGCACTGCCGTCAACTACAAACCAATTGCGCCCCGCTATCAACACCTGGAGGCGACTCAATTGATATTACGCTAGATAAGAGCAATATGCTGCCTCAAAAAACAAGTGACAACATCCTGGAAAAACAAACACTCATAAGGAATGTAAGAATAAGTAAAGCATGTGAAATGTAAGTAGGAACAACATGGTTACCTTAACGCTTTTGCACTTATCATTCAGAAATCAATGAGTGCTTTTGCATGAAAAGTTAAGGCCATAACTACAGGGCTGGAAGGGATCAGTTTCAATGCCCATTGCTTATATCTAGGGCTCCCGGTTTTATGGTATTTATTTTTTGGCCATTTCCGTCTGTATTTATCCATATTTATTTTTTGGGCATTTTTTCTGTATTTATCCACATTTTTTTTTGCCACAAGCAAAAGACAACGCTACAGCTAGTATTTTTCCACATTTATTTAAATTGACAATTTTATTCGTTTTCTAGTACAATATAGGCTATATTGTACCAGAAAAACAAATTGGTTAAAAAAAGGGCAGGAAGTGTAGGGTGGAGAGAGGAGCGCGAGGTAGAAGCATAACTATAGAGCCTTTGGTGTTTGGTACCCCGGAGGCTTCTAACCACAAGCATTGGCATAGCCAATAGGTCTCGCCTTTGAGACCTTTTAAGTGTTTGGCCATGCAGCACATTATCCTGGGTTCTACAACGTCCACAGTTAAGAGTCTGTTTTATTGTGTAGGTGGTGGCAGTGTATACCTCACACATTGCTGGGCACTCCCACTTCGTGCTGGTCATGCTGGTCAAAGGGCACAGGCTTGCCTGCTTACTGTGTGTTAGTGCACCTCTTACAGAGTTGTCTGTATTAAGCAAGCCTCAGGACTGAAAAACGGAGCAGGGCAAGCTTTAATGTCAATGTGCAAAATTAATGCGGCGTTAGTTTAGCAGGTTCTGCGTTCCTTGTGGAGAACTATCTCCCCACCAACAAACACAAGGAAGTGTACAAAAGGAAAACTGTTTCGTACAGACACATCTGATAAAAACAATATATAAAATATAGTCTGAGGCCTTGGAAGCCACTGCATCTTTTGATAAAAGCTCCGCTGAAAAGACAAACCACTTCAAAAAGAAAATGACGAATTGGAGAGCGGGAATAAAACAGATTACACAAGTGCCACAAAGAAAAACAAGAACACACTGGAAACAGTAATGAAATGTGCAGTTAATTATAAAGTAATGCACGTTCAAAAAGTGAAAACGTATTGTTAAATACACAGTAGTCTCAAAGATTAAACCATGAGAAGACAAAAATACGGTTATGTCATAAGCTTGCAACTCACGACCGCAGAGCAAAGACACTTTAAAGGAATTATAAAAATTGTGAAAAGGATATTATTTGGATCGCCGAATTCTTGAGGCTTGGAGGATGCAGCCATGCAGCAGCTGCCTTTATTTGAAATTATTTTACACAATGCTTACGGAGGTAACAAGGGGTCAAGCATAAACGGATTATGTTTCCAGCAAAATAATAAACAAAATATCAATGGGGATGATTGAATTTCTACCTCCTGGCTTCCCCACTCGACAACTGTGTGATCATACACAATTGCCTTAATGTCACTGCGACACAAATTCCTTACGCACCAAAACAGGAAGGTTAGAAATGGGCTACATAGTAAGCAACACTTAGCCACACTGTGACACTTCTAGAGGTGTACCTCTAGTCATCTCAAATAGAAGGCTACGTGACCACAGCAAGCAAGTAAACACTTTGTGAATATACGCAGAGGCCGGCCTGCACCAGAAACACTCGACTATCTCACCGCCCAGCGTGAATTAATTAACGGGCAGAAGAGCATTAAATGAGGCAAACCACGGCGGGAGCATGCATTCCGAGTGGTATCCATGCTGCAGCAGTCACTCAGAAATAATATCTAATGCCAACTGTCTAATGAGTTGAAATACCCACGTAATTTCTTTCCTTGTTGAGCCAAAAGTGCATCACTTCAGAGTCAACGGAAACGGAATTATTTTGACTAAATGCAGTCAGTGTGTGTGCAGGACTGACATGGCACCTATTAAGTCACGTTAGAGGGCTCAGTGCTGTGTATGCATATGGTACTTTAACCTGCTACCACCACCAAGGAGGTTATATGGTTAAAGTGCAAGATGGCGGAAGGCTCAGAGTGTAAATGTAAAATGTAAATGTAAATGTGTTTGTATTTATATAGCGCACTTCTACCCAGAGGTCTCGTAGCGCTGTATTCATACCGCTTTGGAACCCATCCTGGCTTACCTGTGAAATGTCCACTCCTGGGCACCCCAAAGGTGAAGCCAGGCATCCAAGCGCTGCTGGGGCCGTTGTGGAGATTAAGCAAGCTATTGCCCAGAGTCACAGAGTGGGACCCATGATTAGACTGGGCACCGAGGCGAGAATTATTAGGTCTGGGGAAATTGAGTCCGAGAGCCGCCGAGGCGGGAATTGAACCCTGGTCCCGGGCCAGACCTTGGTCCGTGAAATAACGGAAGTCAAAACGTAGGGGCAAATGTGAATGCAAAATTGCATCAGTGCAATCTTTGTCGAATTTGAACAGCATCTGTAATAAAGAGCTGAGGAGCAAAAAAAAAAAAAAAGTACCCCTCTCAGTAAAGTTTAAACTTATGAGGGTGCATGTTAATAATTCATGGAGGAGGGAACGTAGACTGACTACCTCACAGGTTCAAGTCAGATGGAGTTTCTTGCTGCGCGAGGTAAAGCTGACAAGCCGCACCGAGTACTTCACAGGTTTTTTAAAAAGACCATTCACTTGTTAACGAGGCTTTGTTATTTTTCTCACCCCTTCTCCAGACTGCGAGCAGTGTTACAGGACTTCCCTGTGAGAGCTGCCTTTTGTACACGGGACAGCAGAATTGTAATGTCTGCCTTTCACAGTGAAGTGGGGCCCCCTGTCTTTCAGCTGAGCGCGAGGCCCTGGGCAGCTGCCCACACTGCCCATGCCTAGCGTCGACCCTGACTAGAGGCTTCATACACATAAACACAGGGCACACGGCAGTAGTTAAAAGTGGACATTGAAATGGGTCTCCATTGCTCCCTAATTCTGTTCATAACTGTACAGGGAAATGCACTGATTCCAGAACAATGTCTGTACAAACAATTAAGACAATCTGTGTCAGCGAAGTAGCTCCTGTTTACATTTCACATGTTTAACTTAATTTACTTTCCCAACAGCATTTGCTTTTCCCAGGATGTTGTTTTTCTATAGTTTATTTCACGCATCATATTAGACTTTATTTGAGCCTACTGTGAAATGGATCACTTGTAGGTAGGTGTCTGTATGAGTCAGATTGTGGGCGGGTATTTACAATATGTGTTTTATTCATGTTGATCTTCCATCAAGATTTATTCCATGCCCCCAGCGGTTACATTTTTCTCTAAACAGTTTTAGTTTTCTGTGAACTGTTACACAATTGTGGTGAATTTCTCAAAGAAGCGTGGGACGTTTTTTAGTCATAAGTGCATGCTCAACTAAAGTGATGTGGAACCATGTTTTATTTTACGTGGAATCCATCTTGTATTAGTCACATTTTGTGATATTCAATGATGACAAGGCCTGAGTTTTATGTGCAGAAGTAGGATGACCTCGCCTAAACTAATGTACCCTGATAGACAAAATATCTAGTAATGCAAGGTTTGCTCAAGAACACCACTCGTGACATGCATTGTCTTGCTAGCCCAGCAACAGCCACCACTAGCATACCATACATAGGACCTAGTGTCTGCATTTGACCAGACAGGTATTGTGCAAATACTGTCTACTGAAGCACAGGCAGCAGGCCTGTGGAAATCACATGCCGCCATATTGTATCATGCCGCTGCTGTGTTGCCCTGCTGCCTGCTGTTTTCTACTGATTTGGTTCTATGCTTAATAAATTGTGTAATTTGTTTTGTCTAATTAACAATGTATTTGCTCATGATATTGAAGAAAGGTCCTTTGAAGTGTATCTCCATTGGAAACCTTTTGTGGTTTACAGGCATAAAAAGCTGAACCACAGTTCTGCAAATCAGACACTGGCCTACTCAGCTCTTTGTCTCCGTGCGCACAAAAATATAAAGTTTGCCTATGAACTTTGATGGAGTCTGTGCGTCTCTTTTATAAGGTTCTACAGTGACACAAAGTAAGTTTCTGATCACTTTTGAGAGCTCTGGAACTGAAGCTAAAGGCACTGCGGATTTCTCAAAGTGTCTGTCAGTGGATTATAAAAGTGTTCAGATTACATGTTCATCGAGTCCTTGGCCTCTCTACAGATCGCACAAAGAAATGGTCAAGAGATGACAATTAGTAATTGAGATTCTATGCAAAGGTTTGTGAAAGAGGTACACAGCTGTCACATTATTTACAGTGCGAAAGTAAATGAATGAAATGCAGTGCTTACAGGTGAGTGGGTGAATTGAGAATGTAAGCGGGTGGTGATGTGAAGGAGGTGCAAGGAAGGGCATGCGGGAGAGAGTGAAACAATGGTGTGTCTCACAGAGTGGCTACAGAAGAAAGCAGCGTGAGGTGACAATAGGAGTGGTCACAATATTGCCTTTTCCGCAAACCTGTGTATTAGTTTATTTTACAGTCTCATATTTTGAGAACTGAAACATATTCAGTTCTGTAATTATTAATAACATTATTGTTACCTATTTGATACTTGTTGCAGGAGAGAGTGAAACAATGGTGTGTCTCACAGAGTAGCTACAGAAGAAAGCAGCGTGAAGGTGACAATAGGAGTGGTCATAATATTGTGAAGGCCATTGCTTTTTCCGCAAACCTGTGTATTAGTTTATTTTGCAGTCTCATATTTTGAGAACTGAAACATATTCATTCTGTAATTATTCACAACATCAGTGTTACCTATTTGATACTTGTTAGACCAGGCATCCATGGCATGGTTTCCCCTAACATTTTGCCTGCTGATCTCCTGTTTTGCTGTCTTAATTTA
Source organism: Lissotriton helveticus (assembly GCF_964261635.1). Classification (NCBI taxonomy): domain Eukaryota; kingdom Metazoa; phylum Chordata; class Amphibia; order Caudata; family Salamandridae; genus Lissotriton; species Lissotriton helveticus. Next base: position 1,874,128,719 of record NC_136061.1, on the reverse strand, counting down.
TGCTGGCTTTAGGATTCTGTTTTTAGAGAACAATGGTTCCTGAATGGCCAATAAGGTCCAAGGAAAACGTGAACAGTTGTGCTAGAGGTGGTATTAAATAATATGCCTATATTAAGTGGGCATACAGGGTAATTGATGCGAGAAGTAGCAGCAAGGTAGTTATTTAACAGGGACACAAGGGAGTTATATAACACACATTTATTTGTGTTATCAACAATATGCGAATATAGTTCAGGTGCTCACACAAAGTGACAGCAAGTGTGATGTGGCGAGTGAGGGTGACTTTTAAAATATATACATCGCATTGATAACAGAGAGTAGAAACTCCTAAGTAAAAAGTTTTAAACAATACAAGAGTTTCTTTTTGTGTGAGGTCGACGGCGTTTCGATCTCACTGATTAGAGATCATCAACAGGACAGTGGGTATGTGAGCAACACGAATTTGAACACCTGGCCGGGGCTGGTGTATCAGTAATAAATAGTAGTTGTGAGAGAATCAAGGGTGGACACTGTGAGTAGCGTCTAAAATTGAGGGGCACAGCAAGGAAACCAGGTTGTTAACCCCAGGTTGGTGCTCAATGGGTGAGTCGATGTTAAATTAAGAGCTGCGGCAATTGAGAGGACGCCCGGGACGGTAATCAGGGCGGGATTACCTCAGTGCGTGCAGGTCCGCCAGACGGAGCGGCTGCCCCTCTTTCAAACGCAGATCGACTGATGCGGTCTTTTCTTTCAAGTCTGCACCAACGACGTGGGCTTCATTGACTCCCGGCAGACTCCGTCCCGGGCGTCCCCTCAATTGCCACAGCTCTTAATTTAAAATCGACTCACCCATCGAGCACCAACTTGGGTTAACCTGGGGTTTCCTGGCTGCGCCCATCAATTTTACCGGTGTGGTATTAATCTTATGTAGTACTATGTACCAGCAAGCTACTTCCTCGTGGAATACCCTGTGACTGGAATTCTAGAATGTAGAGTACTTGGGACTTGTTGCCAAGTGATCAAGGCTGGCGCGCAACACCCATTGGGCTCACGGGGCTTCAGCCACCCCCATCGTGTGTGTCAGTCCGGGCTGAGACAGCTTCCCGGGCTGGCGAGCATCTCATTGCAGCCGCACCTGAGTACTTAACAGGTCTTTAAAAGACCATTTACTTGTAAATGAGGCTTTTGTTGTGTGTTCACTCCTTCTTTCAGTCACTCGGTCTATGGTAGGAAGAATTAGCCCCTCCTGAAATATTTTACAGCCTCCCCCCCCCCCCCCGAAATTTGGCTCTAGTTGCCCGCCTGGATCAAGGCCAGTTCCCCTGAAGCTTGAATAAAGAAGTTGGTGCTCTATCATCCTGTTTCCTGTACTTCTTCACACTGGCGACGAGTGAAGAACACTGGACCCAAGACCAACATTTCATACCAGAAGAAATCTGTCAAGTAATCTACAGCTAAGGTCCTAACACAACCAAGATTCGCCTTGAAACTCTGAGGTATTGGGTGCGCTGTAATTGCTCAGAATTAAGGGCCATATGTATCAAGATACCCATTTGCGAATCTCAAATAGCGATTTTTAAGAAATCGCTATTTGAGAATCGCAAATGGGTATGTATGTACAAAATCGAATTTTTTTTGCGATTCCTTAGAATTCCTTAATTGCGATTCGCAAATTGCGAATCGCAATTAAGGAATACTTTCCCATTCATTTCTATGGGCCAGGAGGCCCATAGGAATGAATGGGAAGTTATTCTCAATTTGCGATTCGCAATTTGCTAATCGCATATTGAGAATAATTTCAAGGGTGCAGGGGTGTCCAAAGGACACCCTGTTGCACCCCTGAAATATGCATGGGTGCACCTGTGGCGCACATACATGCCCTAAGGGCATGTGTGTGCGTCACATGGCACTTTGAAAAATGCAAAAATTTGCATTTTTCAAGGAATTCGCAACTTACCACCAACTAGAAGTTGGTGGTAATTTGCGATTCCTTAAGGGCATTTTGCTAATTTTTTTTGCTACATACATTGCATTTAAGGAATCGCAAAATTAGCGATTCCTTAAATGCAATTGCAAAATAAGGAATCGCTAATTTTGCGATTCCTTATTTTGCACCCGTTTTGCTTCATACATTCCATTTAGCAAATTCGCACTCGCAAAGGCCGAAATTCTGCGAATTTCGGCCTTTGCGATTGCGAATTTGCATGATACATATGGCCCTAAGTCTATACGCTGCCTTCTGCGCAAGCCGTACTGCTTCGCTTTGCTACTTTCTCTTTCTACTCAGCAAGCTACAACTTGACTTTGTTGACTTTTTTATTTACATTTAAAACACACCTGACGGCGCACAAACTTCCAACGCAACCCTAACAGTTCAACGCTCTTTTCCTACATAACGTGTTTTAGAGACATTTATCGTATTTTCGTATAAAAGACTTTCGCATTGATCAACGCGTTTGAGTTCTGCACGGAGCATCTTTCAAATGCGCACCGTTACCTGCATGCGCTGAACGCTGTCTTGTTCCTGCGTCCAACTCCATTGTTCTCCATAGGGAAGGTCGGCATTATCGCTTCTTGCCCACAAGTTCGTGTTGTGTAACGCACCACGTAGTTCTATGTTGCATTGCGTTCTGTTGCTGGGCAACCTTTGCCTTCTACTGAGTATTCAGATCTGTTTGACAACACGCTTTGCTTCGTTGTACTTCTGTTTACGGAAACGCGCTGACTCGCACAGCAATTTGCATCCTCTTACCGTAACGCCTTGACGTGCACAGCGACCACTTTACCTGTGGTTTGTTTACGCTGATGCGCACAGCATTTGTGTGTCAGCTTCGTAAAAATATTGTACCTGCCTCCTGTTACTATGCTGACACACACAGCTTTTTGTTCGCTCATTACCTGTCAACCATGCTGACACGCACAGCTCACTTGGAAATTCCTTGGAAATACTCACCTTACTCCTTCTAGAACAAGAATACTTACTTGTCAAACTACTTCTTGGTTTATCTACATCAATTCTTAGTGAGTGAATTGTATGTCTGTTTAGTATTTGCAAAAGTGCTAAAAGTTATTGCTAGCTTTACTCTACTTATTTACAATTCTACTTCTGTAATAATAGTTTTAAGTTTCTGGTTTACAAAATGCAAAACGTAACACCTCCACCTTTTTTTCTTTCTAACCCCGGTGATCCTTCTACACGTTGGTCAAAATGGAAAAAAGTTTTCCTTAACTATGCACGAGTTTGCAGGGTATTGCTAAGAGCAGAAAGAAAATCAGCGTCACTGTTGCACTGTCTGGGTACTGAAGGCCAGGAGGTGTTTGAACATCTTCCTGACTTGGGTGAAAGTGAATCAGACAGTCTCAATGAATTTGATATTTGCCTAAAAAAACTTGATAAGCACTGCCTTCCGAAAGTTAGCACCACTCTAGAGCGCAAGCATTTTGGAAGGCGAGTGCAAAAACCTGAAGAATCTGTTGAGGCATACATTACTTCTCTCCGTAAGTTGGGTGCTACTTGTAAATTTGATGGGTCTCTTGAAGAGCACATTCGAGACCAGTTTATGCTAGGATGCAATGTTGAGAAAATTAAAGATGAACTTTGGCAGAAAGATGACCCAAAGCTAGATGAGGTTGTTTCTATAGCCCAAAGAATAGAACACTCTCTCACTTGTGTTGAGATCATCCAAAAAGAGAATGGTGTCCTGGAGGAGAAAGTTCACTCTGTTACAAAGAAGCACATAAAGCTTCCTTGGAAGCAGCGTGAACCCATTTTCCCCTCTTGCACTTCTAAACTCAAGTTAAACTCCAAGATGAAGTGCTACCGATGTGACATGCTAGGTCATCTTGCCAATGACAAGTCGTGCCCTGCTCTCTCTTGAAATGCTACAATTGTGGGGAAATTGGTCACGTAGCTAAAGCTTGTAGAGCACAAAAACAAGAGGAGAAGACGGGTCAAAGAGGTTTCCCTTGAGGATGAAAGTGATTCCGATTATGATGAGCTACGCTGTGGAAAAGTAGCACTACAGAATTGTCAAAACAAGAGTAAGGGGGGGCGTGGCCTAGCAAGCCATGATGACGAACATGTGCTAGGCGAGCTCCGTCCAGCCTAGGCGTTTATCCTGCATTCATCCTGTCCTCCGATCACTTTTCTGTCTCCAGATTGTGTCCCGATTGGGGGGCATGTGTGGGCTGTGACTTGTGCCTCATTCTCGCCCTGAATTATTTCTGATTGGAGTGCCACGCTTGAGGCGGCCCGGAGCAAGGCCCGGGGGAGGCTGTGATACGCTGTAGCCTGGAGGCCTGGAGCGGTGGCCGGTGAGTGGAGTGTGCCATACCTGGAATCTCCGTTGCAGCACTGAGCCGGTGGAGACTGCACGCAAGGTGAGGGTGGCGGTCGGTGGCGGCTACTTGGATTCTGCCGCAGTCGTCTTGCGTGAGGCCGCTCCCTTCACCCACTCTCCCGCCTGACTGACGGCAAGATTATCAGAGGTCCCATCGGGCTGCGGGGGGGGGCAACAAGAGGGAGTGGTGCCACGGACCGGGCCTAGCGACAGTCATACTGTTGGGGGGCCGTGTGGGTCCCGTGCCCCCTTAGCTCTCAGACACTTAAAGAGCCACCCTCCGCTCTTCTCTACATCAGTGGCGCTGCGCACTCGCCCTGGCGGCCATATCGGGTCGCACAAGTCAGCGGTGGCGGCGCAGGTGGCTTGTGAGACTGCCGGTGACCTCAGCAGTCATTGGTCACTGCCGTGCTTCCTGGAGGCAAGAGGTGGATGTATGAGGGGGCCCTAGGGAGTGTATTGGATTGGTGATCCCCCTGGCTCCCCGACTGTGAGCTCTGTTGGTTGCGGCCATAGCCAATCTTGGAGGCGAGTGGGGGGCTTTGTTGAGGCAGTGTGGCGCTTCCGCCCATGACTACTATTTGACTGGCATTGGTTGTTTCCGGGGCCCCCCTTTTGTGTTGCCCCTCCCCCTCAGCTTGCAGGTAATCCTGTGATCGGCAACCGGGTCGGGTTGCACAGGCCCCGTATTTAAATCACTGTGGCCCCTCTCCGGATTGCCTACTCTCCGGACCGGGGGATGGTCCTTGCCCACTGCACACGGGAGATCGTGCCTCTCCTCTCTAACACAGATGGGCCTGCAGTCCTCTGATGCAGCGACTTGGAGAATCAGTGCCCGGTAGCCCGGGAGCAAGGCCCAGTGACCGCCATGACTAGGGACAAGGCGAGCGGGGGCTTTGCCATACAGAGCACACTCGACAAGTATACGGGCCCTGGTGCCGCTGCTGCAGTGCCTTGGGAGGGTGCAAGGGGCTGTCCCAGATAATGCCGCACTCATGTCTGCTATCACGCAGTCCCAGGATGTCCTGGAAGCTAAGATTGGGGTGGTCGGCTCTGATGTTATGCTCCTCCGGCAGGATCTGCGGACTGCTGTGGCTCGCATTACAGAGGCCAAAACGCGGATCTCTGGAGTGGAAGATGATGTTACCACCCTACAGAAGTGGGTGGATCTCCTTGAGACAACCCAGCAGGGCATAAGTTGAAGATGCCGAGGGAAGGTCCAGGCGTAACAACCTCTGCTTTGTGGGCTTCCCAGAGGGAAGTGAGGGGGGGACATGGAGCAGTTTCTTAACCAGTGGCTGGAGAGCTGGCTTCCCCTGGAGTCCTTGTCCCACTGCTTTGTGGTGGAGCATGCCCGAAGGGCTCTTATGCAGAAGCCTCTGCCTGGGGCTCGCCCGAGGCCGGTCATTGCAAAGTTGCTGAAATATCATGACTGAGACGTCATTCTCAAACAGGCCAAGGCCAAGGAACCTCTGCTTTTTGACAATGCGCACATACTGATCTTTCCCGACTACACGAAGCTCGTCCATTTTTCGTGGCCATGGCACGTTTTCGTGATCTTAAACTCCCATATGCTCTGCTGTATCCGGCCCGGTTGCGGGTAGTGTCATCGATCTTGCACCCAAGTTTTTGACTGGCCGGAAGAAGTTTTTCAGTGGGCAGATGAGACGATGAGGCTGCGTTCACACACGCCGCCCAGGCGGGAATCAGACTCTTCGTCCAGCGAGGCAGCTCATAAGCAGCCTCAATCGAAGCTTAAGGGTCACAGACGCACCAGATCTAGACGTCGATCTCAATCCTGCAGTACGTCCTCCCGGGCCAGATCGGCCTCCCGGCAGACTACATTGGACTCATGATTGGAAGGGGTGGCCGCAGTTTTGTGTGTCTTTGGACATTGTTGTTGTGATCAGAGGAGCCTATGTGAGGGCCGGCTTCTCTGTTTGATCTTACCGACGGAGAGGGTGCCTGCTGACAATGGGCTGTTAGTTGGGGATCCATTGGTCGAGGTGTGCTGGGACCCCCCGTTGGGGTCTGCGGGCTGCACCCGCCACGACTTATGCTTCATCGTTCTTGAAGTATAGGGAGGGGGGATTGTTGGGATGTTCTTGTTTTCGTTTTCAGGTCGCACTTCGGTGCAATATCATTATGCCTCTATGTATGCACCACATGCCTTCTTTTGCACAAGCACACACTACCAGGTTCTTCCATGGCGGCCCCACCTGATAGCGCATGGGTTCCTCCCGGGACCATCAGAAAAGTCAGCTGGAATGTCATGGCGGCTCCACCTGATAGCGCACGGGTTCCTCCCGGGACCATCAGAATGGCATCTGGAGTGTCAGGGGGTCCTAGATAAAATCAAACGCGGGCCATTCTTCAGGAGGCTAAAAGAGCCCCGGCCGACATACTCATGCTACAAGAAACACACCTTATGGGTTCGAAGGTACTTTGCCTTCAGCACTATGGATACGCTCAGGTGTTCCATTCAGGTTTGTGCGGAGGTCACAGGTTGGCAGTCTTGATTCACCGCCGAGTCCCCTATACACATATCAAGACGTGGGCAGACACTCAGGGGCGATACTTGCTTCTGCAGGGCATAGTTAGGGAGGAGCCACTGGTGTTGGGCTGTGTCTATGCCCGCCCTCCGCTCTCATGGGGTCTAGTAGAGTGGCTTATGTCATTATGGGCGGCTCTGCCTGATGGCCTGTCCATGGTTGGGGGGGACTGGAACGATGTGATGGATGTGTCCAGAGATCGTTGGAGGCCTGAGGGGCATAAAGTAGTTCGCCAATCCACAAAACTTTCCTCTCTGATGTCCGGGCTTGATTGGGTGGACCCATGGCGCCAGCTACATGGCAATGTTCAGGGATATACATATCCCTCGGTGGTCCATGATTCCCACTCTCACCTTGATTATTTGTTTGTTCCCCGGGCGGCAGTATAAATACTGGACCCCTCACACTACCAAATAAAAAATTTGCTGAAACCAAGGACATTCTGCCTGGAAGAAGAGCTGCTGTGCTGCAGGATGGACTGCCACTTTGCTATCTGCTTTGCTGTGTCGGCCTGCTGCCTTCTGTGCTATAGGGAAGGAACTGACACTTTGCTACCTGCTCTGCTGTGTTGGCCTGCTGCCTACTGCTTCTTGCCTGGGAGTGAGGCGGACTGGACCTGCTCTGCACATCCATGAACCCAAGTTTCTCCAAAGGCTTGTTGGCTTGATTCCTGTTTTAGAAGTCTCAGGGCCATCAAAGACTTCCTTAAACTCTGATTCAGCTGCTGAACTCTGCCATCTGTGAGTATGCCATTGTCCCTGAAGTGCCCCTCCAGTACTGAGCCTCAGAAAGTGGGTTCTGCAGCTATTTTGCTCAAAAATCGATGCATTTTCACCTCTGCACTGATCGGAGCAGGCTCTCTGCCCTTCAAGGCCAAGTTGATCAGAGGACATCTCTGTTCAGTTCAAATAACATGGGACCTGACTGCGAGGTTTGACAATGATGCAGTGCCAATCCGAGGTCCTGACTGTGAGGCTCGATGACCCAGTACCGATCTGAAGAAATCCTTTGTGACACTCGATTTTGATGCATCAACCCGGCTGCGTGAATCGATACCGGCGCATTGAGTATTCAACATCGATGCTTGCTCCATATAAGATACATTTTTAGCGGGCCCTGCATGGGTCCTATAGCCGGCCTGTGCTCCATCATGGTTGGCCTGAACTTTGGATTTACCCTTGTCTAGCGCAACCTAAAGTAACCTTTTAGACTGCTAAGCACTGTTTTTGGATTTAAACTTTAAAAATTAATATCTGAAGTTCTACCTATTGGATGTTTGCTGTTATGGTCTTGTTTTACTCAGGTAAATATTCTCACATTTTCTAAATTAGTGACGAGTGTTTTTGTGGTATTTCCACTGTGTTACTATATTTTATATGATGCACAAATACTTCACACGTTGCCTCTTACGTTAAGCCTGAATGCTCTGTGACAAGCTACCAAAGGGTAAGCAGAGGTTAATTTAGGTTGTGTATATGACTTATCTTGACAATGATTGCGGTCCATACTTGGACAGGGTGCAAACCTCTGCCAACTAGAGACCCAGTTTCTAACAATTCTGCTAACAAGCATTGACAAATCCATGAGGTGTGGCTTATTTTGGGTGCATATCTGCTATTGTGTTGTATGTTTGGATGTAATAATAGAAAGCTCTTAGTGGGGCACCAACATATTGGTTGGATGGCACTCAATGGAAAGCACAGAATGTGTCATTAAATTGGCCATGCTTCTTGGAAAGGATTCCTAGCTATGCTTCCCAGATGGCACCCCTTTTAGAGACCCTCCCTACCCATGTATTTCATACCACTTAATGCCCTGGAGAGCAGCCCTCATGTACAGCAGATGCGGTTGTGGTAAAATAGTGCATAGCTTCCCTTTTCATGCAAATGTATGCATAAGTCTCTCCCTCTTCTTTACATGCAGCTGCAGCACACAGATAGGTTGACTGCACCTCCCTAAAAGAATAAGGGAAAGAAATGTCCAGTTGCTGTTCCATTTCGGACAATTTAAAATTTAAAAGCAAACTTCTCTAGTCAAGTAGAGTGAATAGCAAGTCTGCATTGTTTTAATAAAACAGCTTTTCACACCAGCATTATGGGAAGTAGACAAATGTGTATTTTTTAAATGACTCCGCTTCACTGTTATTATTAGTTTAAAAGACCTGGAAAGAGAGGCCATTCGCCACATTTCCGCTCTCAGTGCGATATTTCCTGACCCTCATCCTCCTTATAACTGGGGCCAAGGGCAGGGGAGTTCGTAGACAGTAGGGGGCTTGTGTGTCCTTGCCTGTGTGTCTGTGGGGAGTGTGTGTGTGTGTGCATGTTGGAAGGCCGAAGGGGAGGTCAAGCTGCTTTCACTTTGACCTGTACAGTTTGCACTCAGCGTCTCACTCTTTCATCACACAAAGGAGTTGCTTTAGACGCACGCGTAACAGGTAAAATTCAAAAGCTTATCAAGTGCACTTACAAAAGAAATAGCACCCCTACTACATCCACACAAGCCTTTAAAATCAGTAAAATGTCAACTTTGCCTGATGTGCCTAAAGCACACTGTCCTTCTGAGAATCTTCCTTAGGGCTAGTTGTCGTTGAGGTTCACCTATTTCTCAGTCTTATTTTCTGTATTCGTCGTTTGCTATCTATCACCACTTATGCCCATCTCTATTCGTGTTGCTGCTGATGGTGTAGTTGAAAAACAGGGCCCGTTCCAAAAAAGGAAAAGGTGGTGTGTGTGTGTGTGTGTGGGGGGGGGGGGGGGGTCACTTATTAAATTCCAGGGTGAAGCCGAAATTACAATAATCATTCTCATCCAATTATATCCCAAAGACCAATGGTAAAATTTGCTAGCGCCCATCAAGCTGCCTGTCATATCAGTTCTAGGGGAACATCCTGGGTTGGCCGATGAGAGTATGTAGATTGCAATCCCTGCAATGGGGGAGGCAGGAGAAAGGGGGGGGTCCAGCTTAGGCTCAGAAGGGTTGGATCACTGTGAACTATTCAGGATAACTGCTACCTATACAAAAGAATACATTTAGCTAATGTAACTTCCTGAAAATCTGGTATCAATCCTGCCCTCCTGGACCTACGTAGGACACCCCCCATGTCATAGTCATTCTTACTCACACATGGGCAGGTAGTACTTACGACACTGTCCCGGATTGTTCTAACCCTTCTAGTTTTGTCTCTGCTCTTAAATACCTTGGCCCTGTGGCCCACTTACTGTTCTATATCAAAGGCCATATCATATGCCCAAGTTAGCTAGATCCATTCCAAAGTTTTAGGATAACGACTTAATATATACATACGTTCTGAAAGTCTAAATAGACTTCACTTACATAGTGAGTATTTGTCCTGAAAATCTGACAAACATGCAGTCCTCCTACACTGATGTTGGGCATCCCTGGTCTAGTCACAATATGTACAAACTTTGCTTGGTGTGTATGCACACGGACACGTACACCCCCACCCCCAACACCCACCCCACACACACACCCTCCCCACCACCCCTATCATGATGTATGACAAAGGTGAGGTTGAGGGATTTGATAAGCTGCTGCCATAGCAGACGGACACTAAGCAGCACCACTGTTTCACTCCAGGTAGGCAGACTTGGGTCTGATTTTAATGGTAATTAGAACAAGCATTAAAAATACCATTTCTTTTGGATGTGGACCTAGATATTTCTCTGCTTTGCAACAAAAAGGGTGACTTGGTGGATGTTTATTGCATCAGCGCATAATTTAAAAATGTGAAATACGCGCATAGGTATTCATGACAAATGAAACTCCCTTCACGACTGCCTTTATTGTTATCACCAAGAAAATCAGAGCACAGCCCAGATAATTGTCTCCATTCTACCGAGTGAAATGTGATCATTTTCTCCTTAGTTCTTTTCCCATGCCTTGTTTTTCCCTCCTCTTTGGATGTGTATTATTCTCTAGCTACACAGTGACATTAAGTTGCTGGTTAGTTAGAAAGAAAGAAACGCAGAGAGAGGTAGAGGTAGACAGGTATAGAGGTCAGGAAGTGAGAAAGTAAGGCAGATGGAAAGGGAAGCTGAAATCAGACACACGAAGGCAGGTACAATTAAGACTAGTAAGGCGGAGAGAAAAGTAGACAGGGGAGTGAAAGACAGAGACAGGCGAGACTTAGAGAAAACTAAAGAGATGAAGTAGAGATATGTGAAGTTGATCCAGAGATAGAAATAGTGAGGATGAGGTAGAGAGTAGTGTTAAAATATGTTTTTCTTATGTACATAAGAGTATTTATCAGAATACATAACTCATACTTCGGACGTTGTAACCTGGCATTTGAAATTAAGGGTAATAACACACAAATGTTTTTTTCTATAAGTATTACTCTCTAGGATGTGGGCCAGCCGGTCCCCTCCCAGTTCCAAAAAACTACTAAAACTGTCTAAGTGGGTATCCACTGCCTTTATTATGGATCCCACTTGGCAGGCTTAAAAAGGTTCAAATAAGGGTATATGGGAAAGTACTGACAGTTTTAGTAGTTTTTCTCTGTGTGAGGTATCCCTATCCTGTGATTTCTTTCTTTTCTATATTCTCCTTTTTGTCTCAGCGCTCCTCCCTGTATGTTGGTCTGCACCAGAGAGCCGCAGCGGCCCTAAGATGAAGCATGCTGCTCATTGAGTGTGTGAAGGCAGTATTTACACCCCTTAGGGATTCCCAAATTGGGCATGATTTTCCATCTCTTGCCTATTTTTCAAGTTTAGGTGAATACTGGCTTTTCCTCTTTTTATTGGAATAATTTTTTGTTGGGAATTGGCAGAAGACCGGCTGGCCAATGTCCTAGAGAGTAATCCTTGTAGAATTGTTGTTGTTGTTTGTTATTACCCTTAATTTCAATTCCTTCTCGTGAGGTGAGTAGTACAGTTGGTGGGAGAACGAGGGAAGGCTCAATCTCTTTCCCCCTTTTTCATCCTGAACCTCCCACACAGAACTCACACCACACCTCAGGGAATGCCACAGGTTCCTGATACACAAATGTGCTCAATTCAAACTCCTCACACACGACACACACATTTAAATCAATACACAACTAGGGCCCACATATACTTGAACAGCTGCATCTCTTTCCACCAGCCACTCAGACACCTCTACTCCACTGGACTCATGCTTGCACATATCCTGCACATACCCAGCACCTGTCAGGAGGCCGGGCATTCTCTTACATCTCTCCTTAAGTGTGGAACGACTTCCCAATCCTCATCAGAGCCTCCTATTTCTTCCTGAATTCCGCAAGAAGCTGAAGATCTGGCTTTTTAATTAACCAACCTACTATAGGCAGGGTTAGGCACACACACACCTGCTCAGAACCAGGATACCCTTGTGGGTGATGGTGCGCTTTACAAATACACATTACATAACATTGCAGAAACACACACCTTCTACCCGACAAAAGCACATGGAGAAGATCAACATGTGGGCAGAGTGTAGATCCCTCTCACAGTACTCCTTCTTCAACCTGTTTTTCTGGTCATCACATAAGGTCTGGAAGCTGGTATAGAATGGAAGATTTAGTATGAAAGGTGTAATTTAGTGAGAAAGTTGACGTAGAAGTAAGAGAGATAGAACCAGATAGAGGGGAAGTAAAGAGATGGGTTGGTGATCAAATGTTTAGGTAAACTGTGGGACTGGGCGTAACTTGAGTAATTTTCATATCAGAAATTACACAAACTATCCCAAAAATTACACATAAATATTTCTTATTATGTGTAATGCAGCTCCACCACTTCACGCACAAAAATGACTGAAGTATAATTTTAGACTAATTAAAACGAACAAAAGTGCACGTTGTTTGAAGCAACCATTTTGATTTAGGTGTGGCACTTCTGCCTCCAGCCTACCTGTTTCCCAGGAATATATGTGTAAAGAAGATACTGATTCCGGTTTCTTCTTTCTTCCTTCTTTTATTCGTTACTTCACAGCATCCCAGCAACATACAGTTGACTCACCAACACAGAGTCTAGCTTCCTTCTCATCCCTAGAATCCTCCCTCCATATTCTAAATTCCATAGAGTAAACTCTACAAATCTCCTTTGCAACGCAATTATAATGATACTAAAATACTAGTAGAAACGTAAAGAAAAAACAAGAATAGAAGCGTACATGGATAAACAAGAATAATAATAGCAACTTTACAATAATCTTGCTATATTAATAAAACAACATAATCCCTCATTGTCAGGCACACCCAATGGCTGATTTACTTAGAAAAAATTACAAAAACTCCACATAGAACCAGCAAATAGAACCACCACATTACGTTTCACTTCTCTTACTCTCTGTGGTTCAGTATATTTACTGTCACCTTTACACACAATTCCACCCTTTCTTATTGCCACCCAAGCGCCTTCTTTTAACCACTGTGTCTTTACCCTTTGGGTTTGATCATAATATTTCTTAGTTTTGTCTTGAAAATGTGAAAATGTGAAACTCTCTCTTTGATAATCTCACGATCCACATACACATCACGAGCATCACACAAGGACACTGGATATTTTTTCCTTGCTGGCTCTCTTCCCTTCAATGAAACAAAAGGAGACACTCTAGTTACTGAATGTGGAGTTATCCTATGTGCCCAAATCATTTTTCTTAATTCTTTTTTCCACAGAAGTTGGTTGCTCAGAGTAAGTTTAATATTTTCTATAACCATTCTGTTGACCCTTTCAAGTACTCCATTAGCTTGTGGCCTGAACAAAGCCACTCTCTCATGAATAATACCCATCCGAGAAAGGTACGTAGTCATTTCACAGGAAGCAAATTGGACCCCTTTATATGAAACAAGAGTCTAAGGAATTCCTTCTTCCATAAAAACTCTCTCCAAAAATTCAGTTACTTTTTTTTGCTGACATTTCTTTCTCTTAATAGTTAATCCATGTTTTTCTAATCTTCTCATCACCTCTCCAAATAACACATCATGGTCTTTTTAGTTTTTCCCCAAAACAAGTATGTCATCTTGGATGCACATAACTCGATCCATGTCCGCAAATCTATTCTTCATTAGCCTCTGAAAGACAGCAGAGGCTGGTGCTAGCCCAAAGGGCATTGTCTTATAATGGAACGCCCCCAAAGGTGCTACAAAGGAGGATAAGTGGCAAGACCATTCATATAAATTCACATCATGGTAGGCAGATGACATGTCTAGGTCACTAAAAATAGATCCACCCCCCAATACTGCAATGGACTCAGATATAATAGGAAGTGGTTGTCTGTCAATCCATATACTCTTATTTAAATCGCGAAAGTCCACACATAAGTGAATCTTTCCTCCTTCCTTTGGTGCAACCACTACAGGGGCCAACCATTCCGACGCCTCAGTTGGCTCAATTATGTCCTGTTCCAACAATTGAACTAATTCTTTTCGTAAAAGCTCCCTCATCATATTCGGCACATTTCTTACCTTGTGCACGACAGGTCTAGCCCCCTTCTTCAATATTATTTTATGAGAAAATCCCTTTAACAATCCCAATTTATTGGTAAACACCTTGGAATACCTTGACATGATGAGGGCTTCATCAGTATCAATGGCATCAATTCTCCTTATAGGCTCTATCACCATCACAGGTTCCTTAGCATTTGGATTTATCACAATATTTTAGTCTCTCTGATGACGCCAGTCCAAAAGGTCTGACCCATAGTTAGTCACATACACACGGCCAAAAACCCCTTCAGACTTAAATTTGAGAGTCATCCACTTCATTCCCAGAATTCCAATCCTCACACCACCATAGCCCACAGCCCTTATATCAGGTTCACTCAAGGATATATATTTACATCCATTCCACTTTTATCTAGGGATTACTTAGAAATGAATGTGTAAAACTTCCAGAATCTACAAGTACTCTTACATTTTGGCATTAACAGAAATAGTACAATGTGGGTTTTCCAATTTATCAACACTCTTCAACTTTCCCTTGTCCTCCCCTTTTGGTTCCATTCCCTTCCCATTTGTACTGATATTGGCTTCACCATCAATAGAAAGGAGTATATCATGGACATTTTCGCATACATCATCGATATCTACTCCAACTTCTTGTACCTTTTTACCACGTGTAGTCATCCTACATACTTTTACGAAATGACCCACTATTCCACAATTTCAACATATCACATTTCTTACTCCACATCTCAAACTAGAAGATATATGTCCTGGAGCTCCACACCTAAAACATTTTATTTCCCTAGGACTTCTCTCGAAATGTTTAGAGGAGTTATCTAAATTATTCCATAGTTCTTGCGGAATATCCGTCTTCTTACTCACAATACCTGCCTGAGCCTTTGATTTCATCTTGTTTTTGGTGTAAACTGCAAATCCAACATCTTTAAGGACATTTCATAAACATTCAATGGCTCACCATCCCCTACCCCCAAGTACAACTACGGAAGTTCTTCATATACTCTTCTGCCTTCAAAACCTAAATGATGTAACAAAATTGCCTGCCTGCAGTCATATTGTTATTTATAGAGGCTGAGGGAATGGTTCTTAGCAAATCCAACATCACTGCATTGCAAGTCCTTCAAAACTTCGTGAGCTGTTCCTAGCAGGGCCACGTCACTGCTAACAGGTCTCTTTCCTCGCGCACAGCATGGCAAGCTCTTCCACGCCACTTCCCTCGTGCACGCCTGCAGACTCTCCTCTACGCTTCCACAATGTATGAGTAGCGTGCAGGCAAAGAAGTGCGGGGTCTACTATGCGCTCGGCCTACTTTCAACCACCACAATCATGTGATAAAAATAAATATCGCTACCTGTGACCTGATAACGAGGGAATATCGATCACCAACACAAGGCACTCACAGTCAGAGGTTCCAGTCAATTAAAATCTTCAGTAAATATTCTCTTTACGGTTCGGCTTCATTTTCACTCATGCCACAATATCCAGGGGTGGGAATGCCTGTTGTCTGTCCCCCGCCAGACCAACTTGTCACCATGTAAATAAAATACTGATTCCGGTTTCTTCTTTTTTCTTTCTTTTATTTGTTACTTCACAGCATCCCAGCAACATACAGTTGACTCACCAACACGGAGTCTAGCTTCCTTTTCATCCCTGGATTCCTCCCTCCACATTCTAATTTCTATACAGTAAACTCTACAATATGTTTTTTCTCAAAACACATAGAATAACCATGCATAGCTTTTTCACACAGTCTTTATCCCGCAGATGTCTTTAGCACACATGTTAAGTATGTATATGGTAAGTATACACTCCAAACACATATTTCCTCTTAAACAGAAAGTGACTGTGTTCTTGTGAATTGTTTTGCAACCAACCCACCCATGACATGCAGAGTCAGGAATTGGTAGCATCCTCTGGAATAACAAGATGCTTTTCATGAGAAGACTCTTATCATCGGAAATGAAGGAAAGATACGCCGAACATCACCATTAACTTTGAGCACCGATTTACCTCGGGTTAGAGAACACAAGGGAGTGGGCTTGTCTCCTGGAACAGCCCGTCCTTCTTTGAAGTATAATAGAGACGTGGCAGTAGTTTTGGGATCAAAGAATGCAATCTACCTGTCAGAGTTAGAGCTACCCCAAGATGAGCCATCAGGGGCGGCTACTCCATTATTGTGGAGGAGCATCGCCCTACTGCTGGATCAGCAGACGCATGTAAAATCGAAAATGATAATAAAGCAGTTACTAAAACTGTTTTATTATAATTGTATTTTATTCCAGAGCCGCCACCAAGTCTTAAGGGCGGGGCCATCAGGAGCAGGAGGAGTGGTGGGCTCAGGGCACTGCCAGTGCGCATGTAGGTTTGGCCGTCCACATGTGCACTTTGATATCTCCAGGCTATTGCTAGGTGATAGCAGAAGGCTAGTGAGCACATGTTCCCTGTCCTTGATGGAGCATGGAACCAGCCCGCTCTGCCCAATCTCTACGTTTCTCTCTTGTTGGGTAATACCAGCATGAGAGTAGCATCTGGATTGGCGCAGGGGACTCTGGAAGCCTGTGTGAACATCGTCTGAAGAGGCCAGCAGGAGGCGGATGTCAGGCTGTAGGTACGTTTTTATTTTTTTATTCCACCTCCCCCTTCCCCACTGATTCCCCAGCTAGCGGCCACCACTGTGAGCTATTCCTCAGTGTGCAAGGAGGTGTATTATGGAAACATGAGCTTTGGAACTGTAGAGTGGTATGATTCAAGAAAGCACATCAAACCTGCCAACTCACAAGGTGCCACCGCGTGACACACGATATCAGCTCCCATCACACGGTCACCTGGTGAGGAACCAATATCACACAGTGGCAGGGAAAATAAGCTAAAAACCACTGTAAATAGTGGCTTTCCAT
Organism: Lissotriton helveticus; assembly: GCF_964261635.1. Lineage (NCBI taxonomy): Eukaryota > Metazoa > Chordata > Amphibia > Caudata > Salamandridae > Lissotriton > Lissotriton helveticus. Next base: position 1,874,111,531 of record NC_136061.1, on the reverse strand, counting down.
CTCGTTTTCCAAGGCTTTGAACTGCCAACGTCCATTAAGGAATGTGAAAAGAGGCCAGGCAATAAGCACCAGCCTCAGCAAGCTTTTTTCTTTGTTTTTGGAGGAGGGGACTTAGAGGCATGGTGGGGGCAAAAGTGACTCTTAGGTACTTCTCGGAATGCGGCCCTGCACCCTCCTCACACAGTGAGATTTTTGTTCAGGTTGGCAGGCATGGCACATTAAGGACGAAGAATAAAAAATGTGTATACATTTTCACATTTGAGTACTCTCTGAAATGCTCACTGTTAAACCCAACAAAATATGTAATGACTATGCTGGCAGGCAAGGGAGACAGGATACTAATATTGATATCCTGTTGATAACTTGTGAATGAGGAGTGCATGTGCTAATAAGAGAACAGATGGCTAAGGAAATGTGATCATCATAGACAACAGTGCAGTAATGTAGAAAGGGGAAGGAGCAGACAATAAAGGACAAGCAGTATTAAAGCTGAAGTTGCACAAATTGGAAAATGGTGGGACGGACATCTCTATAACAGTAACAGTATTTAGATGTAGATAGAATCCCATGTGGTCTCTGGATTTGTACTGTACCAACGCATGGTAGTCTGAGTGATGAACTGTTACAAGAATGGACACGTAACAATACGGACTGCTCTAAGGGAATGATCCGGATACTAATTAAGCATGCATGGGAAAAATAACAATTAAATCAATCAAAAAAATTGGAAAAAGAATTAGAGTCCTACAAAGAAAAGCATGTGATAAATACCTATAACGAAAAGATGGAAGTAGGGATCCAAAAATATGAGGAAGATATAAAACAATGAAAGCACTGGAAATTCACAAGAGATAAAGTGGATTTTGAAAATGGATGATTTTTTACATTTGCCAAGAAATATGGCTATGCACGAACAACAGACAAATGCATCCAAATGTACAAGAACAAGATGGAAATGTATCCGAAGTAAGCTCAGTTATAAGTTCTGACATGGATTCAGATACTTCAAGGGCAATAATAGGATCTACAAGTAACTTGAGGACAGGATGAGTGCTTGTAAATGGGTACAGGGTGTTGCAACAAGGATGACAAGCAGCACCAAAAAAAGTAAAAAGAGGAGATGGAGATGACAAAATAAAATGAAGAGGAGACCAAAAGTAATCAAAAGAGGCAAATTTACCAGAAGCAGGGTCAAGACCAAGCATCAGTCTGAATAAATGAGGATACCATAATAAATCTGATAGAAAAAGAGTTATCAAAGGAAGAAACAGAAGTTCTAAATTTGAGCCTATCCTTTGCTCAACTGCAGAATTTAATTACACAATAACGGGAGAGGGGAGGGGAACCTGTTAAATTTTGTTCATAAATTAAATCTAATAAAAACACATTCTCCATTGGGAAACAGGAGTAGTGACAATAGGAATCCTATCCCCGCTGATAACGTAACATTATTGACAGTGGATAATGTTGAAGGGTTATATGATGCACATGACTTAAATCAAAATGATAACGCAATGAAGAACCTGACTAAAATGAACAGCAAGTCAGATTTCCAAACAAAATCCACATGTATTTTGATGTTACTGTAGGACGCAATTGATGTATTTTAAGTAGTGACGATATAACAGCTGAAACATCGGAGGAGACAAATATTCAATAATTAAAAACACAAATGGAACCTGAATTGGACGCAGAACTGTATGACAGGAAGATTCTGTCTTCAAACACTCTGATAAAGATGGTAATATAGTTCTATGGAGCAAGCAACTATATGTGGAGAAGCACCAACGTCTATTAAAGGACACCAGTTTTTATCAACCAATAGAGAGGAGTTATCATAAGGAACTTGTAGGGCGATATCACAATATGCTGCCGACTTGGAATGATGATGGGATTTTGAAACATGAAGCATATCATTTTCTCAAAACAAACCCTCCAACTATTCCTACCTCCTACTTGTTACCAAAAGTACATTGGAACAAAGAAATACCATCAGGCGGACCTATTGTATCCGCCATAGGGAGCCTTCTGGAAAGGACATCCGTTTACTTTGATCATTTTTTGTTCCCATTTGCGGAGACCTTTCCATCATAACTGCAAGTCTTTTTGAGAAAGATAAATCACATCCCCTGGGAATGATTGCATTCACTTGTGACATTGGATGTACAATTCTTATACAAAAGCATAAAACACAAGGATTGGTTAAAAGCTGTGGAACATTACTTGAGAGTGAGACCCGTGGGTCTGTTTGAACACAATAAGATGCCCTTAGAGATGATTAAGTTTTGCTTGGAAGAAAATGTTTTTTTGTTTAATGGGGTCATGTCCAGACAAATCCAAGAAACGGTCATGGCACCTGTTTTGCCCCCAGATATGCCAATTTGGTCTTGGGCTGGTGGGAGAAACAGGTGTTTATGGACTTGAATATGGAAAGGTTTTTCAGACAAGTTATTATACCACTCTGCTATTTGGATGAACTATTTCTGATTTGGGAGGGATCAGTTGAGGAGTAAAGTGATTTTTTAATCATCTGAATGATAACAATTTGAACCTGGTTTTTACAATTTCCCATAGCAAGACAATGATTACTTTCTTGGACATCCATTTAGAGGTGCAGAATAAATGAATAGTAACCTCTCTGTTCAGGAGATAAACAGGTGGGAACACAGTACTTCATGCATCCAGCAGCCATTCTAAGCATACGAAATGGAATATCCCTTATGCGGAATTGATGAGACTAAAAATGAACTGTAGCACAGGGGAGAAATTCATAGAGGCCTAAAGAGATATGATGGAAAGTTTCAGGGCTAGTGGGATACCCCACCCAGGTACTGAGGGAAGCAATGGAAAGGAGAGAAATTACTGTATGGGGCTGGTAAATCAGAAGAAAACGTTTCTTATCATTAGAAGGTTACTTCCAATAAGATTAGCTTGATCGCTACTTTTAATACTGAATCTAAGAAGATCGTTGATATCCTATCGGAAACCTGGGAGATTCTGAAGAACGAAGAGACCATTATGGAATGAATAGGTGAGATGCCAATTATAACATACTGTAGAAGAAGGAATATGAATGATATGGTGGTCCGTAGCCATTTCCAGTCGGGAACCCAGAGTACATGGCTAGGCAAAGAACCCGCTGGGTTCTACACCTGAAAAAAGCGCAGGGCATGCAAACATTTCCCATCTAGAACAGCCTATCTTGTCCCTTTTTGAAAGAAACCATATGAAATCAGACATTATATCCCCTGTGAGACAGACTACATTGTATACATTGTATACTCTATTGAATGCCCCTGCCATCAAAGATATGTTGTGAACACAAACTACAGGAGGTTACCTATAAACCCAATAAAGACCAGGGTAAATATGTATAACATAAACAATGTCTTGAGGGGTATTGTTTGAGAGGGGAGTGGTTAAAGAGCAACATAAATTGCTGTGGAGGGGCATAGGGAAACACAAAAACGTGGAGCAAGACAGTTTTTTATAAATGCTTTCCACATATATTTAAATAAATGATATGATCAACACAAAAATGGATGAATCCATAAACAAAATGCACTATGTTACATTAAATGTCATGCAACCCATGATACCATGCACAAGTGCTCGTGAAGGGTGAATGGTGAAAGTGACACAGGAAGGAATATGTACTGAGGAAAAGGAGGCGCAAACAGGGTTATATATACAGTCAAATTGTCTTTGATGCCTGTACAATTATTACAATTATGTACAAAATGGGATCTTCTGGACAATCACTGAGAAGGTGTCGGGAATTACGCTGAGGGGGTCGACGGCGTTTCGGCCAGGGATATTAACTGAAAAACATTGGGTCCGTGATGTCTCTTTTGACAATGGATTGACATAAAGCACTAATAACACCAGTATCACCAGTATCAGGCCCGCAGTTAAAACTCTCACTTTGTGTCAGAAAAGAGTGGAGTGTTCCATATATATATATATATTTATGTATATACATAGCTTTAGTTAGGACCAAGTTTCTGAAGGAAAAGTATTTTTGACTTAACTGTAACTTTGGCGTCCTTTGACCAATCTGCATGAACTTTTCCCAAAAAAGTGTTGCGGTGGGTACTATTGTTATGGAAAGTTTGTCGGTTATCTATGCTGTGGGTAGCGAGAATTTGGGTTGCGAAACAAGGTTGCGTTTGTAATGTTAATTCCCATATGAACCTTTAGCCACATCTACAGCCCGAACCGCTGAACGGACTAATACAGTTGTGCTCTCGCTACTACAAAAAGTATCACAAACAGTACAATCACTGATACGTATTCAAGGAGACAGAAGCAGATTCTTTGGTGTGTACAAAATGTGGCAAAACGTTGGTTTATTCTCTCCGGATTCAAGTCATGTGAAGCAAAGCCGACACGTGTTTCGTCGTGTACAGTTGAGTCAACACGACTCTTCAGGGCTGATGGTACAAGAATAACATAGATAGGATCAGAAATGCCGTTGTCATATACTGCAAATGGTGACAAGGTGCAACCAACATGCAGTAGTAGCGTGCCACAGGGTTCGCACGTTATGGTATCGTATGGTGAGGAGTTAAATAGGACTGATACTTGTGTACACTCCAAGGCTGTGAGTGGTCGCCTTGGGTGATGGTGCACAATTGTGAGGTCTATTGGCCTGGAGCCTAGGTGTGAGAACATTTTTTGCAAAGAACACGGTGATCTTGTATTTCGAGGGTTCATGCAATAGTGAAGCATTTGAAAAAATCAAAATCGGTGAACTATTGTGCGGTGGTATAGGTGAGGGACTATAGCGGTAACATTAACGTGGTTTGTCGACGATCTTTCTCCGTAGTGAGTGTGGGCATACAAAAAGATCCGTTACCGCGCACGTTCCGCATTGTATGATAGGACAAACCATGCTGCTCTCTCTCGACATAATAGGTTATTTACCTTGAAAATAAGTATATTCGTGATGCTTATCAATAGGTCTGGGCAATTATCCATATGTTGGACGTTACTTCTCGGAGAGAGACTGCAGGAAGAAGAATATATACAAAGAAAGGAGGATCATTAGAAAAGACATACTAAAGGGGGGAGAAAAAGGCATCTAATCTGTAGGATAGATGGCGGATGAAGAATAAGGTATTCTTACCACAATTCTAATGCGGCTATCCAGAAACGGTCTGTTCCTTTATGATAGTCCCATGAAAGAAGGCTTACACAATGGTAGTCTGCCTATCGAGTGTCACACTTCTCTGTGTATGTACACCCTGTGTGACAGGGGATCGTAGGACATGATGAAGGGAGAAAAAAATTGGGGTTTAGTGAGAGGAAGTTCGAATAAGAATGGGCGCAGTTGACGATGTGTCACATAAAAGAACGAATTACTGTTTGAGAAAATAAGGTTGAACTAGCACAACCTAAAAGAAAGCATCTGACTTTAATAATTTCTGTTTTGCCCTACTTAGAGGTGCATGATAGGGCGTGATTGGCCAGGCATATGATATTTCTTTGTATGAAGAAAGATATCTTAGTGTCTAGATCTATGCCGAGTGCAAGTTATTTGAAATACCTGACTCTTTTCGAGAATCGTTTTGCTATTACTAAAAGCGCATAATAGCGCATTACTACGAAAAAACATCTAGTTCCCTTCTACAAGCATGGTTAGTCTCTTTATGTCCATGGCAAAAGAAGTACCTTGGTCCTGGTGTGTCAGGAGGTGGCCGGGAGGGGATCCGTTGTTTTTCTTTTTTACTTAAGGACTCGTCAGAGACTGGTGCGTCTCACGACAGGCGGTGCGCTGAAAAGCAGTGAGCGAAAGCGCGTGTTAAAATGCTGGAAAACCCAAAGCTATGGGCTTCAAAACAAAGTCGTTATTACAGCCGTTTTGTTATTTACTCAAAGCGCATAATAGCGCATTATTACCAATAAGACATCGAGTTCCCTTCTACATGCATGATTAGTCTCTTCATGTCTGTGGCAAGAGAAATACCTTTGTCCTGGTGTGTCAGGAGGTAGCCGGGAGGGGATCCGTTACTTTTCTCTTTGTATAAGGACTCGTTGGAGACTGGTGCGTCTCACAACAGGCGGTGCGCTGAAAAGCAGTAAGCGGAAGCGCGTGTTAAAATACTGGAAAGCCCAAAGCTATGGGCTTCAAAACAAAGTCGTTATCGCAGCCGAAATAAGTTGCTGGTGTACCTGTTGCTCTGGATCCCTCCTCCTGTAGTTCCCGGTCGCCGTCTCTCAGTACGGACACGTGACCGGATGGGAGGGATTACTTTGTAGAAAAAAGGGGACGGGAGTAGACATCAAAGAAGTCTACGTGGCCCGTACTGTTGGGAAAACGCGTGCGCCATCTTAACATGGGTCAAAAGTCATGGGATATGTGTCTATTTAGTTCTGTAAAGAAGTCGTACTAGTAAAGAAAATGTACGTGGCTCATTTGAGAGGAAGGGAATTGGTGATGTACACGCCCGCCTGAGAAGGGGGGGCTTTATAGGTAGTTGATCAGTCAAAGACTTCGAGAAGGCATCTTGAGAGTGGGGCATTGGTGACATTGATGTCACGAATTCGTGAGCGTCTGAAATTGTCAGACGCCTATAGCTTGCGGTTGATAGTTTGTCGGAAGCATGTGATTGATTTGAAATAAACTTAAAATTTAGTCGGAAAGTTCTAGTTGTGAACACCGGCCGCGTATTGGTAGTTGAAGCGCACGTAGGTGTTAAGATCATAAGACGCAAACGAAGTAAAGATCGTCTTTACAGTAAAGTAGACATTTAGGTGTTACGTGCTTAATGGCCAAATATGCCGTGCTGTCCCTTTCACATGGATTGTGATGGTCTCTGAAGGACAAGTGCCCACCCGCACCTTCCATGCGTGATTGTGTCATTTTTCCAACGTATACAAAATATAGTACAATTAGTTTAGCAGATCAACTACTCATTTCACAGTGATAGTCATAGGTATTGGGAAAAAAGGATATGTAGACAAATAGTACAAGACAATATGCATTTACATGGTACACCCGTTCATGGAATCATGTCTGGATACAGTACATTGATAGTTATTTGTGTTAACCTCTATAGGGGGACCCCTACTTATACTGGATACTACTATAAACCTAATATCTAATCAGCGTGGAATTCGTAAGATATAATATAGGCATTCCCTATTACGCCTATCACGTATTTTGAGGATAATAAAGATGTTCACCACCTGTACTGTACAGATTATCTCTTGATCAGCGAGGGACTCATTTTAGAGAAAGTGGACACTTTCAGATACTCTGACTATGCACCATGAGGTTAACACAAATAACTATCAATGTACTGTATCCAGACATGATTCCATGAACGGGTGTACCATGTAAATGCATATTGTCTTGTACTATTTGTCTACATATCCTTTTTTCCCAATACCTATGACTATCACTGTGAAATGAGTAGTTGATCTGCTAAACTAATTGTACTATATTTTGTATACGTTGGAAAAATGACACAATCACGCATGGAAGGTGCGGGTGGGCACTTGTCCTTCAGAGACCATCACAATCCATGTGAAAGGGACAGCACGGCATATTTGGCCATTAAGCACGTAACACCTAAATGTCTACTTTACTGTAAAGACGATCTTTACTTCGTTTGCGTCTTATGATCTTAACACCTACGTGCGCTTCAACTACCAATACGCGGCCGGTGTTCACAACTAGAACTTTCCGACTAAATTTTAAGTTTATTTCAAATCAATCACATGCTTCCGACAAACTATCAACCGCAAGCTATAGGCGTCTGACAATTTCAGACGCTCACGAATTCGTGACATCAATGTCACCAATGCCCCACTCTCAAGATGCCTTCTCGAAGTCTTTGACTGATCAACTACCTATAAAGCCCCCCCTTCTCAGGCGGGCGTGTACATCACCAATTCCCTTCCTCTCAAATGAGCCACGTACATTTTCTTTACCAGTACGACTTCTTTACAGAACTAAATAGACACATATCCCATGACTTTTGACCCATGTTAAGATGGCGCACGCGTTTTCCCAACAGTACGGGCCACGTAGACTTCTTTGATGTCTACTCCCGTCCCCTTTTTTCTACAAAGTAATCCCTCCCATCCGGTCACGTGTCCGTACTGAGAGACGGCGACCGGGAACTACAGGAGGAGGGATCCAGAGCAACAGGTACACCAGCAACTTATTTCGGCTGCGATAACGACTTTGTTTTGAAGCCCATAGCTTTGGGCTTTCCAGTATTTTAACACGCGCTTCCGCTTACTGCTTTTCAGCGCACCGCCTGTTGTGAGACGCACCAGTCTCCAACGAGTCCTTATACAAAGAGAAAAGTAACGGATCCCCTCCCGGCTACCTCCTGACACACCAGGACAAAGGTATTTCTCTTGCCACAGACATGAAGAGACTAATCATGCATGTAGAAGGGAACTCGATGTCTTATTGGTAATAATGCGCTATTATGCGCTTTGAGTAAATAACAAAACGGCTGTAATAACGACTTTGTTTTGAAGCCCATAGCTTTGGGTTTTCCAGCATTTTAACACGCGCTTTCGCTCACTGCTTTTCAGCGCACCGCCTGTCGTGAGACGCACCAGTCTCTGACGAGTCCTTAAGTAAAAAAGAAAAACAACGGATCCCCTCCCGGCCACCTCCTGACACACCAGGACCAAGGTACTTCTTTTGCCATGGACATAAAGAGACTAACCATGCTTGTAGAAGGGAACTAGATGTTTTTTCGTAGTAATGCGCTATTATGCGCTTTTAGTAATAGCAAAACGATTCTCGAAAAGAGTCAGGTATTTCAAATAACTTGCACTCGGCATAGATCTAGACACTAAGATATCTTTCTTCATACAAAGAAATATCATATGCCTGGCCAATCACGCCCTATCATGCACCTCTAAGTAGGGCAAAACAGAAATTATTAAAGTCAGATGCTTTCTTTTAGGTTGTGCTAGTTCAACCTTATTTTCTCAAACAGTAATTCGTTCTTTTATGTGACACATCGTCAACTGCGCCCATTCTTATTCGAACTTCCTCTCACTAAACCCCAATTTTTTTCTCCCTTCATCATGTCCTACGATCCCCTGTCACACAGGGTGTACATACACAGAGAAGTGTGACACTCGATAGGCAGACTACCATTGTGTAAGCCTTCTTTCATGGGACTATCATAAAGGAACAGACCGTTTCTGGATAGCCGCATTAGAATTGTGGTAAGAATACCTTATTCTTCATCCGCCATCTATCCTACAGATTAGATGCCTTTTTCTCCCCCCTTTAGTATGTCTTTTCTAATGATCCTCCTTTCTTTGTATATATTCTTCTTCCTGCAGTCTCTCTCCGAGAAGTAACGTCCAACATATGGATAATTGCCCAGACCTATTGATAAGCATCACGAATATACTTATTTTCAAGGTAAATAACCTATTATGTCGAGAGAGAGCAGCATGGTTTGTCCTATCATACAATGCGGAACGTGCGCGGTAACGGATCTTTTTGTATGCCCACACTCACTACGGAGAAAGATCGTCGACAAACCACGTTAATGTTACCGCTATAGTCCCTCACCTATACCACCGCACAATAGTTCACCGATTTTGATTTTTTCAAATGCTTCACTATTGCATGAACCCTCGAAATACAAGATCACCGTGTTCTTTGCAAAAAATGTTCTCACACCTAGGCTCCAGGCCAATAGACCTCACAATTGTGCACCATCACCCAAGGCGACCACTCACAGCCTTGGAGTGTACACAAGTATCAGTCCTATTTAACTCCTCACCATACGATACCATAACGTGCGAACCCTGTGGCACGCTACTACTGCATGTTGGTTGCACCTTGTCACCATTTGCAGTATATGACAACGGCATTTCTGATCCTATCTATGTTATTCTTGTACCATCAGCCCTGAAGAGTCGTGTTGACTCAACTGTACACGACGAAACACGTGTCGGCTTTGCTTCACATGACTTGAATCCGGAGAGAATAAACCAACGTTTTGCCACATTTTGTACACACCAAAGAATCTGCTTCTGTCTCCTTGAATACGTATCAGTGATTGTACTGTTTGTGATACTTTTTGTAGTAGCGAGAGCACAACTGTATATTTCTGTTTAGTCCCTTGACTATTTTAGACGGTTAAGGGTGTTTTTCCGCCTGCTCTTCACGCACTACATGTCTACTTGTCAATCTATACTCTGTAACGTCTGAACCGAGGCAGTGCGCCTGAATGATCTGATTTTCTAAAAACCCCACTAAAGTGTCGCTGAACGGACTAACACCAAATTTGGCAGGGAGGTAGGTGTTGGCTCAAATCCGTTCAGTAGTTGTTGAGAAATGTAAGTTTAAAATTATAGTGATATCTCTGGCCACGGTAAATTGTGAACGCACGCGCCAACTTGAATGCTCTAATTGGCTGGACGCAACCTGATGTCAGATCCGCAGAACCTCTCTCAGTGCTGCTCCACAATAGGCAGGAACAGTATGACGCTAATTCCCAATTCTCTCCTGAGACTCGTTCGGCCGCATGCACTGGATACGCAATGTGACCAACTGAGCCCCACGGGGAAAAGGGGATGGGACGGAGAAGAGACTGCAACACAATGGTCTTCGTGCTGTCGGTCTTCAGCTTCTGCCTTCAATGGTTTGTTCTACTCTTCGGGCTGCTCGTATTGTGCTGCAAGAAATTGGTCGTTAGTTTATTACTCACTTCCTCACTATGCTAATGCTATTAACACTTAGTCCTTTTATCCTACCTGCCCAGGTATGGCCTTTGCTTCTCTTCTATTATGTATTTTTTCTTAGGTTATTATTTCTTCTTCTCTTCTGTATTTTTTTACTGTAATGCAAAACATGTATTTTAATCTTTCTCTCCTCACAGGTATTCTAACCTTGTTTTTTCTTTCTTATTATTTATTTTACAGCCTTCCTCACATATTACTCCTGCTGCCTTGGCTTTTACGTGGGTTCTGATTGGGTAAGTATTATTATCAATACCTGAGATAATTGCTTGTCTTTCCAATGTAGACTCTTGTTGTTATTATATCTATAAAATACTATTTACTAGTAATTCTCTTCTTCGTGTTTTGCTGTTACTCTCTCTCTCTCAAGAATCGTTTTTTCTGTAACCTTCTTGTAATACCTCTTACTAGCTAACTCGATTATACTGCCATTACAACCAATGCGCTGTCCTCTTTTTAACCGCCTTCAAAAGAAGAGAGTTTCCCAGAAAACCAGAAAGGACTGGGTTTTGATAAACAAAACAAAAGGGGGGGTTCCTTTCTGTGTTATTCAGTTAGATGTTGACAATTTGAACACTAAGCAGATAATCACAACATTTTTTGACAAGACATGTGAAGAAATTATAATCCATAGACTCTATAAATTCCTCTTTATATTCATGTTTATTAGTAAGAAAACATCTAATTAAAATTGTACAATACACAGTTGGGCACAATCTCTAGTTGGTGTTTGAACATACACATTCCATTACCATTACATAATAAAACAATTGGAATTCATATATATGTGTTGCACAAATTGTATAAAAATCATCAAAGTTATTACAGTATTTAAACAAATATCACATTTTTTTATAAAAGAAATAAAAATCACATAGAGTCCTTATGTCTTTTTAACCACTAAACAGCGTCTCTAAGTTCTTCCTCGACATCTCTTGTGTAGTTCAATGTTCTGAGTTGCTCAATCTACACACGCTACTCGTGTGCCTATTTACTTCCTTAGAGCTCCACTAGAATTACCCTAGTGTCTAATAACTCCTTAGTACACCCTGAGTCTCCTCACGAAAGGGTTCAGGAAAAATGCTAAATGGAACGAGCTCACTTGAAAACTTCGACAAATATACACTCCTCTCCCTCCTACAAGACTTTGTTCAATTCGGGTTTCTACTCTCTCGTTTTCTCTGGATACTGGGCAGCGAAGATTTCCCTAAGCTTCGCGACGCTCTCAACAAACAGCCATTCCTCGTCGTTACTCAGGTGAAGTGCGCCACCCCTCACGCGCTTCACCTGGTTCACGAGATTCAAGGTTGGAAACTAGACCGCCAACCTTCCCTCCTTCATAGTAGATTGTGGCGGCCATTTTGGACATTCCACAATGTCGTTTCAGTATTGTCACCATAGTTCTTTGGCTTTTTCGGATCCTACTCGTCGTAATTACACCTACATGTTGTTTTCTCCTATTTTGTGTTCTAGGATTCCTGGCGCCTGAACAGAAAGTTGGGGCTGTCATTTTATCTATTGGGAACGGTTCCCAGGGCTGAAAATCTGTGTGAAAGTCCCCCGAAGGGTTCAGAGAGGAGTTACTCTGACCCCATGGTTGAGAAAATGGTGTGTTAGTGACACAAGTTATGTGTCCAAAAATGATTTTCGTAATTGTGCGTGAAATTTGTACCGACGCCTCAACTGCCAGCGTGGCCCCCCGTCACGAATATTGGTGAAAATATCAAAAAATGTTAATCATTAATATGCATTGTTATAAAGATATTGATAAATGTTTTTATAGAGTTATTTATATAGTGAGTTATCTACAGTGATGGTTAGAATTAATTATAAAGTTATATTTTTTTTAATGTGGTGGTGGCTATTGAATTCCTGTTTTTGCTTTCTGCTTCTGCAATGTATTTTTAATTATGAAACTGGCATTGACGTAGGCCAGGCGGCCAAAACATGTTTGTCAGCATTACGGGTGTGATAAACCTATGAATTGAATTAAATAAATATATTTTTAATTACAAAGCCAAAGAGTGCACAGCGTTTTTGTGTGGAGGTCTAGGAAATGCACAGTTGAGTCCGTCTTCATGAGCCGCAGAACCCGTTGCGTTGAGAGCAGCGACTTTGAAAGATCAATAAACGGATCTATCTATCTATCTATCTATCTATCTATCTATCTATCTATCTATCTATCTATCGATCTATCTATCTATCTATCTATCTATCTATCTATCTATCTATCTATCTATCTATCTATCTATCTATCTATCTATCTATCGCATCAGCAGTGCATTGCGGGGGCAGAGTTATAGTTATCTCTACTAACTATAACAGCTGTATTTCTCTGGTTTTGTACGAATGAAATGTCCAACTAACTATAACGTCCCTGAAACCTATGTTTTTTTTTTGGTGAATTTCAAAGGTTTTTTAAATGCTAATTTCTAATTATAATGTTCATTAAACCTATGATTTTTTCAGTCATTTTGTATTTTATTTTGGTGGTATTTTGTAACTTTAATATCCTAAAAATAGGTTTTGTAATTTTTTGTGTTTGTTATTAAAAGCATATAATGTCTTCTTTTTTATTAAATACTAAAATGTATATATTTTTTTGAGGAAAAAGTAGAGTCGCGCACCCATCGTGTACTTATCTCGACGGGTTTGCGGATTCAAACAGCCATATTGGTGAAGTCGTGAAGGATGCGTGTTTCAGTCAGCCCACTCCGCTTACTCTTACAGGGAAGGAATGACAACGCTACATGTCCCAGGCCTTCCCCGTAATGATCTGCTGATCACAGGTCTAGTTGTCAGCATGCCACAGCCACTCTCTCATGGCTGGTTTCCACCCACACCACACCCATGCAGCACAGGCGTCACAGGACATGTCACCCTGCCAATAAAGAGGGCACGTGCTGAAGGCCATTTCCATTCTCTCCCATGACTTTCAGTACACAGAGTTGGTGGCAGCCGAGGCATTTTGCCCGACACGGGCCTCCCGCCACATGGTGATGACTTGAGTTCCACTGATAAAGTGCCACCAGAGCTGAGCAGGTGTGCAGGCTGCGATGATGCGTAGGCCTTGATACACCATCCTGGCAATCAAGACCCGATTTGAATTGTGAGCTCAGCTGGACCACGTGTTTCCCACACAGAGATGACTCGTTGGCGCGGCGCAGCAGAATGCGCTGGGGGCCTGTGCCGTGCAATCAAGCGACGGCTGAGGAGGTAGCTCCGGCGATACACCATCCTGGCAATCTAGACCAGATTTGAATTGTGAGCTCAGCTCGACCGTGTGTACGCCACACAGACATGACTCCTCGGCGTGGTGGAGCAGGATGAGCTGGGGGCCTGTGCCACGGAATCCAGCGACGACTGAGGAGGTTGCTCCGGCACGTGGTGGGCCCTCTTGGAGACACACCAGTGGCGGCAGGTGAGCATTGAGGTCTGGGAGCGCAGGGTCGGGCAGTCATTGCTGGGCGGCAGACTCGTCTGGGGACTAGGGCTAGGATGCTTGCAAAAGATGTAGGAATCATGCACACTGCCTGAGAAGTTTGCGACGACATAAGTGTACAGGGCCCGGTGGTCCAGTTTTGCCTGCACTTAGTCAGAATATGTATGGTTTCTGTTACGGTGATTGTGTACATTGTCGACAGTGGGCACAAGTGATACATGTGTGCAGTCAATTGCCCCAACACGTGCAGGAAGCCTGCTATGGCGTGGTTACCTTGCTTGGTCTCCAGCTGTTCCTGCGCAGTGTGCGTGAAATGAAGATGCAGGTGTATCAAGCTCAAACGAACCTTGATACTTACAGGTATGATAAATCCTGCATAATTAGATTGTAACAGAAGTTCGTGTGGTTTTAACGTTCCTATTCTTTATGACGAAGATTAGGACCACTTGAACTTCTGTTACGGTAATTTTGTGCAGGATTGATCAACCCAGTAAGCATTAGGGTTTGTCCATGTGCAATACATTGTACCATATTACGTTTGTGACCGTACTAACGCTTGACCATTCTCACCATATATCCAACAGGTTTCTGAATGTGGAGTATGGGGATTTCCAGGATGTTCTGCAGTTATTTGGATCCACAAGTTGCCCTTTTGATATTCCCCGTTGGGAATGTCACTCGTTGTTTGATGTTTTCCTGTTGTTAATTTATCTTTTTGTAACGAAGTTCTGTTTTTCCACTACTGTTGACTACTAGACTTTATGACCTGGCGCACCCCCATTTCAGTGACTACAATCTTGGATCTGGAGCAAAGAGGCGTCAAGCAATGGCTGGGGTTGGAGATGGTTGTGTAGGAATACTATGAATTGGGACGAGCCGGTGGTGCGGATACAGGGGTCCTACGTTGCCTTTGTGGACATGCATCCAAGACTTGTGAGGAAGTTTAATAGGGCTGCCTATGAGACTCCTCTGACTCTGGCAGTTGTTAGAAGGTATCAGAGGGCAACAGGTGCTGCACAGTCAGCAGCTTTCTCTGTGGAAGGATGTTGATTGTCCGCTGTGTTGGTACCGTCGGCCTGTGGGCAATGTGGCAGTGTGCACCAACTGAGAATGGGGCGATAATTCTTTTGCCACTTTTGCTGCGCTAAAGTGCAGATAACTCGGTGATAAATCCCCACTGTTGGGTTATAGGGTGACTCTAAAACAAGCCCTTGTGTTTACTAGGACTTTGTTGTAGCTACATGCAAATCACAAGAAAAAAGATTAAAAAACAAGGAAAGTGGGCAGGGTACAAACACCCTGACTCCCTAGGCCTGCTCAGGGGATCCCACAAAACCCCCAGGGCCCAAAAAATGATGACTATTTTTTTTTAAAAAAAGCGGCTGGGTGCACGAATCCAGACACATTTTTTTTTTTAAACGATGGGGTGTATTCTCAAGGACTTATCGCCGAGTTATCTGCACTGTAGCGCAGTAAAAGTGGTGAAAGTATTATCATCCCATTCCCAACCTGGTGAAAACTGCAGATATCGCCAGTTTTCCAACGATAGCTTCCTTACAAATCGCCACGAATGAGAGAGACAACTAACACTAATGATATGCAGAGTAGGGGTTCCCGAGCAAAAACCCCACGAAAACACCACTTTCCGATATTTTCAACGGCCAGCCAAAACTGTGATGCGATCCAAAAACAGGCAATAAGCCGTGTTACAGTAAGAATTTAACATCTACCTTTTACTGGTGTAAAGCAGGACAACTACCTACAGTATGAAAGGGACCCCAGCCAGAACAACATCTGAAGACCAACACATGTCATAGAGCTACTGATCATGCAGCTCCGACACCCAAGAAGGCCACAACACCCACCGCCACCACCCCCAGAACCTCCCCTCCGGACCTACCCCACTGCCACTGAGACAGCGCAGAACAGGACAGCGGACCTTCCCAAAACGGCATGGCCCCTCAGCCACACAATAGCTGAATATTGGGAGATGTGGCAACCAAGTCTGTGTGAAGGAGGCAAGTCACCCATCAATAACAATGCACACATTGCCAAGTGTAGCATTGATGTGCTGGACAGACCTCACTAGACAGAGCACAGACCTCTCCATGTGGACATATACTGCTGGTGCTTGTAATGTTGTGGACAGTGGACGCAAACATATTACCTCAGGCAGTGGGGAAGATCTCGGTCATGTAGCTGTGTCGTCCTCCCCTGTAAGCGGAAGCAGAGTAGGCTGGTCCAATGTACGCCACTCCAGCGTAGCAGTGTGAATAAATAGGCCGGGGCTCTGGGTGTGGTTCACTTCTGGAAAGACCATGCATCCTCCAGAGCAGCGGCCCTCACCCTGCCACAAGGCCGACGCCGTGACCACCGGCCTCCTCGACACAGGCCCCCTGCGAACCCAGCGGCACAGCACCGCAGAGTTATGTCTGTAGAGACTACTGCCTTCGATGTACACTGCGGACAGCAGGGCTCACAATTCAGATCGAGTCACAATTGCAGATGAAGCAGTCCAGTAAGCAACAGAAATTGCTACCAGTGGAGCCCTCCCAGACCACACATCATCACTGGCTGTGCACACGCTGAGTGCTTCAGGTACCACTAACTCAGTGCACCACAAGTCATCGCCACGTAGCCTTATTAAGGCAGAATTCATTAGACAAAAGACATTGCTACTACTGTGGCCCTTTTGGACCACGCATCATCGCAGGCTGTACACACACTGAATGCTTCTGGTGCCACTAACTGTGCAGCTCAACTCAATGCCACGTGGCTGTGGGCCCTTGCTGACCGCTGCCTCCGGCCTAAACTGCGGACAGCAGGGCTCACAATTCAGATCGAGTTGCGATTGCTGATGACGCAGTCCAGTAGGCAACAGACATTGCTCCCAGTGCGGCCCGCTCGAACCATGCATCATCGCAGGCTGCACACATGCTGAGTGCTTCAGGTGCCACTAACTCAGTGTACCACAAGTCATCGTCACTTAGCCTAATTAAGGCAGAATTCATTAGACAAAAGACATTGCTACCAGTGTGGCCCACCTGGACCACGCATTATCACAGGCTGCGCACACGCTGAATGCTTCTGGTGCCACTAACTGTGCAGCTCAACTTAACGCCACGTGGCTGTGGGCCCTTGCTGACTGCTGCCTCTGGCCTACACTGCGGACAGCAGGGCTCACAATTCAGATTGAGTTGCGATTGCAGATTACGCAGTCCAGTAGGCAACAGACATTGCTCCCAGTGCGGCCCGCTCGGACCACGTATCAACGCAGGCTGCGCACATGCTGAGTGCTTTAGGTGCCACTAACTCAGTGCACCACAAGTCATCGCCACGTAGCCTTATTAAGGCAGAATTCATTAGACAAAAGAAAATTGCTACAAGTGCGGCCTGCCCGAATCACCATCAATGATGAACGCCACATGACTGTTGGCCCTTGCTGACCGCTGCCTCTGGCCTACACTATGGTCAGCAGGGCTGACAATTCAGATAGAGTCGCGATCGCAGATGACGCAGTCCAGTAGGCAACAGACATTGCTAACAGTGCGGCCCGCTCGGACCACGCATAATCACTGGCTGAGCATATGCTGAGTGCTTCAGATACCACTAACTCTGTGCAGATCATGTCAATGCCACGTGGCTGTGGGCACTTGCTAACCGCTGCCTCCGGCCTACACTGCGGTCAGCAGGGCTCACAATTCAAGATTAGTACCGATGCAAATTGTGTAGGAGACTATAACCGGTTATGAAGACCAAATGCTCCCAATCTGTGCAGCTCAAGTCAACCTCCAAAAAAGAGAGCGTTTCCCAGATAGACCAAAAAGGACTGGGTAGTACAAGAAGTAAAACAAAAGGGATTCCTTTCTGTGTTTCTCAATTAGATTCGCATCACTTCTACTGTTATAAAGCTTATCTCAAAACTTATGACCATCTCAGAAATTCAATAAGCACTTCACATATTATTACAACACCTATAGGTTCATATTTATCATAAATTTATTTCTTTAAAAACAGGAATATTCTGTGGTTAAGATCATAAAAAGTATTCAATACACGATTGCTGTACAATCTTTCTTCTAATACAAACAATTATTATGCTTATAGTTTAACTTGTGTACATTCAGTACCTTCCTTCGTATACAGAAAATCTAACACTATTACATCATCAATTCAAACGATACAAAAATAAGAATAAAAATATAAAAACAAAAAGTCCTCTTGTCGATGCGTTTCGGTGTCTTTTTTTAATTCTGTGAACACCTTCTTCAGGACAGAACAATTAAAAACATAATTTCTTCAATCTAAAAACAAATACATACAATTAGTGTCGTATATTTTCCTGGTCTCTAAATTTTAAAACTAATTTCATAATGTGAGTCTATTGAGATGGTCATTGATAGTCTTACATTTAGTTTATTTGGATTTACAACATCACAGCGATAGACCTTCTGATAATTTTTGGTCCTCGCAACGGGAGTCTCAAAGAGACATCACAATCATTTTCTGTGGTGCGAAATGGGAGCATTAGTGTCACTATAAAAGTCCCCTCATTTCTGTGCTTTTCTATACTTTTTACCGTCAACAAGGCACTTACTTCATACACAACGGTGCTCTATTGTTTCCTTAATTACTTTGGCCAACTGTCTTTTTCATTTATGGCAATAGTGGATTTCTTTCCGGGGGATGTTTTTCAATTTCCCTCACTTCATATAGTGCCACCTCTTATCATATGTTGTTTCTGGCACCTATGGGGATAAAATGAAGTGATATAGCTATGGACATAGCTGATAGTCTCTATTTACAATCGATTCAGAACAGATAATTAATATGTAGTCCCCGCTTCTCCCACTGCGTGTTGTATAGTTAGTCGTATCACCACAGTAAGCCCTATGGCACATACCTGCTGCTAAATGTTACCAGCATGGCGGGAGCGTATTCGTTAGAGTTCCCATGCTAAGCGTTACTTCTATTACTCTCTATCGCTCTGTCATAGAGTTGCATTCACCGCGTAGCTACCACCTATAGTCATTTATTTTAGCAAGTTGGAGGTAGTCTTATGTGGATCTCCGCCCCTCAAATGCCCTCTCTGCTTCGTACTTGGTAGGTCAACTAACCCTCCATATGTTGGTGGGTCCACTACTCGTCTCCCTCAATACCCTGACTCTTACCTAAATTTAGTCCCGTTACGATATTATGTTACCAGGACCCATACTGTATGGTCTCATTGCGCCGGGTCTCTTACCTTCCCATCTCGTCGCGTCTTCACTTCAATCATCTCAGCGGTCTCCTCCGATATGGAGACACTGAGACGTGCGCATATATATACTCTAACGGCCAGGTAATTATTCAATTATTGTCATTAGTGGATCTCTAATTTAGGGCAATTGTCGTGTTCGGCACCATTTTTGTAGTTCACAAATGTAGTTCAAGCCTGGTTGCCTATGTTGCTGAACGATCACATGATCTTTTAGGGTGGGTCTTGGCGAACTACCTATTCACCTCCATTTTGGTAGTTTCCTTATACCATCGATGGTGGGCCGATTCTGTTCATTTTTATTTTTATTTCGTCGTTCAACAGATCTCGCGATGTTACGGCGTTTGTTTACGATACTCGGAACCAGTTGGTATGTGTTCCAAAGATAATTATTTATAACATTACGGTTGGCCTAATGTGCTCGACAATTTATATATTCTTTATACAATACTACACAAACATACTACTAGATGTAAGATGTTTATACGCGATGATCAACCATTTAGAGAATTATATAAAAATTGATGTCAGGATTGGCACCGCCATTTTAGTAGCTCTTTAAATATCTTGCGAACTATATATGGCAAGTAGTTCCTGTACTGCTAATGATATTTATGAGTCGGGTGCATTCTTGATCAATTGTTTACCCTTTCATCAGTACAATACTACTCTCATCAGGTGAGGTACACTTATGACTCATTTCAGTACAAATATAGTGATGTTCCAACGAAACAGTACATTTGAAGTCTTTATCTGTATCCATGTCACATGTATTCATATTCATTATACTCCTTTGTAGTGTTCAGCACTGCTTAGTATTTTACACTATAAACCATGTTAACAAATGAAAGTGAGGATATGCAAAACAGCAGTTTTTATACAGATAACCAAAACATCAGCTATATACAAGCAAATTGTCCCACCTCTACAGTTATTCATTTATCTAATGATTTTTTCCCACTCGTCTCTGCTATTAAGCCCCTGGTGGTAGGTTTTAAATTTAGACATGAAAAATTGTTCTCTCTGCTTACGTTTTTTATCAATGTCTCCACCCCGGGCGCAAATTCTTATCTTCTCCAGGATAAACCACTTTAAATCCTCCTCCTTATGGTTATTCACAGCCCAATGTTCCACTAATGGTGCATTCTTTTTGTGATTTTTAAGGGCTGACCGGTGTTCCGTGAGTCGCAGGCGCATTTCACGTCCTGTCTCACCGACATACCCTTTTTGGCATGGGCAGATTATTAGATAAACTATATTTGAGGTTCTACAATTAACATGTTCGTTCATCCAAAGGGAAATACCATTAAGTTCTACCTTGTCTGATTTCACAATATTTTTGCAGTGTGTACATGTACCGCACAGTAGATTACCTCTAATTGCGTTTCTATCCCTGATACTCATCTGGTGACTCTGTTTTGGCTCTCTGTAAGTTTGAACCAGATGATTACGGATGGTCTTGTTGCGTCTATACGCATAGGTTGGTTTGTGTAGCGGTGTTAATCCTGTTTTATTGAGTATTGACCAATTTTTGTTAATCAGATTTTTGAGTTTATAACTCATTCCGTTAAAATTCGACATCATAACTATTCCCTGTCTTGTATCAGTTGTCTTATTCCTGGGTTCAAACAGGCTCTCTCTAATAAAATATTTAGCCCGTTTATAGGCTTCCTTTATGAGTCTTTTCGGGTAACCTCGCTGGGGCAGTTTGTTTTTTAGAACATTTGAATGAAGTTCAAAGGTTTTCCTGTCACTGCAGTTGCGCCTAATTCTCAAGAACTGGCTAAACGGGATCCCATTCTTTTGGCATTTGGGATGATAGCTAGTATGGTGGAGAAGTGTATTTCTGTCAGATGGTTTGACAAATAATTCCACACATAATCTCCCATCTGCTGCCCTAATCTTAATATCCAAGAAGTCACCTGCTTCTTGACTTTTATTTGCTGTTAACTTTAAGTTCAGGTCTCCACAGTTTAGCCAATCCAAAAAACTGTTAAGATCTTGTTCATCTCCCTCCCAGACAAAGAACACTTCGTCTATGAATGTAGACCACTGTTTTATGTTTTCAAAAAACGGGCTCAATTCATTATAAATGTGGCGCTCCTCGAATTTGCCCACATATAAGCAAGCCCGGCTGCGAGCGCTAGTGTCTCCCATACTGGGGCCCTTTGTCTGGCAGTAGAGATCCCTATAAAAAAGAAACAAGTTGTTTTTTTTTTTTTTTGAAACTTTTTATTAATTTTATACATACAAACACAAACAATTTGCAAGGAAAAAGAGAAAGAAAAGACAGCAATATAAACAACGTTGCATTACATGGTGTGAGAGCGGGAAGGTCAACCAATGAGCGTATGTTCTATCAAGAAAGAGTCTCGCATGGGGGGGGGGCAGAAGGAACAAAATGTATCCAATATACAGTAGTAAGTGGAGGAACCCTCGGGTTACGGGGACGTAGGTGCAACATCTGGGTCAGGGAGAGGGGGGGAACATATATCGCCACGGTAAGTGTTCCACTGAGTCCATATCTTCCCCCATTTTCGGGGGGTACCCCGAGAAATATATACAGTTTTTTCCCTGAACATGCACCAGTCCATGTTTTGTTTCCATTTCCGAATCCCGGGTGGTCCCTGAGCGCCCCACAGTTGCGCAATGTCTCTTTTAGCGATCATATTGCCCAAGGTCACCCATCGAAGCTGCGAAACGGAGTAGTCGTTCGGTTCCCATACATTCAGCAAGCATCTCCTAGCCTCCGGCATCGATCGCACCCCCGTAACCTCACTCATCACCTCGTGCACACGGGTCCAGAATCGCACCACCTCAGGGCACTCCCAAATGATATGGAAAAAGGTGCCCAGGAGACCGCATCCACGCCGACACAAACCATCCACAGAAAAGCCCATGTGCACCAAACGGGGACCAGTCACATACACTCTATGTAGGATTTTAAGTTGCACAAATCTAAGGCGCGCCTGGATGGCCACCTCTTTAGGGGAGGAGATTGCCGCCTGCCAGTCCTCATCGTCCAGCTCCAGCCCATCACCAATCCAGACCTCTCTAAGGCGAAGCAGGAGATCAGACCTGGAGTTGATCAACTTTTTATAAATAAGCGAAATCGTACTATCCGGAACATGTCCGTCCAGTACCCTGTCCTCAAGCGGGGACGACTCCGGAATCTCCACACCCGAAGGGAAGACCGAGAGCACCGCGTGGCGGACCTGCGCATAGCGAAAAAATTCGCGATCGCTCAGAGCGTACTCAGTTTTCAATTCCTCAAACGTCTTCATTCTCCCCTTAGTCCAAACATCATCAATCCTGCTGATACCTATCAAGTCCCACCTATCAAACCCCTTCGACTGCCAGAGAGAGCCAAGTCTATCGGATGCATACAGTGGGGTGGCACGAGTTAATTTATCAGACCACCCAAGCGCCATGGAAGCATGTCTCCACACCTGGACAGCCGTCCTAGTGGGGCCCGTTACGTTTCGAAGGGTGAGACTCGAGTAAAGAGCTCTATTATAGTCACCCCCCGGCAACAACCATTTGTCCATCTCGAAGGCCGGATTCGGCCAAGGGCCATACATGCAATGATTTATTGCCCCCAATTGAGACGCCCAATAATAGCGACGGAGATCAGGCAAAGCAATTCCACCGTCGTACCACGGGAGCGACAGTTTAGTGATGGCGATCCGGGGCCTACCCCCCCACACCAGTTGTCTCTGTAAACTCTCAACCTCACGGAAATATTTAGCCGGGACAACATCAAGTGTGTTTTGCAATGCGTAGAGGAAGCGGGGCAGTGACATCATCTTAAACAATGCCGCTCTACCCAGGGGAGAGAGAGGGAGTTTCCCCCAAGCAACAACATCCGCCCGGAGGCGCTGAAGAGGGGGCAGCAAGTTCCGGTCAAACCGCAGTTCAGGTTTCAGAGTGATAAAAATGCCTAGGTATTTAAATCCATCTCTCACAATCGCGATTGGACAACCACTTGGCAGAAGAGGGGCGTCTCCCGACAGGACGTATACACAGGACTTCGACCAATTGATGACAAGACCCGAGTTTTTGCGAAAGGACGTTAAGACATCGAACAATACAATGAGGGATTTACGGGGAGATGTGAGATACAGCAGAATATCATCAGCATAGAGAGATACACGGTCCTCAAACTCCGAATTCCATCTAATGCCCTTCAGGGACGGCTCCCACCTCAACCAGGCCGCCAGCGGTTCCAAGGCGAGAGCAAACAACAAGGGGGACAGGGGACAGCCCTGTCGCGTGCCCCTGCCCAGAGCAAAGGGTGCAGAGACCCGTCCATTGACCACCACCTGAGCCATGGGACCGGCATTAAGCAATTTGACCCACCGAACAAACTCCGGACCGAAACCAAACTTGGCAAGAACCGCCCACAAATACGGCCATTCTATTGTATCAAACACCATCGTAGCGTCCAAGGACGCCAAGATGGCAGGCTCACGCAGCGTCTCGGCTCGTGCCAAGACGCCATGCAACAGTCGGAGGTTAAGCGCCGTGTTGCGATGCGGTATAAAGCCGGATTGATCAGGGTGAACCAGGTCCCCAATGACAGTCGCCAAACGTGTCGCCAGCAGCTTGGCCAAGATTTTAGGCTCCGCATTAATCAACGAAATAGGTCTAAAAGAGGCACAGCGATCCCGAGGTTTACCATCTTTGTGGATGACGACTATAGAGGCCAGTCTCTGGTCTGGTGGGAGAGAGTCCACCTCCAAAGACTCGAGAAACATAGAGCGCAGATGCGGAGCTAGCGTGTCCGGGCGTAGTTTATATAGCTCAATGGGGAGCCCATTAGGGCCCGAAGCCTTGCCGGATTGGACCGAACGGACAGCAGCGGCAATCTCGTCCACAGTAGGCGGCGCATCCAGAGCATCCCTATCAATGTCAGGCAATCGGGGAAGTGCAATATCCCGCAATAGCAGGTGGGAGTCCTGCTCAGATCGATCAGACACTGGGAATACACCTCGCGGAAGTAATCGGCAAAACATGTAACAATATCAGCAGGGTCAGTACAACACTCTCCATTCTCTGCAACAATCACAGGGACGACACGACTTGCATTCTCCCTCTTATCCAGCCAAGCAAGTAATTTCCCAGCCTTATCACCCACATCATACAGGCGGCCCTGCTGTTCCCTTCCCATTTCCTTAGCGGCTTCCGTGACCAGAGCCCTGTATTCATGTTGTTTCAACTCCAATAGATGTAACCCCTCAGCGGTGACCCCAGATTCCAAGCACCCCTCCAGGGCTGTGACCTCCCCCTCCAGGCGAACCATCTCAGCACGGTTGGCCAACTTCACGCTACCAATCAACGAGAGGGCCTGGCCACGAATGACAGTCTTGTAAGCTTCCCAAAGTAAACTTGGGGAGGAAACAGAGCCCACATTTTCCGCAAAATAACAATCGTGTGTTTTAACCAGCTCAGCCCTGACCCTGGGGTCCTTCAAATACCAGGGGTTGATCGGAGCCACTCGGCCCGCCGAACCCCGCCGTACATCAACCACCAGCCAAAGCGGAGAATGGTCCGAAATACCCCTTGCCAGATGTTTAACTTCCCGTATGAGGGATGCATGGGCCGAGGGCAATAATATATGATCTAACCTCGAGAGACTACCATGAGCACCAGAATGATAGGTATATTGCAACTGCCCCGGGTGAAGCAAGCGCCAGCAATCAGTGAGCCCCAGCGTCTCTAGGAAGTCACTCAACCAAGTCTGGGCCTTCGGCAGTTCCCTGGGAGGGTGACGGTCAAGCATCCCCGAGACCACCTGTGAGAAGTTGGCCTGATGTGCAGTGTTCACTATTCTAGTGATCACTATATATCAGTCCAAACAACCCTTATTGATGATTGGTTGTAAGTCAACCTTATAGACCAGCTATCCTAGTAGCATGGATACGAGCAGTCTAAGGCTAAGACTCTAGAGGGCGTGTTAAGCCAGCTGTTTTACCATCACATTACCCCTTGAACACCCAGTGAAAGGACACCACACAAGTGTTATGAAAATAAACAGTGTATTTATTAGAATCACAACAACCCTGTACTCTTTATGAGGGCAGGGTGCTAGGCACACAACAAAAACTCTTACGAAAATACTTAAGTTAGCACGTTATACACAAATGCCCGAGGGGCACGAAAAACCATATATTCTAAAGGTGGAATGCGAAATTACTAGCAGGTAAGTACAGTACTAATAGGCTTTGGAATCGCTAGGACTTAACTAGGGAATCGTTAGATTACTTCTAGGAGACCTAGGGGACTCGGGTGCAGAGTGTGCACTCTCACGCGGGATGCGGGACAAAGTCTATGGAGGCTAGTAAAGGCAAAGTTAGTGTTCACGGGCGAACCCGACCTGGTAGGAAGAAAACGACAGTGGATCCTGACCCTAGGATAGTGAGGCTATGCTGGGACACCGAAGTGCCGAAGTTACCTAGCCCAGGGGCTGCAGCTGCATAGGTCTGAAAAGACGTCGGGGATCTCGTTGCCGGACCAGGAGCCTGGAAGAGGGAAGTTGCTGGCAGGCGACCAGTGAAGGAAAGTTCGTTGGATCCAAGCCTGGATCAAGGAAGAAGAAACCTGAAAGCAGAGGGGACCAAGTTCTTGAATCACTAGCCAGTGATTAAGTGGGCACCAGGATGGCACCGGGCGAAGTCACCGCAGTCAGGTGAGTGGGCGACGCTGGCTCTGCAGATCTCACGGACCAGGAGGCGTTGTCGGCGACCAGGATGGAGAGGCGAGCTGTCCCACGATGGATGAAGCTGTCGGCGTCGAAGTTACCCAGGATTGGGCAACAAGCCTTGGCTAATTCAAGCCCACGCGGTGGAGTCAAAATGGCGTCTTGAGTGGACCAGGAGGGTCCGGGGTGCTCCTCTTTTGGAAGGGAGCAAGGGCCAGCCTGGAGCAACCAGACCAGCAGCAGAAATGTCGTCCGGCGTCGTTCAGAAGGCCACAAGCCAGCGGGCTAGTAGCCAAACAACGCGGTGAGCAGCAAAAAGCAGAAGGGCCCCACGCAGATCGTGGAGATGCTGGGAGGCTGCACTTCGGTGCTGGAGCTGCTCAGGGTCGGGGCTTCTCGGACCCCAAAGCACTCACCAGGAAATTACTCGGCGGGCTTGCTGGAAAGAAGTCGTGCAGTCTTGAAGATGGCCGGTCCCTCGAGGTCTCGTCACACCCACGAATCTCAGCGTGACTGATGATGCAGGTAGAGGTCAGAGGTGCCAGGGAAGCCGGTTCTCGTCGGGCTGGGCAGTCTTGATCCGGAGGAGAGACTTGCAGCAGACCGCAGTGTTCTTAAGATGGTGCCTGCGGATGCAGGGTGACTACTCCTTAGTCACAAGGGAGAAATCTTAGGAAGAAGTCTTGAGTTCCTTTCGTGGAAAGTAGTTTCAGGATTCAAAGATGATCTGATTTGGAAGGGGGCCAGTTCCTACCTTTATCCTGTAAAAAGGGGCTGGCACGCGACTAAGTCCTGCCCTAGGGGTGGGACTAGGAGGGGGGTGGTTACACCCACTTACTTGGCGGGCTTTTCCCCAGCACAGGGTCTGGAGTGACCCTGGAACTGGTTCCAGCCAGCCTATGCACAGTGAGCACCGGGGTGCCACGTGCAGTCACCTTCCTCTAAAGCCCTGCCTACCTACAATACACAAAACCCTGTCTGGGACGGTGCTGGCACCGCCCCTGGCAGGAAACCCTTTGTCCTTATCTCCTGCTCTGGGAGGACTCCCAGCAGCAGGAGGGCAGACTTGTGTCTCGGTGGCAGCATCCATTTTGTGGAGCTGAGGCTCTGTTTGACTTTAACCGGGGTTAGGGGTTACATACATGTCGTGTCCCTCTAGAAGGGTGGAATGCTAACCCCGTCGCCAGAATTGGCGAGGGGTTAGTATTCCAATTCGTATGACACCTTACTCGACATGTTTTGATAAAGCGATACCAGAGTTGGCATATAACCGCGAGGATTATAATGCACTTAAGAGTATATGGTATGCGATATCATGGAAACGGCTAAGGGATGGATCCCGAAAGCCGTAGACAGGCTCAGCTCATGCCAGAGCACCATCTCACACGATTCCAAGCACTCTGCCTTCAGGATTGTTAAGGCCTGCCATAGGAGTGACTGATAGGAGATCTGTGTGTCCATTTTTAGGGTTAGATATAGGTATACTATATCTAAAGCAAAGGGTGAGTACACCACCTTGCCCCAGCTGTCGTGCAGCCAGTTGTGTCAGTTTAGTTAGTCAGCCCAGGGGTGGCATAATACATGCTTCAGCCCCTGGGAGACTTCTGGGTACACCTCAGCCCTGAGTACAGGGACTTGGAGAGGGCCCAGTGCCAATTCAGTACCTGAGTACAATTTGGATAGAGAGAACAGCTAGGCTGTGGGTCTGATTAGCAGGCCCACAGCCAGGGAAAGTCGTAAACCAGTGCAGCAAAAAGCAAAAATCTGGGTGATCATAGGATTGCAGACCCTACTCTCCTACATGACCCCCCCCAAACTTTGGGACAATAAACTAACCTTGACCAGGTGAGTCTTCTTGCTCTAAGTGGAAATACCTGGAGAGCCCATCAGCATTGCTGTGATCAGTCCCAGGTCTATGCTCCACTGTAAAATCCATCCCCTGTAGGGAAATGGACCACCTAAGCAGTTTGGGGTTTTCACCCTTCATCTGATTTAGCCACAAGAGGGGCTTATGGTCTGTCTGAATGGTGAAGTGAGTGCCAAACAAGTAGGCCCTCAGCTTCTTCAGGGCCCAGACCACAGCAAAGGCCTCCCTCTCAATAGCTGACCAATTTTTCTCTCTGGGTGTCAACCTTCTACTAATGAAAGCAATAGGCTGATCATTACCATCAAAATTCAGTTGAGACAGAACAGCTCCCACACCCAACTCAGAAGCATCTGTTTGGACAATGAATGGCTTGGAGTAATCTGGACTCTTGAGGATAGGTGCTGTGCACATGGCCTGTTTTAGGTCATTGAATGCTTTCTGACAGCTTGCTGTCCACTGAACTTTCTTTGGCATCTTTTTGCTTGTCAGGTCATTAAGGGGGGTCACTATGGACCCATAATTTCTGACAAACTTCCTATAGTACCCAGTCAGGCCCAAGAAAGCTCGAACCTGAGTCTGGGTGATTGGAGGAGTCCAGTCCTTGATGGCCTGTATCTTACTCTCCAGTGGCTGAACCTGGCCTCCACCTACAAGGTGGCCCAGGTATACAACCTGTGTCTGCCCTATCTGGCACTTTGTGGCCTTGATAGTGAGGCCTGCCTTTTGCAGAGCCTCTAACACTTTCCTCAGGTGGACCAGGTGATCCTCCCAGGTGGAGCTAAAGACAGCAATATCGTCCAGATATGCTGCACAGAAGTCATCCAGCCCAGTGAGGACTTGATTCACCAACCTTTGGAAGGTGGCAGGTGCGTTTTTCAGTCCAAAGGGCATTACCACAAATTGATAATGCCCTCCAGGGGTAGAAAATGCTGTCTTAGGTTTGGCTTCCTCAGCTAACCTGATTTGCCAATACCCAGCTGTCAAATCAAATGTGCTTAAGAAGTTGGCAGAAGCCAATCTATCTATAAGCTCATCTGCTCTTGGTATTGGGTGGGCATCAGTCTTAGTGACTGCATTGAGGCCTCTGTAGTCTACGCAAAACCTCATCTCTCTCTTACCACCCTGGGTGTGAGGCTTTGCCACTAGAACTACTGGGCTAGCCCAAGGGCTATCTGAGGGCTCAATGACTCCCAGCTCCAACATTTTCTGCACTTCAGTTTTGATGCAGTCTCTAACATGATCAGGCTGTCTGTAGATTTTACTCTTGACAGGCAGACTGTCTCCAGTGTCAACATCATGGGTACACCAATCAGTTTGGCTGGGTGTCAGAGAGAACATATGTCTGAAGGATTGCAAGACTTGCCTGCAATCCTGTTGCTGATGTTCAGTGAGGCTGCCACAAAAGACAACACCATCAACTGATCCATCATCAGGATTCTGAGTGAGCAGGTCTGGGAGAGGGTCACTCTCTTCCTCCTGTCCCTCATCTGTGGCCATGAGCAAGCTCATGTCCTTCCTGTCAACATATGCCTTGAGCCTGTTAACATGGAGCACTCGGAGAGGGCTCCTGGGAGTTCCAAGGTCCACCAAGTAGGTAACCTCTCCCTTTTGCTCAATGATGGTGTGGGGCCCAGACCATTTGTCTTTCAGAGCTGCTGGGGCCACTGGCTCCAGCACCCACACCTTCTGTCCTGGCTGGTACACAGTCAGAACAGCCTTTTGGTCATGCCAAGCTTTTTGAAGTTCCTGGCTGGCCTCAAGGTTTTTAGATGCCTTTTCCATGTACTCAGCCATCCTGGAGCGGAGACCAAGTACATAGTCCACTATGTTGGTTGCAGGCTTTTTGAGAGGTCTCTCCCATCCTTCCTTCACCAAACACAGGGGTCCTCTTACAGGATGCCCATACAGAAGCTCAAAAGGGCTGTAGCCAACCCCCTTCTGTGGGACCTCTCTGTAAGCAAACAAGAGGCAGGGGATCAGGACATCCCATCTTCTCCTAAGAGGTTCAGGTAGTCCATGAATCATCCCTTTCAGGGTCCTGTTGAATCTCTCAACAAGCCCATTGCATTGTGGATGATAGGGTGTGGTGAACTTGTAGTTCACTCCACACTCTTTCCACATGGCAGTCAGATATCCTGACATGAAGTTTGTACCTCTGTCAGAAACGACCTCCTTAGGGAAACCCACTCTGGAGAACACTCCAACTAGGGCTCTTGCCACTACAGGGGCTGTAGTGGTCCTAAGGGGAATAGCTTCAGGATACCTGGTGGCATGGTCCACCACCACCAGTATAAACTTGTGCCCTGATGCTGTCTGGGGTTCCATTGGACCAACAATGTCAATCCCCACTCTTTCAAAGGGAACCCCCACCACAGGTAGTGGTATGAGGGGGGCCTTTGTTGTGCCACCTGACTTACCACTGGCTTGGCAAGTGACACAGGAGCGACAAAACTCCTTGGTATTCTCATTCATATGGGGCCAGTGAAAGTGTGAGACAAGCCTGTCCCAAGTCTTTGTCTGACCTAAATGACCTGCAAGGGGAATCTCATGGGCCAAGGTGAGAAGGAAACCTCTCAGAGACAAGGGGATGACCAGCCTCCTGGTTGCACCAGGCTTGGGGTCTCTTGACTCAGAGTATAGGAGTCCATCTTCCCAGTGTACCCTGTGGGCACCTGTGGCATTCCCTGCAGCCTCAGCAGCCGCCTGCTGTCTGAGGGGTTCAAGGGAAGGGCAGCTCAACTGTTCCTTCCCCAGGTCTGCTCTGGAGGGTCCCCCTGAGCCCAGAAACTCAACTTGATCAAGTTCAAGCTCTTTCGGCTCAGTTTCCCTCAGTTCTTCTAGATCAGCCTCCTCAGAGACTTGATCCTCAACCTGGGGCAAGGGGGAAGGCAAAGCCTTACCCTTACTGCTCTTCTTCTTGGAAGGTGTCTGGTCCATAATTTCAGGATCCAGCACCTGTTCAGTGGGGCATTTTCTGGCCTGTGACCTAGTCACAGCAAGCACATGTGCTGGCAAGCCTAACATCTCCATGTGAGTCCTCTGCTCCACTTCTGACCATTGTGATGACTCCAAATCATTGCCCAACAAACAATCAACTGGGAGGTCTGAACTGACTACAACTTTCTTTTGTCCCTTCACTCCACCCCAGGAGAAAGCCACAATTGCCACACTATGACTAGTAGTGACATTGCTGGCATTGGTCACCAGGAAATCAGTACCTGGCATGATCTGTCCAGGGTCCACAAAGTTAGGTGTCACCATGGTGACACTGGCACAAGTGTCCCTATAGGCCTGAGCCATTTTGCCATTTATCAAAGGTGTCTGCCTGTATTTGCCCAAAGTATTGGGACTTATTTCAGGGGACATATCCACATCCCCTGTACAGACAAGGACAGCCTGAGTGAGTGTGCCAACTAAGTTGTCAGACCCCTCAGTACCCAAGGTTAACCCAACTAATGCCTTGGGAGGTACACTACCACTACTGACTGTACTAGGGGGTGCAGTTGCTTTAGGAGCTGTAGTGGCAGGAGTTTGTCCTCCTCTTTTGGTGCACTCACTAAACCAGTGAGATTTACTTTTGCAGTACTGGCACCACCTTTTTGACTGGCCTTCTTGAGTCTTCTTCTTCTGGGAAGCCTGACCCCCACCCTCTTTGGTTTGTTGGGGACCTGGTGAAGACTTCTGGTCATTTTGCTCATGCTTAACATTACCCTTCTGGTCTGCTTTCTTCTGACCACCCTGGTTCTGGTTCTGGTTCTGCTTGATCCTTGTCCTGACCCATTTGTCTGCCTTCTTTCCCAATTCTTGGGGAGAGGTCAGATCTGAATCAACAAGGTGCTGGTGCAGCAACTGGTTCTGACAATTGTTTAAAATTTGTTCTCTCATCATTAGATTATACAATCCTGTGTAATCTGTAACCTTGCTACCCAGCAACCAGCCCTCCAAAGCCTTAGTGGCACAATCCACAAAATCAGACCAGTCCTGAGACTGAGTTTTCTGGGTGTCTCTGAACAGCAACCTGTACTGCTCAGTGGTTAAACCAAACCCATCAACCAGTGTATTCTTCAGGACCTGGTAATTGTTAGCATCCTCTACTCTTGTAGTGAGGAGCTTATCTCTACCTTTACCATCAAAGGAGAGCCACAGTATAGCTGCCCACTGACTCTGGGGAATGCCCTGCACAGTGCAGGCCCTCTCCAGAGCAGCCATCCATTTCTGGATATCATCCCCTTGCTTAAAGGGGGGCACTATTTTAGTCAGGTGTTTAGTATCTAAACCCTTCTCTCTATCTCTTGGGAGATTGCTGCCACCAGTGGGAGCTAGCCCACTCATCTGCTGCTCTCTAGCAAAGGCAAGCTTCTCTTTGGCCAGGGCAAGTTCTTCCCTTTCAATCCTCAGTTCAGCTTGTCTCATTCTAGCTTCATGCTCTTTTCTCTGAGGGGAAGTAAATCTCCTCTGTGGAGGATTCCTTCTCCCCTGAGAAGAGGCATTAGAGTGCAGAGATCTATTGGAGTCCCTAGAAAGAGATCTATCTCTCCTAACTCCAAGGTTAGGCCCACTTCGGGTTAGTACTGGGGGTCCCCCAGATCCTAGCCCAAGTAAGTCTAAGTTGGCCCTGGTTAGCCTTCTGACTACCTCAAGACCTTTGTCTACCTCATCCCCAGAGAGTTCCTCTTGATCCTCCTCCTCAACTGCAGTAGCAATGTTGGGGAGGTCTGGATCCCCAGAGGTTCCCTCTAAGGCTGGCATGTTCTCATGTAACTGAGAAAGCTTTCTGGCATCATATGTCTCTAAGAGACCTATCAGAAAGGGAATGGTGGGGTTAGACCCCTGCTTCAGTTTTCTGGAGACACAGATTTGTCTCATCTCCTGGAAACTGAGAGCTGCATATCTTGAAGTGACCTGTGGAGGGTCAACACTGACCAGGGGAGTCTCAGTAGAATCTCCCTGGGTAGACATGCTTTTCTAGTGAGGTGTAAGTGGTGCACTTACCTACACTATATGTTTGCCTACTGATCCCTTGCTAGAGTTGTAGTTTAGGGTGTGCTAGGCCCTAGGAGCTACAACAGCTGGTTCAGTAGAACTCAGAGTATTCTAAGCTAAGTTATATGTACCTTCAGTACTTATGTGATCTTTCACAAGATATTCTTAGGGCATGTGTGGTAAAACAACAGCAAGCTCAAATCCCAACCGCTGCTCACCAATGTGAGAAGTTGGCCTGATGTGCAGTGTTCACTATTCTAGTGATCACTATATATCAGTCCAAACAACCCTTATTGATGATTGGTTGTAAGTCAACCTTATAGACCAGCTATCCTAGTAGCATGGATACGAGCAGTCTAAGGCTAAGACTCTAGAGGGCGTGTTAAGCCAGCTGTTTTACCATCACATTACCCCTTGAACACCCAGTGAAAGGACACCACACAAGTGTTATGAAAATAAACAGTGTATTTATTAGAATCACAACAACCCTGTACTCTTTATGAGGGCAGGGTGCTAGGCACACAACAAAAACTCTTACGAAAATACTTAAGTTAGCACGTTATACACAAATGCCCGAGGGGCACGAAAAACCATATATTCTAAAGGTGGAATGCGAAATTACTAGCAGGTAAGTACAGTACTAATAGGCTTTGGAATCGCTAGGACTTAACTAGGGAATCGTTAGATTACTTCTAGGAGACCTAGGGGACTCGGTGCAGAGTGTGCACTCTCACGCGGGATGCGGGACAAAGTCTATGGAGGCTAGTAAAGGCAAAGTTAGTGTTCACGGGCGAACCCGACCTGGTAGGAAGAAAACGACAGTGGATCCTGACCCTAGGATAGTGAGGCTATGCTGGGACACCGAAGTGCCGAAGTTACCTAGCCCAGGGGCTGCAGCTGCATAGGTCTGAAAAGACGTCGGGGATCTCGTTGCCGGACCAGGAGCCTGGAAGAGGGAAGTTGCTGGCAGGCGACCAGTGAAGGAAAGTTCGTTGGATCCAAGCCTGGATCAAGGAAGAAGAAACCTGAAAGCAGAGGGGACCAAGTTCTTGAATCACTAGCCAGTGATTAAGTGGGCACCAGGATGGCACCGGGCGAAGTCACCGCAGTCAGGTGAGTGGGCGACGCTGGCTCTGCAGATCTCACGGACCAGGAGGCGTTGTCGGCGACCAGGATGGAGAGGCGAGCTGTCCCACGATGGATGAAGCTGTCGGCGTCGAAGTTACCCAGGATTGGGCAACAAGCCTTGGCTAATTCAAGCCCACGCGGTGGAGTCAAAATGGCGTCTTGAGTGGACCAGGAGGGTCCGGGGTGCTCCTCTTTTGGAAGGGAGCAAGGGCCAGCCTGGAGCAACCAGACCAGCAGCAGAAATGTCGTCGGGCGTCGTTCAGAAGGCCACAAGCCAGCGGGCTAGTAGCCAAACAACGCGGTGAGCAGCAAAAAGCAGAAGGGCCCCACGCAGATCGTGGAGATGCTGGGAGGCTGCACTTCGGTGCTGGAGCTGCTCAGGGTCGGGGCTTCTCGGACCCCAAAGCACTCACCAGGAAATTACTCGGCGGGCTTGCTGGAAAGAAGTCGTGCAGTCTTGAAGATGGCCGGTCCCTCGAGGTCTCGTCACACCCACGAATCTCAGCGTGACTGATGATGCAGGTAGAGGTCAGAGGTGCCAGGGAAGCCGGTTCTCGTCGAGCTGGGCAGTCTTGATCCGGAGGAGAGACTTGCAGCAGACCGCAGTGTTCTTAAGATGGTGCCTGCGGATGCAGGGTGACTACTCCTTAGTCACAAGGGAGAAATCTTAGGAAGAAGTCTTGAGTTCCTTTCGTGGAAAGTAGTTTCAGGATTCAAAGATGATCTGATTTGGAAGGGGGCCAGTTCCTACCTTTATCCTGTAAAAAGGGGCTGGCACGCGACTAAGTCCTGCCCTAGGGGTGGGACTAGGAGGGGGGTGGTTACACCCACTTCCTTGGCGGGCTTTTCCCCAGCACAGGGTCTGGAGTGACCCTGGAACTGGTTCCAGCCAGCCTATGCACAGTGAGCACCGGGGTGCCACGTGCAGTCACCTTCCTCTAAAGCCCTGCCTACCTACAATACACAAAACCCTGTCTGGGACGGTGCTGGCACTGCCCCTGGCAGGAAACCCTTTGTCCTTATCTCCTGCTCTGGGAGGACTCCCAGCAGCAGGAGGGCAGACTTGTGTCTCGGTGGCAGCATCCATTTTGTGGAGCTGAGGCTCTGTTTGACTTTAACCGGGGTTAGGGGTTACATACATGTCGTGTCCCTCTAGAAGGGTGGAATGCTAACCCCGTCGCCAGAATTGGCGAGGGGTTAGTATTCCAATTCGTATGACACCTTACTCGACATGTTTTGATAAAGCGATACCAGAGTTGGCATATAACCGCGAGGATTATAATGCACTTAAGAGTATATGGTATGCGATATCATGGAAACGGCTAAGGGATGGATCCCGAAAGCCGTAGACAGGCTCAGCTCATGCCAGAGCACCATCTCACACGATTCCAAGCACTCTGCCTTCAGGATTGTTAAGGCCTGCCATAGGAGTGACTGATAGGAGATCTGTGTGTCCATTTTTAGGGTTAGATATAGGTATACTATATCTAAAGCAAAGGGTGAGTACACCACCTTGCCCCAGCTGTCGTGCAGCCAGTTGTGTCAGTTTAGTTAGTCAGCCCAGGGGTGGCATAATACATGCTTCAGCCCCTGGGAGACTTCTGGGTACACCTCAGCCCTGAGTACAGGGACTTGGAGAGGGCCCAGTGCCAATTCAGTACCTGAGTACAATTTGGATAGAGAGAACAGCTAGGCTGTGGGTCTGATTAGCAGGCCCACAGCCAGGGAAAGTCGTAAACCAGTGCAGCAAAAAGCAAAAATCTGGGTGATCATAGGATTGCAGACCCTACTCTCCTACACCACCGCATTAAAATCACCCCCAACCAAAAGCAGACCCTCGGGGAGACCCAGGATAAGTCCACTCAGATCAGCGAATGTGGTGGCTTGGAGGCCCGGGGGCACGTACACGGAAATCAGAATAAGAACCTTCCCTTCCCAGCGCCCCACAATGGCGGCGTATCGTCCCTTATCATCCAGTATGACATCATCAATGGCCAAGGGGAGGGAGGTCCGAACCAGAATGCCCGCCCCTCTGGAGCCCGAAGTAAAACCCGAGTGCGCCACAAGGCGATAACCACGCCTATTCAGAGCGTAGCACTTGTTGCCGAGCAAATGAGTCTCCTGCAGTAAGACAACATCAGGAGCCAAACGTTTCAGCAATTGCAGCACCACCCTCCTCTTGATCCCATCCCCCAACCCGTTCACGTTCCAACACAATATCTGAAGTCCCCTACCCCCCATCCCCGAATTCAGCCCCTCCCCCGCCCCACATCCAAAGCAACTGCAAAAAACAGGAGTTTGCCTTTCCTTCACCTTGCAAATAACAATAAAATTCAAACAAATAACCCAGTCCCCCCAACAATGCCAAAACAACTATACCCCCCACCCCGCACCCCTGCTGAAGACCAAAAAGCCCCATAAACTTGCAGTGTGCCTGTCGCCCAACCTCCCAACTAATCTACGAAAAGAAAACCCAGGAGGAGAAAGGACCCGCTCACCCCCCACCCACCCCCAAAAGGACTATTACTTGCAAACATTAATTACACAGCATAGCACAGTTCAAAGCCAACGTGAAGGGTACGGGGTCAAAGTCGACATCTATTCCTGCTCCGTCGGGCCACCTTCCGCCCGATCCGATCTGCCAGAATCCTCAAATGGTTCTTGATCCGCAGGCAGCGAGTCAAGCCAGTCACTCATGACCCCAGGATGGTCGAAGAAAAAAGTACGATCCCTATGAACCACCCGCAAACGGGCCGGGAAGAGCATGGCATACTTCATAGACCTTTCCCGGAGTCTCTTCTTGACCCCTTGAAACCCCAGCCTCTGTTTCTGGACCTGTTGTGTAAAGTCCAGATAAAAGCTGACAGTAGAGTTCTCAAAGGCAATGGGACCAGACTGCCTCGAAGCCTGCAGGATAGCGTCTCTGTCCCGGAAATGAAAGATCCTCGCAATGATGGGTCGTGGGTTAGCACCCGATTTAGGCGTGCCGCCGGGGATCCTATGTGCACGCTCGACAGCGAAAAACTTGCTGAGGCCCTTGGGCGCCAAGTGGTTCAGCACCAGGTCTTCCACCAATAAGTCCGTCGAGGCAGCAGTCGATGATTCCGGGACCCCAATCAGGCGGATGTTATTGCGCCTGGCACGGCTTTCATAGTCCTCTAGGCGCCCAGAGAAATAGTCATTAGCTTTCCGCAGATTCCCGACTTCAGCCTGTAAGTCAGAGACGTCAGTGACCAGACTAGTGGTCTTGAGATCCAGGGATTTGACCTTTTCGTTTGTCTTCGCCAAATCCGCCCTGATCAAATTGACATCAA
The DNA here is from genome assembly GCF_964261635.1 of Lissotriton helveticus. Lineage (NCBI taxonomy): Eukaryota > Metazoa > Chordata > Amphibia > Caudata > Salamandridae > Lissotriton > Lissotriton helveticus. The sequence continues at coordinate 1,874,074,106 of NC_136061.1, read as the reverse complement.
TCGACACAGTATCCAGTTTGAGAGTCAAGGCCTCATATTGTTGCCCCAATGAAGCCTTCATACCGGTAATGGCGCCCATGAGATCCCGCAACGAGGGCTCTTCCTCAATCGATGAGTCCTCCGGCATTGTCGTCGAGGGTTTAGACGCTGCGCCCGGCGATCCTTTAGTAAGGGTGTACCGGTCCATAATGTTCGTCTGCAAAGCACTCCCTCGAACGCCCGGTTTAGTCTTGCGCCTCTCACTCTCAGGCTTGGTGGCCATCTTAAATCCTGGACCCGTACGGGTCGCCTGTTGTCGGGTGAAAATGATGACTGCGGTGGCAAATGCAGGACCAAAAGGGCGAAGGTGGTGCCAGTCTCAGAACTGAAAGCCACGACAGATCGGCATCAGAAACAGATAGACCAAAAATATAGGCACGTCCGGCCGTCTACGTAGCTAGCAAAGTCAGGTTGATCTCCGGACAGGAATCGAAACCAAAAGCGGTCGCCAGCCCATGCCAGTCCGGTAGTCCGTTGTTGTTCACTTACTGGACGGCAGGCCAGACAAGATAGCTCGGGGCGTCGCCCAGGAGCAGGCCAGAAAACTGCGGCGATCTGTAGCTCTGGACCCCGAAGTCCCAAAAAGTTTTTTGAAACAGATAAATGATCAGTAGAACTACGCCAATAAACACCCGTCGTCAGAACCAGGATAAAGTACAGGATAGTCGATGGAGGTGGCGAGGGTCCGTGAGCCCTGTGCTCACGCGACCATCTTGTGTGCGCGCGAAGCTCCTCCTCCAACAAGTTGTTTTTTAAAATTATTTCTATACATTCAATGATAAATGTGTTCTCAGCCGTAAGGTCACCATCCTCATTGCTCAGAATATCCGTCATCATTGTCACTGTATCCTCCTGAGGTATGTTTGTATACAGTGATTTTATATCCAAACAGACCAGCCACTGAGCATTTCTATTAAAACTCATCCCCTCCACTTTGGAAATCATGTCTGTCGTATCTTTAATGTAAGAAGGCAATTTTTCAACTAATGGACAGATAAAGTGATCAACGTATTTGCTCAGGGGTTCTGTTAATGAATCTATTCCTGAGACAATAGGCCGCATGGGCGGGTCCTCCATACTTTTATGTATCTTCGGCAGCCCATATAGAGCAGGTACCTTGGGGTGTTCATTGATTAAGAATCTGTACTCCTCTTCGCAGATAATATCATCCTCTTTTGCTTGATTTACTAAATTTCTGACTTTCTTTTTAAGTTTATTCCAATCCTCTACACTCGATTTTTTATAGTGTAATCTGTTGTCTAAAAGTACCTGCATTCTCTTGGGGTAGTCATGTGTATTTAAGACCACTATACTGCCCCCCTTATCCCCCGGCTTGATGGTAATTGCTTCACAATTGGATAGATTCTTAAGAGCTTCCCTCTCTTTCTTGGGTAAATTATTATCTGTCCAGATTTTCTCATCTAGTAATTTTTCCAGACCACTTATAACCACTTTTTCGAAGGTGTCGACTTCCTGGCCCACTAAACCATTACTGGGTGTCCAGGTAGATAGGGGTTTAAGTCCTGATTTGTTGTTAGATGGTCTAGTGTCTTTATCTTCAAAGAATCTTTTTATCCTTATTTTTCTAAAGAGGTCTCGAACATCTTTTTCTATAGAGAACCTACATCCCTGTGTGTTCGGGGCAAAACCAAGACCTTTCTCTAAGACTGAAATCTCCTCAACTGTTAGTATTTTATCTGATAGGTTGATAATAGGGGCTTTTTGATTCATTTCCTCTAATCCCATTCCCAATCCTTGTGGCTGCGTGTTCTCATGTATGGTCTCCTCATGATGCCTTCCTTCTGTTGGTTGCCTGGACGGCCCCTCCCCCGCGTTCGGAATGCTCGGGGTTGTCTCCTCTGTTGTTGGCATAAAAAAACTGGATCTACTCTGCTGTTCCCTGCTACTTCCTCTCTACACTCGTTTCTATTTCTATTATCAGGATTCATTTCTCCTTCTGAATCTGTGCTGTTGTATGAGGTGTCAGAGAATGTTACATTCTTTTTAAAGTATCTATTTCTATTATGTTGATAGTTTCTAGTATTGTAAGTCAACGCCACAAGGCTGTGGGCCTTTGCTGACCGCTGCTTCCGGCCTACACTGTGGTCAGCAGGGCTCACAATTCAAATTCAGTCTTGATTCATTATTTCAGAGTCCAGTAGGCAACTAACTATAACGTCCCTGGAACCTACATATTTGATAGTGTATTCCATAGATATTTCATCTTTTGTTCTATACGCCTACACTGCGGTCAGCAGGGCTCACAATTCAAATTCCATCTTGCTTTATTAATTGCAGAGTGAACTGTACTCTATGTCCTCAGATTTTGTCAAGAGGATGTGACAAAAAGCATTCCTCGATGTCTGTGCTGACTAATGCCTTCGATCTACAATGCAGACAGCAGGGCTCACAATTCAGATTGAGTCATGATTGCAGATGACGTAGTCTAGTAGGCAACAGACATTGCTACCAGTGTGGCCTAGCCTCACCACACATCATCGGTGGCTGCGCACATGGTGAATGCTTCTGATGCTGCTACATCAGTGCACCACAACTCATGGACCCTTTATGATAGAATCTTTTGTGTATGATTTCAGATCTGCTGCCCCTACCTCAGTGCACCACAACTCATGGACCCTTTATGATAGAATCTTTCATGTGTTATTTCACATCTGGTGCCCCTACCTTAGTGCAGCACAAGTCATAGACCCTTTATGATTGAATCTCTGTGTGTTATCCGATGATTACTGTTGTACTTGTTGCCAGCACTAACCATTCCCTGAGGCCCCACACGCATCCAGCACACTGGACATGTGATCCTGGTAATAAAAAAGGGCTGAACATGCCCGTACCCTGTTCCACTATCTATCTAACTGTGTCCATGTGTTCATTATGTATGCATGATGATCCTATGCCCTACCACATTACATTGTGCTGTTGACTGCGCACGCAACCATGTTACCTCTGGCAGTGGGGAAGACTTTGGTTATGTAACTTTGTCTGGGTCATTCTATGAGTACATGGGTGAGACTGGGTGATTAGAATACTGCAAGGAGAGTGTATGGTGAATTTATAAGTGCTTGGGGATTGGCGGAGTGATTGGATAAGTACATATGTTGGCAGATGTGTCATGTCCACGAACTTTCATATGTGGAAGTATGTATGAATGTAGGGTCATTGATTCCCTCTACCTTCCATGTTGGCCATGTTGTGGGACTTGGGTTACAGGGTGACACATTGGTGCTTGCGGCCATGGGTGGTGGCAATACTACAACAGAGACACCCGCATCAGTTGATTCCTCATACAGCCCAGGACTGAACCATGCCCAGAGCTCCGGAGTCATTGTTCGCAGCCTCACACAGGACTGGCATACCCAAGGCCAGTCCACTCCGCTTATGCTTACAGGGAGGGATGACAATGCTACATGGCCCAGGTTTTCATTGTAGTGACCTGCTGGTCACATGTCTAGTTGTCAGTACCCCACAGCCACTCCCTCATGGCTGGTTTACACCCACACCATCCCCATCAAGCACAGGCATTACAGGACATGTGACCCTGCCAAAAAAATGGCCCGGGCACACGTGCAGGACGCCATTTCCACTCTGTCTGGGTGTGTCCCTGTGCGTCACGTATATGCATTTGGGCCTAGGGCACTACCACCTCACAGTCCCCAGGGCCAGAGCTTACATGATGGCTGCCGCACCACGATACTGGCACCATGATTGGCGGGTGTAAGACTTGGTGGCACCGGGCACACTGCGTCCGGCACAGGCACACCGTCACCGGTCGGTGACTTTCGGTGCACTGATGTAGGGGCACAATCAGTGCAGAGCTGGTGTGCAGCCTGCCATGATGCCCCATCTTGACGGTCCGGACTAGAAAGGCTTTGTGTGAGCCCTGCTGGACCACAGTGTGGCGAGCAGCGTAGGCCTACTGCCACATGGCGTTGGCTCGCCGGTCACAGGGTTAGCAGCACCTTAAGGGCTGAGCAGGTGTGCAGCCTCCGACGATGCCCTGTGCATTGATATGTTCTCTGCCATTGCGATATCAAGACCCAGAATCAAATGTGCGACCTTCTGGCTGCCAAGGACGCGGGCCCCGGCCTTGGAGCTCACTTCAGCACGTGGTGGGCCCTCTTGGACACACGCCGGTGGCGGAAGGTGAGCAGAGAGGCTTGTTTGCGCAGCAGCAGGTAGTCACCTCTGCGCACTGGTAGTGGATGGTGTGCAGCAGCCTGGGTCGCAGGGGTGAACAGTCACCTCTGGGCGGTGGGAGTGGATGGTGTGCAGCAGCTTGGGTGCGCAGGGGCAGGCAGACAACTCTGGGCAGCGGGAGTGGATGGGGTGCAGCAGCCTGGGTGTGCAGGGGCGGGCAGACACCTCTGGGCAGCGGGATTGGATTGGGTGCAGCAGCCTAGGTGCGCAGGGGTGGGACAGTGATGAAGGCATGTGCAGTTGTATGTACTCTGCCATTCCTGATTCTATACTATATATCAGATGAGTGAGGTTGAGGGCCGCAGTATTTCCCAGCATGTGGTTAGAGATACACCGGTGGCGGAAAGGTGAGCTGTGAGGGTTTTGTCCGCAGTGTCGGCACTCACTCTCCCTCGCCATCACTTCCTTTCTGTCTTTCACACTCTTTCTGTCTTTTTCTCTCTCTCTCACTTTCACTCTGTCTTTCATTTTCCTCTCTCACACGCTTTCTCTCTTCCTCTCTCTGTCCCTCTTTCTCTCCTTCTTTCTCTCTCTCTCTCTCTCTCTCTCCTTTGATGGGCGCATGACGCACAATCTTATCTTGCTTTTTGTCTTGCAGGTTGTGATTCACAGATTGTCGAGGGATGACACTCCATGGCTGTACCTACTTTTATTTTGTTGTTTTGTTTAAATAAAATGTTTTATGTGTAAATCCATAGATGACTGTGATTCTCATTTGTCCAACCTCACATGTATCTTGATTGTTATAATTGTGCGACATCAGCCGATTTGTTACGTTCCACATTTCGGAAGGTTGCTGTCACATTTGTTTGTCTGGGAGGTCAGGGGGGTGGTGACAGGGGGTGTCGTGGCACTGTTGGGTTTCTGAGCTGCATGATCGTTGGCTCCATGGCATCTGTTGTCGTTCAGGTGTGGCTGTGGGCTGGACTCCCTTTCATGTTGCAGGTTGTGGTACGACTTTACACCAGGTCAGTGCAGGTGTAGACTTCCTTGTGCTAACGCACCTTATCACCTCTTTTGTGTTATCTTCACTGATCTTGCTGGTTGTTGAGAATGTTGTGAAGTGGTGTGTTCGCTTCTTTTTGCACGGGAACGCCTACTCTGCATCTCATTAGCGATATTTGCCGGGGTCATCCGTAGCTCGTCGCGAAATTTCCTATGGAAATTAACATGGAGAAAACGTGTTTTGGGATCCCCTTTTATCTCAGCCCCCGCTTGACGAATCACCCCCAAACTTTCAGGTTAGGAGCTGACCTGGATTGACTTTTTTTGGGGAGAATTTCAGGAAGATTCGTCAAAGTTACCAGCAAATCAAAAAATGTTTTTCCTATGGAAACTAGGTTCTAACTATAACTACCTACTGGCAATCGCCAGTAGGTAATATATATTCAATTCAATTCATAAGTCTTTATTTCGATTTAGAAATCATAAAAGACATTACAACAACTAGACGCTTACAAATTTAAAAAAATACCCATTAATAAATCAGAGTCAAGTTTTAACAATACCACATGTTACTTAGTACCACATCGATTGTTGACCATTCATCAAGTAGTTAAAACAATAAATAGCGTACATATCATCAAGTATTAACTGAATCTGTTTAGAGTCATGAATAAACAAATTCATATCATTGTACAAACAAATTCATATCATTGTACATATACCTTTAAAACATTCCTAAAAATATCAATATATCAACCATAAATTCATGATTTTACAAGGTGTATAGTGTCAGGTGACATAAAAACATTAAAAAACTTTACAAAAAGACCTTAAAATATCACTGTAGACTCATTTTACGTGCTCGAATAATCCACATCCAGTGGAGAAAATTGGCCACAGCTATAACCACGGCCTGAGAATTATCGGTTCGAAGAATCCTAACTGATTCACAACCTGTTTTCAGGCCTAGCTGCAAAACAAATAGGTTTTAGCCATGTTATCCTGGGAACTTTATATTCAGGGCAGACAAAAAGAATGTGCCCAATCCCTTCTTGTTGAGTGGGGCAGAAAGGGCAGGCAGAACATTGTCCCCGCGCCATTTCACAGTGAAGGCATTGAGTGGTAATGTCCCCACCCTAAACTGGTGATATTTCTTTCTGTCCCCAGGGATGGTGATCCAATCCCAATAACCCTCAAGGGCTGGAGAATGTTTTAGTCCCAGGAACTCCACCGTTAGGGATGGCCCGGTGCAACGGCCAAATCTTTTTAGAATAAGCATATTCCAGTACAATTCTCTAAATTCTTTTCTAGGGGGAAATGAGTTTGCTAATGGGTCATCCCACAAAGGGGATAGGCCCATGGCGATATAAATTGCCCTTACCTCCCACAACCATGATATTTTGTGTGCCCTATCGGCATCTCTAACCTCAAGAAAGGCGCGAGCGTACTGGGAGAGTTCTGGGGTAACCCACAATCTCCTCCAGTAGGCAACTGATCTATATCGAGCCATATCTTCTATACATTGAGATCCCAAATCGTGGTGGAGAGGAATCAAGGGGGTTAATGCCGCGCAAATTTTTTTTTGCGCGCCCGTCAATTTTTTGAGATTGCTAAGTCCCCACAATTCTGCACCGTAAAGGACAGATGCTCCGACTTTAGCATCATAAATCTTTAGGACCAGGGTAGTTGGTCTAGTATGTGACAAATAAATTTCTTTAGTGAGGGCTGCCGCCAATTGTGCATGCTTCGTGACCAGCTGGTTTGAGTGATGTTTCCAATCTAATTTAGATGATAATGTAATGCCCAGATAGGTGAATACTTGGGTCTGTTCTATTTGAACCCCATTCAATGCCACCTTCCCTCTAACGTACTTAGATTTATGTAAGACCATGAGCTTAGTCTTAGATGTATTAATGACAAGTCCATGATCATTGCAGAAGACTTCAAAAACATCAATGGCCTTCTGGAGGCCCTGTTGGGTTTTTGAAATTAGTAGTGTGTCATCTTCAAACATCAGCAGGGGGATCAGCTTACCACCCAACTTAGGAGCATCGGTTGGTTGATGTTCAAAATAGCTGATCACCCTGTTGGTGTATAGTGAGAAGAGCGTCGGTGCTAGTACGCACCCTTAGCGTACTCCCCTGGAAATGTATCAGTTACACTCCCCTGCTGGTTCCAATGGACCTGGGCAAAATTGTCCTCATGTAATCTAATTAAAAGGGACAGTATCTCCAGAGGCATGCCTTGATCCTGAAAAGCTGCCCACATTTTTGCCCGTGGCACCAGGTCGAACTCTGATTTAAGATCGACAAAAGCCGCAAAGAGTGTGCCCCCCCTAATAGCACCACCCGCCAGTAAATTAAATCAAATCTAAAAACTTGATCAACCGTACTAGTATGGCTGCGGAACCCGGCCTGGAGAGGAGACAGAACTTCATTGGCCTCAATCCACCCCTGGATTCGCTGCAATACTAGCCTTGCCACCACCTTTTGTATGCAAGCTATAAGGCTGATCGGCCTGTAGTTTCCTGGGTCCGAGCACTCCCCCTTCTTAAAAATCAGGATAATCTTGGCACCCTTCCAAGACTCCGGTATTGGTGAGCCCATAGCGATGCCGTTGGCTAGCAATTGAATGTAGGAAGCCCAGAGCTCCTTGTCATGCATAAATAAGTCTGCTGGGACTGAATCTAAACCTGGGGCTCTGGCCTTTGGGATTATATTCAAGGTCTTAATAACCTCAGTTCTAGTAAAGGATAGAGGTGTGATACCCTGGTTTGAGATGGAAAAAAAACACTTTCGTCACCATCCGCATCAGTAGACGCGAATTGAGACGCATAGTGGGAAACCCAAAGATTAGGCAGGACATAATTAATAGGCTCACCCCTTTTAATCCCCTTTCCCCATTTGACCATGTCCCAAAAGGAGCACATTGATCTTTCCCTGATAGCACACAACAGCTCCCTCCAATATTCCTCGTCCCACTCACGTTTTGCATTATATTGCGTTTTTTTATACATGACACGGGCATTCTTGATCCTAGCCATATCTCTGGTTTTTACAGCATATGATAGGGTTTTATACGCGACCCTGCATGACTTGTCATACCATTGGTCTTCCTTTCTAACAGGCCTGGTCTGCTTTTTTTTCACCTTTTTAACAAAAAAACAGTTCAACTGGCTAAAAAACTTTTCATGGATCAGGCCAACATTTGATATAGCATCCTTCTCAGTGGTATTTTTCTGAAGTTCCACTGTAGCCTGGACTGTCAAATCCCTCATAGCAACAATACTTTCTTCTTTCATTAGACAATTAGCCCACCTTATTCGTCTGTAATCATTTGAAAGGGCTATTTCCACACAATCATGTGGTCCCTCGCTTTGGTGTGGTTTAAACAGCCTAAATGATAGAGTTAATGGATCATGATCGCTCTCTACCCGTTCTACTATCAACATATCCTCAATACTAGCCCAATTCTCTTTATTGGTGAGGATATAGTCAATACAGCTATGGGATACACCATTATTAAAGGTAGAAGCGCCATGTTTATCAGAAGCCGATCTTCCATTTGTAGCACGTAAGCCGTGCTCTACACATAAAACTTTAAGTTGGAGCGCGGCCTCTGTCCATTTTTTGATGGGTGCTAAATTCAACTGAGGAATATTCCAGATATGATCTTCTTCCAGAGTGAGATCTATATCATAACCGTCCAAGGGTTCAAAACAACAGTTAAAATCTCCTGCTACTATAATATTCCCCTTTTTACAGTAGGACTCAAGGAGAACGTCTAATTGATCAATTACTTTAGAGGATTTGCCTCCCGGCAGTCCCCTCGAATAAATGTTAAAAACAAATAGGTCCTTACAGTCAGGGCATTTAACTTGGATTAGCAAAATTTCTGCACTTTTAGAATCCAACTGATGAATGGAGTATCTACTATCTTGCTTTACCCATGTAAGTAAGCCTCCCTTTGGTCTTCCCCGCATACTAGGATTAGCTGGAACATAAAAATTTAAATATCCATGTTTAAATTCAGGTGTCACCAACCATGTTTCCTGGAGAATAATTAAGTCCCTGGTGTCTATAAAGGATAACCAATCCAGGGATTTTACCTTACTTCTCAACCCTGCCACATTCCACGAAACCAGAGTCGTTACATGGGGAAAAATGGCACTATTAGCAGATACATGGCAACTAATGTCAACCTGACCCTCCTTTGGTGTTATGCCATATAGTTGGCTCTCTTTGGGTGACTCGTGGAGTAAGTCGCTTCCATACTTTGAAGAACCATCAGTCCCAAGGTGGACATTAGATTTCGTTAAAATATTTCCAACGTAGGAAGATACTCTATCATTACTAGAAGGCCACAATTCCTCATGATATCTACCCTCTTCTTGATAAAGTCAATCATTACTATCCAGCGAACTAAAAATCTCAAATCTATTGCTGAGTGGTAGGGTACTACTTGGGGGAACATCCGATGGTAAACCCTGACTCATAACCTGAATTCCAGGATAGGATGATGGAAGGTAGAAATAACCCAGTGTTAACACATTGACAAAGTCATGGTGGATCCTGACTGATCCAGCCTGCCTTAAGATAAGTCTGACCAGTTCCGGGGAGCTAAAATTTACAATGACACAGTCCCCCTGCATTCCCTTGCCCACCCATGGTACTCTATGAACCATCTTAAAGTTAGCATGTAAGTGTTCTCCCAATACTGTTTTGTTACCCAGAAAGTGTAGGACCTTATTTTTGAGTACTGACCAGTGCTCCACCTCATCTTCTGGAAGCCTGGGCACATTTGCCAAAATTATAGTATAGGGGCAAGCCTCAGGGGGTAATTGAAGGAATACTTCCCTAGAGTAATTATTTGCCAGTGGAAATAATCTCCCACTCGGGCCCTTGGGAGCAGGCTTTGCTTGAGGATTGGTGTTTTGTCTCACTGCTGGTAATTCGGGGGCTGTAGTAGCTATAGTAATATTAGGCTGTGGGCTTCCCTGCACATTACCTGTTGGAGCAATAGGAGCAGCGATGCTGGGAATCGATGGTATTGTTTTGTGAGCCCCCCTGTCATGTAAGCAGTCATTTTTAAGATGTTTTTCCATAGAGTCTAGCCTGAGTCCTATAGACTCGAGCTTCTTCATAACTGGGTGAACAAATACTCCAAATAGTTCCTCCATGTGCCTAATCAACTCAGGCATGATTCCTTCATTAAGGCCATTTGGAGAAGGTGGCTGTATATTGGTCCTGACATTGGGCGGTGAATGAAATATTAGGGGAGTCGAGTTTTCTCATTTCTGACCCAACCAAGAAGTGGAATTTTTATTCTTAGGTAACTAAGCTTGTTGACGACTACCTTTCAGAGGACCATTTGCTTTTCTCTTTATTGATTGTTCTTTATTTCTAGCCCCAGGAGGGAGCCTAAACTGCCTGGTACGTATGATGGGAGGGGAGTGTGAGGGGCTAGGCATGGGGGAGCGAATTGAATTGGAAATTTGTAATACTGGCCCGCTATCATCCTGTGAAGGCAGTACCAGCGCCTGTGGGGAATCGGGAATAGGACATATACTGCCAGAGGCCTCAGAGCCCAAGGCCTGGTCAGAGTTTGGGTTCGAAAGATGTAATGGCTCTAACAAGAGCCTCCTCCTCTCTACTAGTTCTATTTCCTTATTAATTACCGATTCAGCCCGTTTAAGGAAGGCATCCATCGTCCCAACCCCACCTCCTCCTGCCCCATCCCTACGACTGGTTTTACTCATTACTGGTACGAAAACCCCCTTGATAAAAATACCCCCCTAAACCAGATATAACTAGGACCGATAGTAATTACAGTCGATACTACAAAGAGGCACACTTAGCTAGCCATCATGTCCCGTTGGCTCTTAGAGGTACGATGTTAGGGGACTGGCCCGGCCCAACCTCCTCTGGCCTCTGATGGCCTCAGACGGCCACACCCTTGTCCCGGGCTTCTCCCGGGACGCTCCCACGCGCTCCCGCACAGCGGGTGATGTCACACAATATATATCGTCTAGAAAGGGGCGGTGCTCAAGCCCCGCTGCAGGTGTGGGCTCGGGGTGACTCCTGGGAGATGAAGTCCTGGGGATATTCAAAAGCGCGTCTGACCTGCGCTGGCTCCCGGTCCCCCTCGCACCAACCAGCAAGTTCCTCGAAATGTTCAAAACTGGCCCAAGAGGTAAGGAAAGAACTCCACGGCATAGCTACACCTGACACTGTGGCACCGGCGGAGCGGGTGCGCGAGGTGTTATAAGGTGTTGTCAGAGGGGCGGTGCTCAAGCCCCGCTGCAGGTGTGGGCTCAGGGTGACTCCTGGGAGATGAAGTCCTGGAGATATTCAAAAGCGCGTCTGACCTGCGCTGGCTCCCGGTCCCCCTTGCACCAACCAGCAAGTTCCTCGAAATGTTCAAAACTGGCCCAAGAGGTAAGGAAAGAAATCCACGGCAAAGCTACAACTGACGCTGCTATATATATATATATATCCCATATTTTCTGCACAAGCCAGGGGTGCAGTACAGATGGCCCTGCTGCACTAAGCGACCCGGACAACTACTGGCAAACCATCGCTGCCCTGCAGCGATTTCGAGGCTCGGGGTACCGAGATGCCCGGTGTCCGCCACTTTTTCCAGGACGGCTCAGGCGGAGTGAGGTATTTTACCTCCAACAGGACACTGTGCAGCTGCATGGCTGTCCCTGCTGAATTGCTTTCCTGGACAGCTGGGCAGCAGCAGTTCGAGGGGGCCCAAGGAGGGCCTTGTGGACTTTGGCAGCACCTTCGGTATTACTTCCCCACCTACCTGCAGATTCCTGACAAGCTTGTTTCAACTTGACACGCGTCCCCCATACCGTCGGCTCAGATGCATCAACATATTGCATCTTGGGAGTTGGAGTTTGTGCATTCAACACAACATCCAACAGGTGAGCAGTATCAGCATGGGGAGGAGCTTGCAGGTTATCACAGAAAGGAAAGCAGGACTTTGGCATCGGGAGGAAGAATACCATGCAGTGCAGGGCGCTGAGGAAGGCTCCATGCCGAAATGCATTCGCCACCACTGTTTGTTCTGCCTAAATAAAGCGTGGTTTTCCGTCGACTCCCCTCTGGCCTCTGATTTCACCTTCACCTGGAAAAGAAAAACGACTGCAATACCACCAACCTTCTGGACAACCTGGCCAATGTCGGACTCAAACAACTTGTTGACACCCCCACCCACCTTGCCGGACACACGCTCGACCCTATATTCACCTCCAGCAAGCACATCTCCTTCGATCACACCACAGCTCTCCATTGGACGACCACAGCTGCGTTCACTTCAACTACAAAAAGACCACGACCCACAACCCCCCACAACCTATTCCCCGAAGAAACTGGAACAAAATTACCACCGACCAGCTCTTCACTTCGCTTCACCAAAACCCTCCTGCCAAATCATCGGACCCAAACCAAGCAGCCACCAACATCACACAATGGATCACCCACTGCGCCGACGAACTAGCACCCTTGAAAAACCACCAAATCAAGCAGAGTAGCAAAAAAGCCCCCTGGTTCAACGACGACCTTAAAAAATCCAAGAAGCTCTGTCGTACCCTCGAGAAAGCCTGGAGAAAAAACCCAACCACTGACAACGTGGCCTCCTTCAAGAACGCCACCCGCAAACACAACCAACTGATCCGATCCACCAAGAAATCAACATTCAAAGATCGACTTGACAACAACGCCCAAAACAGCAAAGAACTATTCAACATCGTCAAAGAATTCACCAACCCCACCGTCGGCACCAACGACATCACTCCCTCCCAAGACCTTTGCGACTCTCTATCCTCATTCTTCCACAACAAAATCGCCGACATACATAACAGCTTCAAAAACCATTCCGAAGACCAGCCCTCTTCACCCACCCCCGAAACAAAACCGCACTCCAACAACCTTTACGCCTGGAACCCAATCACCACCGAAGACACCATCCGTCTGATGAACTCCATCCACTCAGGATCGCCAACCGACCCATGTCCCCACCACATTTTCAACAAAGCAGACTCAATCATCGCTCCCCATCTACGCGATGTCATCAACTGTTCCTTCAACTCCGCTACCTTCCCGGAAAGCTGGAAACATGCCTAACTCAGCGTCCTTCTGAAGAAACCCACAGCAGACCCCACTGAACTTAAGAACTACCGCCCCATCTCGCTCCTCCCATTCCCTGCCAAAGTCATTGAGAAAGCCGTCAACAGTCAGCTCGCCGCCTTCCTTGAATCCAACAAATCCCTCGACCCCTCACAGTCAGGCTTCCGAGCCAAACACAGCACTGAAACCACCCTCATCGCAGCAACAGACGACATTCGCACCCTACTGGACAACCGAGAAACAGCCGCCCTCATCCTACTTGACCTCTCCGCAGCCTTCGACACAGTCTGTCATAGCACCCTTATACAACGCCTCAGCAATGTCGGAATACAAGGAAAAGCATTGGACTGGATCATCTCGTTCCTCGCTGGAAGAACCCAGAGAGTCCGCCTCCCCCTTTCAGATCAGAGGCCACCGAAGTTATCTGCGGCGTACCACAAGGATCATCACTCAGTCCCACCCTCTTCAACGTATACATGAGCCCCCTCGCATCCATCGCGCGCCAACACAACCTCAACATCATCTCCTACGCAGACGACACCCAGCTGATTCTCTCTCTCACCAAAGACCCAAACACCGCCTAAACCAACTTACACGAAGGAATGAAAGAAGTAGCCGAATGGATGAAGAACAGCCGGCTAAAACTGAACTCGGACAAAACGGAAGTCCTCATCTTAGGTGCATCCCCCTCTGCCTGGGACGACTCTTGGTGGCCACCGGCCCTGGGATCCGCACCCATTCCTACGGATCACGCACGTAACCTGGGCTTCATCCTGGACTCTTCCCTCTCGATGACCAGGCAAGCCAACGCCGTCTCATAATCCTGCTTCAACATCCTACGCATGCTCAAAAAAGTCTTCCGTTGGATCCCCACCGAAACAAGAAAAACGGTCACCCACGCTCTGGTCACAAGCCAACTGGACTACGGTAACACCCTTTATGCTGGAACCACAGCCAAACTACAGAAAAAACTCCAACGCATCCAAAACGCCTCAGCCAGACTAATACTGGACATCCCTCATCAAGCTCACATTTCCGGGCACCTGAAAGACCTCCACTGGCTCCCCGTCAACAAGAGAATAACGTTTTGTCTCCTCACCCACGCACACAAAGCCCTATACGACCTAGGACCCGAATGCCTCAACACGCGACTGTCCTTCTACACCCCCACCCGCCAACTACGATCGTCCAATCAAGCCCTCGCAGCAATTCCGCGCATCCATAGATCCACCATGGGGGGGCATATCCTTCTCCTACTTAGCGGCCAAGACCTGGAACTCTCTCCCCACCCACCTCCGCCTTAATCAGAACCACCTCTCCTTCAGAAAGCAACTAAAAACTTGGATATTCGATAAGTAAAAGCACCCCCCTCCCCCAAGCGCCTTGAGACCCTCTGGGTGAGTAGTGCGCTATATAAATCTCTGAACTTGAATCTCTGAACCTGATTCTTCTTCTGTGGAGGGATGTTATGCCACATATATATATATATATATATATATATATATATATATATATATATATATATATATATATATATATATATATATATTCACTGAAAAAACCATAGGTTATAGACCATATATAGTTAGGAATTAGCATTTACAAAACCTTGAAAATTCACTGAAAAAACCATAGGTTATAGACCATATATAGTTAGGAATTAGCATTTAAAAAACCTTATTTTACTCACACAAAACCATTGAAATTCCATATATAGTTAGTTGCACTAACTATATATCGCGCACCCGCAATCCACTGCTGATGATGTCACATATTACATCATTCATGACATGGTCAGTGACATCACTGATGACATCACTGATGACATCTCAAATGACATCACTGATGACATCACTGATGACATCATCCAGTGACTGTGTGTTTCTGTAAAGTTTAAATATGTTTTACATATTGAAGAATGAGTAGATGTATAAGTGTCTGGACGAAGGATTTAGTAGGTGCGTGACTGAATGTATGAGTGAGTGATTAAATGTGTCTCACTGAGTGCATGGGTTAGTGACTAAACTGTCTTAATTTGTGCATCATTATGTCTGTTGTTCTGTAAACTGCTGCATGTGTTGATCAGTAGCTATATGATTAACTATATGGGTTATTGATTGATTGTCCTAGTATTTGTATGGGAGACTGAGTGTGTGTGTGGCTGGCTGGGAGGTGTGTGACTCTGTGCAGATCAATGTGTACTTGTATCAATGATTGTATAAGAAAGTAAGTATGTGTTAGTATATGTTTGAAAATGTAAGGTGCTCTATGTTTAACTGTATAGACAAGAAAATGGAAGTGTGATTGATTCTTTACAGGACTGACTAGGTGTGTGAGTAACTCCATGGATGAGTGGCAGAGTGTGAGTGTCTGTATAGGTGTATGAGTGCATATGATAGTGTTGTAAAGATGAGTGATTGTATGTATGAATGATTGTATGAGTGAATGTGTGTGTAGACGTAGGAATCAGTGAGTGCGTATGTAGTAACTAGTATTGGTGTGTCAATGGTTTCAAAAATTATACTCTGTATTTAACACTGGGTGAAACAGAGGTTATATTAAAATGTGAGGAGATGCATTGTATTGTCACATGAATGATATCATCAGTGATGTGGTCATTGATGTCAAATGAGATGTCATCAGTGATGTCATCAGTGATGTCATTTGAGATGTCATCAGTGATGTCATCAGTGATGTCACTGACCATGTCATGAATGATGTAATATGTGACATCATCAGCAGTGGATTGCGGGTGCGCGATATATAGTTAGTGCAACTAACTATATATGGAATTTCAATGGTTTTGTGTGAGTAAAATAAGGTTTTTTAAATGCTAATTCCTAACTATATATGGTCTATAACCTATGGTTTTTTCAGTGAATTTCAATGGTTTTTTAATAGCAAATATCATAAGCTGTCGAATGTCAAGTACGTGGTAAGTGAAAACATTTTCGTGTTTATGCACACTGATCTGCTTTGAATGGTGCCCCCCCCCTCATTTCTATTAGGAGTACTCTCTCTTTGCAGATAGTGAAAGGTAGTTAACGCAGGCCTTTGCCCCCGTTGTAATACGTCGTGCCTGCTTCTCTCTCCATTTGATTGATTGTTATCCAAGCATTTACTGTTTTAGAATTGGTTCTCTTTGGTTCATTCTCTATTTACAAACAGACACAGAGTCGCAATACTCTGTTTAGTCTTTGCAGATAACGAAAAATCGTGTAAAAAAAAAGAAAAGGAATCGAGCAAAATCAGTAGGCCACTAATGGGATCTCTTTTTGACCTCGCTAAAATAGAAACATTAGGAACAACCCCTCATGACAAATACAAAACTAGTGAGATGAACTGAACTCCACACAATGATGGCTGCAAAACAGCTCGGCTCCGCCACCCACCCCGCCCAAAATAACGATAAAGAGCGGCTGCCATGATTGGTTGCGGAATGGCCACGACGGAGCTACGAAATGGTGGTGCTCTCATGCTAACCCCAGCTTCAGTCTGAAACATCCAGAAACACTGTAGACTACCAATTCGATCAGTTCCGGTAGCGCCCCAATGTAACCCGGTAGAGAAGAACTAGCCCTCCCCTCTTTGACTGATGGTTCTTGTTGCCTGTCCCTTCTGTTGTCATTTAACAGAACTATTTAGCCTGCTGAAAGGGGTTGTGTTCCGACCGCTGGTTGGTGGAGACATTTTCACTATATTCTGGACCTGCGTTGTCGCGTAATGCGTCATATGACGCGCCGCGTTAGCGCATCCGGAACTCCTCCGGGGCGCGACGCGCAGCACGTAACGTAAGCATAACAAGTCATGTGACTTGTTAATAAAACTTTTCATTGGTTCATTTTACTTTTCTTATTCTAATGATGAAAGGCTTGGTCATATGACCTAAAAATTACGCTTTTTATTACTTACGAACATTATTTTTTCTTAAATATATGTTATAATGTTCCAGGCTAATGTACTTTCCCGGAAAATTTACAACTGTCCTGCAAGTAAAATATATTCTTTTTTCGAGAAAAAGAACGTTTCTTCGTCCCATGACGGAGCCGTTGAGCAAAAGAGGGTCGACCTGCTGTCTTAGTCGCCGATACGCCTGAATATGATATTCTTATCGATCACTTTATGTTGCATGAGTAGAAAACACAACAGCCCTTGACCATTTATCTTTACTGCGTTCCTGCGTATTATACCTTTTACCCTTCATGTAATTGGTCTGCTTTATTTCACTTGCCTTTTAATGATTCTAAAACAGTGACTATTATTAAAAACGTTACCAATGTATATACTACTACCATGTTTTCTTTTAAAAACCTTTATTGTGAAAATTTCATTATACAAATACGAGCCTATAACCACGTGGGCCGGCCACGGAGCAAACTGTAATCGTATATGATGAGTAGACATTTACACTGTAGAGGAACGTAACGGGCGGGCCATTAGGTTGCAAGAACTAAGGTGTCTAACAGTTGCAGAATCGGTGGACGTACATTTTATAATTAAAATACGACAGGGCCAGTTACAATAAAATTATCTAGATATACATTTGCGGGCAAGTACCATGGGTGACGTTAATTCGAACTTTCAATAGTACAGTAATCAATAACACATCAGAACTTAATATCAATAGGGATGTCGAAATATTCAATCAATTCTCGTCCCCGCCCGCCATATGCTTCAAAACTGCATACGTATCTCGTGATTTCAAGGTTCTGCAACCAGTACACAACAAGGAGTTACGAGTCCCATTTATTCCGGCGCCATTTTGGGCGAGGACGGGCAGGTCCAGGATATAGTCAAAATGTCTCTACCAACCATCGACTATGATGATGTTCATATGCTGTATTTATTAGAGTAACACTCATCTGTCCACATGAAATTAATTTGCCACAATCTAAACATGTCATTTTAATCTTTCCAAAGTTCTAAATATTTGGGACCATTTCCCTTGCCTCTGATGCTGTCAGTGCCACTTCTTTGATGAATGTACTGGCAGGTCGGGGGTTCTCCTCCAAATCTCTCTTTTATGCAGCACTATAATTAATTGGTGCCACCTCTCCATATGACGATGCATGGTATAGTTACCATAACTATATTTTTTTTCGGTTCCTCTGGAGAGTACATCGTGGCAGATGAAGCGTGTAACGTACCGGGCATTTACCTTTTTTTGCATGTACAGGAAAGGAAAAAAAAAAATCGAGCGTCCGAGTTCTAAAGTGTCCCAGGGCCATTTTAGTAGACCAGGCCCAAATCCAAAGAACAAGCCGCCATTTTGAGAGTCCTGTTGCAGCCGCCTGTCGCTGTAGCATCAAGAGCAGCCGAAACTCAGCTGAATGGCAACTGAAACGGTAAAGGGGCGCCCCACTACAGCAGACGAGCCTCCACCTAGGAAGGCCCGTTCACGCCGCCTCCCCCCCTCCCCTTCGGGCACCCCACGCCGTTATTCGGAGCAGTATTGTAGGATGGCCACACCAGTGCGGCAACTTGCTAGACATCACCTCGGTGGTAACCGAATCTCAGCGCCTTGTGGTGTCTTCTATTCAGAAAACATTGTTGTGCTGCCTTCGACCTATTCGCCGCAAGTGCGCACGCAACTCAGCTGCATAGCTTGCTAGACACCACCTCGGTGCCATCCGGATCTTGGAATCTCAGCGCCTTTTGGTGTCTTCTCTTCAGAAAATATTGTTGCGCTGCCTTTGGCCCCATTCGCACATCGGTCCGCTACTGACGCCATCTCACAGGCTAATGGGGTGCCCCACGCCGAGTTTCAGCATTGTAGGATGACCACACCAGTACAGCAACTTGCTAGACATCACCTCGGTGCCATCCGGATCTTCGCATCTCAATGCCTAGTGGTATCTTCCATACAGAAAATATTGTTGCGCTGCCTTTGGCCCCATTCGCACATCGGTCCGCTACTGACACCATCTCACAGGCCAACAGGGCGCCCCACGCCGACTTTCAGCATTGTAGGATAGCCACACCAGTGCACCTTACTAGACACCACCTCGGTGCCATCCGGATCTTGGCATCTCAGCGCCTTGTGGTGTCTTCTATTCAGAAAATATTGTTGCGCTGCCTTTGGCCCCATTCGCACATCGGTCCGCTACTGACGCCATCTCACAGGCCAACGGGGCGCCCCACGCCGACTTTCAACATTGTAGGATGGCCACACCAGTGCGACAACTTGCTAGACACCACCTCGGTGCCATCCGGATCTTGGCGCGTTGTGCTGCCTTCGGCCTATTCGCACATCGGTCCGCTACTGACGCGAACTCACAGGCCAACAGGGCGCCCCACGCCGACTTTCAGCATTGTAGGATGGCCACACCAGTGCTGCAACTTGCTGGACACCACCTCGGTGCCATCCGGATCTTGGCGCGTTGTGTTGCCTTCGGCCTATTCGCACATCGGTCCGCTACTGACGCCGCCTCACGTGCCAACGTATTTTCTCCGCATTTTATACCCTATGCCGCATAACAGGTCATGTGACTTGTTTATAAAACTTTTCATTGGTTCATTTTACTTTTGGTTTCCTAATGATGGAAGGCTTGATCATATGACCTAAAAACAACACTTTTCATTGGATGAAAACTTTTTTTTTTCCCCAAACGATGAAAGCCCCACCTTGTTTCTGGATGTTTCAGACTGAAGCTGGCGTCACCATGAAAGCACCACCATCTCGTGGCTCCGTCGTAGTCATTCCGCGAGCAATCATGGCAGCCGCTCCCCACCAGAAGCTTGCAGTAGTCGGGGCCCCCAAAACTTTTGATGAATCCTCAAGGCGGAGGGGACGCTTTCGAGAATGGGGTCCAAGACCTAGCAGACAAGCGTCCGATTTCCAAGGTGTCCCAGGGCCATTTCAGTGGACGAGGCCCAAAAAGGAAACAGCCTGCCGCCATTTTGAGAGTCCTGTGACAGCCGCCTATCGCTGCACTGCAAGAGTGGGCGCAACTCAGCTGAATTGCGGCTTTTGACACAGTGGACCAAAAGCGGACGGAATGGCAACTGAAACGGTAAAGGGGCGCCCCACTACAACAGACGAGACTCCACCTGGAGAGGCCCGTTCACGCCGCCTCCCCCGGGGCGCCCCACGCCGTTATTCGGAGCAGCATTGTAGGATACCAAAACCAGTGCGGCAACTTACTGGACATCACCTTGGTGCCATCGTTCTGCTGCCTTGGAACTATTCGCACAACAGTTTGCTACTGATGACCCACCCCCCGCGACGCCCCACGCCGGATGCCGAAATCAGTGAAATCTGGACGTTGTGCTGCGTTGGGACTATTCGCACAGCCGACCGCTACTTCGTTGTTTTTCCCTAAAAATGTTTATATGTTATTACTGTTTTTGTTTTCTTGTATATATTTATAAGTTATTAAAGTTTTATAATCTTACTACTTTGTTGGAGTGCTATATATTTTTAATGTGACACATAATTGTAAAAACTTTGATGTACAAAGAGTCATCCCTGGAATCTTCCGCTTCAGGCTCGGTCCCCTCCCCAATCACAATACAGGATGGTTTTCAGATAATAGGAACGCGTCTGCTGTGACGGGTCTCATCGAGTGTGGGCCTTGATCTACTATAACTCCTTTGAAGAGGGGTGATTCTTTACAGCTGGGGCCATAAACTACATCTGCAGGGCTAGCTGATACCCTAGGACCGGCCTGGACAATCGGACACAGAGGAAAAGGAGTGTCAGAGGGTGCGGTAGTGAATAGGGCGAAAGGGAGGTGTCGGGCGGGCACAGGGTGTGATTCTCAGTGAAGAGCAGCGCAGATGGGGGGTGGTTTATTACCCATGCATAAGACAGAGAGCGGGGGTGACCACTGCCTGGGGGAGATGCTTGCGAGGGTGGGGAGCCATGCTAAGGATCGACAGCGTGCAGAGAGTGGGTCTGGTCAAGGCATCTAAAATGACTGCCGTGCACGACAAAAGTGTGGCATTTGAAAAAAGGCAAGATGGCGCAGACAATGTTTTTCAACACTTCCTGATTTCCTTCGAATCGAACGTTAACAGACGTTGGGGCATATTACCAAAGTTAAGCGATATTTATCCCTAACGATGCTTAGCAACGAATTTTTTACCGCTAAGCATCTTCAGAAATTATCGCAGATAAACCCTGCTATTATCAAGGTTTATCGCAAATACGATAAAAAACGACCGCAATGCATTAATATCGCTGAAAACTCAGCGATATTCATGCATTACTGAGCTAATGCTCTTAGCCATGTTATCCACCTCCCATTGGATAACATGGCTAAGAACTGCTCAGGGCAGGTGGCAGCTTTTGGAGATATTCGCGCTTATCGCGAATATTTCCAAAAGTTGGTAATAGGAGATAGCGATGTTAGCGACTGTTTCCAGTCGCTAACATCTTGGCATGCCCACTTTGCATGTCATTAGTGATAAATATCACTCACATGCAAAGTGGGGCCCAAGATGGTCGCTATCTCCTACTAGCCGTCGCTAACTGGTGTTAGCAACAGCTAGGTAATACAGAGATAATTTTATCTCCGCGAAGCGGAGCGCTGTTACAGATATATATCTTGTTTTTGAACGTTAATTTCTCAAAATCCACTGAAGCACATATATTGAGACCTAGCAAAGGCAAATCCATTCAGCCGTTCGATTATTATTATTATTTTTTTTTTTGCCCCGCGGGGCCCTTTTAAAACCTCCACATCAAACCTAAGAGGTCAAGGAGGATCTACTATGCCCCCTTATGGGCATTTGCCCCTTCGCTTTGGCCTCCTCTTGTCTCTCGATCCTACCGAGAGACAAGATGGCGGCCGCTACGGACTGTTTGCAATGTTTACAGACGCCGGAGAACCAATCAGCTTCGCAAACCTCCGTTACGCGAAGCGGAGCGCTGTTACAGATATATATCTTTTTTTGAACGTTAATTTCTCAAAATCCACTGGAGCACATATATTGAGACCTAGCAAAGGCACATCGGGCTACCAGTCCCTAATATTTTACCAAGTTTCGTGCAAATCCATTCAGCCGTTCGATTATTATTATTATTTTATTTTTTTTGCCCCACGGGGCCCTTTTAAAACCTCCACATCAAACCTAGGGGGTCAGCGAGGATCTACTATGCCCCCTTATGGTCATTTGCCCCTTCGCTTTGGCCTCCTCTTGTCTCTCGATCCTACCGAGAGACAAGATGGCGGCCGCTACGGACTGTTTGGAATGTTCACAGACGCCGGAGAACCAATCAGCTTCGCTTCACAAAGCTCCGTACCGCGTAAAGTCCGCGAACCGGAGCGCTGCCCGGTCCGCTGTTACAGATATATATCTTTTTTTGAACGTTAATTTCTCAAAATCCACTGAAGCACATATATTGAGACCTAGCAAAGGCACATCGGGCTACCAGTCCCTACAATTTTGCCAAGTTTCGTGCAAATCCATTCAGCCGTTCGGGCTAAAAGTGAGGCCAACCGCCCTATGGAAAACTCAATGTTAAAAACACGTTTTGGGACCCCCCTTTTTTCTCGGCCCCCCCTTGACGAACCCCCCCAAATTTTCAAGGGCTGCTCAGAAACAAAATGTGCCATTTTCCTGAAAATTTCAGCCAATTCCGTCCACAAACGCCAAAGTTATTAGACATAGAATTTTCAAAAATCCCATAGAGAAAAAATCCTAACTATATATACCTACTGGCGACCGCCAGTAGGTAATATATATATATATATATATATATATATATATATATATATATTGTGCTCCTTGCTTGTTCCGGTAAATGAGGGGCACTCTACCACACACCAGGCTTCAAGCACAAGCCTTTATTGATAGGTACAGGATTTGGCTGCAAGGCGTTTCTGTACCTATCAATAAAGGCTTGTGCTTGAAGCCTGGTGTGTGTTAGAGTGCCCCTCATTTACCGGGACAAGCAAGGAGCAGAATATTTAGACGACTTCCGGGCCATCGAGGAGGCACCACCCCGATAATGTGGGGACTACGGGGGTCGACATTTGCCGGTTCCCGCATGTGGGGCACACACCTTGGATTTAGGAAGTGCCTGCTTCCAGGACCCATCCACGGGTCTTTTTTGCCAACAGAACATTATTGCACCAGGAAGGATTGCTGATGGTGACTACATTTCCCAAAATGCACGGCGCAGACTCAAACAGAGCAGCCCATCGGGGGCGTGCCATCAACGCAGATAAGGGAGCAAACGCCAACAGCAGGTGCTTTTCATTTGCCACGCAGCCTCTGAGGAAGAAACTATTCGAAACGCGTCAGGCAGCGTGAACCTGACTGTGAAAGGATTTGGCAGCAAGGCGTTTCTGTACTTATCAATAAAGGCTTGTGCTTGAAGCCTGGTGTGTGTTAGAGTGCCCCTCATTTACCGGGACAAGCAAGGAGCAGAATACATATATATATATATATATATATATATATATATATATATATGAAAAAAAGAAGTAGAGAACTCTGGGTAGTTCTCAGGTTTAGGTGGAGAACAGCTCCTGTATAGAGCACTCTCAACACCAGCGACACTCTAGATCTGCTCACCTCAAATGTCTGATTTTCTATCAAAATCTTTAAGCATAGGATTAGCACAGTGCCATCCACGCCGAGATAGAAAAGGACAAAGTCTTTTGCCATTTCTACAGCAAAGTCTTTAAGCATAGGACTAGCACAGTGCTTTCCTTGCCGAGCTGTAAAATGACAAAAGCCATTTACCACTCCAGGCACAATATTACAGCCTTTTCTATCTCATCATGAAAATAGTAGGTGGTATATAGTATCTGGCATTGTTGTTTGTATTGTTTCAAAAATAGTAATCTGTATTTTAGAGTGTGTGTATCAAAGTTTATATTAGGGCATCAGTATATGCATCAGATGTTCACGTGGATGATGTCATCAGTGATGTCATTTGAGATGTAATCAGTTATGTCATCAGTGATGTCACTGACCATGTCATGAATGATGTAATATGTGACGTCATCACCAGTGCATTGCGGGCGCGCAAGTTATAGTTAGCTCAACTAACTATAACAGGAAAATTTCTCTGGTTTTATATGAGTCAAATGTTCAACTAACTATAACGTCCCTGAAACCTATGGTATTTTTAGTGAATTTCCAAGGTTTTTTAAATGTTAATTTCATATTTTAATGTTTATAAAACCTATATTTTTTCTATTATTTTTAAAAATATTTTGGAACTCTATTATACTTCTTTTTTCAACTTTAAAAATTATGTAATGTTTTATATCTTCCCCCAAAAATATGTATCTCTTTTTTTTGGGGGGGAGAAAACTGCACTCCCATACCGGTAGTGTACCAAGCTCCATCAGTACGTAAATCTGATCCACCATATTGCTAAACTAGTAAATAATGCGCATTTCGTATCCGACGGGTTCGTGGCACCGTGTCCCTCGTAACATCATATACGCATGAAGTCGCCCCAACTGTTACTTTGGTATCCGACGAGGACGCAGTACCAAGCCACGTGTTACCTCATGTACGTATGGGGTCGCGTCCACTGCGCGTTCCGTATGCGATGAGAGCACCCCGCCAGGCCCTGTGTTACATCACAGACGTATGGTGTCGTGCCGGGTATGCCATTCGCTCTTTTTTTGTCTCAAAAGTGTATCTAAATAACTTTAAACAGTATATGAGAGCAAGCGATAATCTAAAATATTTTAAACATTCATATGTTTTTAACTGTAATAAAATATATTTTATCAAAATCGCGTCGGGTGCGGCCTCCTTGCACGCTCGGTGCGTGATTGCAAGTGGCCTTAAAAAAAGCATTTAATTGCTTCATAACATTTCCCATTGTAACAGTTGGACGACCTCACCCATTTTAGTCATTCTCTCTACAGCGTTTGTTGAGAGACACCTCTTCTGCTTATAGAGCTTTTTTGAAATGTTTTTTGCTGTATACACATATTTTATACTTCATCCAACATGCAACTATCATCTTGATCAATATTCATGGTCTGTACATTAGCCTTCCACATGTGATGGCCATGCATCTCAAACATTACCTCAAAAAGAAAATGTGTGTTACACGATGCCCCTGATGTCTGTGTGTGTGTGCACATTATTGTGCTGACTTTCGGCCTGGAGAGTGCACATCCTAGATCACATGTAACAAACAGTAAACAGTAATGTGTAGATTTGTATTTCTGTGTGCTCTGTTGTCAGGCTTTACCAATATAGTAGTGTGTTATATGTGAGACTTTCAGATTCACGTTTGACATACATTGCTTGACTGAAATGAGCGTTATCACTTTGTATGACGTAGCCTCACTGCTGATCCTCCCTCCATACGAGCACATTCATATCTGTATGCTTCGCAATAGCAACACTTTCAATAATACCGCACACCATTGACATGAGTGTCTGCGCATATCCACAACCTTGACAACGACATGTGATGCTCGCCATTCAATCTTTTCGAACAGCATCTCATTAGCAATAGTTGCCGCCCTCCCGATACATACTACATTAATGTAAATTGCACATTCTGCGACGTCAAAACTGAAAAAGAAACACATAAGTACACTTCCTGGCCAGGTAGGAACTGAACAACGCCTAGACCCCCGGAACAATAATTCACACCCCTACGCTGGCCTGGCGTACACAAGCCCAGCCCACTTTGGGTAAGTATAAATAGGATAACGACAATGACACATGTCCCAGTTCTTCCATACTGCCTCAGGTGATATGGGCGCATCGACCTCGCATATCACAATGCGCAATAAAAAAAAAGGAATCCATGAGGTGTACACCATCCTGGCAATCAACACTGGCTCTAAATTGTGAACCCTACGGCCCGTCGTGTTTCGAAAGGAATTCATGAGGTGTACACCATCCTGCAATCAACACTGCAACTGAATTGTGAACAATGCTGCAGTAGTGTTTGCACACACAACAATGACAGCAGGTGAGCAGTGGGGCCTGGGTGCACAGCGGCTCCAATTGAGTACGGTGCTGCGGGAGGGGTGGGCTGCATCAGCCTGAGTGCGCAGGTGCGAACAAGCGAAGTTGCCCTGCGTAATGATGTGATCTCTGACCTCATTCAGTCACATCTCTGTCTCATTTTAAAGACCTGCTGGACCGTACTGTAGGCGTGAGCCAGCGGGCGGCGCTGCCCTACAGACACGTAGCGTTGGCTTTTAGGGCACTTTAGTGAGCTCATTACTAAGTGTACATGCACTCAGGCTTCCGCCACTGCAATACAAGCTCACATTATGCTTCTAGCATGCACTCTGTTCCTTTGTATGTGAACGTTGGTATAACTTTTATTATTTAACCTTGTGTATTCTCGTACACTCCAACTCCTCTTTGAACCACGATTACCACTAACAGTTGGTAGATCGTACTTCAAAAACAAAGGATGCACTCAACTGATGTTTTCTATTAAGCTTGAAATAAACCTTCATTTACCTCCAGACGGTTCCACCATTATTATTTCTCCCTTTTCAGATACTGAATTGATTGAGCCAAAATGGGCGGAGCGAGTGCTCACTCCATGATGATGCCATCGGCATTCTGGCGCCTTCCATCGTAGTATCAAGATACCGTCCCCGACCGGAGACCTGCTCCCTACAAAGGTACCCTGGACTCGGAGCTTGCACCAACACTTTGTTGGACACAACGATGGTGGCAAGTGAGCAGTGAAGCCTCGGTGCGCAGGACCTACAGTTGAGCACAATGCGGGGGAAGGTGCTGGAGTGCAGCACCCTGGGTGCACAGGTTCAGGCAAGCGATGTTCCCGTAGCTAATAATGTAATCTCTGGCCTCATTCATATGTTTCATTTTAAGAACTTGCTGGACCACACTCTTTCGCGTGGACCCCAGCGTCCTAGACAAATGGGTGATGGGAGGTAAACACTGAGGGCTGGGTGCAGTAGGCCGATGCTCTGTCTCCTCCTCCCTCTGTTCTTTTGACTCTCCCTCCCCTACTCCCTTCCACCCACTCCCTCTCCTTCCCATTTTCATTATCTTCCTTTCATTCGGACTACCTTTCTTTTCCTCTTCCACATGGCACATATACTTATGTTTCATTTTTGTCTTGCAGGTTTTGTCTGTTTATAGGAAGTTATGAGGGAAAACATTTGTAATTTTGCGGTACACCTACCAAATACAAACCAACAGACTATTACACAAATGAAGCCTGGGTAATTCTACAACTGCAAGGGTTCTATGAGTGTATCACTTTATAACACCATGAGTACTGCCCGTGTGATTGCAGAACCAATAAGGCAATAAGGCACTGCCTAGGACCACCGAGGCTTCAAGGACTGCCGAGGCCCACCCTGCATATTTAAGTAAAGCCACGGAGGGTGGCGATCCCCGGACTTCAGTTGGCCTCGAAGCCCCCCCGAACAATTAGTAAACAATACCCGTGAAGGTGGTGAGCCCCTAGGCTGCGAAACGTCTCTGCTGTGCCCTCCGGTGCCTAATTTACATGTGACATTAAGATCCCCAGTCCTACAGAGACCCCGCAATATAAGATTGGCCACGGAGCATTACCCATCAGGGGCCTCATTTAAATGAACGGGTGAGACCCCGGTTTTCCTCCTCTCGCTTCAACTAGTCAAACAAGGATTTGCTATCACAGGGTGGAAGCCATGCACCCGCCCTCTAATAGCAAACATAAATGTCCCACGGATGCACACCACGGGACATTGTAGGAGCTGCGCCTGGGAGGTCGCGCTCCCTAGGACCATGATGCATTGGTTAGTATAAACGCATACTAACACTACTTACACAAGTGCAGTACAGTGACCAGAGTGTAGTGAAGAGGCAGAGGAAGCACAAAATCTAAAAATATAAATCCTACCAGAGATCGGATAACATTGTTCAATGAGCAGACGACCCTGGGATGAGTAGAAACAGCTACACGAAAAAAACGTGTCTTCAGCACAACCAAGCAACTTTGAAATATTGGTGAGTGCTACCTTCTTTTTACCTTCTCCCGCTCATCGCCAAATTTATGTAGTGAAGAGGCAGACAGCAGTTGATCCGATAAGTAGATTTATTGCAGGAAAACAAGCCACCTTAAACATCCACCAACAAGAGCAGACAGCAAGGCAACCGTCTTCTCCAGCACCGTGCACAAACTCCCCAATGTTCCCCTCATGACAGCCGTACATTCTAACATTACATACTTACATTCTAGTAGTATTACATACTAACATTCTACTATGACTTACATTGGAATACTACACAGAGCACATGACTTTACAGCAATGAGCTCATGGTTTCATCCAGAAGTCTTGAGACCGGTAGGGGTGAGTAGTTCGCCTCCCACTCCCTGTATTATATAAACGCAAACTAACACTACTTCCACAGGTATACTACAGCGCCCAGAGCACATCACTTTACAGCAATGAGCTCACGATTTAGGCTCACAGTTTAATCCCAGAGTCTTCGGACCAGTAGGAGAAAGTAGTTCGCTACCCAGTCCCTATATACTATAAACGCATACTAACACTACTTACACAGTAATACTACAGCGGCTAGTATCCTACAGTGTCCAGAGTCCATCACTTTACAGCAATCAGCTTGGTTTCATCGCCGAGTCTTCACACCAGTAGGCGTGAGTACTTCGCTTCCCGCTTCCGGTATAAGAATAAACACACGGTAGAGGTCAGTACTTTGCTTCCCACTCCCTGTATTGTATAAACGCCTACTAACACTACTTGCACATGTATACTACAGCGCCCAGAGTCCATCCCAGTACAGCAATCACCTCAGTTTGATCCCCAAGTCTTCACACTGGTAGACGTGAGTATTTCGCTTCCCGCTTCCGGTATAGTATAAACGCACAATAGCGGTCAGTAATTCGCTTCCCACTTCCTGTATGGTATAAACGCCTACTACACTAGTTCCACACGTATGCTACAAAGACCATACCACATCACTTTACAGCAATGAGCTCACGGTTTAGGCTCTCGGTTTTATACCCGAGTGTAGCAGCATATCATCTCAGCACCATGTCACTCTGAGCAACACCGCACTTTCAGACTGGTAGGAATGACTCCTTCGCTTCGCACTCCCCCACAGAGGTTACAGTGTTCCTACCCTCCAACCCTCCTTTCTTACTTTTTTCCCATTACTCGCTTCAACGGAATCATAAAATGGCGGCCAACACTTCCTAGTTGCAATCGCTCACAGTGCCCGCAACCAATAAGCAGCAAGCTCGTGCTCGTAATGCCTCAGCCAATCAGATGGCGGAATTCTCAAATATTGATATCTGTAAATTTCGATATTTCTCCAAAACTACTGAACGGATTTACACCAAATAAACAAAAGCGTGCTTTCTAGACCAAGACCCTTCTCCCTACCAAATTTGGGGTAATTCCGTTCACCCGTTCGACCTGTGGCCTTGTCTAAAGTTACCTATGGAAATTAACGTGGAGGGAAAACACGTTTTACGACGTTTTAGGCCCCCCTTTTATCTCGGCCCCCCTTGACCAATCACCCCCAAACTTTTCAACATAGGAGCTGATATGAACAAAGAATTAGTTTTCATGAAGATTCATCAAACGACGCCAAAGTTATAAGCAAGACAAAAAATGCTCTTCCTATGGAAACTTGGTCCTAACTATAACCACCTACTGGTATATATTCACTGAAAAAAACATAGGTTTCAGGAGTGTTATAGTTAGCTGGACAATTCACTCATACAAAACCATTGAAATTCCTCCTTTATAGTTAGTTGTACCAACTGTAACTCTCACGCCCGCAATCCACTGGTGATGATGTCACATATTACGTCATTCATGACATGGTCAGTGACATCACTGATGACATCACTGATGCCATCTCAAATGACATCATAACTATAACACCCCTGAAACCTATGATTTTTCAGTGAATTTCTAAGGTTTTTTAAATGCTAATTCCTAACTATAACCTGCTTGAAGCCTATGGTTTTATCAGTAAATTTCGAAGGTTTTTTAAATGACAATTCCTATTTATAATGTTGACCACTTTCCCATATTTTCAACAAGTAACCAAATCTGCAATGCTACCTAAAAATTAGGCAATAGTTCCGCTTACCACTAACAAATTAACATCTACATTTAAGTACTGTAAGAACGTCGAATATGTACTGCGTGAATTACATTCAACTCACACCCATGTTTAAAGAGCAATATGTGATAGAGTTTCTAATTATACACTTCCCACACCCAAGAAATTCAAAATACCCAGCGCCATGATTACCACAACCATACCCACGGACCCCTCCCCCCTACTACCTCAGAGGCAGCCCAAAACAGTACTACGGACCTTTCCAAAATAATATATCTCCTCAACAGTACACTATCTCAATCTACAGAGATGTGGCAACCAAGTATGTATAAGTGAAAGAACTCGAACATCAACAATAATGAAGTTGAAGTTGAAGTTGGGGGGGATTTATACAGCGCGCGTTTACCAAAAAGGTTTCATGGCGCTGTACACAACGCTAAGACTACCGGTGAAATACTTATACACAATTCACTATAGAAATCAAAAACTTTTTAGTGTCTACATATACCATTGATACGTGTAGTGTACTGAATAGTGGACGCAACCATATTATCTCAGACACTGGGGAATGTTACGGTCATGTACCTGTGTTCACCCCCCTCGTTTGAAACAGAAGTGGAGTGGGCTAGTCCAACGTAAACAACGTCAACCTAAGACTATAAATAATTAGGCTGCGCCTTGGGCGTGGTTTACTTCTGCAAAGAGAAGAGACTGCGCCACAGCGAAGGTCCGCACCCTGCCACGTGGCTGCCACCATGACCGCGTGCTTCCTAGATACAGGCCAATTGCGAACTCAGCGCCACACCACCGCAGACTTATGTGTGTATCGACTAGTGGTTTTCATCGACACTGCGGACAGCAGGGTTCACAACTTGAATTTAACTTTGGATCTAAATTTGTCTTCAGTATCTGTGCTGAGAACTGCCTTCAATCTATTCTGCTATACAGAACAAGGGGAACCCAAAGTAGCAATAGGTCTGGGACCGTGGGAGTATACAGTGTTTCAAGAGACAAAGGTCCCAAACAACAATTCAAATATCAAGGCAAAAATAAATATAGACCAAAATTGGAATCTATATTAGATGTCCAGAAAGACAATTTTAATAGTTAATACGATCAAATGTGGCAAAAGTATTAAACAATTTCCAAGTGGGACACAAGCCTGTGTGCAACTACCACATATATACAGACATAAAAAACAAACAAATACAAGGCAAGAAAAAGGTCTGTAAATTAGTCACAGTTAAAACAGACAATTAATAATTAAATACACTTTCTGTGATTTCGCAATAAAAAGGTGTTCAAATCATCAAGTGTAAGCTTTGGACGACGTTTCGATCCCTTTTTAATGCGGGATCATCTTCAGGACATATTAATACATGCCTTTACTATATATATAAAAAAGGTTGCCAGACATAATACATAACATCAAAAATACATACATAAAAGAAGACAATAGAATGTAACCAGAATAAACAAAAGAGAAAAAAGAAAAGAAAAATACCAAGTTAGTACATTTTAAATTACATATAAACCATAATTCTGAACAAAAAGAAAGAAAAGAGTCCCTATAAACTCAAAACTATACATCTCTGAATTTGGGACTTAAGCAGGAACCCGTATATAAAGTACTGTGTGGTGGCGACTCATGCAACGTTATTTAATGAAATTTTGGCGGGTAGGTGACGGATAAGTGCGAGAAATTACTACTACGCAAAATCATTCAAAAATCACTTGCTGTGGACACGAAATTTAGTGCTATAGTGGAGTTCAATTGATTCCACACCATAGAGCATTATGAAATAGATAAGGCACAACATACCTCTTTTAGGATCAAACTCTTCTAAGGGTAATGTGTAAAAATGCCAATACATGCAATAATCTGGGCAGATCTAGAAAACGTAAGGGGATGACTTTAGAGTCGCAAAAGTAGAGTATAAGCACCAACACACGGCAGATAAAGAGTCCAGAATTGTGCTTACCAATAAGTGGCTCCAACGATTGATCGTAAAACAATGATTTCAAGTATGGGTACAGATAATTCTTTGGTGCATTCCTACAGAGTAAATCAAGGGAATGCTCAGAATATGCTCCATAATAGAAAAAGTGACTATAGCAGAGTGCATAGAAACCATCTTACCGGTGGAATGACGATAAAGGGGGGAGAGAGCGGGGGTTGATTCGTACGCGTCGTTATGAAGAATGTAACATCTGCCCGAGTCAATACTCAATCGATTTCAGGGTCAGATCCTGCAAAGCAGACCGATAGAGTACTCGGTTATTGCAGAAAAACATTTTACCGATAGAAAGGAATCAATTGTAGTAATGGCTGGATTGAAGTGCATTAAAGCTGTCTTACCTCTCGAATGAAATGAAAGCCTCCGTAATAGGGGGTCTGGCGCATCAAAAAACAAATAGGGAGTGCGCTCGAGATAATACTCGATCTATTCAAGGCGGAAAGAATCCTCCGTAAAAATTACCCTGAACAGGGAAACAAGATCACATGATCATAGTCATGTGATGCGCAAGAATTGTGAGAATTCAGTGGCCTCTCTGGGGGCCATCTTGAAGGGGACAAATATCGAAATATAATTAATGATTGCACCAAATAACAGCCATGTCGGCTCGAAAATTCTCAAAAAAGAATTTCTACTAGCCAAGAACAACAGTATATTATATATTCTGTAGTCATGTGGCTGTAAATCATTTAAAGCAGAAAAAGACAAATATCTGCCGAAATACGAAAGCGCAGAAATGCTGTCTGCTACTGCAGTAGTAAACCTCACAGCAATAATTATGCACCTCAAAATTAAACAATTAGACTAGGTAAATAGGTCTATTGTTCAGTTCAGAATCAAGTAACCAAGTGATTATTACATACAATTGCGGCGGCCATTTTGTAAGGGTGAAAAAACACAAAAACCCCCTTGTGAATTGCCCATTAAGAATACCAGAAACACTTCCACTGGGAGAGC
This sequence comes from Lissotriton helveticus, assembly GCF_964261635.1. Taxonomy (NCBI): domain Eukaryota; kingdom Metazoa; phylum Chordata; class Amphibia; order Caudata; family Salamandridae; genus Lissotriton; species Lissotriton helveticus. The sequence goes on along the minus strand of NC_136061.1, from coordinate 1,874,040,790 downwards.
AATTTAAACAGTTATCAGGAAAGTAATTCATCCAGTAAAACAGCTTACTGTTTATAGAGAAAGTAAGTACCCTAGCCAATATATCGTAATCTGTCAATCAAGAGACCCCACGTTCACATATCCTTATGGAAATACAGTTCTATAATCACAACAAACAGTTTCATGGATAAACCTTATTCCAAACTAGTATCAGAAAAATAATTTTATAGCAAACGATTAAAAACTAAATAGAAAATTAGTAAAGGACTAGTGCTTACAAATTGACCTTATTTTCATATTTCAAAAATTCATGGTAGCAGTATGTCAGTGATCTTACCATTTCGAATACATTAAAACACAAAAGTACTCCCTTGGCAATACAATATTGTAAGGATTACAAAAAAACGTACTGATAGGTGCACCATAAATTTGTCCCTAGTTCGCAAAATTACAGGACAGGCTAGAGCAGAATTTTTTTTTTCCTAGAACAGAAGATGGACTTCAAAATTCAGTAGACATCAAAGCAATGAGGTCCAGTCCTCCAAACGATTAAGGCCAGTGTGGATACTCCTGGTCCTCAGAATCCATTTTAATTCCTCTTTATTGAGCAGGCTGCACATATCGCCTCCTCTTGGGGGGCTTTTAACTGCATCAATAATTGTCCATTTGAGTTCGGATTCGTTGTGATTTTTCGCAGAGAAATGGTCCACTAAGGGTGCATTCGGTGTCTTACACCGGATCCGACTCTTGTGTTGTCCAATCCGAAGGCGTACCTTTTGTGTGTTTTGCCCTATATATATTAGGTCACACGGACAAAAAATAGCATAATTGACATTAGAGCTATTACAGTTTGTAAAATGCTGTCTATGAAAAACCAAATGTTGATACAAAAAGTCTTTTCCCTCTATTGTACTTTGACAAACACAACATGAACCACACTTCACATGGCCGGTTAGTCGTGGAAGGCTCCATATGTCTTCGAGTGTATTCCCAATTTTAACTGCTGGCAATGCTGCCCTCACTAGATGCTCTTTGATGTTTTTGGATTACTTGAAAGCAAATAGTGGGCGCTCTAAATTGAGGATGCCTGCATTAAGAGTGTGCCAATGTTTACTCACACTCTTTTTCAAGGCATTTGAAATAGGTGAAGAAGTTGTCACACAAACAATGCGGTTCTGTGTAACCTTCTCCTTTGGATCAAGCAAGGTTTCTCGTGGGCAATACCAAGCCCTCTTGAGAGAGCGTCGGATCAGTTTTCTAGGATAGCCTCTCGCTAAAAGTTTAGTGGACAAAGTGTTTGCTTCTCTAAAGTAATCCTCTTTTTGAAAACAATTTCTTCTCAGCCGAAGAAACTGAGAGAAAGGCAAGGAGTCACGTAAAGCCTTAGGGTGGTTACTCTGGTAACTGAGCAGCGTGTTTCGCTCAGTGGGCTTTCTATAAAGGCTTGTAATTAATCTTCCTTCACTATGAAAAATATTTAAATCTAGGAAGGATATTTCTTGTGTGTTAGTTGATAAGGTAAACTGCAGGCCATTTGAATTATTATTTAGCCAATGCAGGAACTGAGCTAGGAGATCCATAGATTCGCCCCAAATCAAAAAAATATCGTCTATGTATCTCCTCCACAGGGCAATAGCACTGTGGAAGGGATTCATAGGCGAAAGGATACGATGGCATTCAAGATGATCCACATACAGGATCGCAAGATTGGGAGCAAAAATTGCTCCCATTGATGTCCCTCTAACTTGGCCATAGAATTGGTCCTCAAACATAAAAAAAAAAATTGTGAGGCAAATCTCTAGTAGTTGTAAAATAAACAGCATGGGTACTGCATTTGGCCGTGGTCTAGAATCCAAAATTTTCTCTATAACCAGAAGGGAATGTCTTTGGGGGATATTAGTGTATAGAGATTCCACATCTAAGGTACAAAGTACCTCAGATGTGGGATCATAGGGATGATCTTCGATCAAATTGATCATTCCCATACTGTCTCGTATGTAGCATTGAGTTCTTGGAACGAATTCCTTTATAAAGTAGTCCACATAATGACCTAAGGGCTCAAGAACCGAACCACAACCGGAGACTATGGGTCTTCCAGGGGGATTTTCTGCATTCTTATGGACTTCTGGCAATGTATATATTACCGGTGTCCTTGGAGATTTAATGTTCAGGAACTGGAATTCTTTATTGGTAAGGTATCCACACTCAAGAGCCTCAGATGTCACCTGGGTTATCATTTTTTGGATCTCTTTCGTAGGGTTATTGGGAAGCTTGCAATAATGTGCATTATTACCGAGTTGCCGCAGAATCTCCTCACGGTATTTATCCCTATCTTGCAAGACAATACCTCCTCCCTTATCAGCTGGCTTGACAATCACAAGATTGTTGTTCTTAAGGTCTGCCTGCACCTGTTTTTCTGCAAATGAGATGTTATAGGGTACAAATACTTTACTGTTTTCAATTTTAGCCAGGTCTTTTAAAACCAGTTTCTCTAAGGTAACTACTTCACTTGGTATCATGCTTCCTGTGGGCGAAAATATTGAAGGGGGCCTGAATGAAGTATTGGCGATTGGAGGAGTGGAAGGATTCAATAGAAAGAAGCTATGAAGCCTTATCTTTCTAAAAACCGTAAAAGTTCAGTCTGTACCTCTAAAAAATTAGGGCGAACAGTAGGGACAAATGAAAGTCCTTTATTCAGAATAGATAGTTCAAAAGCCGTAAGACAATGTTGGGTCAGATTAAAAATGGGTAACAAAGTGGTATCAGAAATGTCAGTCTCAATATTGATCATATCGGAAGGAAGGATCTCATTCACCATTGGTAATGCTGCCTGCGAGTGAATCGTTCCCCCGGAGGATTTGGCCAACGTTGTGGCTGTTTGCCTCTTCCCTTTTTGGGCTGTTCTATCTGGCCTCGCACTAAAAAAGGAGTTCTCTGTGAAGCATTTTGCCACTCACTGTTATCTGAATTGTCAGAAGATTCCGCTGAACTATGAGAAAAACCTACAATGTTTCTTTTTTTGTTATAGCGTCCCCAAGGACGTTGGTTCTGGGGGCCCGTGTAAGATCTATTGGAATAGAAATCTTTTGCAAGATATGGATGAACACGTTCAAGTGAGAATTGTTGTATATCTTTCTTCACTTTAATAGTTTTTTTATTTTGTTCTATTCTGTTGAATTCATCAACAGTCTTCTGGAACTCCTCTGAAAGTTTTTTATGTCAGTAGGGGGAACCTACTCTTTTATTTGTTTTTCTAGATCTTGAATCTCTGCAACAACTTTATTAAGTTCCTTGGTGGCAATATCTATTCCAAGCGCCAACCAGTGCCTAGAGCAGGTGGTGCTGATGTAACTATATCTGGTGGTATATTTGGGATTATCTGTAAATACCCCCGGTATATTGCGTACCACTAAACCTTGTGGTATAATTTTTGCCCGTAAGTAAGCGATCCTGTATATGGATCATCTTGAATGCCATCGTATCCTTTCGCCTATGAATCCCTTCCACAGTGCTATTGCCCTGTGGAGGAGATACATAGACGATATTTTTTTGATTTGGGGCGAATTTATGGATCTCCTAGCTCAGTTCCTGCATTGGCTAAATAATAATTCAAATGGCCTGCAGTTTACCTTATCAACTAACACACAAGAAATATCCTTCCTATATTCAAATATTTTTCATAGTGAAGGAAGATTAATTACAAGCCTTTATAGAAAGCCCACTGAGCGAAACACGCTGCTCAGTTACCAGAGTAACCACCCTAGGGCTTTACGTGACTCCTTGTCTTTCTCTCAGTTTCTTCGGCTGAGAAGAAATTGTTTTCAAAAAGAGGATTACTTTAGAGAAGCAAACACTTTGTCCACTAAACTTTTAGCGAGAGGCTATCCTAGAAAACTGATCCGACGCTCTCTCAAGAGGGCTTGGTATTGCCCAAGAGAAACCTTGCTTGATCCAAAGGAGAAGGTTACACAGAACCGCATTGTTTGTGTGACAACTTTTTCACCTATTTCAAATGCCTTGAAAAAGAGTGTGAGTAAACATTGGCACACTCTTAATGCAGGCATCCTCAATTTAGAGCGCCCACTATTTGCTTTCAAGAAATCCAAAAACATCAAAGAGCATCTAGTGAGGGCAGCATTGCCAGCAGTTAACATTGGGAATACACCCGAAGACATATGGGGCCTTCCACGACTAACAGGCCATGTGAAGTGTGGTTCATGTTGTGTTTGCGAAAGTACAATAGAGGGAAAAGACTTTTTGTATCAACATTTGGTTTTTTATAGACAGCATTTTACAAACTGTAATAGCTCTAATGTCATTTATGCTATTTTTTGTCCGTGTGACCTAATATATATAGGGCAAACCACACAAAAGGTACGCCTTCGGATTGGACAACACAAGAGTCGGATCCGGTGTAAGACACCAAATGCACCCTGAGTGGACCATTTCTCTGAGAAAAATCACAACGAATCCGAACTCGAATGGACAATTATTGATGCAGTTAAAAGCCCCCCAAGAGGAGGCGATATGTGCAGCCTGCTCAATAAAGAGGAATTAAAATGGATTCTGAGGACCAAGAGTATCCGCACTGGCCTTAATCGTTTGGAGGACTGGACCTCATTGCTTTGATGTCTACTGAATTTTGAAGTCCATCTTCTGTTCTAGGAAAAAAAAATTCTGCTCTAGCCTGTCCTGTAATTTTGTGAACTAGGGACAAATTTATAGTGCACCTGTCAGTACGTTTTTTGTAATCCTTACAATATTGTATTGCCAAGGGAGTACTTTTGTGTTTTAATGTATTCGAAATGGTAAGATCACTGACATACTGCTACCATGAATTTTTGAAATATGAAAATAAGGTCAATTTGTAAGCACTAGTCCTTTACTAATTTTCTATTTAGTTTTTAATCGTTTACTATAAAATTATTTTTCTGATACTAGTTTGGAATAAGGTTTATCCATGAAACTGTTTGTTGTGAATATAGAACTGTATTTCCATAAGGATATGTGAACGTGGGGTCTCTTGATTGACAGATTACGATATATTGGCTAGGGTACTTACTTTCTCTATAAACAGTAAGCTGTTTTACTGGATGAATTACTTTCCTAATAACTGTTTAAATTGCTCTCCCAGTGGAAGTGTTTCTGGTATTCTTAATGGGCAATTCAGAAGGGGGGTTTTGTGTTTTTTCACCCTTACAAAATGGCCGCCGCAATTGTATGTAATAATCACTTGGTTACTTGATTCTGAACTGAACAATAGACCTGTTTACCTAGTCTAATTGTTTAATTTTGAGGTGCATAATTATTGCTGTGAAGTTTACTACTGCAGTAGCAGACAGCATTTCTGCGCTTTCGTATTTCGGCAGATATTTGTCTTTTTCTACTTTAAATGATTTACAGCCACATGACTACAGAATATATAATATACTGTTGTTCTTGGCTAGTAGAAATTCTTTTTTGTGAATTTTCGAGCCCGACATGGCTGTTATTTGGTGCAATCCTTAATTATATTTCGACATTTGTCCCCTTCAAGATGGCCCCCAGAGAGGCCACTGAATTCTCACAATTCTTGCGCATCACATGACTATGATCATGTGATCTTTTTTCCCTGTTCAGGGTAATTTTTACGGAGGATTCTTTCCGCCTTGAATAGATCGAGTATTATCTCAAGGGCACTCCCTATTTGTTTTATGATGCGCCAGACCCCCTATTACGGAGGCTTTCATTTCATTCGAGAGGTAAGACAGCTTTAATGCACTTCCATCCAGCCATTACTACAATTGATTCCTTTCTATCGGTAAAATGTTTTTCTGCAATAACCGAGTACTCTATCGGTCTGCTTTGCAGGATCTGACCCTGAAATCGATTGAGTATTGACTCGGGCAGATGTTACATTCTTCATAACGACGCGTACGAACCAACCCCTCCCTCTCTCCCCCCTTTATCGTCATTCCACCAGTGAGATGGTTTCTATGCACTCTGCTATAGTCGCTTTTTCTATTATGGAGCATATTCTGAGCATTCCCTTGATTTACTCTGTAGAAATGCACCAAAGAATTATCTGTGCCCATACTTGAAATCATTGTTTTACGATCAATCGTTGGAGCCACTTATTGGTAAGCACAATTCTGGACTCTTTATCTGCCATGTATTGGTGCTTATACTCTACTTTTGCGACCCTAAAGTCATCCCCTTACGTTTTCTAGATCTTCCCAGATTATTGCATGTATTGGCATTTTTACACAGTACCCTTAGAAGAGTTTGATCCTAAAAGAGGTATGTTGTGCCTTATCTATTTCATAATGCTCTATGGTGTGGAATCAATTGAACTCCACTATAGCACTAAATTTCGTGTCCACAGCAAGTGATTTTTGAATGATTTTGCGTAGTAGTAATTTCTCGCACTTATCCGTCACCCACCCGCCAAAACTTCATTAAATAACGTTACATGAGTCGCCACCACACAGTACTTGATATACGGGTTCCTGCTTAAGTCACAAATTCAGAGATGTATAGTTTTGAGTTTATAGGGACTCTTTCTTTCTTTTTGTTCAGAATTATGGTTTATATGTAATTTAAAATGTACTAACTTGGTATTTTTCTTTTCTTTTTTCTCTTTTGTTTATTCTGGTTACATTCTATTGTCTTCTTTTATGTATGTATTTTTGATGTTATGTATTATTTCTGGCAACCTTTTTTATATATATTGTAAAGGCATGTATTAATATGTCCTGAAGATGATCCCGCATTAAAAAGGTCGTCGACAGCTTACACTTGATGATTTCAACACCTTTTTATTGCGAAATCACAGAAAGTGTATTTAATTATTATAATTTGTCTGTTTAACTGTGACTAATTTACAGACCTTTTTCTTGCCTTGTATTTGTTTGTTTTTTATGTCTGTATATATGTGGTAGTTGGACACAGGCTTGTGTCCCACTTGGTAATTGTTTAATACTTTTGCCACATTTGATCGTATTAACTATTAAAATTGTCCGGCTTGACATCTAATATAGATTCCAATTTTGGTCTATATTTATTTTTGCCTTGATATTTGAATTGTTGTTTGGGACCATTGTCTCTTGAAACACATTCAATCTATTCTGCTGTCAGTAGAGTTGACAACTTGATACCAGTTGCGCATCAGCGCTACAGAAAACACTGAATTCAGTCTTGATTAATTTAAAACAGAGACAATTGCACTATGTCCTCAGATTTTGTTAACGTTTGAACAGTAGGAAATTCAGCCTTCATTGATTTAATACAGAGACAATTACAGACAGCATGCAAGTTAGCCTTGATTTATGAAAGGAAGAGTCAATTTTATTAATGGATGCCACAAAAAACGTTCATCTATGTCTGTACTAAGTACTACCTTCAAGTGTACACTGCGATCAACAGAGTTCACCACTTGATACCAGAAGCGGTGAAGCACTACAATCAACATTGAATTAATTCTCGATTTATTGAAGACAGAGACAGTTCTACTGTGTCGTCAGATTTTGTTAACGTATGTGTCAAAAAAACCTTTGTTGATGTTTCTGTGGACTCTTGTCAAAATTTACTCTGCCGACAGCAGAGTTCACAACTTGAATTCAACTTTCCATCTACACTACGAACAGTTGGGAATACTGCCTTGATTTATGTAATGTAGAGACAATTCTACTGTATATGTTCAGATTTCTTTTACATAAGTCACAAAAATCATTCGTCAATATCTGTGCTGACAACTGCCTTTGATCTACATTGTGAGGGCTCACGATTCAGGTGGAACGGCGATTGCACATGACGCATTCCAATAGCCAAGAGACATTGTACCAGTGCGACCCGCCCGAACCACGAATTATTGCAGGGTGGGCACATGCTGAGTTCTTCAGGTACCACTAACTCACTGCACCACAAGTCATCTCCACGTGGTCTTATTAAGGCAGAATTCACTAGGCAAAAAACATTGCTCCCAGTGCGGCCTGCCCGGACTACGCATCATCGCAGGTTATGTATACGCTCAGTCCCAAAGGTACTACTAACTCAGTGCACCACAATTCATCGCCACGTGGCCGTATTCAAGCAGAATTCAATAGAGAAAAGACATTGGTCAGAATGCGGCCCCCCATTACCACTCAATATCGCAGGGTACGTGCAAGCTCAGCACCAAAGATACTACTAACTCTGCACCATAAATCATCGCAAAGAAGAGTGAACAGTTTTATGTCACAGTGAGGCATACTGTCACTTTTAGATGGAATTCATGCAGAATTCAATCGACAAAAGACATTACTTCAATTACTGTGCCTCCCCGCCCCGACCACGCATCATCGCAGGGTACGTGCAAGTTCAGCGCCAAAGGTACTACTAACTCAGTGCACCAGAAATCATCGCCATGTGACCGTATTGAATGAGATGACTTATTTAGAAGAAAATATATCATAGTTTTTGGAGATATACTTCAACTTACTTCTGTGAGTGGACAACCAATATTTATTAGGAATAATCTGATTCTGATAATTTTGTTGCTGAAGAATCTATAACCATCAATAGCACTTTTCCCCCCCCCCTCAAAATACATACAATCCAGTATGCAACATTCAATTCTTGGAGTGCAGCCCGTTCAGACCACGCATCATCGCACGATGAGCACACGCTAAATACCAGACATACCACTAACTCAGTGCACCATAAATAATAACCACAACCCTTTATTAACACACAATTCTGTAGTAAAAAAAAAATTATCCCCAGTGCGGCCTATTAGGACCACACATCATCACAGGTTACGTATACGCTCAGTCCCAAAGGTACTACTAACTCAGTGCACCATAATTCATCACCACATGGCCGTATTCAGGCAGAATTGAACTGATTCTTCGTTCATTATCTATAAAGTGCAGTACCAAATAAAGTAACCTCCCTCAAACCTACACAAAATCGCCACTTGCCCTTACTAAGCCAGAATTCACAAGACAAAAAACATTACTATCAGTACGTCATGCCCAGTCCACACATCATCGCAGGCTCCACAGAACCTTGTTTTTTCAGGTACCACTAACTCAGTGGAAACCAAAATAAGTATAACACCTATCAAAACCGAGAAAATATCCCTTTAGTATGCTTCCTTCAAATCTTTTTTTATATCACTTATAGATTTAATTGAATAATCAAATGCACGCTGCATACATGTTCGATCTTCCACTTCCACTATGATTGCTGATGATGCACTCCACCCTAAGATGTACACTGCGGAAAGCAGGGTTTACAACTTCAATTCACCTTTGCATCTACACTATAGACAGTATGAAATTCAACCTTGATTTATTTAATGCAGAGACAATTATACTATAGTATACAGATTTTGTTAAAACAAGTGAAAAAAAGCATTGTTCTATAACTGTTCTGACTACTAGCTTCCATAAACACTGTGCACAGTAGAGTTCACAACTTGAATTTACCTTTTCATCTACACTACAGACAGAATTAAATTCAGCCTCGATTAATTTAAAGCAGAGAAAGAAATAGTGCTGTTGCACTGCTAGTATGCGCAAGCTCCTTCAATCGTTGTATTCTGTGAACTATGATAACAAAGAATGTAGAAAATTGCGGCAAAATGTACCTCCACCACCGGCAATACCAGAGGTCTGGGACATCACCTTCAACATCGACACATGACATACATCCCCATTTTCAGAAAGTTAGAATGCACTACGTGAAATTCAATAATTTAATTTGTTATGGGGGGCAATCAGTAGACCTAGTTTACAAAGCAATTGCTAACATCAATGCTAGTTTTTTTCCCCCTCCCTTAAAGTTCATATAGCCCAGTATGCAACAGTGAATGGTTTGAGTGCAGCCCCCTCAGACCACGCATCATCACAGGGTGAGCACACGATAAACACCACACGTACCACTAACTCAGTACTCCGTAAATAATCGCCACGTGCCCTTGTTAAGGCAAAATTCAATAGTCAAAACACATTTTTAATAGTGCGGTCTGCCTGAACCACGCATCATCACAGGCTCCACACAAACCGCACCTACTTCAGTGCGCCACAACTCATGAACCCTTCTCGATAGAATGTTCTGTACATTATTTCACATACAATATTCCTACCTTTATACAAGTAATAAACAGTTATGATTAAATATCTGTATATGATATCATGATTACTATTCTACTTGTTACCAACAACAATGTACTAAAATGTAGTCGTTATATATCAGAAACAATGGTTCACGTGGCACATTAGTTGTATAATTAATCAATATTACAACCGTTAATCAATAACATATAAGGAGGGTTTAGAGAGGATGTCCAAAAGTGAAAGAAACTCTACACAATAAGATGTTTAATCATCATTTATATTTCATTTTTTTCAAACCATCATTTGAATTTTTTCAATCAAATTTACATTTATGCACATATAGTGTTTTGAGTACAAAAGTGCAGAAGTGACCCAAAGTATATTAGAAGAACCAAAAAGCAACATAAATTAACATTTACAAAGTAAATTATATAAGGTTACTAAGGGGATTATTATACAAAGAAATTAGAAAACGACCATTTATTTAATGAAAATGACAAGAATATATGTCCCAGTGACTATCATAAATCCTAGCCGCTGTTTGTAGGGTTCGTTTTCTAGGGGCGTCGGCGGCGTTTTGACCCAATTAGTATAGTGGGTCTCGTCAGGACTGGAGAAGTGTAGGGGACTTAGTTGACCCAGCCGGGTACACTGTAGTGGTGTAATTACACAGTCTCTAGTTGGATGAAGACTGGATAAGTCATTATGGCAGTCAAGGCGGCACCCGATAATACAGGTATGCTCTTATCTATATTTGTAGTCCACTGCCGAGTTGAATGAAGGAAAATTTTCGTGGTTGCACAATGGCAACATCCAAGCGGGACGATACCCGATAGCGTAAAGCACAATCGCCTGTTCGCTCTTCCTGAAACGGGAATCGATTCTGGAAGAGCGAACAGGCGATTGTGCTTTACGCTATCGGGTATCGGTCGTTTTCTAATTTCTTTGTATAATAATCCCCTTAGAAACCTTATATAATTCACCTTGTAAATGTTAATTTATGTTGCTTTTGGTTCTTCTAATACACTTTGGGTCACTTCTGCACTTTTGTACTCAAAACACTGTATGTGCATAAATGTAAATTTTATTGAAAAAATTCAAATGATGGTTTGAAAAAAATGAAATATAAATGATGATTAAACATCTTATTGTGTAGAGTTTCTTTCACTTTTGGACATCCTCTCTAAACCCTCCTTATATGTTATTGATTAACGGTTGTTATATTGATTAATTATACAACTAATGTGCCACGTGAACCATTGTTTCTGATATATAGTGTATACCCTGGTTCTCTAGTGAGTAGGGTCTCCTTGTCTCTGTTGTGGATAAAATGTAGTCGAGCACACGTGCCCGTACCCACTTCAACTATCTATCTGTCTCTGTGTATTTATTGTGTTTGTAAAATGCTGCTCCTCCGCCCTACCACGTTATATTGTGCTATAAATAGCGTATGCAACTAACTTACCTGTGACAGTCAGTGTGGGCTATTCCTCTTTTTTTAAATTTTCTTTAAAGTATATTTATATAGTGCAAAATCAACCCAAAACTATACCAGCTATTTACATGAGCACCATATTTACAATACATTTTCAGGCACGTGTACATTACGTCATTACTGTACAATAACAGGATGTGCATGCAACTCCGAGACTCGAACACTGATTTTCAGCATCAAGTTGTATAGTGTACCTGAATGACCGCAAACGTATATAACTTCGCTGCCCTTCATGTGCCAAAAACTACAACTTAAACCTTTCACAGCCCTGTATTACTACAGCTACAACACTCCACTGAATGTACAACAAACATTCATAATCACAGAAATGCGTCATGTCGACCATCTTTTATGTATGCAACTATGAACGAATATAGAGTCAGTGATACCCCGTACCTTCCATGTTGGCCAAGTTGTGGAACTTTATAGATATAATGACACATTTGCTTTTAAGAACCGGGTGATGTCAGCACTACAAAACGGACACCCGAATAACTTAATTTCTCATATAGCTCACGATGGGGCCACGTCCATAGCTCCAGAGTCATAGTTCAAAGCCTCACGCTGCACTGGCATACATCAGGCCAGCCCACTGCACTTATGCTTCCAGGAAAACACAACAACGCTACATGGCCCAGATTTCCATTGTAGTGATTTTTTAGTTCCAGGTCTAGTTGTCTGAACGGCACACACTCCCTCATGGCTGATATACACCTACACCATACCCATCCAGCACATACGTCACTACACATGCGTAGTGGTGGGTCCAAACCACCGTACAGTGGGCCCACCACTACGTGCGTGGCCTCTTTGGCCACTGAGTTAGTGGTACCGGAAGGACTGAGCGAGTGAAGAACCTGCGATGATGATGATGGGAGCACAAGTATGTCATTAGCCATACCGATATCAAGACTCAGCACCATACGTGAGACTTCTTAGTAGCAGATCGGGACTACATGATGTAAAAGGTGTCCTGTCCACAAAAAGGTAAGCAGTGAGGCCTGGAAGAGAATCGGAGGGAGTTGATGGGGTGCAGCAGACTGGATAAAAAAAAGCGACGCAGCGATTTGGACGACCGCAGTCCTATATAGTGTATCAAATTACATGTATATATTTTTTTCCAATAGCAGGAACGTTTTTATAATTGCTCAAACGTCCGTAATATAAACTATACAAATAGTTATTTTAAATATGAGAGGGAACGTGTGTGAAAGGGCGCTGTTATTCAACTCCACATTAAGATAGTAACAATTACCAATCATATCATCTTTCTTTTACTATCTTTTAGGTGTAGAGCTTCAGGGTGCATTATGTCCCGGCACATGGTGAAAAACACACTGGTGACAGAAAGTTGAGCTGCAAATATTCTTTGCAGTCACTCTCTCACTTCCTCTCTCCTTTGATAAAAAAATTACACACAATGTTAACTTCCTTTTTATCTTACAGGTTGTGTTTCACAAATTGGCGTCCCCCCAACACCTTTAAAACTCAATGTACGAGGATTCTGCGATGATGCGTGGCCATCGTGACAACTTCTGAGAAAGCTGCTTCGACACGTAGTGCACCCTCTTTGAATCAGGCCAATGGCAGAAGGTGAGCAAAAAAGCTTGTTTCCGAAACAACCACAAGTCGTCAGTAAAAGGAGAAAGTGGGTAGTGTGCAGCAGCTTCACAGCGTAGGAATGTACAATTACCTCCGAGCACTGTGAATAGATAGGTTACAACAGTCTGAGGGACAGATTTAAAAGTCCCCTGCGCCACTTTTGTGTCACTTTTAACATGGGAATAGTGGGGCAAGGAGTTTTTAAATCTGCCTCTGACTTCCCAAGAAAAACACTCACCTCCGGATTCTGCGAGTCAATGGGGTGCAACAGTCTAGATACGCAATATTGAGAACTCACCGCTATGCAGTGGGAATGCATGGGATATAGTACTTTGGAAAAAAACAGCGCACAGACACCTCCTTGCAGTGGAACTTGTTGTAATATAATATCCTGAGTGTACAAAAAAATAAACCAAAAATATTCGTCTGCATTGGTATGTACTATGCTATTACTAATCATATATACTATCTTTCAGATCACTAAACTGGAGGGTGCACTATGAGCAGCACGCCCTTGGACAAACAACGGAAGCAAAAGGTGAGCTACGAGTATTTTCTCCAGTATTAACGGCTGCATCTATAACTTTCTCTCTCTCACACTTTTAATGTTGTTTTTTCTCTCTTGTTCTCGCTCACTTTCACTCACATCGTTTCTCTCTCTCTTTTTTTAAATTTCTTTTTATTAACTCACACAATATGAAAAACAAAAACAAAAAGGTTACACTGGGTGGCATCCGAACATACAGTAGTTGTTGTCCAAGTTACAGAATACAATGCAAATAATATCAAATGCGGTCAGGGATCCTCCGACACAACATGATTGTCCTGCGTGGCGGGGGGAGCACAGATATCTCCTCTGTAGCCGTTCCAAGGCCCCCAAATTTCCCCCCACTTTCTGGGCCTACCCCAGGCCACGTATACAGATCGCTCTCTAAACATGCACCAGTCCAGGTACTCCATCCATTTCCCGATATGTGGGGACTGATTAGCCCGCCCATAATTGGGCGATATTGCGCTTGGCAATAGCACATGCCAGCGTGACCCATACCTTTCCGTGAGACGTAAGATCAGTTGGTTCCCAGACATTCAAGAGACAACGGCGTGCCTCCAACTCAAGGCCAACGCCCCACACCTCACGTATCTTGTCATGAACTGTTGTCCAATATCTCCAGATAACAGTACAGTTCCATACCATATGCATAAACGTTCCAGCCTCACCGCATCCCCTTCGACACTCACCACTCGCACTCACCACTCGCAGCCAAACCCATTCGCACCAAACGTGGGACCGTAACATAGCAACGATGAAGAACCTTCAATTGCACCAATCGGAGTCTCATTTGTATAGCGATCTCCCTTGGGGAAGACACAGCCTCCCTCCAGTCTTCATCATCTAGGATCAGACCGTCTGCGTTCCATTGTTCCCTAAGAGCCACGAGCGGATTGTCCGTGTGATTAGCAAGCTTTTTATAGATCATACAGATCGTTTTTGTCGGAAGATGACCGTCCAACACCCGATCCTCCAATGGGGAAGCCTCTGGGGGCGTAACTCCCCGGGGGATACCAGCCAGCAACGCATGTCTTATCTGTATGTATCGAAACCGCTCGCTCTCTTGCAATTGATGCCGTTCCTGAAGAGTCTCAAACATAAGGATCCCATCCTTACCCCACATATCTCCCACCTGGGAAATCCCAATGAGGTCCCACTTGTCGAAACCTTTAGTCTTCCATAAACTACCCAGGCGCTCAGCATTCAATAGTGGCGTGGCCAAAGTTATTTTCCCATCCCATTCCCAAGGGAACGATTAGCCTCATGCCACACCTGAACAGCTACCGCCGCAGGCCCAACCAAGGGAAAGCACCCCTGTCTGGCATCCAGTGCCCTAGAGTACTCGCCGCCAGGTATCTGACCACGATCCATAGCGTATCCGGGGTCAAGCGGCGATCCGTAAATTGCATGATTGATTGCCGCCACCTGAGACGCCCAGTAATACTTCCGGATATTTGGTAGGCCAATCCCCCCGTCATACCATGGTAGCGTTAGCTTAGAAAACGCAATTCGCGGCGTACCATCCCAAAGGAGCTGCTGCTGGAGAGACTCAATCTCCTTAAAGTAAGACAGGAGAACCGGATCTATGGAGTTTTGGAGTGCATACAGGAAGCGGGGAAGAGCCATAATTTTGAACAGGATGCCACGTCCCAGCAGGGAGAGCGGCAGTGACTTCCATCGCACCACGTCCCTCTGGAATCTAGCCAGCGGGGGTAACAAGTTATTGTTATACCTACTCTGGGGGTCTAATGACACGAAAATGCCCAAATACCGAAACCCCACCAACTCCAATCTGACCGGGCAGCCCGCGGGGACAGAGGGGGGATCACCGCTTAAAACAAAGAGAACAGACTTTGCCCAATTAATGGCAAAGCTGGAATATCTCCCAAATACCGCCAGGACATCCAGAAATGCAATCAGAGAAGTTGGGGGGGGGGACAAGTATAATAGGATGTCATCCGCGTAAAGTGACATCTTGTCCTCCCACTCGGACGTCCACCTAAGCCCCCTGATTGACCTGTCCCAGCGGACTCACGCCACGAGCGGCTCAAGCACCAAGGCAAATAACAGCAGGGAGAGAGGACATCCCTGTCTGGTGCCCCTCCCCAAGGGAAAGTCAGCAGATCTATGATTATTTACCACGACTCTAGCCAGGGGATCGGAATATAAAAGGCAGACCCAAGTCGCAAACTCCGGACCAATGCCCAACTTACTCAAGACGGCAAAGAGATAAGGCCACTCAACTCTAGCAAAGGCCATAGTGGCCTCCAGGGATAATAAAACTGTCGGCTCGTGTATTTTCGATGCGCCACCCAGGACCCCATGCAACCGGCGCAAGTTAAGGGCAGTATTGCGGCGGGGCATAAATCCGGACTGATCCGGATGGATCAGTGTTGTAATGACCTTAACCAGTCGAGTCGCGAGCAATTTTGCAAAAACCTTCGGTTCGGCATTCAGGAGGGAGATTGGCCGGTATGAGGAACATTCCGTCTTTGGTTTACCCTCCTTTTGCAGGACTACAATATTAGCGACTCGCTGATCGTAAGGAAGCCGACCCCTCTCCTTGCTCTCGATGAACATATCCCTAAGGAAGGGAGCCAACTTGTTTGCATTCACTTTATAGAGCTCAATGGGGAGCCCATTAGGGCCAGAGGCCTTCCCAGAGTGAACCCCTCTGATGGCCTGCGCCACTTCATCATTCGTGAATGGGGAGTCTAGGTAGTCCCTGTCTGCATCGGAGAGGGTGGGCATTGGAATATCACGTATCATATCTGCATTTTCGGACTCGGTGTACCTGCTATTGGCCGCATACACCGCCGTTTAGTAGCCAGCAAATTCGTCCACAATCTGCTGCGGATCCGTTATTTTATCCGAGCCGACGGTCTGCAGTACCAGTACCAATCGTGAAACCCATTCCCCTTTTTCCAACCATGCTATTAACTTCCCAGCCTTATCACCATGTTCGTACACTCTGCTCTGGGGATCCACATGCTGCATCTTTGCCCTATCCCGAGCCAGACTCCTATACTCATCCCTGAGGAGGCGGAGGCGGTCCTTTCCCTTCGAGGTGGCGTCAAGCGACACCTCCCGTTCTAATGCCAGTAAGTCGGCTTCCACCTTGTCAACCTCAGCTCGGCACTTCCTCTTCTTCCCCGAAATAATCGACAGCAATTTCCCTCTAATAACAGTTTTGTAAGCTTCCCTCAGGGAACACTTTGAGTCCACCGTGCCCACATTATCCTGAAAATAACTGTCGGCGACCCGCACAATTTCCTTAGTCTCCACGAAATCAGCCAGCTACCTCCGGGACAGCAACAAAGCCCGAGCCGGGTGCCTATCCGTCTCACCATTCATCACCGCATTAAAATCACCACCAACAATCAGGACCCCAACAGGCAACGTTAAAAAGATCTTACACGGGGGCGTGGCTAGCAGCCTGAGATGGCGGCAGCTTAGAGGGAGAGCTCCGCGGTTGAAGCGGCCTCCGGACGAATCCGAACACTTATCCGATCTCTAATACGACCCTGCGGGAAGGGGCTGAAGCCTGGGGCCAGGCGGCACGCCCGACAGCAACCTGCCCGAAAATCCAACTGCGGGAAGCAAAGTTAGACGTGTGCCCGCTCAGGCCGCTGAACAAATCTGGAGCCGGGGACCTGCCTGCAATTCCAGAGCCGACAGGAAGTGCGGCGGGCTGGGCGAGAGGGAGCCGGAAGCGGCCGCTCGCTACGGAGCTACTGGAACGAGAAGAGACCGCACCTCACCACGACCGCCGGGGCATCTGCCTCCAGCGCCCGAGAGACGGGTCGCCACCGCCTGCTGCCCGGTGAGTGCGGGAAACGGGCCAGGCCTCTGCACAGCGACGGCCGGACCCCTCCATCTGGGCCCGAGGCCGCCATCTTGCCCCCGATCGCCGGAGGAACTGAAGCATAGACCTGCGAGGGTGCCGCGGAGAGTAACGCGGCACCCTGTCCAGCAAATAAGGGTCGGGCGGCCATCGAACGGGCCACAGGGGGCCTGGCGCGAAGAACGCCGATATTGTGTGAGGTGTCACGGGGCGGCCATTGGCACACCAGAGAGCGAGTCCACTTCGACACGAGCCTCACGAACATTTCGCAGCACGGTGAAGCCGCTCATATTGGGCGCCCACACTGCACTGACCTGGACTGCTGGGACGCGGTATAGTTGGACCCCCGACATCATAGAGGGGGGTCCTACTCCGCTACTGGGCACCGGTATATCCCCATTGACTCTGCAGGTCAGTGGATGCCTCCCCGATTACGGCTGCAGTAAGCCCGGCAGGAACTTGGTGACATCAGCGACAGCGCAGGCCATCCAAAGGACCAATCAAAGCGACCGCCGAGGCGCAAATCCCGAGCACCACCCCAACCACGGGCTCCGTCCACTCCTTCGGCAACGCGGGTCAGTAGGCCCGGCGGACCACGCGGCGACACAGCTTCGCATGCTGCACTCGCCGGCGGACTAAGTGAGGAGGCGAAGATTTTGGCTCCCAGGAGCTACTAACGTGGTGGCGGGCCTCCACCGAGACTCTTACTGGGGAGACTGAACTTTTTGAGACCTTTATCCACAGTGACTACCTTATTGCGACATCAGCTGCCATGGCAGGCAAAGGGCCGAAGGGAGGCGGCACGCAGTCCCGCCTTGAGAGATATGCATATGACAAAACGACTTCTTCCCCACCAGACGCCAAAGCGCTGGCGAGCAAGACAACTGATCCGGCGGGTGGCAAGAAGGCGACCCTGGAGGACATAATGCGAGCTCTGACACAAGTACAGGCGACGGTGGGATCGATCTCGACGGAAATAACACTAATAAGAACCGATTTCCACAAGATGTCCGAAAAAGTTTCCTCGATGGAGATCGTGACCAAGTCTTTAGTGGAGGATGTCTCGGAGCTCCAGATTAGTGTGGAACGGATCTCGAAAGAAAATAGAGATTTGCGGGAAAAGCTGGACGAACAAGAAGGGCGCTCGAGACGGAACAACATCCGCATTATAGGAGTTCCGGAATCGGAAGACACGAGGGCGATGGACCTTTACGTGGAAAAACTGATCGTGCAAGAACTCAAACCCAAGGGTCTCTCCGCCTTCTTCTCAGTGGAAAGAGCGCATCGGGTCCCGGGAGGACGTCCGAAGCAAGGCGTGGCCCCACGGCCGATCATTGCACGTCTCTTCAATTTTAGGGACAGGGATGCGATCTTGCAAGCGGCACGAAATTCACCCCCAGTTAAACTTCAAAATTCGACCTTGGCGTTCTTTCCAGACTATACAGCAGAGGTCGCACGCAGGAGGAGAACATTCTTTGAAATCAAGAAGGAACTTAGGGCGAGAGAACTTCCCTATGCCATGCTATTTCCAGCCAAACTAAGAGTTGTGGCGGACAACAAAACTTGGTTCTTCGACACTCCAGAGGCGGCACACGACTGGCTGGAAGGCTGGAGACAGACGGGCCTACCTCGCCGCTCCACTAGACCCAACAAGCATCGTACTAATGGACTCCGTTCAGGCTCCCAAGCATCCGGTGGGGACACAGGTCCACACTCCCCTATGAGCGAGGCTCCCAAAACTGAGAATACTGACGATCAATGACTTCCTGGGTTCTGGTAGACTAGACTCCATGCAATGTTGGCCGGGCGGGCCGTCAGGAGTCCCGGACGGAGGTCCTCCGTGGACATGGAAGGAGGCCGCCGACTCCGGAGAGTCCCTCACCCCAACGAGCAAGTACTGTGTTTGGGATTTGGGTTAGGCACTCTGCTAAGTTGAGGGGGCGGGCAGTTCTGGGTCCGTCTAGCAGGGGGGCAGGGAGGGGGGGAGTTGGGAGTGGGGGGGGGTTTGGTTTATTTGAATTGTTCTACAGGTATAGATTGGAATCGTGAAGCACACACACAAAGTATGGCGAGCCCCTATCAAGGTACTAGATCGAGTTTCCTATGGTACATAGTTACTTTCACCTACAGAAGCAATGGTGCACAACACACGGGATGACATAGGGAGGGGGGCACATGGGACGGGGCCAACTGCACCTCTACACCTTTTGTCCTGGAATGTGAGAGGTCTGGGGGATAAGGTCAAGCGAGGTTTAGTATTACACAGTATAAAGAGATTCAACCCTGCCCTGGCCCTGCTGCAGGAAACGCACCTCACAGGAACGGCCACACGTGCTTTAGACAGGAAAGGTTACCGTATGATCGCTCATTCGGAATTTACTAGAGGGTCCCGTGGGACAGGTATACTAATGCATCGGTCCTCCAGATTTATACTCCAATCCACGGCGGTAGATACACAGGGGCGCTTTGCAGCGGCAATGGGACAATGGGAGGGGAGACAGTTGAATGTAGTATCGGTGTACATTCCACCGGGGCTTCATACGATAGCTCTCCCAGAACTAGGGAAATTTCTGTTAGAGCTCCCTGAAGGAGATCTAATAATAGGGGGAGATTTTAATGCAGTGGCACACAATACAATGGATAGACACCCGGCACGGACACAGGCTCCAGGTTCCTCCCGACTTAATGACTTCCTAGAAGCGCAAGGCCTGATAGACCTATGGAGACGCATACACCCAAATGACCAACAGTACACCTACCACTCAGCGGTCCATGGCAGTCTGTCACGTATCGATTATTTCCTGACACCGGGCCACGGGCTGTTCACTGTCGACGACGTGCTGATCAAACCGAGAGGGGTCTCGGACCACTCCCCATTGACATTGATTCTCTCCAGTCCGGAACGGTCCCGACAACGCATGTACCCAATATTCCCGGGTTACCTTAGGATCCCACAGGTGACCAAAGCGCTTAAAACAGCAACAAGGTATTACCTCGCAGAGAACACAGGCTCGGTCTCATCCCCAACGCTCCTATGGGAAGCCTACAAAACGGTTCTCCGAGGTCAAGCCATTTCTACTATAACAAGACATAGGCGCACCCAGAAACAGGAACTGCAAGACTTAGAGGACCGACTCGCCAAGGCAAATGAGGTTCACATGGCTGACCCGAATGGGGACACGCTGCACACTCTGCAGCTGTGTCAGCAGCGTCATACCGATCTTCTGCGCCAAAGGGTGGTTGCAAATATAGCAGACACAGCGAATAGGGTATACGATGTAGGAGACAAGGCAAGCAAACTCCTAGCCTGGCTAGAGAAGAAACGGGAGGGACAGAGTACCATTTTGCAATTGAAAGACCCGACGGGGGCGATGCACACCAGCCCAGCCGTGATAATCGAGCTCCTGGCTGATCACTTCCAGGAGGTGTATACCCCTGAAATAGAGGCTACACGGGCAATGGCGGAGACGGCGCTCACAGAAGTGCCCACCCGCACCCTGTCGCAAGATAATGTAGACGACCTAGAATCAGATCTGACGGCTGAGGAACTGCAGTCAGCTATCGCAGCGCTGCACTCAGGAAAAGCATTGGGCCCCAATGGGATTCCGATTGAGTGGTACAAAACCATGTCGGGGACACTTACTACACCACTACTCAACATGTACGTAGATAGTCTAGACCAAGGACGTCTTCTGCCTGATCAGTGCATGGCCACTATTGTGGCAATCCCGAAACCTGGCAAGCCCCCGGAGGAATGCGGCTCCTACCGGCCGATATCCCTCCTCAATGCCGAAAGCAAAATCTTGGCGAAATTATTGGCCAACAGGCTGCTGCCCCACCTGGGACACCTCATTCATCCAGATCAATCGGGATTTATGCCGCACCGAAGTACGGCGATGAACCTCAGACGCCTGCACGGTGTTATGGCGAGGGCTCCATTGTTGACGGGCGATGCTGCGATCCTCTCATTGGACGCCAGAATGGCGTTTGACTTAGTGGAGTGGCGGTACCTCTTTGCAGTCCTACATCACATGGGCTTCGGCCCGAAATTCATAGCATGGATTAGGCTACTGTATACGAATCCTGTAGCGCGAGTCACGGCAAATGGCCACACCTCCAGAATCATTCCGTTAGCAAGGGGCACGAGACAGGGTTGCCCGCTCTCACCGCTTCTATTCGCCCTGGTACTGGAGCCCCTGGCGACTATCATTAGGACCACGCAGCTCCTGCGGGGCATACAATGGGGAGATGGCTGGGAAGACAGAGTGTCATTATATGCTGATGACATGTTAATATATCTAGCAGACCCGGCGGAGGGGATTCCGGTATTGTTAGCACTGTGTGAGAGACAAGGGACTGCCTCCGGCTACAGGATCAACTGGAGGAAATCAGTGCTCTACATGCTACATGGAGCCCCACCGCGCCTGGGGATAGATTGCCCTTTGCTGGTGGAAGCCGTCTCCTTTCGATACCTAGGGATTCAGATCACACGAGACCAAGTGGCCTTTCAGGATATGAATTTAAGACCGTTACTCGACAGGTTGAAGGCGGACGTGCGCCACTGGAAGACACTCCCGCTAACATTGTTGGGCAGAGCGGCGCTTTTCAAGATGCTGGCACTGCCCCGGTTCCTCTATGTTTTGGAAAATACGCCGGCTTTGGTCTCGCCTTCCTTTTTTAGACAAATAGCAGGGCAGCTGTCGGGCCTGTTGTGGGGAGATCGACCGGCGAGGGTCGCGCAGGTGAAACTGGTTAGAGATTGGTACAGTGGGGGGATTGCACTCCCCAACCTGGAATTGTACTATTGGGCGGCGCACCTCAAGGTGATCAACCAATGGGTGCACGCACCACAGGAGGACCCAGCTTATTTGGCAGATAGAAGGCAGCTAGGCACTAATACACTTTTAGCCCCGCTTTACCACAAAGGCCTGATGAGGAAACTGATTGGCCCGACTAAACACACCATAACACTATGGCATAAAGCCCAATCTCGTTTGAAGTGGGGGGGGGTGATCACGCACCTTACACCCTTATGGGACTCTCAGTCACTGGGACACCTACGACGCTATAAAGGTTTTGACCGGTGGGATAGTATCGGAATCTCCCCGGTGGGAGACATGTGGACCAGGGAGGGAGTGGTTACATTCGATACACTGAGGGAGCAGTATGAGTTAAGTACTACTGAAACATACCGATACCTACAGATTAGGCATGCATTACTGGCTGTATTGACACCGGGCACTGAGGTCCCGGAATCGGCTCCTTTAGAGGACCGATTACTCACCGACTACATGGAGGTTTGCGCTACCTCCCTTACGTATCGCAAATTAGTCAACAACCTGCCTGACCCATTACAAAAACTGAAAGGAAAATGGGAAGTTGATATTGGTGACCTGGATGAGGCAGGCTGGAATGCTGCACTGGCTTCGCCGAGAGAAGCAGGAATTTCGGCAAAATTCCGATTGGTACAACTCAAAATACTACACCGAATATACTATACACGCACCACCCTACACAAGCTCCAGAGGGCAGATCACCCGTATTGTTTAAGAGGCTGTGGGGAAGAGGGGACACTTTTTCATACCCTGTGGTCTTGCCCAATTATAGTAGACTACTGGCGGCGAGTGATACGTACGGTCGCTCAGACCCTGAAGCTCCCGGTCATTCTTGACCCCAAATTATGCCTGTTAAATGTTTGGGACACGACAGATCTGACACTACATGGGCGCCAATGGGTAATTATTGGTATGATGCTAGCTAAGCGGGATATAGCGCAAAAATGGGGAGCGTCTGCGGCGCCAACACTGGCACAATGGTGCAGAAATATGGACATACTCATGACGGTGGAACGGGCGGTATACCAACAGAGGGCTAATCCACGTAAATGGAATAGAATATGGTTGCCATGGAACGAGTACAGGGGGGAGCCTTGTGACCCGCTACCGGAGGGGGAAGATGTAGATAGTTCAGAGGAGGAAGACGATATGGAATAAGGGTTGGAAGGAGAGAGTAATGAGGGTACAGGGGTATGAGCTGCCTTAGGACTTCCCGTGCCCTCCTGGCAGAACCGATGGATGGAATACCTAGGGACTGTATAATTCTGTCCGCTGTACTCATGCAAATGCGAAAAATGTTGCTTTCTCTATATGCCTCCGACACTCTAATCTATATACCTGAATGTTGAATGTTATGTAATTAAAGAAAATGTTGCAATTCTGAGGGGATGTGGCTGAATGTTGACACCGCGCCCGTTCTTGCCTGACATAACCGAATGTGATAACCTGTTGCAACAATAAAAACAATATTAAAAAAAAAAAAAAAAGATCTTACACAAGTCACGGAAAGTATCAGTCTGAAGGGCCGGTGGGACATAGACAGACAAAAAGGTGACAGTTCTCCCCTCCCATAGCCCCAAAATCCCAACATATCTACCCCTATTATTGGCCCACGTGGCCTGGACGGCCTGCGGAAAGGAGTTCTTGACCAGGATCCCCACCCCTCTCGACCCAGTAGTAAAACCAGCATGAGTGACCAGTTTGTATCCCCCTTTGTGTAGTGCCATACATCGCTTTCCCATGAGATGAGTCTCCTGTAATAGTACTACGTCTGGGGAGTGCCTCCGGATAAACTGGCCGACCATACCTCTCTTGATCTTGTCCCCCAGTCCGTTCACATTCCAACTTAGTGCGGAAATCCCAGCCACCCTTCTATCGGAAGACATTACAATGCCATAACTTTACAGGATCGACTGATGACACCCAATGTGAAATAAAACAACATACAATAAAAACTAAACAAACCTCATACATATACCTCCATCCCCCTCCCTGCACCCCTGCATACAGCTTGCGCTCATCCCCAACTAGCAGTGTGCCTGTCGCCCCCAACTAATCTACAAAGAACTAAAAGTAGAAAACAAAGGAGGACCTACGAGCGGGCCCATCACCCCCCCTCCAACTCTATGTGGATAGTCCCGCACAGTACAAACGCCTCAATGAACACTATTAACATATATCTGCAGGAAATCCTATCGCTTGCCCCTGTTGAACCATCCCCGAACAACTGTCTGCAGCCCCCTGCTGACCTCATTATAAACAAAGTTATTGTTCATCGGCTTTCCCTTGGTCACGGGACTCCTGGTCCAGCCGCTGAACACCCACCAACCAATCCGCAGCCGCTTCAGGGTTATCGAAAAACCAGGATTTCCCGTCAAGTTCCACTCGAAGGCGGGCCGGAAACATCATAGCGTACCTCATACCTTTGTCTCTCAGTTTCTTCTTGATCGCCAGGAACCTCTGCCTTTGCTTCTGCACCGCCTGGGTAAAGTCAGGAAAGAACAGGAGTGTCGCATTCTCAAACTCCAGGGGATCCGCGGCTCGAGCCGCCTGCAGGATAGCATCTCGATCTCGAAAATTAAGGACTTGAGCGATAATTGGTTGTGGGTTCGTCCCGACCCGAGGCCTACCACCCGGGACCCTGTGGGCGCGTTCCACCCTGAAAAAAATACTGAGGCCCTTAGGTTTAAGATGGTTGAGGATGAGGCTTTCTACAAACAGATCCATAGCCTGACCCTGGGGTCAGTGTCCTGGGGTGCCTACCCTGGGACACTGCTGTTTGCTTTGACAGGGCGGGACTCTCACGGCTCCCGCCCTCCCATAGCAAACTTAGTTTGCATTTTGAAAGACAAAGCAGTGAAATCTGTTCTCACTTTCAAAATCCAAAGCATATTGCTTGTCCATATGCAAGTTAGCATATCCCCTTGAGGAAAAGGAATGCGGGCTCCCGAAGAAAGCGGGAAGCCGGCGGGACCGTGGGGGCATAGTGGCTCCCCTCAAGGTCCCACACATTTTTTATAAGACCCAAGGGATACGATCCCCGGGAATATTAGAAAGTACTGATTGGGGCTATTTTTTAACAGAAAAAGTAAAAGCTGCGCAACCAGCGCAGCGCTCAGTGCGGCTCTCTGGTGTGCACGCCCTGGATGCACGACTCATAATCTGTAGGGTGCGCGACTCCAGCGCCCTTGATGCACAACTTCTACGCATTTGGGAGCCAGCATTACTTTTCCACATCACAACCTACCAACATGCAGCTCCCCATGTGGAAAAGCAATCTGATTTAGATTTTGAAAGAGAGAACAGATTTCCTTGCTATGAGAGGGCGGAGTGGTGGTCCCCGGGGCTTTGGAGACCTTACAGCCCCCCTCACCAGCCATGATTTTTTTTGTAGCCCCGGGGGGTAACAGGGCCCTCGAGTGCTCCTGGAGGGGGGGCCATGTACTCCCCCTCCCACAATACATAAACTCCTAAGGGGTGATGGTACCCGCGGCTTTGAGGATATTTGACCCCCCCCCACCATTTTTTTCTTTTTAGTCCCGGGGGATGATGATCCCCGAGGCTGGGGGGCCCCTCTGGGCCCCACATAAAATTTAATAATTTTGCCCCCTGGTATTTAACCTCCCGGAGATGAATTATTTAAAAAAAATCTATTTTATTTAATTTAATTTACGGCACAGTCCACGCACCCTACACGCCACTGCCGGTTTAAAAAAAGAAAGTGTGCCCTAGGGGTCCTTCTGGGACCCCCTAAGCAGGTCTAGAGGATAAAGTTATTTCTACCCTACCCCCTTTCTCTGTTTTGAACACATATTCTACTGACTTCCTCAGGTTCGCTTCTACCGAGGCACAAAATGGCTGCCAACAGTTCCTAGTTTCGAATGTTTACAACCGCTTGACAGCCAATTAGCACTGAGCGAGTGATCGGGACGGTGCGCTTATGATACGATGACAATCCTCGCACAATCCGCGGATCCCCTGCACCCATAGATGTATAAATGACTTTAACCGTAATTTTCTCAGGAACTACTGAGGGTCAGACTGATTTGCATATGGCCATGTCTGAACTGGGATGGCAGAGAGGGCTAAAGAACGGTGATGGATTAAACCAAGATCTCTTGACTGGGTGTGAGTGTTTGATTGGTTCAGATGCTCTGTCCATCACCACCCCCTTTTGTACGGCTTTGTTCGCCATAATTTGGCAGGGTATGCTCAGACGTGAGTCCCTTGCTCACTTTGCCACTGGATTCAAGCAAGCCGGGCTGAAGACGGCTGCAATGCCAGAAACCGGTCCACGGAAGCTTGTTTCCGGTCCAGGGAAGGCATAGCTTGGCAGTTCGGGCTGGACTGTTCCCATGAGGCACAGGGTCAGACTGATTTGCATATTGTATTGTATTGTATTGTAATTGCATTTATATAGCGCTTACTACCCCTGACGAGGCGTCAAAGCGCTTTTTCGGCGGGTAGCACGCTACTCCGGGACCCACAGAGGATTAGTGTTGAATTAGTATAGTGAAACATGCAAGTACATTTTAAGTGGTGGATAGGTTAGTCAGTTATTTGGATTTGGAATTATAGCAGAAGGATAGATGAAATATGAGGTAATTTCAGTGGTGTATATTAGTCTGTTACTTGGAGTGAGAAGGATAGCGGATGGATAAAAGGAGAAGAAAGATTTGCATTCATATAACACTTGTTACCCCTGATGGGTGTTGAAGTGCTTTTTGGCGAGTAGCACGCCACTCCGGAACCCATAAAGGATTAGTGTTGAAAATTAGTATAGTATAAATATGAAGTAATTTGAGTAGTAGATATGTTATTCAGTTATTTGGGCATTATATTAGTATAGTTGAATATAGAACATGGAATTTGAGAAGTGAACATGTTAGTCTGTTAATTTTTATAGAAAAAAGGATAGTGGAGGGATAAAAGAGTGAAGGTTTTTTTTTTTTATGAGAAAAAGGGCAGCATTTCTGGCCCCAGTCCCGATCAGTCTCAAACAGGCCCAAACAGGCAACTACCCTTGTCCTCTCCACCCTTGTCCTCTCCACCCTTAGCCTCGACGCCCGGGCTGAGACGCCCTAAGCCTGGCCTTTTTTGTAGCCTAGTAATAAGGTGACCCCTTCAGCCAATGGGAACCCTAGCCCTAACATTATCCAATCACAACATTAGCCCTAACTTCTAGAACCAATAGGAGACCAGGACCATGCAGCCAATCTTAACCCTAGTCCAAGCACCCAATCAGTTCAAAAACCCTGATCTCTACGTCCAGTAAAGGCCCTAGCCCTACCACTAGTCCCAATCCAAGTCCAAGCAGCCAATGGTACAGGTAGCCCTAGTCCCTACTTCCAATAGCAAGCCTAACCCTACTCTTAGTCCCACACCTGGTCCAACAACCAATCACACCAGAAGCACTAAATAGCTACTTCCAATTGAAGGTCTAACCCTAGCCCTAGTCCCACCCTACTCCCAACAACCAATAACATAGGAAGCCCTAGTCCCTACTTCCTATAGAAATCCGAACCCTAGCCCTAGTCCCAACCCTGCAATGATTGAATCACAGACCGAGAAACCAGTCAGAACCCTCAAATACCCAACCAATGAGGACATTAACCCTAACCCAATAGAAACACCAGATACAACCACCAATCAGTGTACACATGTGCCAACCACCAGCACACCATATAAGGTCCCAGCAACCTCAGACAAGGTTTGCTGGCCAGGGAGTTGGAAGCTGCTTGCTCCTGTTCAGAATCTCCTAGGAGACAGACAGGCTCAATCCACAACTTTGGACTTCAGCAGGTAAAGGCTTCACTAACTCGAAATCTAACAATACTGTTTGAATAAAGCTTTACTCCCCCTGCTGGCCAAAAAACAAAGTGCACAGGCCCCAGTAAATACAGCTCACAGAAGCACCCTCTGCTGTAGAAAATCCCTGTAGCTAGGGGGGGGGGGGCAGGGGGGCTGGCCTCACTGGCTTGTGAACACAAAATGGTGGCGGGGGTGCACTGTTTGAGCACACAGGCCTAAGCACAGAGCAAAGGAGAAATTTGGAGGGAAAACCGATTTGTCACCAAGGAATTAGAGGGACAAACTACAGAGGTTGGACTGCAAATCCCACAATTCAACACACTAAATGAAGGTAATCATGGGCAGGGAAAACCACACATTAAAAACACAACACAGGTGATAAAATATGAAATTACAGGCAGGATAAAACTACAATTTTTAACTGTAACAACCACAGGCATATACAGTAAACACAGAAAGTGAAAATCGTTTTTTAAATAACTTTTTGTCTTGGGAAGAGACAGCACTAGTCTGTCTCCTTACCACTTCCTGGACTCTGCTCAAAGCAATCTGGGGCACATGTGGGCTGCAACTCACAAGATGGAGGAGAATGATTTGGGGTGCACCCAGCAAGGCCTTCAGGGGCCTGGGCAGGTGTGAGAGGAGGGCTCAGACTTGCCTGGTAGCTGAATAGCCAATGGTCTGCTGGCCTGGGGGTGGGGTTTGGGCAGCTGCTTGCTCCTGTTCAGAATCTCCTAGGAGACAGACAGGCTCAATCCACAACTTTGGACTTCAGCAGGTAAAGGCTTCACTAACTCGAAATCTAACAATACTGTTTGAATAAAGCTTTACTCCCCCTGCTGGCCAAAAAACGAAGTGCACAGGCCCCAGTAAATACAGCTCACAGAAGCACCCTCTGCTGTAGAAAATCCCTGTAGCTAGGGGGGGGGGCAGGGGGGCTGGCCTCACTGGCTTGTGAACACAAAATGGTGGCGGGGGGTGCACTGTTTGAGCACACAGGCCTAAGCACAGAGCAAAGGAGAAATTTGGAGGGAAAACAGATTTGTCACCAAGGAATTAGAGGGACAAACTACAGAGGTTGGACTGCAAATCCCACAATTCAACACACTAAATGAAGGCAATCATGGGCAGTATGGCCATGTCTGAACTGGGGTGGCAGACTGGGCTAAAGAACGGTGATGGATTAAACCCAGATCTCTTGACTGGGTGTGAGTGTGTGAATGGTTCAGATGCTCCGTCCATCACCACCCCCTTTTGTACCGCTCTGTTCGCCATAAGTTGGCAGGGTATGCTCAGACGTGAGTCCCTTGCTCACTTTGTCACTGGATTCAAGCAAGCCGGGCTGAAGACGGCTGCAATGCCAGAAACCGGTCCTCGGAAGCTTGTTTCCGGTCCAGGGAAGGCATGGCTTGGCAGTTAGGGCTGGACTGTTCCGATGAGGCACAGGGTCAGACTGATTTGCATATGGCCATGTCTGAACTGGGGTGGCAGAGTGGGCTAAAGAACGGTGATGGATTAAACCCAGATCTCTTGACTGGGTGTGAGTGTTTGATTGGTTCAGATGCTCCGTCCATCACCACCCCCTTTTGTACCACTACTGAACAGATTGACACCATTTAAGCAAAAGGCATAAGTCTGAACTGAGGACTACCTCTTTGCCAAATTTGGTGTAATTCCGTTCAGCCGTTCGGGCTGTAGCCGTGGCTAAAGGTCCTATAGGAAATTGCATGGGGAAAACACGTTTTGGAACCCCCTATTTTCTCAGCCCTGCTTGATGAATCACCCCCAAACTTTCAGGGAGGGAGCGGAACTGAACTGGCCAAAAGTTTGGAAACTTTCAAGAAGATTCATCACTCGGCGCCAAAGTTATTGGCAATAGAATGTTGCGGATTTCGTATGCATAATAGGTCCTAACTATAACTACCTACTGGCAACCGCCAGTAGGTAATATGTATGTGTGCATATATATATATATATATATATATATATATATATATATATGTATATATATATATATATATATATATATATATATATATATATTACCTTCTGGCGGTCGCCAGTACGTAGTTATAGTAAAAACCTAGTTTCCATAGGAAATCCGCAGCATTCTATTTGGAATAACTTTGGCGTCGGTCGCGAATTTCTCCAAGAAAATGGCCTGCTCCACTCCGCACCTTCCCTGAAAGTTTGGGGGTGATTCGTCAAGTGGGGGCCGAGAAAAAAGGGGGGGGTCCCAAAACGTGTTTTCCCCATGCAATTTTCCATAGGGACCTTTAGCCAGGGCTACAGCCCGAACGGCTGAACGGAATTACACCAAATTTGGCAGAGAGGTAGATTTTGTTTCGCAGATTGTACTGTTTGTTAAATGGTGTAAATACGTTCAGTAGTTCCTGAGAAAATCATAGCGATATCTAGAGACGGAGTACAGTACGCATACCTTCCTGAGCACGAGCTGCATGCTGATTGGCTGTCAACTGTCTGTCAACACTCGAAACCAGGAAGTGTTGGCAGCCATCTTGTGCCTCGGTAGAACCGAGTCACAAGAAAACAGGGAAACAAAGGTAAAAACAAAGAAAAGGGGGCAGGGTAGAAACACCCTGACCCCCTAGGCCTGCTCAGGGGGTCCCACAAGGTCCCCCAAGGCCCCAAAATTGTTTATTTAAAAAAACAAATTCGCGGGGTACGCGTACACTGCCGATCCCCCCAAAAAATGAAGGCATCACTCTGCAAACGCGTCCCTTGGCGAATTTGCAGAGGGGGAACTAATTCCCCTTGAATACTGGGGGTCCCTGGGGGCCAAGTAGCCCACCAACAACCTCCAGTATGCACCAGGGGGCTGCCTTGCAGAGACATGTAAAGAGGCCATGCACCTTTTTACACCTCTCTGCAACGTAGCCCCATGGCGCATACTGGAGGTTCCTGGTGGGTTAGTTGGCCCCCAGGAACCCCCAATATGCAAGGGGAATTAGTCCCCCCTCTGTAAACGTGCCAGGGGGCTGCTTTGCAGAGAGGTGTAAAAAGGGGCGTGGCCTCATAACACCTCTCTGCAATGCAGCTCCCTGGCATATACTGGAGGTTCCTGATGGGCTAGTTGGCCCCAGGGACCCCCAATATGCAATGGGAATTAGTTCCCCCTCTGTAAACGCGCCAGAGGGGCTGCGTTGCAGAGAGGTGTAAAAAAGGGTGTGGCCTCATTACACCTCTCTACAATGCAGCTCCCTGGCGCATTCTGGAGGTTCCTGGTGGGCTAGTTGGCCCCAAGGGACCCCCAATATGCAAGGGGAATTACTTCCCCCTCTGTAAACGCGCCACGGGGCTGCGTCGCAGAGAGGTGTAAAAAGGGACGGGCCTCATTACACCTCTACCTCTGTGCAACGCAGCCCCCTGGCGCATACTGGAGGTTCCTGGTGGGTTAGTTGGCCCCCAGGGACACCCAGTATGCAAGGGGAATTAGTTCCCCCTCTGCAAAAGCGCCAGGGGGCTGCCTTGCAGGGACGTGTAAAGAGGCCACGCCCCTTTTTACACCTCTCTGCAAGGCAGCCCCCTGGTGCATACTGGAGGTTCCTGACCCCCTAGGTCTGCTCAGGAGGTCCCACAAGGACCTCCAAGGCCATCCAAATTATTATTATTTTTTTAACTCCCAGGGATAAGCGCAGGGTACGCGTACTCTGCCGACCCCCAAAAAAAAACATTAAGGCACCTCTCTGCAAACGCGCCCTCTGGCACTTTTGCAGAGGGCGAAATAATTCCCCTTTAATACCTGTTTTCAATTTTGGCTGTTAACATCAGACTATGCGAGTATATTTTATGCTTTATAACTGTGTGGACGTCATTCACCATTCCAACACGTCTGCCATTTATGCCATTCATATATATATATATTTTTGGTGATTTTTTTGTGATTATGGGAAGAGACTATCAACACTACTGACTCTGATCGCGTAATTGGTCTACTCAACACTTGTTAGCATAAGTTGGTTTGTATTGTACATAACGACCCTTTTTGTTTTAACTGTTTCAATTTTGCCATAGAAAGCATCATAGTGTATGTACTATTTCTGTAATTACGGTTGGCAATATCTGATCAGACTAAATGTTCCCTATAACCGTGCAGACGTTACTATTATTTTCCTCCTGTAACTTTGTAGACGATATTTACTTTTCCAACATGTCTGCCACTGATTTATTTTCTGTCCCATTATATATATATATTTTTTGTCCCATTTCTATGTCGCTGCGACCATGAACTTTATTAAATGCCGGTTTTGTTTGTGCTGGGTTACACGTGAACAAGGCTGTAGAGCTGAAACGCGTTGTGTAATAAACTGCAAATTCTAAATTTGGGTCCCTTTGCCTTACTGCCTGAGAGCGCAAGATGAACTTTGCTTCTGTGTGATGGATTAATTTACCGGATTGCTTCGCCGGTATTTGCGCCAACTTTCTTGGGTCCCAGCACTCCGGAAGAAGCGTTTTTCTTTGTGGATATATATATATATATATATATATATACCACAAACCTTCACCACTTCCGTAACACGGCGAAATGAAGACACGGACCCCAGGCTGTCGGCAAGGTAGATTTATTAACCTCTCAGGCGACGCGTTTCGAACAACGAATGCTCTTGTTCACACACCTAACACCTGGTCAGCTGACTAATTATATACATTTCTTTTTAGTGATGCTTCACCTCTCTAATGAGTCACGTGCTAACACCATGAACATAAACAAAATACTCTGTCATACAGTGCATGAATGCAACGCTGGGTCAGCAAAGGCACAAAAACAATATTGCAGCATAAATGCATGGTCTCCTTCTATACAAAATACTCTGTCATACAGTGCATGAATGCAACAAAATACTCAACTAAGGCACAAGAACAATATTGCAGCATGAATGCATGGTCTCCTTCAATGTTGTACATGTTCAAAATCAAGTAGCCAGAAAACACAATTATATGACATTAACCCTTCTATAAATAAGGCCAATTAAACAATGTATATACAAATAAATATTAACCTATTTACATTAATTATATACAATCCTTTTTTTATATGTGAGTGTCCCAAAAATAATTTTGGGTCCTATATTTGTCACATGTATATCAGGCGGATATTAAATCATGGCTCTAGTTTCTCGACTCCAAAGAAAGAAACTTCGCACTCGCAGGGGTTTTTTCGAAACTCGATTATTTATTTAGTGATCAGCAACAAACGCGTTTCGGCGCTATGCCTTCTTCCGTGTTACTGAAGCACAGCAGAAGCGCCCATTTTAAGGGGGCATCGTCAACATAGTGTTATGAAAACAAATGAGGGACCATAAACCTATCATTCTGTTGATCGCCATATTTGTAGTTTTTCATGTATCACAAGAGTAAAGCAATTCATAATCAGGCATGGAAATTAATCACATCAATCATTCATTCAATCATTTTTTAATCCTCAGATGCAATTGGATGCCATTGACATTTTTTCCGAAGCCATGACAAATAATTTAATCAAGTTCAGATCTAAAGGAAACAAAAATGTTGGAGAAAGCAACATCACAGTGGAAGAGAGAAAGGCAATCAGAAATCTCACACAGCATGTTAACATATTTATAAAACCCTCGGATAAGGGTGGGAACGTGGTCCTTCAATCTCGGGATGACTACTGTTTGGAGGCACTTTGACAGTAAACGAACAGTGAGTACTATGAAACTACTACTAATGAAATATATCAACAGAGCGTTAAAAAGTATGACGACTTGATTAGATCATGGTACATGAAGTCAATGCTGGGACAAGAGGAACATCTATTTTTACGAAGTACAAGTCCGGTAGTGCCGACATTTTAACACATTCCCAAACTACACAAAGACAGTGTACATCCTCCAGGAAGGCCTATTATCTCATCTCAAAATAGCTTGACTGAACATCTTTCCATATTCATTGACTACTTTTTGTTTAACTTTGTGGGCCAATTACAGTCCTATATCAAGTATACCAAAGACTTTTTAAATAAAATCACGGATGTGATATGGGACCCTTCGTACAAGTTGATGGTGCTAGATATAACGAGCTTATATACTTGTATAAACCGTAGCGATGGTCTATAGGCCATACAATACTTTCTAAACAAGTGACAGCTGCGCTACTGTGAACACAGCCTAACAGTTTATAGAGTTCTGTCTCAACAACAACATCTTCCTCTTTGGAGACAGATACTATCGACAGGTCTCCGGTACGGCAATGGGCACCTGCTTCGCCCCCAGCTATGCAAACTTGTTCGTTGGCTGGTGGGAGGAGCGGGTGCCCAGGTCGTACGGGCATGGTAATCAAAGAGGGGAGGTAATAAAGTAGTATTGTTATATTGACGATCTATTTATTATTTGGCAAGGTACAACTGAGTTAGCCATGAAGTATATTGAAAGTCTCAACATCAATGACTTAAATCTGTACTTTTCACGTACTGTTAGTCCAGTGGTAGTGGACTATCTGGAGCTGAAGGTGTTCATAGATGAGGGAAAGATACAAACTTCATTGTACCGTAAATCCACGTCTGGCAACTCGATACTCTTTGCAACCAGCTGCCATCCCCCCAAACTAGTCCATAGTATACCTTATGGGGAACTTCTTAGGCTAAAAAGAAATAGCTCTAGAGATACAGGTTTTGAAATGGCAGCTGAGGAGTGTATCTCCAGATTCAAACAGAGAGGGTATGAGTTCAAAACTCTGGAAAGCGCACTTAAGAAAGTGAGAGGGATCCCTAGGGAAAATCTGCTAAAGGCAAAGAACAAGGAGAAAAAGTTGACTGAGGGAAAATTCCGGATGGTAACCCCGTATTCGGCAGAAGCCAATTATCTGAACCGGATGCCTAGGAAAAATTGGCATATTTTAAAAACTGATAACACTATTCGTGAGGACATTCCAGCTTACCCTTTAGTGACTTTTAAAAAAGCAAGATCACTGAGGGACATGCTGGTGAAAAGTCATTTGGAGAAAATACCACAAAAAACCAGTACATTGATAGTTATGAATGGCTTCTATCCCTGTAATCGCTGTAAAGCCTGCATCAATAGCAAAAGAGTCGTAGTCTATGACATACCAGAAATAGGGAGAAGCAAGCCATTAATAAATTCTTGACTTGTAGCACTACCTATGCTGTATATTGTTAGAAATGTCTGTGTGGGTTATGCCACATTGGTAGTATCATCCACCAATTGAAAATCAGAGTATTAGAGCATTTAAGAGCCATAGATAAGAATGCCAATGCTTATCCTGTAGCGCACCACTTTCATGAGAAACACGCTAGTGATAGAAATCAGTTACAGTATTTTGGTTTGGATTTCGTTCCTGCAAATGTTCGAGCAGGGGACAGGTTGCGGAAGCTCAGAAGACTCGAGTCGAGATATATCATAGATCTAATGACCAAGTTCCCTAACGGGTTAAATAGCGGGGAGGAACTAGCATCACATATAGGGATGTAAAATGGAGTATCAGAAAAGGCAAGAATGGCCATGTGGGCCATCCGTGCAAATGGATAAGGTTTCTAACGCCTTGATTGTGGATATTTATATCTATATTGCTTTAAGTATTATGGGGCTCCATAAGAAAAGGTAAAAGATGATGATTTGACGGCACTAGATGCTAATCTCGCCAAGAATGGATAATTAGATAGATGCAATGAGTAATTTTTTAGAAATTCTACATAGTGTATGACCTATGAGGGACCCATGCGGATCCACGGCAAGATAACAAGAAACGACAAGGTACATAAGAGCTGAGCTAATGGTGTTGGATATATAGCCGATCCACGTCATTTAAAGTTGGGTAATTATGATTAAAAAAATACATACCGATATGTTTATGACAATTACGACGTACAATTAGACATATTAATGTCGGGTAAATGATGAGTAATGTCAAAATGTATTGTGTTGAATTAATTTGTGATTAATTTCCATGCCTGATTATAAATTGCTTTGCTCTTGTGATACATGAAAAACTACAAATATGGCGATCAACAGAATGATAGGTTTATGGTCCTTCATTTGTTTTCATAACACTATGTTGACGATGTCCCCTTAAAATTGCCGCTTCCGCTGTGCTTCAGTAACACGGAAGAAGGCATAGCGCCGAAACGCATTTGTTGCTGATCAGAAAATAAATAATCGAGTTTTGAAAACCCCCCCGTGAGTGCGAAGTTTCTTTCTTTGGAATCGAGAAACTAGAGCCATGATTTAACGCGGTCTCCACACCCGCGCTTCACACCCGCCCAAGAGGGACTCCAAGATAGTGAAACCGGAGCATGCATATATATATATATATATATATATATATATATATATATTGCTCTCTTTCTCTCTATATATATATATATATATCTAGAGAGAGAGAGAGAGTGTGTGTGTGAGAGAGAGAGAGAGAGAGAGAGAGAGAGAGAGAGATCTCTTACCCAATGGCAGTTACCACTGATTAGTTATAGTTAGGATTGTGTTTCGTTGGAAAAGCATTTTTTGTTTTCCTAACAACTTTGGCGCCGTTTGAAGATTCTCCCCAAAACTTTCTAAATAAAGGTTTCTTACACCTCAGCACCTCAGCTTATTCCTTGAAAGTTTTGAAGTGATCCGTCAAGTGGGGACCAAGAAAAAGGGGGTCCTAAACACGTCTTCCCATTAATTTTTCAACAGAACATTTAGACACTGCTACAGGCCAAACGGTTGAACTGATTTACACCAAATTTGGCAGAAACCTGGTTTCAGCAAGCGTAATTTTGTGATTTAGTGTAAATCCTTTCAGTAGATTTAGAGAAATTAATAGTCAAAAACTTTGTATACTTCATGCTGCAGAGGATCCTTTGGGCCGACCGATTTCAAAACAGAATCTGATTAGCTGCCACCACATCCTCAGTGATGTGACAGCCATCATCTGAGGACTAGAGAAACACATAATAAAAAAATATAAGGGGGCAGGCTAGATCTGGCCTGGAGCCCAAAACATACATTAAAAAAAACCATTTGCAGCAAATTTACAGCAGATTCAGAAATCTGCTGTAAAATATAAAAAAAATGCATTAAAAAAAATAAACCCTCCTGGGGTGGGTCAAGGCCCAGGCCTGAGGGTTAAGCGCAATGGTTTTAAAAGGGGCTTGGACGTTCTTCATGTCCTGAGAACCCCCTTCCCAGGGCTCTCCCTATTTAAAGTGGAGGGGGCATGCAGGGCCCCCTCCACTCTCAAAGCCCTTGGCACCCCATCACTCAGGGCCAATTTCTTTAAATAAGGTCAGGGGGGAGTGCAGTCCATCTCACTTAGCCTCAGTGAGGCTCAGGGAACCCCAACCCTCCAAGACTGTTTTCTAATGTAGGGTAGGGAATCTCCCAGGGCCTGATACCTTACAGTATCCCAGAGTGCACCCCAAGGACACTGTGGTTCTCTGCCCGGGAGAGTGCGGACATACCCGGCCTGCACTCGCCCGGGCAGGGAACAGAAGTTTGCTCCAGCCCGGTGGAAGCAATATAAAAATGCTGCTAATGCCCAGGCAGGAGCAAAGGAATGGTGCCGGCTCCCGGCAGCACCCAATATGGTGCTGGCTGGGGGGCTGACTGCCCCCCAACTGGCCTGTATCATGTATGTCCTGGTTGTGGCACCGAGGCACCCACCTACAATTAAAAAAGTGCCCGGATCCCACCAGGGGAGTGGAATGGGGCTGCGGGTGCGCTGGGACTCCCCACGCAGCCCTCAATAACCGGAGCACCCACCTAATACAAACATACCAGCTCTCACCAGCACAGAAGATGGGTACCGGCTAAGGAGCCAGCTGGGGGCATTGAGGCCATGGAAGTAAAGATGTGGTTGTCCTAGGTGGGCACCAGGACACCCACAAAAACATTTTATAAAATAAAAATGTGAATAATAAATGAGCAGCCAGAGCCACCTAATGTTATTCACTACTCAAACAAGATGCCCATCTTAGTGCCCTAGGGCTTTTTTTAAATAGTAAATTGTTTTCTTGCTCATGGTGCCCTTAGAAAAGGCAGTGGCACTACCAAGCATTTTAGCAATGTTTTGGGGGGCTGCAGGGAATATATCAGCCTCCAAGCAACATTAAAAAAAACTTGACCTATATATTTTTTAAAAGCACTCATTGCTGGAGCTCTATGTTTTTCAGATGAAGTGCACAATTTCACGTGTGATGCATTGTACAACTGCACTTTATAGTTTCAAAAATGCTAAAAAAAAGACTCAAAGACATTTTGATTATTTTTATCAAACTTTGTACTGCATGAATAATTGAATAATTGAGATATGCATTTTATTATAATTATTTCTTTTTATTTGTTGGTGTTCTGATTCTTAGTAAAAGTCGGTAGGTCTAACGTACTTAAAATGGCACCCAAGCCCTGCAGCCAACCCCCCACTATCCATAGGGGGTGGGAGGGGGTTTGGGCATCAGCCGGGTTGGACAAAGGTCTTGGGTGCAGGCCAAGCCCTGTGGCTAAGCACTCACTGGGTTTGGCTGAAGGCCGTGCCCAACGTGGGATAGGCTGACCGTGGGAGATTGGATTTAGTACTAACCACAGGCAAGATCCTGCAGTCAACCCCACGCCATGCATGGCCAAAGGTCATGCAAAACATCAAGTTTGTGTTAGATATGGTAAGAAAGATGTACTTTATGTTAAAAAATCCCTATAAATTCACTGAAGAAACATAGGTTATAATTAGGTGAAAATGTTTGTTAAAACATACCTTGTTAAATTAACTAAACCACTGAAATTCACCAGTTATAGTTATCTCAAGTTACTTCAATTTGTGCTCTCTAGTAATTATAACTCATGCCTTCACGATGACCATATATATATATATATTTCAGCAATGCGTTGCAACAAAGATGGTGAATGCAGACACTCAGTTGTGAAAAGTGTATTTATTTATGTAGATGTCACCAAGGCCTTGTTCACAATGATCAAGACTCATATAAGACTGCCCTAATCGATTGACATCTTCCAAATAAATAAATACACTTGTCCCACCAGAGTGCCTACATTCACCTCCTTTTAACATTTTGGGATTTTATAAATGACACGTGGTGAAAACAAAAACAATAGTAATTTATTGTATTAATTTCACAAATCAAGAATTGGAATTGTAAAAGTTAATTGGAAAAAGAAAGACTTATCCAATATATTATAATATTTGTATTTGCAAAGCGCACTATCATCTGCCAGAGTATCCCTGCACTGTCTTTTAAGTTTATGATCACATGGTGGAGGTATAAAAAGTGAAACAAAATTGTGCTTCGTTATGGGACCATGATCACAGCTATAGCCGAAACATGTCAGGTTAGCAGAAATGTTATAAAATACTGGCACAAATAAACCTCGCTTTACAAGCCCTTTTTCCAAAAGTAGAGGAGAGTGTGCCATATATAAGTAATATATAAGCAGAATATTTTTCTGCCCTCAGTTTTACCTTTTCTGCTAATTTTCTACCCTTTGTTTTTCCCTCTTCTGCTCTGTTTTACCTTTTCTATTTATTTTCTGACCTCTGTTTTGCATTTTCTGCTCGTATTACTGCCGTCTGCCTTGCATTTTCTGCTCTTTTTCTGCACTCTGTTTTGTCTTTTCTGATTGTTTTTCTGCCCTCTCTTTTGCCTTTTTCTGCTAATTTCTTCCTTCTTTCTGCTGTTTCACAAAACCTAGCTTTTCGATGGAGACCTCGCACCCCAGCACCCAGATACCCCAGGGGTAAAATGCTATTTGATTGATATATTTATAAATATACATATATTCATACAAAAAACAAGGTTACAGGGAAATTATAGTTAGGCTCATGTTTCACCTGTGCAAAACCAGAAATGGGGTGCGGCCTGCAAAGACCTCTAAGCAATGCCGCTGTGTGGGACTTACTGGAGGTAACAGGATGGGTATTTGGGTGCAGCTAATGGATGTAAGTGCTTACAAAAAGTGTGTTCCTATTGCACCATAGCTGTGCAAAGGTATTGAACATGTTATACATTTTTGCTTTAAGACTACCTCTGTGTGCAAGTGACATTTGACATTTGACGTGTATTCATTATGCTCCACGCAACCTTTTGGTTCTGCAGAAAACGTTCCTAGTAGGAGAAAGAGTCTTTGTAGTAGATACTAAAACTTTTGTAAGCAGCTTTGAGTTATTAGAGAGAATTGTGTCACCATGATTATTTATACTTAACATGAAAGTGTGTGTGCAGCAGGTATTAGCCTAAGCTTGTGTGCTTGTTTGTTTTTCTTCAGAAGAAGGGCTAACTTAAAGGTTTTCACCACAGAATGAAGGGAAGGGCGCATGTTGTATGATCTTAAAGACTTTCAGATCTTGGTTATTTTTTATTAAATAGTCTTTTTGTCAGCTGTTGCATAGAATATACACTGTTCTTAGTAGATTCTTTTGAATACTCTACATGAGAGTTTCACTGTTAGCAAACAGTATGGCATAGAATGAACTCTCTCCATAGAGTAAACACTGTTTACAGTACTCAGTTCTCTACTTAGTGAGGTCCCTTAGGAAGATCAAGGGGACTGGTTTGACAAATGTACTAAACTGTGTGTGAAATTTTGTTTGGTCATATGCTAATTGTTTTTGGTATGTTTCACACAATCAATGCTCATGGATTCCGTCACAGGACATTTTTCAGACATTGGGCTACGCAACAGGTTATTGACTTCAGAAGAGAACATGAAGGAAAAGTGCAACAAGACCTTTTATATATAGAACTCATTTAGCTGCAGATTTCTACAGTGCAAAATGAACTTTACAACTAAAAATATCGAAAGTAAAAACAGCACTTTAAATTCTGCAGATGTTTCCTGTGTTTAATAAACTTTCAGAAAAAAATTCTTTTGTGAGCTTAGTTGCTGATGCAATTACACTTGCAAATTTCAGTACAGGTCCACAGCACCTTCTTGCAAGCATACTTGCATACTTGCCTTTGCAGCCAGCTGCAGCTTTGCAGCCACACTTGACAAGTACACCACATGCCTTCAATGCCACTGGTAGTGATTTCCACAATGGGGTCCAGCACTGACTGTCTCTGTCCATCATCCACCTCCATGATTCTGGAGTGGGTAGCTCATGCTAAGGTATGTCACATGTGGACCAGATCCCTGCTTGGTAAACAGCACGCTTGTATGTTCAAGAAGAGCAAACTGTGTTGGTGGGATGGCTTACATTATCTTGCTTTGCTGACAAAACATTTCTCTGCGGGCTTCATTCACTGACTCCAGTTGGCTTGTTGTCTGGTACAAGATTAGGGTGAAGCGTTCAAGAACTCGGAAGCAGTCACTCTGAATGTCCACTGCTATGAATGGATTTTTGGCAATGTTGTCGAAGGCTGCTATAACTTTCGGGTAAGATTTCCAGGCCATCTATTCTGATTTCTTCCCTTTTCCAAGGAATGGCGAGACAGTGTCACAGCCAGTGAAGCTGTGAAGCACCAGAAAGGCTGTGGAATTCTCCTTTCCCCATGGTCTGAGCAATGCCATTAAAAAGAATGTAGGAGATGTTCCTCCCTGTACTGAAGACTACCCAGATATTAGACTTGGGACACAAGTCTTGTAGCTGGGGAAACTTTCCTGTCAGAATCACTATGACATTGGTGTCCATAGTGCAGACCACACAAGACACATAGCCTTGTTGCAGGGGATTCTGTACATGTAAGACCAGTTTTGTATCTGGCTCTTTGTGGTTACAGGCTGGCATGGATAAGTTATTGCCTCTGACCAGAATGCCGTCTCCATCTGTTGTCACTACTACCTTGCCAGGGGGAATTCACTGCTCTTGATCTTCTCGGCCAGGAAAGTGAACAACTCCTGTATGTTGTCTGCATCACACAAGAAGTTTTGCCACTGTCCTGGAATCGTATTTTGACTTTTAACCTTTCTTCGCTTTCCTTTTCCTCTTTTCTCTCTGACAGTATTTGATGCTGCCTTTGACATACCTGTCCCAGATAATGTACACCGTTCTCAAGCCATTAAGCTGCTGCACAATGTAAGGTATGAAAACATCAATGGCATAGTCTTCTAAAGTCCTGACACCAGCATTTGGTGAGAGGAGATGCACCCCAGCAGTACCATCGAACACCTTCACATCAAAGGAAGTTGGCACATCTGTCTGAGCTGTTTCTCCCAAACGATACAAGTTCAGGAGCAAGATCTAGAATGTTCACCTCTGTTGATGGCTATTCTTCATCCAGTTCTTCCAAGTGGGCCAACAATGCAGTTGCATCATCAATGTCATTGAATTGAAGAAGTTTGGTGCTTCTTTATCTTATGTCTTTACCATGTGATTAGGTCAGATTTATTCCCAAAATGAAGCTTTTCTTTATCAGACAGGGAC
The DNA here is from genome assembly GCF_964261635.1 of Lissotriton helveticus. NCBI lineage: Eukaryota > Metazoa > Chordata > Amphibia > Caudata > Salamandridae > Lissotriton > Lissotriton helveticus. Next base: position 1,873,998,243 of record NC_136061.1, on the reverse strand, counting down.
GGGGGAAATGGGTGGTTTTCATGGTTGAAATAAGTATTCATATCACACTCTTGATGTTGTGCGAAGTTGTACAAACTTGAGAAAAGGTTGACATCTATCTTAAGACGTGCAAACTTTTGACACTCCCTGAACACCCAATCTAAATTATGTTCAGGAATCTTGCCTACCTCTTGCGTAATTCTAATCCCCAAGTATCTCAAAGAGGATCCTATACTGAGTTGTGAATTGGAAATGTTCCAAGCCATGATTTCAGTTTTATTGGCGTTTATTTCATATTTCAGGGAGTGTCAAAAGCAGATGAAATCATGGGCTCTTCTCCCTCTATCCATTCTGGGGAGGATTAACATAGTAAAAATGTCCATTCTGCCTAAATTCACATTTCTCTTTAACTCTATCCCTTTGGCTTTTGATACCAAGCAAATAAAGAAATGCCAACGGGAATTAAACTCCTTCATCTGGAAATTTAAAGCGACCAGACTGGTGTGGAAAAAGCTCAGGAGGAGGAGGGAAAAAGGAGGTTTGGCTCTGCTGGACCTACAATATTATGCATGGGCCTTTCAACTTTCGCACTCGCGAATGCTCCTAAAGGTACCCACCAATACTGTCCCATGCTCTCCACACCACTGGAGTCAAGCTATCCAGGCTGATGACGGCTGATAGCCAGAAACCGGTCCTTGGATGCTTGATTCCGGTCCAGGAAAGACATGGCTTGGCAGTTCGGGCTGGACTGTTCCCATGAGGCACAGGGTCAAGGCTGATTTGCATATGGCCATGTCTGACCTGGGGTGGTGTGGAGTGCAAAAAAACGATGGATTTAGGCCCAGATCTCTGTACTGGGGTGAATGTATGACACTGTTCTGCATTCTGTCCATCAATTGTTGTTTTTGCATTTGTCACCCCGAGTGGGATGGGTATGCTCAGACGTGAGTCCCATGCTCTCCACACCACTGGGGTCAAGCTATCCTGGCTGATGACGGCTGATAGCCAGAAACCGGTTCTTGGATGCTTGATTCCGGTCCAGGAAAGACATGGCTTGGCAGTTCGGGCTGGACTGGTCCCATGAGGCACAGGGTCAAGGCTGATTTGCATATAGCCATGTCTGACCTGGGGTGGTGTGGAGTGCAAAAAAACGATGGATTTAGGCCCAGATCTCTGTACTGGGGTGAATGTATGACATTGTTCTGCATTCTGTCCATCAATTGTTGTTTTTGCATTCATCTATAGAAGGTCACACCTGAAACATACATAATGTAAAGGTAACATTAGTTTTTTTAAAACCACTGAAATTAAATATGAAGCAGAAGCAACAGTGCCACATATTTATATACCCAACTGACCCCTCGTTATGAACTTTGATGAAATAACACATAAATAATACTTAAATAACATAAGAGTAGTCTGTGGTGATTCAGGTATTGTTATTTGTAATACCGCTCCATCTGACAGTTGCACGCTTTGCGGCTGGCACATTCATGTGGAATATAACTCATAACTTGTCTTGATCACGTGGATCCTACCAAAAATCTAAAGAGTTACAATATAGATCACATGAAAAAATATGGTGCTTTTTTTTTACCTATCCCTATCCTATTAAATTATCAGTCTAACAGACTTTACTAACTAATATCAACTTCATTTCTTAATGTAGGTTTGGTGTGTGTCAGGGGTTTGATACAGAGAAAAACTGTCCACAGTTGACAATCACTATTTTGGCTTACTCTAAACATTTGTAAAAAGATCGAACACTACTCAATGAGGGTTTGCTATGTATTGGTAGATGATTGTTAATGTGAGCTATGCTGCTTGTAAACCCATTTAAATGTATGCAGCAATATGTAGGAAAATGAAGCTTAGATGGATGATGTCATCTGAGATGTTATCAGTAATGTTATCAATGATATCATAAATCATGTAATGAGTGATGCCATATGTGAGATCACAAGCAGTGAATGGCAGGGGCGCAATTTATAGTTAGTGCTACTAACTATAACTACTGAATGTCTGTGCTTTTTTAGTTTAAAACATTAATGTTGTCACTGAGAAATTCACCTAACTATAACATAACTTTAACCTTTAGCTTTTTCAGGTTTTTTTAAGTAAATTAATTATTTTTGTCAGTGTATGTGTGTTAGAATGACTTTATGATATGTGTTGTGTTCAGACATAAGCATGGTTCATTTTTTTATTGTAACAAAACAGGATATGGTTTGCCAAATCTTTGTGAAATATGTGTATTAAACAGATAAATATTCAATAGAAATTGTTTATTGGCTCAGTTATTGTAACACTGATATCAAGTCATGTCACCAGTAATCTTTGAGGTGTCAATACTTTCGCGAGAGGATTGCGGGATCATATAAGGCCTACACAGCAAGTTTCATCTGTAATTGCTTTACATGGTTCTCTTGAGACTCTCATGAGAGCAGGAGCATACAAACATCTGCCTCAGCCCGTATATTTCCCGGAGTCTCGCAAGAGAATTGCAACCTCAAACACCTAATGTCTCATGCATAACAGCCCTGAATTCTTTGATGTGAGTAGGAGAGTGGGCAAACACATAAGCCTATCTGCTGAGACCTCTTTCTTCAGACAGATTTTCTTTACTCCTTCCTACTTTTTGATGATCCCACAACAGTTTTGTGAGATTGTAAATTTGTTGGGGGGAATAGATTTCACACTTTCTTTTTTTGTTTTCTTTTTATTGAAATCAACAACAAACAAACAAGACAACAAGACATAAGGCACAAGGCAGAAGTACAATGATGATGATCCTGAGTCCATGTGGGAGCAGCTCCGAACAATACAAAACGTACTGTATAGTTAAAGGCAATTGCAAAGAGGGGGGGGCAGCAAGGAAACAATGCAATATATACAGTCAATACAAAACATTGGGAATGCCAATTAGGGGGACAAGGGGACATCAGAGGTAGAATCATGTGGGGGAGTACATATATTTCCACGATAAGCATTCCACTGCGACCAAATTCTGCTCCACTTTCTGGGTCTGCCCGAGACAAATATACTGTCTTTTCCCTAAACATGCACCAGTCCATATTCTCCTTCCACGCCAGTACAGTGGGCGGTCTGTGGGAGCCCCATAGCTGTGCAATATCCCTCTTAGCAATCATGTTGCCGAGGGTCGCCCAGCAGATCTGAGAAGCATTATAATCATTAGGTTCCCACACATTCAAGAGACAGCGCCGGGCCTCGGGTAGAAGTGGAACCCCCGTGACATTTTCCATAATCGCATGCACTTGGGACCAGAAACCAGCCACTTCGGGACATTCCCACAAAATGTGAAGGAAGGTGCCAATCACGCCGCAGCCACGCTTACACAGCCCATCCAAAGAATAGCCCATTCGAACCAGACTCGGACCAGTGACATACACACGATGAAGGATCTTAAGTTGGATAAACCTAAGGCGGGCAGGAATGGCAACCTTTTTAGGCGAGGACAAAGCAGACTGCCAGTCCTCGTCGTCCAGTTCCAGTCCGTCAGCAATCCATAAAGCCCTGAGGTGCGCAAGCAAGTCAATTCTGGTGTTGATCAGTTTTTTATAAATCAGTGAAATTGTACTATCAGGGACATAGCAGTCCAGGATACGGTCTTCGAGAGGTGAGGATTCAGGAATAGCAGTTCCCACGGCAAAGACTGACAGCAGAGCATGACGTACCTGAGCGTATCTAAAGAATTCCCTGTCTCCAAGCCCATATTCCGTCTTGAGCACCTCGAAGGTCTTTACATTTCCTTTAGTCCAGAGGTCACCTACCTTACTCAGACCAATCATGTCCCATTTATCAAAGCCTTTCTTCCGCCACAAATTGCCCAAACCTTCGGAAGCATACAATGGAGTCGCGCGCGTCAACCTGTCAAACCATCCCAAGGCCGCATTCGCATCGTGCCACACTCTTACAGCGATTTTCGTGGGCCCGGTCAACGTCCTATGAAGCCCCTTGGAATATAGCGCTCTATTAAAATTCCCACCGGGCAAGAGGTGCTTGTCCATGGCGAAGGCCGGGGTAGGACCAGGAGCGTAAGTTGCGTGGTTAACAGCACTTAATTGAGAAGCCCAATAGTAGCGCTTGATATCTGGGAGGTCAATGCCTCCATCCTACCACGGAAGCGTGAGCTTAGACAGAGCAATTCGCGCACGCCCATCCCAGAGCAGCCGCCTCTGCAGGTGCTGCACTTCAAGAAAATAACCGGATGGAATGGGGTCCAAAAAATTTTGGAGTGCATACAAAAATCTGGGCAGCGACATCATTTTGAAAAGAGCTGCGCGACCCAGTGGTGACAAAGGCAACTGCCGCCATCGTGTAGCGTCAAGCTTGAGCCGGTGAAGAGGGGGTAGCAAATTGCGTTCATAGCGAACTGCGGGATCCAAGGAAACATAAATCCCCAAGAATTTAAAGCCAGTGTCAGCAATTTGAATCGGGAATCTGCGAGGCAGTGGAGGAAGCTCACCAGACAGAACGTAGACGCAGGATTTAGTCCAGTTGATAATGAGACCCGAGTTCTTACCAAAGGAGGTCAGAACATCAAAAAGCACATTAAGGGATTTCCGGGGGGATGTAAGATATAAGAGGATGTCATCAGCATATAGCGAGATTCGGTTCTCGAAGTCGGGACTCCACCTAATGCCTTTCATTGAGGGCTCCCAGCGGAGCCACTCCGCCAGCGGCTCCAAAGCAAGGGCAAAAAGCAACGGGGACAGCAGGCAACCCTGCCGGGTGCCACGCCCAGTGTGAAGACACCAGAGACCTTACCGTTAACAACCACCTGGGCGAGGGGCTTTTCATAAAGAAGCTTCACCCAGGCGATGAATGTCGAACCAAACCCGAATTTGGAGAGAGCTGCCCAAAGATAGGGCCATTCTATAGTGTCAAAAGCCATAGTGACGTCCAAGGAGGCTAAAATGGCTGGCTCCGTAAGAGTCCCAGCTCTCGCGAGAACTCCGTGAAGTCTCCGAAGATTAAGGGCGGTATTCTGATGTGGAATGAAGCCGGATTGATCCGGATGGATCAAGTCACTAAGCACCGTAATCAACCGATTAGCTAGCAATTTTGCCAGTATTTTGGGTTCGGCATTCAGTAGCAAAATGGGCCGATACGAGGCGCAGTAATCGCGCGGCTTACCCTCCTTGTGGATTACAACGATGGTAGCTAGTCGCTGATCATCGGGGAGGGAACCAGAATCGAAAGCCTCAAGGAACATACTCCTCAAGTAGGGCGCCATTTTGTCGGGTCGTAGCTTATATAGTTCTATGGACAGACCATTAGGACCCATTGCCTTGCCAGAACGAAGTGAGCGTATGGCAACAGCGACTTCATCTATAGTAAAAGGTGCATCCAGTAGGTCTCTATCATCATCAGAAAGGCGAGGTAATGCTATGTCTCGCAACAACAATTGGGAATCCTCCTCGTCCTTATCTCTAACCGAGGCGTATACGGTTCGGAAATGGTCAACAAAGCACTCAACAATACCAGCTGTGTCAGTAACACACTCACCATCCGGCCTTTCAATCACAGGGACGACACGATTCACTCTCTCTTTCTTGTCAAGCCACGCAATCAGTTTACCAGCCTTGTCGCCCAAGTCATATATCCTACCCTGTTGCTCTCTATTCATTGCTTTCGCTGCGTCAGTCACAAGGGCCCTTTAATCAGCTTGTTTCAAACTGAGGGAATGCAATTTAGAACGATTAACATCACCTTCAAGATCACTCTCAAGCACAGTTATTTAAGTTTCGATGCGTACAAGTTCCTCACATTTAGCCTTCTTGGAAGCAGCAATCAAAGATAAAGAATGTCTACGAATGACAGTCTTGAAGGCCTCCCACAGTGAAACAGAGGAAGAAACAGATCCCTCATTTTCATCGAAGTAATGGTCAATGGATTTCAGCAGTGAAGAGTGGGTTTTAGGATTGCGAAGATACCAGGGATTTATAGGAGCCACTCTACCCTCGCCGCCCACCCCAGCCTCAACACAGAGTCACAGGGGGGAGTGATCAGAAATGCCCCTGGGAAGCTGACGGATCTCTTTGATGGAGGGTAATTGTGCTGCTGTCATTAAGAAATAATCTAACCTGGAAAGACTACCATGGGCCCCCGAGTGAAAGGTATATTGTAGCTGCGTAGGGTGCATCAATCTCCAACTGTCTATAAGGCCAAAAGTTTCCAGCAGGTCAGCCAGCCACAATTGAGACCTAGCCAAATCCCTAGGAGGGTGGCGATCCAAAGTCCCAGAGACCACGGAGTTAAAGTCTCCGCCCAGGATCAGAAGTCCCTCAGGAAGACCCAAAAAGAGCCGCCCAAGGTCAGCAAAAGTCGGCGTCTGCAGGCCTGGAGGGACATACATTGTGAGTATGGATAGCGTCCTACCCTCCCATCTACCGGTGAGCGCAGCATAGCGCCCCCTGTCGTCGAGTATTACATCATCAATTTCAAAGGGGAGAGAGGACCGGATGAGGATACCCACTCCTCTGGAGCCGGAAGTGAATCAAGAGTGAGCGACAAGTCGGTATCCACATCTATTCATAGCCTGGCAGGCGTTACCAATTAAATGAGTTTCTTGTAAAAGAACAATATCGGGGGAATGACGTCTAAGGAACTGCAGCACAACCCCTCGTTTTATCCTGTCTCCCAAACCGTTGACATTCCAGGACAGCAGTCTCAACTCACTACCTCCCTTCCCCGTGAAAGAAACAGAGCACACCCCTCACAGGACCCAATGATTGAAATGGACGAAAAACAATACGATGCCTTGTGAACAAAAAAATAAACACACGAACACCCCCCACCACCCCCCAACTTGAACCCGTTACAACGCCCCCCACCTGCACCCCTGCGTACGACTCAAAAGCCACCCCAACTTGCAGTGTGCCTGTCGCCCAATCATAAAACTAATCTACACAAAGAACCCAGGAGGAGGAAGAGTCCCCTTGCACCCCGGCCACCCTCGGGCCGATCCAAAATAGAACAAAGGAACAATTATCCAAACTCAGCTGACAAACAGGCGGAAAGTTCAGACGTCGGGAACCATAATGTCACTCCTGCTCCGGCGAGCCACCATCGGCGCCACCGGGGTGATCAGTTCGATCATCTCTTTTTGGCAAGGAATCAAGCCAGTCACTGACACTGTCCGGACGATCAAAGAAAAACGTTCGTTCCTCATATTCGATCCGTAGTCTGGCTGGAAACAACATGGCGTACTTAAGGTACAAATCTTGCAGCCTTCGCTTCACTCCTCGAAACCCCATTCTCTGCCGCTGAACCAGTGGAGTAAAGTCGGGATAGAAGTTCACCGTGGTGTTTTCAAATTTCACAGGGCCGCTCTCCCGAGAAGCCCGAAGGATAGCGTCCCTATCCCGAAAGTGGAAGAGTTTGGCAATAATGAGTCTCGGGGGGGCACCCGGTTTCAGCTTCCCGCCAGGGAATCGATAGGCCCGTTCAACAGCGAAGAATTTACTGAGGCCGGCGGGGGCGAGGTGATTCAGGACCAGGTCCTCCACCAAAAGGTCGGTGGCAGCACCCTCAGGATTATCCGGAACACCTATAATGCGTACATTATTACGCCGGGCCCCATTTTCAAACTCCTCGAGCCGACGGGCCACCGAGTCCTGTGAAGAACGCAAGTTGCCGATCTCAGTCTGTACTTCCGTGACATCAGTAGTCAGGCTGGAGGTCTTCAGATCCAACGCCTTGACCCTTTCATTGGTCTTCGCCAGGCCTGCTCTAATCAGCGTGACATCGACAGCCACCGTATCGATCTTGGAGGCGAGGGCCTCGTACTGTTGTTCCATGGAGGCCTGCATACTGGTGATGGCGCTCATGACTTCTTGAAGCGATACCTCCGTGGGGTCTTCAGGAGTACGGCCAGTACCACTGTGGGATCCCTTAGGATGGGTGTAGCGATCCATCACATTAGTTTGAGTTTGCCCCCCACGGAGAGGCGTTTTCGTCTTGCGCTTCTCAGTGTCGGGTTTGGTGGCCATATTGGGAACAGTGCCCCGGAGGGGCCCTCGAGACCTGGTGAAAATGGTCGATCTCAATGAGGCCAGAAAGTACACGAAATGGGGCCAAAGTAAAGATAATGCCAATAGAGCTGGAGGCCAGACACTCACGGAAGAAGGCACTCAGCAGTAGAGCGAAATCAAGCCGGATCCGGAGTAGAACAAAGAGAATGCCAGTCAATCAGAGCTCGGAGTAGGAAAGTGAAACTGAAAGTTGAAGCGAGGCCGCCTGGGGAAGACCCCTCTGGCCGTTGTTGTTCAACTACTCCTCGGCCTGAAGATCAGCAGAGCCCCCGGCACCGTCCCGGGGCAGGCCGTAAAAGTACGAAGTGATGTAAAAGTGGCCCCCGACGTCTGATTTCAATTTTGAAAGGAATATTAAGGTCAGCCGAGGATCGCCTTCAAAAGCCCATCTTCAGAATCAGGATATAAACAGGATATTTGCGAAGGGCGGCGCGGGTCTCGGGAGCTCTGTGCTCACGCGACCATCATGGATGCCCGCGAAGCTCCTCCCACACACTTTCTTTCTTTATAGTTCCCACTACTAGCATATGAGGAGAGAGTGGTTTCTCCATTCAGAGCTTTCCAGACTATAATAGGAGTATGTAGTAGGGTGTAAGGAGAAGCAGACCTCTCTGCTAACACCTCTCCTCAGGGCGACCAGTATGCATAGTAGTGTGTATGAGGGACTGGCCTGTTTCCTGACACTCCTCTCTCAGATGTTGGGTGACCATAGTAGGGTGTATAAAAGGACTGGCCTCTCCACTGAGACCTCTCTCTTGGATATTAGGTGCGCATAGTAGGGTGTGTGGATATACTAGCCTCTCCTTTTAGACCTCTCTCTTGGATAAACAGTGTTTATAATAGGGTGTGTGGATGGACTGGTCTTTTCTTCTGGATCTCTCTTTCTCAGATGATGGACATGAGTAGTAAGAGTGTATGGGGAGTGACTGGCCTCTCCTTTGAGATCTCTCTCTCCCAGATGATGAGTGTGTGCAGTGAGTGGGGAGGGACTGGTCTCTCCTTTCAGACCTCTCTCTCAGATGACACGTGTGCGTACTAGGGTGTATGGATGGACTGGCCTCTCCTTTCAGACCTCTCTCTCAGATGACGTGTGTGCATAGTAGGGTGTGTGGGAAGCGACAGACCTCTCCTGTCATACCTCTCTCTCAGATGACTGGTGTGCATAGTAGGGTGTATGCATGGACTGGCCTCTCCTTTCAGACCATTGCTCAGATGACGGGTGTGCATAGTTGGGTGTGTGGATGGACTGGTCTCTCCTTTCAAATCTCTCTCTCACATGACAGATGTACATAGTAGGGTCTACGGGGAGTGACAGACCTCTCCTGTGAGACCTCTCTCTCAGATGGTGGGTGTTTGTAGGAGGGTGTGTGGATGGAATGGCCTCTCCTTTAAGACCTCGCTCTCAGATGACAGGTGTGCGTAGTAGAGTGTGTGGAGATAGACTGGCCTCTCTGCTGAGACTTCTTTCTCGGATGACAGGTGTGCATAATATACTGCATCCGGGGACTGTCCTCCCCATTAACTTCCCTCTTTTTGATAATGGGTTTGCATAGTAGGTGGGTTCGAAGAGCCTTAACTCTACTCACAACTCTTACCAAGCCGATGGTCGACCAAAGTATACTCTGATAAACACCATCTCCAGTAAGACTCCTTCCTAGAGTAACAAGTGTGCATACCAGAGTGTATTCAAACAACACCTACTCCTTCCTACTTTTCAAGATCCGGTGGGAGTCTCACGAGATTGTAACATTTTTTTTTAGCCTTCTAATCATCATAGTACTTATCTCTTACACTTCCTCTCAAAAACATGTGCCACAATATGTATTCCTACTGATAGAGTGCATTGATAACTTATCTATTCCTTTTTGCTCTTCAGCGAGAGTCCCGCAAGATCGTAAAAATGAGTTAAAAACAATATACGTTTATTTGCTTCACAGTAGTTATCTCTTAGACACCTCCTGTGTAAACTTAGGGGGACAGCATACCATTCTACTGTCCCCTTACATAGCTTTTTTATTTAATTTCCACAACACCTCCAATTTTTTTACAGTAAACAGTAATGGCAGCCATTTCATTTCTAACATTCCAACAGCCAGTAAATCGCTCGCTCTCGTGAGACTCGCGGTAGCCTCTCACTCCCACCAGAGCATAAACAGGCCTCTCGACCAATCACATGGCTTCATTTTTTATTTCACGCCCACACTGGAGGCTCGCAGGACTCTTGCGAGCCGAACTGCGAAAATATAGAATTATTTATTACACTTAATATCTCAAAAACTACCGAACAGATTTATACAAAATCACAAAAAGCACAATCTGCATAACAAGATCTAGCTCCCTGACGAATTTGGTGTAATTCTGATCGGCAAATGTTGCTAAAACCTGCCTTAAAGAAGTCTTTAGAAAATGCATGGGGATGTATATGTTGGGGTCCTCCTTTTTTCACAGCCCCCATTTGACGAATCACCCTTAAGCAGTCCAGGCAGGAGCTGAGGTGGATGAACATATGTTTTGAAAAGTTTCATGAAGATTCATTAAAGTTATTAGCAAACGAAAAAAAGCCCAGTCCATGGAAAAGTAGATCTATCTATAACATATGTACAAATATATATATATATTTACACACACATATGTATTTGCATATACACAAATTAGTTAAACATTAAGTAAGGTTTAGTAAGGTGACATCTTTTTCTAAAACACTAAACCTTATGTAATATCTAAAGACTTCTATTTACAATTATCCATATTTTATGTCTGCATTAGTTAGTGTCTATACATTAAGTTATTTACTACAGGTGTAAAGATAGTGATAATCTGTTGTAAATAATTTGTATTGCAAGGACCTATTTTTAGGATGGCGGTTAAAGGGAGATAATAGAACTGGTTACTCGAGCAGTACATTTTTAAATGTTAGAACTGGGGGTATCAAGTTGGCAATGATATACACCTTTTACCAAATAGGTACCTTTGCTTCTAAGTCAGGGAAAGGGGATTACACTACTGGATAACCCCTGCTCACCCCCTTCGTAGCTTGGCATGAACAGACATGCTTATCTCAGAGGCAGTGTGTTAAGCATTTGTGAATACACACAGTAATACAGTGAAAATACTACAGATGGACACCACGCAGGTTTTATAAAAATAAGTATTCTTTATATAGACTTAACACACGACCACAAACAACAAAAATTCACAATACTGTACTTAAAATAGACTTAAAGCTGGTAGAAGTTGCTTAATTCAAGTTGATGATAGATGCAGCAAAGGTCTCACAAAAGTACCTGGCTGCGTAACGCAAAACAAACAAAAGGTTCGCAGGAAGGGAGATGCATCGGTTCCTTGCTTTGGGGGAGACGATGTGTCAATGAGTGCACGCCTGGCGGCCGTGCGGCGAACTCTATAGCTGTGGTGCCGCGACAGGACCTGCGACACACTTTTTTGGTGATGCGACGGGTAACAGCTTTGACGAGGGTATGCTTCTTTGGTGATGCGGCGGCAACTTCTGCGGCGGCGACACGCCTCTCTGGCGATGCGACGGCAACAGCTGCAACTGTGACATGCTTCTTCTCAATGCGTCGCGCTTCCAGCGACACGCAGGCTTCTGCAGACAGAATTCCCAGCAAAGAAATTCAGAGGGTAGCTGGTGGTGAAGTCTTTTGTCCCTGAGAATTCAGCAGGAGGCAAGCACAAGTTCAAGCCCTTGGAGTAATATTTTCAAGATGATTAATGTTCTGTAAAAGTTCCTTTCCTTTCCTTGGCAATATAGAAACATCTGCAGGCCAACCCAGCAACACAGCACACTGGCAGGGGGCAGTCCAAACTCCTGCAGCTTCCTTGGTTCTTCTCCTTGGCATAAGGTTTGTCTTGTTCCCAGAAGTGTTCTAAAGTCTTGGGGTCTGTGTTCCCATATCTATACTACTATTCTCTTTGTTCTCCGAAGGCAGAGAGGCCTTTGCCTAGTCCAAACCAGTTCTAGTCAGTCCTGGAGCACTTTGTTGACAAGACTCCTTCTTTCCTTACACAGTGTAAGCCAGGGACATCAGTCATACCACAGGAGGTGGAGCCAGCATTGTGGAGGGAAGGCACAACCCTATTCAGGTCCCATGTGCAACTCCTCCCGCCCATCTACATGCAGATCTCTCTATTTAGCCCTGTGCTGACTCACCCTGTCTCCTGGAATCCCCCAGCCCCTGTCACTCAAACTCCAGACAAGGAATTCACAAACTAGCGGAGGCAGGCTTGGATAGTTAGGCAAGAACATACCAACTTACTAAAAGTGGTATTTTCAAACACAGAATGGTATAACCAACTTCACTACAAGATGTATTTTATCATTCTGAGTTCAGGCATACTAAACGCGAATTTCTACCTAGTTCCCTGAGTCAGTTAGGATTATAAGATGTAATAATCAAACTGCCCATTTTGGCCTATGGGGAACAGATAGCCTTGCAATAGTGAAAAACGAAAATGACTGTAATTCACTATTAGGACATGCCACACACACCAGGGCATGTCCTACCTCATCCTTACAATGCACCCTGCCCTTGGGCCTACAATAGGGGTATCTGATATGAAGAAAAGGGAAGGTTTAGGGACTGGCAAGTGGGTGCACTTGCCAAGTCGACATGGCAGTCACCGACTGCACATAGGCTCTGCAATGGCAGGCCTGAGACACACTTTACAAGCTGCTTCTGTGGGAGGCACAAGCAGTGCTGCAAGCCCACCAGCAACATTTGATCTACAAGCCCTGGGCACACATGGTGCACTGTACTAGGGTCTGACAAGTAAATCAAATAACCCAATTATGAAGTCACTAATCAATATATCAATTTAACATAGGGAGCACTTGCACTGTGGCACTGAATAGCAGTGGCACAGTGCCCAAAGCATCTAACCAGCAAAACAGATCAAAAACAGAGGAGGCAATCAGTAAAAATGGAAGGGAGACTTACGATAATGATACCAGGTCTAACAAATGTGCCTTAACATTATTGCAGATAGTACTACTAATAAATGTCTTCTTTTTCTTTCAGGACCACTAAAGAAGTAGAGGAAGACCAGGAACTCATGCTGTTCCAGGGCTGCTGGTGATACCACTGCTGGCATCACCGAAGGCATTCCCTCTTGTGCTGCTGGAAAGTCATATTTATTTAGGGCCTTACTACTAGTTTGGCAGTCCAACTGTCCGAAAACTGCGTCTGCCAGTAGCCCTCAGTGCTGGCAGTCTCTAGAGGGCTGTATTATGAATCGACCGGGGGTCCGTGGTGTGGCTGCGACGGTCTAGCCACAGTGGGCAATGGATTTCTGTATCTATTGATGCATGTGTGTACATTTTGACTGCATGTGTCTAATGTGCACGTATGCAATGTTGAAGTCCGGCCCATATGAGTTCAGTCTGGCAATGGGTATGTGGTCCAAAATGGACTCTCCTGTAGATCCCGTTAAACAGGGTTGTATTCTTCAGGGTGAAGATGTAGATATGAAGGGCTAACCTAGAGAAAGGGTTCCATGCCTAACTCTGCCTGGAAGAACAGGAGAGTGGTGAGTATGCACCCCAAATCCTTCAGGTTGGCTCGCCGGAAAGCCAACTCGTAACACAGATGGCAATGGAGCACCTCAGTACCATCCTATGGCAGCTGCCTTTCCCTTGTGTGACCCCGGCAGTATGCTGGTGGTGTCGGCCGTTCAGCCGCAGTCTTTGGAAACGCAATCCGCCCATCTCGTAATATGGCAGTCGCACCGGCGAGATAGCGAAAAAAGGGTATTAATCATGTAAGTGGCTGTAGATTCATTTTTAATGCCACATACTACAAATAGCATTATGCAAATTATGTGTAAAAAAGGTCCCAGGGACACAGAATCACATAAATATAATTCTAGTGGCCCCAAGGAACCACCAATGTTGTGAGACTGACTGTACAAACGTGTTTGCAGTGGGTACCACAAATTGCGTTCCTTTCTTAAACTAGCAACAGAAAGCCGCTCGAGTGCCGCCAGAAGTCTTCCTTTGGTTGACCACTCTGCAGTCAGTGGTGGTCACATTCTCCATTGTCCAGCAAGCACCACCATTACCCACCCCCTGTAGGCAGCCATGCCTACTTCCCTCAGAGCAGCCAATCTCCTTCCCACCTTCAGCTGCAGTGCTCCTCATTTGGGAGATCGTTCAGGGCATTGAAGAAATAAAGGAGAGCCGGAGGGAGAATTTACTGAGAATTGACATTTTAGAGGGGTATTATAACTAGGGAAGGAAGTTTGCCTGTTGCAAGTGGTGTGGGTGGCTACAGTTTGGCAAGGGGTAGTTTGTATTAGTGATTTTCTTTTTTAGTTGACTTAGGTTCAATCAGGTGAGGAGATTTGCTGCGGGCGGTGTCAGTGAGATCAGTTGGGGAAGTGATTAGAAGTAGGAATAAGGTTTAGCGTTTTGTATGTTTTAGAGAGAAGGCTGGGGACTGTTGTGGGAGGCGTCGTTGGTGACTATTGGGGAAAGGGTAACAAATAGGAATTAGATTTAGTGTTTTTTAGGGTTTAGGGAGAGGGGTGCGCTCATTGCAGGAGGAGTGGGTAGGTGTTTTTTAAATAAAATAAACACTGTTCCCTTCAACTTAAATTGTTTTGTAAGTATTACTACTTTTATTTATTTGTATTGTTAGTTAATATTATTTACTACATGCGTTACTATTTACTTAGAATCCACATTAATTAAAACCAGGATTCTCCACCTGCTTACAGACACAGGCTGAGCCCTAAACGTGGGCCATCACAAGGACAGTTTCCAGTTGCCCACCCCATTGTCGACCTGCACTATCTTATCCTGCTGTCCCCAATGAGGCCCTCCCGTCCACTCTCCTACAAACAGTGTTGAAATTGTGATAATTTACGTCCTTTTCCTCCCCTCTTCATGACTTGATGTCACACGAGCACCCACTCTCCCATCACTAATTCTGTGTATTACCCTCTCTATTACACTCTCTCCATTCACCACTAAGGAAAACGTACAACTCATGAAACAGAAATGTCACATTTTGCCTACTTTCATGCCCAACCTTGAATTTAAAACACTCCCTCCTTCCAGTTCTTACCTGAGCAGAAATATATTGTCTGCCTCCTCCATTTATGCCTGAGCATATCTATTGATGCAGGGGTTTTGCCAAAGGGCCTAATAGCTGGTGGCCCTAACAGGCTAAAACAGGGAAGAGGTCAAAGAAAAACATTCGTCTTATTCTGAATAGAGTAGGTGCACCAGCAAACAAATAGTTCTGCAACGTGTAACTAAAAGAAAGAGTGGAATAGCCAAGACAGAGAAAAGCATAAATCAACACAGTGTGCAGAGTCGTTTACTAAAGTAAGCATAATGTGCATTCAAGTCTTTGGAGGAGGTTACTTCAGCAGAATTGTCAGGAACATTAATTCTCTCAGGGATGTAGGTTCAGGAAATAAGTACACAATACCTGTCCATGGGCTGCCATTGTTATTCTATATTTTCTGTACTATGATGTCCCCGTCTTGCCTGAGCAAGGGGGATATAGTGGGCAAATTTGCAGTTTTTTGTTTTGTTTTGGTTTCTCATTGCTTAAATAACATCTGCCAAGTGTGAGATCTGTTGATGGTGAAACTAGATTACAACAAAATAAATTACACAACTTGGGGGAAGAGGGTTACAGATTTTATGAAATTAATGGTAGGGGGGATTACGGAATAGTTGAAAGTGAGAGACAAACATGGCATTCAGTAACTCCATTAGCATGGCACATCAAGTAAAGAAGATGACATTTAAGTTAATTTATTTAACTAGTCTTTTGGAGTCCATAGACTCCCAAGATAGTTCTCGGTTGGAATGCAACATAGAGAGAACACACACAATTAAACAAAAATAATGAAAGTAAAAACATTATATTGTATAAAAGTTGTGCAATTGCATTCTCCTGACAATAGCCCTCTTGAGAACATGTCTGAGCCACAGAACAAAAGCACCTTTGAGGTTTCTTGTGGAAGTGAAGGCTTGTGGATTGAGAAAAGGAAATGACAATAGCTTAGACTCAGAGAGCGCAGAGTATGGCCTACCATTAACTAAGTTCCACTACAGTACCTATCCTAGGCAAGCAGACAACCAGCTACATGTATCCAGAATGATTGATCATCCATAGAATAACAACATTTAGCAATGTGCTCCTGTGATTTGCCACTCAAGCCACATATCTGCTTTATTTTAATCACCCCTTTCCAGTTCACAGGGATAAGCCTCTCTTGAGTCATGCTTCCAGTACGCATAGTTACTGGTCCTTCTCAGGGATGTTTTTGACAGGGATTGCAGAACCCACCTAAGAGAACTGCTTGGTCAAATCAAATGGAGTGACCTACGGGTCACAGAACTCAATGAAGCTGGTCTATTTCACCATAGTAAGCCTGCACCTGTTCTTACATGTAAAGCTTCTATTTGGCTGTGTAGTATCCCCCGTAGCATCCATGCAATACCTTCCTTGTAGTGCTAAATATTCTCTTTGTGTAGTTTTGAACTGTGGTATTATTAAAGCACTTCTCTGTTTCTTAAAAGAAAAGCTTTAGGCTGGACCTTCACTTATTGTATCTATTGTTTGACTGCTTGAGTTTCGAGTCTCTACCTTCCTGAGAGGCCTTAGATGACTCCCCTTCAATGCCTTCATATTCAGTGGTATATCTGGCCCATTTGCAGCTCCAAAGTAGGAAGGACACAGAGGCAAAATACCCCAACCACAGTGGGAGTGGCGAGTAGTCTAAATAGGTTTCTCTCTGATCATTCACTGTTGGTCTTTAAATAATGCAGACAAAAACAACCCTTAAGATGTAATTGGGAAGACTAAGAACTGAGGCCCTAACCGATCAATCTTTTGTCCCGCACACAAAAGACATACTAGATAGTTTTTTCAACATAATCAAGAAATGGCAGGGAGAAGAGCACTGGAATAGGCAGCTTAGAAGAAAGTGCATTTCAGAAATCACTGGGGTAAAGATGAAAATGGAATGCATACTCCAAGACACAGAAGCAACACTAATGAGCCTAGAGAAGGGAGTGGTGCTCAACCCAGATAAGATGCAACCATTATTTGAAGTAAGGGGCAACTTGAGGCACCTGAACTAAACTAGATAAGTACACTCATACTTAATTCAAAGTGTGAGCTGAGTTAGATCTTGTCCGTCGTCCTTCTGTAGCGGAGTTTACAAGAATTCCACCAAGCGAATGGAATCCGAACCGCCCTAGTTAGATGTGTGCTGGCTGAACTGCCGTCAGCATCGACAGAGTATTTCCCGTCACGTAAATGGCGGACTTCGCTGCTGGCTAACATCACTCGATAACTCCATCGTCGTCAGGGTGGAGGGAATTCATCGAGCCTATTTAGATATCACAGTTGTGCTGACGGTGTTCTAGCAGTGGGTTTCAGGCGGAATTATTCTGTTGTGGAATGTGGTCAACATTGGACTATTTCTGTGGCTGTAGGATGAATGTTAGCATCACACACTTGATGTGTTTTCCTCAATTGTGCCCACTTGCATAACACCCTATAAAACACACTACCTTTCAGACCACGATTCTTTGCCATTCCAGCACCAAAGGTTCCTGAAGAAGTTTTGTCAGAGGATTCTGAATTTATATTTTTGCTCCCTCTGGGGAAGATGTATCATTGTTCCCTTTTGCAATTTGTAAATAGCGATTTTTAAGGAATCGCTATTTAGAATTCTCAAAATGGAATGTATGTAAAAAATCGCTATTTTTTGCGATTTCTTAGTCTTCCTCATTTGCAAATTCGCACTTTGCGAATTCGCAAATGAAGAATAATTTCCCATGCATTCCTATGGGCCAGGAGGTCCATAGGAATGATTGTGCATTATTTTTTAATTTGCGAATCGCATTTTGCGAATTCGCAATTAAGGAATAATTTCAAGGGTGCAGGGGTGTCTCCAAGCCACCCTGCTGCCCCCCTGAAATTTACATGTGTGTGCATATGGCGCACATACATGCCCATAGGGCATGTGGTATGTGCGTCACATGCCACCTTCACAAATGCCAAATAGGGCATTTTCAAATGAAATCGCAAATTATCACCAACTACAAGTTAGTGGTAATTTGCGATTTCTTAACCAAAAATCGCAATTTTTAAAAGCCTCATACATAGCATTTAAGAAATCGCAACATTTGCGATTCCTTAAATGCTTAAGCATTTCGCAGAATTTCGGCCTTTGCGAATCGCAAAAGGCTTGATACATCTGCCCCTCTGTTTCTTGTGCATTTTATATTTTATTTTATTTTACTTGTGAGTTTACAAACTCATTTAATTTAATTACATTATAATTGCAGGGAGGAGAAATCTTCCTTTTACAGAGAGAAAATTGGCAGTCCTAGTAGACAAAAATATTAGAGAAGAACCACAATTATTTGGAGTCCAATTCCAAAATACAACCATATCTCAGAAAAGGCAAATGTGGGTCAGAAAAGTTGACAGAGTAAATGCTGTAGCAAACAACCTGCAGACACAGGAGGAAATTAGGAAGAGGTGGAACGACCTGTCGGGGACAGTGCACTCACGGGCCTCCAAGCATCACCTGGAGGCCCAGAGGATGGGGCCCAGCTTACAACCTTTTCCCTGGGAGGGAAAGGTCTTGCAGATGCTACATCCTGAAAGCTTGACAGGAATCCCTGGTGGAATGGAGACTGTTAGGTTATACTTTTGAATGGGTCACTAAACCTAAATCTAGTTTTTCATTTTAACTTAGCTGTTGCTAAGGGCCTGGTTATTATCTTGGCGGATGGGATACTCCAATACAAAAGTGGGAGCCACCTGTGGACAATGTTTTACGGGGTCCAGTGTACTTGTCCAGACAACTAGATAGCAAAAGAATACAAAGTTCCCCCGGGGAAACGAACAATAAAGAGGTATGTGTGTGTATGGGAGTAGAGTAGAAGCAGGGAACAAGGTGTTCCCTTGTTGGAACTAGAAGACCTCACACACCCAGAAACCTAGGTGTCATGCTTCATCATTGGTCTCCTGCTCCTTGTCAGACTGGCGCTGCAATGTCCGACGGGCGCCGTAGGCGCGCTTTGTTGGAGATCTTTTGTCCCAGCCAATGGTTGAGTGCGTGTAAGGGGTCTGGTGAAGGTCCCTATCTCCCCTCCCACCCTTTTAACTAAGGGAGTCAGCCACGTGAATAAAGACCCTTGTGGACTGACCCACCTTCTTTTAATTTCACTAATCCCTCACGACTACACCTTCACCAGACCCCTTACACGCACTCAACCATTGGCTGGGACAAAAGATCTCCAACAAAGCGCGCCTACGGCGCCCGTCGGACATTGCAGCGCCAGTCTGACAAGGAGCAGGAGACCAATGATGAAGCATGACACCTAGGTTTCTGGGTGTGTGAGGTCTTCTAGTTCCAACAAGGGAACACCTTGTTCCCTGCTTCTACTCTACTCCCATACACACACATACCTCTTTATTGTTCGTTTCCCCGGGGGAACTTTGTATTCTTTTGCTATCTGGATGGGATACTCCGTCATATCCCGTCCACCGTATTGCAAGTTCCATTGGATATAATGGAATTGTAATTTGGCAGACAGGATATCCATCACATTTGTGATGGAGTAACCCTGTCTGCCAAGATCGTAATCAGGCCCAGTGTTTTGCACCTTTGTTAAACATATAGATATATTAGTATAATATGTTTTGTCGTGCTTGTTTGTTTGAATGTAGTTTGTTGTAACTAAGATTACACTTTTCAATCTCAGTAACATTTCACATGATGTAATAGTGCTTTTAAACAAATAACATATTTTATATATGTGTACGATGATCGAAATATAAGTTTGTGTTCTTTCTGCATATTTTCACTAGGTATGTTTAACTTACTATTTTGCAACTGCTGTGCATGTTTAATTGAAATGACTACAACTACCATGATGCTTTTTTTTGTTATGTGAATATGATATTGCAATTTAATTTTGCTCTTTTTCTCTTTTCTGTCAACGTTTCACATATGTTGAAGTGTTTTGTAGTTTTATTAACCTCTTTTTCATGCTATGTTTTAAATGTGTTTGTGTTTAATGTTGTATGTGGTCCTATCCTTGATATCTCATTGAATTGATTTTATTTGTTTCACAAATCAGAGTATTCTGGCTTACAAATATGAAGGTATTGAATTTTGTATGCTGAATATCTGTTGTATGTTTTTTAAACACAATGTTTAAAAATATATGTACCCTGGAATGTTTATATGATGAGTAATTCTATATATCCTCCTAAGATGTATAATTGTCAGAATTTGTGTCTGCTAGGCCTTGGTATGGTTTCTGTCACATTTCTCCTCTCTACTGTGTTGTGTTGAATCTTTTGTACATGTTATGTATACTTACAATTTCGTTTTCATTCAGGACATCCTTTTACCTGCTATTTTGAAGTTGTTATGTTAAACTGTTTTTGCAATTTATCATTCTATTACTGAAAGGTGCATTCAATATATTAATTAACTCTTTCCTTTAATTCTTCTTCAATTTCAGCATCAAACTCATTTGGCGTATAATCCAGACTGTTACAATTTCCTTATTTTTCTACATTCATTATAGGTCCAAAACCCTGAGTTCGTGTCAAGAGTATTTCATCCTGCTCCTCCGTATCGGTTCAATGCTCAGCTTAGCCAACCTTTTGACACCCTCAATTCTGTTTGCTAAAACAACACAGTAGATTGAGGTGATCAAGTGAGGGAAGGTAGCGAAGGGAAAAGCAGAGAGGAAGATCTGGAAAGAAATAAAACTGTATACTTAAACCTTCAAATCTGTATGCCTCTTCTCTATTTCAGGTATATCTTATAAGATCCTAATGCACCTGTATTGAAAGATAACGTTAAATGGGAATCATTGGAGGAGTGGATTTCATTCCATCATGACTTTCCTTTCTCCAAACTTAATTCGAGTAAGTGTGCTAAAACAGGACAAAAGTGTTAACCTCCACTCCTATCAACAGTGAGTTCTTCTGTAATATCTACACAACACTATACTATATACCCACTAATAAACTATACAAGCCTTGCCTCACAGGGTGTGGAACCAAACCACCGATCTCGTGTTAAGAATGTCAACAAACATCTTCAGGAATATTCAACAAATGGATCTTTGCGCATATTGACAGCAAAGCGCAAAAGAGACACAATCCAATTCCGCACTCACACAATGTTTGATCATGTAATCTTGTATTTGCCACATATTATTTCATGGTGATCTTGATACTATACCCACAGGTATAATGTAGGGAAACACCACATGCCCAGTTTTAATCCGCTGTTTCCAAATCGCAGCCTAATATCTTTAGGCATAATTACCAGGTTAATTTTCTCGTATCTGACCAACGAACGTCCGTTGAACAGAATCACACCACAGTGCTCACAGTCAGTATCAGTTAAGCGAACAGATTTCTCCAGTGGCCTTATGTATGAAGCACCTTTGTGTGCCCCTAACAGACATTGGGCCAGATGTACGACCTGCAAAATAGTGCCTCGCAAATGGCGACTCATTTTCCATTCGCAATTTGTGTGGCGCTATTTGGCATGTACATCAGTGTGTTTAACACTGTTTGCGATTCCCAATGGGGTTGCAAATTGTGAGGCTTATGAATATTAATGAGCCGCTCACAAATTGTGAGCCCATTGGGAATGACAGGCCCTCCCAGGGATGGTGGCCTGCTGGGCTCAGCCGACCACCATGTCTGGGACCGCTTTTAGATAAAGCAGGTTTTTTTAATGAAAATGGGATGCCTTTAAAAAAATAAAAATAAAAAGTTTTCGTTTCATTTTTTAAGGGCAGGTAGTGGACCCTGGGAACACCCCTTCCTAATAGCTACTAACAATTCCTAAATAGCGAGTCGCAAATAAATTGTGACTTGCTATTTAGGAATTGCAAATTGCCCTGGGCCATTCTGCATGCGCAAACGGGTCACAAACCCGTTTGTGCATGCAATTTAGGGTCGTACATCTGGCCCTTAATGCGACTCTCCTCGCCAAATATACGACAAATCCAATAGTTCTAGTGCAATCACCAATATGCAGAGCCGTGTGAAAACATCTGTACCACACTGAACCTTGCAGTGCTCACCTCTTCACTTCAGCATCGAACAACAGGAACCAAGAATAATTTGTACAGCGATGCCGGCTTACTTTGCTTTATGTCCTTCCGGTTATACGTAAGCCAGCACATTTCCCACTCGCCTACAACTGCGCTAAGTCTTATGGGTAATGTAGTTCTTACTCATGCTTTCTTTAGGGGAATCTGGTTCTGTTATCTCAATGTACACCACCCAGCTAATGAGGAGTACACTTGTAAGTATTCTTCCAGATACTCATTCCAGGGATTATGATGAGCAATGGGCGCCAGTCCTGTTAATTTAACAGCCTCCACTCGGTTACATCTTGGACACACCAATCTAGGTGAAACAGTATGCAGTCAACAATCTGCCACTGAGGATATCGCAACTCAAGACCAGGGGCAAGCCTTCAGGGATGACATAACCCGTGAAAATCCAGATGATGAGGAGCAGCCTGGTCCATCTGGTCTGTCTGGGCAGACAGCTTCAGTGAGTCACATTCAGTCCACACTTACACTCCCCCTCCAGCTGTTACCACCCCTCAGTCTATGGATACCTCCATGCCCAGTGTCCACACCAACTTCACCCAGATCCTGTGATCCCCAGTCATTGATGCAGTTGAACAAACACCATTACCACCTCCAGTTCAGCCAGGAAACAGTGGGATGGGGCACACTTAGTCAGGGCCACATTGTGGTGGGGTAGGGGTCGTGAGAGGGAATCTGTGGGTCAGCAAAATGAGGTCCCTGGGTTTACTGTCATCTAGGCCACCATCAACCAAGTCTTGGGATCCCTCCATCAGTCTCAAGACATGATGGACTAGGTCCTTGCAGAGCTCCGGGAGATGAAGCAGTTGCGGAGGGAGCACAATGTACAGATGGAGAATTTGAACTCCAATTTGGGCTCCCTGACTGGAGTGCTGCATGATATTTACACTCATATGTGCATCCTTATTTTCCCCTTTCTGTGGTCCAACAACATTTGGACCAACTACATCTGCCTCAGCCACAGAAAGGGAGGTCCCGCCACAAAAGACAACACTTGCACCCATCTCAGTCCCCGCAACTGTGGATCCACCAGACCCCATCCCCCCCACAGGAGTACATGTTCATCCAGACCACCAGAAAGTGGATGACATGACCACCACCACCAAGAGACACAGAACCTACTTTCCTACAGAGTGTGACTACCACACACTCTGTGGACTATTTTCTGTACACATTTACCTTTCTGATGCCAGTTGTATTTTGTACATTTGATTTCAAACATTGTTGGCTCTTCAATAATAGTTTCATTCACCTTGATTGACTTTTATAATTTTTTTTAGCTTTTTGTGTTTACATCCTGTTTTCAGTTTATTTGGTTTTGTTGAATAAAAACAAAACTAAGAAAGTTAAAGACTGTATTGTATGTTTTTCTCACTTTCTTGATCATTTATTTCCTTCCATCACACATATTGCACAGTAAAATATAAAATGATTGCTTATTCATAGATATTAGCCATGTGGCTAATGTTTCTCACAAAAAATAACCAAAAAGAACAAATAGCAGAACCCCAACTGATGTGTGTTATTAAATTGTTGGAAAGAAATGTTTGTCATAGTTTACAAACAACATTACAGCCCATGCATAATCCAAATCAACAGTGCCATTTTAACATTTCAGTTCCAGACATTGCCCCCATGGAAGACCGTGATATATATTCCAAAAAAACAAATTCAATAGGCAAACTATCATTGATGTTTGTCATTGGCTAGAGCCTGGACTTCTGATTCAAAGTAGTAAACCCACATCAATAACACCAATAGTGAAAATCCTGGCATTACTCTATTTTGTGGTCCCAGGATCATTCCAAGACATTGGTGTTTATGTTTATGTTTATGTTTAGGTGATTTGTATTGCGCACAAATACCCTGAGGTGTCTCGGCGCATAGGATTATAATTCGGGCAAAGAGGCGCTTAAGAGGAATCATTGATTGAAAAGCCAAGTTTTCAGTTGTTTCCTGAAGACTGTAAGAGTGGGGCTAGTTTTGATGGAGAGAGGGAGGGTGTTCCAAAGTCTAGGGGTGGCCACTAGGAAGCGTCTGTCTCCCCAAGAAGAGGTTTTTGTCTGTGGAACTGGTAGAAGGCAGGTAGAGGATGAGCTGAGAGGTCTGCTGGGTGTATAAATGAGAAAAGCGTTCTTTAGGAACCGAGGTCCTAAGTTGTGGATGGCTTTGTAAGCAATACAGAGCGCTTCAAATTTAATCCAGCTTCTAACACGCAGCCAATGAAGATGACGTATGGCCGCGGTGATGGAATTGCGTTTAGGGATGCTGAGTAAAAGTCTAGCTGCCGCGTTTTGGATCGATTGGAGCTTATTCAGGACCTTCTCTTGAGCATTAAGAAGGAGGGCGTTACAATAATCCATTTTGGAAAAGATAAGGGTGGTAATGAGGGTTTTTCCTGCAGATGCTAGGAGATATGGCAGTTATACAACATAGCCGTGTGATGGAATTTTCCTATACAGTAATTTTTTTAAGGTATGAAAGGAGGAGGAGACCACGGTGTTTATCGTCAAACATAACTCTGAGGTTTCTGACCTTGGCAACAGGTTCTGGAGGGGGACCCATTTCGTTTGGCCACCAGATGGAAGACCATCCAGGAGAAAGGCTGTAAAAGGTCATGACCTCGGTCTTCTCTGAGTTTTATTTTAAGCAATTGCTCGATATCCAGGAGCTAATAGCTAGCATACCCTCCTGGAATCTAGATATAACTGCTGCTCCATCCTAATGCACAGCCAACACCAGCTGGGTGTCGTCGGCATAGGTGGTTAAACTCAGCCCGTGGGCTTTGATGACCCTCGCCAAGTCCGACACATATATGTTAAATAGTGTCGGACTTAGCGAGGATCCCTGGGGCACCCCACACGGCAGAGTGAAGATGGGCGAGTAGAAAGTGCCCAGCTTCACAGTTTGGGTGCGGTTGGCAAGAAACGAGGCAAGGAGGTCCTTTGCAGAATGGTTAATACCTAGGTTTGAGACACGGTCGATCAGGGTGGAATGATCGACCGTGTCAAAGGCAGCGGATGGATCCAAAAGTATAAGGACCGCCGCCCCACCTTGATCTAAGATTGCCCTGATCACGTCAGTCACCTTTATCAGGGCCGTTTCTGTACCGTGACCCCGCCTAAACCCAAATTGGGTGTCGTCTAGGAGATGGTGTTGATTAATATATTCAGTTAGCTGATTGTTCATGAGTGTTTCAAATATCTTGGCGGGGAACGGGAGGCAAGCTATGGGTCTGTAATTGACTGATGCTAAGGCGTCAGGGGAAGGTTTTTTAAGAAGGGGTTTGATGACTGCTTTTTTCCATACTGACGGGTAAACGCCTGTAAGAAACATGGAACTGCAGATGTCCGTGAGTGGAGGCGTAATGACCTTGGAGATGAGTTTAAGTATGGAAGGTGGACAAGGGTCTAGGGGAGAACCTGACCTAATGGAACCGATTAGTTTGCTAATCTGTTCAGAAGGAACTGTGTGAAAGTTGGAAAAGGTGGGGGTGAAGGTTGTAAGGGAGGGATTAGGGTCGGAACCATCGGGGTGTGTTTGAGAGGAAAAAGCCGAGTATATAGTGGTGACCTTGGTGGCAAAAAATGTGGCTAAAGAATTACAGAGATCTTGTGATGCCTCGATAGAAGGACATGTAGGAGGATTGGAAAGGGTGTTGACTACCTGGAACAGCTTCTTAGCGGAGTTCTGGGCGGACTCAATTTGGGTTAGAAAGAAAGAACTCTTATGAGTAACAATGGAGCGCTTGTATAGAGCTAATGCGTCCTTATAGGTTTGTTTGTCCTGAGGTTTGTAGTGTTTACGCCAGTGTCTCTCAAGATTTCAACAGTACTGTCTCTGCAATCTAAGATCCTCTGTCCTCTGTGAACCATGGGGCAGACGGATTGGTTCGATTGGGAAAGATCGATTTGTTCGGAACTACCAAATTAAAAGCGTCCTGAAGCCAGTCCTGGTACAAGTTGGATACTGTGCTGGGATTAGAGGAGACCTCGTAAAGAGAGTTGGAAAGGGTATGGGTAAGTAGAGGGATATCTAAGTTTTTCCAGGCTCGTGTAATCTTAGGAATATGCGCCTTAGACTGAGGTGGATTAGGGTTGTGGGCCTTAATGGTAAAAATCACTGCAGCATGGTCTGACCATACTAGGGGGATGACGGTGAGCAAGGTAATATCGGGGTTATTGGTGAACAGCCCGTCAAGAGTATGACCTGCTTGGTGGGTGGATACTGATACTAACTGATGGAATCCAACCGCTTGTAGGTCAGTAATGAGATAGATAGTATCCTTGTCACTAGGAGATTCAAGATGGAAATTGAAATCTCCTAATATGGTGTAGTCGGAAGATCCCACTGAAGGCTCAATCTGTTCCTCTAGGGCTGAGAGGAAGCGTTTGCGGGGACCAGGGGGGCAGTAAAGCAGGGTGCCTTTAAAAGCTTGATTGTTATTGAGAGCAATGGAATAAGTGAGAGCCTCGCAATCAGGGCGGAAAGTAGATTCTATTTTAGTAGGGTATAGGGCTTTGTGAATAATGGCTAGCCCGCGCCCTTCCCTGTGGGTCTATCCTGTCTTATCCCACAGTAACCGTCCGGTGTAGCCGAGCAAAAGTCCGGACCGGAGGAGGCATCACCCCATGTTTCTGTAATAAACAAGATGTCAAGGTCTTGGCTAGTGGTAAACTCCATGATGTCCAGGTTGTGTTTGGGGAGAGAGCGGGCATTGATAAGCGCCGCGCGAAAGAGGGCCCAGTGTATGGGTGGGGAGATATAAGTGGAGGGAAGGGGAGGGGGAAGTATAAAGTGCATGAGGGACATTAAACAGGTGCAGGTGTGAGGCTGGTAGGGAGGGGCAGGGCCAGGCAATGGGGCCTAGCAGCACATAAGTTGATTTCCTTTAGCTGCGATGAGGAATAGCATCGAGAGTTACCATTGGAATGGGAAGCAATAAGGCCAGCGGGGGGGGGGGCCCTGGGACCGGTACAGGCGCGGACGGGCGCAGACGGGCTTGCCTTAGGAGCGCCTTCGGCGCGTCGATGAGGGCATGAGGTTTTTATGCCGGTGGAGGCGAGCAGCTAGACTTCTAACCTCCGTCGAAACTGGAAGTGGAATAGCACACTTCCTGCTGTGGCTATCTATCCCTCCACAACAATCTGAAAACTCAGTGGTGGAACAGCGAACACGCCAGGACAAGGTGCAGGATATGGTGCAATGTCACAACCTACTTTAAGTGGTGTTATACAAGAAGTTCATTCTACAATTTGAGACACATCAACAGCTTCACACCCTTAACACAAAATGAGGATTCAGCCAATGTGAAGGGAGATTAGTATGCTTTGGGACGAATACCACATGGTTAGAGCAATTTAAGTAGCACATATTGGCTGGGTGGCATCATTCAAAAGAAAACAAGTCTGCTGCAATCTTAATAAGTTCAAATTAATAACTGTGCAAGTTGTTTTTGTACAAGATATGTGCACCCACAGTGTTTGTGTGTCTTTCACAGGATCAATCCATGTTCCATTTGTAGTTTTCAACTGCAGCATATTACTACAAATGTCCCAACTTTGAAATGACCAAATCAAGATGACACGGTGATGGATCCTAAAACAGATAAAACCAACAAGATTCATGAATTTACTTTATGCAATAGATACCTTACAAATTAATCATTTAGAGGACACATTTTCTAAGAACAATCAGAGATGAACAATGTAAATGAACACAGTAGTCACTATGTTATAACTTTGATCATCAAATATCTTTGCCCTGGATTTCACTTCACATGGCCTTTCTAAAAATTGTCCAGCACAGCCTCTTACATTACAAGTTGTTTTCACATTTCATGTATTAAAATGTAAATAAATACTTACACTCATGTGAAGAAGTTGTCAATAACATCTTGATGTACCTCAGTTCCTTCCTCTTCACCACTATCATTTTCATTTGGAATTTCAACATCCTTACCAGGTAGCGCTTTATGGTCTTCTACATCTGAATGTATAGGAAAATTCCATCACACGGCTATGTTGTGTAACATGCAGCATGTCATGGTGATTTTGCACACCTTATCGGATGAGTAGAGGAGGGCTTCAACAGTCTTGTCCAGACATCGAAACCTGGCCTGTAGTAGCCCAAAAGCCTGATCCACTGGCCTCTGTGTTCTTCCATGGGCCTTACTGAAGCAGACTTCCCCTGGCATAGTTAGATTCCTCAGCGGTGCTAACAACCATGGTCGGTTAGGATAAGCTGAGTCTCCTATAAGGAAAAAATAAAATTAACCAAAAAATGTAACACAATTTTGATCATTACACTTTAAATTAACCAAACAATACTATGACAGATTGTACTTGCCACAAGCCAGGCCCTCTCAGGTCCAATTTGCTGATGGGGTGTGCTGCCATTCCGTAGTACAAAGAAATCATGGACTTATCCAGGGAAACATGCACAGAAACTTGTGATGTACAAATAAGGTAAACAGGCAACTTTCACATTGATTGGATGGCAGTTCTTCCGATTTCAGTAGACTTCTTTCCTTGTTACCTGGCACTTGGTGGCACTAAGGCAGTATGTATGCCATCAATTGCTCCAAACACATGTGGTAGGTGACCCAAAGCATACAAATCTCCCTTCATATCAATGTAGCTGGGTGTCGGGGTGTCTGGTTACAATGCGCAAACTGTTTAGCCTTCAGTATTTCACTATATTTTTTCACTAATCAGAAGTAGTTCTCATCACAGAAAATGTTGGAGCCCCCTGGCCTAGATGATGTCACTTGCCTGGATTATTGAATTTAGGACATGACAGGGGATAAGGGTAGTCAACAGGTTACAACAAAAGTATTATTTATTCTTTTATTTTGCCAGAATGAAAACACATATAAATTGTGTAGTAACCTTTTGACTAATGCTCTCATTGATGTAGTAAAATTGTGTTGCATCAATACAGACAAACAAAATGTCACAAAACAGTGATTTCTTAATTTTCAGTTCTTGAATCCATACTGGTCAATGCCCATCATAAAACGACCATTTGGAAGGCCATCGCCAAGAAGGTGTGGACCATGGAGGTCTACAAGTGGTGCAGCTTTCATTGTCGAAAGAGGTGAGAGGACCCAAGACGCTGGACTAAGAAGTCATCAAAAGCCCAGCTCGGCCAGTCCTTCCAACATGGGAAGCGTGTGCACCGCACCCTGACCCCCTTAATGGCCCACATACTTGCAGTAGCCTATCCAGAGCTTGATGTACAGCTGAGAACCCAACAGCAGCATCAAAGGAGTAAGTTCTAGCTTGAGATTAACATGTTAAATACCATTCTTTTTAAAGCAACATATTTCGCCATCATCATTAACGTTGAGACTTATCCGATACACAAGAACAGTTCTTGAAGGTGCAAGTTTTGCAAAAGCTGTATGATAATGTGTTTTGCATGTGAATTTGTAAAAAAGAATACCACTTAATATCTATTCATTACCAAAGGGCTGGTTTGAGCAGACACATGCCCACCTAAACAACAAATTTACATCTGGTTGTTTGATGTCATAAGCAATGTTCCCTCTAATTATTTTCCTCTGTGTGCGGCAGAGTAAGGTCTGTGTGCGCTGCAGCCAAGGCTATGTGCGCCAAGAACCTGACCGCGCGTGTAGACCAGGGCTTTGAGTGGGATGAAAATACTCTGGGATCTTTCAAAGAAGCGTAACCGATGCAATTAAGGGTGTGGCTTAAAAGCAATTACGCAAAAAATATGTGCATCGCATAGTGTGCCACCCTACTGATATTTTACTGCTTCTGTCATTGCATCCAGATATATAATACAAGTAACATTACACCTACAAGAAGCCAAGACTATTGGCTTTGTCAATGGTTGTTAAGAAATAGAAAGCA
The DNA here is from genome assembly GCF_964261635.1 of Lissotriton helveticus. Taxonomy (NCBI): domain Eukaryota; kingdom Metazoa; phylum Chordata; class Amphibia; order Caudata; family Salamandridae; genus Lissotriton; species Lissotriton helveticus. The sequence continues at coordinate 1,873,968,178 of NC_136061.1, read as the reverse complement.
TTTTGGAACCATAGTTAGACCTATACAGTGTCATCATATATTGGACTCCCAATTTATATACTATCAACTCACATCTTTCTGAACAATACCATTGGACCGGTCAGATTGATGGACCAAAACACTCCAATTATGTGGTGCTCTGGAAATCATTTCAGGGTTAGAAGTGTGAACTGGATTGGACCCTTCCATAAATTAGGAAATGGACACTGTATTAGTGCCATTTTTCAGCTTCCAAATATGGTAAAGGCCCGCCTTTTTACCATTCAGTTTTTTTTTACCATTCAGGCCAGCCATCAACACCTTAATGATTTTGAGGAGAAGATTACAGCTGCCCCCCTAGGCTTCCCTTATAAACCTCCAGTACCAATCCTTTTTTGGAAACAGGGCCCCCAACTATATTTCCAACAAAGAAATCAAAGACAGAGCTTATCTATACCCTATTCAAAATGATTTGCCCTTCTCTCAAGCCTCGGTAAACAAGACTGACAGCAGGTGGACTCTGGGATCCTTGAGAAATCTAGTTGGATGAGGGATAAAAATACAAGGGGTACACAGCAGTGTAAGAAACCAAGTGAAAGATGTCTTGCTAAGATTCTAAACATGAGATTTTGGAATGATTTTAATATTGATGGATGTGTCACAATAAATTCCCCTGCAAAACCCTCACTCCACGGGAGGGCCAAAGACAGCTTGGCAAAATTGATATCCACTACTGTCCCAGTAACTGTAAAGAAAACCTATACAAAATCCCCATTCTTTCAACCGACTCTTTTGCAGATGGATATGAAGCAAACATTTGCATTGATAAACTTTTATGATCATGTTTTTAATAGTACAAGGTACAGAGTCATGAAAGACCTTGTTGCTGTGCTTGAGAATTCTGTAAAGGATATGAGCCAAATTGTATTTTTGTTTGGATGGGGGATTTTAATATTAATAGATGTCTATTTTAAGGTTTCGACATTTGTGGTTATGCTGATGATTTCGGAACCAATTAGGGGGCCCCGCCAGGCTTACTGAAGAATACCTGCCTTTAGAATACCAGGCGGCGCTGTGTCATCTCCGATGCACTTTAGTATACCAGACAGCGCCTCAGAATCCCAGGCAGCGCTGTGTCACCTCCGAGGCGCTTTAGAATACCAGACAGCGCCTCAGAATGCCAGACAGCGCTGTGTCACCTCCGAGGCGCTTTACAATACCAGGTGGAGCTATGCCATTTCAGATGCGTCTCAAAGACTAGGCGGCGTTGTGCCATGTCGAAGCAAGTCGCACGCGCCATAGAGGGCCAATCCCGAGAAGGCCAGGAAGATTTAAGAAACCAGTCAAGAGCTGGGTTCAAAGGGAGGGTTTGGTGGCTGTTGCTAGCGCGAGACCTCTTGGAAGTTCAAGAGGTGAATGCGCCTGCAGAAGAGATTGGGCCCCTCTTGCTGGTTGAGTCCGGGCAGGGCTAAATCTACCTTTTATCCTCCCGAGTCGAAAAAAATTAACATTTTTATTTGAATGTATTTTTATTCATATTTGTGTAATAAAGATTAGATCTGCCTGATGTGGGCATTATAGTTCAGTACAACAAATAATTTAAAAAAAGATGGTATTTCTGTTCTAAAATCAACACATCGTTTATTAAGTAAGTTTGATACTGACGCATGTAAACTCTGTAAGATAGCCGGTGAGGTTACCGTAGCGGATTGAGTCATGCCATACTGTAGTTATGTAGTGCTTTACACCCCTGTCGAGGCACTAGAGTGCACTGGTGACCTGATTGCACACTCCTCCTTGGGGGTGGGGCTGTGAATGGAATAGTGCGCGTCTGGCTGGTGACGTAAGTGGGTAGTGTTTGCTGCTCTCTTTTCACTGTGCACTCTCGTGAGTGAGTTGAGACGGAGGGAAGGCCAGGACACTTAGGCATTAGAATGCTAGTGCCTAGAGTCTAGGCACTAGATTGAGAAGTGTGATTATAGTGTGGCCTTTGTGGGAAGGACGCTGTAGTGTGTGTTCTTGGCAGAGACGGCTCAAACCACATCACACCAAGCGTGCAACAGCCCCTACTCCTTGGTGTAGGAGGCCGTTGTGATAAAGATGTGTGGTGAAGGCAGGCACCTACTGTCTCCATAGAGGTCTGCACAGAGCGTGGTTAGATTATTGTCACCCTTCACGTCACTTCCTCTCTCTTTCGATGTCTCTCTCACCTCTCTCGTGTGCACCAGAACCCTTCCCCAGGTGTGGCCTGGAGTAAACATAGTATTTTGTGTCCAGACAGTAACCATTATAGGTGCACAAGGGACGGGGAGAGAAAGTGAGTGAAAAGAGAACGAGAAGGGAGAAAGAGAGAGACAAGTATGGTGGGAGGGCAGTGAGAAAGAAGAATGGAGGAGGAGAGAATTGAAGAAAGAAGGGGTGGGAAACAAACAGCTAAAGGGGCCCATGTCATGTGCCTTCAGCCCGCATGGGCTTTTAGCCGCTGTCGAGATGCGTTCCTGCAGGTGTAGTTTCACTTTTTGATTTGTTTGTTAGGTTTGTCTCTCCTGCCTCGATGATTCTCGTACGTGCTGTCTTTCCCGGTCACTCTCGGTCACAGTTTCATTCTTCTTGTGCTGTCTGCCTCTGGTTCTCTCTTTCCACCTCGATGCCTCTGTCTCTCAGACTCGCTCTCTCCCACTGCACCCTCGTACTTTCCCTCCCCCTCACTCCACCCTCCCACCTCAGGCTCCTGTTTACACACCTGCACAGGTGAGTCCAGTGCAAACCGCCCCTCCTGCCAGGGCAGGATCCGGAGGCCCGGTGGATCCGTGGTTGCCCACTTCCTTCCTGCTCACCCACGGGTGTGCTGGGACAGTAGTGACGCCGTGCGTGCACGGCCCCTGTGTTTACAAGCTACTAATGCCAGGCTACTCTCACACTCGTCACACTGAGGATTAATGCAGTGACGGGAGAGAGAGAGACCACTTTGGTGACTGCCAGGGCACCTGGCCATTAAAGCAGTGAGTGACGAGAAAGAGACAGCTTCAGTGCCTGTCGGGGCACCTGGGACCTGGGCCAGGCATGCAACACCCATTGGGCTCACGGGGCTTCAACCCCCCCCCCCCCCCCCGTCGTGTCTGTCACTGGCAACTAATTGCAGCCGCACCCGAGTACTTAACAGGTCTTTGAAAGACCATTTACATGTAAATTATGCGTTTGGTGCGTTTTCCTTCTTCTCAGTCACTCTGTCTATGGGATTAGTCCCCCGCCTCCCCCCCCCCGAAATTTGCCTCTAGTTGCCCGCCTGACCTGGGCATTGATGCTTGTTTTACTGTATGTAAAAAGGGATTTTACTTTTTCTGTCCGTAAGAGCTTCAAACATTTATTTTTAAAGACTAGTCTTTCAGGGATCATTTCTACAGTGCTGAACTGAGGAACTGCATTACAAAAGTTTCTGTTTTTCAAGCGAGTGGACAGTGTCGAATTAATGGAGCTGCTGATTTCTATAGGTGACAGTTCATCTCTCCTTTACAGGACAGTCGGAGGAAGGCAACAGGAAGGGTCACAAGCACCCCCGTAATTGAGCGCAATTAAGAAAAGCAAACTCAACCACGGCGTGTGATTTAGCACAGGCCGTGCTTGACACTCTACATTCCTTTTCTTACAGTGCACAGCTGCGGGGTTGAATGTGACCCTTTGAGTTAGTATTCTCGTTAATTGCACGAATACTAATTCAAAGGACCACAATCAGCCACGCAGCTGTGAACTGTAAGAATCGTAGTCTCCCGCAATGAGGAAATGACAGTGTTTCGCGCCGCTCGCATTGTAAAAGCGGCGGCACGAATGGTGTTGACGGAGTGCGCGCTAAATACAGCACACTGCGCGCTTAGGGTGACTTCTGTGCGCGCGCGCTCACGCGCGCGGCTTATTGGGAACAGTGGTCATAAGAGACAATTGTACCAAACAGGCCACTAGTCTTTATTGTGTCAGGTGTGATGCTCCTTCACTATTGTGAATGACGTAGCATTAGCCCTATTACATGTGACATAACATGAAGTATACTTATGATACAGTGGATGTTCCAAACCTCACATTGGTAAATTGGTTTTATACACAAACAAGTGTGAGCATGTGAGCCACAATCACTAGTAACATCATATTAAATGGCTACAATTTTTCTTCAAAACATATCTCAAATGTGCTTTGATTAAAATATAATATTTCAGAAATATACAGACAGGAATGTGTACACATTGGTGGCAGTGTAACACATACCCCAAACCATTTTCGAATGTCCTTTGTTATGTCCAGATGATAAATCAATGATGGAGAAAAATGATATACTTAAAGGGACTTTCGTAGATAAAATGTTCCATCAGATATATGTTGGAGTATCCCATCTGGAAAACTCAAATTCAGGCCCAACTCATAACAGATTAGGAAAACGTTGAAATGTATCAAGGTGGAATCTGATGCATATTGTGTATTGCATTTGAATCTTTGATGTATAAATGTATATAAATCAGTATATGTAATATTTATGGTGATGTTGTACCAATTTGTGCATAAAGTGAAAACCATAATATTTTGCAAACCAATTTCACAATGGTAAAAGAAACTTAAAATAACTAGATATTTAGGAGTCAAATGTGAAAATGTTTTTGCTCAGTACTAAAGTGGATTTGAAATGTATCAAGCTCTATGTATTTACTTATGCTGTGGAAGTCATTTGTCAATCCACCAAAATATATTTCTAAATTTCTTCCACAGCATAGGTATGTCCCTAGTGTGTGAGAAATTGATAAGCTACTTCAGTACTGAATCGTATAATATTTTTACATGTGAAATATACTTTAGTTACTTGAAGTAAGTGTTACCATTTTGAAATGCCCAAACAAAGGAAACATGCTTTCAGTTTATACAAATATTGGTACAACATTGCAGAATTTGTTGACACACATTGATTCATATTTTACTTTTTGTGAATTAAAGTAATGCGGCTTTTCTGACCTTGTACATATACTGTACAAAGGTATTTTTGGTTTATATCTTTTTTGGTGATATAAATTCACTATTCTTAACAACAAAGCCCAGCCATTCATAGGTGTTAAACAGTTTCCTGGAGAGAATTAAAAATGGATGAGACAAGGTCATAAATGAAATAGGAGCTATCATGGGGAATTCCAAACTAGGACCAAATAGTTTCCGAAGATGTTTCCTACATGCATGAGATAATGATAATAAAGAACCAAAGCTTGAGAACCTTGAAGCAGGTGAAATATGAAAACTTGGATAATGTTTTATGATCAACGTTCATAATCAGTTCTATTTACACAGATACAAAAAAACTATTGCATATGTATTTTCGGCATCATCTGGAGCAGGCTAAGGAGAAATAGACCATGTAGGTGGGGAAGCAGCTAGTCACTGTGTTTCAGCTAGTGAGACCACTGATACCGATGAACACAGTGGCACGGAGGGTGACGGGACTGGCACTGAGGCCACCAGCTCTACATCATTTTGGGAGGCCTCCACAAGCGACCAGACCTTAGTAGTGGTGGACCTTACAGCAACTGTTCCACCTGCATCTTTGTCTGCCACCTGGAGAGTCATCTCGACCCTCCCTTTTGCTCCCACCCAGTAGCCAAACCTGCCCTCTATAAGGGCTGGGGTCAGGTCTGCAGGCACCTCACCTCTGCTCCTGTTCCCCTGGCTGCTCTGAGCAAGAAAGCTATTGACATCCTCCGCGGCATCTCTGTGGGCCAGACTACACTCCTGAATGCCATCCAGAGCCTTAGTTGCCCAATGCAACATATGGTAACGTACCTGAAAGGCACTCATATTGCTATGTCTGCCCTACAGAGATCATTTGCCTCATCACTGACTGCAGCCGCCCAACCAGTTCAACCTTGTGCTCCAACTCAGGCCCCTTCCCCATCCTAATTCCCAATTCTCAGCGCTGTCCCAAGCACAATCACTCCTTTGCATGCATCGACTCCAACAGACAGAAGCAGCACACCCACACATAAACACAGATATACCAAGAACCACAAGCACACACCCAAACAAAATACAGACACCACAACCACCACCACACCCATCACAAGTACCACCATACCCACAAACACCAACACACCTATAAGCACCACACCGACCACCACATCCACAATCACCACCACCAGCACACCCATGAGGACAACACCCACCACCACACCCACAAGCACCACCACCACACTCACACCCAGAGGCAACACAACAAGACCAACCTCCTCAACAGCAGAATCATCTAAACAACAGTCACAGAAAACCACACCAACACTCACAACACCAATCAAAACCAAACACACACATTCATCTGAACACCAAACACCTGCCAAGAAACACACACCAAACGCACAAAACATATACAGACCCACATGCAACTGCACAGCAGACAGATACACACACATCACTTACTGCAGCTCCCTCTACCTCCCAAACCCAATCCGCTTCCTCACATCCTGCCCTTTCTCCTAGTTCTAATTATTAATTTGCTCTTGCCTTGACCCCTTATAAATCCAAACCCATGAATCCCAAACCCAAACCCACCCCATCTAAACTTACCCCTCCCATACCTCCCAAACCCACCTCTCCCAAGACAGATCATTGAGGTGCCTACTCTGTGTCCACTAGATGCTCCTTCCTGAGGAAGTTCCCCTTATCAGCTATATAGGAGGCAAGGTACTAACAAGAGCACAACAGTGTAATCTGACTAATCGTACGCTATTAATTAAACTTGAGCAAGTTAAATAAATCCAGATTTTTCCTTTCACCAAGTTTGCCCTGACATTAATTTTCATTTGCAATTATTTGATTCCTAGAAAAGTTTAGGACTAAAATGTGAAGTACATATTTTTATTTACCCTTATGACAGGAAATACAACAGATTGTGTTCAAGTCTACCTTGTCAAGTGCATACACTGGTTAAAATAGTATGTGATGGTAATTTGAATGTAGGTGTAAGCATTCATCATGATGATGGACACTTGCACTAACAAATAGATGCTTTACTATTTTTTAAAGTGTTAATACAGGTGTGTTTACTTCAATTTGAGAAGTGATAAGAACAAACAAACCTTAAAAAAATGATGTGACAATTGAAATTTGATAAAATACAGAATTTGCACTAGAGAAATTTTACATGATACATATGTTAACTGATTCAAGTTTGGGACTGACATTGATTTTACCGGTATTTAACTTATGCCAATGTTGTGTAATACCTATGTTTTTAATTTGAAAATTGACACAATTTATTTAAACACACCTGCATGATCACTTTTAGATTTTTTTATTGTGTAAGTGGCAATATTTTTTAAGGCAGCTTGCACCAAATTTGGAAAAACAATGTAATCATGCAGGTGTGTTTCTTAAACATCAACATTACACACATTTGCATTGTACATTGGTATACGATTGCTTGTGAGAGAGATTTAAAAATGCACAAGTTCAGAACTAGTGTAAATAGATAAGTCAAAAGGTAAAAGAGGAGCTTACGTACTTTCCTTTCTGGCCATGACTGGGTTGATTTTCTTTGTCGTCAAGCAGCAGAGGCAGGACTTGGAAGATCGGGCCCATGGCGGAAAAGAAAGTGTGAAAGTGAGAAAAAAGGTGAATTGCTGCCTCATATCCCTTCCAATCTGCCAACTCAGGTGTGGGGGTTTTGCCACCACAGTTGTGTTGGTGGTAAGGCACATTGTAATTGGCCCGGCAGCCAAAGAAGCTGTACTCCTTCCGACAGTCGCTTTTCTCTATGGTGCCATCGATGCCGGTGAGAAATTCTGACAGATGACGGCACTCCGACAGACTTTCATTCATGGACCCACAAGAATCTATTTAGCAGTCCGATTGTAGGCAGATTGAGAATCCGATGGGAAATTGATGGCAGGACCATTACCGCCAAGATCTAACTCAGGTCCGTAGACTTTATATGGAGGGTGACAAGTTGGGTTGCATGTTGGCCTGTCTTCTGAAAAGAGAGAAACTCAACCCACGTCTACTTCGATTACACCAGGTGGGAGCTCTAAAATCACCACCAGGGAGGGGCTAAATGAGAAATGTTAGAAATGGTTGATAAGTAGATACACACACATACATTTTTGAATTCTTAACTGGGATAAAACTACTAAAGATGTTGATAGATGAATGAGAAAGACTTTCACCCCCGCTAGCTACTTATGAAATTAAAGGGGTACTCCATGGGATGCACAAAAAAGAACTGGGTCAGTCAGTATACTCGCAGACCTACTTCAATTAATGCATGACAAATACCCTACCTGAAGCCTTCATGATAGGCAATAATGACAATACTGTACCAAAGACTATCCCTACCTAGTCAGAGTGGTGGGAAGGGTACGAAACCGTGTCCAAGACAATCCTGAGGAAACCAGCATTTGATCCCGGCCAGTGTGGTCAGACATATCAGAGACTAAATGGGAGTGAGGATATCAGACATTGGAATATTTATTGTTAAATGAAAGTTTCTTGACACTTGATTAAGGGCAAGAAACATTTGGGGTAGGCTTTGTTATTTCCTCCAGTACACATGCTACTGCGTATTACCAGAATAGTTTGAACCACATTCCCTGAAGCACCTCCAGAAAGAACATAATATTGAAAATACTAAAGATGATGGGTGGAAGAAAACGAATCATTAATCTGTATGAAGCATTGATACAAGACAGGAGAGATGACACAGAACAGCTGTGAGAAAAATGCTAACATGAGAGTCCGAAACCACTGACAGACTGGAAAAAAACCCGTGAGCAGCTTAAATAGTTTTCCCGAAACATGTGTTTCAAACTAATCCAATTCCAATACGTACATAAAACCTACACCACCCCTAAAAAACAAGCATGTGCTATAATGTAGAATAACTGCATGTGTTAGGTGCAGATCGATGAGAGCTAGCTCCTGTCATATGGCGTAAGATTGCCCATGGGTGGCTGAATTCTTGGATAAACTAGTGAAAGCTGTAGACAATGTGGGCCACCAAATATATCCTCCAATTGTTGCTTTTGTTCCAGGATGTCCAGCAAGTGGTGAAGTATAGATTGCAGTGTATAGAGTGGGATGAGGCAGAGTAGAGTAGAGTGGCATATCGGGCCTAGGTTTTGAGTAAAATGGTGTAGAGTGCATTGGCATAGAGTGGAGTGGCATAAAGTGGAATATGCATGGTGGGTTAGTGCATGCCAAAACAGACAACACATCTTCAGTTGAAACGACCAGGACATTTGCACAGACAAACAGTGTTACCGATAAAAGTATATAGCACACAAACGATTATCCCCTTCACTGCCAGGTCTTTTCCCCCTTGTGCTAAACCTTTTTTTGGCTATTTGGGTTAGTTTGCACGTAGGCCCCTGTAACTTTTTGTCCACATAAGGAATCCATGCCAAAGTTGTGTCCTATTCTTCCAACATCTAGAGGATTCTAAAGGATCCCAAGGTTTGTGGATTCCCTTGGAGGGGACTGAGAAAGTGGCCAAAATACAGCTAATGCTTGTTTTGTTTTTTAGGAAAAATAGGAAAAAAGTGCTGCAGAAGACAGCGTCTGGTATTTTCCCTGCAAAAGGTATCAACAAAAGGTTTGTGGTGCTACAATAACCAACGTCCTAGCTTTCAAGAACAGGCAGACTTCTATCAGAATAGCAACATTTTCTACACAGTTTTGCCATTTTACTGGGACATAGCCTATTTTTCCTATTTTCTGTGCTTTTAACCTCCTTCCAGTTAGTGGTAGAAATGGAAAAGCAATAATGCATACTGGAGAACTATACATTTCTGTAAAGTAGACAAAATTCTAAATTCAGCAAGCGGTCATGTGTGTAAATCCTCCAAGGTATTTCTTTAGAAACTAATAATTGAAATAAAAAGATATTGAAATTGAGTTGGAAAAAATAGCCATTTGTGCCAACATTTTCAACTGTAACTTCTTCTTTTTTAAAAATTTTTTTTTTTACTTCTTCTAAGTATGGAGGATGTTTGAGAACAATATACCCTTACGTCCACTGGACACTTCTGGTTGCGGAGAAATAAAGGACTTGTAGGTTCACCAAGAACCCAAGCTACCCAGAGCCAAAAAACTGAGCGGCGTCATGCAATGGTTTTTCATTGTGTAATTTGGTGAAATATAAAGAGTGAGAAATAGGTACCAAGGAAACCTATATATTTCGAAAATGGGAACAAAATATAGAGTTTAGAAGCAGTGGGTATTTACAAATTTCCAAAAGTATGGTTACTCATAAAAGCATGTGAATTAGAGGACATTTTTCAAAATGACTTCTTTTTTTCACATTGTCTTACATTTGGAAGGCAGAAATGCAAAGAAGGTCAATTGGTAATAACACTTGTTCTACTATTCTGTGTTTCCCTAAGTGTCCCCAGAAAAAAGGTATCTCACTTGTGTGTGTAGGCCTAGTGCCTGCGACAGGAAACGCTCCAACATGCAAAATGGATACATCACATTTTTCCAGTGAAAACTGACCCTTTTTTGGCAATGTGCCTAGCTGTGGACTTTGGACCCTAGCAAACGGATACATTTTTGAAAACTAGACATCTAGGGGAATCCAGGATGTGGTGACTTAGGTGACTCTCACAAGGTTCTGTTACATAGAATCCTTTGCAAACCTCAAACTTCGTCAACCCCCCCCCCTCCACACACATTTTCCTTAGATTTCTGTAATGGAAAGTTCTGGAATCTGTGGGGAGCCACAAGCTTCCAGCCACTCAGTATTCCCCAATGACTCCTGATAAACACGGTACCTCACTTGTGTCGATAGGCCTAGTACCCACAACAGGAAAAGGCCCAAAATGTTGGCAGATCACATTTTTCTCAATGAAAAAGGACCTTTTTTCACAATTTGCCTAGTTGTGGATTTTGGACCTTTGCTCTGCAGGCCCCTAAGAAAACCTATGCCTTTTTATAAACTAGACATCGAAGAAAATTCAGGATGGGGTGACTTGTGTGGGGCACACCAGGTTCTGTTACCCAGAATCCCTTGTAACCTTCAAACTTTGTCAAAAAAACACATTTTCCTCACATTTCTGTGATGGAAAGTTCTGGAATCTGCGTGGATCCACAAACTTCCACATACCCAGCAGTCCTCAAGTTCTCCCAATAAAAATTATACCTCACTTAGGTGGGTAGGCCTAGTACCTGCAACAGGAAATGGCCCAAAACACAATGGGAACACATCACATTTTTCCAGTGTCGCAATGTTCCTAGTTGTGGATTTTGGACCCTAGCTCTGCCGGCTCCTATGGAAAACGTCTACATTTATTAAACTAGACATCCAGGGGAATACAGGATGAGGTGACTTGTGTGGGGATCACCAGGTGCTGTTACTTAGAATCCCATGCAAACTTCAAACTTTGTCAAGAAAAACACATTTTTCTCACACTTCTGTGATGGAAAGATTTAGGACCTGCAGGGAGCTGCAAACTTCCACCCAATCCAGCATTACCCCAAGTCTCCTTATAAAAATGGTACATCACTTGTGTGGTTAGGCCTAGTGCCTGCGGCAGGAAATGGCCCAAATCATACTGTGGAGACTTCAAAATGATCCATCACAAAAAGACTGCGTTTTTGGCTCCAAACCCGGTGGGCCTCTAAAGAAACCTACCAAACCCAGACATTTCTGAAAACTAGACACACTGCCTTATCTGCACCCCAGGGGAGTCAGACAAACAGTGGCTAATTTTTCTGGGGGTGGCGGTGGAGGCATTGGCATGCCATTTTGGGAAGCCCCCACCCCTACGTATAATTAAAAAAATGCCTGTTGCCTAGTGAGCTTTCTGCCCCATCAGGGGACAGATAAAGGCTATTGCCCCCATCTGACTCCCGGAGTGGGACAGAAAGACTGTGGCAATTTCTTTTTGGGATGGGGGATTGGCATGCCCAATTTTGACAGCCCCTCCCCCTATGGATTTAAAGAAAATAATCATCCCTAGTGCCTAGTGGGCTTTCAGCCCCTTGGGGGCAGATCAGCGGCTATTGCCACATCTGCCTTCCGGGTGGGGCAGAAAGACTGTCGCAATTCTTTTGGGGCAGAGGGTGGGGGCATTGGCAGTCCATTATAGGCAGCCCCCACCCCTGAGCTTTCTGCCCCGTGAGGGGAAGAGGGGGCAGAAAAAACTGAATATGCCCATTCGGAAATGGGGGGAGCAAAGACCATCTCCCAAGGGGCAGCTGCCTAGTGGGTGGATCCCCAAGCAGGGATTCACTAGGGAGGGGTACAATTACAAAGGGGAGATTCTCCCCTTTTCAATGATACCTTTCCCATGTGCTTCGGTGCTGGGGGGGGTGGGGGTGAGATAGCCAAACGAGCACTGAAACAGTAAAACTGAAACTAATGTTCAGTTTCAATTTCAATATAATGACATCAGCACACCATGCGCATATTGTCATTACATAAAAAAAAAGGAATGGTTCCGTCGTGAGCACTCGAGTACTGGTGCTCATGACGGAACCATTCCATCAAGAGTACCGAAAGGGTTAAGTGTGGAAATGTCATCATCTAGTATATTGGTTTGTTTTGATCATACTTAGGGCTAGTAGTACGACCATGACAAATTGTAAGTTGCAAACTAAGCTTAATTGCGAATTTGTGAGTCGCAAATTGCCATGTCTGAGACACTGTTTGCGATTCCCGATAGGGTCACAATTTGCATGCCTCATCAATATTCATGAGGTACTCGCAATTTGCGACCCCATTGGGAATGGCTGGCCCACCCAGGCATGGTGGCCTGCTGGGCTCAGCAGACCTCTATGCCTGGGACTGCTTTTAATGAAGCATTTTTTTAAAAAATGCCGCCCGTTTTCCTTCAAAGGAAAATGATTTGCATTAAAAATAAAAATGTTTTCGTATAATTTTTTAAGGGCAGGTAGTGGTCCCTGGGACCACTGCCTGCCCATAACAAATATTATCCCATGGATTCACAAAGGGGAAGGGGTCCGCTGGGGACCCCTTCCCTTTTGCGAGTGCTTTACCACCCTCTTGAAGAGGGTGGTAAACTGCAAGTGTTTTGCGTCCGCAATTGCGGTTGCAAAACATTCTTGCATGGCTTGTGGGCTCGCTATTAGTAAGGGAACGCCCCTTCCTAATAGCGAGTCGCAAAACACTATTGTGCGAGTCGCAAATTATTTGCGAGTCACAAAATAGTGTTAGTGCATGGCCCACAGGATTTTTGCAAGCACAAGCGGGTTGCAAACCCGTTTGCGCATGCAAAAATGGGTCGTACACCTGGCCCTAAGTTATTTGTTTCCACCAAACTTCAGAATAACCCAAACGTGTGTTTCATTTGTGCTTTCAAAATTCAGATATATTCTGAAATATTTGCACAGTTCATTTACAGAGAGTTACATTTTGTTGAGTACTAGAAAAAAATAAGATCCTACAAAATATCTCCAGCACACCCTCAGTAGCCAGCATGATTGTCACATAAATCCCCTCACTTTGAGGTCAGAGAATGAAAGGTCAACAACAAGCTTCCTTGCATGACAGAGACTGACATTTGACCTCTGTCTTTGAATGCACAGAAAATGTGACAAGATAAGAACAATATTTAAAGACCTGTTTACAGAAATCAAGTTCCCTGAATCATACAGAAACAAGGAATGCTTAATGGGAGTGACAAACTCAAGCTGATCAGCCTAAAACAAAGCCAGCAAATAGAAGCAAAGCAAATATGAGTTACAAACCACAAAACCATTGGTACGCAATGGGCGGAATGTATACCCAGGGAAGCTTTCTGAATATCCCCAAGATGCCTTTAGCAAATGAGATTGGTACATAACCATATTCCTGTAATAGGCTCCAAAAACCTGAACAGACTAAAAGAATTTTTCCCTCCCCAAGTTCTAGAGCCCCAACGTTGTTCATCTTGATATGCTGAGGTTTATAAAGAATGTCATTTGTTCTGTTTTCTCCTACTTTCTTCACATTCAGTCTGGGGGCATAATAGCTATGTACTACAAAATGGAAATGTAACATATTCTATCACTTAGATCCTTGTGCCCTATCCTCTTTGTAGTTCATACACCATAACTTTGAATTCTCATGCTGATAGAGTGCTTTCGTATAACTAGGCTAAAATAAAATACTTTGCTAGATTTCATTTCTTTTCTCCCATTGCAGTGAGGGATGGCAACAAATGTAAGTGGGGGAGGGGTGTGTGTGTGTCAATTACATTAAATAAATGAATAAAATAAAAAGTAGCTTACTGTACAGCAGCCGTCCTCCTCGCTCTAGTCCTCTTCTCTGTGACATCAGGGCACCCAGCATGAGAGAAGCGCCAGGATTGGAAGGAGCGGCCTCTTCGGCTCTCCCAAGGGCACTAGAGGCCTACATTTGCTCCCAATTCAGCAGTTTTCAGACAGCTTGGTTGAGAGGTTTAAAATGAGCATGACTGGCTGGCCATCGCATGACAGCTGACCAAAGGGACAGGCACACTTTAAACAGTGCACATGCGGCCCTGTGCCCAGCACTCCTCCCTGCTGCCACTCAGCAGTCCCCGCTTCGTCCTGACACTCGGTTATGATCGGGGTGACGAAAAATAAAATGATAATGAATTAAGTTCATTACCATTTTATTTTCTTCGTCTCGTGGGACATTTTATTGGGGTAACGCCACTTCGCTATAATGGAGGAGCCACCCCTGCCCTATAGTGCACATTGGGATCAAGGCAAACATATATATTGATAATAACTTACATCAAGTTCATAGCATTTTGCTAGGGAACCAAAGAGTATAGATTTGTTAAAAAGCAATTTAAGATTATTGTTATAAATCGAGCCGCGTAGGTAAAGTATTAAGAGCTAAAGCAATGGTTGATGAGCACTGAAGATTAACTACACAATCAATATCCTAAATTCAAATGTTTTATGTTGCAAAGCAAAAATTACTACTTTCACATTCCTTACCAGTCCCCTTAAATGGCAACATAAAGTACAACCTGCTGACATTATATTATATTGTCTAGATGGTCTTATGCAGCAAAGTACAAGTGGGAAGGAAAGTGGTGGATGTAGGAGAGATTAAGTAAAAAAAATCAGATTGTGTATTCAGTGGTTGGAGGGCCTTGCGGCGTATCTCACTGAGGGAGGCACTTGTATGTCGTCAGTCAGTTCAGGCTGTTGGGCAGAGCCCAGGCACAGGGATTAATGGCAGGGCCGGACTGGCCATAGTGGGCAACGGGCAACTCCCCGGTGTGCCGCACGGGTGAGGGCTGGTTTTGGACCCTGGGGACCGTTTTAGCAGCATAGCTGCAAAATCGGCCCTGTACCAAAATCGGCTGAAAACCTGCCCTGGCAAAGAGCTCAGTGGCACCTCCAACCCCCCCGATTGGGGAAGGGGGGGCGGCCTAGCACTTTGCCAGGGCCGGTTGTGGTTCTCAGTCCGGCCCTGAATAATGGGGTGTGTTTTGATCTTCTTTCTTAATCAGAAGAGAGACAGTGGAATTTTTATGCAAGGAGGGGTGTTTATCAATAGCCTTGAACTGGGAACTGTGGATTAGGAAGGTTCGGTTATCCCTAAGCCTCCATAGAGGCAATGATGTCCACAGAGTAGTGCTCAGCACCCTTCTCAGGTAGTCGGGCGTAGGGATGGTACAAACTATATGGTAAACAAGAGAGGGCTCCCAAGTGCATGAGTTGTGGATGGTGGGTAGTGGATGTGGGTCCGAGTTCAACAATCCACCAGTTAGGGTCCCATGGCAAGATGTTCTTGGTAAAGATCACTACTTCTTTCTTGTCAGTGTTGAGCTTGAGACAGCAGGATTTTGTACAATTAGCAACTTTGGTCATGTAGGCTGGGAACTTGTTTCTTGTGTTTAGGAGTTATGTCTCAGAAGGAGGGTCTGAGTTGCATGTTGTCGGTGTAACAGAGGATGTTGATGTCGTGTGTGGGAATAACGTTGGCCAGAGGGATCATGTATACATTGGCGAGGGTGGGGTTGAGTGAAGAACCCTGAGATACTCTGCACACTAGTTTGCGGACTTCCAAGAGCTTGTACTCTATCTGTTAAGAAGGATTCCCAAATGTATACTT
Source organism: Lissotriton helveticus (assembly GCF_964261635.1). Taxonomy (NCBI): domain Eukaryota; kingdom Metazoa; phylum Chordata; class Amphibia; order Caudata; family Salamandridae; genus Lissotriton; species Lissotriton helveticus. Next base: position 1,873,952,130 of record NC_136061.1, on the reverse strand, counting down.
ACACATGAGTAACGTGACTTATGTAAGTTTACTCCTACACTTCCAATGTAAGTTTACTGCTACACTTTGCAGTAAATTATTCACCATTTACTAGTGTAAATTTTAGTTCAAAGTGTAGGTTTAAAGCCTCCACCCCTTGAAACCAGGGGATGGAGCCTAACTGAGTGTAAAGTTAATTGCCGGGGTGGACCTCTCCCTATGGAATAGCACAAGGGAATGTTTCTTAAATGTTTTTTTTAAAGTAAAAATATGTTTTAGATAAATATTGATCTAAATTAAGCTAATAAATTTAATTTAAATGTAGAAAAATACAAAAATGCCACTGCACTATTAACTTGTTTTGAATTAAGTTTTTAATTTATTTAAATAATTTTTGTTTAGATATATTTACAAAATCCACTTAAAGGTATATGTATGAAAATATTAGCAGCTATGTATAGAATGTATTCAAATGAATGTATTTTTAATGTATGCACATTTTTACCATTTAACTGAATGTATACATATTTTTAAGAAGTTTAAATAGATCACTTTATTTTACCATTATTCCTATAGGGTGGCCTATGGCGTGGTTATTTATGACCCTAACTGTATTATTTTCTATGGGAGGGTGCTGCAGTACCAGTGGCAGGCCATGGGTGGTGCTGGACTTTCTTATGGTCTGAGCTTAAGTACATTTACTACTGTTTTGGGTCCTTTACTGGCGGTAGCATCTTTAGAAGTGTTGTTAGTGAATAGCAATGGGCTTACTCTTTTGTGGGTGGGTGTATATCCTTGCCTAAACTGTTCCTTAGCCCTACCGAAATCCCTCCCTAACCTTCAAAAACCCTTCCTTACTCATTTCCAGCCACTTCTCTGTCCCTCTCTTATTTATTGCTAAAACATAGGCATATGTGTGTGCCGATCTCCACAGTTGGAGTGGAGATCTTCACACAGTAAAGATACGAGAGGCGGAGGCGTAGACCTCGGCACATCGGCTAGTAAACTGCATTTTGTAGTACAAGTTCTACTATTGTAATACTACTAAATGTACTAAAAAATACAGTTTGTTAATAGGCCCCTGCTCTCACTATCCAAAGAACGCCACTTTATCTTGCCCTGATGTCACTATCAATTGTTCATTGAATAGTAAACATGCTAAAACAGATTGAGCCGCCACGATGGGCAGCAGTATACAGTTAAAATAGTACCACTGTTTATTGAAAAGCTTACAAAACCTAAACCAATGTAATAGACATTCACAGTAGATGAAGCACATAAAATACACTGGAGCTGCATGTGCCCATTCCAATTTTTCATTTACAAACAAACAGATTATGAATGTGCAATCCTGCATACTTAAAAGATAAACCAGCAGGTACAACTGGGCCCTCCCCTCTATAACTTGTGTAATTCTGCTGTTATTCATTGCATTTCACATCTCTCTGTTGATTGCTGCAGATAAGCCTCTGATTGGAAGTTTAATTTAAAATGATGTACACCAGCCTCCAGATGTGCTAACGGATAAAGTCGCCCCTGCACCAGAATTGCCTTAGAACATATATGGGGCTATTTACAAAAGTTAATTTACATGTGAGTAAATCTACATGTGCAAGTTTACTCTTACATTTTTGAGTAACGTTACTCCTTTTTGTCTACTCACCATTTCACAATTGAAAATTACTCAAAAATGTACACTTACATTTCTCCCCTAAATTCAGGGAGTGCAGCATACTTTACAATTGTACAGTTAGTACTTGTGACTTTTCGCATTAAGGTGGGGGTTTCTGACAGTGCAGAAGAGATTTCTCATGATTATATATAGGGTAAGGTTTAAGTGTATTAAACATTACAAGATACAGTAAAAATATATTAATGTAAGAATTATAGGTCAAAATAAAAAAATGCTAACACATTATAAATTATTTTTAGTATATTAAATTTGAAGTAAAAAAATGTCTTCAAATTTAAATAAAACAAATTCCCACATAAAGTATAAAAAATATATTTATATTTATTTATTCTGTTGTAAAATTTACTATATTTTGCAGAGAATTAACGTAGATAATTTTAATTATCTTTCAAATTGTTAGAGGCATATTCATTATTACATTTTAAAATGTTCCTCATATTTTATGATAAACTATTAAGTACATTTTATTTATATATCATTTTTATCATTAAATTAAATGCATTTCATATTTTTTAATGTTAAAATAAGCTAATTTAAATTAACCTATGCCATTTTATTTTAAGTCCCTACATTATTTTCTAAAGTATGGCGTTTTAGTACCAGTTTATGGGGTTGGCCTTACTTCAGGTCCGAGCTCCAGTAAATTTACAGTTGTTTCAGTTCAATTGTGCCTGTGGTAACTATAGAAGTGAAGTTTGTGAATAAAAATGGACGTACTCTTTTGTGGGTGGTTGCATATCCAAACTACTCCCTTACTCCTTCCTTAAGCCATCCCATTTAGTCAAAGACAGTCTGCATTTTCCAGCCACTCCCCAGTGTCCCATGCACATTTACTGTAGAAACATATTTATATTTGTGAGGAGATCCCTGCAGATGGTGCGTAGATCTCCGCACATAAAAGAAAGGAGATGCAGAGGTGTAGAGCTACACATGTAGGCTAGGGAATAGCATTTTGTAATACAATAGTAGTGTTACTGTAGTGCTACTAAACATACTACATAATGCAGATTGTGAATAGGCCCCATTATTTATAGTAGTTTGTTTTTGTTTTCTTATGAAATACTGGTCTCTCCGCAAATTTTAAACTTTGTGTGATGTAACACTGCAGCATGGTGGACAGTCAAAATAGTTGATGTAGAGCAGGAACTTATGTGACTTTTGTACTCAAGGCTACTCTTGAAAACAAATACCCACTTGCAGATGACCATCCAAGATTTAATGGCTCAGTGAATGAAACTTGTGATAATAATATATGTATTATGCATCGAAGAATCACACAGTGTGATGTAGCTTTTTGTTTGATGCTGTTTTAATTTGCCACTAGGATTCAACACAATGCAACTTTTCCCTACTTTGAGCGACATTAGTCTGTGTTGACTCCTATGAGTGTTTTTGCTATTCCTATCCCAATTCTTCAGCTTTGCATGGATCAATGTGGGTGGTTCATGCTATGCAATATGAGGCCATTTAGCACTGCAATTGAATGAACATCTGGTGCAAATTTCCTTTTGCATGCAAATGTTGATGGACACTATAGTTTATGTCACGTATTGTACTTAATTTTTGGTAGCACAAGCACCTGTGTGCACATGGAACATAATGTGTTGGCTTCAGGCCAACACATTCAGGCCACGAGTCGGGGGTACATGCAGGTACATGGCGTCCATTTATTTTTTTCACAGGGTGGATGACGTCCCCCCTGCCAAGGAGTTGGGCCCCACAGAAATATGCTGAACTTGTCCCGGTGTAATTTTCAGACACCGGGGCATATTCAGCAGGGCCTGCACGTTTTCTGCTTTCGAATCCCAGCAGGAACGTGCAGGTAGCGAGGGAGATTTTTTCCACCTCCAGCTGGGCCAAAGTTAAGGGGCCTTCAGGCCTCTTTTTGTTTGAATATCCTGACTGGAAGCGACCTGGGACCTCACACTTAAATGTAAATGCCATGGAGGGGAACAAAGGCACACAGCTTATCTCTTCACAAGTACTTAAGAGATGCATGCTTTTTACTTTCTTCAGTCCCTGTATATAAGTGCATGCTCTGTAAGAATGTTAGGTATGTTGATCTGTCCCAGTATTTACGTAAATAACAATTTCAATGTCACTATTTTATTTCTTATATAGCGCTATGCAACTCAATGCAGGGTGTCAGAGCTCTTTACCTAACATACACATTATACATTGACAATAAATCATGCATATGTGTAAATCAATGTACAGGATGAATTACAATAGACTGTGAAGGTTACAAGGTTTAGGAGTCACATGTCCTTCATACCTCACTTTGGTCTTTTAGAAGGATTATAAGTTATGAAATGCAGGTAACAAAGGGATCTCTGTGTTAAAAGCAGTAATCCACTTACATAGCTACATCAAATACAAATCTGTCATCTGCATGTTAGATGATGTGCTTTGCAGGAGACATATTTACCTTCTCTACTACTCTTATTCAAATCTGGGACTTTACAAAAAACAGATCTCTCCAGCAAGTGCATTAACCACCTGAGTCATCTCACCATTATTACTATTCCCTGAGATTTACTGGGCACCTTCTCTGCAGATGCCTTAACCCAATCAAATATTAGAAAATGTAGACTTTGCAACCAATTAAGCATAACAGATCTACTACCATGCCTACCCATGTTGCCAATTTCTTTGGGCAGGGCTTAAAATAATATTTTTTAGTTGAGGCCAGATTTTGCATCAGGATTGTGACACTTTTTTGGCACACCACCAACACCAAATCTCATTTGTTAAATCTCATAATGCACTTAAATGTACTCATCATATACCTGATAAACATATGTGTGAGGTCTTAATTTCCAATGTCACTTCTTGTGATGTCACTTCCTGTGATGTCATGTGCAATATCACTTGTCGTGACATCAAGCTCCGGTCTGGATTCTCGGAGTTGTTAATGGCCGCCTGTAACTTCGGCTGCTGATTAATTGAGCAGACAGACAGGAGTAATCAAAGGCCAACCATTGAGTTCTTTCCATTGGAGATATTGGCAGGCAGTACTAAGATGTCTGGACCCTAATTATTGGATTGCTCCAAACCTTTAGTTGTTGGAAGTTGGAATTCCTATCTCCACGCTAATTCAATTACTATTGGCCGGCTGTATAATAAGAAACTGTACGCTCAAAATAATTTCTTGTCCTGAAGATGACCGCCCAGTTTCCATGTGGTTGAAACGCCGTCGATGCTTTTTGTGGCCGTAATTCATAAAGGACACATCATTTTATCTGTGTTGTTCCTTTTTGTATTGATAATGTTTGTCTGTTAGCCACTGGTATGGCATGTAAATTGTATGTTTCTGTTTTGCCAACTCTCTTTTGAGCGCTGTTGTTTTTCTTTTTGGATCTTTTTTAAAGGAAAATATTTATATAATAAATTATAATTGTTTTGAATACTTGTCAATGTGTATATATAGGCTTCTTCTTTTTCCTTTTCAGCTTTTGATCCTAATGTTTGGTGTCTAATTGTTAATTGTGATCCTTTCACCTGAACCTTTTGTTAGGTGTAACAACTGTGATGTCACACGTCATGATTTCACTTGAAGCTGCCTAACTTGGTTAGTCCCCCCACTTCATGTTTTAGGACTTGTGCCCTGCTTGGCATGATGTATTTTTGGTAGCCATTTTGCAGTGTTAGTGAGTTCAGTATTGCCAGGTACCTTATACAAACAAGTGCGGAGAAGAAAGAGGTTGGTGCACTTATCCATGTTGAATTGAGCAGACACTCTTCCTGTTGCAAAAGATGTCCACTGTGGCTTCTGCTACCACTAACTGGATGTGTGCACAATTCAACATATCAACATCTATAGCATCTCCGCTGCAACTCTGAGGAGGATGGAAAGATGAAGCAAGCCACAAGACGGGTGAAGATGTGTCCTCTTCAAATATATATATGTTCAGTATCCTCTATCCAATCCCTTTCCTGCTCTGTCGAAAACAGGTCAGTGCTTTAAATGTTCTTCCAGCTGTCACTGACTACGTAAATCATTTGGTGACAGTTCAACAACAGGCACAGTATCATTTAGCTCAAGCAAAGGAAAATCAAAAATTATTTGCTGATAACCATTGTTCAAAACCACCGTCTTACTCAATTGGCGACAAAGGGCCCTATTAGGATGGCGGACGGACCTGCGTCCGTCCGCCACCCCAGAGGTGGAGGTAGATTGGAAGGGATATGGTCCTGAAAAACGTTCATGGGAATTTCCAAAATGCTCCAAAAGTTTTGAAAACCTTTCATACTAGATATCCTGATAAGCCAAAGCCAGTCCCTATGGATTTTTGGTGGGGATTCTACGAGGGAGGTACTGTCATGAACCTACCTTTATCAAGATCTGCACTAACACATAGTGTCAGTACAAGCCCAGCACGAACATACAGTGTCAGTACAAACACAAGAGTCCTGTCACTCATGAGGTTCTATGTTCCTCATGATTCATAGTTTTCCCCAAAACCCGCCCCTGTCCCGTGCGTCGTGCACTCCACGTGTTTATGTGTTTCATGACATAATGTGTTTTTAAGTAACTTGGATTGTGAAACGTATTGTATTTGGCTATTGGCTTTATCAATGCTCATTGTGGGAATGATGACAAATTTCGGTGCTTGCTGTTGTCACTATGTACAATGATGGATGTGACAAGAGGTTTCGTTGTACTGGTGACTCGGGCTCATTGAACATATTTTCTTGGACGGATCGGACCTTTGGGGCACTCGTGTTTGCTTGCTTATCCTCGCAGTGTTACTTTCAGAACGGGGAAAAGAATCTTGAGGCGCTCACGTTTGCATGTTTTCTACCGCTGTGTTGCTTTCTGGAACACAGTGTGAGAATGTGGGGATGCACTGGGCTAAACGGAAGTACTTGGGTGTGGCAGGAGTATTTAACCCCTTCGCCGCTGGCGGGATTCCCCCGCTGTGCTGGAGGGCGGGGGGGGGGGGCACGTACAGCGCCCCCATGCTCATGACGAGGTCAGCGCGTCATGAGCCACGGCGCTCCGGTGCTCATGACGAGCTGAGATCATCATGACCGCGCCCGTTCCAATGGAACGTTCAGCACAGCAGGGGAATCAGCCCAGCGTGCGAGCGTTCCATGTAGCGGGCGCAGTCATGACGAGCTCAGCTAGTCCTGAGCACCGGAGCGCCGTGGCTCATGACGAGCTGACCTCGTCATGAGCACTCAAGAGGTTAAAGCCACAAACCACGTTCTAAAAGGCGCTTAGCCTTCCGGATCTCTTCACGGCAGCATTGCTTCTGGAATATGCGCTCACCTATTTTCATCCAGGCCTTCCATAGTCTTCGATCTTGGTTTTGTCTACGTGATGACATCCGGAAGAGAGAAGAGAAGTTAAGCTAAGTGAAACTCTTTATTTCTAAAGGCACCCATCGCAAGAAAGGTACCTGATAAAGAAGCAAAGAAATAATTTTTGGGAAAAATCCTTTTTTATTGAAGAAAATGCATTTTTTGAACTCTAAGGACTTGGTAGACATTTGAACTCTGAGAAAGTGCATTTTATTAAGAAAAGTGTTTGGTGTGTTTGTTTGGCAATTTCTATTTTCTTTTCTTAGAAGGTCGTGAAGAGCTAGAGATCTGGGGTATAGCGAAGTAAGTAAATGTAGAGAAATGTAACAGCATAATGTTCAGCGTTTAAACTAAAAGAAGAATGACCACTAATCCAAATTTTATTGTTTGATCTCAGAAAGAATCGCAACTACAATACCACTACACTACTCACGCTCCCAAGAGACAACCTCCCAACTGCCAGCATTCCAACTGCCAGACTTAACTCATGACGACATCCAAGACACAAGCCCATTTCTGTAGATCGCAGGTAGGAGCCTTTTGGTACTATTAGTATTCACTGTTCGTAGTATTTAGGATTGACCGACTAGTTAAAGCAAGGGTGCTTCTTGTTGCTTCGCAGGTCGACTGCAGGAACTCCATTAGCGTCTGAATCCGGCCATCCTCCCTAATTACTATCATCAACCTTTAGTGTGTCAATATAAATCACGGGTTGTAGGATAGGGTCCCTGGGAGTTTGGCCCATACCGTCTCTGCGAAACACTACCAAGCACCTTACAGGTAAGAGTCCAGGACTAATCAGGTAAGAGTGCCTTGGTAACCTTGACACTAGCCAACCTCATCCCTCTGGCAGTGAAGGACAGGATTTGGAGAAAAGAATTTATAGATATTTTTCCATTGCTAGAAGTGCGCCAAGCACGCATAGACCAGACAGCACAGGACAGAAAAAACGATGACAAGAGAGACAGACGTAAACCCAGGGTAGAAAGGACCCTGGAGAATTGGCTGAGGGCATTTAGGACCCGAGCATGTGTGTTCATTGAAAAATTCCCACGGAGTGCGGCGGCACTGATTTTATGTGAACAAAAAGTGTACTACCCTCATCAACAATACCAAGGGGACGCATGGTTGAGATACGACGAGGGTTTCGGGGAAAAGATGCAGATTTGTCCGGTGATAGAATGGGATTGCCAGGACTTGGAGGGGTTCACCATTCACATGGTAGCTGCCAGCGAGGGGGTCAATTTGCGTCCCAAATTGACCCCATACCAAGTTTAATCCACTTCTGCCATTTCAGTTTTCTGTCCTCTTCTTTAATGTATTGATTGTTCCAAATTAGACAGGGTTCACTCCCATTTTACATGTTGTAAATGCCAGGGAAGGGGGCAGGTTGTTGACTGCCAGGTAGTGCCATACTGGGAATCAAATACAGCATTGGCAAAAATGTTCAAACCAGCCCGACTTTTGTTATTTCTCTTGGCTTTCTCTTACTCACTTTTTCTCCATCCCTAATCTCTTTCACGCCCTCCTCACCCTAACTAAGCCTGCTCCCTTAAACGACAGAAGAGCTGGCAAAATTGGTAGAGGTTGTGGACATGGGCCTTAATCCAGCTTCCATTGGCTCCAGCTCTCATAAGAAATGCCTGATAGGATGAATGAGAAAGACAAGGGGTTGGGCCCACTGGGAAAGAGGGTAGGTCGGGCCACAATGAACTATAGAAATAGGGGGGTTTTACCTAGACCTCTATTAAGAATTACACAATGAATGTTGACTTAGGATAAACCAAAATGTATTAGTCTATCCTGACAATGAATTCTGTCAGTTTCTTTCAATTTGATTTTTTGATTTTTTGATTATTTTGTACAGACAAACCAAAGATCGTCATCAACTTCATGTATTGCCATATAGTGACACATTGCACAAATTGAAAAACAAATCATAAATATTTACAGTGGAATAAACACATTAGTGAACAAATAACAATAACAGTGTGCTCACAATTTTGATAAAACATGGAACTGTTACTCAGTATTACAGTCTCAAAGATAGATATCAGACCATCAATTTGGAAAAAAAATTTTTTGAGAATGTATCAACCCAGTACAAAATCAATCCGCTTATATACAAGTCAGGGAAATGTAAACTACTCAGTGTACATAGATCGCTGGCATTGAATGTTGTTGAAAAAGAAAAAATGCCGACCCGTTTCGAGTCCCGTTGTATAACTCAAAGGACTCTCATCAGGGCAGTGTGAGTCTGGTCCATGGGAACTGGTATTTTCATATCCCAAGGCTGCACTTGTTGTGAACTGTGGTCTCTGCCGTGGGTGCTGGCTTTTGCGGTTTCACTTGGGCGGCGTTACTACCTTCGTGCCAAAAGATACTCTCTTCGTGGGGATCAAATTTTTTAGGGACGACCCAACCGGGGCGGAATTAGCTGCCGCTGCTTTATGTTAAATGAGTTTAGTTCTTCGTTTTGCACTGTTGAAAACGTGTCTCTTTGGCACACAGGCGCGGAATCAATCTGCTCGCGGGAGTCGCGAGACTGTAATACTGAGTAACAGTTCCATGTTTTATCAAAATTGTGAGCACACTGTTATTGTTATTTGTTCACTAATGTGTTTATTCCACTGTAAATATTTATGATTTGTTTTTCAATTTGTGCAATGTGTCACTATATGGCAATACATGAAGTTGATGACGATCTTTGGTTTGTCTGTACAAAATAATCAAAAAATCAAAAAATCAAATTGAAAGAAACTGACAGAATTCATTGTCAGGATAGACTAATACATTTTGGTTTATCCTAAGTCAACATTCATTGTGTAATTCTTAATAGAGGTCTAGGTAAAACCCCCCTATTTCTATGATAGGATGAATGGGCAGTTAGGCTATGCTGCCAGTTTCCCACTTGGACTCCCAACTTCCTTCGCTGCTCTAAACAGGGCAAGTGTGTAACACTCTTCTGAGCATACCCAGGGATGGGTAACACCTGCGCGGACTAATTTCTGCTAACCAACCAGTGAGCCTTTATCCTGGTCCTATCAGTCAGAAGAGATTTTCTGGTAGACTATGAAATCTGGAACATATTCAACTGTATTACAGTATCCTTGCAAGCTAAAGCTCCATTGGAGGTGTTGGTTTAGAAAAGATCCAGAAGGTCTGCATCTTGCCATGTTTAGGCTCTCTGCTTTACTGCTCTGAAACTTAGGACCTGATTATGACGTTGGGCAGACTTCAGTCCGCCCAACACCGTCTCGGTCCTGGGACTGACCGACCTTCAGTCGGCGGATCACTGGCTCATTACAATGCTCCCTTTTCCCAATGGGAGCTCATTGCATGACAGTAAACTGGCTGTAACACAAGCTCCCAATTGAGAAAAAGGAGGTGCAGTTCATCCCTGCACCTCCCTTTTGCAGGGATCAATGGGTGCACCTCGGCCCCCAACTGGAGATTGCAAGCAGAAGGGGGCCCTACTTGGGGCCCCCATCACGCTTTCCCACATGGTTTCCATTTCAGACAGGCCGGCATGAAAACCATGCCAGAAACCATGCATTGAAATCTCAAGGGCAGAAAGGCCCACACTTAAGATTACTGTCCGGCTTCCAACTGGCCGACTGGCTCCTAGAGCCCATCGGAAGCCAGACAGAATGACCAGTTTACTTTCCGACCACCTAGATCATGATTAGGCGGTTGGAAAGTACCTGTGGATTAGCTTGAGGGGAGCACTATACGACTGAAGGTACCTATGACGGGCAAATAATAGTTGCTTCCTTACTTACAGACTAAGCTGTTTTGAGACATTTATGGGATTTATTTGACCCATCTCAAGAATGAGGAATATTGATGCATCCACTTACACACTGAATATTGCAGTAACATTTTTGAAAAACTCTCTAAATAGGATATATATGAGCCCTGACTAAGTTCAATACTTTGAACGAAACGCATTGGCTGGATGATTTTTATATGCATGGATTACACATGAAGAATTAAAATAAAATAAGAAAGAAAAAAACAAATAAAGAGGAATATTAACAAAGACTGTCTAAATGATTGTTTTGAGGAGAACACTGGCCCAGTGCACCATTCCATTCTGAGTATTACACGCTTTCCGACATGTTTTTCATGTTGCACAGGCCGGCATGGAAACCATGTCGGAAATCGGGCATCATAATCTCAACGGCAGAAAGGCCCGCCTTTAAGATTACTGTCCGGCTTCCCACTGGTTGACGGGCTCCTACAGCCCATTGGAAGCCAGACGGAATGACTGGCCAGTTTACTTTCCGACCGCCTAGATCACAATTAGGCAGTCGGAAAGTAAACCGCGGGGCTGTTTACGATGTGGCCCTGAAGGCTCCAAACGTCGGTCTGAGCCATAACAGGCCGCATCGTAACCGGCCCCTTAATGTCTGCCAATCCGTCGGTGTAAGGGAACGCAGCATAGTTCCTACCTACCTGTATACACTTTTGGGTGCACAACGAGAGACGCAAATGGGACTGGTGCTGGGTCCTATTTCCTCATGCCCTCATCTGATGCTTCAGGCCCTCTTATTTAAGAGCCATCTCAGCAATGTTACGCTCTGGCATTCTGCCTGGACTAGGCTCCTATTTCATCATGACCTTACCGGATGCTGCAGACACTTATACCTCAGAGTCGCGTAAAGGGTGTAAAATTCTGGTAGTCACCAGGGTTAGGCTCCATTCAACACATGGTGGTCCAGAGAACATACCTAAAAAACATCAAGAAGCCCGTGGATGGCTACAGTAACGAATGAACTGATGGTAAAAGCCACAGGTCCCAGGGGATTCTCGTTAGGGCCATGGAACACCAGGTTGGAATAGGACCCATTGAATATTTCCTCTGCTCCACACCTGTGACTGTTCCCCGAGAGGTTGTCCTCAGCCAGAGTGGCTCCTGGCTCCCATCATGGTCGAACCGGTTCCACACCTGAGCGTGCCAGGCTCCACAGACAGCCTACCTCACATCCGAGCAAACAAAGGAGCCGCAAGGAACGGCGCTGTAAGATCTCGGCAGGGCTGGCTTTGCGCTCTCTTTCATCCCCATTGTTTACCCTGGGACCAAGGGAGGCTGCTGTCTTCTTAATAATTTATTGGCTCACAAGAGCACAGAAGAATCACAAGTACTCTGGCGCACATTCACTGCCAGACAAGTCTTTCTTGTTTTTTTTTGTTTGTTGGGATGTGAAGTTTTTTTCTGTTTGCTCTGCTATGTGTACTTAGAAGAGCCGTGGGTATACACTGATGCCCTTTACCGTGTCTGTAATCAGAACCGCGGCCTACGCACCATTCTTTCAAGGTTCATTTCTCTCCCAGAGCCCTTCCATAGGGCCTCTCTGTTTTGACAGATAGTGTGTTTTCCATCTGTTGCGCACACAGCTGTCCACGCTCTGGTGAAGCACTGCAGCTCCCACGTCCCATACGTGTGCTAATTTCTACACGTGTATCGTGTGCTTCGTGGCCGTTATACATGCCTCGCAGAGGTCTGTGCACATTTTAGGCATACAAAGCCCACGCAAGATGTCTCTAATGTCTGAGCACGGGCCCCGGATCCCACGACACACAAACAGACCCCATAGCCTTAAGTGCACATCCTGTATGGAAATTAAAGCCCTACATCCAGAACTTGAAATTGAAAAATAGAAGTCCCAGAGTAACTGCTTGTTTCTGAGAAGTGCCGGTACTCTCTAATAAAAGTATTACGTCACTCTTGAGAAAGAGGACCGGCCCATTTAAAGTACTGCCTACATCCCGACAAACGCACATTATGGGATTTACATGAAATGAGCAGTGCTAGAAATGGAAAAAAACAGTTATTGGGGAATCCATAAATTGAGGGTACTGGTGTAGCAATGGGATGGGGTGGAGCCCAAGGGACAGGGTGATGAAAAGCAAAGTCTGACGGTCAACGTTTACGTTTATTTAAAAAAAAAAAAAACCCTGGCAATAAGGGCAACAATGACAGCATATATGTTCTGGTTTAGTTGGTTAAAAAGGCAGCATTTTAAAATTCTTCATGAGGTTAGGGCACATGTTAGGGCACATGCTCCAGACATCTTGGTGTGCTAGCACACCTCAGGGGCTGATAATAAAGGTAAGATAACCCTGGTGGTTAACACAGTTGCTGCAGAGATCTGTGTTTTGTCTAGTCACAGTTTTGACACATAACATAGCATAGAGGATTAATGTGTCTTCTGCAATGCACATTGTGTAACATGCAGATCAAAGATTTTTTCTTTTAGGTAGATAGGTAAGGGGGCTACTTCGTTGGACACATAGATACTTTCGTTACTTGCAGGTCATAAATTGCAATCCATTTTTTTCTTCATTTTTTCAATCTGTTGTTATGTTAAAAATGATTCTTTTGGGAAGAAACAAATGGGCATATTTCCAAGGGCCATTATCGCCGCCTTAGCGGGACTTTTTCCCGCTAAAGCGGCGATAATTTTATCGCCCTATTACCTAGCTGTCGCTAACATCAGTTAGCGACAGCTAGTAGGAGGTAGCGATCATCTTGGGGCCCACTTTGCATGTCCGCGATAATTATCACTAATGACATGCAAAGTGGGCGCGCCAAGATGTTAGCTATCTCCAATTATCAACAAAGCCTTACTTTTGGAAATATTCGCGCTAAGCGCGAATATCTCCAAAAGATAACGCCTGCCCAGAGCAGTTCTTAGCTATGTTATCCAATGGAGGGTGGATAACATGGCTAAGAGCATTGTCACGATAATGCATGAATATCGCTGATTTTTCAGCGATATTCATGCATTTTGCAGGATTTTTACCGCTTTTGAGATAAACCTTGATAATCAAGGTATCTCAGCGGTAAAAATCGTCGGAGCACGGCAATATAATTTTAGCCGCTAACCATGCATAGCGATAATTATCGCTATTGCTTGGTAATATGCCCCAAAGTCTTATAACTACAGACAACCCCAATCATTCGTTAGGTCTGTATTTATCTGTAAAAGTCTAAAAACAGAAAACAGGGAACCCTACTTATATATAGGAGTTGAAAAAGTTAAAAACCTGCCTCCAATGTTTCCCTTAAGTACTTGTGAAGTGAGAACAAGCAGTGTGTCTTTGCTCCCCTCCATTGCATTGGCATCTAGGTGATTGGCTCTAAATAGCTTGGCTGGGAGCTCATACATATGAACAAAACTAACACTGATGTCTCCTTAAATGTAGCCTTTGTTTTTGGGATAGCTGGAATTGACAATAAGATAGCCCCTCCATTACCTGCACCTTACTACTTGCAATGGAAAGCAGGAAACTGCAGGCTTCACTGAATGTGTCTCAGTTTCAGCAAATTACACTGGGACAAATTCATCAAATTTCACTAGGTCCAGCCCAGAACCCTGTCCCAGCTCAAAAACAGCTGTAGTATCTGGGATCCACATAGATCCTCATCATTTCCTGCACTGGATGTGAGTGAGCATATTGTTAGAATATATGATTGTTTTCATAGGTGTACTGACAAGCCTAGTAGTACCTTAGCATGCAGCCCCCCCACTCCAGGGAGCCACATGTTCCCCTGTACCTTCCCCCGTTCTTCTCTTTACCACCTCTCTCAGTGAATTATTTAAAACACATACCAGGTTAAGGGTGTTATATAATTAAGATGATAGTTTCTTGTCTACAATTTTGCAATGTTTGATGTTCTTTTAACTCTCTTTTTCCAAGTTTCTCGAATTTTTGTAACACTTTTTAAAGTTCTGTGTTGAAGTGACATTCAAGTCCGGGGATTTACCTTGTTTATGCCCAGCAGGTGAATCACAGACGTTTGGTTAACGAGGCCCTAACTGCACACTGCCCTCATTCAACCATCTACAAAAGCACTTTTCCTTTTCCACCTTTCTCGGTTAAGTATTTAAGGCTCTTAATAAATTATATGGGTATCTGAAACACAGGCCACAGTTTGAAGCAGAGCAGTATGTTGGTGCCCACTAGACTACATGAACCGCATTTTATTATTTCTTTTACTCACGACGTTTAGAGGGTGTGCCTTGTCAGTGTATGTCAGTAACAGTACTCCTTAAAGTGCCATAGCTATTAAGTGTGATCTTAAAATCACTTCTGAGCTGTGATTTTTATGCTCTAAGTAAAGTAATCTTTCAGAAATAGCAAAGATATAGGGTCTGTGCAACATACTTCCATCAGAAAAACACCTCACTGCTCATTTCCACATAATACTTTAACTTAACTTAGAGGTGGACATAAGGTCACAACACCCTGGCATGCTCTTTGATTTTAGTTAAGGCCTCCTGCAGTGTGGGACTGTTTGAACATTTCTGCAAAGGCTGATTTGGGGTTCCATTCCAATCTGTTGTTCACATACTGGCAGATGCATCAAGCAAAATACCTCCCGGTACAATTGCGAATCGGTAAAACTGGCCGATACCGAACGCAAAACCTGGAAATGCAATGCATCAACCCAAAACCCTAAAAAAATAAAGAATCGCTAAATTCCTCCCACGGTAAAATACCGAATCGCAAAATAGCGAATCGGTAATACCGAGAAAGAAACCAGCCTCCGGAAATACCCAATCGCTAATAAAGAATCGCAACGAAATGCACATCAAAACTCGCAAATACCGAAAAAGCCCAAAATCGCTATTTTGCATGAGCAAAATAAGGGGAATCACAAACTGGAGGTAAAGATATTGGAAGGAAGAAAAAAGAAAAAAAAAAGCCAACACAGGTGCAGCTAATCAGAAACCCTTCAAATATGCCTCTGGAGACCCTGTAGGTCAACCAAAATGGCTGCCCCCTACGTGCTTGTTAGGAGGAGGAGAATCAATGCTCTTGCACAGGATAATCCAGGACAGAGTCTTCAGGGTGCACATCACATTGCTGGGCCAGACAGAGGAACTGATCTACGACAAGTACAGGCTGAACAGGGCCATGATCATGCGCCTCATTGCCGACCTGGAACCACTACTGCAGCACCAGACCCGTAGGACCAACGCCATCCCAGCCCATGTCCAGGTCCTATGCAGCCTGCACATGCTGGCATCAGGAAGCTTCCAGAGGGTCATAGCAGAAGCTGGAGGCGTGTCGCAAAGCGCACTATCACGCTTCTTCTACAAATTCCTAGATGCCATGCTGACATTGATACATCACCACATCACCTTCCCCACAACCCCACAGCAGTTGAACCGCACCAAACAGGAGTTCTACCAGGTGGCACAATTCCCGCATGTGATAGGGTGCGTGGACTGCACCCATGTCCCCATCTGTCCCCCCTCAGCCAACGAATACATCTACCGCAACCGGAAGTCATAACATTCCATCAACGTCCAGGTCGTGTGCAATGCCAAGCACATCATAACGGACATCGTATCCCAATTCCCAGGAAGCACCCACAACGCATACATATTCAGACACAGTGGCATCCACAGGCATCTGATCAATGGGGAATTTGGAGAGGGACACCTACTCGGTACATACAAATGCCTCTAAATGATCACCATCCTCACATATGTAAATGTATTCATGCACCTAACCCTTTGCTCCCCTCCCTGCAGGTGACAGCGCCTACGCCTTGCGTGAATATCTCCTCACTCCCTACCTCAACCCTGCAACACCTCAGGAGTAGCGCTACAACACAGCACACATCAGCACCAGGAATGTGGTAGAGCGAACCTTTGGCATCCTCAAGAGTCGCTTCCGGATACTACACAAGACAGGAGGTGCCTTGCAGTATGACCCAGTTACCTGCTGCCGGATAATAGCAGTCTGCGCCATGCTGCACAACATTGCCACACGAAGGGGGATACCAATAGAGGTGGACGGAGAGGACGACTTACGTGCATAGCAACCCCCCCCAACACCAACAGGCACACCTGCCTAATACAGCT
Organism: Lissotriton helveticus; assembly: GCF_964261635.1. Classification (NCBI taxonomy): domain Eukaryota; kingdom Metazoa; phylum Chordata; class Amphibia; order Caudata; family Salamandridae; genus Lissotriton; species Lissotriton helveticus. Next base: position 1,873,935,267 of record NC_136061.1, on the reverse strand, counting down.
GAGGGACAAAGGAGGCGGACATACATCACAAGACATCACTTCTGAGACAGGTATGAAAGAGCCAACACAACATGTTTATGTTTGCAATTGTTTAATGCACATGAGTACCTGTCAGGTGCATATGAATGAGACGCAAACATGACGCTGAATCAAAATAACGATTGGAAACATGTCCGTTGTCATCACGGGTGTATCATGTTGCAGTATAGTTGGCCCATGGTTACGTCACCATGGCCAGGGAGCCAATGGATCATGGCTATTTGCACCTGCAGCGTACCCCCAGCCTCCTGTCAGTGACTCCGCCACATCTCCGCGATGTGTTTCTGTGGCTGTGGTGCTGCGTGCACTGCGCCTCCTCTCGCTGGCCTCCGGCACAGCGATGCTGCTCACGCTTGAAGCAGCTTCACTCCCCTCCTCCCCTCCCAACTGCTGGCACTGAAAGTCCCAGACTGCAGATGCTCCACTGCAGTTGTCACTCTCTCCAAGGACTTTGCGACATCCCCGCAATAATGGCCCAAATCGACCTGCAGGGACACAGATCTGCGCGAAAGCACTGCTGTGCTGTTGCACAGCTTAGTGATGGCTCTATTGGTGGCATTAGAACGGACCATGTTTATTTATTTATTTATTTATTTATAAAGTTTTATATAGCGCGAACTTGATCCCGAAGGATATCAGAGCGCTTTACAGTATAGGGAAAGGTAGCAATCAAAACATGAGTCAAACATGGGAGTATAATAGTCATTGAATCAACTAGTGCACACATAACAACTCAATTAGAAGTCCTGAGTAGACAAGGAGTGGGCTATATGATGGAGCGTAGTGATATAAGGGGAGTAAGTGAAATAATCAGATACAGGAATAATAACCAATACCAAAATAATAATCTAAACATGAGTGAAATGGGGCTTCTAATAGGCATTGACTCAAGGGGTGAGCATCTATCTGGAGGAGTTAGATTGTCAAGGAGTGCCAATTCCCTCCTCTTGAAACCACAGATTGTCCGCAAAAAGAGAACTTGCCAACAAGCCATCTCTGGCTCTGCTCCTAAAATCTGGATCTCTCTTCCACCTGAAATTCGGAGGATCTCTTCCAAGGCTGCTTTCAAATTGGAAGCAAAAAGATTCCTCATGAAGAAGTTCTTACCTTAACAGGAGGGTCAATTTTGTTTGCTCTAAGTGCATCGGACATGCTATAGGATCGTTCATTATTCCAGTATATGATTATTATTTTGGTTTTGATTATTATTCCTGTAAATTATTATTGTGTTTACTCCCCTTATATCATTATGTAACATCGTTTTGCCTGCCGATGCCTCCGGCGCTTGCTCTGTTGGCCTGCAATTACAGCACGTGTGAGTTCCTGCAGGCACAGTTTGATGTCTCTGTTGCCCTCAGCAACGGCTGTGGTCATCTCGCGCATTGCGTCAGTCATGGTGCCAATTTTGTTTGTCAGTTTCGCAATGTTGATGTTAATTGCACCCATGTGTCTGCCCTGCAGACGCTGGACACGCAGCATCCGTGTCTCCACCACTCTGTATCCGTGTGCTGGATCATCTGTTCTCTCCACAGCTCTACCCAGGGGCCTGGCCCGCTGTCTGACTCGGACACGTGCTGCTGCTTGGGCGGTTGGAGCAACGACTGTCTGTCGTGGGACAATTGTGTCAGCTGGCCTCTGCTCTAACTCCATCACCTGCAGGGAAGGGACATTTGCCCTGCAGCTTTGTGTAGTTGACCGCGGTGGTGGTGGTGGCGGTGTTGTCCGCGGTGGTGGTGGTGTTGTCCGCGGTGGTGGTGGTGGCGGTGTTGGTGGTGATGGTAGTGATGGTGGTGATGGTGGTGTTTTGGGATCACGTCCCTGCGGGGTCTCAACATCGGTCACCACTGGTGTCTCTGAGATGACGAGGCGTCCGCTGTCATCTGAGTCAAGGGGTGATGCATCTGTATGTGAAACAGTGCATAGTTATTATTTTGCCATGATGTATCTGTTTTGCATACTTTCATCTACATAAAGGAGATTTTGCACTGACATATGGCCCTGTGCAGCTGGTTTCATTTCTATTACATCAGGGGTCAGACATGCACTCTTTCATGATATGACTACAACTCCCATGATGGACCACTCTGGTGACGGGATATGCATTAGGCACAGCTACATATGCACTGTGATTGGCCTGGGGGATGGGCATAGGTGGACAACACGCTGCATATCTGCGCTGGCATGCATCTTACCTTCTCCTCCTGCTGCTGCGCCGGATGTGTTCAATTGAGTGACCCCCCAACAGCTTCTGGCTCAATTGTAGCCTCGACGAGGTCCTCAAGGGCTGTGTTTGGAGCCACGTTGGATGTTCCCCCTCCTGTGCCAGCTGCATCCCTCACCCTTTCTTCGATCCCCTCCTTTGCCCTCTTCCTGAGGTCATACCACCTTTTCTTTAAATCGTCTATGCTGCGGTGGGTGACTCCTACAGCATTGACTCTTTCTTTGATGCACAGCCACATTTTGAGCTTCTCTGCCTCTGGCACTTTTAGGGACAGCGTCCCAAAAAGGCTGACATGTTTGCTGCTCACCCCCTCGATGAGCAGTTCGAGTTCCTTGTCTGAAAACTTTCGTTTTCTCTTCCTGGGCGTCTCCTTGTCCTGGGGTGCATCCTTCTCCATCCTGGTTGTCTGCTCAGTGTTTGTTTTGTGTTGTCACTGTCACAATTCTCAGCTCCTGTGCTTTGCCTCCTCCTCTGAGCTCCTCAGGGCACTGAATGAAGCATGGGCTGTGTTACTTCCTGGTTGTGATGTCATCAGCCTGCTTCCGATGCGACTTTTCTTTTTTTGCGGATTCGCTAATACCAAAATCGCAAATACCGATTCGGTATTTGCTACTTCGGTATTTGCTAATCTTTGATTTGGTGTCTCGCAAACGTGTTTACCGGATTATTTAACGATTTTTAGCGATTCGGTTTAAAATACCGAATCTGTTGATGCATCGCGGTATGCGACTCCTTATTAGCGATTCCTTATTTTTCGCTAATAAGGACTCGTTTTACCGAATTTTGATGCATATACCCCATAGATGTCTATGGGAAAGAGCTCAGTTAAAGTTCCTGAAGAGCTTCTTCCTCAGGACCTTTGGTCTTTTCCCTCAAGTGACATCTTGCCTCACAAATCCTTGGACTTGGGGGCCAATTAGGATGGCGAACGGACTTGCGTCCGTCCGCCACCCCAGAGGTGGAGGGACCGTCCGCAGGGGCAGCGGCGGTCCCTCCGTGCAAATTAGGATGCGACCGCCACCCTGGCGGTCACATCCTGTATGTTTTAACATTGCGGCGGGTGCCGCAATGTTAAAACTGCATGTGTTACATTTACATGCACAAAGCGGCAGGCACAGCGCGGTGCCTGCCGCTTTGTGCATGTAAATGTTGGGGGGTACCACAGGTACCCCCCATGTGCACCCCGACACCCTGGGGGCCCGCAACGGGCCCCCAAAAGCCAAAGTCCACATGCTTTTCCACAGCGGAAAAGCCGCCGCGGAAAAGCATGTGTTCGTGCAATTCCTAATTTGGCTGACGGTGTCTTGCAGACACCGTCACCAAATAGCCCTCCTCACACTGCGGATCAGCGGCGGACGGACCTGCCGTCCGCCGCTGGTCCAACCGCACTCCCACCGCCATCCTGATCTGGCGGTGGGTCTTCTATTTCACTGCGGCGGATAATCCGCATACTCCAAGCCGGCGGTGGCTTCCGCCGGCCCGGAGTATGCGGATTATCCGCAATCATAATGAGGCCCATAGTTTCCATGACATGTCATTGCCATAAGTGGGATCGCCAATGTATTCTGTCTTCATGTTGACCACCGCCATATCAAATTACGATAATATTGCCCAAAAAATATCGTTTAAACAAAATGTTGTCGCTCTCTGCTTAAACAAGATATATAAAAATATCACCCAAAAAATATTGCATAAAATCTTAAATACCATAATCTTGACCAAAAAAACGTGAAAATATAAAATATATTTAAACCATTAAATATACAAAATTAAAAAAATATTAAAAACAACAATATTGACTACAACAATATTGATTAACTTCATTTAACAAAATCATCTAATTCCTTAAAAAGAATCATTCATTAAAATAACACAAATTAACAATACACACTTTAAATAATATAAAATAATGGATTTACCATATGCATTAAAAATAAAATGCTACAGCTTATTTATTAAACCATATCTACTCACAATACAATTAAAATAAATATAGACCACATAAAACCAATTACCTATGAATTAATTAAATATAAAAAATACATTTAAATTCATATTACAAAACATTAATTACTTAAATATTGGCTGGAGGCCTTTTTTTTTATTAAAAAGGGATGTTGATTTCCCTAAAATTGGTTCCCCTACTTTGTTCCCCTACTTTCTTATGCAGATGATTCAGTATGATTGGCAAAAACAGCTATGAGTTTGCAGAAATCCTTCGATGCTTTTACTGATTTTATGACATCCCTTGATTAAAAAGAGAAGTTTATAAAATGATAATGGTATGTAGCCCAAAGACCACAAAAAAGAAAACTTTTATTGTTTAGAGAAAGAAGATAGAAAAAGTTAGTAACTTCTCGTATCTGGACAATTTATTTATTAATCAGATAAAGTGGGAACCTCTTTTAACCGATAGAGCACAGCAGACAAGCAGGGCTGTGGATACGTTATTTCGGTTTGCTTGTAAACTGGGGAATAAACAGTTGAATGAATTATTAACTCTTTATACAGCTACGGGCCAGATGTTTCAAAATTGGATTTTGCGAGTCTATAATAGCGAATTTTACCGATTCGCTATTATAGACTCTCAAAATGCAATATATGTAGGTTTCAGCAAATGTTTTGCGATTCCTACACATTCCTTATTTGTGACTCGCAAATGGCGAGTCGCAAATAAGGAATGGCTACCCATTCATGTCTATATGCCTAGAGCTAGAGCTAGACCGCTGACCTCCTGGCCAGAGACCTGCTGTCTCCCCCAGCAGCTCCGCGGTAGTGCTGCTTCCGCTGCCCCTGTGGATGTAGGTGTTCAGGGCCCTCCTCCACTCGCAGACTCCTGCCTGCGCCTCATCCCTGGTGGTCCAATGGGAAAGCCTTGTCTTGTTTGTGCCATTTTTCTGTCTCTCTGTGCCTGTTTTTCTGTCTTGCTTCTAGCCTCTTCACAGCACTTTTATTGTGCCTGTCTTGTCATTGTACCTGTGCCTGTGTGTTAATTTTGCTGTTATTTCTGTCTCATTTGCCAGATTGCTCTCTGTGCCCTTCCTGCTGCTGTCTCTGCAGCCTCTCCCCCTTGCCACTTCCCACGCTCCCCTCCTACTTAATGGTGGCCGCTGCTGGGATGACCGAGCTAGACCTCTGACCTCCTGGCCAGAGACCTGCTGTCTCCCCCAGCAGCTCTGCGGTAGTGCTGCTGCCGCCGCCCCTGTCTAGGTTGGTGTTCGAGGCCCTCTCCACCCGCAGGCTCCTGTTTGCGCCTCATCCCTGGTGGTCCAGTGGAATACCCTTGCTCTTCTGCTGGCCGCTGCTGTCTGTCTCTGTGTTTGTGCCCTTTTTCTGACTTTCTGTGCCCATTTTTCTGTTTTCCTTCTAGCCCCTTCACGGTACTTTTATTGCGCCTGTCTTGTCATCGTACCTGTGCCTGTGTATTAATTTAGATGTTTTAGCCATTTTTTTCTGTCTCCTGTGCCTGTTTGCTCTCCATGCCCTTCCCGCCACTGCTGCCCCCGTAGACCCTCCCCTCCTGCCGGTCCCCGCCCTTCTCTTCCTCTCCTCTACTTAATGGCAGGTGCGCCACTTGTGCGCCGAAGGTGCGCCAAAGGCAAGCCCATCTGCGTCCACACGCGACCCGAACCCGGCCAGGGCCAGGAACCCTGGATCTGCGACCTCCCAACGCTACAACTGCGCTGCCTTAGTTGCACTCAACCCCGGAAGGAACAACAACTGCCACGATCGACGCCGAACACCACCTACGGCCAGTTCTCCTGCCGCCAATCCTTCACCACCGACCGCACCCTCACTGCCCCCACACTGAACGTCAACAACACTGAAGCCCTGAAGTGCAACCTCCTCAACATGCGCTCCCTGCACAAACACGCCCTAGGGATCTGAGACCTTCTCGAAACCCTCTCGCCAGATGTCGCGTTCTTTAAGGAAACCTGGACCAATGACTCCTCTGCGCCCGACATCGCCACCACCATCCCCGACAGATACAAGATCCAGTGGGAGGACTGCCCCAACTGCCCAGGAGGAGGACTCACCATCGTACACAAGAGCTCCCTCCGCCTTCACCACCGAACACCTCCACTTCCAGATTCAGACCAGCCCCAGAACCTCACTCCGTGGCACCCTCGCCTACAGAACCCCCGGACACAGCGCTTCATTCGCCACTACCATCGTCGACCTCATTGCACCCAACGCCATCACCTCCTTGGACTACATACTCATCGGAGACCTGAACTTCCAACTTGACAACGCCAGGGACCCCAACTCCACCACCCTCCTGGACAACCTCACCAACATCGGACTGAAACAGCTAATCACCACGCCCACCCACAAGGCAAGACACACCCTCGACCCCACGCAACCCCTGTGGACAGACCACCACTGCGTACACTTCTATGTCGACAAACCCATGCCGCCCAAACCTGCACGAGCCCCCCATGAATGAAGGAACTGGAGCAAAGTCACTGAGGAACAACTAAACTACACCTTCAACCACGACGCCTCCACCACGTCGACAGACGCCAACCTCGCAGCGACAGGACTCCACACATGGATCTCCAGCTGCATAGACAAGCTTGCCCCCCTACGCTACCCCGATAGACAACGCCCCAGGAAAGTCAGTTGGTTCAACGCCGACCTGCAAGAATCCAGATGCACCTGCAGACATCTTGAGAAGAACTGGAGAAACAGCAAAACGCCAGAAGGCCACACCACCTACAAAAACACCATGACGGAATACCACCAACTCATCAGATCCACCAAAAGGACCTTAATCGAAAACAAGATCCTCGTCAACGCCGGCAACTCCAAGCAACTCTTCAGCGTCATCCAGGAATTCACCAAGCTCCCCAGCGAAGCCACGGACATCACCCCTTTCCAGGACCTCTGCCACAAGCTCGGATCCTACTTCCATCTGAAAATCAAGGCACTCTACGACAACTTCAATGACCAGACACCCAACTCCGATTCCACCTCCTGCTCCAGCAACGACATCCAGGAACCCAGTCACCACCGAAGACACCACTTCGACCATGAAAGTCATCCACTTAGGGGCCCCCATGGACCCCTGCTCCCCGTACATTTTCCACAGAGCCGCCACCACCATCGCCCCCGAACTACAACACACCATCAACACCACCTTCAAGATCGGCATCGTCCCCGAAGACTGGAAACGCGCAGAAGTCAGACCCCTGCTCAAGAAGCCCTCAGCAGACCCCATCGACCTCAAGAACTACCGACCCATCTCCCTCTTCCCCTTTGCGGCCAAAGTCACAGAGAAGACGTCAATGCACAACTAACCAAATTCATCAAAGAAAACTCCATCCTTGACCCCAGCGAATTTGAATTCCGCAGCAACCACAGCACTGAAACCGTCCTACTTGCCACCACAGATGACATCCACACACTCCTCGACCAAGGTCACACCGCAGCCCTGATCCTACTCGACCTCTCTGCAGCATTCAACACCGTCTCCCACCGCACACTCACAGCCAGACTCCACGACGCTAGCATACAAGGAACCGCCCTCAACTGGATCGGCTTGTTCCTCACTGGCAGAACCCAAAGAATCAGACTACCACCCTTCCTCTGCGAACCCACAGAAATCAAGTGCGGAGTGCCCCAAAGGTCATCTCTCAGCCGCACGCCCTTCACCATCTACATGGCCCCCCTTGCCGCCATTGTCAAACAGCACGGACTCAGCATAATATTCTAAGCTGACGACACCCAACTCATCCTCTCCCTCACCAATGACCCAATCACCACCAGACTTAACTTCCAGGAAAAATGAAGGACGTCGCATCCTGGATGAGCAGAAACTGCCTGAAGCTCAACTCGGAGAAGATATAAGCCTCGCCTCGGACCCCCCCTCGGGATGGGAGAACAACTGGTGGCCTACCACTCTCGGCCGCTCCCCACACCCACGAACCACGCCGAAACCTCAGCATCATAATCTACTCCTCCCACTCCATGACCAGACAGGTCAATGCTGTCTCCTCCATCTGCTTCAACATCCCCTGAATCCTCCGAATGACCTTCAAGTTGATACCCCACGAATCTAGAAATGCTGTCACCCACGCGCTCATCACCAGCAGAATGGACTACAGAAACGCCCTCTACGCCGGGATCAATAAGTCTCTGATCAGCAAGTTTCACACCATACAGAACAATCGTCCTCGACATTGCTCGACACAAGCAGATTACCCAACACCTATAGAACCTCCACTGGCTCCCCATTGTGAAGAGAGTCACTTTCAAGATACTCACCTACGCCTACAAATGCATCCACTGACCTCGCTGAAATTTCACGCATCCGCAAAGCCAGGACAGGAGGAAGAACCTTCTCTTACATCGCAGCCAAGACTGGAACGAGCTCCCGCTCAACATCGGTCGCGCCCCCTCTCTGAACATCTTCAGGAAGATGCTCAATACCTGGCTCTTCGACTGAACGGAGCTGCTTACCCGCCCCCCCCCAGAACCTTGAGACTCTCACGGGCGAGTAGCACGCATACAATTCCCCTGATTGATTGATAGAGGCCCATAGGAATGAATGGGAATTGCATGCGCAATTTGCGACTAGCCAATAGGTACTTGCAAATTCCGCATGCAATTTCAAGGGTGCCTGGGGGCCAAAAGGCCACCCTGATTCACCCCTGAAATATGCATGTGTGCACATGTGGCGCACATACATGCCCTAAGGGCATGAATGTGTGCCACATGGCACTAAGAAAAATGCAAAAGTGTGCATTTTCCTGAGGATTTGCAATTTACCACCAACTTAAAGTTAGTGGTAAATTGCGATTCCTTAAAGCAGTAAAAAGCGCTTACTGCATTGCATTTAGAGGATTGCAAATTGCGATTCCTTAAATGCATTTACGAAATAGGTAATCGCAATAATTGCGATTCCATATTTTGCGATCACGTTTTAGGATGATACATCCCAAAAGGCTTTTTCCGTATGCAAACGGGCCAATTCGCAGTATCGGCCCATTTACGAATGGGAAAACACTTGATACATCAGGTCCTAAATGCCTTACTATTGCCACACATGAGGCCAGGGTTTCGGGTTATAATAGAAGTCAACACCTCCAACTAGTACAGAATACATTTATTAAGAGATTACTGATGGTATCTAAAAGTGCCCCCTCATTACTCTGCCATGCTAAACTGGGACAAGAGTTCATAGAAGACTGTATTGGTTGTGCCCCATTGAATTATGGGCCAAGATCTGTCTTTCAGAAGACTTAGAGTTTGCAAGCGATGTTATTAAGGATTATCTTAATATGCATAACACTCTAAAGATCCCCTGGCTCTACTTTTGGAGGGAAAAGTACCCAGATAAATAATTCCTCCAAATGTTAAGGCCATTATTAAACTGGGGTTTCTTACCAAGGGCAACATGTGCAATTGTCAACAGTGAGGTGATATGGGAGTGTCTCACCTGCCATCTGCTCCTCTACTATTTTATCTAACATTTTCACAAATCCCCACATTAGATTTTACCTAACTAGGTTCCGGCTATGCACTGTGTACTTTTTGTTAGCGTTCCCTTGTCAAGGAGGATGGACAGACAAGCTTACGCATTGCCCGTGTGATAACTCTTGTAGGCAAAGCACAATGCACTTCTGAATATTTTGCACATTATATAAGTCAGTGAGAACTAGATTACTGCTTCCATTATTGAGGAATGTTCATCCTTGTTCATATAATGATGCTTTTAATTATTTGCACTCACTGGCCTCCTCTGATATCAGCATTGCTGTGGCAAACTTCAGAAGGGGCTCTAACGTGATTACAAAGCGATATGAGTGTAATTTACATAGGATTGTCAAGGAATAATATTGTTAATCTAGCTGTCTTTTTCCTAAGGAGGTAACATGATGTTGTTAATTGTTTTTTGCAGAAGTTTTATGAAATGTTGTTTTGGATTTTTCCCTGCTGAAGTTTTATGAATTATACATATGTTTTTATATTGTGAAACTTTTATGGTTCTTTGAACTGAAATAAAGTTATTCTTGGCTTGACTTGGGGAGAGGAGTTGGCCTCACGGCTAGGGCAGTAGTCCTTGAATCTGGGGAACTGGGTTCAAGTTTTGGCAACAATGCTGAACATCCTGTGATTCTGGGCAAATCACTTAATCTCCCCATACCTAACAAAAAAATTAATTTGTCCTCATGTAACACAACTGGTGCTATGTAAAGGACTCTGATACCGCATTCGGGTGAAGTTTGCGCTATATAAAACTCCATAAAATAAAAATAAATTATCTTGAAATTAAATGTTATATATTACCATATAAACTTAAAACATAATGTTTCTAAATATTTAGAAACATTATGTTTTAATATATATATATATATTACCTACTGGCGGTCGCCAGTAGGTATATATAGTTAGGATTTTTTCTCTATGGGTTTTTTGAAAATTCTATGTCTAATAACTTTGGAGTTTGTGGACGGAATTGGCTGAAATTTTCAGGAAAATTGCACATTTTGTTTCTGAGCAGCCCTTGAAAATTTGGGGGGGGGTTCGTCCAGTGGGGGCCGAGAAAAAAGGGGGGTCCCAAAACGTGTTTTTAACATTGAGTTTTCCATAGGGCGGTTGGCCTCACTTTTAGCCCGAACGGCTGAATGGATTTGCACGAAACTTGGCAAAATTGTAGGGACTGGTAGCCCGATGTGCCTTTTGTAGGTCTCAATATATGTGCTCCAGTGGATTTTGAGAAATTAACGTTTAAAAAAAGATATATATCTGTAACAGCGGACCGGGCAGCGGCCCAGGACGCGTACTTTTCGCGCAACGGAGCTTTGTGAAGCGAAGCTGATTGGTTCTCTGGCGTCTGTCAACATTCCAAACAGTCCGTAGCGGCCGCCATCTTGTCTCTCGGTAGGATCGAGAGACAAGAGGAGGCCAAAGCGAAGGGGCAAATGACCATAAGGGGGAATAGTAGATCCTCGCTGACCCCCTAGGTTTGATGTGGAGGTTTTAAAAGGGCCCCGCGGGGCAAAAAAAAAAAATAATAATAATAATCGAACGGCTGAATGGATTTGCACGAAACTTGGCAAAATTGTAGGGACTGGTAGCCCGATGTGCCTTTGCTAGGTCTCAATATATGTGCTTCAGTGGATTTTGAGAAATTAACGTTCAAAAAAAGATATATATCTGTAACAGCGCACCGCTTCGCGTACTTTTCGCGTTACGGAGCTTTGCGAAGCGAAGCTGATTGGCTCTCCGGTGTCTGTAAACATTCCAAACAGTACGTAGCGGCCGCCATCTTGTCTCTCGGTAGGATCGAGAGACAAGAGGAGGCCAAAGCGAAGGGGCAAATGACCATAAGGGGGCATAGTAGATCCTCGCTGACCCCCTAGGTTTGATGTGGAGGTTTTAAAAGGGCCCCGCGGGGCAAAAAAAAAAAATAATAATAATAATCGAACGGCTGAATGGATTTGCACGAAACTTGGTAAAATATTAGGGACTGGTAGCCCGATGTGCCTTTGCTATGTCTCAATATATGTGCTTCAGTGCATTTTGAGAAATTAACGTTCAAAAACAAGATATATATCTGTAACAGCGCTCCGCTTCGCGGAGATAAAATTATATCTGTATTACCTAGCTGTTGCTAACACCAGTTAGCGACGGCTAGTAGGAGATAGCGACCATCTTGGGTCCCACTTTGCATGTGAGTGATATTTATCACTAATGACATGCAAAGTGGGCATGCCAAGATGTTAGCGACTGGAAACAGTCGCTAACATCGCTATCTCCTAGGGACTGGTAGCCCGATGTGCCTTTGCTATGTCTCAATATATGTGCTTCAGTGCATTTTGAGAAATTAACGTTCAAAAACAAGATATATATCTGTAACAGCGCTCCGCTTCGCGGAGATAAAATTATATCTGTATTACCTAGCTGTTGCTAACACCAGTTAGCGACGGCTAGTAGGAGATAGCGACCATCTTGGGTCCCACTTTGCATGTGAGTGATATTTATCACTAATGACATGCAAAGTGGGCATGCCAAGATGTTAGCGACTGGAAACAGTCGCTAACATCGCTATCTCCTATTATCAACTTTTGGAAATATTCGAGATAAGCGCGAATATCTCCAAAAAGTAACAGCTGCCCTGAGCAGTTCTTAGCCATGTTATCCAATGGGAGGTGGATAACATGGCTAAGAGCATTAGCTCGGTAATGCATGAATATCGCTGAGTTTTCAGCGATATTAATGCATTGCGGTCGTTTTTTATCGTATTTGCGATAAACCTTGATAATAGCAAGGTTTATCTGCGATAATTTCTGACGGTAAAAAAATCTTTGCAATGCATCGTTAGGGATAAATATCGCTTAACTTTGGTAATATGCCCCAACGTCTGTTAACGTTCGATTCGAAGGAAATCAGGAATTGTTGAAAAACATTGTGTGCGCCATCTTGTCTTTTTTCAAATGCCACACTTTTGTCGTGCACGGCAGCCATTTTAGATGCCTTGACCAGACCCACTCTGTGCACGCTGTCGATCCTTAGCATGGCTCCCCACCCTCGCAAGCATCTCACCCAGGCAGTGGTCACCCCCGCTCTCTGTCTTATGCATGGGTAATAAACCTCCCCCCATCTGCGCTGCTCTTCCCTGAGAATCACACCCTGTGCCCGCCCGACACCTCCCTTTCGCCCTATTCACTACCGCACCCTCTGACACTCCTTTTCCTCTGTGTCCAATTGTCCAGGCCGGTCCTAGGCTATCAGCTAGCCCTGCAGATGTAGTTTATGGCCACAGCTGTAAAGAATCACCCCTCTTCAAAGGAGTTATAGTAGATCAAGGCCCACACTCGATGAGATCCGTCACAGCAGAAGCGTTGCTATTATCTGAAAACCATCCTGTATTGTGATTGGGGAGGGGACCGAGCGTGAAGCGGAAGATTCCAGGGATGACTCTTTGTACATCAAAGTTTTTACAATTATGTGTCACATTAAAAATATATAGCACTCCGACAAAGTAGTAAGATTATAAAACTTTAATAATTTATAAATATATACAAGAAAACAAAAATAGTAATAACATATAAACATTTTTAGGGAAAAACAACGAAGTAGCGGTCGGCTGTGCGAATAGTCCCAACGCAGCACAACGTCCAGATTTCCGGCGTGGGGCGTCGCGGGGGGTGGGTCATCAGTAGCAAACTGTTGTGCGAATAGTTCCAAGGCAGCAGAACGCGCCGAAATCTAGATGACAAGAAAGTGATGTCTAGTAAGTTGCCACCCAGCAAATAACGGCGTGGGGCGTCGCGGGGGGTGGGTCATCAGTAGCAAACTGTTGTGCGAATAGTTCCAAGGCAGCAGAACGATGGCACCAAGGTGATGTCCAGTAAGTTGCCGCACTGGTTTTGGTATCCTACAATGCTGCTCCGAATAACGGCGTGGGGCGCCCCGGGGGAGGCGGCGTGAACGGGCCTCTCCAGGTGGAGTCTCATCTGTTTTAGTGGGGCGCCCCTTTACCGTTTCAGTTGCCATTCCGTCCGCTTTTGGTCCACTGTGTCAAAATCCGCCATTCAGCTGAGTTGCGCCCACTCTTGCGGTGCAGCGATAGGCGGCTGCCACAGGACTCTCAAAATGGCGGCAGGCTCTTTCCTTTTTGGGCGTGGTCCACTGAAATGGCCCTGGGACACCTTGGAAATCGGACGCTTGTCTGCTAGGTCTTGGACCCCATTCTCGAAAGCGTCCCCTCCGCCTTGAGAATTCATCAAAAGTTTTGGGGGCCCCGACTCCTGCAGGCTTCTGGTGGGGAGCGGCTGCCATGATTGCTCGCGGAATGACCACGACGGAGCTACGAGATGGTGGTGCTCTCATGCTGACGCCAGTTTAGTCTGAAACATCCAGAAACAAGGTGGGGCTTTCATCGTTTGGGGGAAAAAAAAAGTTTTCATCCAATGAAAAGTGTTGTTTTTAGGTCATATGATCAAGCCTTCCATCATTAGGAAACCAAAAGTAAAATGAACCAATGAAAAGTTTTATAAACAAGTCACATGACCTGTTATGCGGCATAGGGTATTAAATGCGGAGAAAATACGTTGGCACGTGAGGCGGCGTCAGTAGCGGACCGATGTGCGAATAGGCCGAAGGCAATACAACGCGCCAAGATCCGGATGGCACCGAGGTGGTGTCCAGCAAGTTGCAGCACTGGTGTGGCCATCCTACAATGCTGAAAGTTGGCGTGGGGCGCCCCGTTGGCCTGTGAGTTTGCGTCAGTAGCGGACCGATGTGCAAATAGGCCGAAGGCAGCACAACGCGCCAAGATCCGGATGGCACCGAGGTGGTGTCTAGTAAGTTGTCGCACTTCTGTGGCCATCCTACAATGTTGAAAGTCGGCGTGGGGCGCCCCGTTGGCCTGTGAGATGGCGTCAGTAGCGGACCGATGTGCGAATGGGGCCAAAGGCAGCGCAACAATATTTTCTGACTGACACCACAAGGCGCTGAGATGCCAAGATCCGGATGGCACCGAGGTGATGTCTAAGTTGCGGACTGATGTGCGAATGGGGCCAAAGGCAGCGTAACAATATTTTTTGTATGGAAGATACCACTAGGCGTTGAGATGCCAAGATTCGGATGGCACTGAGGTGATGTCTAGCAAGTTGGTGTGGTCATCCTACAATGCTGAAACTCGGCGTGGGTCGCCCCATTAGCCTGTGAGATGGCGTCAGTAGCGGACCGATGTGCGAATAGGCCGAAGGCAGCACAACGCGCCAAGATCCGGATGTCACCGTGGTGGTTTCATAGTTGAGAGGCACTTCATCTGCAGTGGGGCGCCGAGATCCGGATGGCACCGAGGTGATGTCTAGCAAGTTGCTGTACTGGTGTGGTCATCCTACAATGCTGAAACTCGGCGTGGGTCGCCCCATTAGCCTGTGAGATGGCGTCAGTAGCGGACCGATGTGCGAATAGGCCGAAGGCAGCACAACGCGCCAAGATCCGGATGTCACCGTGGTGGTTTCATAGTTGAGAGGCACTTCATCTGCAGTGGGGCGCCGAGATCCGGATGGCACCGAGGTGATGTCTAGCAAGTTGCTGTACTGGTGTGGTTATTCTACAATGCTGAAACTCGGCGTGGGGCGCCCCATTAGCCTGTGAGATGGCGTCAGTAGCGGACCGATGTGCGAATGGGGCCAAAGGCAGCGCAACAATATTTTCTGAAGAGAAGACACCAAAAGGTGCTGACATTCCAAGATCCGGATGGCACCGAGGTGGTGTCTAGCAAGCTATGCAGTTGAGTTGTGTGCGCACTTGCGGCGAATAGGTCGAAGGCAGCATAACAATGTTTTCTGAATAGGAGACACCACAAGGCGTTGAGATTCGGTTACCACCGAGGTGATGTCTAGCAAGTTGCCGCACTGGTGTGGCCATCCTACAATACTGCTCCGAATAACGGCGTGGGGTGCCCGAAGGGGGGGGGAGCCGGCGTGAATGGGCCTTCCTAGGTGGAGGCTCGTCTGCTGTAGTGGGGCGCCCCTTTACCGTTTCAGTTGCCATTCAGCTGAGTTTCGGCTGCTCTTGATGCTACAGCGACAGGCGGCTGCAAGAGGACTCTCAAAATGGCGGCCTGTTCTTTGGATTTGGGCCTGGTCCACTAAAATGGCCCTGGGACACCTTAGAACTCGGACGCTCGATTTTTTTTTCCTTTCCTGTACATGCAAAAAAAGGTAAATGCCCGGTACGTTACACGCTTCATCTGCCACGATGAACTCTCCAGAGGAACCGAAAAAAAATATAGTTGTGGTAACTATACCATGCATCGTCATATGGAGAGGTGGCACCAATTAATTATAGTGCTGCATAAAAGAGAGATTTGGAGGAGAACCCCTGACCTGCTAGTACATTCATCAAAGAAGTGGCACTGAGAGCTTCAGAGGCAAGGGAAACGGTCCCAAATATTTAGAAGAACTTTGGAAAGATTAAAATGACATGTTTAGATTGTGGCAAATTAATTTCATGTGGACAGATGAGTGTTACTCTAATAAATACAGCATATGAACATCATCATAGTCGATGGTTGGTAGAGACATTTTGACTATATCCTGGACCTGCCCGTCCTCGCCCAAAATGGCGCCGGAATAAATGGGACTCGTAACTCCTTGTTGTGTACTGGTTGCAGAACCTTGAAATCACGAGATACGTATGCAGTTTTGAAGCACATGGCGGGCGGGGACGAGAATTGATTGAATATTTCGACATCCCTATTGATATTAAGTTCTGATGTGTTATTGATTACTGTACTGTTGAAAGTTCGAATTAACGTCACCCATGGTACTTGCCCGCAAATGTATATCTAGATAATTTTATTGTAACTGGCCCTGTCGTATTTTAATCATAAAATGTACGTCCACCGATTCCGTAACTGTTAGACACCTTAGTTCTTGCAACCTAATGGCCCGCCCGTTACGTTCCTCTACAGTGTAAATGTCTATTCATCATATACGATTACAGTTTGCTCTGTGGCAGGCCCACGTGGTTATAGGCTCGTATTTGTATAATGAAATTTTCACAATAAAGGTTTTTAAAAGAAAACATGGTAGTAGTATATACATTGGTAAAGTTTTTAATAATAGTGACTGTTTTAGAATCATTAAAAGGCAAGTGAAATAAAGCAGACCAATTACATGAAGGGTAAAAGGTATAATACGAAGGAACGCAGTAAAGATAAATGGTCAAGGGCTGTTGTGTTTTCTATTCCTGCAACATAAAGTGATCGATAAGAATCTCATATTCAGGCGTATCGGCGACTAAGACAGCAGGTCGACCCTCTTTTGCTCAACGGCTCCGTCATGGGACGAAGAAACGCTCTTTTTCTCGAAAAAAGAATATATTTTACTTGCAGGACAGTTGTAAAATTTCCGGGAAAGTACATTAGCCTGGAACATTATAACATATATTTAAGAAAAAATAATGTTCGGAAGTAATGAAAAGCGTAATTTTTAGGTCATATGACCAAGCCTTTCATCATTACAATAAGAAAAGTAAAATGAACCAATGAAAAGTTTTATTAACAAGTCACATGACTTGTTATGCTTACGTTACGCGCTGCGCGCCCCGGATGACTTCCGGATGCGCTAACGCGGCGCGTCATATGACGCATTACGCGACAACGCAGGTACAGAATATAGTCAAAATGTCTCCACCAACCAGCGGTCGGAACACAACCCCTTTCAGCAGGCTAAATAGTTCTGTTAAATGACAACAGAAGGGACAGGCAACAAGAACCATCAGTCAAAGAGGGGAGGGCTAGTTCTTCTCTACCGGGTTACATTGGGGCGCTACCGGAACTGATCGAATTGGTAGTCTACAGTGTTTCTGGATGTTTCAGACTGAAGCTGGGGTTAGCATGAGAGCAGCACCATTTCGTAGCTCCGTCGTGGTCATTCCGCAACCAATCATGGCAGCCGTTCTTTATCGTTATTTTGGGCGGGGTGGGTGGCGGAGCCGAGCTGTTTTGCAGCCATCATTGTGTGGAGTTCAGTTCATCTCACTAGTTTTGTATTTGTCATGAGGGGTTGTTCCTAATGTTTCTATTTTAGCGAGGTCAAAAAGAGATCCCATTAGTGGCCTACTGATTTTGCTCGATTCCTTTTCTTTTTTTTTACACGATTTTTCGTTATCTGCAAAGACTAAACAGAGTATTGCGACTCTGTGTTTGTTTGTAAATAGAGAATGAACCAAAGAGAACTAATTCTAAAACAGTAAATACTTGGATAACAATCAATCAAATGGAGAGAGAAGCAGGCACGACGGATTACAATGGGGGCAAAGGCCTGCGTTAACTACCTTTCACTATCTGCAAAGAGAGAGTACTCCTAATAGAAATGGGGGGGGGGGGCACCATTCAAAGCAGATCAGTGTGCATAAACACGAAAATGTTTTCACTTACCACGTACTTGACATTCGACAGCTTATGATATTTGCTATTAAAAAACCATTGAAATTCACTGAAAAAACCATAGGTTATAGACCATATATAGTTAGGAATTAGCATTTACAAAACCTTGAAAATTCACTGAAAAAACCATAGGTTATAGACCATATATAGTTAGGAATTAGCATTTAAAAAACCTTATTTTACTCACACAAAACCATTGAAATTCCATATATAGTTAGTTGCACTAACTATATATCGCGCACCCGCAATCCACTGCTGATCATGTCACATATTACATCATTCATGACATGGTCAGTGACATCACTGATGACATCACTGATGACATCTCAAATGACATCACTGTAGACATCACTGATGACATCTCATTTGACATCATTCTTGTGCTAATACGATAAACCTCTTCAGACTCTAATATAACCTTAGATACACTCAGTGTATACAGACACTCACACACTGCCACTCATCCATGGAGTTACTCACACACCCAGTCAGTCATGCAAAGAAACAATCTCACCTCCATTTCTTCAACTATACAGTTAAACACACCTTACTTATTGAAACATTTACTAACACATATTTACTCTCTTATACAATCCCTGATACAAGTTCACAATGATCGATACAACTACTCACTCATTCAGTGGCTCTCATGCACAGTTATTTATATATGCCAACTCTCACATGTACTGTGTTTTACATATGTACTTACTATGACATGTAGCATTGAGATATCCATTCACTCATCAATACACTCATGCACACAGTCAACTGCCCATGTAGCTGTTTCCACATGCACTCTTGAACTCATACACCTAGTGAATAAACTGCTCACACATCTATGCATAGAGTCACACACCTTCCAGCCACCCCTACACAAACTCAATCTCCCATAGAAATACTTGGGCAACCAATTA
This sequence comes from Lissotriton helveticus, assembly GCF_964261635.1. NCBI lineage: Eukaryota > Metazoa > Chordata > Amphibia > Caudata > Salamandridae > Lissotriton > Lissotriton helveticus. The sequence continues at coordinate 1,873,916,174 of NC_136061.1, read as the reverse complement.
ATAACACATATAGCCTCTCGTATAGCTAATGATCAACACATGCAGCAGTTTACAGAACAACAGACATAATGATGCACAAATTAAGACAGTTTAGTCACTAACCCATGCATTCAGTGAGACACATTTAATCACTCACTCATACAGTCAGTCACGCACCTACTAAATCCTTCATCCAGACACTTATACATCCACTCATTCTTCAATATGTAAAACATATTTAAACTTTACAAAAACACACAGACACTAGATGATGTCATCAGTGATGTCATTTGAGATGTCATCAGTGATGTCATTTGAGATGTCATCAGTGATGTCATCAGTGATGTCACTGACCATGTCATGAATGATGTAATATGTGACATGATCAGCAGTGGATTGCGGGTGCGCGATATATAGTTAGTGCAACTAACTATATATGGAATTTCAATGGTTTTGTGTGAGTAAAATAAGGTTTTTTAAATGCTAATTCCTAACTATATATGGTCTATAACCTATGGTTTTTTCAGTGAATTTTCAAGGTTTTGTAAATGCTAATTCCTAACTATATATGGTCTATAACCTATGGTTTTTTCAGTGAATATATATATATATATGACAGTTGAATATAACCTCTTAGGTAGTGTCCACCAATGAAGAAACAAACTGATTTTTTTTTTAACTAATCACAAAGCATCTAATAAACTGTTATGTAAAACAAAGTAATCAATAGAAAACTCTAACAAATTAAATGACACTATACAAAGAGAACAAATCTACATACACTTTGCACCAAAAACATTACACGTAGACAACACTGCCGGATTCAAGACAGAAAATCCAGGCTCTACCTTTTAGAAAACATACCATCCACATCAAAATGTAAGTCACATAAACACACTAACTTAAAACTAACTTAAACAAACAGCTTACAGTTTAACTTAAAATAAGCCACAAAAATATTTCTTTTCTTTATGTCTCTAAACTTTAGCTAGCTTCCATTAGCAGATTTCAAACAAAAAAGTTGTCCTGCTAAAAAAAAAACACCAACTTCCCAAATGGCAAATTCCACAAAGAAATCTTTAAAAGTAAGTAAATGTCATTCACTATAAAAGAACTACAATGCCCTAAGCATTATAAAATAAAATACACACCCAAACACCACCAAAGCTAAACAAATGTTTTGAAAAATTCTACATTAAAACAAACAATTTATATCCAACAGGGAAAAACACACCACCTAACCCAAATCTCGACACAACCAAAAAAAAGTAAAAGGAAAAAAGCAGCACAATAAAGGAACAGAAAAAAATTAAGTATAAAATGCAAAAGGTTATACCGCATGCTAAAATGTTAAAATGAAAACTATATTTTTACATAAAGTGATAATAATATACCTGGAACATTTACAGGTATAATGGCAGAAAGAGCCACTAACATCACCTCCCAGAAAGGGAAACAATTACTAATGCATATAGGACACACATACAGCCAGGAGAATACAAGCCACGAGAATGTACATTGAAAATGTACAAAATACTATGCTAAGCCTTGTTATGGAAGAGCTACAGCTAGAAAATATGTTGTAATTAACATCAGAGAGAATAACCACCCCCAAATGTAACAGTGATAAAATATAACAGGTTTTGAAAAACCTCAGAGGTAAGTAGCCTCTACCAAGCAGACATTACCAGAAGTACCACTCAGGTAAGTATAAGCAATTTTATTATGTCTTAAATAAGCGTCCTTTATCACTCAGTACTTTATTTTGCATTTATTTAAATAACATTATTTTAATGGTATTGAAAACATGGTTTAAGGTGTGGGTAAAGAAAAAGGGAGCTACGGGTAATTTTAAGGGTTAGGTGTGTGTAGAGGTAAATGGAGGTAAAGGTGGTTTTAGGGTTAAGAGGTGGGTACAGTAAAGGGAGGTCAGTGTGTTTTTAGGATTAAGGGTTGGTAGAAGTAAAGGGAGGCAAGGGTGATATTAGGGTTTAGGGATGGTGTAAGTAAAGGAGGTAAGGATTTTTAGTGGTCAGGGAAGGAAGGGGTAAAACAAGTAAGGGTCTTTAGCGTTCAAGAGAATAGAGGCAAAGGGAGGTAAGGGTGATTCTAGGGTTTAGGGATGGGTAGAGGTAAAGGGAGGTAAGGGTGATTTAAAGGTTTATGGGTGAGCAGAGGTAAAGGGTGATTTTAGGGTTAAGGGAATGGTAGGTGTAAAAGGAGGTATGGGTATTCAAGGGTTCAGGGGCAAGTAGATGTAAAAGGGGCTCTAAAAAAGCAGGGGGTTTAGGATATATAATATATATACATGTATATATGTACACACACAAAATGCCAAAGCCACAATTCCATGAAACAGCCTTTCGTTTTATTTCATTTCAGAGAGACTGCAGCATAGTTGCTTCCCTTTCCTTACTGGATTGTGGCTTTGTTCACAGGTGAGTCTTTTCTCAATTAGTCACTTGCTTTTAAGGCCCACTAGCACGTGACTTTAGTAGCATACAGTTCCCAGAATCCATCGAAACAGTATTTGGATGTTGCTTAATAGCGTTTCTATGTTTAGATGACGAAATCTTTATAATATAATGTTGCCACGTGCTCTGCAATTAGGTATACTTTTAGGAAAACAGCACTCATGGTTTAATTGCTACAGTGTCGTGCAACACGGAAGGATTCAGGAATTGCAAAAGTGAGGAATGAAATCCCTCTCTCGTCCCTTTCTCACCTCTGATTCAAGTCAAGTCAAGTCAAAGATCTTTATTCGGATTGAACATCCATAAAAGTACATAAAATCACAGGATCATGCAATATCATACAAACACAGGATTCAATAGACTTATAAAAAGAATTAATAAAATCACATAATAAAATCATCTGGTTCATCATAGTGTGTATTTACAGTCCACTATAGGAGTAGGGATATCAATCAATTTTGGATGCACATTAAAAACAAACTGTGAATGGCAACTCTTCAAAAATCATTTCTATAATATGTGCAAAGGGCAATTATTTGTGCAAAAATAGGCAAATGTGCAAACTAAGCAATTCAAAGTGCAAAACTTTTCAGGACAAGTTCAATGACATTCTTGAGCGGACTGCAGATTTAAGAAAGCAACTAACTCTAAAGATTACTTCGTCACAGCTCAACCTTAGTAAATCGTAAAAGGCTAAGTTAAAATCAAGCTGATCGGTTTTGCGAAAGTGTGGCATTAAAAAATGTTTGGTGTATTTAACATAAAAGCCGCAAAAAAGTATAAAGTGTAAAAGGCTTTGTTTGCCACCTTGGGTACAGGGACAGTTTAGGTTTTCCAAATTTCTATTAAATCCTATTGGGAAGCATAATACATTTTTAATGCTTCCGTCCCTGAACCGAAACAGCAGGCTTCTATTCCATTTACTCATCTTTTTACACAAGTAGCTTTCAGGTAGGTTAGAAGGCCTGTCACTAGGTATCTGGAAGGATAGGTACATTATAACGACCGGCTTTGTAAGGTCTTTCATTTCCCTCTCACAGTTGTAGTGGCTATACAGGGCCCTTTTTACTAAGTTCTTGTGTGAACAGTCTATTGTGTGAGGAGATGTAAATAGATGCCCCTGTTCCACACTCACTAGGCTTTTTTCCACCGCCGCGAGCCATGGTATATGGCTGGCCCGGTCACATTTTAAACAGTCCATAATGATGTCACGGGTCAATGACGCGGCTTCATTCCTCAATATTTTCAACCAAAACAACGCAGGTCTAGATCTTATAAAATCCTCTGTATACTTGATGCTCAGTTCTTGATGGCACAAATAAGTTGGGGCGCAGATAACCCCTCCCAAGATCTTCCTGCAAAACCGGTTCTCCACTGTCTGTATATTAGTACAATTTGTATAGCCCCATACCTCTGCGCCATAGGTTGGTAAGCATTGGGTCTTGTAAATATGTAGCATTGATATAATAACCTCAGCACTTTGTGGTTGGCGGAGTGAGGTAACAGAGTTTATGGCTTTGCTCAGTTTATTTCTTCCCTGTGCAACATGCGGTTGCCATGAGCCAGAGTCAGCGAACAACAGACCTTGATATGGAAAAGTGCTTGTGCATTTTAAAACATTGTCCCCTATTGAAATGCAGTTGATCTTATGCTTTTTTGGGCCACAACACATTATGAATGATTTAGTAAAATTAGTACAGAGCCCCAGATCAGCCATATAGGTAACAAAACCGGAAATTAAAATTCGTAATGCATTAGGTGTGCGGGCCATGAGTACCGCGTCATCCGCATAGAGGAGAGCGGGAAGTGGTCTACCATTGACTTGCGGGACATCAGATGTTAATTTACACACACAATTAAATTACTTAATTAATTTATGTACAAAATAAAAAGCAGGGGGGCTAAGATGCACCCCTGTCTGACCCCCCTGCCGATAAAAATGTCACTGGATACCTCGCCAAGGGTGTTCAAACGAACAAGGGCTCTCAAGTCGCTGTGTAAATGGGCCAAGAAGTGAACTAAGGATTCATCTAAACCATAATTCAACAAAACTGTCCATAAACGGGAGCGATTAACAAAATCAAAGGCAGAACTCAAATCCATGAAACCTAAATAAAGTGGGGACTTTTTTGCAATAGTGTACTTTGCCATTAATAGGTTTAGATTTAGGCATTGTTCCAGGGTGCCCACGTGGCTTCTAAAGCCAAGCTGGCATGGATGTAAAATGGAATTGTCTTCCGCCCAGGTTCTAATCCTATTAAAAAGGACCCTGCCTAAAATCTTCAAGGTGTTATCGATTAGAGATATCGGTCGATAACAGGCAGGGTCTAATCTATTGCCTTTTTTAAAGATGGGCACGATGGTGCTATTTGACCAAGTTACTGGCGGTGGAGTGTGGGATAGATGGTTAAAGATGTTACAGAGTAGTGGCGCCCAAAAATCTGGTTCCGATTTAATTTGGTCGATGGATAGACCGTCGTGGCCAGGGGCTTTGTTCCCTGCGCTCTCTGAGATGGCATCTTCTACCTCTATTAAAGTGATGTTAAGTGGGGTTAGTGGAGGGACGGCGCCCATGATGTTAGATGGCGCCTCGTATATTTTCGAAAAATGTTTCACCCAGTCATCCCCTGGTATATTACAATTTATCGGGGTAATGTTGGTTCCTAGTGATCTTAAACTTTTAACCTCACTCCAAAATCCAGTAACATCCCTCAGTGTCGCAAAGCGCACAAGAGTCCCAGTGTTCTCTTAATAGCTCCTCTGTCCTTGTTTTAAGTACATGTTTGTAACTAGCCCTCAATCTCCTCACAGCAGACTGATCACGTGGGACCGCTGTGTGTGCTCCCCTAAGTTCATGATTAGCTTTAGAACATAGGGAATCGAACCACCGTGGTTGTTTATTGTCTGTGGTTCGAACTGGTTTAGAGATTTCCTTTTTTATAGCCTTACAAAGGTCCGTAAAGGCCTCTATAATTACGTGTTCGGGGCTATCAGTAGATAGACAGACTGACACTAGTTGGGGATGCGTTTTAATAATACGTGCTAAAACTCCCTTATTATCCACCCCCCTCCAAACCACCCTAAGTCTGTCTGTGGAGGCTAATAAATTTTGTGCGCCAATTTCTCTCACATTCCCCTGTTTTTTAATAGATTTTAAACTGATTAGAATGGGGTAATGATCGCTATATGGGACATCAACCACCTTGGCCTTTAATAGGAGATCTCCTAAAATAGAGGATAGGAATACATAGTCTATGGTGGTTGAGCACCCTCGCCCTACATAGGTGGCCTGAGGTTCATCAGTCTCCTTAATTTTTACCTCATCCATTGCGTTAATTAGATCACGAGAGGTTAAGTGGTCAAGTAGTTCTACGCTTCTTTGGCAGCTAGGGGTTCTTAGATGGATATGGGCATTAAAATCACCCCCAATACAGATGCCATCAAAGTTGCCATATTTATGTCCATCCACAATTCCATCTATAAAATCAAATAGTCTTATAAAATTAGGATTAGGATGGGTTACAAAATCATTGTTGTAAAAATTGATTATACATAGCTTTATCCTACTAATGTATGCCAAAGCCTGAAAACTTTTGTCATTAACAGATAATAATTCAGTTTTAACTCCTGCCGTGATTTTAGCCCAAATGGAAAGTCTCCCACTAGGACGGCCCATAGCAGAGGAGAGAGCATTTTGATTATAACAGCTGTACCCTTCCAAGAGTAAGGGATTAGTGCACCAAGTCTCTTGGAACATCAGGACATCAAAATTAGTAACCCACTCTGTCCACTCTTTAATTTGTGTTTTGGCTAGGAGGCCAGCGATGTTCCAACTCAAAATACTCAAGTTGTCAGTGGGTGCTAAAATGTTAGTGCCCTGGGAAGAACTTAGGGGAATAATTGGTAGGACCGGTGTTCCTGATTAGTTGGGCACTATTGTATTAGGGCAGGTCGTCATTTCAGTTATAGAATCAGTTATGGGCGGCTGCTTGATTTGTATAGTATCCAGGGGGGCTGTAAGTGATGGTCATTCAAAGCTACTCATCTCCGATAGAACATTGAATCTGTTGAACAATGGGTATGGTAATGGTGCTTGATTAAATGATCTCTGGGGGGGCCTATAAAAATAGCCTAGTGAAAGTGAAGTTAGGACAGTTGATGGGCCGGAGTAAGTATTATTGATATTAAGAATGTATTTGGCTGTCCCAGGGTGGCGAAAGTTAATCACAATGCAGTCGCCATTGATGTTCTTGAATAGGGGACCAACCCAACTTACACGGCGAGCTGACAAGATTTCATTTGATATGTCATGACCCACCCCTTTGTACACAACCAATCTATACATTTGTTGTTTAGCTGAACCCAAGACTCGCCTTGACCTTCATTGAGTGGTGGAACGCCGGCTAGGACTAGGACATATGGGCATGCATCTGGTGGTAAATGCAGGGTAGGTCCCGTGCGCTTCACAGACTTTAGTGTGGTAGCCGGCCCTTTATCAGGGGCAGTGGTGGTTGTTGCACCTGATTTTGGGACAGCGGGAATGGTGACATCCTTTGGCGTCCCGCTCGCCACACTAGTGGCACTGGTAGAGCTGGGAAGTACTGCTGTCATAACTTGGGTTTGCTGTGGTTTCCTGACAGTAGGAGTTTTCCCAGTGGTATTACTTCTAGGTGTAACAATAGGTACAGATGTTGGGGTAGGTATACTGGTACTAACTGTATTTGGCCCTTTACCCATATTGACCTTACAAATAGACTCTATGTCTTTCACTAGGCGATCTCCCCTCAATAGATAAAGGCTAATCTGTCCCTTCTGTTTTACATCTTCCTTCTTAACAAGATTTTCCAACCTATCTAATCGTTTAAAAATAGTATTAAATTGCTTGATCATTTGACTTTCCATTTGTTTAAAAATAGTGTCTACAATAGTTTCAATCAAATTCCCATTGGTTTTTGGTTGGCTGATGCTATCAAGTAGTGACTCTGTCTGAGTATATACAGAGGTATAGGCATCATTTGCCGGGGTTGTAGGGGGTACAACTAGAACCACGTCATCAGACGATATAGTCTCGCTCGTGTCAGTGCCACCCCTTGGAAGTTCTTTGTTCACTTTGGACCACATACTTTGAGGTGTTGGCTGGCTCTTATTGCGAGGGGGTTGCTTCCTCTTGTTTCCCGTTGGATTGGAGGCCCCTCTTTTTCTTTTCTCACCTCCCGGTTTGTTACTCGGGGTCAGAGGGGCAGTTGAGTCTAGGGGAGCTTCCACTGTGCCGATAGAAATAGAAATACTCCCACCTGGTAATGGTTCCAAGGAACTAGCTGGTGGTGGTTGTTTCAAGACCGTAACCACGGGAGAAAGTGGGGGGGCATTGTTGGGAATAAGCAAAGATGTTTCAGAAAGTGTACTTGCTAAGCCCATTGACATCCTCCTCTCGGTGTTTGTAAAGGTAGATTCCCAATGTATTTTTTTTCACCATTGTGGGGGATGATCAATCGAACTCACCTATTACAGGAGCTTAGAGGGGTGGCCCGGCCCAGCCTCCTCTGAGGGCCTCAGAGGGCCCGCCCTTTGCCCGGGCTTCGCCCGGCGCTCCCGCGCGCTCTCGCGCAGCGTATGGCTAGTGCAGTTATATTCGATTTCAAAGGCGTCTAGGGGGCGGGGCTACCAGGGGGCGCAGACCAGCTGACACAGGTCAGGCAGGGACTCCTGGGCAAGCGAGTCCCTGCAGCGCACCACCCCTGATACAATGCGTCCTCTCACCCCAGGCACACTCACGGTCACACGGCAGAGTCTCAGAGCAGCGATTTACAAGCCGCGCTGCGGCATTCGCGAAGCAGGTGCGGCAAGTCGTAGAGGCAGAGGCGATGGCAAGAAACAGCGTCCCAGGTATGGTCTCCTCTGCGTTTTCAAAACTCCTCCGACTTAAACGCAAGTGGCTAATTCAATGCATTTTCCTTGTGCTTCTCAAGTTCAGTTGATATTCGATCTTTAGATCGAGCAGGTTTATTTGCATGAATTTTTGCCAATTTAAATTTTCTTATATATTTGTTTATATCAATTCTAGTATCTGTTTAATTGAAATGACTCTCAGGACTCAAGGAATGTCTTTATTAAGTAAAGATTTCCCATCGCCTGTTAGCACATGATTGGAAAGGTTTATTATCAGATTTTCCTCTTCATTGGTTATTTCTTTTTGTTTAGATTGCGCAGAGGATATTGTCTTTTTTTGTTTTGATCTTCTGGTCTTTCTTGTCCTTTTGAAGACCTTGTATCTCCTCTCCCACATCCTCTGCCTACTCCTCTTCCTTCCCCTTTCCCTCCTGTCACGGTTTGATCTAGATGCTTGAGCCTCATTTTCTCTAAAAAAGTGGTCTTGACTGAGAGAGCTGGATTGCTCATTCCCTATCCTTCGCTTATATCTGACTCACTAGTTATATCTCCTGTTATGGGAATTTTCCTTGTCGCATAGTCCTGTTTTAAAATGTCAAATCTTTTAGAAAAATTAAAAATCCTGCATTGTTTATAATCCATTTCATCTCTGAAAAAATGTTCTTCTCTTTATTTCTTGTATTTCATCCTCATATTTCTCAAAACGGGTCTACATGTCTTTCCTCAATTTGGTTGTCTCCTCTTTGTTGGTGTTAGATGTTGCCTTGGATTTCATTTTTTTTATTAGAGTATGAACCTCATCAAGATCAATCTTTGCATGTTTAATTAACATTTTCATCATATTCATTGTGCACTGCATGTTAATTTGCCCCAACTCCTCCAATAAGTCAGATCTGGTGTCTGGATGTGTCGGCACGTAAAGATTCTCATCCCTCTAGGGACCCAATTCACTTCCAAATGTTTTTCTAAAGCTATTATTAATCTCCTCTTTACACAAACGTTCTAATTGGAGAAACAGTTATTATATATATATATATATATATATATATATATATATATATATATATATATATATATATATATATATATATATATATATATATATTGTCTCCAAACACCTCTCGCATAAAGAAGTCAACCTGGACACCCAGCGTATGCAGTAAATCCTTTATTCTTTGACAGGAAAAGAGTCGACGCGTTTCACCTTTACGGCTTGTTCACGCTCGTCTGGTCGACAACAAACGACCATTTTTAAAATTCCCTAAACCACACCCAACGTGCAGGTCATGTGATAACCTATGTAAACGTGGAGGACATTTTAGGCTAGTCAAAAAGTGCAATGGATATATACACAATATATTATACATCGTATCCAAATTACATTTATATACAAGTAATGCAATGCTATTTCGAGTCATTATTTCTACATGTGATTAGATTTCATCACGAAATACGCCATGATTTGACTAAATGCGTCAACAATTTATGCATTGCAGTGTAAAGTGTTTCATGGACATAATTGTTATCGGAAAATAATCCTAAATGTTGGTATTGCCCAAGTGGGCTGCATTATAAAACTACAATAGTCCATGAAAAAGTTTCTTGAATATAGTTGCACCAATAAAGAATAACAGAGAACATAATAAATCAAAGTTGATGTTGCACAAATTTTTCACAATCAACATACTATAGTTGCCCGCATATGTTTTGCCCAAGTGGGCTAGTGCATATTGTCCTGGTAGTCCCCTATTGGAAACGAACTGCCTAATTGCAGCATCAGGATATCATGTAGTCCATGGTCATATCATATCCATCAACAGATCATTGTCATAAATTGTGACAGCCACTACTCCTCCACAAAAATCTGAAAAGTTAAAATATGTTAAAATCAGAAACAGACGACCGAATTATATCCTAACAATAAGTATGTTACATTCATTCATATAAATGCACTTTCAGATCTTCACTCATATTGAGACCCATTGGGTGCAAACATTGGAAATCTATAATGTACTTGGATTCCAGTTTCCTGAGTGATAGTTCGAAATTACCACCTCTTATGCCCAGATCGACAGAATCAATTACCACCATACGTAACAAAGTTTCATTTTGCATGTGTGTGTCAAAGAAATGTCTCGCAACCGGGTATAATTTGTTGTGGGAGCGTATAGCTCGCAAGTGTTCTAACACTCTTTTTTTGGCTTCGTGTTTGGTACTACCCACATACCATCTGTTGCAAGGGCATATCAATACATACACACTGTATGGGGTATTGCAAGTGAGATGTTTACGAATGATAAATTCTCTATCACTTCCTGGAATAGTCAGACTCTTACAGCTTCTGCTGTTTTTGCACGCTTTGCATCTGCCACAACAAGTGAAACCCCTACGAGTGTCTTTTTTCTTTCCCCTTTCGGTTACATAATTCTGACTCAATTCATCACGCAAAGTTCTTCCCTTGCGGAATGTAATCTGGGGATGTTCCTCAAGATATTTTTTCAAATGCTCGTCTGTGTTCAGAACGTGCCAATGTTTTTTGAGGATTTTACGTACTTCATGTGACTGACCAGAGAAGGTAGTAATAAATCTGACTGTGTCTGTTGACTCCTTTGTCTCTCTGGGATGTAGCAGTTCCTCCCTCGTTTTGGTATCAACACGTTGTGATGCTCTAGTGATCACTTGTTTGCTATACCCTCGATTCATGAAGCGTTGACACATAATCTCCTGTTCCTCTTTGAACCCTTCAGGAGTGCTGCAGTTCCGCTTGGCGCGTAATAGCTCGCCATACGGAATGCTGTACAATAGGTTCTTAGGATGGCAACTAGAGGCTCTGAGGATGCTATTCCCTGCCGTGCTTTTTCTGAATAGCTTTGTAGTAAGTCTATCCTTTCTTACTTCGACTTTCACGTCCAGAAATTCCATATTAGTCTGACTAATGTGTTCTGTTAAGAGTAGGTTAAGACTGTTGTTGTTTAGTTTGTCGACAAATTGCTTTGCCGAGATGGCATCCCCACTCCAAATAAAAAAGATGTCGTCAATATATCGCAGCCACAGGGCCACGTTGTCAAATTCTGCCATTTCCCTGACGACCTGCTCCTCCCACCAGCCCATGAAGAGATTGGCATAGCTGGGGGCGAAGCAGGTCCCCATGGCTGTGCCCTGTGACTGTCGATATAGAACATCATCGAAGTAGAAGAAGTTGTTGGTAAGACAAAACTCAATCATTGTCACAATCATTTGTGAGTGGTAGAGTAGGGAGATTGATCTAGTTTTCAAAAAAAATTTCACTGCTGCCACTCCTAACTTGTGTTTGATACTCGTGTATAGACTGCTTACATCAAGAGTCACCAATGTAAAGGTAGATTCCCAATGGATCTCATTGATGGTACTAAGGAAGTGAGTAGTGTCTCTGATGTACGAGGGTAAGGCAATTACAAAAGGTCTCAGATAATGATCTATATATCTGGAAGTATTCTCCAGCAAAGATCCAATGGAAGATACTATGGGACGACCTGGGGGGTTCGACTGATCTTTGTGCAGCTTAGGGAGAAGGTATAGGATGGGTATCTTGGGATGGGCCCAGTATAAATACTGATACTCTTCCCATTCAATTAGTCCCTTGTCCCTCCATTCCAACAAAAGTTCTCTAAATTCTGTGTGGGATTCCAACATTCTGTTTTTGTTACAAACAGTGTAACAGTTCTTGTCACTTAACTGTCTGATACCTTCTGAGAGATATTTGTCCTTATCCATTACTACAACGGTCCCCCCTTTGTCGGATTGTCTAATGACAATATCAGGGTCCCCTTTGAGTGTTTCTAACACCAAATGTTGTTTATTTGACAAATTCTTGTTAACAATAGGTGTTCTGTTGTACCTTATTTTTAGCAGGTCATTGAGAACCCCCCTTTCAAACACATCAATAGCATCACATTGGATTGCTGGCAAAAAAGTAGATTTGGGTTTGAAATTGGAACCTGGGTTGATGTTACATTCGCTACCCCATGTGTCCCATTCAGGTATAGTTTCTGTATCTACTTCGTCCATATGTAATTCATGCAATAGTTCTACATCATTAACATCAAGATTGCTATAGACATCAATGTTACTCACAGTTCCTGTGTTCTTAGGTTTGGTGCAGAACCACTTATTAAGTTTGAGCTTGCGTGAAAAGTAGAAAAGGTCAATGCGTGTCTGTGCAAAGTTCAAATTTTGAGTGGGACAAAACGATAAACCCAATGCCAGTGTGTCAATTTCATCTTGGGTTAAAATTCGCTTAGATAAGTTCACAACTGTCATATTTATTTCTGCATTTGGCTCCTTGTTGCCATTCCCATTGGAGCTTGTGCGGCGTTTGTACCCCCTCTTTTTTGCTTTCTTGTTGCGTTGGTTCCTCCTCTGTTTCCACGCCCTCGACCTTTCTGATTTCCTACATTCTGAAAAGACTCTGTCCTGTTTTGACTTAACATCTGGAACTGTAACAAAAAATTCGGCTTCTTTCGTGAATCCATTGTAGCCTCCAAGACCGTTTCGCTGTTAGATGTAACCGAGCCCTCAGAAATATTACCATCCGATATATCGCTTTCCATCACCTCTTGGCCTCTACTTGTTGGAACCGAGCTTACGATTGCCATCCCTGTCTTTTTGTCGAAAAGATGATCGTATTTTTTCTGGAAAGTTAAGGTACGCCCTGCTTGATAATCTCTGAAGTCACGGATAAACTTACGTTGCTTCTTTGCAGTGATTTCCTGTTCTAGTTTATCCATCTTAGTTGCCAAATTCTTTAAATGCTCATCTAAGGCTTCTTTAGACATCATGGGGCCAATTTCTGATAAAAGTTTTTCAATTCCCAGTAGAATTTTTGCACGGTCTTTAATGGCATATTTCACCAATATTTTCATCATGATGTATGAACAGTTACCAGTGTTGTCTGACCATTCTTCTAACATTTCCTGGTCAGGATCCTCATAAGTGGGGATCGTAAAAATTCGAAGTCCTCTTGGTACTCTCTTAACATCGATGTAACTTTGCAGTGATTCTGCCTCCCACCATTTTGCAAGTTCTTTTCTGTGGAGTTTCTCCAACAAAATCAATTTTGTTTGTAAATTCGTTTCCAGAGTGATATTTTCCGAAATTTGTGCATCTTCAATGCGGTTGGTTGTTTCCGCAAAAAATAATTTATCGGCCGTCTGTTTTCGACGAGCATCCAGATTTCCCGTCATGTTTGTAGAACGTTGGGTCTGCAGGCGCTGTGCGTGTGTATTCGCTGTTTGTACCAAAATAGGTTCACACACGCTCTCCGTCTCCCGGGTGCTTCCGTCTGATTAGCGCAGTGGCAGGGACTGCAGGAGCCTTACTTGAAGTTCCCCGTAGGTGCTCCCACCTATCGAGTAATTCTTTCAAGCGCCGCTGCTCCCGCCCGCCAAACACAGACGAAACCTCAATGCAGTGGTACTCCGTTCACTTTACCTTGACATACACGGTGCATATTATAAATGTTCCGTCAGGCAAAAAGTTTCTAGCCTCGTGAGCGGTTTCCACGCATCCAGGAGGTCAGCTGCAGCTCAATTCGATTAAACACACTCCACCTTTGCCAGTCAGAGCGATGCCGCTGTCATGAGCGGTCCAGGTAAGGTTACTGGCCAGCCTTCAAATTGTCTCCAAACACCTCTCGCATAAAGAAGTCAACCTGGACACCCAGCGTATGCAGTAAATCCTTTATTCTTTGACAGGAAAAGAGTCGACGCATTTCACCTTTACGGCTTGTTCACGCTCGTCTGATCGACAACAAACGACCATTTTTAAAATTCCCTAAACCACACCCAACGTGCAGGTCATGTGATAACCTATGTAAACGTGGAGGACATTTTAGGCTAGTCAAAAAGTGCATTTAGGATTATTTTCCGATAACAATTATGTCCATGAAACACTTTACACTGCAATGCATAAATTGTTGACGCATTTAGTCAAATCATGGCGTATTTCGTGATGAAATCTAATCACATGTAGAAATAATGACTCGAAATAGCATTGCATTACTTGTATATAAATGTAATTTGGATACGATGTATAATATATTGTGTATATATCCATTGCACTTTTTGACTAGCCTAAAATGTCCTAGCCTAAAATGTACTGCATCATGGCATCGGAGCAGAGGTTTTAAAAGTGGCAGGCACCACAACAGGACAATTATCTACCACCCACTGAATAAAAACATTTTACAAATTGGACGCTGACCATACTACAGGTACCAGAATGCTATTTACAAACGGAAGTGATTCTTAAGGGGCGGAGCTATGGTGAGCTACGATAAAATTGTTAAAATTTACCTGCAGTCAACCAGCGAACTGAATAGGTGGCAGGCGTAATTTCTTGAAAAAGTTTCCAGCAGAAACAAAACATGTCGACAAAACGCTGTGTCCTGTTCACCCTGCACGAATAAATGGTCAAAGGCAAGGTTGTGGCGACTCATCTTTCTCCCGTGGGAGACACCCTGTTGCACAAAACATCGGCGTGATTTACCTGAAGAGGTACGCACAACCTAAACGCAAGGCAAAATTGTGGTGATTTGATTTTCTCCCGTCGGAGATATCTTGTTGCAATTAATATCAGCGTGGTTCACCTGAAGAGGACGCCTACGGAACGAAGCGCCATGCAGCCCCGCACCTGAACCTCCCTTGTTTGAACCGTTACTCGGACTAGGGGTCTGCGGTGCTCCCGGGGACTGGACTCCGGTATCCGGCCCCCATTCAATCCGAAAAGGGGATTTACATAAGGGGGAGCCTGCATCATGGCATCGGAGCAGAGGTTTTAAAAGTGGCAGGCACCACAACAGGACAATTATCTACCACCCACTGAATAAAAACATTTTACAAATTGGACGCTGACCATACTACAGGTACCAGAATGCTATTTACAAACGGAAGTGATTCTTAAGGGGCGGAGCTATGGTGAGCTACGATAAAATTGTTAAAATTTACCTGCAGTCAACCAGCGAACTGAATAGGTGGCAGGCGTAATTTCTTGAAAAAGTTTCCAGCAGAAACGAAACATGTCGACAAAAGGCTGTGTCCTGTTCACCCTGCACGAATAAATGGTCAAAGGCAAGGTTGTGGCGACTCATCTTTCTCCCGTGGGAGACACCCTGTTGCACAAAACATCGGCGTGATTTACCTGAAGAGGTACGCACAACCTAAACGCAAGGCAAAATTGTGGTGATTTGATTTTCTCCCGTCGGAGATATCTTGTTGCAATATATATATATATATATATATATATATATATTACCTACTGGCGGTCGCCAGTAGGTATATATAGTTAGGATTTTTTCTCTATGGGATTTTTGAAAATTCTATGTCTAATAACTTTGGAGATTGTGGTCGGAATTGGCTGAAATTTTCAGGAAAATTGCACATTTTGTTTCTGAGCAGCCCTTGAAAATTTGGGGGGGGTTCGTCAAGGGGGGGCCGAGAAAAAAGGGGGGTCCCAAAACGTGTTTTTAACATTGAGTTTTCCATAGGGCGGTTGGCCTCACTTTTAGCCCGAACGGCTGAATGGATTTGCACGAAACTTGGCAAAATTGTAGGGACTGGTAGCCCGATGTGCCTTTTGTAGGTCTCAATATATGTGCTACAGTGGATTTTGAGAAATTAACGTTTAAAAAAAGATATATATCTGTAACAGCGGACCGGGCAGCGCTCCAGGACGCGTACTTTTCGCGCAACGGAGCTTTGTGAAGCGAAGCTGATTGGTTCTCCGGCGTCTGTCAACATTCCAAACAGTCCGTAGCGGCCGCCATCTTGTCTCTCGGTAGGATCGAGAGACAAGAGGAGGCCAAAGCGAAGGGGCAAATGACCATAAGGGGGAATAGTAGATCCTCGCTGACCCCCTAGGTTTGATGTGGAGGTTTTAAAAGGGCCCCGCGGGGCAAAAAAAAAAAATAATAATAATAATCGAACGGCTGAATGGATTTGCACGAAACTTGGTAAAATATTAGGGACTGGTAGCCCGATGTGCCTTTGCTAGGTCTCAATATATGTGCTCTAGTGGATTTTGAGAAATTAACGTTCAAAAAAAGATATATATCTGTAACAGCGCTCCGCTTCGCGTAACGGAGGTTTGCGAAGCTGATTGGTCATTCTGTCACTGGGCTATAGTTGGGCTACATCTGGCTGATATTTGGGCTACATTTGTTTTTTTTGTCTCTGGCGGCCATCTTTGGGCTACATTGGGCTACATTGGGCTTCATTGGGCTTCATTGGGCTACATTGGGCTACATTTGGGCTCCAACATATATATAGGCCAATGTAGCCCAATATATATTTTTCAAAGTTAATTTTCGTAAAAACCACTGGAGCATATATCTTGAGACATAGCAAAGGCACATCGGGCTACCAGTCCCTACAATTTTGCCAAGTTTCGTGGAAATCCATTCAGCCGTTCGAGCTAAAAGTGAGTCCAACCGCCCTATGGAAATGAAGGAAATGAATGGGTAATTTGTAATTAGCAAATAGCTAATCGCAAACTAGGAATGGTAAAGAATCGCTATTTATTCCTTAAAGTTCGCTATTTAGGAAATGCAAAAAACTTTGATGATACATATGGCGGTTCATCTCGAACAAGATAAGAAGCATAGGGATAGATTTATGATGACTGGCGCATCACCAGGGATGTGTTAGTCATTCTGTGCCGCTGTTCCGTCACCTATGGTGTGCTGCATTTACAATGCGGCGTATCATGGGGCAAAAACAGCACAGATGCGTGATGTAACTGTGCCGTAAAGGTGGCGCATTGCTGGAGTTGTATCGCAAGTGTGATGAAGCTCCAGGAAGGGTCGGGGGTGCCCCTGTCGCAGGGTTTCTGTTCTCACACAGAACTGTGGACAGAGGATTGGAACCTCGGCGAATTAGGGTGCCCCAAAACTCACCTTAGTACTCAAAAACCCCTTAGCAAGCTAGGTACAGTGTCACATTGGATATAACAAACTCTCAATGTTTAGACAATCCAGAATATGAACTTATAGTACCTCAGGATACGTGGAACTCATGAACAGTCGGTCGTTATATATTTCTTAGAAACCAGAACATGGAGTTAAGAAGAACACATGTGTATTTGAAATGTTTATTTACTAATGCCGTCTTCTCAGGCGTAGTATCTTAGATAATACAAGTACACATATTATCAGTAGCAAAATTACCAGCATAGTTACTAGTACATAAAAAGCGAATGGTGACAGTATGTTAACATGCTGTAAATGAATAAGAGTTATCAACACTTATAAGCAGCCACGGGCCGTGGAGGGAGTTACGGTGGGGCAGGGAGGCGGGGAGGGGGAGGGGCAGGGTGGAGAGGGCTACACCCTGCCCCTCCCCCTCCCCGCCTCCCTGCCCCATCGTAACTCCCTCCACGGCCCGCGGCTGCTTATATCTCACCCTCCCTAATACACATATTATATTATTTGCTAAGAAGGTCTCTTTGTGTTGGTTTAGGGCGTGCCCATACTTTAGTGTCTTAGATTTGAAGGAATCACATCAGCATACACCAGCTCTCTCTTCATGTGAACCGCATCAAGTGTTGTGTATGTGTGTTCGGCAAAGCAATATAAAACCCGCCTCATGCCCAGAATTGGCAGAAGCTGCACTTATGTTATGAGTATGAAGTCGTGGAGATCAGACCTCATAACAATTCTGTATTGTGTTGTTCTTGAAACTTCAGCACTCGCTGTACAGATATAGTTTAACAAGTAAAGCAGATAGTAGAGCAATAACATATTATTCTCATGTAAATCACGATGAACTATTAGGTTGAAAGCTAAAGCAACAACTAAGTGTCGTGTGCAGAAGTTGCAAAAAAGGAAAAATGGCGTTTAAACCGGTAATGAGCCCATGCTAACTTAACACGGTGTAAAGATATCCAGGACCTAGATGACACCTCCCCATGATCCGGAAACGAACTGAATAAGATAATAGAAGTGCCATCTCATGAGAGCAGATTGCAACTTTATATGTGGACGGTCTGCAAGGTAAAATATTAAAAACTAGGAAAATTTAATGCTAAAGAAAAATAAAACAGCCAAGTACTTTATCGAGTCTTAAGCCAATAGGCAAGCTAAATAATAAAAACTTGACAAATAAGTCAATGAATTGTCAATGAAATGCTAGTACTCAGCATATCAAAAATGAAAAAGGTCTATGACATAACTGTGTATGCAAAATAAGCTGCAACAGCCTCCAATAGGAAGTCACCGTCTTCATCCGAAAAGAGTTCAGCCATCCAATTTAAAAGCGGAAAAGAACATACGTGCTCTCCCAGCACCGGATCCTCTATCACCATCAGAGGACAGCTCGGTGGGTTTTCAAGAAAGCTCTGTTCCAAGAAAGACTGTGTTGCCGCCAGTAAATTCCAGGGACCAATTAGTCCATGCATCAATGCCACAGCCATAATCCTTTCGCCAGGACAAACCAACTCGTGAGTAATGATAGGAGTCATCAGCTGATTAAAGTCGACGTCAGGAGAAACCGGTCCGCAGAGACACAAATCAATGGCCCAATCGAAATCACAGGTCAGGCAGTGAAATACAGGCTGGACACAGGTGAAGTAGGAGAATCGAAAAGATAATCCATATGCCGTGCTTAATATCGCCAACGGCATTGTGCCATAATATTCTAGCATGCGATTGCGGAACAGTGTCAGCAGCTGCAGGGCGGGAGGTTGCATAGGAGGGACATCCATATTTAAAAATGTAAAAAAGCACAAGAGCGTCCGCTGGTAATGCAAGTAAAAATGGCAATCCACGAAGCAGAGTGGAAAAAATAGAATGAAAGAAAGCAGGGATGACTCCAAAGATTTTCTCAAATGAAGTCACGAGACCACTGGTAACAACTTTAAAAAAGTGCGCCAGGGCCTTTGTGGAGGATGCGTTAAAGATAGTCCGAACCATCTTGCTGAAATGGAAAGGCAAATCTGAATTGAAAAGGGTCTGCACCTCTGTACGGGTGTTCGCTATGTGAAGCACGAAAGTTTCACGGGCCGAACTCAAGGCCACCTCTCTCTGAGACAAAAGAGCTCTTATTCTTGCCATGCCGTTGAAATCTGCTCCCAAGGTTGGTATTTGTGGCGAGATTGAAAACTCCCTATGTTCATGTGTGGGAGGAAATAGAACATTTCTGCAGCAAATAACCCGTTCACTTACTGTTACGATAAAAGGAATACTTTTTTATTAACCCAGAACAATCTTCATTATTGAGCATCAAATAACTACCATTTTCCAACAACTTGAACGTGGGGATGATAGCAGGAACTGGCGTGCCTTGCAACACGCAAGCCATATTTGGTCGGTGTTTGTTGCATGAACCGTGTAACTGTATGTGCCTACACATTAGTGAATGATCTGGCGTCTCAGTGCATTCCTCTCCATTCAGATAAACTTCTTGATCATCTTTGAAACATCTGTATGTGTATGGAAGCGACCAGACCTCATGAAGAAAAGCACTACCTAAAGGTTCATAACGACCTATTGGTATATATTTCATACAATTTGAAAACTTATATAAAGCAAAAGGCAGCGTTATTAAACCGTGGATAAGGCACGTTGCCAAAAAACCCGCAATCCTCTGCTGATGATGTCACTGAGCATGTCATGAATGATGTAATATGTGACATCATCAGCAGTGGATTACGGGTAATAGTATCTCTAGTTTACTCCCCTATAGCTGTCTTTCTTTTAACATAAGTGTCTGTTTCCTTCCCTTATACTTACTGTGTTTGGTTCGCTTCCGGTTCGCGTACCGGCGAGCGAACTGGGAAGCGAACTAAGAGAAATAGAGGTTGGCACAGTTCCAAATATTGTACCAATTTTTTAATAACGGGGAGGTAGTTCTGAAAAGAACTTTTTTTTTATTGTTTTTGTTGTTTTATATTTTTTTTATTATTTTTCGGAACATTTTTTTACTTTTTTTTAATTTTTCTGAACAGTTTTATATTTTTTTGGGTTTTTCTTGGAGGGGGCAATGAAAACGATTCATTGTAAAGGGCTCAACAGGAGCAACAAAACAAAAAATAAGTATTTATTATTTTGGGCGTTTCGTACAAACTTGCATATGATAGTCAATAGCTCTGTTGATCAGAGTGATGCTTCTTTCTCCGTAGCAAATGAATCCATCGCAATATACGCAGATGTGTTTTACTTCACCAAATCTCATTTGTATATTTGGCACCATCTCCCTGCCCTCTGGTCCCGTTACTTCCGGTACAACAGATCTTCTGGCCATAATAGGGAGATTATCTAGGTCATTCCGAAACTGTGCAGCACTGTAGTTGTTAGGATGCCACCTAGTCATATGGCGATGCATTGTGTAGTTTCCGAAACTGTATTTTTTCTCGGTTCCTCTGGACAGTCTATCTTGACATATAAGGCAAGTTACGTATCTTGCATTTACTTTTTTCTGACCTTTGGGAATTTAAAAAAATTGCCAAATGAAGTTTTCTTTCCGGTGAGACGTCCTGGGCTCCTCAGGCAAAAACTGCCTCTCTTCGTGCTCGTCGTTCTGTTCCTCTTCTTCCTCTTCTTGTTGAATTATAACTTGAGCAGGTGGTCCACTCTTCCTTGGATGTGGTGGAGGTGGTGGGGAAGCACCAGCTGAAGCTACTAAAGAAGCCATTGCTCAGTGATCACAAAGGGTCTTTCTCTCACAATGATGAAAGTCAGAGTGAGGAAAGAAGGAGGGATTTTCATCATTTGGGAAAAACAAGAGTTCTCAACCAATGAAAAGTGTTCATTTTAGATTATATGACCTAGTCTTACATCATTAGGAAACCAAAAGTGAAATGAACCAATGAAAAGTGTTATTACCAAGTCACATGACCTGCTGTGTTTACGTTAAGCGCTTTGCAGGGCCTCCCGGTTTGCTTCCAGAAACCTGCGCTTTGCGACTCGCTTCGCGTACCAGTTCGCTAACGTAGCACGTCATATGACGTATCACGCGACAACGTGAAACGTCATGCGGACGGGAGGCGTCACGATGTTGTTTTCTAACGCGCCAGTTGCGGTAAAGAAACGTTTACCGGCTCGCGGTCTATTTCGCGGCATCAAGGTCAGCTAACGGGAAGCTTCCCGATTCGCGAAGCGGGAACGAAGAAAAAAAAATATTAAAAAAAATTTTTATTCATAAACATATAAAATATATTTTTGGATTTAAAGAAGAATACATTTTACAGCTACAGATATTAGCTGTTAAAAAACCAATGAAATTCACTGAAAAAACCATAGGTTATAGACCATATATAGTTAGGAATTAGCATTTACAAAACCTTGAAAATTCACTGAAAAAACCATAGGTTATAGACCATATATAGTTAGGAATTAGCATTTACAAAACCTTATTTTACTCACACAAAACCATTGAAATTCCATATATAGTTAGTTGCACTAACTATATATCGCGCACCCGCAATCCACTGCTGATGATGTCACATATTACATCATTCATGACATGGTCAGTGACATCACTGATGACATCACTGATGACATCTCAAATGACATCACTGATGACATCACTGATGACATCTGATTTGACATCAATGACCACATCACTGATGATATCATTCATGTGACAATACAATGCATCTCCTCACATTTTAATATAACCTCTGTTTCACCCAGTGTTAAATACAGAGTATAATTTTTGAAACCATTGACACACCAATACTAGTTACTACATACGCACTCACTGATTCCTATGTCTACACACACATTCACTCATTCACCCATACAATCATTCATACATACAATCACTCATCTTTACAACACTATCATATGCACTCATACACCTATACAGACACTCACAGTCTGCCACTCATCCATGGAGTTACTCACACACGTAGTCAGTCCTGTTAAAGAATCAATGACACTTCCATTTTCTTGTCTATACAGTTAAACATAGAGCACCTTACATTTTCAAACATATACTAACACATACTTACCTTCTTATAGAATCATTGATACAAGTACACATTGATCTGCACAGAGTCACACACCTCCCAGCCAGCCAGCCACACACACACTCAGTCTCCCATACAAATACTTGGACAATCAATCAGTAACCCATATAGTTAATCATATAGCTACTGATCAACACATGCAGCAGTTTACAGAACAACAGACATAATGATGCTCAAATTAAGATAGTTTAGTCACTAACCCATGCACTCAGTGAGACACATTTAATCACTCACTCATACATTCAGTCATGCACCTACTAAATCCTTTGTCCAGACACTTATACTTCCACTCATTCTTCAATATGTAAGACACATTTTAACTTTACAGAAACACACAGTCACTGGATGATGTCATCAGTGATGTCATCAGTGATGTCATTTGAGATGTCATCAGTGATGTCATCAGTGATGTCATTTGAGATGTTATCAGTGATGTCATTTGAGATGTCGTCAGTGATGTCATCAGTGATGTCATTTGAGATGTCATCAGTGATGTCATCAGTGATGTCACTGACCATGTCATGAATGATGTAATATGTGACATCATCAGCAGTGGATTGCGGGTGCGCGATATATAGTTAGTGCAACTAACTATATATGGAATTTCAATGGTTTTGTGTGAGTAAAATAAGGTTTTGTAAATGCTAATTCCTAACTATATATGGTCTATAACCTATGGTTTTTTCAGTGAATATCTATATATATATTCACTGAAAAAACCATAGGTTATAGACCATATATAGTTAGGAATTAGCATTTACAAAACCTTGAAAATTCACTGAAAAAACCATAGGTTATAGACCATATATAGTTAGGAATTAGCATTTAAAAAACCTTATTTTACTCACACAAAACCATTGAAATTCCATATATAGTTAGTTGCACTAACTATATATCGCGCACCCGCAATCCACTGCTGATCATGTCACATATTACATCATTCATGACATGGTCAGTGACATCACTGATGACATCACTGATGACATCTCAAATGACATCACTGATGACATCACTGATGACATCTCATTTGACATCATTCTTGTGCTAATACGATAAACCTCTTCAGACTCTAATATAACCTTAGATACACTCAGTGTATACAGACACTCACACACTGTCACTCATCCATGGAGTTACTCACACACCTAGTCAGTCATGCAAAGAAACAATCTCACCTCCATTTCCTTAACTATACAGTTATACACACCTTACTTATTCAAGCATATACTAACACATATTTACTCTCTTACACAATCCCTGATACAAGTTCACAATGATCCATACAGCCACTCACACATTCAGTGGCTCTCATGCACAGTTAATTATATATGCCAACTCTCACATGTACTGTGTTTTACATATGTACTTACTATGACATGTAGCATTGAGATATCCATTCACTCATCAATACACTCATGCACACAGTCAACTGCCCATGTAGCTGTTTCCACATGCACTCTTGAACTCATACACCTAGTGAATCAACTGCTGACACATCTATGCACAGAGTCACACACCTCCCAGCCACCCCCACACAAACTCAATCTCCCATACAAATACTTGGGCAACCAATCAATAACACATATAGCCTCTCGTATAGCTAATGATCAACACATGCAGCAGTTTACATCACAACAGACATACTGATGCACACATTCAGACTGTTTAGTCACTAACCCATGCATTTAGTACGACACATTTATTCACTCACTCACAGTCAGTCACGCACCTACTAAATCCTTCATCCAGACACTTATACATCCACTCATTCTTCAATATATCAAACATATTTAAACTTTACAGAAACACACAGTCACTGGATGATGTCATCAGTGATGTCATCAGTGATGTCATTTGAGATGTCATCAGTGATGTCATCAGTGATGTCATTTGAGATGTCATCAGTGATGTCATCAGTGATGTCATTTGAGATGTCATCAGTGATGTCATCAGTGATGTCACTGACCATGTCATGAATGATGTAATATGTGACATGATCAGCAGTGGATTGCGGGTGCGCGATATATAGTTAGTGCAACTAACTATATATGGAATTTCAATGGTTTTGTGTGAGTAAAATAAGGTTTTTTAAATGCTAATTCCTAACTATATATGGTCTATAACCTATGGTTTTTTCAGTGAATTTTCAAGGTTTTGTAAATGCTAATTCCTAACTATATATGGTCTATAACCTATGGTTTTTTCAGTGAATTTCAATGGTTTTTTAATAGCAAATATCATAAGCTGTCGAATGTCAAGTACGTGGTAAGTGAAAACATTTTCGTGTTTATGCACACTGATCTGCTTTGAATGGTGCCCCCCCCCCCTCATTTCTATTAGGAGTACTCTCTCTTTGCAGATAGTGAAAGGTAGTTAACGCAGGCCTTTGCCCCCATTGTAATCCGTCGTGCCTGCTTCTCTCTCCATTTGATTGATTGTTATCCAAGTATTTACTGTTTTAGAATTAGTTCTCTTTGGTTCATTCTCTATTTACAAACAAACACAGAGTCGCAATACTCTGTTTAGTCTTTGCAGATAACGAAAAATCGTGTAAAAAAAAAGAAAAGGAATCGAGCAAAATCAGTAGGCCACTAATGGGATTTCTTTTTGACCTCGCTAAAATAGAAACATTAGGAACAACCCCTCATGACAAATACAAAACTAGTGAGATGAACTGAACTCCACACAATGATGGCTGCAAAACAGCTCGGCTCCGCCACCCACCCCGCCCAAAATAACGATAAAGAACGGCTGCCATGATTGGTTGCGGAATGACCACGACGGAGCTACGAAATGGTGCTGCTCTCATGCTAACCCCAGCTTCAGTCTGAAACATCCAGAAACACTGTAGACTACCAATTCGATCAGTTCCGGTAGCGCCCCAATGTAACCCGGTAGAGAAGAACTAGCCCTCCCCTCTTTGACTGATGGTTCTTGTTGCCTGTCCCTTCTGTTGTCATTTAACAGAACTATTTAGCCTGCTGAAAGGGGTTGTGTTCCGACCGCTGGTTGGTGGAGACATTTTGACTATATTCTGTACCTGCGTTGTCGCGTAATGCGTCATATGACGCGCCGCGTTAGCGCATCCGGAAGTCATCCGGGGCGCGCAGCGCGTAACGTAAGCATAACAAGTCATGTGACTTGTTAATAAAACTTTTCATTGGTTCATTTTACTTTTCTTATTGTAATGATGAAAGGCTTGGTCATATGACCTGAAAATTACGCTTTTCATTACTTCCGAACATTATTTTTTCTTAAATATATGTTATAATGTTCCAGGCTAATGTACTTTCCCGGAAATTTTACAACTGTCCTGCAAGTAAAATATATTCTTTTTTCGAGAAAAAGAGCGTTTCTTCGTCCCATGACGGAGCCGTTGAGCAAAAGAGGGTCGACCTGCTGTCTTAGTCGCCGATAAGCCTGAATATGAGATTCTTATCGATCACTTTATGTTGCAGGAATAGAAAACACAACAGCCCTTGACCATTTATCTTTACTGCGTTCCTTCGTATTATACCTTTTACCCTTCATGTAATTGGTCTGCTTTATTTCACTTGCCTTTTAATGATTCTAAAACAGTCACTATTATTAAAAACTTTACCAATGTATATACTACTACCATGTTTTCTTTTAAAAACCTTTATTGTGAAAATTTCATTATACAAATACGAGCCTATAACCACGTGGGCCTGCCACAGAGCAAACTGTAATCGTATATGATGAATAGACATTTACACTGTAGAGGAACGTAACGGGCGAGCCATTAGGTTGCAAGAACTAAGGTGTCTAACAGTTACGGAATCGGTGGACGTACATTTTATAATTAAAATACGACAGGGCCAGTTACAATAAAATTATCTAGATATACATTTGCGGGCAAGTACCATGGGTGACGTTAATTCGAACTTTCAACAGTACAGTAATCAATAACACATCAGAACTTAATATCAATAGGGATGTCGAAATATTCAATCAATTCTCGTCCCCGCCCGCCATGTGCTTCAAAACTGCATACGTATCTCGTGATTTCAAGGTTCTGCAACCAGTACACAACAAGGAGTTACGAGTCCCATTTATTCCGGCGCCATTTTGGGCGAGGACGGGCAGGTCCAGGATATAGTCAAAATGTCTCTACCAACCATCGACTATGATGATGTTCATATGCTGTATTTATTAGAGTAACACTCATCTGTCCACATGAAATTAATTTGTCACAATCTAAACATGTCATTTTAATCTTTCCAAAGTTCTTCTAAATATTTGGGACCGTTTCCCTTGCCTCTGAAGCTCTCAGTGCCACTTCTTTGATGAATGTACTAGCAGGTCAGGGGTTCTCCTCCAAATCTCTCTTTTATGCAGCACTATAATTAATTGGTGCCACCTCTCCATATGACGATGCATGGTATAGTTACCACAACTATATTTTTTTTCGGTTCCTCTGGAGAGTTCATCGTGGCAGATGAAGCGTGTAACGTACCGGGCATTTACCTTTTTTTGCATGTACAGGAAAGGAAAAAAAAAATCGAGCGTCCGAGTTCTAAGGTGTCCCAGGGCCATTTTAGTGGACCAGGCCCAAATCCAAAGAACAGGCCGCCATTTTGAGAGTCCTCTTGCAGCCGCCTGTCGCTGTAGCATCAAGAGCAGCCGAAACTCAGCTGAATGGCAACTGAAACGGTAAAGGGGCGCCCCACTACAGCAGACGAGCCTCCACCTAGGAAGGCCCATTCACGCCGGCTCCCCCCCCCTTCGGGCACCCCACGCCGTTATTCGGAGCAGTATTGTAGGATGGCCACACCAGTGCGGCAACTTGCTAGACATCACCTCGGTGGTAACCGAATCTCAACGCCTTGTGGTGTCTCCTATTCAGAAAACATTGTTATGCTGCCTTCGACCTATTCGCCGCAAGTGCGCACACAACTCAACTGCATAGCTTGCTAGACACCACCTCGGTGCCATCCGGATCTTGGAATGTCAGCACCTTTTGGTGTCTTCTCTTCAGAAAATATTATTGCGCTGCCTTTGGCCCCATTCGCACATCAGTCCGCTACTGACGCCATCTCACAGGCTAATGGGGCGCCCCACGCCGACTTTCAGCATTGTAGAATAACCACACCAGTACAGCAACTTGCTAGACATCACCTCGGTGCCATCCGGATCTCGGCGCCCCACTGCAGATGAAGTGCCTCTCAACTATGAAACCACCACGGTGACAT
Organism: Lissotriton helveticus; assembly: GCF_964261635.1. Classification (NCBI taxonomy): domain Eukaryota; kingdom Metazoa; phylum Chordata; class Amphibia; order Caudata; family Salamandridae; genus Lissotriton; species Lissotriton helveticus. Next base: position 1,873,888,618 of record NC_136061.1, on the reverse strand, counting down.
CCGGATCTTGGCGCGTTGTGCTGCCTTCGGCCTATTCGCACATCGGTCCGCTACTGACGCCATCTCACAGGCTAATGGGGCGACCCACGCCGAGTTTCAGCATTGTAGGATGACCACACCAGTACAGCAACTTGCTAGACATCACCTCGGTGCCATCCGGATCTCGGCGCCCCACTGCAGATGAAGTGCCTCTCAACTATGAAACCACCACGGTGACATCCGGATCTTGGCGCGTTGTGCTGCCTTCGGCCTATTCGCACATCGGTCCGCTACTGACGCCATCTCACAGGCTAATGGGGCGACCCACGCCGAGTTTCAGCATTGTAGGATGACCACACCAGTACAGCAACTTGCTAGACATCACCTCAGTGCCATCCGAATCTTGGCATCTCAACGCCTAGTGGTATCTTCCATACAAAAAATATTGTTACGCTGCCTTTGGCCCCATTCGCACATCAGTCCGCAACTTAGACACCACCTCGGTGCCATCCGGATCTTGGAATGTCAGCACCTTTTGGTGTCTTCTCTTCAGAAAATATTATTGCGCTGCCTTTGGCCCCATTCGCACATCAGTCCGCTACTGACGCCATCTCACAGGCTAATGGGGCGCCCCACGCCGACTTTCAGCATTGTAGAATAACCACACCAGTACAGCAACTTGCTAGACATCACCTCGGTGCCATCCGGATCTCGGCGCCCCACTGCAGATGAAGTGCCTCTCAACTATGAAACCACCACGGTGACATCCAGATCTTGGCGCGTTGTGCTGCCTTCGGCCTATTCGCACATCGGTCCGCTACTGACGCCATCTCACAGGCTAATGGGGCGACCCACGCCGAGTTTCAGCATTGTAGGATGACCACACCAGTACAGCAACTTGCTAGACATCACCTCGGTGCCATCCGGATCTCGGCGCCCCACTGCAGATGAAGTGCCTCTCAACTATGAAACCACCACGGTGACATCCGGATCTTGGCGCGTTGTGCTGCCTTCGGCCTATTCGCACATCGGTCCGCTACTGACGCCATCTCACAGGCTAATGGGGCGACCCACGCCGAGTTTCAGCATTGTAGGATGACCACACCAGTACAGCAACTTGCTAGACATCACCTCAGTGCCATCCGAATCTTGGCATCTCAACGCCTAGTGGTATCTTCCATACAAAAAATATTGTTACGCTGCCTTTGGCCCCATTCGCACATCAGTCCGCAACTTAGACATCACCTCGGTGCCATCCGGATCTTGGCATCTCAGCGCCTTGTGGTGTCAGTCAGAAAATATTGTTGCGCTGCCTTTGGCCCCATTCGCACATCGGTCCGCTACTGACGCCATCTCACAGGCCAACGGGGCGCCCCACGCCGACTTTCAACATTGTAGGATGGCCACAGAAGTGCAACAACTTACTAGACACCACCTCGGTGCCATCCGGATCTTGGCGCGTTGTGCTGCCTTCGGCCTATTCGCACATCGGTCCACTACTGACGCAAACTCACAGGCCAACGGGGCGCCCCACGCCGACTTTCAGCATTGTAGGATGGCCACACCAGTGCTGCAACTTGCTGGACACCACCTCGGTGCCATCCGGATCTTGGCGCGTTGTATTGCCTTCGGCCTATTCGCACATCAGTCCGCTACTGACGCCGCCTCACGTGCCAACGTATTTTCTCCGCATTTTATACCCTATGCCGCATAACAGGTCATGTGACTTGTTTATAAAACTTTTCATTGGTTCATTTTACTTTTGGTTTCCTAATGATGGAAGACTTGATCATATGACCTAAAAACAACACTTTTCATTGGATGAAAACTTTTTTTCCCCCCCAAACGATGAAAGCCCCACCTTGTTTCTGGATGTTTCAGACTAAACTGGCGTCAGCATGAGAGCACCACCATCTCGTAGCTCCGTCGTGGTCATTCCGCGAGCAATCATGGCAGCCGCTCCCCACCAGAAGCCTGCAGGAGTCGGGGCCCCCAAAACTTTTGATGAATTCTCAAGGCGGAGGGGACGCTTTCGAGAATGGGGTCCAAGACCTAGCAGACAAGCGTCCGATTTCCAAGGTGTCCCAGGGCCATTTCAGTGGACCACGCCCAAAAAGGAAAGAGCCTGCCGCCATTTTGAGAGTCCTGTGGCAGCCGCCTATCGCTGCACCGCAAGAGTGGGCGCAACTCAGCTGAATGGCGGATTTTGACACAGTGGACCAAAAGCGGACGGAATGGCAACTGAAACGGTAAAGGGGCGCCCCACTAAAACAGATGAGACTCCACCTGGAGAGGCCCGTTCACGCCGCCTCCCCCGGGGCGCCCCACGCCGTTATTCGGAGCAGCATTGTAGGATACCAAAACCAGTGCGGCAACTTACTGGACATCACCTTGGTGCCATCGTTCTGCTGCCTTGGAACTATTCGCACAACAGTTTGCTACTGATGACCCACCCCCCGCGACGCCCCACGCCGTTATTTGCTGGGTGGCAACTTACTAGACATCACTTTCGTGTCATCTAGATTTCGGCGCGTTCTGCTGCCTTGGAACTATTCGCACAACAGTTTGCTACTGATGACCCACCCCCCGCCGGAAATCTGGACGTTGTGCTGCGTTGGGACTATTCGCACAGCCGACCGCTACTTCGTTGTTTTTCCCTAAAAATGTTTATATGTTATTACTATTTTTGTTTTCTTGTATATATTTATAAATTATTAAAGTTTTATAATCTTACTACTTTGTCGGAGTGCTATATATTTTTAATGTGACACATAATTGTAAAAACTTTGATGTACAAAGAGTCATCCCTGGAATCTTCCGCTTCACGCTCGGTCCCCTCCCCAATCACAATACAGGATGGTTTTCAGATAATAGCAACGCTTCTGCTGTGACGGATCTCATCGAGTGTGGGCCTTGATCTACTATAACTCCTTTGAAGAGGGGTGATTCTTTACAGCTGTGGCCATAAACTACATCTGCAGGGCTAGCTGATAGCCTAGGACCGGCCTGGACAATCGGACACAGAGGAAAAGGAGTGTCAGAGGGTGCGGTAGTGAATAGGGCGAAAGGGAGGTGTCGGGCGGGCACAGGGTGTGATTCTCAGGGAAGAGCAGCGCAGATGGGGGGAGGTTTATTACCCATGCATAAGACAGAGAGCGGGGGTGACCACTGCCTGGGTGAGATGCTTGCGAGGGTGGGGAGCCATGCTAAGGATCGACAGCGTGCACAGAGTGGGTCTGGTCAAGGCATCTAAAATGGCTGCCGTGCACGACAAAAGTGTGGCATTTGAAAAAAGACAAGATGGCGCAGACAATGTTTTTCAACACTTCCTGATTTCCTTCGAATCGAACGTTAACAGACGTTGGGGCATATTACCAAAGTTAAGCGATATTTATCCCTAACGATGCATTGCAAAGATTTTTTTACCGTCAGAAATTATCGCAGATAAACCTTGCTATTATCAAGGTTTATCGCAAATACGATAAAAAACGACCGCAATGCATTAATATCGCTGAAAACTCAGCGATATTCATGCATTACCGAGCTAATGCTCTTAGCCATGTTATCCACCTCCCATTGGATAACATGGCTAAGAACTGCTCAGGGCAGCTGTTACTTTTTGGAGATATTCGCGCTTATCTCGAATATTTCCAAAAGTTGATAATAGGAGATAGCGATGTTAGCGACTGTTTCCAGTCGCTAACATCTTGGCATGCCCACTTTGCATGTCATTAGTGATAAATATCACTCACATGCAAAGTGGGACCCAAGATGGTCGCTATCTCCTACTAGCCGTCGCTAACTGGTGTTAGCAACAGCTAGGTAATACAGATATAATTTTATCTCCGCGAAGCGGAGCGCTGTTACAGATATATATCTTGTTTTTGAACGTTAATTTCTCAAAATGCACTGAAGCACATATATTGAGACATAGCAAAGGCACATCGGGCTACCAGTCCCTAATATTTTACCAAGTTTCGTGCAAATCCATTCAGCCGTTCGATTATTATTATTATTATTTTTTTTTGCCCCGCGGGGCCCTTTTAAAACCTCCACATCAAACCTAGGGGGTCAGCGAGGATCTACTATGCCCCCTTATGGTCATTTGCCCCTTCGCTTTGGCCTCCTCTTGTCTCTCGATCCTACCGAGAGACAAGATGGCAGCCGCTACGTACTGTTTGGAATGTTTACAGACACCGGAGAGCCAATCAGCTTCGCTTCGCAAAGCTCCGTAACGCGAAAAGTACGCGAAGCGGAGCGCTGTTACAGATATATATCTTTTTTTGAACGTTAATTTCTCAAAATCCACTGGAGCACATATATTGAGACCTAGCAAAGGCACATCGGGCTACCAGTCCCTAATATTTTACCAAGTTTCGTGCAAATCCATTCAGCCGTTCGATTATTATTATTATTTTTTTTTTTTGCCCCGCGGGGCCCTTTTAAAACCTCCACATCAAACCTAGGGGGTCAGCGAGGATCTACTATGCCCCCTTATGGTCATTTGCCCCTTCGCTTTGGCCTCCTCTTGTCTCTCGATCCTACCGAGAGACAAGATGGCGGCCGCTACGGACTGTTTGGAATGTTGACAGACGCCAGAGAACCAATCAGCTTCGCTTCACAAAGCTCCGTTGCGCGAAAAGTACGCGTCCTGGGCCGCTGCCCGGTCCGCTGTTACAGATATATATCTTTTTTTAAACGTTAATTTCTCAAAATCCACTGGAGCACATATATTGAGACCTACAAAAGGCACATCGGGCTACCAGTCCCTACAATTTTGCCAAGTTTCGTGCAAATCCATTCAGCCGTTCGGGCTAAAAGTGAGGCCAACCGCCCTATGGAAATTAACATGGGAAAAACGCGTTTTGGGACCCCCCTTTTTTCTCGGCCCCCCCTTGACGAACCCCCCCAAAATTTTTAGGGGCTGCTCAGAAACAAAATGTGCCATTTTCCTGAAAATTTCAGCCAATTCCGTCCACAAACGCCAAAGTTATTAGACATAGAATTTTCAAAAATCCCATAGAGAAAAAATCCTAACTATATATACCTACTGGCGACCGCCAGTAGGTAATATATATATATATATATATATATATATATATACATATATATATATATATATATATATATATATATATATATATATGTATATATTACCTACTGGCGGTCGCCAGTAGGTAGATATAGTTAGGACCTAGTTCCCATAGGAAATCCACAACATTCTATTTGGAATAACTTTGGTGCCGGTGGACGAATCTTAGCGAAATTCTCCAAGAAAATTACCTGCTCCGCTCCGCTCCTTCCCTGAAAGTTTGGTGATTCGTCAAGTGGGGGCCGAGAAAAAAGGGGGGTCCCAAAACGTGTTTTCCCCATTGAATTTTCCATAGGGACATTTAGCCAGGGATACAGCCCGAACGGCTGAACAGAATTACACCAAATTTGGCAAAAAGGTAGAGTTCGGTTCGCAGATTGTGCTTTTTGTTAAATGGTGTAAATTCGTTCAGGAGTTCCTGAGAAAATCAAAAGTAAAATCATAGTGCTATCTAGAGACGAAGTACCGTACTCGTACAATTATGAGCACGAGCTGCATGCTGATTGGCTGTCAACTGTCTGTCAACACTCCGAACCCGGAAGTGTTGGCAGCAATCTTGTGCCTCGGTAGAAGCGAGTCACAAGAAAACAGGGAAACAAACGTGAAAACGAAGAAAAGGGGGCAGAGTAGAAACACCCCGACCCCCTAGGCCTGCTCAGGGGGTCCCACAAGGACCCCCAAGGCCCCAAAAAATTATTATTTTTAAAGAAAATCACGGGATACGCGTATGGTACGCGTACACTGCCGATCCCCCCAAAAAATTACGGCACCACTCTGCAAACATGCCCCGTGGCGCGTTTGCAGAGGGGGAACTAATTCCCCTTGAATACTGGGGGTCCCTGGGGGCCAAGTAGCCCACCAACAACCTCCAGTATGCGCCAGGGGGCTGCCTTGAAGAGACGTGTAAAGAGGACACGCCCCTTTTTACACCTCTCTGCAACGCAGCCCCCTGGCACATACTGGCGGTCCCTGGTGGGCTAGTTGGCCCCCATGGACCACCAATATGCAAGGGGAATTAGTTCCCTCTCTCTAAACCCGCCAGGGGGCTGCATTGCAGAGAGGTGTAAAAAGGGGCGTGGCCTCAGAACACCTCTCTGCAACGCAGCCCCCTAGGGCATACTGGAGGTTCCTGTTGGGCTAGTTGGCCCCCACGGACCACTAGTATGCAAGGGGAATTAGTTAACCCTCTGCAAACGCGCCAGGCGGCTGCGTTGCAGAGAGGTGTAAAAAGGGGTGGGCCTCATTACACCTCTCTGCAACGCAGCCCCCTGGCGCATATTGGAGGTTCCTGGTGGGCTAGTTGGCCCCCAGGGACCCCCAGTATGCAAGGGGAATTAGTTACCTCTCTGCAAACGCACCAGGGGGCTGCCTTGCAGAGAGGTGTAAAAAGGGGCGGGGCATGATTACACCTCTGTGCAACACAGCCCCCTGGCGCATACTAGAGGTTCCTGGTGGGCTAGTTGGCCCCCAGGGACCCCCAGTATGCAAGGGGAATTAGTTCCCCCTCTGCAAACACGCCAGGGGGCTGAGTTGCAGAGAGGTGTAATGAGGCCACGCCCCATTTTACACCTCTCTGCAACGCAGCCCCCTGGCCCATACTGGATGTTCCTGGTGGGCTAGTTGTCCTCCAGGGACCCCCAGTATGCAAGGGAACTTAATCCCCCAACTTAGAACGCGCTACGGGGTGCGTTTGCACAGTGGTGAAGGTAGGGGGCAGGGCTTGAGGTGATATGTGTGCAAACATGCCCTGTGGCGCGTTTTAAGTTGGGGAATGAATTCCTCTTCAATCCAGAGGTCCCCTAGAGGCCAACGAGTCCATTAAGTGCCACGGAGCTACGTTGCAAAGTGTTGTAAAAAGGGGGCGTGACCTCTGAACACCTCTCAGCAACACAGCTCCCTGGCGCATACTGGAGGCACCTGGTGAGTTAGTTGGCTCACAGGGGACCTCAGGATTGAAGAGGACTTAATTCCCCAATCTAAAACGCGCCACAGGGCGTGTTTGCACACATGTCACCTCAGGCCCCGCCCCCTTACTTCACTATTGAGCACAATATTCCTCTAAAATCAGCGGAACGGCGAATTCCGATTTACTCACCTGTTATCACGAGAGACGTCAGTGCTGTATCTTTGAGCCCGGTACGGACCCTGAAAAGTAAATCTAAGCGTACTTATCAGTAACTTGTATTTCCTTCCATAGGAATCTATTATGTGGTTTTCACCAGAAAAGTTTCCAAGTGTCTATTTTTGAAACGTACAAATGTTCCTCTAAAATCAGCCGAACTACGAATTCCGATTTACTCACCTGTTATCAGGAGAGACCTCAGTGCTGCATCTTTCAGCCCACTACTGATCCTGAAAAGTAATTCTAATCATAGTTACAGTAATTTGAATTTCCTTTCTAGGCTAACATTGACTGGTTTCACTTGGAAATTTTTCTAAGTGTGGAGTTTTGGAACTTTAAAAAATTCCTCAAAAACCAGCCGAACTACGAATTCCGATTTACTCACCTGTTATCAGGAGAGACCCCAGTGCTGCATCTTTCAGCCCACTACTGATCCTGAAAAGTAATTCTAATCGTAGTTACAGTAACTTGAATTTCCTTCCTTAGGCTAACATTGACTGGTTTCACTTGGAAATTCTTCGAAGTGTGGAGTTTTGGAACTTTAACAAATTCCTCTAAAAACAGCCGAACTACAAATTCCGATTTACTCACCTGTTATCAGGAGAGCCCTCCGTGCTGCTTCTTTGAGCCCAGTACTGATCCTGAAAAGTAATTCTAACCATACTTACCAGTAACTTGAATTTCCTTCTATAGGAATCCATTGTCTGGTTTTCACCAGAAAAGTTTTTGTGTCTATTTCACGAACTAATTCCTGATATAGGTAGGAATTAGCATTTAAAAAACCTTTGAGATTCACTGAAAAAAACATAGGTTTCAGCCTGATATAGTTAGGAATTAGCATTTAAAAACCTTAGAAATTCACTGAAAAAACTGCAGGTTTTAGGGGTGTTATAGTTAGCTGGACATTTCACTCGTACAAAACCATTGAAATTCCTCCGATATAGTTAGTTGTACTAACTATATCTCGCGCGCCCTCAATCCACTGCTGATGATGTCACATATTACATCATTCATGACATGGTCAGTGACATCACTGGTGACATCTCAAATGACATCACTGATGACATCACTATATGGCAATGGGGGCCAGCTTCTCCCCGAGCTATGCCTGCTTACACATGGGCAGGTGGGAGGAGCTGGTCCTCATACCCCAGATGCAGGACAGTGGCAGAATTATATCGTGGCTACGATATATAGACGATGTCTTTGCTGTTTGGGATGGATCAAGTGAATCTGCTGCCCAGTTTGTGACTGATCTGAGCAACAATGAGATTAATTTGCAGTTCACAGCTAGCATTAGCAGTCACTCCATCATATTTCTTGTCACTGAGGTCTTTGTTAGAGATGGGCAGATCAATACTAAACTGTTTAGGAAACCCACAGCGGGGAACTCAACTCTGCATGCGAGCAGTGCTCATCCGCAGCACCTCATCAATAGTATTCCATACGGTGAGATGCAGCAGATGAGACGCCTGCATAGCAGTGAAGATGATCTGAAGATTGCCCAGAATGAATGCATGCAGAGATTCATGTCTAGAGGCTATTCTCGCAAAGTAATTGAATCAACCATCAGTAAATCTATGATTAAAAGTTGAGCTTATACAAGATGGAAATGTAGAAGAATCAGACACCAATACAACATACCAGAAAGTGGATGAAGGCAGGGAAATGCCATTCAGGATGGTACTACAATATAGCAACCAACAGAGCCAAATTAAAACCATCATTGACAAAAATTGGCCATTGGTCCTGGGGGATCCGGTCATTGGATCAGATCTACCAACTAGACTATCTATTACATATAGCCGAGGCCATCCATGAGGGACCGGTTGGTGGACACCAACCCTGAAACCATGGACTCAGTTAGTTGGTTGAAAAATAGAAAGGGATTTTATCGCTGCAAGACATGCAAAGCATGCCAACACGGTACCAGCAAAACAGAATTTAAGACACCGTTCAGCGATAGGAAAAGGACAATCAATAAATTGTTAACCTGCAAAACAGATCATGTAGTATACATTCTGACCTGCCCCTGCGATTTAATCTATATAGGGAGCACTAAATTGTCTGCGCACAAACGAATTCTGCAGCATCTCAGGGCCATTAGCAACCAAGACAACACATACCCTGTAGCCCGACATTTTAAAGACAAGCACTCATCTAACAACAAGGATCTTACATTTTATGTAATAGACACAATTCCCCCCAGTAGAAGGGGGGAGATAGGGAGCGTGCGTTGAGGCTACTGGAGGCATGGTATATATTAGATCTTAATACCAAACAACCAAATGGCCTGAACGTTACAGAGGATTTGTATACCTGTTTGTAAACTTGATCTGTTCAACTCTGCCTTTTCTGCCATTGGGTTTGCTTATCAATCCTTGAAATAGGAGACTGCTTTATATCTTAATGTATTTTCAAATGAATTGTTTTCTCCACTCGTTACATCCTACACATATACACAATAGGATTATGTCCAAGGCACATACTGATATACCGGTATACTTAGTACGAGTTGGACTATGACATGGGATCAATATAATCAGGGTTTTAGATTTGTGGTTTTAGAATTGTGGTTTTAGCAACACTATTTATATATTTATTGATTATATATGACATTTTATAATTGATGTATATTTATATAGAAGCGATTGTGTACTATTTATACTTAAATATTTATGTATTTATAGGATGTTTTTATACAAATGCGCTTTTTGCACTATGCAGGCAGTTAACCACCAATGAACTTACTTCGATCTTACCTATCTGTATTGATACAAGTTCATTGGGTATTTTACCACTATCTAACCCTGTCTATTCATAGAAATATTAATGGAGGTCTACTCATATTTGATCCATTCCAACTTGTCAACCATTGGTCCTCTATGATATGAAATCTAAGATATACCTTACGGGATCACAGACATGCGACCAAACCTCTCGATTGCACTGCTACATACTACTACTCCGTAGATTGAGCCAACCACCATGCGCACTGTCACTTTATATATTTTACTACTATCCTTTTAGTCAGTATATCACTTTAATATTACACCACACACATTTTCAAATTTAATATTAGATATGGTGGACGCCGTCAATGCCGTCTCCTCGTCGTGCTTCAACATCCTACGCATGCTACGCAAGATCTTCCGGTGGATCCCCACCGAGACCAGGAAGACGGTCACCCAGGCCCTCGTCACCAGCCGACTGGACTACGGCAACGCCCTCTACGCCGGAACCACCGCCAAACTCCAGAAGAGACTCAAGCGGATCCAGAACGCCTCAGCACGACTCATCCTGGACATCCCCCGTCGCAACCACATCTCCGGATACCTGAGAGACCTCCACTGGCTCCCGGTCAACAAGAGAATCACCTTCCGTCTCCTCACTCACGCACACAAAGCCCTGCACAACCAAGGCCCAGGATACCTCAACAGCCGCCTCAACTTCTACGCTCCCAAACGCCAGCTTCGATCGACCGGCCACGCCCTCGACGCCGTCCCCTGCATCCGAAGAGCCACCACAGGGGGAAGGTCCTTCTCCTACCTCGCCGCCAAGACTTGGAACTCCCTCCCGACCCACCTCCGCCTGACCCAGGACCACCTCGCCTTCAGGAAGCAGCTCAAGACCTGGCTGTTCGAGCAGTAGCGGACCCCCCCTCCCCTAGCGCCTTGAGACCCTCCGGGTGAGTAGTGCGCTATACAAATGCTTTGATTGATTGATTGATTGATACTACGTAACACAATTTTTGCCACAATTAATTTATTCATGTTATTATGCTGCAATTGATGTATTTATACATATATGATATTTACTAGCGATCTTAGTTGTCATTACATTTTTATGTGTATTTATACGATGATTTTTATTGTAAACTTTAGGGTCGCTATATCAGAGTGGCTGTAAGTTTGTCTACTATATCTATTGTTTAGCACTAGCACGTGAGCACTTACTATCAGCACTTGCACTTTAAAAACAAAAAAAGTCTGTTGTACCGTGTCATGTGATCAAGGCTTATCCTGAGCCGAAACGCGTCAGGACCGAGCAGGCAAATAAATATTCTATAATTGGCACAACTAAAGTGGTCCGTCTCCGTCTTATGCGTGAATGCTGTGGATGGACGGAATTCTGCGATATATATATGTGTATATATATATATAAATATACACACACACACAGATACATATATATATATATATATATATATATATATATATATATATATATACACATACACAGATAAATAATTATATATTGTTAAATACATATATTCTTCAGTACAAGTAGTGGTTAGATTCTAAAGAATGTTCATGTTTTGGAATCTACTAGGAAACTTGAAGGAGCAACAGGCGGTTTCTGTTTTGGGCCTTTCTGGTGCATGCTACTAGTTTTTTAAAATTGAAACCATTTTACCAAAGCATTTGGAGAGACCTTCAAAAATCTACACTAAGTGTAGAATATGCAACAAATGATCAATTTGCTTTTGAAATAATAGGCCTATCATACATAACAGTCACAGAAGTGGTTAACCACAACAGCCTCCTCATAGAACCCCCCTACTACCAAACACAAAAACAAAACTAAGCCCTCTGATGGATTATTTTGAAGTCACTTGGGTTGGCAGACTGCACCTTTATGGCCACAGACTCCAACCCAAGTATCAAATGCAATGGTGGAATGTATATGACAGCGCCATGGTTCAACAAACCAATACCAACAACTCAGTTGAAGGATGGCACAACGCCACATTAGGCTGAAGCCACCCTATGCTCTAACAATTCCTAGAAATATGTAATATCTTTAAAAAAAGCAAAGAAATGTACGAAGTTCTATAACACAAAGTTAAACTCTTCATTAATAACAAAGGACTAAACTATCTAGAAAGCAAAGGAAACATTATACTATGTTATGTTATGATATGTTATCTAGATTTCTAGAGCCTGTGTCTATCCAAACACAGGCTTTTCAGTGTTGGCAGACATAGTAACGAAGAGATGATGTGGTACCTAACTCAACAGATGTGTCTTTGATTGCTTTCTAAAATGGAGGAGATTGTGGTTTGCTCATAAATGTATGGGGAGGGAGTTCCAGAGCTAGGATGCCAAGTATACAAAGCACTGTCCACCACCTCTGACTCTTCTGATCTTTGGGATAGCTGTGAGGGAGTGGTTGTTTGACTTCAAGTCTTGTGAGCTGTTGTGTGAGACAATTGGCTGATTTAGAATGTGAGCCCTGAGCATTTGATCTTGTGTGCAAAGCACAGGGCTTTGAAATCTATCCTTATCTTAACTGGGAGCCAGTGGAGACTTGCCAGTGCAGTGTGCACTGAGTGAGATTTAGGAATGTTCAATAAGACGTGAGCATCAGCATTTTGTATGATGTGTAGTGTTTTTACAACATAGGCAGGACTGCCCAAATGGAGCGAATTGCTGTAGTCAAGGCGCGAGAGAATAAGGCCCTGTAACACAATTTTTTTCAGCTGGGAACCATTTCCGGGTCTTCCTCAATGCTCTTAGTAGGCCAAAGTATGTCCCTGACAAGTTTTTGTGCCTGGGAGGCATACTGACAAACTCCCAGGCTATTGACCTCCAGTGTGGGGGACAGGCGATCCCCCAGACTTGGAGGCCAAGTAAGCTGGTCCCAAAAAGAAGGGTCATTCCCCACCACCATGACTTCCGTCTTGTCGCCATTCAACTTAAGGCAACTGGAGGCCATCCAGTTATTAATTTGTTCCAAGCAGGTAGACAGATTTGCCACAGCTTGATTGATGTTAGGTGTCAGAGAGACGACAATTTGGGTATCATCAGCATAGAAAACATGGTAAAGCCCAAAGAACAGATAATGTCAGCAAGGGGTTGAACATATATGTAAAAAAAGAATGGGGCTCAGGGAGGAGTCCAGAGGCACACCCCACTTAAGCTGCTGAATGTCTGACAGATGTGGGCCCTCCCTGACCTTAGAACATATGTGTTCTTGTACAGAGGACAACCATTCAAGCGCCTTTCCGGCTATCCCAAGGGCCTTCAATCGAGGCCCGAGGACAGGGTGGTACACAAGGTAGAAGGCCACACTTAAATCAAGAAGAATAAGCGCAGCTGCTCCTCCTTGGTACAGGGTTTTCCTGAGATCTTCTGTAGCTAATAGCAAGGCCGTTTCAGTGCTATAGCAAGGCTTGAAATGGGTCTGCTTATGATGCAGCAAATTATGATCCTCCAGAAACTCTGTCAGATGTCCATTGACTAGCTTTTGTAGAATATTGCTGCTACCAGTAAGAAGCAATATTGGTCTATAGCTATCAGCTTTAGAGGGGTCTAACTAGTTTTTTGTTCAACAATGGGCTGATTATCACGTGCTTCCATGGATCAGGAATCTTCCTGCTGTCAATCAAAAGATTGTACATACTAGTTAGGTTTGGAATTATGATGTCTCTGACTTATATCACAATATCTATCGGTACAGGGTCCAAAGGAGGAATGGAATTTATTGCTTTTACCAATTCCAGAGTGGTATTACAACATACTTGAGGGAAAACCGATAACTTAGAATATTTCTTTTGTCACTGTATTGCTTCGCCCTCCCGTATAATAGAAAATGCTGCACTCCCACATGGAGGCACATACTCGGCAAAGCAATAAAAACACCTGGAAAGATATTTCACTCTCATAAATTGAGGCAAATCAAAAGACAGTTTTCAGAATAAAGTGAGTGGTTTTATTTGTTCAACACTCTCTAACAGAAAGGCTTTCCCAGATGTCAAGGGAAATAACATATAAATGTATATAGAAATATATATATATGTACAAGCAATAATAACACACGTATAAGAAAGCAAATGCAATGGTTAAATGCATGGAATAAAATACAAGCAGATAATAATACTGGACGTCCACTGCAAGAAATAAACTCTATTATATGACAATAATCAGACACAAGGAATCAAAAGGAAAGCATGAAAATATATAAAGATATATTTGCTTAATACATCAGATGATTATAACCACTGGTGACTTGAATGTGCATACAGACACATTCACACATCACAATGCCAATAATCAAAAACAATACATCTTAGCCCACTCTTGACTGGGGACTCAGCAGCCGGGGTCAAGAGACTCAAAAAGTCGGGAACTGCTACTCTGAGTTAGATGCGTCCGCCTTCATTCAGGTCCAAAATTGCGCTTTCCAAGTCAACAAACCCCAGTTTTATAATCTCAAAGCACCATGAGTTTCTGAGAGGACCTCCTCTGCATCAAGGAAACTTACTGGAGTTGGCCACTCTCCATGTAAGCATTCCAAAGGTAAAGGAATTCTCAGGTATTCTTCTGTGCTCCGACATGTTCCAGCCCTTTATCTTAGTGAAGCTTTCAAAAGTCTCCAAAAGTACAGAAACAATCTCCAAAAGTACAGAAAAAATCTTGAACATGGATAGCCTAAACAGCTTGAGCGATCTGGGGGCCTGCTTGTGTGCACAGAGCTCAAGCTAAACAGCTAAGAAGTAAGAACTTCATAATACTTCCTTATGTACAACACAATGCACATTTGAGCACCACTGCATATAATACTAAACTCCGAGACACAGAAGTATATTCCCCACCTTTCTCTCTCTCGTGCTTTCAAATGCACATCTCACACATTCTGTTCCTGGCAAGGCTGTAAAAAGCAAACACTCCCACTTTGAAGCTATAAGGAGACACAAAAGAAATCTTCAAGGACAAATGCACATGCAGGAAGAAATTCCCCGATGCGATGGATGTTGCAATAAATAAAGGGACTACTTTCTGCAATCCTGGTGTTGGCAGTTTGTTCAGAGCAGAGAAGCCTCAGATGAAGGGCGGATGCCCGAAACGCGTCAGGCTCTGCTGACGCTGGTTGTACCCGCTTCCCTCCCTTACCTGGAAAGAGCTGGCTGGAGTGCGTGCTGCACGTGGGTGCTTTGTGGACTTTAATATTGGACGGCCGACCCGGCCGGGGCTCGCACCACCGCATATGAAGCGTCTCTTCTGCTGGTACTTTTATCGGCGGAGTAGAGCAGCTAGGCTCAAGATTTGAACGGGGAAGGATATTTACGGGACACCCGTGAATTGTGACATTTTCTGATAATAACTGCCTGCAGCCCACTTGGGTGTTATTTGGCAGGACTGCAGATCCCAGAATACCTTGCGATGGATGTTGCAATAAATAAAGGGACTACTTTCTGCAATCCTGGTGTTGGCAGTTTGTTCAGAGCAGAGAAGCCTCAGATGAAGGGCGGATGCCCGAAACGCGTCAGGCTCTGCTGACGCTGGTTGTACCCGCTTCCCTCCCTTACCTGGAAAGAGCTGGCTGGAGTGCGTGCTGCACGTGGGTGCTTTGTGGACTTTAATATTGGACGGCCGACCCGGCCGGGGCTCGCACCACCGCATATGAAGCGTCTCTTCTGCTGGTACTTTTATCGGCGGAGTAGAGCAGCTAGGCTCAAGATTTGAACGGGAAAGGATATTTACGGGACACCCGTGAATTGTGACATTTTCTGATAATAACTGCCTGCAGCCCACTTGGGTGTTATTTGGCAGGACTGCAGATCCCAGAATACCTTGCGATGGATGTTGCAATAAATAAAGGGACTACTTTCTGCAATCCTGGTGTTGGCAGTTTGTTCAGAGCAGAGAAGCCTCAGATGAAGGGCGGATGCCCGAAACGCGTCAGGCTCTGCTGACGCTGGTTGTACCCGCTTCCCTCCCTTACCTGGAAAGAGCTGGCTGGAGTGCGTGCTGCACGTGGGTGCTTTGTGGACTTTAATATTGGACGGCCGACCCGGCCGGGGCTCGCACCACCGCATATGAAGCGTCTCTTCTGCTGGTACTTTTATCGGCGGAGTAGAGCAGCTAGGCTCAAGATTTGAACGGGGAAGGATATTTACGGGACACCCGTGAATTGTGACATTTTCTGACAATAACTGCCTGCAGCCCACTTGGGTGTTATTTGGCAGGACTGCAGATCCCAGAATACCTTGCGATGGATGTTGCAATAAATAAAGGGACTACTTTCTGCAATCCTGGTGTTGGCAGTTTGTTCAGAGCAGAGAAGCCTCAGATGAAGGGCGGATGCCCGAAACGCGTCAGGCTCTGCTGACGCTGGTTGTACCCGCTTCCCTCCCTTACCTGGAAAGAGCTGGCTGGAGTGCGTGCTGCACGTGGGTGCTTTGTGGACTTTAATATTGGACGGCCGACCCGGCCGGGGCTCGCACCACCGCATATGAAGCGTCTCTTCTGCTGGTACTTTTATCGGCGGAGTAGAGCAGCTAGGCTCAAGATTTGAACGGGGAAGGATATTTACGGGACACCCGTGAATTGTGACATTTTCTGATAATAACTGCCTGCAGCCCACTTGGGTGTTATTTGGCAGGACTGCAGATCCCAGAATACCTTGCGATGGATGTTGCAATAAATAAAGGGACTACTTTCTGCAATCCTGGTGTTGGCAGTTTGTTCAGAGCAGAGAAGCCTCAGATGAAGGGCGGATGCCCGAAACGCGTCAGGCTCTGCTGACGCTGGTTGTACCCGCTTCCCTCCCTTACCTGGAAAGAGCTGGCTGGAGTGCGTGCTGCACGTGGGTGCTTTGTGGACTTTAATATTGGACGGCCGACCCGGCCGGGGCTCGCACCACCGCATATGAAGCGTCTCTTCTGCTGGTACTTTTATCGGCGGAGTAGAGCAGCTAGGCTCAAGATTTGAACGGGGAAGGATATTTACGGGACACCCGTGAATTGTGACATTTTCTGATAATAACTGCCTGCAGCCCACTTGGGTGTTATTTGGCAGGACTGCAGATCCCAGAATACCTTGCGATGGATGTTGCAATAAATAAAGGGACTACTTTCTGCAATCCTGGTGTTGGCAGTTTGTTCAGAGCAGAGAAGCCTCAGATGAAGGGCGGATGCCCGAAACGCGTCAGGCTCTGCTGACGCTGGTTGTACCCGCTTCCCTCCCTTACCTGGAAAGAGCTGGCTGGAGTGCGTGCTGCACGTGGGTGCTTTGTGGACTTTAATATATATATATATATATATATATATATATGTTTATGTGTTTGTTGGTTCCTCTATATATATATATATATGTTTATATGTTTGTTGGTTCCTCTTGGATTCTAGTGTAATCTGAATTAGGTGGTTTACCTTACTGGGGGGGCCTGAATATTCACTTTGATGATCATAACTGTACCGTAGCAACTAACTTTAATCCTGATCTTGTAGCAATGCAGTTAGACCTACTAGTCATGCTCCCCACGCACAACAAAGGCCACATATTGGACCCTGTTCTTACAAATCTGACTAATTTACTGGCCATATATATATATATATATATATATAAATATTATTTAAATTTTTTGTATTAATTAATCTAACTTACATATAAAGTGTTTAACAATATCCTCTAAGAGGGGCATGGCTAGTGGTCAAGATGGCACCAGCAAAGCTTTAAGCTCCGCTGCCGGCTAGAAGCAATCCGGAAGAATTCGGCACTCTGAGCCCTACATTAGGGGTTGAGACAGTGGAGCTGTGTCCCTGTCTCCTCTGGCAACATGGAGAGCTGCTTTTCCAGCCCATGGGGCCAAGGTGGCAGTGGAAGAGGAGTAGAGGTGCCTGCTGTGGCATGGGGGGCTGCGTAGTGAGCGAATGGCGAGGAGCAGAAAAGGCGGCCAAAGAGACCCCTGACATGGTGCATGGGGCCTGCCGGGGCAGCTGTCATGGGGACCGGCAACCAGGTCCCCTAGTGCTCTGTGGAAGAGTGGAGAATGTGGTGGCGCAGAGAGGTGCATGTCAGTGCAAGACCTGGGTGAGGCGGTGCCTTCTGCCTTCTGGTGGAAAGGGAGGCCTGGCATGGCTAGTCTGGGATGGTGCTCATACAGTGAAGGGCCCCTTGAATCTGTGAGGTGAGTATTTTCCCCAGCAGGAGCAACTAGGGAAATGCCGTCAGAGTGGTAGTGCAGCACTACGGGGAGGAGAGATGACAGTGTACCGCCTAGAGGCCCACAAAGGTGTGAGGTGGAAGGGCTCACCTGTGAAACACTGGGTGGTGTGTTCCTCAAGGGCTGGCCTGTGTTTTCGCTTGGCCGGTGGGGGCTCTCGGAATTGTGAGGAGTACAGCCAGTGGAGCCCCCGGCGAGAGAGCTTGTGGCTGTGCCAGACTCTCAAGTGCGGGGTGGTGCAAGCCTGGCCTGTGGAGAGTGGATTGCTGGTGCCTGGCCCTGAAGTGAAGTGGGGTGGCAAGGACAACGAAGGCCTGAGACTTGCATGGGCCTATGCTGGAGGCATGGGCTTACTTGGTTGTTGGACGAAGCTGTGGCTGGTTGTGGAGTGGCTAAGGACTGGTCAGCCTTAGCGGTTGGAGTGGTGGTCTTGACCCCCTGGTTGAGGCCCTGAGGTGATCAGTGGTGCTGATACTCAGATGAGCGCTATCGCCTAGAAAGGAAGGTCCGCCTCGGGGTACTTGGGGGCAACAGCGGTACACTGTGAGGTCTCCGGAGCAATGTGTCAGCGATCCTGCTGCAGTCTTCCCACGGGGGCCCCCATGCATTTACCCCACCCTGGTGCCCAGCCCACGAACGGGGTTGTTGCGGTCCTCACTTGTCGCTCATAGCTGCACGGTGAGTCCAGGAGTGGCACTGTGGGTAAGGACAAGGGTGGGCGCCCTGTTTAGGGGAAAATCAATAATTTACCCAGCCCTCTGTGGACAAGAGGGAGTGCGGCGGAGATGGGTCACAGTCTGGAGTTGTGACCCTTTGGACTCTACGGCATCTATCTTATAGGCTATTCAAGACTCCAGGTCTTCGCTGGAAGGGAAGATTGGGGAGCTCAGTGTGGACTTGTCCCTCCTCAGTCTGGATCTCTGCAACATGGTGGAGAGGATCGTAGAGGGGGTGCTGCGGGTGGTTAAGGATACAACAAAGACTTTCCACACCTTGTTGGCTGCCCTCCAGCATAGAACGGGCCTCCTGGAGACCAGAGCAGAAGATGCGAAGGATAGTTCGCAACGAAGCAGCATTCAAATAGTGGGCGTCCCGGAGGGTACTAAGGGTCCCAGGCCCACCGTCTTCATTGCCAACTGGTTCTGTTCATGGGTCCCCCAGGGGTCTTGTCCGCTTGCTTTCTAAAGTGACTGCACTGGTTCCTTGCAGCCAGGGCACCTCCTGGGCCCCCCCTAAGGCTGATAATAGTCCGGCTCCTAAGCTGTGTTGACAGAGCTACGATATTGAGGGAGACTCTTGGCAAGTTACAATGTGGGGAGGGGGCAGTCATGCTCTTCCCGGATAACACTTTGAAAGTCCAGCAGCAGCATCACACTTTTCAAGCAGTTAAGAAAAAGCTTAGGGCAATGCGAATACAATACATGCTGCAATTCCTTGCGCGCCTCAAAGCTATTCACAATGACCAGACTCTGTTCTTGGACACTCTGGAAAGTGCTTGGCCTGGGTTGAGGAACACTTGGTCCTCAGACCTGGTGGTCCTGGGCTGCCTGTTACTCCCTCTACTGAATCAACCACTACCACATGTTAGTAGTTGACTCGATGCACCAGGAGGAACAGACAAAGGCACAGATCGGAAGCGCAATTCCACACGAAGAACTTGCGGTCAACGTCAATGGAGGACTCCCGTAGACTTGGAGAGGAGGGTGTGGGATCAGTAGGCCCCTCTGAGGATTGGCGGACTCTCTGGGCTACTCCTCTGGTGGGCACAGCGTGCTGAGTTACAGTAACTGATGGAGGGCCTAGAAAACTACCCCCTGATATTGTTTTCTTGTTTGGGACTTCTGGTTGATTTTTCGGTTGGGCAACAGATAATTCAGTGTAGGTTGGAGGAGGGAAAGGTACATGGCTTCCACCAGTTGGTGAGCCCAGAGTGGGTTGTTGTTTGGGTTTGTTTCAGTGTTGTGTGGCGCAGGGCCCTAGTATGGTCTTTCACTTGAGCTTTGCTTGTATTATAGGTTAAAATGGGTACATACCCAGATACAGGCCCCATAGGGGAATACATTTCAGTTATGAGGAATTTGATTGGACACAATTGCTAGATCAAGTGGGGTGCAGTCCTGTCATATGCCAGACGGCATCACCCAGCGGTTCTCCTGTTTCAGGAAAGCATGTTCTGGGCACTAATCATTCGTGCTAAGGGCACCATGGGTAATCCAGAGTCTACCACTTGGGTTACGTGACACACCTTAGATCCTGGGCGGAAGAGTAGGGCTTGGTGGGTGCCTGTCGGCTGCAACAGCGCACTAAGTGGCAATACACATATTATTCCCAGTCCACAACACTTCCTCCCGCCTAGACTATTTCCTGCTGCCCTCCTCAGATGTAGGTTACGTAACACTGTCCCGAATCCTTCCTAGGTTTCTTTCAGATCATTCCCTGCTATTATTGGCAGTTGGAGGCAGGCTACGGGGTGAGTGGCGAATGGGGAGCTTGAATGCCTGGAGGTTTCAGGACGGAGACTTTGCAGAAGTGATTAGGGGAGCTATTACAGATTACTTTGAATTTAACAATAGGTACGGCCTACTATCCACTGACCTTTGGCAGGTGTTGAAAATGGTACTCAGGGGCGGTGCTTTTTCGTCCATAGGCGGGCACACTAGGTGCAGGGAGGGGGAGTTACTTTGGTTGGATGACAAGATTACTGGCTTTGAGTGGCAGCCTTGGGACTCCCTCTCCCACTCTGTGCAGCGTAGTCTTAACCAGGCTTGCTTGGATCTTTGGAGGAAGCTGTTAGAATAGGGGAGACTCAGTTGCCACCGCTCCTAGGGATCGGTGTTCGAGATGGGGGACAAGGTGGGCAAGTTGATAAACTGGCTGGCAACTGCGACTCAGCCGTGTAGTCTGGTGGCTGAGCTGCATACTCCTGAGGGGGCAATGGTGTGAGTTGCAGATCTCTTGGCGGGGAAATTTGCTTCACACTTCCAGACCCTGTACGGAGGCCAGGACCCCCCAATCTGGAGCAGGGCCACGCATCATCCATGATTTGCCCATTCAAACTCTCTAGGCCTTGGAAGGAGGAGACTTGGATCTCCTCTTACTGATGAGGAGGTGCAGCAGGCAATCTGCGGGATGCCCTCTGGGAAGGCCCTGGGCCCTAATGGGTTTCCTTTAGAGTTCTATAAGAGGAACTCCTATGCCGGTCCCGCAGTTCCTAGGGCTGTAGGAAGATGTGTTTGCCTGAGGGAGGCTCCCTCTTGACCATTGGGGCGCTGCAATCACTGCTAATCTGAAAACTGACAACAACCGGCAGACTGCGGATCATACTGTACTATTTCACTTATTAATCTTGAGGAAAAATTAAGGCTAAAGTGCTGGCTACACGTCGGGGTGTGGTGATAGGTTTGGTGATCCACGCCAATCAGAATGGCCTTATGCTGGGCAGAGTCACTAGGCAATTCCTCCGCCGGCTACATCTGGTGCTGGCCCAATCTGGTGAACTGTCGGTTGATGTGGTTCACTGACTTTTTCTCTTAGCTGTCTTGCACAGAATGCGTTATGGTCCCAGGTGCAGAAAGTGGGTGTCCATCTTGTACATGGATTCTGGGCTCAGGTATGAGAGAATGGAACCCTGTCCCAGAAGTTTACTATAAAAAGGGGCACTCGACAGGGGTACTCACTCTCCCTCCTACTGTTTGCTATTGTGATGGAGCCATTGGCAGAATTTATCCGGATAGATACTAGGTTGTGTGGGTTCGAGCGGGGGCGGAGGGTGCACCATGTTTTTCTGTATGCTGAGAACATGCTCCTCTTCCTCCAGAGGCTTGCAATACGGTCTTGCGACTCATGGAAATCCCGACGATTTATAGGGATGCCTTGGGGCTGAAGGTCAACAGGGGGAAGTCAACCCTGGTACCTCTTCGGGAGAGGTTGACCGACGGGGGTGTCGATTCTAGGTTGCGAGTGACAATTTTCATGATCTTGGCATGACGGTGGCCCTTACCCAGTAGAGATAGTGGGAACTCAATATTTTTCCGTGGCTGGGCAGGGCACGTCGGGATATTGGGGAATGATCAAAGTTGCAGCTGTTGATGGCGGGATGTGCTCTTTATGAATCTGCCCCTTCCTCGTTTTTGTATGTTCTGCATCATTACCCCTACCAGCTGCCACCCATTTTCTTTGCCGACTTATAGGCCCATATAACCAGTTTTCGTTGAAAGTGTTGGTATCCCACATTTGAGGTTGGGCTAGGATGGGTCGATGTTAAATTGTATTACTGGGCCTTGCAACTGGTTAACATTAACAACTGGATAAGGGCAGACAGGCATGACCCAGCTCACAGGCTGGAGATGAAGCTGCTGCATTCCTATGGTGTGCTCTCCCTGCTGTTTGGCAGATCTCCCCTGCTCGCTGTTGCCCGTGACGCAGATCCCCATTCGGTGTTGGTATGCGGCCCTCCGACACATGAAATGGCAAGGTACGCTTACGGGGTGACTCATTCTATATCAATGCTGAGGGATTTCTGGAGGGAGGGACACATGCAATCGTTCCAAGAGCTGGCGGATGACTTCAATTTGCACTCTTTGCAATTCTTTGGATACTCCAGCTTTATAGGACTATAGGGGCTGACTAGGAACCCTCACCAAATTTCATCCTCTAGGATGCAAGTTCGGAATGGAAAACGTGGTAGAGGGGGGCGTTTCACACATCTATAAATCATTGGTTGTTAATACGCCTGACTTTTTGTTGGCCCTTAGGACGAGGCGGGAGGAAGATGTGATGATGATTGGGTGGAGGTGAAAGGGGGCCCCAGAATGTTGGCTATGTCCATGCATTTTCTTGTAATACAGTTGAAGTACTTCCACTGGACCTATTAAACCTGGAGAGGCTCTGGCAAATGGCCATTCCCTGGGACCCGAGTATATTAGGTGTCACCACTTATTGAGCTCGCTTTAACATGTTTTGTGGAATTGCCTGATTGCCATAAGGTACTAGTGAGAAATCAACAACCTGATTGGGCAGGTGGTGGTCCCCCTGCTAGCCCTGGAACCCCAGGTTGTGGTGTTGGAGATTATGGAGCTAATGGCTACAGCATACATGGTGGCCAAGAGACATCTGGCAAGGCACTGGGGGTACGAGAGGGCACCACTATTTCGGAGTGGGTCAGGGGCATGGACCACTATGCGACTATGGAGAAACTAGTACGTAAAGCACAGGAGTTTCTGCAGAAATTTGAGAGGATATGAGTGCCCGAGCCTCATTATAGAGGTCCCATGGACGGATATGGATTCAAGGTGTGCATGTGAGACTCTGTCTGTGTATATGTACAACTTTAAACAAGTTTGTGGAATGGGAAATGCATCCAGCTTACAGGGTATGCCTGTTATCATGCTAAGCGCTAGCGCTCAAACGAGCGGCCCTTGCAGATTAAGTTGTGTTAAATGTTGAATTTGTTGTTCTGCAAAACCAATAAAATGTGTTATACAAAAAGCAATATCCTGTAAGACAGATAAATGAGAATAACAATATAAAAGTAATAAACATATAATCTAAACCACAATAAGACAAAACCAAACAATTAGAAACCAGCAAGCACTTTCCAATAAATGCATACAATATATACCATTTCATTTAAAAACACATTACAATATAAAAAAATATTTGAACTATATCAAAGATTTCATGCAGACAAAAAGGGAAATAAACACAACTTAAGGTTTTGTAGCTGTTGTACATGATCCTTCTTCACTCACTAAAAGAACATACAATGGCAAAAAAGTAACCCACTAACATGTAAAAATGATACAGCCCAAAAAATATATCCACAGAATTAATCCAGATTCCCAGATAAATGTAAAAACAAGAATAAAAAAAGAAAAGCTGCTTGAAAACAACAAAATAAATGGACATTTTTAAATAATCTTAGTTTAATAAATCAAACACAGTTTATTCGATTATATCACATAATAATCATAAAAGCACAATAAAAAACTCATAAAAGAATCATAGCATGCTTGTTATCAATCACTCTTAATAGGAGATCATTTCAGTAATTTGTATCGTAGATGACAATAAAATTGATTTCCTACATTTAAAAACATTCTTTAAAAACAATAAAACAGATGTAATTATAATTTCATCTCCCAGTGATTGTAAAACCAGGAAAGGGGGACACATTGCCTTAGGCCGATTTTCCTTAGAAGAGGCAGAATCCATCTCTTTCTTTCCAACAGATAAAATTTACAAAAAATAATACATGGATGGTCCACTGGTTCGATAGGTTATCACATGGGCATTTGCACAGATCCCTGGGCCAATCATTCTGTTCTGGGAATGAAATTGATCTATAGATAGTTCCCAAACGAAAATGAGTTAACAGGAATCTACTATAATCTCCTATGGACATCCCTAAGTAGGGCTGGATTTTAAAGGTCATTAAAATGGAGTAATGAGCTTGAACTGTAGCCTTTATCTAATTCTACCCCTCTTCTGAGATCTTCCACAAAAGACAAACATTTATTTTTAAAATCCTTCCTTGATAACGAGCCTATTGTAGTCGGGTCAATAAAATACGCAGGATGACCTATATTGAACATAAACTTTCTAATATATTCGAGCCATTTTATATTCTTAACCCCCTCTAGCTTGAGACAGTCCGTTGTCGGTTTAACGTTGTCTGGTCTGTGGTCCTAATCCTATTCCAAAACAATGCTTGTTGAATTTTTATACTATCTGTAAGATAAGGAATGCCTAGTTCCTTATGGCAAATAAAAGATGAGGCGCTAACTGGAAGGGTCAATAAATATCTCAAGAACCTGTTCTCTATGATCTGCAAAGCTGTCACGTCCTCGTAGCCCCAAGTACCTGCACCATAAATAGCAGTTGCAACACACTTAGCAATATATATTTGTAGTAATTCTATTGGGGCCCTTTTGCCAATTTTACTACTAAAATTTGTTAAAGCAGCTACGACTTTAAAAAATAATAACTTGCTCGCTTTAACCGCCCCTGAGACCACGCCCCCCTTCTGTCAAAAATTATTCCAAGATAGGAGAATGTGTCTGAACTTTTAATTTCATTAGAGTTTAGAACAAAAGGCTGGGTTTTACTACTACCGGTCCTGCACATAGGTCTTTGGGATGTTAATGTTCAGCCTAAGTTAGACATGTATTTAGCGAAGCTACAAATGACCCTCTGTAGAGCTATCAGAGTGCGGGCCATTAGCACTGCATCATCTGCATACATCAATGTGGGGATTGGGCGGTTACCTATTAGGGGTAGATCTTGACACTCTTCCACGATCGACCTTCCCAGTTCGTTTATGTATAAGGTAAATAAGAAGGGGGCGAGGACGCAGCCATGCCACACTCCTCACACCACAGCAAAGTGTTTGGTGCATTTTACCGCCTTCCCCAAACTTGACAGTTGCGTTGGGCCCTTGATACAACTGCACTAAAAAAAGAATTATAGGTGGATCCACGTCCAAATTTTCTAGAAATTTTCCAAAGCTTTTCGTGGATGACGCACTCAAACGCAACTGTTAAATCCACGAAGGCCAGGAAAAGTCTCATGTCTAGCATTTCACTGCACCACATGGCAGGCACCACACGGTACCTGTCACTTGGTGCAGCGAAATGGTACCCCCCAAGTGCACCCCACCTCCCCCAGACACAAGGGGGGCCCGCCTTTCCATGGCGAAAGGCCTTTCATTTCCCACATCCTAATATGGCAGACGGTGCCTGCTAGGCACCACCACCATATTAGTGGCCCTGCTCCGCCCGCCAGGCAATCCTTACGATTGCCACCAGCGGTAAAGCGGCGGACTGACTTTGCGGTAAATCTCATTATGATGGCGGAATGATCCCCACCGCCGGCCCGGCAGTGCCGATCATTCCGCCATCGTAATGAGCCCCTTAATGTTTACTTTAAGAAAAAAATGTATGTTAAAACATTATATAATATTGTTTATAAATCTCACCAAATGTAATGACAGTGTGAAAATGTATTTGTACATTTAAAAATAAACAATATTATTATTAGTACTCATTAATATATAAATAAATGTATGTTTTGTTAATGTTCATTTAATGTTTATTTTAAGAAAACTGTATGTAAAAAGGTATGTAAAGAATATTAAAAAGATGTAAAATTGTGATATATTCATATAATTTGTGAAAACATAACATAATATATATATGTATATATAATATTTGAAAACATAACAATAAAACGTGCTTGAAAACATAGAACTAAATATATAAATGTATGTTATTGAAAGAATATGATAAACAATAGACATAAAGCTACTTAAAAAAATCCAACATTAATCTATGTATTGCAATTACAATAAATATGTATTAGTACAATATAACTTAAAAACTCAGGGTCTTATTTGGATGTCGGGCAGATGTTGCCGATATGGGTCCGACCAACCTCCAGTCGGCGGTCCCGACTCCCTTTTTTGTATGGGAGTTTGTGCTGCGGTTGGAAATCACCAGCAGCACAAACTCCTATACAGAAAAGAGAGTTTGTGTTCATCCCTGCACCGCGTGGCAGGCACACACGGTGCATGGATGAACAGTGCCTCCTCGGTCCCCAACCGTAGGCCGCTGGCTTAAGG
This sequence comes from Lissotriton helveticus, assembly GCF_964261635.1. NCBI lineage: Eukaryota > Metazoa > Chordata > Amphibia > Caudata > Salamandridae > Lissotriton > Lissotriton helveticus. The sequence continues at coordinate 1,873,861,858 of NC_136061.1, read as the reverse complement.
GGGCCCTGCTTGGGACCCCAAAGTCACTTTCCGACAGGGTTTCCATGTCAGAAATCCTGGTATGGACACCCGGTCAGAAACTGACATCGTAATCAAGATGGCGTAAAATGCTGTCAATAGGATTACGTGCCAGTTCCAACTGGCAGACGAGCTACTCGGAAGTCAAACAAAATGTCCGGCCAGTTTAAAAACCGACAGCCTCAATTGTGATGAGACTGTCAGTTTTCAAACCGCGAGGAGGCTTTCTGAGCCTCATCGTAATGAGGCTCTTAGTGTATGTGCTATTTGTCAAAATACATAATCCATGTACACTCTAATATAAACTCTTTCGGGGAAGCTCTTTGACAATAAAGGGGTAAGATATACTATTGCCACTCTAAACTAAAGCACAATTGGAAAAGTATTGGACACCGAAGGGGTCAGATTTACTATTCCCACTCCAATTTAAGCCATTTTGGTGAACATTGTGCACAACAAAGGGATAACATTTACTATTCCCACTCCAAAGTAAACTACACTAGGAAAGAAGTTATACGGTGAAAGGGTAAATTTTTCTATTCTTACTTCAATCGAAGGGGCTTATTATGAGTCTGGTGGTCCAGGGACCTCCGGATTTGTGGGCGCAGGGAGGTGGAAGTCTTCTGACTGCACTATTAGGAGAAAGGTGGTCGGACCACCCTGGGACCACCGTAACCGCCAGGGATCAGAAATGGCAGGGCCACAGCATATTACAAGTTTGCTCACAGCCACCCTTTTCATGGCAGTGCGAACACCATGAAAAGTGTGGCAGTGAAGGCCCCCTTGTGCATCTGTGCCAGGGGGGGCACACAGGTGGGCACATGTTGTGCCTCCCTGTGTGCATGCACCCACAGTTCCTGCAGGGTGGAACTGCCTTTGATGCTTCCATTGCGGTGCCTTTTTCAGTGGGACTGAAAAAGCCAAAGCACCACCCGCCAGAGTAAAAATAAGTTGTACTATGGCGGGCGGACTTTCATGGTTTTGGTGGTCTTGGAGTGAGGTGGCAGAGTGGCTGCCCAGCTTCGGGACAGCCAATGTCATAATGAGGTACTAAGCCATTTTGGGGAAAGTGTTTAACATTCATAGATTAAAAATGACTATTTCCACTCCAGATTAACATTCTTTGTAGAAGGCGTTGGACACTTAAGGGTTCAGACTTATTATTACAACTCCAATCTAAACTATTTTGAGGGAGGTGTTAGACCTTAAAAGGGCAACATTTACAACTCCCACTTCAAACTGAGGGCCGGATTATGGTGGCATTCGGACTCTCATCTGACCGTCACTGTGTTGGAAGGAGGACTACCCGATTAGAATTCGGCGGTACTGCTGCCCGGATTAAGAAGCGACCGCCTTCGCGGCAGTCACAATGTGTATATTTTCTATTGCAGCATGTGCTGCAGACTGCAGCACACACCCCATAAAGAAAATAAACACATTAAAAACATCCCTGCACTATGTGGCAGGCACCATGAGTGGCCTGCCATTTGGTGCAGGGATGTTTTGCCCCACAGGCCCTATATCGGAGGGCCAGGGGTGAAGAAGGCCTAATCACTTTCTGCCTGCCCTTTCATGGCGGTTTCAAGCAACATTGTAATCTCTACGGCAGTGCCTGAGCAGGCTCCACCCTCATTGAAGTGATTACTGACCCTCTGATGCACCAACAGGCTCCTTGAGCCCGTCAGAAGCATGGTAGATGGTCCCTTCGCCAGATGCCTTCGCCTGCTGTATCGTAATGCGGCGAGCAGCCTCAGGGGCCAATGTCGGTGGGTTCGCCACAGACGAGCCGTCAGTGTCGGACTCATCGTCATCGTAATCAGGCTCTAAGTTACACCAGCCAAGGGGTTGGAAAATGAAGGGGTCGAATTTCCAATACCCACTTCAAGTTAAGGAATTAGACAAGAAGGGGTCAGGTTTACAATTTCAACTCCAAACTAAACTACACTCTGGAAGGTGTTGGTCATTGAATGGGTCAAATGTACTATACCCACTTCAAACTAAGCAATTTTGGTGAAGGGTCTGGACACTGAATGAGTCAGATTTACTATCCTGACTCCAAACTAACCAACACAAGGGAAGGTGTTGGACACTGAAGACGCTGGATTTACTATCCCCTCTCCAATCTAATCCATTTTGGGCAACATGTTGGATATTAAGAAGATAAGATTTACTATTCCCACTCCAAACTAAATTACACTAGTGAAGCTGTTTGATATTGATGGGGTCACATTTCCTTTACTCACTTCAATATAAGTCATTTGGGGAAGGTGTTGGACATTAAAGGTATATAATTTGCTCTTTCCACTACAAACTAAATTTCATAGGGAAGGTGTTGGACATAGAAGCGTTCATATTTACAATACCCACTTCAATCTAAGCCAGGCTTTCTGAATAATGGCGTAACATTTACTATTCCCATTACAAACTAAACATTTGTGGGTAAACTGGTAGACAGATTTACTATTCCCACTCTACTCTAAGCAACTTTGAGAAGTAAACTACACTAGGGAACATGTTGGCCATTGATGGGGTTACATTGTTACTATCACTCCAAACTGTACTACCTTAGCAAAGGTGCTAAAATTAATAAACAGTAAATATTTTAACTATAAAACATTTGCAAAATGTTCTTTCTGATATAACTTTCTAGCATATAATATACATATAAGTTTTATAATTTGAAATTTTAGTTTGAATTATTTCAAATAAAATTAAGTTAATTTACCTACATTATAATACAACCCATGACAATTATCTTAACTTTATCAAAACAATATTTTAAAAGTAAAATGTGGACACAAATTATTTTCAAGAAACCACAAAAATAAAAATATGCATTTAAAAAAAACTAAACACCATCTTTTTTATTTTTTAGATAATATAAATGTGAACAATTTTACATTAAAAATGATAACAAATTAACAAAAGGTAAGAATAATAACAAATTGTATATAATGTTTGCACTTTGATATAAAGTATTTAAAAATAATAATGAAAATATATTATAAAAATCTAATAATTAGCATTAAAATATTAAATTTGTTCATACATAATAAATAATCGATATTAATATATCTTAGGTCTCTTCAGATAGTTTATAGGAAATGGGAAGTCCATTACTTACTTTTATCACCATTCAGAGGGTTTTTTGGAGTATGCATGCACATTTTTTACCCTCTACAATTACCTAAGACCAGTCAACGTTATCAGAATTGGTGAACGACAAGGGTATTCAATTTTAAATGTATTCATATTTCTATATATATATGTGCATATTTTTAATACTTTCGCCATCCTTTTCCCTTATAAAAATCACATCTCGTTACTTAAAAAAATATTGATATTTCAAAAACAAAAAATGTTTTCTTTATAAAAATATTGTACAATTCTATTTCCATTAAAATTATTCTAAAATGTAAAAAGGATATATAGCATATGACATAAAAGATAAATTAAGAACAAATAACGCATTTTAACTTATCAATTAAAAAATGACACTTGTAAAATTACAAAAATATAGAAAACGTATTACTTATAACAATATTATTAACCACAATATTTTTACAATGATAATAAACGACACTGATAAATAATATTTTTACCTGTGATAGACCTGGCAACAAAATTTACTACATCAAGATATTCTTGCAGATATATTCTGGTATCATAGTATTTAAAACTCAATATTTGTCCGAACACCTTTATATTACTGCGAAAGAGGGAAGATGGCCTTTAATAAGCACCTGGCACCCCAGATGGATATCTGTTTGGCTCTCTGCTACTTGGTGACTGTGTCATAGCTTTTCTACCTTCAGCTTCCCATCTCTCTGGAATTTGCTCTCACAAGGTGCTATGATGGAATGGATTTACTACTGATGGCCAGAACAGCATGTTAGTTGGCATGCAACCAGTGACAGACTGAAGTATTTTCAGATACTTCATGAGAAATTGGAACCCATCAGATACTTTGTGAGAAATGGGAACCCACCTAACTCCAAGTTCATTGTCTAACACTATTCAGAGGGTTTTCTGGAGGGTGCAAGCAACATTTCACCCTCTACAATTACCTAAGATCGATGCAACATATTTAGAATTGGTGGACAATGAGGGTATCTTGTTTCTTATTAAATTCACCATCCTGAAATGGCAGTTCACTGTCCATCTTTAAATTATGGGTGTGGGTTAGTTAATGAGATGGCAACACCTTCTCCAGTTTGGATGTAACAGCTTCTGTGGCAATGGAGAGAACTCTCTCTACATCACAGTGTCAGGAGAATGTGTCTCTGAGAACACACAGATGCCATGAGGCAGGAGCAATGGAGAGAGCAACATTGACCTTTTCTTACTTTTTGTGTTTTATGCTTCACTGAAGACGGACACTGGGTGATTGTCTTGTCCAGCTGCCTGGTCAAACCCATGGAAATCATGTCCTTCTATTAGGGATGCTCCCATCGAAACAATACTTCCATCTGTATGCAGTTCGGGGTGTTTTTGGTTGCCTGGTGCCCACATGCACCAGTTGTAATTTTTCTTGCTATGATGGACTCTGAATGACTATGCCATTCTGCAGATATAGAAACTCCTGGCAGATGTTCGTCGTCCCTGCATATCTCATTTGGTTTGAGCTGTGTGGAGGCTTTTGAGGTCTTTATCCTGGTGAACCATCATGATGATCTGGAGGCACTAACAATCTTCATTGCTTATACGATATTGTCTAGCTTGTGCAACTTTGTCTTTCTAGCAGCGTTGTTCTTAGTTACAAAGGATTGTTATGACCCTTCGGCTTTAAATATTTCCTATTGAGAAACCTCTTACGGGGGTTCCATGTTGGTCAAAAGTCTCAACTTTTTACTTCTCTAACAGGTCCTTTACAGACATTGTATCACGTGTGTCTTGCTATGATGTCGCTTTGATGACATAAGGTTGAGGGGTGTAGACACCAAAGTATAGTTAAGTATATTAAATAGAGGTCCGGTATTATTAATTAACATACTCAGAAATGCTATTCACTTAGATTCAGAAGGAGATCTCTGCCTATGCCTACCCTATCTTTTATTTGACCAGAGCTTCGCATTGATTGTAATACATTTTGGGTCAAAATATGGGCAGAGCATTGGAGAGTTGCTGTAAAATGGCAGCTATATAATACAACCGAAATGGGAGGATTATAGGGAACAATAAGAAGGGGCATAATGAAGGACATCAAACTACAAACACCCACCTACAAATTAGCAAGCCAGCTGCTGACCACCTATGTTTTACCCACTTATACTCCATTGGTATGCCAGAGATCGCGGGTCACCCGACCAATAATTTCGCCACTTCTGGCTTCGGGCCCATATACTTTACTTTATCATATACATTGATCAGGATGACCACACAATCCACTACCAATAATTGTGAGTTCCCTTTTGATGACTTCTAGTGTACCCAACTTACCATCCACCGTTATGGGTACCTATGACCACGATGGGTCAGGGAGCTAGCTGTAAAAGGAAAGGCAGCAAAATACAAACCCAACTTTTATACTTTATTTTATGAAATGACCACGGACAACTGGAAGTTTTGAAAAGTTTATCTTAAATTCAAAAAAGGGCAGTCATACAGCTTTATCAATAGAATACTAGTGCGACAGGGAACCCGCTAAGTGAGAGGAAAACTAAGATAAGGGGCAAGGTGAACACGCTACAAATCTGAGTTACTTTAGTCAGTTTTACGAGAGAAAAACCCAAGACCATATCAGGAAGTTGCAAACTGCAATACAGAAAATGATTTCTAAAAGGTAGGGTAACATAGGAACACGCTATGAAATCAAATGCAAATGACTTTATGAAATGCAATGGTTGCAGGAGAAACCATGGAAAATTATCATGTGCAAAGGTATGTCTTTATTGAAGCAAAGACAGAAAAATAGAAAGGTGCAGTTTTAAGAATTTCAGAGCAATATTTACCTAGACTGGTGTGAAAACCAACCCTGGCCACGGGTCAGTTAAGGACAGGAAAACCCTCAAGGAAGGATAACCCTCAGTAGGACAGCAGGTGCAGAATGGACACCCCAGGACAGGACAGGAAACCCAGATTCGGATCAGGACAGGACCACCAGGATACGACCAGCACCCGCAGTTCGGAAGCAACGCCTGCGCTCCACCCTCTCTGCAGCTATCGATCAGGACCCCGATTGGGTCAGCGAATTCCCAGAAAAAGTGCTCCGCCAGCACTTAAGGTTCAGTAAAACCTTCAGAGTCTATGGTCAAATTTCGGACAGAGAGCTCCGCAGCACCTCTGTATCAAGTCACCTATTGAGTGCGTTGGGTCAGTGACAGGTCAGCTATTCAGACAAGTCGGACAATTTCCCTAGGTAAAACTAGGCTAGATATACAGTTTTGGGACAGGGTACCACCCCCCAAATGTTGCAAAGTGTCAGAATCCCCAATTTCGATTGGTCCTAAGGTAGGATTTGGTTAACACACCAATCAGAACAGACTATTACAAGCCCTACTTAGCATCCTAGGGTGCCGCCTAGCAAGATTGGGGTTCCCACGAGAAGTCGCAGAGAATACAATGGAAAGAATACAATTTGAAACAAATAGAATACAATCATGATGCCTTGGCTGGGTGAATGTGCATGTTCTCATGCAGGCTCTGCCAACAACCTTCTTTGGCTTGGTTTCAATGCCATCTTCACCATCGATTGATTCTGCGCAGAAGTACCCTCCAAGATGGACTCCCAAGCCCCCATCACCCCTCAGTGCCGAGGATACATGAAAAGTAAGCGAAAACAAATTAGTACATAAAATAAATGAATGTATTACATGTCATGATTTCACATTTTAGGCTCATCATTATAAAAATATACTATGCATTATTGGTGAGTGCAACAAACAATTTCACAAGAGCAGCAGCACAAAGCTTTACCACGTTATAGCCATCTTATTGCTTATTACGCATGCGCACCCTTTCCCTCCAAAACTATCTCTACACGAAGTCACGTGAGTGTGACTGACGCATGCGCAGAAGAGGAAAGTCAAGCAGCGGCCATTTTTAAAAACACGGATTAATCGTATTAGTAAAACACATAGGCAAGCTTCTCTATCATACATATATATCGGAAAAAGATATTAGTAAAACATACAATTCGTTACGAGGTTACAGCGGTTTCGAGGTTCATGAATCGAGCAAGTCGCGATGCGAAATCTTGCTCTATCAATCCCCTCTTTGATGATATTTACTATCATCACAAAAAAATTGAACCAGATGCCAACTTTCTTTCACACCTTGTACATTTCTATCTCTTCCAACAAGCGATTCAGCTTCTCTTTCTCAGTTTTGGTAGGGTGAGAATTTTTCACCTTTTTATAAATCTGATTATTTATTTCTTCCAATTCAAGCTCATCCGCACTTCGTTTCACTCCTCTCGCATTCACTTGGTATTTCTTTCGGTGTTTGCGGCATTTGCAACAGACGAATATGAGAAATAGGATAAGACCTATCACTCCAATTGGCATCAGTACCTTTAACAATAAGCTTTTACCTAAACTAGCAAACCAATGACCTATATTGGAGACATCAACCAGTCTCTTCCAGGCACTGTCAACCTCGAGTGGTTTGAGTTCCTTTTCCAAATTAGTAATGTTTTTCACATATCTTTTGAGCTGTACGCTTTTGTCCGGAATGTAAGTGCAACAATGTTGCGCCTTCAACATCCGGCAGACTCCGCCCTCTTTTGCTAATAAGGTGTCAAGAGCAAGTCTGTTCTGTAAAACCATTGATCTGATCGCAACCATTTCGGTATTGACCAGCAGAAATCCATGAGCTGTGTCAGTAGACAGCACATCCACTATAGTGGACAATTTGCAAATTCTGTGAGTGTTTAGAACCACTCCCACTCCAGGTATCAGTGCACTAAAAATACTACCCATTATTTCACCTAAACTTTCTCTTTTACTACGCACTAAGCCATTAGTGTTTTCACTGTTTCCAGCAATTTCATTCACATGGTATATTCTCGGGAAAACAATGCCAAAATAACAGCTTCCATACCAGTGATCCGGCAATTTGAAATAAGCCTTGTCTCCACATATATAATAAATTCCAGGAAACACAGGCTCTGACCCATTTTTGAATCCCCAACCTCCAATTACCTTGTAATTATGTTCACATTGACTGGAACCAATGAAGATGTTATTATAATAACTAGTCTTCTCGCGATGAAGACAGAGTTTCCCTTTCTTCTCGAAATCCAGCAACAAAGCAGGCCCTGCCCCGCCATTTGAGGTGCTTTCCATGTTTTCAGCCCATTTAGGTGTTTTCTGTTTCTTGTCATTAGCCTTTCTTTGGAAACTCTCCCTTCTTTTCTCTGCCATGTTTAAAAATATATTTTCTTGTTCATGTAATGTACAGGTCAAGTTATCTCTGTGTGCTTCAGCTATGTCTATATTGCCTATAGTCAGAAAATAGTCTCCCATATATCGTATTACGTCACTTTTGGTATGTACAGGATTCAAGTTTCCACGAATGGGAAGTTCAGAAAAGATCACGTCATTATTAGAATAATAGTACTGCAACGGTCCTCTTTTGTAAAATAAGCTTGCTAAAATACTACAGGAGATTCCATAGGTCAGAGGTAGGTGATGATATGTCACGCCTTCAGCCACAGAAGTAGGTAGCTTCATGCAGACATAGCAATCTTCTATTTCCATAGTTTCTACATAATGCACTAACAAATTTGCGAAAACATTTAAGTGTGTTTTGTTTCTAACTCAGTGGTAATGTAGTCCTTCCTCATCTGATGCTTCTAAGTCTCGTTTTGTCTGTCTGAGTGCTTTCTCACGTCTTTCTACACTTCGTGTTGTCAGTTCTTCAGTGTCGGTAATCTGAGTAGGGTCAGTATTAGTATTTTTGCTAACCATAAAGGGAATGAAAACTGTTAATCCTATCCAAATTAATATTACTATAACTATACTACATATACACACTTTGCAGCATGTTTTGCAACAACTACGGCTAGGTCTACCACTCACGTTTGTATCAGACATTTTGGCTCAGAAGGAAATTTTAACCCCTCTTTGCAGCTCTTTCCAGGTATTTTTATTGCTGAGCAATTTCACGGAGGTTCTTCCTCTTCCTCTGCAGAGTAATCAGTAATCCGTTCTCCGTCGCTTTCGTCAGTAATATCAAGATCCTCAAAGTTTTCCAAGATCAAGTAGGTCCACTCTGGATCCTTGTATTTTTCGTTTTGTCTTTTTATTCTTTCACTCCTTCTCTTGGAGCTATCCTCAGGTATTTCCGCAATTCGGGGACTTCTTCTTATGTCTGCAAGTTTCTCTTGGACTGTTTTTATTCTTAATCTTAGTCTTTTAATATACCTTGGCTCAATGTGCTTCTTTTTCTTGAGTCTTTTAGCTGGCACTGTTATTTGGCTTTCTTCTAATGTCCTTTTATTTTCACTTGTTTGTGGCACTTCAATTTCTGTCTTCTCCCTTTCTGTCTGACTAGTCCCAGGTCTTGTATCTATTTCTTCTGCCTGGTTACTAAGCTGGCCTTGTTCAGGTGTATTTTGTGTTTCGCTTTCATCTGTCTCTGTTTCTATGTCCTGAACATGTTCTCCTAGTTCTGTCTGATCCTGCTCGAGCGCTTCGATCCCTTGATTTTCTTCTGCTCGAACTATTACACTATGTCTAGTCTGTCCCTTTTCGATATCAGGAGTCCGTGGAGGAGTATCGATCACTTGTTCTGTCCCTGTCTGACCTTCTTCTTCGTCCTCAGTTTTGATGTGAATCTCAATGATCTGAGGGTCTTCGCCTGTGCCTTGCTCGACCTCTCTATTCCACTCTCTGTCTTCCCTTATTCGCTCTCTTGTTCTCAGTGCATCTCCAGTAAGATCGATTATGGGTATCCAATCTTCTGGCCAAATCCTCTGCAGCTCGTCATCAGCTACTTTCGGACCAACGTCTGTGGGATCCTCAGCAGTACTGGTGCTTGGCCGTACGCCATCGACTGCCTCTGGACCAATGCCTAAAGGACCCTCAACGGGACTGGTGCTCGGCCGTCTGATATCAGCTACTTCAGGACCAACGTCTGTAGACCCCTCAGCGGGACGACCTTCAGCTCCAGGCTCCTCGTCTGGTATTACCTTCTGGGTATGGCTGGCATGGATCCACTTGGGAACGCCTGCACACTTCACTGCTGTCGTCGTTACCAGGATTACTTGGCGCTTTTTCCCCCACCTTGGCGCAAGGCAACTTGAACGAGTATGCTTCTTTATCTTAACCCAGTCACCAGGAACCAATTTGTGAACTGGAGTTGTCGGGTTGGCGACGGCGTCTGCCCCAATCTGGCGAGAGATAGAACGCACTTGGTCACCCAGTTGCTTGCAGTATTCAAGTACCAAATCATCAGAAATGCTTAACAGTTTGTATCCTGGTACCCATGCTTGTCTCATCACTCTTCCCATCAATATTTCATGGGGGCTCAGGCCTGTTCTTCGATCTGGAATGCTTCTGAGTCCCATCAGAACAAGAGGCAAGGCTTTTATCCAGTTCAAGTCGGTAGAATCACATATTTTTGCCAATCTATTTTTTATAGTGCCATTTATTTGTTCTACCACTCCAGAAGCCTCTGGATGATATGCACAGTGCAGCTTTTGTGTGATGCCAAATGCTGTACAAAGCTGGGCCAAAATTTCATTCTGAAAATGAGTACCTCTATCTGAGTCAATAAAGACTGGAACCCCGAATCTAGGTATCAACTCTTTTAGTAGGAGCTTAGCTACTGTTATGGCCTCATTTTGTGTGGCAGGGTAAGCTTCCACCCATTTTGAAAATAAGCAGACAATGACAAGGACATATCTTTTTCCCTCACATCGTGGCATGGTAATGAAATCAATTTGTATTCTCACAAAGGGACCCCCTGATCTCCCAATTTTCATCAGTTCAACTTCTGTTTTCTTGCCAGCGTTGAACTGCTGACATGTCAAGCACCTCTGGCAAAGGGACTCTGCTACCTTCCTGAATTTCTTGTTGTACCAAGTCTGTTGAAATACCAGAACCATGGCGTCCCTCCCAATGTGTGATCCCTCATGTATCAATCGAGCCATTGGGGCAAGCAGGTGTCTTGGTAACACAGGCATACCATTTGGGCCCACCATGACACCATCCTCACGTCTCGGTTTACAACCTTGTTCTTTCCATTTCTCTTTCTCTTCCCAGGGCGTCACATGCTGCCATTCTCTCACTTCATCCCAAGTAGGCACTTCTTCAAACATTCTAAGTTGGCAGCTGTTTCCAACCCCACCCCGATTGGGATTTATTCTCAGTCGATCCATAGCACATTGTTTTGCCACCCGATCAGCAAAATCATTTCCCAAAGATACAGGGTCAAGGCCCTTCTTATGAGCAACACATTTGACCACTGCCAATTCTTTTGGTAATTGGATTGCCTCTAAAAGGTCTTGGACAACTTTTCCATTCCGAATGGGGGTACCTGAGGAAGTCAGGAATTCTCTTTGTAGCCATAATTGGCCAAAGTCATGCACAACCCCGTAACAGTACTGACTATCAGTATACACTGTTACTTTTTTGTCTTTTCCCAATTTGCAAGCTCTTATCAGGGTGATCAATTCGGCTACTTGTGCAGACTTTACTCCAAATAGATAAGATGCTTCTTCAATTTTGCTTAACGTGACCACAGCGTAGGCAGCACTTAGGCCTCCTAGTTCATGTCTTAGGCAGGAACCATCCACGAACCATTCCACATCATGCACAGGCAAAGGAGTTTCTTTAATGTCTGGGCGAGGTTTGGTACTGAACTCTGTCAGGTTAATGCAGTCATGCTCATTATCTCCCTTATCTTCCATTACCATTGAGTCAGGGAGTAGAGTGGTAGGGTTTAAAATGTTACATCGGGAAATAACGATATTTGCAGCACCCATGAGAATCCTCTCATATTTAGTCAGCCGACTAGGGGTGAGATACTGAGTTTTTGTACGAGTCAATAGGATCACAACTGCATGTGGAACATATACAGTTACAGGATGTCCCATAATGATAGACTCACTTTGTTCTAAACTGGTGCAAGTTGCAGCTACTGCTTTCAGACATCCAGGTAGTCCAGTAGCCACTGGATCCAAAGTGGCAGAAAAATATGCCACAGGCCTTCTGGTCAAACCATGCTCCTGAGTCAGGACTGACAATGCACAATTGTCACGAGTGTCACAGAATAAGCCAAATTCCTTGGAGTAGTCAGGCATTCCCAGAGCAGGGGCTGTACACAGGCAATTTCGCAATTGTGTGAAAGCTGTTAGGCTTTCGTCATTCCACTCAACTGGGTCCTTTGCTCCTTTCTTTGTCATTTGTATCAAAGGCTTTGCAAGAACTGCAAATCCCACAATCCATTGCCTGCAATAACCTACAACTCTGAGGAACATTCTGATTTCTTTTTGAGTACGGGGTAACTGCATATTTTGAATTATTCTGACTCTCTCTGAGGTGACTTTTCTGATACCTTTTTCTATCTGGTGTCCCAGATATTTCACTGATTTCGAACAGAACTGTAATTTCTCAGGGGCCACTTTATGTCCCTTTTCACTCAGGTGATTCAGTAGGGCAATGGTGTCAACCACGCAATCCCTATGGCTTTTAGACGCCACCAATAGGTCGTCAATGTACTGTACCAAAACAGATTTTCCAGGTAAGACTAAAGTTTCAAGGCATTTTTTCAAGATCTGATTAAAGATAGAGGGGCTTTCTGTGTACCCCTGGGGGACCCTGTTCCAGATATACACGTTACTGTTGAAAGCAAATGAGAAAAGAAATTTGCTATCTGGATGCAATGGGATCGAAAAGAAAGCATGACATAGGTCTATCACAGTGAACCATTCAGCATCCCAGGGAATCTGATACAGGATGACTGCTGGGTTTGGGACAATGGGACAGCAAGGAACCACAATTTTGTTTACCTTTCTCAGGTCCTGCACTACTCGGTACTTGCCATTAGGCTTTTTGATGCCCATAATGGGTGAATTACACGGGCTACTCATTACTTCCTGTATGATGTTTGCTTCTAGCAATTTTTGTACTTCAATGGCAACACCTGCTCTCACTTCGGCACTCATTTTGTAAGGCTTAGTGTTAGGGTAAACTGCATTTTCTTTCATTCTTATCTGTATGGGATCTACGTTTTTCATTAACCCTACATCCTTTCCAGTAAAGTCCCACACTTCTGACTTCACTGTCTGCTGTAGTTCTTCAGGTAAGTCCTGTAGAGTCATTCGTTTTATTTCTGAGTCAGGTCTAATTAACATTAGCTTGTAGATACCGTCCTCATCTGGTGTTTGAATTTCGACGCCCTTTGGTGTGCAAAAGATGGTACAATTCATTTTGCACAGCAAATCACGTCCCAGTAAATTTACCGGACTGGTATCACAGACAACAAATCTGTGCATTTGTTTAAAGTTTCCAATTGAGATCTCCATGGGTTCGGTAACAGGTGTACTAATTAATTGATTAGATACTCCTACTACTTGGATTGCTTCTCCCGAGAGGGGTAGGTTTGGAACGTCCACTGTTCTCACAGTAGAACGGGTAGCGCCAGTGTCCAATAGAAAGGTGACATCATTTCCATCAACCTTTCCTTCAATGTATGGCCCTGACTGGTCTACCGGCAAAGAGGCGCCAAGTACGCACTCCTCGTCCTCCCCTCTCAGGCCCCGTCAGTATTGGTCATCACAGAAAAAAGTGTTGTTCAACAAATACTGCGAAGTTGCTGTATTTCTATCTTCATTGCCTGCCCAGACTTCTACATCATCACCCTGTGGTGACTTCCCTTTAAATATAGGCTTTGGCGCTCGAGGCACTTGAATCGTTTTTACCTGTTGCTGGGTCTTCCTTTGCTTTTCATTCTGCGTCTGTGGAATTAAATCAGGTGTTTGGGCATTATCAACTTGTAAATACGGACACTCGTCTCGCCAATGTCCAATTTCTCCGCACTGATGGCAAAGAAATTTCTTTTTGGCTTCCTCTCTACTCATTTTAGGTCGGGGCTTTCCTCCATTCCCTCCCCCAGGACCTTGGTTCTGAGCAACTTTATTTAATTTACTCAGCTGCTTTTCCTGTTGTTCTGCGAGCTTTACTTGAGCCCACATCACTTTCTCCTTCAGGGCCTTTTTCTTTTCTGCCATTTCATCCTCACAGTACTTGGCGTACCGTAGGACCTCATCTATCTTTTTAGTATGCCAACAGATTTTATTATCCTTTATCCACTGACAAATTTCAGGTCTTAAACCGTTTACAGACCTGTAAATGAAATGGGTCATGTCCTTCATCTCGATGTTATCTATACCACTGTATGTTTTAAATACCTGCAGCAGTCTTTCATAAAAGGAATGCACAGTCTCGTCCCTTTCCTGCGTGGTTCTATCTATCTTGGTCCAATCAGTTTCTTTTGCAGGTACTTTTATTTTCAAATGTTGAATTACCTGTTCATACTTCCTCATCACTTCCTTTGATGGTTCCCCTGTTTTGTCATCTCTCGGGTATTCCTCACTAGGCCAGGCAATGGCTATTTTACACTCAGTCCACAGATCTACAGGGACCACTATGTCGAAGAACCCATCCAGGTCTTTCCATAGGCATTTCTGCACTTTTACGAATCTCTCTACCTGCCGGTACCAGTCGACTGGTTTTTCTCGTAATTTTGGGAAGTCATTTGTGAAGGACACAATATCCTGACGGGACCATGGGGCATGTACATATTTTCCCCCTGGTACTTCACGCATAGGGCATAACTGTTCTGGCTTCTCAGCTTCTCTTAGAGCGAATTCGGGAGTTACCTGCCTAGACCTGGCCTCATCCTTCTTCCTAGCCCATCTGGCTTTCCATTTTTCCACGTCTCCCCATTTCTGCAATACTGTCAATAGTTCCTTGACCTGTGCCTTTTTCCCTGACACATTCAGGTTTTCCAAATCTTTGTCTGAAAATTCTGCTCGGTAGGGTTTCTGCAAGGGTTTCGATTTTGAAATGTCTATTCCCATACTAGCAGCAGTATCGGTCAATTTTTCATGAAGTACTCGGACATTGCGGGTAAGACTTTTGCACATAAACAACAGCTCTTCTTCAGAGTAGGTATTCAATCTGTCTAATCCTACGTTTCCTGCCATTAATTCTTCTATTTCTACTCTCAGTTTGTAGAGGTCTAAAGGTTTCGTTTGCAAAGTTTGTTTCTCTAATTCTTGACTCCATCTTTCTATTTCCTCAGGTGTGACCAAAGTGACACTTCTAGTACCCGAAGTCGATTCCATTTGAATCTCCCTCGCATTGAAAGGATTATGTCTTTTCTGCATTCTCTTCCCTGTATTTCTAATGGGCAGATCCATCAGTGAGACTTCAGATTCACATTCGCTCGTCTGTTCATCTACAATTAAGGGTTCTGGTCTGGGTTGTGCTATTACGGGAGTAATAACTGGAGGTTTTGGACTTTCATGCCGATCCCCGTACAATGAAACTACTGGTCCGATTGTTACGGGGATTGTCAATGCCTCAGGACTGGTATTTAACTGGGTCATTTTCTGAACGATCTCAGCTCTCTGTTTTGCTAGAACCTCCCGCTCCTTTTCTTCCAGTAATCTCTCTATAGATTGGTCATGTAACACCTGCGGGGTTAGTGTGGGAGCATAACTCGGGGCAGTGGGATGAGTCTCACTAGGTCCTTCACCATAATTTGGTCTTGGGAATAAACTTCCTGTACCTAGGGATCTTCTTTCTTCCTCATACTGTGACTGTAATAACGGCATTCCTGAACTTGAGGGTCTCATCTCGCCTCCGTAGGGAGGTCGAGAACAAAAATCTCCTTCACGGGAATATCCTGTCTCCCCACTAGCTGACATTCTGGGGTAAATGTTTCTGGTATCCACTGGTCCTAGACTCTCGGTATAGGGAGGAATGTGGTAACCCCCTCCTACACTTGCGGACCTAACTTCTTCCTGAGGAGGAAGTCTTCGGGAAATATCTCCTGCACTGGAAGGTCGATGTCCCTCATTATAAGGAGGCGGACTTCTTGTACATAGGTCATCTAACAATTCATCATCCGACTCTCCGATGGGTACCCAATGTTTAGATTTTTCCAACCGTTTCTGTCCCCCAGAAGGAACCTCGTTACTAACATTTATTCAATCATACATTCAGAAAAACCCAAGTTAGTGCTTCCAGTTCTGCCTAACCTGCACCAACCTTCCTTAGAGCAAATGACCTCAAAGCAAGTGGATTCTATTCACCACTCGCTATTCAATTCCCCGGGGATTCTTAACAACATGTAAGACGTTTTACGTACGAATGGATTAATACATATAACAGTATGATAAGAAGAATAACAATTTTAAAACATTTCATAAGTTTTTCAAAGTAAACAATTTTCAAGCAAGTGATCAATTCTCTTGAAGCGCCTACTCTTATAGCAGCATCCGACTTAGCTAGACTAACTAGTCCTACCTAACCTTTAACTATTCCCTAACCATCCTCTTCGCTACCAGAAAATTACTGCCAGAGATCGCGGGTCACCCGACCAATAATTTCACCACTTCTGGCTTCGGGCCCATATACTTTACTTTATCATATACATTGATCAGGATGACCACACAATCCACTACCAATAATTGTGAGTTCCCTTTTGATGACTTCTAGTGTACCCAACTTACCATCCACCGTTATGGGTACCTATGACCACGATGGGTCAGGGAGCTAGCTGTAAAAGGAAAGGCAGCAAAATACAAACCCAACTTTTATACTTTATTTTATGAAATGACCACGGACAACTGGAAGTTTTGAAAAGTTTATCTTAAATTCAAAAAAGGGCAGTCATACAGCTTTATCAATAGAATACTAGTGCGACAGGGAACCCGCTAAGTGAGAGGAAAACTAAGATAAGGGGCAAGGTGAACACGCTACAAATCTGAGTTACTTTAGTCAGTTTTACGAGAGAAAAACCCAAGACCATATCAGGAAGTTGCAAACTGCAACACAGAAAATGATTTCTAAAAGGTAGGGTAACATAGGAACACGCTATGAAATCAAATGCAAATGACTTTATGAAATGCAATGGTTGCAGGAGAAAGCATGGAAAATTATCACGTGCAAAGGTATGTCTTTATTGAAGCAAAGACAGAAAAATAGAAAGGTGCAGTTTTAAGAATTTCAGAGCAATATTTACCTAGACTGGTGTGAAAACCAACCCTGGTCACGGGTCAGTTAAGGACAGGAAAACCCTCAAGGAAGGATAACCCTCAGTAGGACAGCAGGTGCAGAATGGACACCCCAGGACAGGACAGGAAACCCAGATTCGGATCAGGACAGGACCACCAGGATACGACCAGCACCCGCAGTTCGGAAGCAACGCCTGCGCTCCACCCTCTCTGCAGCTATCGATCAGGACCCCGATTGGGTCAGCGAATTCCCAGAAAAAGTGCTCCGCCAGCACTTAAGGTTCAGTAAAACCTTCAGAGTCTATGGTCAAATTTCGGACAGAGAGCTCCGCAGCACCTCTGTATCAAGTCACCTATTGAGTGCGTTGGGTCAGTGACAGGTCAGCTATTCAGACAAGTCGGACAATTTCCCTAGGTAAAACTAGGCTAGATATACAGTTTTGGGACAGGGTACCACCCCCGAAATGTTGCAAAGTGTCAGAATCCCCAATTTCGATTGGTCCTAAGGTAGGATTTGGTTAACACACCAATCAGAACAGACTATTACAAGCCCTACTTAGCATCCTAGGGTGCCGCCTAGCAAGATTGGGGTTCCCACGAGAAGTCGCAGAGAATACAATGGAAAGAATACAATTTGAAACAAATAGAATACAATCATGATGCCTTGGCTGGGTGAAGGTGCATGTTCTCATGCAGGCTCTGCCAACAACCTTCTTTGGCTTGGTTTCAATGCCATCTTCACCATCGATTGATTCTGCGCAGAAGTACCCTCCAAGATGGACTCCCAAGCCCCCATCACCCCTCAGTGCCGAGGATACATGAAAAATAAGTGAAAACAAATTAGTACATAAAATAAATGAATGTATTACATGTCATGATTTCACATTTTAGGCTCATCATTATAAAAATATACTATGCATTATTGGTGAGTGCAACAAACAATTTCACAAGAGCAGCAGCACAAAGCTTTACCACGTTATAGCCATCTTATTGCTTATTACGCATGCGCACCCTTTCCCTCCAAAACTATCTCTACACGAAGTCACGTGAGTGTGACTGACGCATGCGCAGAAGAGGAAAGTCAAGCAGCGGCCATTTTTAAAAACACGGATTAATCGTATTAGTAAAACACATAGGCAAGCTTCTCTATCATACATATATATCGGAAAAAGATATTAGTAAAACATACAATTCGTTACGAGGTTACAACGGCTTCGAGGTTCATGAATCGAGCAAGTCGCGATGCGAAATCTTGCTCTATCAGGTACAACAGCTCAGACAGGCTTAAATGCACTCCTGTCAAGCAAAGTAAGTGACAAACCATACATGGGTATTCCTAGGTACTGAAACAGAACCACATAAATATCAACAGAGACAGGAAATAACAGTAACAGCACACATCCTACATGTATGCCGAAAATTATTACAATGCTGAGAATGGTGCAAAAATCTTAGCAGAGTTTACACTCATCCAGAAGAAGAAGGAGTGTTCCTTGTGCTGTCAGGAAGCATGTTATCGAATGCCACACTCAGAGTAAGGTTAAGTGTCTGCACAGCCTATTTTGCATTGGTATTTCTGCGTTTGCGGTCATCAGAGAGGTAGTCCGCAAGCTGTATGGATTGCAGGCATGAACAGTGGCAGTGGGACTGAGGATAACAGACTTGAGCTTTTTATTTATGTGCCAAAAAGGTGCCATGAATTTCAAGAAGGGGGCATGACCAAATCTTTTAATCTGCCCATACTAAGAGGGTGGTCCATCCACAGAATTCTATTAGAGGTTTCCAAACCAAGATGAACTGGAGTCTTTTGCTGTGATGTCAGTTCCTGTTGAATCATATATAGAGAGTCATCAAAGCGAGATCACAGCAAGACACACATGATACAATGTCTCTAAAGGACCTGTTAGAGAAGTAAAAAGTGATGAATGCGTTACAGTGCATTTGTTCCCTTTAATTTAATCATGTATCTATGATACTATTGTTTCCCCGAGTTTTGTTTCTAACAGTTAGAACATCGACAGGATCTGCCTCTGGATGCCATTGCTTGAACCCTCCCTCGTCTCTGATGTCAGGGCCATGTTTGACCAAAATACTGAATCAAAAATATTGTAGGTTACAAATATCATGGACAGAATACTGAGATGTCAAAAATATTGTGGGACTTAATATCAAAGGCAGGAATATTGTTTTTGTAGGTATTTAATATTGTATTTTAAATAATGTTGTGTATTAAGTGTTTTATTCAATATAGTTGTATAAAATACAATTTTCCAAGTAATTTGATTAATATTTCTTATTTTAGTATTTTAAGGTATTAGTATTATAATAGTATTTGTGCAAATTATTTTAGTACAGTTTGCAAATTTGTGTTTGAAATCTATGGCGCATATTATCAAGAAAAGGCATTAAAATTATCGCCGCTTTAGCGGCAGGAAACTGCCGCTAAAGCGTCGATAATGGTCTTGATAATATGCTCTTGTGAATTCCCATAGAAGCCCATGTTCTGGTGTGAACATGGGCTTCAATTGGAATTCTCAAGGGCATCTTATCAAGCCCATTATCGCCGCTTTAGCTTTAGTTAACAAGAAGAGAGAGGATCTGCAGGCAGAAAGAAAATTACTATCTTTGTATGTCCAAGGAGATAGTAGCAGCAAGTTCTCTTCTAAGGTGATTCTTGACCTTGGTTGTGGACTGGGAGCAGGGTATAGGAGAAGTGAGATCCTGCTCCTATACCCTGCTCCCAGGCCATACCTGCACATGTCATAATACTGGCGGCAATCAACTTTGAGGCCACTGGATCTTTTCAGAGTGTTACTTGGAAAACAGTGGATATCTCACAGTGTGTTTGCCAGCTTCTGAGATGCAACATCAGACCAGTGGACTGCTATATCATCAAGCCACAGTTTCTTGTGGAAAGGCAGCAGGTGTCAAGGAAATTGTATTCCATTGCTCACTTCCTTTGGGTCATCAGTGCCATCGATTGCCCCCATGTGGCACTTAAAACATCATGCCACAGGACACACCATTTCTGCAACAGACACCACTGACACTCCATCAATGTGTAAACAGTCTCTGATGCCAGGGGTGACTCACTAATATGTACACTGCCTTTCTTTGGTGCAAGCACAGTAACTATATTTCTTACAGTCAGTTATTGCACATCAGTTGAATGCAGTTAATACCAGTGCCATATGGCTACAAGGTAAGTTTACCTAACTAAAGTATGGACGGTCAGCAGCATTCTCATGGGAACCAACATCAACACCAATATCACATCTTTGTTGCAAGTGATGCCAGGCATAGCCTCTTTCTCATCATCTCATCACCCATTTTGATGTCCAAACACCCTGCTCTAACAGAGATAGAAGGGTACACACATGTGTGAGCCGTCACTAAGTGCACTTTTGGATCCTGGAGCCATGCCTCAGGATGTGAATCCTAAATATTCAATAGGGAATATAGTGGTACCTTTGTATCATGAACAGAATACTGAGGCACAGCTTGTGGATTAGAAAGCGAAAACACATTTTGTGGATTAGAAAGCAGACCACATCTACCCTCATGGTGCACTCATTTTGTGGTTGCTGGGCAACTGCTTGGCTGAGCCTGCAGCTGAGTCTGAGACAGGGTCACATGATCTCCTCCAGCTTTTACAAGCCCTACACACAGGGAATTTCAGCCAGTGTGTTGAGACTAAGGGTGGAGAGAACAAGGGTGAATGGCCGTTTGAGCCTCTTCAGTCTGAGGAGGGTGGAGGGCCAGAGATTCTGCCCGTTTTACAATCTACAACCACACTCCAGGAAACAGCCACAAACACAGCCATGCACACAAGCTCATAACAACACATTCCTTTTTCTACCAACAAACAAGTTCAATCCACCCACCACTCACTTAACAAACACTACCCAGTATTATAACACACTCCAACATACCCTTCTACCTCTACACCCACACACTTCCACACAACCCAACTCTCTACTATAACAAAGTCAAATACACAATTTGCTTATATACCAATAATCCACAAAATACACACTTTCAATCTTACAAACGTCAACCCTTTCCAAACAAAACCTTCTCTACTATCTAATGCCTACTCCTACAATTGCACTTTTCACCTCTAAGAACCAATTCTTCAACCATCTATCATGCCTCTTTACCACATTACCATCCTTTTCTTCTCACACAAGACCAATGAGAGCACTCTTTAAACACTCCCCTCAACCAAGAAGGTGAAATCATCCCCCTAGTCCACCTACAACCATCTCTCAAAACCCCTGTTTAGTTTACCCACTCTCATACTACACAGAGACTCTACTCTTACACACAGTACCCTCCCCTTCTCCTTCTACATACACAACTCACCATTCCTTCAAACTCAAATCCTACACCTCCAGTCACTACCACGAAACCAGATAAATCTACCCCACAAAAACAGACATAAAAATGTATCTGAATAAAATCACACACATTAAAAAACATCCATCTATCCCAACATACCTACACCCATTCACTCGTCTCTAAATAACATAAAAACCACACATTTGAAACCATCTCTACCTCACACTCTACATGAACAAAATACATCAATTGCTTAATCCACAAACACACGACAACACTCACACTTCTTTCACCCATTGCTGAATCTAGAGCCATAATACACAACCCTCATGCTCCACCACCCAAAACTCAAACACCTTCCACCTTCAACATATGCAAAAGAAAGCAACTCCACAACACTCTTCATAACCTAGTATCTTCTTGTCTATCATACAACACGCCTACTTTTCACACACAAATCCACAGCCCAACCCCTCAATTTCAACCAGACTCACCATCACCCACACATGCATACCCAAACAAATGTCTTTTAATCCTTTTTGGTGGAAGATAATGATAAACAAAAACAACACTTTCTCTGTCCTACAACAGTTACCACCAACAATAGCACACCACCTACAACTTCAAAGGACAATACTCATTCTCCTGCAGCACAAATTCTCACTACCTCAAAAAACATTCTCTAGACTTCCTACTGATAAATGCTTGTTCGATTTAAAAAAAAAAAACAAGTACCACATATTCAGCTATTGAAACAAACAGAACATTACTTACTTTTCATAACTGAATCATGACTAGAGGAAGATATGGCACCAGTATTGCATGAAGCTGTTCCACCAGAGTATCAAACTGTGACACGAAATGGCCTAGGCAAAAAGAGAGGTGGCTTAGCCATCATATTTTTATAAAAACAAATCTCATGAAAGCTGATAATGTTTCTTTATAAGTTTGTGAGACCCTCCTTGTCAGAGGCAACCCACCCCAACCTTTTCATAAATAGATCACCACATGACATCGACATATGGTTTGAAAAGCCTAATATGCCACACCCCAAATCATCCTCACTGGCATAGACACACACAACCTATAACAGTTCATGCTAAATCCTACACACATTGCAAGGCACACATTAGATACAAAGTTCATCAACCCAGACCTAGTCGCACGTGGTCAGACCACTAGCCTGTTGCCTTGCAACACAAGACACCTCAGCTCACACCAGCTAAAATCATCTTACCCAAAATTACATATCAACCTTGAACAAGCTATATTTGTAGGAACTAGAAAACCTACTTGCCTCCAACACAGATCTGGTCACACTAAATTCTGTACAAGCACTTGGTTCCAGGAAGCTTTTGTTCTCTTAATTCTTCTGAAAAGTTGTACACATAAAAGATAACACAACCTTTGGATGAATAAAAAACAATTGCGAAGTTTCAACGCAACTGGTTCAAAACAAGCAACCCTGAATCCAAGAAGTTGTGGATCATTATATAGATGCTATAAAGAAACTAGAGACAAGGTTTGACATACAACCCAGTATAGTCATATTGTGTCACAATTTTTGTATGAGGAAGCAGCTTTCGGGTGAAAATATTGACACCTATGTGTCTGCACTTCGGAGACTGGTTGCAGAATGTCATTTTGGTAACTTCACAGACCAATTGGTTCATGACCACTTTATAAGTCATGGTACAAATAAGTCCATCCAACAGAAATTGTTGTCTTTGGGAGATCCGACGTTAGAGGAGAAATAATGTATCCCCAAGGGCATTGAGACCTCCCAGATATCAGTGAAAGAATTGGAGGACAAGAGTGAAGTTTTAAATGTTGTAAAGGGGAGAGAGAGCAGTGACTCTAGAGCCTGTAGGAGCAAAAATAACAGTCAGGAATAACAGGAACATCAAGTAGAAACATATTTTCTAGCCAGACTAATATTTGTTTTAGATGTGGCTACTCCGCACATGTCAAGGAATGTAGAGGGTGCCCGGCAAAGTCTGTTTCTTGCAAGTTATGCAACAAAGTTGGTCATTTCGTATAGGTGTGTCAGGGGTTCAAGAAAGGGTCAGGAAAAAATGGTAATGTGGTCATGAATAATTCTGGTGATTGATCCGACATTTGTTTTGATCACATACAGAATGATATACAGGATATGGTTGTGGTTGTTGGTGAAGAGAAGGTGGAAAATGATGATTCCTCTGAGTGTGTGGATCCTTGTGTTGATGTGTTTGTGGGAGCCAGAGTGATCAACTTGTTAGTTGATTCTGATGCCAGGTTCACGATGATTACTGAAGAGATTTTTAAATGAAACTGGCCAGACAGACTCTTAGAACCTCTAGGCCATTTTCATGTTTCCTATGGAGGCAGGAAAATTGAACGTGCAGGTTTTTTTTAAGAAACCATGGTTTTAGGGGAAGAACCATTTTTGGGAAGATATATGTGGAAATTTTTGGTTGACTTCATCAGGGTCTCTTCAAAATGGTTCTGAGACCGATGTACTAAGGACAAAGTTTCAATCATTTGTGAAGACCACATCCAGGAGTTAAAAGAGAAATACCCTTTAGTATTTTCGTAGAACATGGGCACTATCAAAGGATTTTGCCCCAAAATCAAGGTAAAGAAGGGTTCCCTCCCTGTAAAGCATAAATTACGCAGTGTTCTGTTTATCATTAGGGGGGAGCTGGAAAAAGAATTGAGAGGATTGTGTGATAGAGGAATTATAGAACCAATTGAGTCCTTGCTTTGGTTGACTCCTTTGGTCGTTGCACGCAAACGGAATGAAGATTTGAGAGTTTGTGTAGATTAACGCAGTTTGAACAAGGCCATTTGGGTGGATTCTCATCCCCTACCCAAGATTTCTGATTTGTTAGCACTTAATACTGGGGCAAGATGGTTCAGCAAGTTGGATCTCGCTTCAGCATACCACCAGGTGGTATTAGAGCCTAGTTCAAAACATTACACTGCCTTTGTGTCACCAAAGGGAACATTTCAATATTGCAGCATGCCGTTCGGCTTAGCTACAGCTGTGGCAGTCTTCCAAAGGTTGATGTATCAACTCTTGAAGGAAGTCAAAGGAGTAGAAGCGTTTTCAGGATGATGTTTTGATTTATGCACCGTCTCTTGCTAATCATAACAAAATTCTCGAGCAAGTGTTGGGTATTGGTATTTTCCAAGAAAATGGGGTGGTGCTCAGAATTGAGAAGTGTGAATTTCTCAAGGACAAGGTTGAATGTCTGGGCCATGTGGTGTCGGGTGATGATATTGAACCAAGACCTGGTTGGTCGATGCTATCATCAATGCTGCAGCACCAGTAGACAAGACAAAACTGAAATTGTTCATGGGATTCTGCGAATGTTTTGCTAAGTTGCTTCCTGACTATGCCACTCATGTAAATGTCTTAAATGGTCTGTTGAAGAAAGACGTTGCTTATGTGTGTGGGACAACAAGTGTCAAGAGGTGTTTGACTGGATTAAATGGCAGTTGGCGAGCTGGAAAGTGCTTAAACTGTTTGACCCAAATTTATCTTGCTGTATTACAGTGGATGCTAGCAACTGTGGTTTGGGTGCTGTACTCACACAGAACAAAGAAGGTGCTGAGTGTACCTTAGCTTCTGCTTCAAGAACTCTCCGAGAGCCACAATTGCAATACTCCACTATTAAAAAAGAATTGTTGGCATGTTGGTGGGCGGTACAAAAGTTCAAAACGTATGTGTGGAGTACCAAATTCATTGTCAGGACAGATCACAAACTGTTAGTTGGTATTTTAAGCGGAGACAAAGCGAAAGACCTAACGCTTCGCATTGATAGGTTATCAAGCAAGGTAATGCAATTTCAGTTTGATGTTGTCCACATCTAAGGGGTGATTTTTTGTAAAAAGGTATTCATCATCTGATGAAGATTATGTCAAGCATGAAGAAGATGAAGAGAGTTGTCTGGTAGCTGTGATTGATGTGGAAGACATGAGTGCCATTCTAGAGTCTGAATGGAGAAAACAGATAGAGTCTGATGAGATCATGAAGCGTACCATCAAGTATGTGTCAAGGGCTTGGCCAAAGGAGAGAATGGTTGAGGAAGCTTGCCAACCTTTTTGGAAGAATCATAATTGTTTGTCAGTGGAGGAGGGTTTGCTACTTAGATGGATAGACTAGTGCCTACTGTGCGTTTGAGGTTTCAACTCATAAAGTGAACTCATGAGGGCATCTTGGGTGTACACTCACGAAACATAGATTGAGGCTGTCCTTTTGGTTGCCACCAATGGACAGAGAGGTGGAAGAGTTTGTAAGAGAATTTTGAAAAGGGCTACAATGAAATGCCTGAACCGAATTGCACCAAATTTGATAGAAAGCTTAATCGTGGCCTAGAAAGCCTGCTTTTTGTGATTTGGTGTAAATCTGTTCAGTAGTTTTTGAGAAATGAAGGTACAAATATATTTGTATATCTGGACAAATGGGTTCAAGGTTCTCTCGCTTGAGTCCCGCGAGCGAAACTTAAAAAAATACAGTGTACTGATTAGCTGAGGGGGGCTTTTTTCCTCTAGGGCTATTTTGGTTCTGTGGGAGTGAGGCACCAGTGTCAGCGAACACTCTGATTGGCTGGCCGCAACATGAACAAAATGTTTCAGCAGCCATTAGAGAACTCAGGGAGTTAGGGCCAAATGTATATAAACCTAGAATTGTGATTTCTTAATTGAGACTCTTCCTGAATCACAATTAGGAATATGCAAAAAAAAGGCTTTTTTGCAGTCGCAAACATCCTGATTCTGCAAATCGGGCCATTTGAGACGTCAAATAACTTTTATACATCTGGCCCAAAGTTCCCTGTCCTGAATTTTTTTTTAAAAGAGAGATATAAGGGAGCAGGATAGGGATACCCTGTCCCATTAGCCCTTGTGGGAGGGTGGAAGGGTCCCAGAGAGACATCTCCTGGGGGCCAAAATGAACAACAAACAAATCAAATTCTCATGATCAAAGGAAAAAAAAAAAACGTCAACAATCATTTAAAAAATCTAAATGACCTCTGTGGTGGGTCAGGGCTTGGGGCGGGAGGTTTTCAACATTTAATTCATCTGCATAGGTCCCCACTGCCCGAGCTGATTGTGGTCTCAGGGGCCTTTTCGCTTGCGGTCCACCATCTTATCAAAGGGGAGAGGGGCACAAGGCTATCCTCCCGAGTCTCTAAAGACCTTGGGGACCCCACCACAGGAGCCAATACATAAAAGTAAATAGTAGTGGGCACATGGCCCCCCTCCCTGAATCTAAAATGTCCCCAGGGATCCAATCCCCTGGGTCAGGTCATAAAAGTTAAGGGTAAGGGCATGTGGCCCACCTCCCCGATCCTGTAAAGACCTCGAGGACCCCATTTCCTGGGACTGGCTCAAAATATTAATCCCGAGCCGCCCACTCCTGGGATACTGTTTTCTTGTCCATGAGAGGACAGGCTGGGAACACTGTCTACTTAAACACAGAGGGAGCTTCAAAAATGTTCTCGCCAGGTGTGAGCAGACATTTGTTTTCCTGCCCGCCCTCTTGCTGTCAAGGAACCAGGTTGCTCCCGCCTGCCAGGAGCAGTAAAAAACACCTTCTCCGGCTCTGTGGGAGCATTACTTTTCTTTCAACATTTTTTAACCCACAAAATGCAACAATAAAAATAATATAAATGAAACGTTCTTAAATATTTGATAGTGATCACTATTATTTAACACTGGATTGTGTGAATTATTGAAGTATACATATGATTAAAAATATTGGTGACTTTTGGAGAAAGATGATAGATCTACATTATATATATATTGTTATGCTTACCCCTTGATAAAAACCAATAGGCCCACTTTTAATATTTTGTTTTTTTGAGTCAGTAAGTCTGCCTGAGGTCAGCCTAGCTCTGTGGATAGGCCCTGTGGCCAACGCTGCGCAGTGCACAGCTTAAAGCAATGAGCAGCGTGGGGTTGACTGTTCACTTAGGGCTCGATGAACAGCCTGACCACAGGCCAGCCCTGTGGCCAACAACCTGCCATGCACGGCCAAAGGCCATGTGCAGCGTGGGGTTGGCTTTACGTATGGTAATAAAATTTTACTTTGTGTTAAAAAAAACTAGAAATACACTGATTCCCCACAAGTTAAAGTGGGGTTGAAGTTAGGAATTGTAGGTATATCTTACTTTACATTAATAAAAAACCTTAGAGTTGTTAATAAAAAAAAAGCAAAGATTAAAGTAAGGTAGAAGTTAGGTGAATATTTCAATAGCAACGTAACATTTTAAACTAAAAAAACACTGAAATTCACCAGTTATAGTCATCTCTAGAAACTATAACTGAGTTTTGTAAAAATAAATCTACTTCCTTTCACTTTGTTCCAACCCTTCTCTCTATGGCCCATTCCAAACCTTCCTAACTGCCAGACATCCTTTTCAAACGTTCTATCCGTTTTAGCCAATTCACCCTACTAACAGGCGCACATGTCCACTACTTCCAATAATGACTTACTACTACTCCTTTTCTAAAAACACAAGTACTCAAGAGCACAACATTAACACAATTAATGTACAAGGAAAAAAACACATATTACTAACCTACTAACTATTTAACTCTAATCTCTAGAAGAGTAGCGTGCTACTTGCAGCAAAACACTTCAATGCCTTATCAAGTGCTACATAAATACAATGTACAACTACAATTACATAATATTGTAGAGAAATTATGTATACATTTTTCACACCTAATTTCACGTATAGTTAAGTTACATGTAGAAAAGGGTACCTCACATCTCGTATGCAGAGAAAAAATCCAACACATGTAGGAGCACTTTCTACTGTGCATTAATTACTTTACATATTTAAAACGTTCTATTCCCAGTGTGTTATTTCACTAGAAAGTGTTGTGTGGTACTATTAAGGTAGCACTTATCATTCCAGGCATGTTGTCCCATTTACTCTATCTCTTTTCTCCTACTTTCACAGAGCAGAACAGAGTTGCCCTATTGGCTTGGGCGGTCGACCTCGATTCTGGGGTACTGGGTTTAAGTATCGGCAATAACGCTAAACATCCTGTGATTCTGGCCAAATCACTTAATCTCCCCGGGCCTAACAAAAAACATGAATGTGTCCTCATGTAATGCAACTGGTGCTATGTAAAGCACTCTGATTCACGAATCGGGTCATGTTGGCGCTACATAAAACTCTGTAAAAAAAAATCTGTATAGGAGGGATGATTTCTCTAACTCCACTGCAAAGGCAAAGAACAACATAGCAGAAGTGGGGTTTTCTGCCAACCTTGACAAATCGAAGTTACACACAGAAAGAGGAAGAAGGCACTTCCAGAGTCATCATTAGACCAGAGCACAATTCTTCTCTATCCTGCTTACCTTTTCATGCCATATGTCCCTAAATAGTTAAGAAGAAATACAAGAGTTTCTTAACTTCTCCCCAGAGGAAGTGAAAATCATCAGAGCGGGATCCTCCAAAATGTTCCTCAGCTCTATTGGGCGGGACGCTCAGCTAAGCAATGCTCTATACATAGACATATGAGCAGACACCACCAGGCACTACCTGTGCAGTGGGAATACATGCATGCTGAGCCAACACATGCTGGGAGGACCTCTATTGCCGGACATGCCCGAAGGCATGAAATGTGCTGTGGACTTCTTTTAAGCCCATATCTGGTACCACAGACTCAGCCCATTGCACAGAAGGACCCTGAAAATACCCTGGCAGAAACTCCACACTCAGCTGGAGGCTCATGAGCTGCAGCATGGCAGTAGAAAGTGTATACCCTCATCAGTGGATTGCAGGTGTTGGTGTGTCATGTCTCTTGGTTACTTGGTATTTTCATATCCATGTTATGTGTTTACCATGGTGTCATCCATAAAGAGTAATTAGGAGCATATTGTCAATGTAACTATTGCTTGGACTTGTAAAACTTTCTAAAATATATGTAATAAATGCAGTTATATAACATGTTAGCACACAGGAACTTCATCATGATAAATCATGTGTAGCTTTCTAAAGACTGCCAGTGTCATAATGATCTGTTGTTTCACAGGTTGTGATTAAGGACTATTGGACATGGGGCGACTTTTCATGCTCACCAGTCTATTTCCCCTGTTCTTTTTAACATTATTTGTTCCTAGAGTAATCTGAATTAACTGAAAGGTAACTCGCAGCCCTATAAATAAATATATAAATTATATTCATGATGTAATTATGGTGCATTCTATTTTGTATTCTTTTCTGTTTGATGGAGAAATTTTGGACAAACATGTTTTGTTCATGAAATAGGAAACCGAATAGATATAATTTTCCAAAATGAAATAGTTGTCGAAGGCATGATTAGCATGAATTTTGTACGTTGCATCCAACAATGGGTGAGAAAGAGTTTGGCATCCAACAAACAAAGAAAGGTAAAGAGGAGAAGATCCATGGAGACATCAAAGGAAGAATGAAATGGCACTGCTAATGCCAAGGGCAAAGAAACTATTGGTTTATCTAAAATGATATATAGAAGAAAGGATCAGTCTGATGACAGCAAAGGTGAATTCCATTTTGGGATGGAGACGGTGTGTGTAAGGGCTAGGTATGGCTTTTATGCACAACATGGAGATACAAAATAATTTGTCCAACAACAAAAATTAAAGAGATTAAACTGAAGGTGACTACGAACATTGAAATGATTATGAAAAATCATAAGCTTCTTTCCAAAGAACAGTAAGTAATTAGGAGGTGAAGCATAGTCACTAAAAGTGTTCTGATGAGTAATAACAAGCCTGCGTATTAGAAATCCTGAATGAAAAGCTATTGCTGACTCAAGGGATGCTGACGCTTATACACCCAGTCCACAAACCAGCTACCTCTCCTATCGCTTGCTGACTGTAGTTTGCCTTTGACCCTATTCAAAGCATTCCTGCATGTACACAACAAGCCTAACACCCATATTGATAAGCATGTGCGAGCTTAGGTCATCTGACTTAAGATCCTTAGAAACCAAACATCACCTTCAGTTGATGCTGCATGCTTTCCTTGTTAGAAATGGGGAAAAAGTTATGTACTCTAAGGGGTTGATTACGAGTCTGGGGGGCCACGGAGTGCCAGACTCATGGGGGGTGGGTGTGGCGGTGGTGGTTTCCTGACCGCTTTATTACAATTTGGGCGGTTGGACCACCATTGCCCCACTGCAGCCGCCAGGTGCTGGCGGTGGTGCAGCAGTTTAGAGGCAGTAATATGCATGGCAAGAACGTCGCGGTCCCACCAACCATATTACAAGTTTCTTCTCCACCACGTTTTTTTGGGCGGTTCCTCCTCCATAAAAACGGTGGCAGAGATGAAACAAAAAGGGACCCTACAGGGCCCCCTGGTACCGCATGCCATCTGGATGCACACAAGAGCACAACATGTGTCCCCCAGTGTGCATGCACACCAGTTCCTGCATGGCATGGACCCAATAGTCCATGCCGTGCAGGAACTGTTTTTAGCGTTCCGATTGCGATGCCCATTTTTGGAGGCACCTCTGTAGAAAGGTCCCCAAAAATATGCCCGCCCCAAAAAAAATGCCCGCCACACAGGAGGAAACTCCTAATCTGGTGGGTGACCCAACCACGGCTTTAGCGGTGGGGCGGACCAGGTGCTGCACCACCAAATTCGTAATCAGGCCGTAAGTGTCCTTAAATTGACAACCCTGAATGGAGAATGGCCATAACCTGGGCCCCTGTGAATATGTCTCTTTATGCGTAACCCTTGGATTTTCATTTTGATTATAAATTCTGGGCCTCATTTATGAGGCCCTACTGGCACTTTTGCACTGCTAGAATGTCACCTTTTGACATTCCAGTGGCGCAATATGTCATTGGCATAATTATAAGGCCCCTTAAAAGCATGTTACGGGGCTTTTTTTCCTGCCCTTATAAATATGTTCCCTTTCATGCGGAAAACTGCGCGAAAGGAGCATTCCATGGGTGTTGCTGGGGGACGTTCCCAGCAACATCCATGGCTTTTTGACACTGCCCCAGATGTATTAGTCTGAGGCAATGCCAAAAACCTACGCCTCCCAGGGTGAGGCTTTAGGGAGGCACGACAAGGAGAAATATAATTTTTCTCCTAGTTTTTCCTCTTTCTATCTGTGCTGCAGAATGTGTGCTGCATTCTGCAGCACACATAGAAAGAGGAAAAAGCCCCTTGTGATTGATTTTGTGGAGGAAGGTTTCCCTTCCTGTACAAAAAAAATAATCATCCCCGCAATGGTGCAAAGCTGCCTGCATTGGTGCACGGCAGCCCATAGTGCGCCGGCGCAGGGGAGAAGGACAGGAATGCGTCATATCTAATAGATACAGCACATTACTGCCCTTTTCTTTTGCTGTAGGGCAATGCAGCACTAAGGCCTGCTGTGCTGCCCTATGGGGAAAACCCATAAATTAGACCCTTTGTCTGTGCGAGTCGTTCAAGCTGTGATGTGTAATGTCCTCGCTGGGCTTGCTGAGGAAAGATGGAGTGATAAATCCAGTCTGCTGATCTTTGGGTGAAAAGTGACTGATTTAAAGGTCAACGCTTTCAAAACAGTTCATCAAGGTGATTGTGCTTCTTGCTGTGTTTAATGACTCACATGTGCACCAGCATGTCATCAGACTCTGGGAGAAGTGGAGCCAATGCAGTTGGATGCCAAGGGTGACTGTGTTCAGAGGACTTATGTGGAGATTTAATGCAAGTGATGAGAGCACAGAATCTTCTGCAAGTGCAATCACCACCCACACTGGTGTTTGGACAAAATATCGATTTAAAAATATTGGAAGACAGAAATATCAGAAATTAAATATAGTTACACACATATATTGTGATACACAAATATCGTTGATAAGAAAACCGCTTTTTAAGGGAAGTAATATTGTTGTAAATAATATCAATGTTTTTAATATATTTTAACTAATGTAGTGGTAAAAATATCGTTTTATAATTATTTTAATGTGTTGTAGTTGATATATTAACACCTTGGCTGCGCCGCCGATTTTGCGGAAGTGCGGCACTTCCGCAAAACGGGCGGGGCCGCGTTGGCCATTGGCCGACGGCAGCACCAGCGAGGTAGCATTGCCGTCGGCCAATGGCCGACGGCAGCATGGAAGGGGTTAATTGTGTGTTACTATTGTTTGTATAACTGTTATTGTTTATAAAATGTAGCTTGTCATTTTAAGTGATTTAGAATTTTTTGTTCAAGTCTAATAGTAATTTCTAGTTTTGTAGTGAGTTGTTGGGTTTGTAGGGGGAGAGGGTGGATTGTTAACTTTGTAATCATTAATTAAGAAATATTTAATACATTTTAATGATATAATTGATATTTATTATGTAATTTATGTAATACTGATTTATTTTTGTTATATGGTATTTGTGGGCTGCTGGGTTTGTAGGGGGTATAGGGTGAGAAGTTAATTAAGTAATCATCAATTATCAATTAATTATTAATTGTAAATTAATGATTTAATTGATTTTTTATTTATGTAATTTGAAGAATACTTAGTAATTTTACGTATATATTTTTTTAACAATATATTTTATTGATTTTACATGAGATATATTAGGACAGTTCCTTAAGGATACATCGTGGTGGATATACATAACACCATGTACATCAGTTCGTATTAGCTGTATAGTTCCCAAACATAACAATAAAAACTTTGTGCAGTTCAGTTCGAATCCCACCAAACTATAATTGAACCACTGGATATGCAGTCGGAAGTGAACAAATGAAGCTTTCAATAGCATGGAGGCCAATCGCCTCATGGGGACACAGTCGTTCAAGGGTCTGACTCGATGAGTTGGGGTAATTCTATGCCCCTGTAGTTCGCCCACCGCAACCATATTTTGCTATGCTTCTGAGGGCATCCCCATGCCTGAAACACCGCAATCTCTGAATTCATACATTCATCATTGGCATTTTTCCATCTGCTTATCTTAGGAGGGAGTACACTTTTCCACTGTTGGGCGATGTCCCTTTTAGCAATGGTGACGGCTAAAAACAAT
The DNA here is from genome assembly GCF_964261635.1 of Lissotriton helveticus. NCBI lineage: Eukaryota > Metazoa > Chordata > Amphibia > Caudata > Salamandridae > Lissotriton > Lissotriton helveticus. The sequence continues at coordinate 1,873,828,315 of NC_136061.1, read as the reverse complement.
AAGTGGTGCTTATAGCGGTTCCCCCCATACAATCTGTGCTGTGCAGTAACAATAACTTCAGCTCCAGAGGTAGGTCCCACAACATCACCTCTCTCAGGCAAGCCACTACCTTCCACCAAAAGGGTGGTAGTGCGGTAGATCCCCAGAATGTATGTAGGAAGGTCCCTTCTGCTATCCTACATCTCAAGCATACAGGGTACTGAATGGCGCCCATCTTCCATAGTCTGAATCGGGTAAGGTATATATGGTGTAAGTATTTAAACTGTATCAGTCGGAATCAGGTTGAGATTGCCACCCCACGGGAGCTGGCCAAGGCTTCCGCCCAGTCATCATCAGTGAGATCTGGTATGTCTTCCTCCCATGCTGTTCTAGTTTTGTGTAATGTGGTATGGGTGTGTGTTGTCAGGGTTTGGTATAGCTGGCGTATCTTGTGGCACCTATGTCACCCATCAGTAGGGGATGAAATTCGGGCAATGCATCGGTCAGCCATAGTATAGGGTTTAGGGCATGCCGAAGTTGATGGTATTTATGTAATGTAATGTAATGTAATGTGTATACTTGTAAAGCGCACTGTTGCCAGCCGGCGTCCTGGCGCTGTATACCGCTGGGGAACCCGTCCTGGCTTTCCCTGTGGGATGGTCCCTGCTGGGAATCCCCAAGGTGGAGCCAGGCATCCCCTGCGTTGATGGGGCCATTGTGGAGATTAGGCAAGCTAATGCCCAGAGTTGCCGAGTGTGACCCCTGGTTAGAGTAGGCACCGAAGCGAGAATTATCGAGTCCGCTGACCCTGGTCCACGACCCTGCCGCTTTGGCAATCGAACCCTGGTCCCGGGCCGACTTCTGCTTCCGGGTCTGCCGCCTCTCACCAGTGAGCCACACCACTCGACTAATTTATATTTATAGAATTGCGACTTGTAAAGTTGAATATCCGTCCGGAGTTGTTGAAATTACTTTAATATGGTACCTCGCACTATATCACCCAGGGTGGATATTCCTACCACGTCTCACCCGTGGAACCCCGCAAGTGCCGTTACCGTGCGTGGCAGTGTGTCATGAGCCATGAGTAATTTTACTTATATTTTAGTTGTGTGCTGCTAGGTTTTTAGGGGTGTAGGATGGAAAGATAATTAAGGAATAATCAATTGACAAAAATATTATTAATTGTTAATTGATTATTTATTGGACTTTTAATTATGTAAAATATGGAATATTTACTTATTTTAGTTTCAGGATGCTAGGTGTGTAGGGGAATAGGGTGAGAAGTTAAATAAGCAATAATTAATTAACGATTAGTTATTATTTGTAAATATTAAGTATTTCATTTATTTTAAATATCTAAGTTAAGGCATAGCTATTGTTTTAGTTATATTTTAGGTGTGGTCAGCTAGGTTTGTAGGGGTACACAGTGGGAAGTTAATGAATTAATAATTGAACACATACTAATTATTATTTGGTGATAAATGTTTTATTGAATTGCAAGTATGTAAATTCATTGGTTTTAGTTGTTTAATACATATTTATTTATGTTTATTTTTTTTTAAACCAAGAGTTTAATATTTTTCTACATTAATGGAGTTACTCATATATGTAATGTGTTTGAAGTGAAGTATTTTCCCTACTCTTGCTTATTCTGCAGAGGGAAAGGTAAAATTAAGCTCTTTACAGTTAGCACTTTCCCTACTATTGCCCTGTTTGGAGTGGGAATTGTAAATTTAACCACTCCAAAGTCTAATGCTTTCCCTATTGTTGCACAGATTGGAGTTGGAATAGTACATTTTACCCAAGTGAAATCCAACACTTTCCCTATTGTTGCACAATTTACAGTGGGAATAGCAAATTGTACCCCTCCAAAATCCAAAGCTTTTCCTAATGTAGGGTGTCCGCTATATAGGTGAAACTTTTCTAACATTTGCCAAAGCTCTGGAACAATTTGGTGTCAGACCAGGCCTATTTATACTATACACCCAACTGACTATCAAGGTAAGATGTATATGGGTAGGATTCTCTGGTAGGCCATGAGAATATCATACATTACAAGATCTACATGCCCTAAGAAAAGGGGGTAGACCCATAACAATATTGTACAAAGCACTATGGAGAGACTGATCTTTAGAAGTACTAGGATAATAATGAAAGAGGACAAATGATTTAGGAATACACACTACTTAATTTGTAACAGAATGAGTGCCAGCGCCCAAACGAAGGCTGTGTAGTCATAAATCCACCTCACATCTCTTTAATCCACTACCAGGCACTTTCTGCTCCTTTTTCTCACTTTTGTAGGTCCCTGCTTTCTCCCTTTGTGAAGGTTTCCCTGTCTATGTCTTCCTTCTTCCTTCTACTTTCCTGATGAAGAAAAATAAGTGCTGGTCTCCAAAAACAAGTACTGGTGACTCCCTGCCAACCACCAGCTCAAATTAAGTACTGGGAATACAGCTGGCAGAATAAGAAAGGAAACAAAGTGTTAGATTGGGGGCAGGTAATACCAGATTCGATTGCACCCAAAATACATTTGTACACACATCATAACATACCCCCAGAATAATGTTGTCATCTTTTGGGCCTGGTAAATATAGGACACTTAATTGGACAGGATATAACACACTAAAGACTATAATCTCTCTATAATGTTCTTTATTTCTGGCTATAACTTAACAAGGGAGTTTTAGCTTCGACTAATTATTTTCCCTCTTTACAGGTTCAAGAAGATGGAGGCCACCACAGAGGAACTTTGCCTCTCTGGAGAAGAAAAGCTACAGGTAAGTGCTCCATTATCAAATCGATAATATGGATGGGGAAGGGGTTCGTGAGGGAGGGAGAACACCCATTTTCAGTTTATTATTGTCCCTCCACCACGTGTCAGCGCAATGTAAGTGCCTTAATTTTTGACCTGGCTAAACCTCACCAGGTCCAGAGTTTGAATAAAGACGTGTAGTAAAGTGAAAGAAAACCAAAGAATCCCAACAGAAGGTTCCGTTATCAAAGTGGGGATTAGCTCAGATGGCAGGGCCGGACTGGCCATAGCGGGCACTTGGCGTTTCCCCGGTAGGCCGCTAGGGTTGGGGCCGGTTTTGGGCCCCATGTGGGGCCGTTTTTGTTACCGGGGGCCGGAAATATCGGCCCCATGTAACAAAATCGGCCGAAACGGGCCGTCGCAAACTGCTCAGCTGCACTCTCCCTCATGGGGAAAGGGGGATGGGAGGGGGCAGCTGAGCAGTTTGCCAGGGCCGGTTTCTGTTCCCAGTACGGCCCTGTCAGAAGGGTCACATTTAAGACACTGTAACATTCAACAAAAGTCAGCCCTTTAAACAGGAGAACCTTCTGCCTCCCAAATCTTAGCATCCTCCTGCTCACCTGCCTCCCGCCCTTCCCCAGGAAACGAGCACGTACCTTGGCTAGCCACGTCCCTCCAGGAATGTGGCAGAGCAATTTCAGGTGACGGTAGCCTTCTGGCTTTATTCCGTCTTCTCTACTGGTTTCTGTGGCAGCCAGGGTCCCCTTCGACACTGTATATCGTGTCCCTTGCGGGGTCTCTGCATTTGGCTCCAGCGTCAGTCCCAGGTTCCCCGAACATGCCTATTCCAGCTTGATGTTAGTTTCCTGGAGTTTTTTGCACGCATCTCACCTGATGGCCGGGAGGAAAATGCATCCATTGTCCAAGGCCAAGTCTGAAACACCGCAATCTCTAAATTCATACATTCATCATTGGCATTTTTCCATCTGCTTATCTTAGGAGGGAGTACACTCTTTTTCTATGGTAGGGTATACTTGTTCTTTAGAGAACAGCTTTCTACTGATATAGAGGAGAGGTCTTTCCTGTCCCTCCAGGTCCAGTTGGGACAATACCGCCATAATCCCGACATCAGACGTGTCCATCTGAAGCACAAAAGGTTTATTAAAATCAGGAGAGCGCAATACAGGAGCCGTTGTGAGGGCTGTTTTCAACCTCTGGAAGGCTTCAAGCACTGTGGTAGAGGGGTGTTTAAAAACAGAAGGAGAGACAAGCTTTTTAAGCGTATCCGTAAGGGGAGCGGATAATCTGGAAAAGTGGAGGTTGAACCTTCTGTAGTACCCCAATAGACCTAAAAACTCTCTCAATTCTCGTGTGGTTGTTGATAAGGGAGTTTCTGTTATAGCTTTAATTCTCTCTGTCTGTGGCTGCATAACACTCTCCCTGAGGAGATAACCCAGATACTTGACTTTCTGGTGAGAGCAAATATAGATTTTTGGGCATTATTGTGAAGTTGAGTTTGTTGTCGCTCTAACAGGGTCGACTGAAGTTGTTTAAGATGATCTGACCAGGTTTTGCTGTACACAACTATGTCGTCCAGATAGGTGGATGAATACCCCTGATGATTTATTGGTAGTATATACATGAGCCTCTGGAAGGTGGCTGGGGTGCCATGTAGGCCAAATGGTAGGACTTTTAAGTGATAGAGACCATCAGGACTAGCAAAGGCTGTTTTTTCTTGATCTGCAGGGTTTAATGGGACCTGCCAATAGCCTTTGGTTAAACCTATAGTGGTTAATATTATGCATCACATTGCTTCTCGATCAATTTGTCCACTCTAGGAAGGGATACCTTACTGATGGCCCTAAAGTCTATGCAAAAGCATAGGCTTCTGTCAGGTTTCAGGATGAGCACTGTGAGCGAACACTACTCACTCTTAGAGGGGACAATAACTCACATCTCAAGCATTTGACTAACCTCTGCCTAAAGGGCTAGCCTGAGAGCTTCAGGGATGCGATAAGGGTCATTGTTTAATAACAACTCCTTCTACAGTAGGTATAGAATGCATGGCGAGTGTGGTTTTTCCAGGTAAGTTGGAAAATACTTCTGAAAAGAATGTTAAGACTGAGAGAAGTTCCTTTCTTTTGTCTTCAGAAAGGACTCTGTTCATGTCGGTCCTACCTATGGTATGTCCTGGTTTTTCTGAGGGTATCACTATTTGTATATTTTTGGGGAGGTGGCTTCAACATTTCTGCGGAATGTTAATATGGTAGATCTTTTCCTTTCTGTAAGAAAGCCGTAACTGATAAGTAACTCGGCCTAATTTGTTTGTGATTTCATAGGGACCCTGTCAATTCATCTTCATTTTAGTGTTTCACAAGACAAAAGGACTAGAACCCAATACCCAACATTAAGTTCTCTCCAACGCTTTCCTTTGTCATAGAAATACTTTTGTTTTTGTTGGCCTTTCTCTAGATTCTCACTAGCCAATGTTCTCAGCTTACCTAACCGGATTTATGTTTATTGGCATAATCCAAAAGGGAAATGGTCTCATCTTCCGCATCCTTTTCCCAAGCCTCCTTTGTAATCCCAAGGAGTGTAAGCGGTTGTCGACCAAAAAGTAGTTTAAAAGGAGAATCACCTAGGCTGCTTTCTACTTGGCTTTGTAAAACAAAAAGAGCGAGGGGTAATAACTCATCCCATCTCCAGACAACATTTTATGAGAGTCAACTTGACACTTCTGTTATATCTCTCAACTAGATCATCCATCTGGGGATGCTACACAGAGGTTGTCAGGTGTTTAATGTCAAGCTGTTAACATACTTGCTTCATCATTTTGGACACAAAAGGAGTGCCCTGGTCAGTGAGGATTTCCCAGGGAAATCCCATATGCAAAAACACTTCTATGAGGTGTTGTGCAATGATTTTGGTAGAGGTGACCCTTAATGGAATGGCTTTGGGATATCGTGCAACATAATCGAATTTGACTAACATGTATTGAAAACCGTTTGTAGAATGTGGTAAGGGTCCTATTAAATCCATTCCTATTCTACCAAAGTGTTTTCCTATGATACGTAATGGTTGTAGAGGTACTTTGGGTGGTTGGTAAGGGTTTTTTCTTTGACATGTGGCACACTCTTGACAGTACTGCTTGGTTTCTCACATATATGCCAGGCCAAAAGAATTTCTGCAGGATGGCTTGATTTGTTTTTCTACCCCACAGTGACCAGCCAAAAGGTGTGAATGTGCAAAAAGCAAGACTTGGTCTATAAAATCAAGGGGGCCCAACAATTGAAGGAGTGTCACCAGCTTTACCAACAACATAGACATTTTTGTATGACACAGTGTGGGTAGACAGGATTAGGGAAATCCTGGGTATCTTTGGTACCTAGCCAAGAGTTTTGGAGCATTTTATCATTCAGCTGAGTCAGCTTGAAACGTTTGTCTAATATACATGGTTCTAGTGTAAGAAGAATGTTGTGTACAGGTGTATTTACTGTTGGCTTTTGGTTTTGGGGATGTTTCATATTTGTGAGATTCCCAAGTAATAAATCGAGGAAATAGGAGTTATCTGTACCAAGAATTAATTTCTCAGGAAGGCAAGATAGAACCCCGACCGTAACTGTGCTTTCTTGCCATGTAGCATTGGTTAGGGTGAACTGAGCTCCTGGATGGAGTTTGGTGTCTCCCTGTGATTTTGTTCGGGATGATTTGGGAGGGATAGACTGACTCACTCTTAACCACTGTCTGCACCCTGAGTCTAGTAAGGTGATTACATGTTTACCATTGAGCGTTAAACTCACATAATAGAAAAGGCCTGTCTCTTGTGCCTACAGGACGGATTGAGGTATGTAGCCAATATCCATAGGCTCTTATTCCCCCTTCTTCTTTTTACAGAAACTGGTCTCATATGCCTGAGTTGGCTAGGTAGGAAATAGTGCAATTTTTACATGCACATGGTTCTTTTCTAATTTGCCTTCACTTTGTCACATCGACTTTTAACACACATTTGCATTCATGACACTTTGGTTAGTTTCTTGAGAACACTGACCTTGCTAACACAGAGAAGTTTGTGAGAACACTATCACACTGCCTTGGCATTGTGTACAAGGCCCTCACGTGTGTTATACAAATGTGTTTGTTATTACCTCCATATGGCAACACAGCTATCTCTGGAATATAAACAATGGCAGCCTGATCACAATCTCAGCCCAAGTCAAGTAGGCCTTTTTCTTTATACAACCTTTTGTTTCCCAAGTATAATTGGAGGAGACACTTCTGCTGACTTTGAGGGGTCCCTGCACGCTGAAGCTTTTGCCCAGCAGCCAACTGACAAAGATGGGTTCCTACATTCTTACCTACCAGGTAAAGGGAATAGAATATCCAGTAGGGGGTTTCTTAGCACAGGACACATCCACACCCTAAACACGCAGGTCAGGGTTTGCGTAGTAGGAGTACACTAAATAGTTATGATACTGTATATAAATGCACATAAAAGGTGTCTCAGCAAGATGTTGGAACTCTTCATTTTATTAACCTTCTTGACTCTCATGATAACCTTTGTCTGCTTCTGTTTAATGATCATTGCAGCACATATTTTCTAAACAAAAATCACTTCAGTTCTGTCTGCAATGGTTGCCAAGAGGAACATTGCTGGTGCATGGAGGGAGAGGGGGGATGGGGGGTGGGGATGTGACTCAGCCTCCTAAAGTTTCCCAGTATGAAAAAGATATGGATTGGTGCTGTGCGGTGGAAAAAACAATTTGTGAAAGCTGGGGATGCCCCAAGAAATGGGAGAATATCTGGCCGCGGTGGGAAGACTAAAGAGGGTTTGGGGGGTATAGACTAGTTAGGTGGGGAAGTGCGGGGACTGGATGAATTTGACTTTTGAAAGCCGCATTGGGACCATTATTACTATGACATTTCTTTGTATAGTAGAATGTGTATGCCATTGAAATTGTATGTAACCCAATTTACGAGTAAGATCATGTTTACGGAGGCTGACTAATGTTTCATAAAAAGAAGTTTAAAAAAAAATCACTTCAGTTCAGTAAATATTGAAAATTTACTTTTGTGTCTTCTTTGTACTTCTCTGAACAAAAGAGAGCGTGAGTGTCTGAGTGAAAGGTTCTAAGTCTGTCACCACGGTTCCTGAGAAAACAGAGTTGCCATGTTCAGGGGGTGCCTCAACTGTTCGCTCCCTGTCTAGGTTAGGGGTCTTATGGTGACACTGTGAGCTAGCTGGTCTAAGGAACAACATATTCTGCAGGGTTGTATGGAATCGGTTTGGCACCATCCTAAGTGTATGTCATCCACAAACGCGCAGTTCCTACTGATTAGTGGAATCTACACAACACTGGCAATGTGCCCCAACTCCCCATACTCATACCACTGGGGACCAGGGCTCACAACTGGCTCTTATCGTCCCAAATTAATCCTTGTTGGTTGAGAGACTGTTTTGGAAGGCCTTTTTCCAAATTTATGGCCTGTTGGGGTTACTGGTTGGGTTGTTTTCTCAAAGTCTGACTGAAATCCACAGAATTGAGCATGTGAAAAGGTGGTGGCCATTTCCACTAGATGTTCCAAGCTCAATCTTGCAAGCTGCCTTAGCCATTTTTGTGTGTGAAAAGGCAGTGCTACTAGGTATTGCTCTAGATAGATTTCATCCATGATCTCTTATTTAGTAGATTCCAGGGGTTTCAACCACTTCTCTGTGGCATCTTTCATTTTGTAAAACAAAATTTTGGCGTATAACCTGGTGTCCCCCTCTGTTTCCTAAATTTAAGTCTGTGGGTTTCATCATCTACACCCAAATGGTTCATGACAAACTTTTCTACTTTAGCATAGGTTGATGTACCGTCCCTGTTGGTGATTTGGCATGCCGCTTGTGCTTCATCAGTCAACAATGGAGGCAGGTAGAAGGTCCAATGTTCCTGTGGCTACGTGCTGGCTCGGGCAGTATGTTCAAAATTGAGGGAAAAGGCCACTGGATCCTCACCAGAGACATATACCTGTAAAGAGACCATTGCGCCTGGTACAGCATGTCCCCTTCCTTGACTGATCCCAGCAACCATTCGGTTTTGTCCTTCCGACATTCTGGTCATGTTCTCACCCTGCGAAAGAATGGCATTGGCAAACACAGTGCAGTCAATTTCTGCTTGCTTGATATGTTTTGCGAGGGCCCGCTCCAACTTACTCTGGCCCTCCCAAAGTTGATGCACTATATTTCCATCTTTTACAAGCCGCCCATATGCCTGCATTCTCCAATACTTGCCACCTTTTGGGCCTTATGACAGAATATAGGACACTTAATTGGGCAGAATATAAAATGCTGAACACTATAATCGTTAAATGATGTTCTCTTTTTCTTGCTAAAATTCCACAAGGTAGTTATTAGCTTCCTCTTCTTCTCTTCAGGTTCAGGAAGATGGTGGTCACCACAGAGGAACTTTGCCCCTCAGGGGAAGAAAAGCCACAGGCAAGTAAGTGCTCCATTGTTAAATCGATAATATTGATTCTTGGCCCACCACCACATGTCAGAGCAACGTAAGTGCCTTGATTCTTGACCTGGTTAACCCTCACCAGGGCCAGAGTTTGAATAACAATGTATGGTAACGTGAAAGAAAACCAAAGAACAGAGGGTTCTGTTCAGGGTCGGATTGGTAACGTGGGCACTTGGGCAATGCCAGAGGGGCCAGTTTCAGAGTTCCAGATGTGGGCTGCTCTTCTGGGCAGCCTAGGGGGCCGATTTGGGCGGTTTCTGTGTTGTTCGGATGCCGCAAGTCGCCCAGTGGGTGCCTGAGTGGCCTTTCTGGAGGCAGAGTGCCGTCCATTACCTCCCTTTTAACAAGGAGGCAGAGGTGTCACTCCCTTTTATGAAATTTCCCCAAACCATGTTTTGCAGAAAAGCAATATGCAAATGTGGCCACTTTTGTTTTAGCGTGCCCGGGTTGATTTTTAATCCCAATCTAACCCAGGTTCTGTTATCAAATTAGGGAATAGCTCAGAAAAGTCACATTTACAGGCTGTGAAGCCTCTAAGATGGTGTAACAGGTAGCAAAAGTCAGCCCTTTAAACAGGCGAACTTTCCACCTTTCAAATCTTGGCATCTTCCTGCTCACCCACCTCTTGTTTCCTGCCCTGCCCCAGGAAACGAGCACGTACCTCGCTTAGCCATATCCCTCCCGGAACGTGGCAGGGCGTTTCGAGGTGGCATAGCCTCCCGGCTTTATTCCGTTGTCTCCACTGGATTACGGGGTCCTGTTCGACACGGTATCTCTCGTTCATTGTGGTCTCTCAGCATTTGGTTCCAGCATCAGTTCCAGGTTCAGTACGGGCCTATTCCAGCTTGGCGTTCGTTACCTGGAGTTTTAACGTACATCTCATGTGTGCAGTACATTTACAGATATTTACATTTTGTTGTGCTTTACAAACAATGACAACCTACAGCTTTTCTTTTCAAACACTGAATCCCAGCAAAAGTATCACATCATTCACTTAACTTTTCGTTCTCTGACTGCAAAGTGAGAGGAGTTTGTAAACACCAATTCCCGTGTTAAGCATACACTGTCTTAGAAGTGCAACAAATGTGACAAAAATTCAGAATTTAAAGGTATACTTACTTATTGCTTGGACTTTCACAGCGACCAAAAATCGGCTTGTGACCCACTCACTGTTTGGGAAACAGTGTGGTAGACTATTTTACTTGATTTTAGTTCTGTATTTTGTTTCTATTTTCTTATCTGATTGTCCTCTATTTACTGTATAAGATATTGGAAATGTGCACACGCTACTTTGAAAAAATAAAGGGGGATCATCCAATCAATCAAAACATTTATAGAGCGCGCTACTCACCCGTAGGGGTCTCAAGGTGCTGGGGGAGCGAGGGGGAGTGCCGCTACTGCTCGAAGAGCCAGGTCTTGAGGTGTTTCCTGAATGTGAGGTGGTCCTGGGTCAGCCGTAGGTGGGCGGAGAGGGAGTTCAACATCTTGGCCGCCAGGTAGGAGAAAGATCTTCCTCCGGGTGTGGTTCTGCGGATTCGTGGGACGGTGGCGAGGGCGAGGCTGGCGGAGGGGAGTTTGCGTGTTGGAGTGTAGAACGTGAGGCGGTAGTTGAGGTATTCAGGGCCTATGTCATGGAGCGCTTTGTGTGCGTAGGTGAGGAGCCTGAACATGATCCTTTTGTTGACGGGGAGCCAGTGCAGGTCTCTCAGGTGGGCTGATACGTGGCTGTGGCGGGGGATGTCGAGGATGAGTTGTGCGGATGCGTTCTGTATGCGTTGGAGTCTTTTCGGAAGTTTGACTGTGGTTCCTGCATATAGGGCGTTTCCGTAGGCTAGTCGGCTGATGACGAGGGCCTGGGTGACCATCTTTCTAGTTCCGGTAGGGATCCACCAGACGATCTTGCGGAGCATGCGCAGGGTGTTGAAGCATGAGGATGAGATGGCGTTGACTTGCTTGGTCATCGTGAGGGAGGAGTCCAGGATGAATCCCAGGTTGCGTGCGTGGTCAGTGGGTGTCGGTGCTGTGCCCAGTGCTGTGGGCCACCAGGAGTCGTCCCAAGCGGATGGGGATGGACCGAGGATGAGGACCTCCATCTTGTCTGAGTTTAGTTTCAGACGGCTGAGTTTCATCCATTCAGCGATGTTTTTCATTCCTTCCTGGAGGTTGAGTTTGGCGGTGGCTGGGTCTTTGGTGAGAGAGAGTATCAGCTGGGTGTCGTCGGCGTATGAGATGATGTTGAGGTTGTGTTTGCGTGTGATGGTGGCGAGGGGGCTCATACGGATATTGAAGAAGGTTGGGCTGAGCGATGCGCCTTGGGGTACGCCGCAGATGATCTCGGTGGGCGTGGAGTGGAAGGGAGGGAGGCGGACTCTCTGCGTTCTGTTGGAGAGGAACGAGGCGATTCAGTCCAGGGCTTTGCCTTGGATCCCGGCATTGTGGAGGCGGGATATAAGGGTACGATGGCAGACTGTATCAAAGGTGGCTGAGAGGTCTAGGAGGATGAGGGTGGTTGTTTTCCGTTGTCAAGTAGGGTCCTGATGTCGTCAGTGGCTGCGATGAGGGCGGTCTCAGTGCTGTGGTTGGCTCGAAATCTGGACTGGGATGGGTCGAGGGATCCATTGGCCTCGAGGAATGTGGTCAGCTGTTTATTGACGATCTTCGCGATAACTTTAGCAGGGAAGGGAAGAAGAGAGATGGGGCAAAAGTTTTTGAGGTCTTTAGGGTCCGCTGTGGGTTTCTTCAGTAGGGCGTTGATCTCTGCGTGCTTCCAGCTCTCTGGGAAGGTGGCAGACACGAGGGAGTTGTTTATGACATTCCGTAGGTGGGGGGCGATGATGGTGTCGGCTTTTTAAAAGATGTGGTGAGGGCAAGCGTGGGCGGTGTCTTTGGTGCTGATGGGAGTCCAAGCGCTGAGGGTTGTTGTAAGGGGCGTTTGTTCGGTGGCTGGGGGTGGGGTCTGAGCGCCGAAGCTGTCGTGGATATCCGCGATCTTGCGGTGAAAGAACGTGGAGAGGGAGTTGTAGAGGTCTTGCGATGGTGTGATGTCATTGCTGCTGGCGCTGGGGTTGGAGAGCTCTTTTACAATGCTGTTGTGTGTGTTGTTGTCCAGCTTTTCTTTGAACGATATTTTTGGTGGTGCGGATCAGCTGGTGGTGTTTGTGAGTGGCGTTCTTGAGGGCTGACGTTTTCTGTCGTCTGTTCGTGGCGCCAGGCTTTCTCGAGGGTTCGGCATGATTTCTTTGATTCTTTGAGGTCGTCGGTGAACCATGTTGTTTTCCTGTTGCCGGGCTTGCCTGTTTTTTTTTTCAGTGGTCCAAGGGTGTCGGCGCAGTTGACGATCCACTGTGTGAGGTTGTGGGCTGCGTCATTGGTGTCAGTAGTGTTGATTGGAGGGTTCTGGCTCAGAGATGTGGACAGTTGGTCTGTGGTGACTTTGCTCTAGCATCTACGGGGGATTTGTTGCGGCCGGTGGTGGGATGTGGTCTTCTTAAAGGTGAAGTAGATGCAGCTGTGGTCGGTCCAGTGTAGTCCGGTGGAGTGGCTGAAGGCAACGTGGCTGCTGGCGGAGAAGATTGGGTCTAGCGTGTGGCCGGCGTAGTGGGTAGGGATGTTCACCAGTTGCTTGAGTCTGAGGTTGTCGAGGTTGTCGAGCAGGGTGGTGGTGTTGTTGTCATTGTTGTTCTCTAGGTGGAAGTTCAGGTCCCCTAGGAGGATGTAGTTTGATGAGGCGAGGGCATGTGGGCTGATGAAGTCGGCGATGGCTTCACTGAATTGTTTGCATGGGCCCGGGGGTCTGTAGATGAGGGTTCCTCTGAGGGTGGTCTTGGGGTCAGTGTGGATCTGGAAGTGTAGGTGTTCAGCGGTGGTGAGGGCATCTTCGGAGTTGGTTGTGACGCCGATGGTGTTCCTGTAGATGATGTCTAAGTTTGCCACCTGGTCAAGTTTCTACCGACATGACCAATAATTTATTGTTCCTGCTGTTTCAAAAATTAGAAAAATCACCTAAAACCGGTGTTTTCTCCTTATCAGTACATACTTTGAACAGTTAATGTTAGAAGAAAACAATGTAAAATGTTTCCTACAGCTGACTAATGAACCGTGACTGATAATTAAAGTAAGCAAAGACTGAAAGGGCATGTTAAAAGTGAATACAGACTATTTTATATACAAGTCTGCTTAAGAATGACAACCCGGGCCTTTGCAAAATCTTAAAACATGATCAGAAGGTCAATATTTTTCTCTGTAAAAGGTGGCAACCCTAATGGTGCACTCTGGCATTTCAGAACAGCCTGTGACTACTTAACAATGTGAGCTAACATCTGCAAAGATGCATTCCTTAGGTTTGTAGTGAGTGGAGTGGTCAGTTAAAATAAATGAAAGGACTCAATCTCTTAAAATTCATGCAATGCATGGACTGCAAACAGCGCCCTTAAATCTCCACCCTCCACTGCTTTTGCTGGCAGACTCAGCGAAAAGTCCAAGCCACTTAACCTCCGCCTGCTGCAGAGGTCTCACCTGACTAGAAGCCAGGCAGTGGTGTCGTCCCACTGCTTTTCGCAGTGGAAAAAAAGGAAAACTAATATGATAATAACTATGTTATTATCATTTTATTTTTCCTGCTGCGGCATCTCGATGGGCGGGGTGGGGTGGGGCAGATCTGCTCTGCTCTCAGAGCAGTGGGAAGAGTGGTGAGCACTATGTAAGTGTGCATGAATGTTTGACCGGCTCTCTGGGGCTGGCCAACATTCATGCACACTTTGCATGTTCTGCAGCCTGCATGGAGAACATGCCCAGCCTCCCATTTTCTGGCTGAGCGCCAATCCACGGTGCTCCGACCAACTACAACGCTGCATTGCAGCGTTGTCATTGGCTATCTGGAGGCTGGAAGCAGGGTGCTTCCTGCTTCCTTTGCAGAGAAGAAGCCAGGAAGAGGACGCAGGAGAGGTAGCAGCGGCTTGCGAGGAGGCCGGCCGGCAGGTACGTTTTTTTTCTATTTAATTTAACCCCCATTTGTCCCCCTGTTTCCCTCTCCCCACCCCACCGATGCTTACCAGGAGCACCCGCTGCTGGAAGTTAGTCACAGAGTCAGTGCACAGGGACCCCGTTATGGCCCAGGCTTGATGTCTGTCACAGGATCAATACCAAGTGCTGAATCATCATCTTTCCCCATGGCCAGCTTTAAAGGGTGCGACCGGTGCTACCCCACAGAGTGCCCAACTCAGGGTGGGAAGGTCTCTGTATTTTGAAATGTCTTATGGGGTGAAAAGCACCTACTGCAGAGTTCTTGTGCACCCAGCAATTTCCAGACAGTAATAAAAACTACAAAAGCACTCTGGTGATTAATGAATCTGCTTGAGAGGATCAGGCATTTTTCTGGGAGCAATGTTGACTCAATATAAAATAGAGCAGAGGGTTAATGTGCCTGCTGTAAAGCATGGGTAGCATGCAGATCACAAAGTTGGATTTTATGTAGATAACTCACTGGGTTACTGCTTTTGTCACAGAGATCCTTTTGTTACTTGTGGTTTGTAAGTTATAATCCTATTATTGCACAGTGAGCTATGAACTGGCATCAAAGAGCTGCATGCAAACTGCAAAACATAGGTTAGAATGTACCAGTATGTTTGACATGTAACTCCAAAACCTTGTAATCCTCACTATCTTAACATTTCCTACACACTCATTTACACAAGTATGATTTTAATTGTCTCTGTATAATATGTTGGTGATGTATAGTGCCCTTGCTCTCTACATTGGTATAAGTTGCGCAATAAAAAAACTAAGTACATGCCCCAGGAGGGTCACCACGGGAGGGTGGCGGTGAGTCATACATGCCAATAGTCCCATTTGCGGAAGGAGACTCTCGATTTTTGAAGCTGAAAACGGCTCTATTTTACGCGTCTCTCGTCTAAAATTACCTATGCTTCAATATAGTCCCATGGGGAAAATACATCCTGATATTTTTTCAAAATCTCCTACTTCCCTGCTTGAAAATGTTGGCATGTATGGTGAGGGAATCTGTGGAGAAGGAGATCACTGGGGGCGTTGACAAAGATTGTTGTACTGCGAGTAAACAGTGCTAAAGCGGCTTTGTCTTTCACTAACCCATACTGGGCCTCATTTATGAGTTTTTGCTATAGGGCAGTGCCGCAGACCTTCCTGCTGCGCTGCCATACGGCAAAAGAAAAGGGCAGAAATGAGCTGCATCTATCAGATACTGCGCATTCCTGTCCTTTTCCACTGCGCTGGCGCACAAGGGGCTGCCGTGCGCCAATGCAGGCACCTTTGCACCATGGTGCAAGGGTGCCTGTGTTGAGGAGATGATTATTTTCGCGCAAATAATAACAAGAGGTGTTTTCCTCTTTCTATGTGTGCTGCAGAATGCAGCACACATAGAAAAAGGAAAAAAGGGGACAAAGAAAGATATTTCTCTTCGTTGTGCCTCCCTTCTGGGAAGCGTAAGTTTTTGGCGCTGCCTCAGTGTTACTATTTCTCGTAAATCTGGGGCAGTGTCAAAAACCCATGGATGTTGCTGGGGACCAATTGCACGCCCCTTTAACACAGAAAACTATGTTAGAGGGACCGATATTTACAAGCCAACATTACGCCCAAAAAATGGCTTAGTGCCACCTGGTAAATATGGAGCAGGCTTCTGCGCCACTGGAGCCTCACAAAAAGTGACACACCAGTGGTGCAAGGGGCTTATAAATAAGCCCCACTGTTCTTACAACAACTTTGCGAGGGTAGCAGCTTTCTGGTAGTTGACCTTCCTAATTAAGTGACTAGGGCACAGTTATATCACCCCACTCCCCAGTGCTCAATTATGTCGGGGAGATGATTTCAAGTCTTTCCATGCTCAAATATTTACCTTGGCTCAGCCTGCACCGTTCTGCCTTGAGTCAAAACACATGACTGCATTCTGCTGGCACGTTGCGTGCTGATGTCATGGATTAATAACGTACTCCGAGCTGCCACTTCATCCCCGTGTGAAAGTGCGCGTGCACCGCTTCAGGAAATATTCACCTTAAACTTGAGTCGGAAGGAATGCTATTGTCTTCTAGTTCTATAATCTCTTGAAAGAGAAAGACAGAGAACTGTTTCCTCTACAGAGTGTAGGCGATGTGAATATTTTTTTTATGAAGGGGTTCGATAAAATGTTGGGATGAATGTAGGTAAGTGGCAACAAATCAAAATAAGCAATGACAAAGCCAATAGGTCTTGCGTATGGGACCTATTGGCTTTGGCAATGGATTTTATCAGCGCTGCCTAACATCCTTGATGCTGTGCAGCATGGCTAAATACATTTTTTTTTAAAGCCTGTGTGGCGGTTGGCCGCATCATTTTCTAGGTACATGCAACGGAGCATGCGAGCATCTATAAAATGATGCAGCAGATTTAGTTTCTTTTTATTTGTGGCACCAAGTTGATTCAGAAAAGAAAAAGAAAAAAGTGCATGAAAGCGTTATTTTCTAAAGTGGGCGGGGAGAAGGAGCGGGGAGTGGAAGAAAGGTGGCGGAAGCAACACAAGTTCTGCAGATACAACACAGGGCCATAGGGTGGGAGAAGCAACCCAGCGAGCAAAAAAAAAGGAAACCAACTCAGAGAACTTGGGTGGGGAGACACAACTGACACAGAGAAGGCAATGGTGAACACGGGGTGGGGAGAAATGAAAACAGGCGAGAAAGAGAGACACATGAAGCTGCTGGAGAGGAGAGAAGTACACGAAGGAGAGAGATGGAAAATGCATGCTCACATATGGAGTGCTTAACCAAACAAGCATTTACAATGCAATGGTTTTGCCTTTGTTAAAGTTTGAGCTATTGGCATTGCTCGACATTATTTTTATTTATGTTTTTTTTTAACATAAATAAATGGCAGTCATTTGCAATGCCACTAGCTTTATCTCTCGCAAATGACACACACAAACACCCACAGAGAGCAAACACACACAAACACCTTACAGCTCCTTTGACTTCAGTCGGAGAGGCAGGTCTGTGGAAGAGAACTGCATGATGGGGCTATGGGAAGAGCTACAAGAGAGCACAGGGGAGAGGGGGGGAGGGGGTGGAAGGTGAGCATTAAGGTTGTGACAGATACACATGTGGATGGAGAGAAAGGGGGTCGATAGACGGATGAATGGAAAGAGGACAGACCGAAGGGATGGATGAGAGAAGGATGCGCGATAGATGTGTGGGTGGATGGAGAGAAGGATAAGAGGTAGATGGGTCAGCGCCTTGAAACCCTCACGGGTGAGTAGCCGAGCTACACAAAAGCATGATTGATTGATTGATTGAGGGTAGGTGGGTAGGTGGTGGAGGGAAGCATGGACGGAGAGGATGATAAGAGGTAGAGAGGTAGGTGGATGGAGGGAAGCGAGGACGGAGAGGTAGGGGGTAGGTGGATGGAGGGAAGCATGGAAGGAGAGGGGGGTGAGAAGTAGGGGGTAAGTGGATGGAAGGAAGCATGGACGGAGAAGAGGATGAGAGGTAGGGGTTAGGTGGATGGAGAAAAGCATGAACGGAGAGGAGGATAAGAGGTAGAGGGGTAGGTGGATGGAGGAAAGCATGGACGGAGAGGAGGATAAGAGGTAGAGGGGTAGGTGGATGGAGGGAAGCATGGACGGAGAGGAGAAAGAGAGGTAGGGGTAGGTGGACGGAGGGAAGCATGGATGGAGAGGAGGAAAGAGATAGGTGTAGGTGGATGGAGGGAAGCATGGATGAGGAGGAGGATAAGAGAGAGAGGTAGGTGGATGGTTGGAAGCATGGTCGGAGAGGAGGATGAGAGGCAGAGGGGTAGATGGACGGAGGGAAGCATGGATGGAGGGAAGCATGGATGGAGAGGAGGAAAGAGATAGGGTTAGGTGGATGGAGAAAAGCATGAACGCAGAGGAGGATAAGAGGTAGAGGGGTAGGTGGATGGAGGAAAGCATGGACGGAGAGGAGGATAAGAGGTAGAGGGGTAGGTGGATGGAGGGAAGCATGGACGGAGAGGAGAAAGAGAGGTAGGGGTAGGTGGACGGAGGGAAGCATGGATGGAGAGGAGGAAAGAGATAGGTGTAGGTGGATGGAGGGAAGCATGGATGAGGAGGAGGATAAGAGAGAGAGGTAGGTGGATGGTGGGAAGCATGGTCGGAGAGGAGGATGAGAGGCAGAGGGGTAGATGGACGGAGGGAAGCATGGATGTCGAGGATGAGATAGGGGTAGGTGGATGGAGGGAAGCATGGAAGGAGAGGGGGATGAAAAGTAGGGGGTAAGTGGATGGAGGGAAGCATGGACGGAGAGGAGGATGAAAAGTAGGGGGTAAGTGGATGGCGGGAAGCATGGACGGAGAGGAGGATAAGAGGTAGAGGGGTAGGTGGATGGAGGGAAGCATGGACGGAGAGGAGAAAGAAAGGTAGGGGTAGGTGGACGGAGGGAAGCATGGATGGAGAGGAGGAAAGAGATAGGGGTAGGTGGATGGAGGGAAGCATGGATGGGGAGGAGGATAAGAGAGGTAGGTGGATGGTGGGACGCATGGTCAGAGAGGAGGATGAGAGGCAGAGGGGTAGATGGACGGAGGGAAGCATGGATGGAGAGGATGAGATAGGGGTAGGTGGATGGGGGGGAAGCATGGATGGAGAGGAGGATAAGAGGTAGAGAGGTAGGTGGATGATGGGAAGCATAGATGGAGAGGAGGATAAGAGGTAGGTGGATGGAGTGAAGCAGGGATGGAGAGGAAGATAAGAGGTAGAGGGGTAGGTCGTTGGAGAGAAGGATGGATCGACGGACAGGGTCTGAATGGAAAGAGTTTAAATTGAAGGGGTGGGTGAGAGAAGGGTGGACGCAGGGATAGGCGCAGAGAGGGGTGGGTGGATGGAGCTAGGGATGGCTGGGTAGAGAAGTGATGGATGCCTGTGAGAAGGACGGATATGGAGAAGGAAGGGGAGCAGGTCAGATGATGGAGGGAAGGAAAGAAGGGAGGAGAGACGGGCGGATGGAGGAAAAGGAAGGATGGGTTAGGTATGGATGGAAGGAAGGAGGGGAGAAGACAGGCACAGAATAATAGAAGGAAAGAAGGATGCACGGGTGGAAGAGGACTGAAAGAAACCGGAGAGAAAGAAAAATGGAAGGGTGGATGGAAAAAGACAAGAATCGAGAACTGGAAGGAAAGACGGCCCCACACCCTGCTCCCCGTGAGATACAGTGAGACAGGCTGGGGTGGGGGTGCGGGGCTTTGCACGAGGCTGCACAGCTGTTCGTTACCTTTGCAGCCAGATGTTCTCCTTGAACAGGGAAATGGTCATAAATGCTCTTTTCTTGTCCTCTGCAGTGTATTGGCCGCTCCGTCTCATACGCCACCCTCACATCAAACTTACATCACGTAGTGCTTTACTGTAGGCGGGTGCGTGGAACTAAATAGCTGCAGCGTCTCCAAAAAATGCGCTTTGTTGTTTGAAGCGCTTGCGACCTGCATCCCAGGGTACCCAAACAGTGTGCCCCGGCTGCCACGCGCAGGAAGGGGTGGGGGCGCAATCTGCCCCCGCTCAGGCGCGCGCCTCCGCATTTCATCACTTGCCTCGTGATGTTTGCATCCGTCCGGCCATTGCTCCTGATTTTATCATCATCGCCTCATGCTTGTCTCTGGTGCATGATGTTTTCCATATTAATGAGCCCCCGCTGGGAGGGGGGAGGGTTCCATCGCTGGGGCATTGAACATGTCTGTCTATTTTGGGCGGAAGTCGCCAGTAGACGATTGATGGAGCTGGTGTCTGGTGTCAACGATTGATGGAGCTGGTGTCTGGTGTCAGCAAAGGCGGCGGACAGACATCGAGTCACGGCTCCTCCGCGCCAGCAAGTGTGATCCCGGGCGGCCGCTTTGGAGTCGGGCTCCTTTCTTTATGTACTGAACGGATATATATGTAATAATGGCGTGTTATATAAGTAGTAGATGTCTACCCCCGGATGCTGGCTTCATAATATGAAGATGTTGACCTGCAAAATGGTTCGACATAAAAATAAAAGGGTGTGTGTGAGTCCGTACTCTGATAATAAAATGCCAACGGGGATATATGTCAGTGCAAATGACGCCGAGGATGGGACAGTACCTCGGGCAGGCTCAGAATCTGCCCTTGTTTCCAGCCAGAGAGACACCCAGGGTTCGGCCCCCTTGGTGCAAGACACCGGCTCCGAATAACAGGCGCTTCATTTTACACAGCACCGACCCCCATGGCGCTCCTTTCATCAACCACAGAACGGTGAAACGCGGAGCCGCCCTCCTTGCATTCTGTCCTCGTGCCCTTCACATCAGACACGGATTTGTTTACAGCCGCATTCACCCGCTGAGCTGCGGAACCACAAATATTTATTTCTGTTGAGCCGCCTTTCCGAATTTCGCTTGTTCATTTTCTACCGCAAAGTAGGAAGAGGCTCGTAATCTAGCGCCTTTCGTTCGAAGCCATATATCGCGATTGGCGACCAGGAGGTCGTAGGAGCGGGGAAGGAAACGCAGGTGGAAGTTGATGTTTTATTATATGTGGTTCTCTCCGATGGGGGAGATAGCTACACTCTCTGAAATAAAAATGTCCTCTGCACTGCGCCTCCTCCAGAAAGGCGGCGGGAACCGGCCACCGAGAACCAGGCAAAGGAACCAGGCGTTCTGGTCGGCAAACACACACCTGGGGGCACGCGCCTGCAATCACCTCTTTCACAAGGCGTCTGCCATTTAACATAACATAAGGTAACGTGAATTTGAGCACGTTCACCCATACGTCTCTTGGCGCTGAATAACAGATGCGTTTTGTTACCCAACTCAATGGTACTCATTTTATCGACCTCAGATACATGAAAGGCTGAGTGGACCCGCCGGGATTTGAACCTGTGACCACGGGAACACAGGCCCCTGCTGTGGACGCATTAGACCACTGAGCGACTAGACACGGGTTTCAGCGCCTTGAAGTGGCAGTGGACGCTCAGACGCTATAGCAATAACCTGCCCGAGATGTCTGTCAGCGTATGCGTGGATAGCTGGTACAGAACACAAGCCACATAAACCCCCCCCCTATGGGTAGGGAGTAAAGTGGAAGATAAGCGCGTCGTGTAAAGCACATCTCTCTTGCAAACAGGTACGTAATTTGAAGAGGTACAGGTGGAGGGCTCCCAGCGCCTAAAGGACCACATTCTGCATCGACACTGGTGCAGCTGCAAGCAGTTCACTGACTCCGGTGCCTGCACACTCGTGCAACACACGCATGCCCGCTTCAAGCGCTTGTATAGCGCGGAGCTCACCACCCCCTACATCTGTGTAAGAAGTGTTGAGCAGACATCTGCATGAGACGGTGACCCCCCCCCCCCCACAATAAACCACCATTCACCTGCAATTCGTAGTGAAAAGGCACCCTTTGTCTGTGCCACTTAGAACCCCGGCCAGTCGTGCCTGCAGCCTCAGGGCGCAGAGAGGGCATCGGAGGCACAGGCGGTTCGGGGCACTGAGGACGCACGGCAGCGCACAGAGCAGGCACAGTGCATTGCACGGGGAGGGAGCCGGGCACACTGGGTATCGGGCCGCAGGTAATTCCCGTGTGGGAGTCCGTGCACCAGGGCACAGTGGCAGAGATGGCACGGGCGCCGAGCAGACAACATGCAGGGCATGTAGCAGTGCACATAGCGGCTTGAGGTGGGCTGGGGCCCAAGAAGCACTTATAGGAAGAGAGGGAGAAAGACGGCGGGAGCCGGCCACCGAGAACCAGGCAAAGGGAAGACAAGACGACGACAAACCGGGCAATAGAACCGACAGCGGGAGAGGGGGGGGGTCGGGAAACGAACCAACAGCGGGAGGGGGGACAGGAAAGGGAAGACTCACCTGGACTTCCTCGGCCGGCGGTCGGCCGCAAAATGGCCTAAACAAACCTCGACGAGCCCAAAAAAAAGCCCCGCCCACCGCTGCATGACGTGGCCAAAAGGGAAAAATTCTCGGGAAAGCCCCCGAATCTGGTCCGGCCTTGACGGACAGATCCGGCTCCCAATGGCTAGCCTCCATTTATGGAGCTAGCCAATGGGAGGAGGGGGCGAGGAGGGGGCGGATACCCGACCCCACAGAGAAATTACATTAGATTTTGCTAGCGCATGCGTACTTCGTACGCATTGCCAAGCAAAACCTAAAAAGAAAGGACATAAGTAAAGTGTTAATGCTCCAGGGGAGGGACAAACACAAGAAAAGGAAGGAAAGCCAACACAAGCTAACAAGCAAGCAAATGAGAGTAACAATAAAGCCAAAGATTGGTAGTGAATAAGCAGGCTCTAAGCCCACTATAAGCTGACAATACGCCTCGCAATAGGCAGCACATGATCTGTGAATGAGACAAAACCTAAAGAGTGCACCCCTTGTTTGGTTGGAGCTCAGTAGAATGCTTTCAAGAGTATATAACGTTTACGGGTGTTATCCTGAGCCTCTGTTGCCTTGGGCTTTTAATTGCCGCTTAGGTTTTAGTTCCCTCCTCTTCATTTGCACCTATTCCGGCTTTTATCTCCAGCACTTTTAAGATATTTGCTTGTCCTTACACCGTCATCTCTTCGTAAACAAATTTTCACAGGCAGCTAAGCTTCTGCAGTTTGTTAAAAAGGGAGTTGTCCACCAAAGCTCCCTTGGTTGACATCTGGTAAGTCATTCATGAAGAGCTAAATGAAAGCCAACCAGCCATTCTCATACTCCTGGATGTATGTGGCAGCCTTCACGCGCTTAATCACCATCTTCTCGCCAACAAACTAGGAGACAGGTTTATCATCTTAAACCTGTCCTTGGCATAGCTAAAATCATTTCTGAGCAGCGGGTGACAACTGGAAAAGGCCCAAATCATGGCAATCGAGGGAAGAGTTCCTCTGACCTCTTCTCGTTCATCTGCTCTCTTCATCTGGTACCCGAGGCTCCTGCTGACATGATCAAGAGCGCCTAGCAGGTCGCGCGCTCCGGGATGCTGAAGGAAGCAGACGGCACGAGCACAGATCTAGCATTGTCACTTGTTTTGATTTTTAACTGCAACGTTAATGTGACAGGAACTTCCAGGTTCTCTTGACCGGAAATGCAAAGGCAGACATGCAAAGTATTTCACAAAAATAGCACTACTTCGAAGTGACGGTTTTCCAAAGCTGGTTAATTTTATTTAAAAACCGTGTTCATTAAATGCAATATAATGACCAGGTTATTTTTACTGTGCGCCATTATAAATGTTAGTTTGTGTAAATGCAAGAGGTGATGCATTTCCTTCAACACTAAACAACAAGGGGCTGGTGTCTGTTGGCAGATAGTGAGTTTTACCAAAATATTGGTAAACACCGCTGCTTCAGAGCTGCCACTCTGACTGCGTTCCAGAGGGGTTCCTTTGCCATGGCTTGGGTATTTATGAAGAAGCAGCTCACTGGCTACAGCAGGAAGACAGCTGAAAGGTAGTTGTGGCGCCTGACAAGGTTTATGCTGGTCAAAGGGTTTGCTGGGTAACCCAGTGGCGACTGATCAGGTGAATTAGCAGATCCTGTTTACTTGGGTAAAGCGACATCGTCCTCACAAAGTTCTGGGTTCAATTGAGGCCTAGAAGAATTGTACTATCACAACCATAGAGGCTGGGAGCACATACAAACAGGTGCTCCGAACAAGGAATCTTACCTGGACCAGTCAAGACCAGAAGCAGCAGAGCCCTTGTAAACCCTATCCTGATGCCAAAACGATAGGATCAATCAACAGCTATGTCGCAGTACAGAATTCGGCGTCTAGGCCTTATTGACACATGTTGCTCTGTTTGTGCCCAGCATGTCCTTACTATATTGTGCGAGGGAGTCAGTACGGTTAGGGAATATTGTTTCTTCAGTTTTCAATCGCTTTCAAATACATCCAGGGAGTGACCGAGCTTGGGTGCCAGTGCTCTAAAGGTGCCAAGTCCAGGTGGGCATCTTGAGCTCTCCTGTGTGTGTTGCTTTGCTGTGCACTGTGCCAGGCCTCGGCTGAGCCCTGTCTACTGGGAGGGCCTTGAAAGATGACAAAGTGCGTTAGACCTGTTTGCCTGAGGTAGAAGAGGGTGCATAGGGGGGATCTTTGGTAACTGCATTTTATCGCTCTCTCTCTCTCTCCAAGTAAATCTCTCTCCCTCTTCTTTTCTTCTTCTCTTATTTGGTAAAGGAGCACAACATGAGGAGAAATGGACGACCTGCACAAGGTGAGATCATTGGTGAATCACTTTTTTACGTTGCAGTTTTATTTAGGGGAACTCGACCAGAAGGTATTGGAGCACTTTAAATGAGCACCAGTAAGGTTATACAAGGATTCATTCATTTTTTTTGGTAGGCATGGGGAGATTCAGTGATATGCCCGGAATCACAGAATATTGAGCAGATGCCGAGATTTGAACCTGGTTCCCCAGTTCCAAAGTCGGTAGCTCTGACCGTTACCCCACATCCTCTCACTTGTTTGCAAATTAGTGCAATCTAGTGTCAGCTTATGAAGTGTGGTTACTTGAAACTATGCTGCTCTGTACAGTGACAGATTACTGCTAAACTGCCACTGGTTACTGGTGGGAATTGCAAAGTTGACTGTGACGTGTCGCATCACTCGGCCAATATCCTATAGCCTGCCTCAGTACTCCCAGCCCTGAGTCTTTGGTGATGTATTCCTGACTTAAAGTCCTGATGTGGATGTCGAGGTGCTCTTCATAGGGCTGATAACACGAGAAGAGCGAAGCACGAATACATTCAGATTACACCATGAACCGCAAATGAAGAATATCCCTTCAACATTTAAAATCCCAATTCCATTGGCGAGAATATTATAAAAGTGGAAGGAGCGCGAGGAACAAATGAGAGGGAAACATGGGCGGACAACAAGGGAAGAGGGGAAAGAAAAAGGTAAACAATAAACACAATTAAATGCAGGATATAACACAGTGTTCTCTAAGATCCTAGGGTAGTGTGTTTTGGTCGAATCAGGATACATATTGCCAAGATCATGCATAAAAGACTTTTAATTCTATACTTTAAAAGTGCACATATGCCATAACACTGAGAATTGTGATTTGGAAAAAGAATAGACATTGTAAGATTAATACACCATATCTCTCAGTCACTCTTATTAATAATACCTTATTTGGTCTTAGTCCATGAGTTGTTGGCAGTCCATTCTGGTATATGAAAAACTCGTCTCGTCCGAGGTACACTGAGACATCTCACATTCCTCTGTCTTCCCAGAGGGACTTTCCTCAGAAGGTTACAGTGCAAGCATCTGTGTTGCTTCCTTTCAACAACAACCACTGGAACAACCTATTGTGAAGTTAAAAAGAAAATGCTGCGCAAAAGTTGAAGTAATGCCTCCATTACTGAACCTGAGCCGCCAACAGCTTCACAGTCAGCATCCTCTGTTGAATCCTCTCAGACCTAAATATTTTACAGGATTCTAAAATGGGCAGTGATGAGTAAGGAAAGAACTAGGGTCAAGACATCCCATATATTCTCTTTGATACACAAATACAAAAACACAAAACCCATTAGAAACCCTTTTCTGATCAAGCCAAATAATAACTTAAGTCAAAAGTAACCACAGTCTACCATGAATAAAGACAAAGGTTACTCTTTTAATCAGTAGGTTGAATTCAGAGTTCTTCCAGCTCTAGTGAGATTTAACCCCTTGCGCGCTCGTGACGGAAACATTCCGTCACGAGCCACGGTGGGGCTGTGATGGTGATGGAATGGTTCAGTTACGGCCGGCCGCCGTGCCTTCGGGGCGCTGATTTCGAGCCTGCGCGGCGCGTTCTATTGAGCAGGCGGGGCCGTGACGGAACCATTCCGTCACAAGCACAGCGCCACCGTGGCTCGTGACGGAGTGGTTCCGTCACGAGCATGGCGGCGCCGCGCGGCCCCCCTGCCCCTTAGCGCTGCGGCATAATTACCGCAGCGGCCAAGGGGTTAAATCAACACCCTGTGTTTACATTTTGTCCTTTGAAGCAGTACCAACGTTCTTACCATATTGTTTAGCTTCAACTATGGCAGGACCTCCATGAACACTGTGGTTGCGCTTAGGAGATCCTTGAGGCCTTCCACCAGACCCTCCCATTTCTCTGGAGATCCGCCTGCTTGCAGAAGATGCAAGACTCTGCTCGCTCATGTTCCAAGTGTGGCCATCATTTGACTCCACAGCATTAGTGAAAATGTTCACAACCTCTCTGGGTTCACAGAGCTTGGGCCAGGAACTTGTTCCTTCTGGTATTCGAGTTCTAACCAAATCACTGACTTCAACATTCAGATGTATCACACATTTACTCACATCATACTTATACTTCCTGGCATACATCTTCTTCAATTCTACTTCTCTCCAGCTATCTGAAACAAAAACATTAACCTGTCCATTCTTCATGACACCCACCCTGTTAGTAATACAGAATAGGGCCTTTTGCAATAGAACATTTCAAACTGAGTTTTACCAGTGGTATGGCGGAGGGAGAGCCTGAATGCCACCAAATATTCATGAAGCACTCTTTTTAAGTTCAGCCTGTCCACTTTAGCCAACTGGATGTTCTTCTTAATTGTACAATTAAAGCATTAATTATCCCCTTAGTCTTGAGGTTTTTATGTTTAATGCCAAAGCTCTGAAGAAATCACTCAAGTTCCCTAAAACAAATCTGAACTCCAATTCTATTAATAAAATACAAGTAAAACCTTCTTGATGAAACAAATCTTGTAAAAAATGTATAAAAGATCTGCACGTGTTGCTGCTCGCACAAGATCTTCTAAAGCAACTTTGAGAAAACATCCATAGACACACTGAGGTATGGAGTGGACCCCTAACTATTGATGGAACTACAATGACTACAGCTGCCTCTTGCCTTGGACCACTGGGCAAATCCTATATACTGTTGGTGGAATGCTACATACCTTGTCATTAAAGTATACGGAAAAGGGATAAATGGAAAGCTTGACTTGATCTAAACCACTGGTAATTCCTTGGGGCACATCCCAGTCCGTCGTTACTTTGCACACCATGCCACCTCAGTGTGGACCCAGCCATAAGCAAATCAGTCTTGACCCTGCTACAATGGGAACAATATGGACCGAACTGCCAGGCCAGGTCTTCCGTGAACCAGAATACAAGCAACCCAGGACTGCCTTTACTCTAGTTAGGGATTATCAGCCAGATATGGCTAGCTTCCAATGGCACAGTAAGAACGGGACCCACGTCTATGCTTACTAGTCCAACTTAGGGAGACTCACTAAAGTATGCAAAAGACTGATGGATGGAATGCTTGAAATAATGTCAGCCACTGGTAATTACTCAGGGCCGCATCCCAGTCCATTGTTATTTAGCATACTGTGTGACTCTCAATTACTGAGTAGCTAAGTTCAGCTCCTCTCAACCCTCTGGAAGCACGATATGATTTGTTCTCTAACTTCATGTCTCTGCAACAACACTGCTCCTAAACCTCTCCCAGTAACATCCATTACTGCTATAGCCGCTTCCAAATACAAATTCTTTCATGTTGGGAGCATGAGCTAGTTCCTCTTTTAAGAAATCACATTATTTTTGACATTGTTCACTCCATACAAATTCCACATTTGTTTTGCACAATTTTCTCAATCGGATTTGTACGAGCTATGGGGTGTGTACCTACTGTAAAATTCCTTAATTCCAAAAAAGGACAACACCCCTTCTTTAGTCCCCAGGTTGGCTAAAGTTCAAATGAACATAATTAGTTCTTTCTTTGGTTTAACTCCTCTGTTTTCACACAGAATAACCTAGGGAAGAAATCTCCTCCTCACCAAACTTGCATTTGTCGACTTTCAGAGTTATATCTGCTCCCTCCAACTGCTTCATCACAACGTGCACCCTGGGAGTATGCTCTACCCATGAGATGTATAGATGAACACGTTATCTTGGAAGCACTTTATTTCTACCAGGTCCCCTAATAGATTGGGTATTAGCCTTTAAAGAAACTGAAGCAGTCGAGGCTAATCCAAACAGCATTCTAGGGAACTGGTAAGAACCCATGGATATGATGAATGCTGTAAACTCTAGAGAATTTTCATATAATCTCATTTTAATAATCTAAAGTGGTGAACAACTTGGCATCCAAAATATTTGACTATATTTCTATTAGAGCATAACCTGATGTTTCCAGTGGGCTTACAGGTTACCACCACAGGCGCTAACCTTTCATGAGCCTCTGCAGGTACTATGATACCCTTTTCGCAAAATATGGGCAATTCCTTTTTAACTGCTTCTAACAACAGGTTAAATGATATTCTCCTTACATTTGTACTACTGGAGTTGCTCCTTTCTGCAATCTGATGTGGTGGTTATAATTTCTGAGACACCCCAGCTTTGTGCTGAACACCTAGGAAATAACTTTGGAAAATCCAAATAACCACTCTCTATTTGACTCACATACACTTGATGCTAAGCTTTAGGATGAAGAAATACCCTTCATAGTTACGTGACCTTACCCTCCACAAAAGCCCTCTAAAAACTTTGAGAGCATGAAAAAAAGAAGGTTTTTCAAGTGACCTTCATACTCACCTGGATAAATATCCATCTTCTTCAAGTCTATCAAACCATCAAAGTGCTGTTTTATACTTGCATCAAAACAATGGTCAGTCTAGAACATAAGTTAAACAAAAGTGCTCCTTCATAATCAAAGATGTTCACTTTGCACAGGGACTGCCTTTGCAACCGCCCCCAATATGAAGAACCATACCTACACACTTCCTTAACACCTCTTTTAATTTATTCCCTCTCCTTTAATAATTTTCAAAATCACCAATATAGCAAATTACTTTCACAACCGGACAGTCTTTAAAATTGGCCGTGTGCCCATGCACCCCACAACAAAAACATATACCATTCAAAACAGAGGAAAGCTTAAGGACATTTTCCACTTTCCTCATTCCCACCGAGATTACACTCACCTCTGTTTTCAAGTCCAGATCACATCCCAATTCCTCCACATACTTGAACATGTGCTCCACACGTTTTACAGTAGCAACAACTCTGCATACAGAAGACTCGTCTTTAAGCAACAGCTTCTTCTTAATGTTGCCTTACTGGCAGTGTAGTCCAAATTAATCTCTTATTCACTCCTTGGAAAGAGTGCCAAATTTACATGATTCTGAGAGTTTCCGGAGTGCTGTGATATATTTTTAACAGTTTCCTCTTCTTTCTGTGCTTTTTTGTCAAAATGAAATCATTCTTGGATTGTACTAACTTTTGGGAATGATGTAAGTCCAGTTCCTCAACAGCAACCTCAAACTCATTCAATCCCTGTCCAACTTCTTGGGCAAGATCTGGCAGGTTTTCCAAAACGTCTTGCCATTCTGCTACTAGACAGTGTGTAGGTAAAGCAAGTTTTCTTTCTACTCCTAGATGGCCCACACACCAGCATAATTGGAAAAAAGTTCTTCCATTTACTCCAATTGAATACTGGTTCACCTCGATGAGAAAGACAGAAAGGTTGCGGTGATACGTTTTGCATATCTGTCTCCAGTCTCATATATATTCGTGAACACCAGTCACAACTTAATGACTCCTAAGTATGAGGAGTCAGAATATTAATACATTGTATGATTAATTGTATTCAACAGTATTGTGAATTTACATAAATTAAGCGGTTGGCTATTAAAATAAAATATTCAAGACAAATGTAACACTTTATGGAGATCCTCTGCCCTTCAAACCACAGTGCAGTAACACACTGTGGGGCAATAGGCCATCCGTAGTTATATAAACAAGCCACTAACAGAATGAAACGTTTACCCAGACAAAACTCACTACAGGATCAGAATATTATTCAGTTCCAGTTTACTTCTTATTTGTGTTTCTTCAAGCCGACAACTTTTCTGTCATTTTGTTTTCAAAACCTTTAATGCATCTCACAAAGTTGCTGCTATAGTGACACCTTCATGCATTGTATAAGGACAAGGTGCTCAGTAAGTCTGTTTGATGCACGTAGGTGACCCCTTCATTCAGTGATGCGAATGGGTCATGCACCAAAATGCCCGAAAAACCGGCCTGTGCCTGGAAGACAAAGTCGTTGATGCTGGAGCTTATGATCTTTGTGTTCCAGTTCCGCCACTAAATTTTGCACAGAGACGTGCAGGCAGTGCCGGTGAGCAGCCTTTACAACGCGGGCATTACAACGCGCTGCCATTACTACGCTGCTTTTACAACGCAAGTCATTTCAACGACTTGCACTGGAGGGCGCTGTTGGAAAAGGAATAGTTTAATTTTCTATTCCAACACCTTCCCTACTGTAACGTGGGCTGGAGTTGGAATAGAAAATTAAACTATTCCACTATTCAGCGCTTACAGCGCAAGTCGTTGTAACGACTTACGTTGTAAAAACAGCGTTGTAATGGCACGCGTGGTAATAGCCCACGTTGTAGTGTCATACAACGGAAGTGTCAGTCTGTGTGGCTGAACGCTGTGCAATTGACGCTTCTTGAAGCTGATTTGTGTGTTCCATTGACGTTTTCATGGTAGTTTAAAGAAGCGCGAGCCGGCCGCCCCATTATTACTGGATTCCACTTCTTCGAAACAAGTCTAACTCCAGGCCAGGGTACTGTACATCAGTACATACCATGTAATATGTCTCTGACTTCTACCATCCATTACTGAACATCACCCAACAACAGCTTCACAGTCAACTGCCCCTCCAGAATCCTTTGCACAACACTAGAACTGATTACAACCTCAAACTCTCATGCCTATCTACCACATTGATACTCGCAAACATTTTCCCAAGGGCCAAAAAGTTTGGTCTGTGGTGTGACTGGGGCCCGCAGGGTAGCGGTCGGGTGGCTGGTATGTAAGGTGGGCATAGTGGATGCCACGTATGTACATATAGTGACTGAATTGCACAATGTGAAACTAGAAAACCTAGTACAAATCCTGGCTTCCCCACCTGCCTAAATTGTGTGATCCCTGGTTTTATTTCACGTTCCATTCATTTTCTTCATTAACACATATATGAGGACCTAGAGATACAATGCTTCAGGATATGCTCTGTAGAAAACATTCTCTTGTGTTTGAGTTATTAAACTATAGAGTTGCCCATGTATAAAAAAAAGAACAGGCCACCCAGAGAGTGCTCATAACAACTGAGGTACCTCTTAGTTCACTATTGGCCATGCTGTCAGGGTTGATGTTAGTAAATGTCTGTTTGAAACGTATCACTGAAAAAACCCTTGTCAATGCCCTGATATAATCTGATGTACTACATTGAAAAGGCTCTGCATGTAAATGAAATACACTTTTTGAATTTTGAAGAGACTATCATATTTTTGCACGTTTGTTGCAAGATGTCTTTAAAAATGTAAATGTTCTTAATGTTATGAAGGCAGGACACTCTACTTCCTTTCTTTCTCTCTAGTTGACCTGTAAATAAATGCTTGCCCATTTAATACATTTCTGAATGTTATTGCTGAGTAGAGACAGCAGCCCAGTGCTGCTTGCTGTTGAGCACAGGGCCGCATGTAAAGGACAAGGGGGCTGCAGGCGGCTCCCAGGCCGAACTTTGAGTATTACTGACCTACCATATCAGTACTCTTTTCTTACTTGCTAAGGCAGAGAGCTGTTCTAAAAAATAAAATTAAAATCTAATCAAATGGATGGTGTGCTCACTGCCAATGCTACCCAATACTCCTTAGGTGGCTGGGATGCTGGTCATTGTCATACTGTTCATAACACTAAAACTGCTAAGAGCCTCAGTCTCCCTTAAGTCTATGAACCACATCAATACTGTTCTCTTACCTGCAATGGGACCTAGGGGGACCTCGGCGCGAGCCGGTGTCCCCCTGGGAGAGTTTGCGCGGTGGAACAATCCACTTAGCGCTATTGGTGGAGGGATAGGAAGGGCGGGATTAGGAGGGTTTGGTGTAGCTCTGGGACGGGAGTGACGTCATTCAGGAGGCCGTCGTTTGAGCTTGCTGCATCGTTTGTGGCGTCGCAGGATTTTGCGTCAGGAGAGACGTTTCCTTTGGTCTCCATGGAAGGTGACCGTGTCGTTAGGGACGCTGTGAGGGCACTGTTGGAGGCGGGGTGAGCTGACCTCCTTCGTCCTGGTGCCCCGGTGCACTTCGTGGCGGTCGGCTCCAAGCGCCCGAGGCGGTCGGCGGCACAAGGTTTGAGTCGGGCGGTGGCGGCTTGTATGCCTTCTTCGAGCCGCGCACAGCCGACGTTGCTTACTATTCCTAATACCTCAGTTCTTACACGCAGAGCACCCCCCTCAGGGAGGAGCGCTCATGTGAAACAAACAAAGCCTTGCTCCTTATCTTTACCGGCCCTGTCACAGAGGCGGCTTGGGGCCTTGGGGTCTCAACGTATAGGACGGCCCGGTAGGAGAGCAGCAAGAGAGGCAGTGGGGGTTTTCAGAGTGTGCCGGCTCCCTCACGTATTTTAGTGGTGAGGGGGAGTTTAGAGTGTGCAAGGCAGCCTGTTGTGCACACAGAGGGTGTTTTTCTACAGGAAAATGCGGATTTGACAGGAGACTTGCCTCAGAACTGTTTTACTATTACAAGAGGTGTGCCTGTGATTAATATAGCCCCTCCTGTCACGGATGTTGGACGCTGTGCTGCTCTAGTGAATTACCCTACGGATAGCGATGGAGAGGAAGAGGATGCAATTGAGGTGGCACGGGGTTTGTCTTCGCTCTCTGCTGAGTCTGATTTGCATGTGGGCGGGGGGGCCACTAAGGGTGCGACAAGTTTTGAGGCTGCACTCACTCCCAGGCCTTGGGCCCACCCAGAGCAAAATCTACTTTGGAACATACTCCAGTGGCTTTTACTGCGCAGATGGTTTTTCCGGACTCTGTTGAGGGGGGTAATGTAATTTTGGATCAGGAGGTGGAGGTTTGGCCTTGGGCAGACATTGTTTCTATTTTCCCAGAATCTCGCCCCCCACCCTGTCACCCTCAGGTTGATTTTGATTCTTCGTTTGGGCCTCAGCGTGGACAATGGGTATGGGTGGAACATTCAGATATTTCGGCGACGGAGGCTGTAAATTCTATCCAGGATCCTCGTCAGGGTAAGTTGACAGCGACTTCTGGCAGGAGCGACAAGAAGTTTGTAGCGGACCCAGCCCATAGGTCAGTGTCTAGTGAATATGGTTCAGCTTATGCGAAGCAAAGTGCGGCTTTTGGTAGGTCTTCTTAGTCTCGAGGCGGATCCAGTGCGGATTTGGAGTCATCGGCCGGGCTCTCTCAGCGGAGACCTGTGACCTCTTTGACAGATTATGATGGTGGTGTTGGGGTTGGTGCAATGCCGAGCACGAGTGCTAATGATTGAAATTTACCTATGGTTCAAGGTGTTACAGATTATAGGGATGATAATACTTATGAGGTTTTTTTTTGGAAGGTTCAGAGAATAACGCGGCTCCTGCAGTCTCTAATCAGGAGTTAATGGGTGGGGGTCGGGGTGCAATCACTTCTAGTTTTTTACAGAGATCAATAGCAGATTTCTCCGTGGATCAAGATCAGCGCGGCGGACATCATGGTTGGGATGATCCTCAGGAGTTACAGAAGCGTGCTGCACAGCTTACGTCAGGTAGGCCTAATTGGTGGGCTGCTTGGTCACGACCTTTGGCGAGCGACAATACTGTTGTCTCGGGGGGAGATGTTGTTGGGATTTCAAATCAACCCTCGGGCGGGGTAAAACCAACGGGTGTAGTTTTGTTCCCAATTTGACCCCTGTTTCGGGTAACGTTACAGGGAAAAATACTTTGTGTGAAGCCAGTCAAACGCCTGCTAAGAGCGTCCCTAATACTAGTCAGGTTTTGGGTACTAGCAATGTTCGGACAAAACTTCGTTATATGGGTCTAGCTATGCCTCTGGGTATGCATCTTTCTGAGAAAACTAAACAAAAAATTTGGAAACATGAATTTGTTGATGTATTTAAATTGCTATATAGAGACATTCAAGCCAGAGAGGGTTCCAAGGAGGAAGAATGGGAATTATCTAGACGCCCCAAAGTGCCCAAGAATATTGAAAATTGGACGGCTGCCTTTTTAATTTATGCCAGCGTGTATTGTGAGTGGCATCCAGAAAGGGCGGTAGCCATGTTTAAATATATAGATATTATTCGTAGAGCACATTTGCAGGTTGGTGGTTATGCTTGGCTCAATTATGATGAAGAATTTAGGGCCAGAGTCAGCATTTTCAATAAAGAACCCTGGGGGGATGTGGACCAGGAACTTTGGTTACAATGGATGTCATCTAATCAGATGCCCGCAACGATACATACTGCTTGCGGTTTGCCTATAACTTTTCTGCCCTTTCTGCAGCGTCCCGCCCAAATGGGGGCGGGGTACTGGGTAGGGCCCAATTGCCTGCAGCAGGTGCATGTTAGAATTTCAACCGGGGAGTCTGTACCAGACAGTTTTGCAGAGTTAAACATGAATGTTCGCAATGTGGAGGTAGGCATGCCATTACCCAATGTTTTCCGAACAACAACTTTGGGGATTAAGGGAGGGCTCAGAGAGGTAGAGGAAACTTTCAACAAGTTGTTCCAAAAGGCTCCTACCCCAGTGAACTTGCAGGCTATGTCGGTATGGTTGGAGAAGTATCCTGATGCAGAGGCTGCCTCTAAACTATTTTGGGGTTTTACGGTGTGATTCAGGATAGGTTATCAAGGGCCATGCTGTCCTCGTTGGGCTGATAACTTAAAGTCTGCCAAAGAGTTGCCTCACGTGGTGTAGATGAAACTGGACAAGGAATTACAAGCTGGAAGGATAGTGGGCCCATTTAGTCAGTGTCTTTTACCTAACTTGATTGTGTCTCCTCTGGGGATAGTTCCCAAGAAGGTGGCAGGTGAGTTCAGGCTCCTACATCATTTGTAATGGCCGTAGGGACAATCAATTAATGATTTTATTTCATCTACTGACGCCAATGTTTCTTATACTTCTGTGGATGACGCTTTACGATTGGTACGTTTGGCTGGGACTGGTGCGCAGTTGGCTAAATGTGATGTGCAATCTGCCTTTCGTTTGTTACCTATTCACCCATCGGACTTTGAGCTTCTCTGCATGTTCTTTGATGGTGCATTTTATGTTGATAGAGTGCTACCTATGGGCTGTTCGATTTCTTGTGCCCTGTTTGAAACCTTTAGTACCTTTCTGCAGTGGTGTTTGGTGCAAAAAAGTGGGCACACTTCTGTGTGTCATTATTTGGACGATTTCATGTTCATCGGTCAGGCAAAATTGAATCAATGTCACAGAGTTTTAAACTGTTTCCAGAATATGACAAAAGATTTTGGTGTGCCATTGGCTCCTGAAAAGACAGAGGGTCCATCTACCACGCTTACCTTTTTGGGCATTGAGATTGACACCGAAGCAATGATGGCTTGTTTACCAGCTGCTAAGGTGGAAGAAATTAAATCTTTTTTACTTGAAGTCCTGGGCAGACACAAAATTGAACTCAGATAGGTGCAACGTTTGCTAGGTTATTTGAATTTCGCTTGTAGGGCAGTTCGGGCTGGGAGAAAGTTTTGCAGGAGACTAGGCATGGCTATGGCAGGAGCTTTTCTTCCTCATCATAGGATGTGACTTACTAAAGCCATCAAAGATGATCTGTTGATTTGGCTACAGTTTCTGGAAGGCTTTAACGGTGTTTCCATATTCTTTGTCGAAGACAATACGATCTAGCAGATCAAAATATTTTCAGACACGTCAGGAGCTCATGGTTTTGGCCTTTTTTGGGAAGGACGTTGGTGTGCAGGGAGATGGCCTCAACAGAGGGTTCAGCAAGGACGCAGTATTGCTTTCTTTGAGTTCTTTCCTCTCCTGGCAGCCTTACGGGTTTGGGGTGAGGATTTCAGAGATCGGTGTGTTTTGTTTCACATTGATATTATGTCAGTGGTGGATCTGGTCACTAAACAAAGAGCGAGAGATGTGCGTGTTTTGCATCTGTTGAGATCTTTCATGTTGCAGAGCCTCAGATTAAATATTGTTTTTAAAGCACGTCACATTCCTGGTGTTAATAATACAATCGCAGATGCTTTATCTCGCTTTAATGGGCAGAAATTTCGCTCTTTGGCGCCAGGGGCGGACAGCTGCAAAACTGCGATTCCTCAAGACATCTGGGGGATTGAGGATCATCGAGCTGGTTGAACAATCTATTGCTCCTTCCACCAGACGCAGTTATCTCCAGGCTTGGTCTGAGTTTTTAAGTTATGCTACATCCCAAAATCTGTCCGGTTTCTCTCTATGTCACGAAGAGTTCTTATTACAGTTTGTTTTGTCTTTGATGGACAGGGGTTTATCACACACTACCATTGCGGGCAAAATTTCTGGGATTTCTTTTTATGGTCAATTGTTTTTTGGTTTAGATTTAGGAGGTGGGGTTTTGTTATGTTGTTATGTCGTATGTTAAAAGGTTTTCAGTAGAGCGAGGGCGCATTCCTTGCCTTTGCGTGAGCCTATTACTTTTTACACTTTTGCAGAAGTTGTTGGTTCATTTGCCAAGTTGTTGTTATAATGGGTGGGAGGTTTTGCGTTTCCGACTTTGTATGATATGGTTGTTTTTTGGGGCATTTAGAGTGTCCGAATTACTGGGTTTACGGGGGCAATTGGGCATACAGACTAGTGACATTTATTTTCAACGGGGGTCCTTGAGGATTTGGTTGCGTAAATCGAAAACTGATCAATTGGGAAAGGGGGCATGGATTCATTTGAAAGGGAGTGGTGTTCTGGGTTGTTGTCCTCTGGGCGAATGGGAATCTTTCTTGAATTCACCTGATTTCTGTCATGGGGTGATATTCTGTCATAACAATGGGGATAGTATTACCTGTTTTTAGTTGTTAGCTGTGTTAAGGAAGGCTTTGTCTTTGGCGCGAGAAAACCCTTTGTTATTTGGGACACACTCTTTCAGAATTGGAGCTGCTACTGAGGCGTCCAGGTTGGGTTGGGGGTGGGAGGAGATCCAAAGGATCGGTAGATGGAAATCAGATTGTTGCTCTCGTTATGTCTGAAACTGGCTGTATATGTTATTCTGGTAAGTATGCACGCCTAATTCTGTTTTTCTCGCCTTAGGTCGAGTTAATTCTCTGCCACGGAAAATGCGGACCTGGATTATAGGACACTCATTTGTCAAATGGACAGCTACATTTGCAGAGCAGCAGACTTGTGGCAGAGCTCTAGGCCTTCACAGCAAGGGTCATTAAGTCTTTTGGAAGGGAGTTGGTGGGGTGAAATGGGGGGATTTATTTCCTTTGCTTTAAAAATTGTCACGGGAGAGGGGTTTTCCAGATTTATTAATTATTCATTTAGGTGAAAACGATCTTGTTCAGTTATCTGGTTTAACACGGATGAAATTGGATCTAGCAGTCATAAAGGACAACTGGTCGAATACCTCAGTGGTTTGGACAGAATTCGTTTATGGTCATCACTGAAGGGGGGCTCGCAACCATACGGCTATGGAGAAAGCTCGCAGAAAACTCAATAGAGCGATGAAAACTTTCTGTCCTGCTATGGGTATCAAAGTATTGTCTCACGTGCACATTACATGGTATTGAACAACATCTCTTTCGAGCAGATGGGGTGCATCTTTCTCAGATGGGGCAAGCTTACTATTTGATGGAATTAAGAGATTTGCTGGCGGGTTTTTGGGGTGAAAACCTATGGTGCGATAGCAATAGTAAATAGTTTTAAGATTTTTTTTTCACATTTTGGGGTGGGGCCAGGAAAACTCTCAGGTTTTCCTGGGTGGCGCTTTTTTGGGGGTATGAATAGTCTAGAGCTGGCTTATCCTTTCCCTCTGGGGTGGGAGGAGGGTAGACGGAAAAATGGTCATGGAAATATAATGAGGAGAGAAAGAAAAATGTTGGGATTGTAAAGGATTGGGGAATTTTATTGATAAGTATTGTTGGGAATGTTTTGAGTATATATTCTTGATGAAATTGTTGGGGAAAATTTTGTTGATATGTTTCTTTCTCTCGTAACAAGTTTTGATTAAAGGATTAGCGGTTTTTACTGTCCTTAATAAAGTGACCTTTTTTGCTAAGTATATTATGGTGTGGGTTGTTCTGATTGCGCGAAGACAGGATGCTCTAACACATTTTTCCCAATGCAAGAGTTCTACTGAACCTCCTTAAATACATCCAGGTCCTGCATGGGATGCTGTACATCACACACGATCTCAGTCTTGTGATTTGTTGTTAAAAATAGCAGCCAGTTTTAGTCAGGATGGGTGCCGAAACATAAACCCTGCACCTCTTTCACTGTCTGTGCACCAAGGGCCCCTAACTCATATTGCAGCAAGATCCAGCTTTGTAAATCATGTGATCTGCTGCTCCTCCGCAGCAGCCGTTGTTGAAAGGTCAAATAAACGACCCCCTACTAATATGTTTCCTATTTCTTTATGCCTTAAAAAAACACAAAACGCCTTGTATTCCTACCGTCTATTATGAGCACACATATGCAAGCTCTCTTCCCACAGACTCATATGGGTATAATCTATCTCGCTGCATTCCTTGAAATTAAATCTAGGGTTCTGACTTTTAAGTATAAAAATAAATACCTTATATCCGCCTCCATGCGCCAAGAAAATCCTCTATCAACTGATATACATTGCTGGCCTTTGTACACCCATTGTTCTTCTTGAACCCAACCTACATGTTCTGAAGGAACGAATCCTCGTTACAGCATTAAGACATATCCATAACAACCCTTCTCAAGAGTCAAAGAGATCCAAACTACACTATTGCCCAGATGCATGAAAGGAAAATCTGGTCGCAAAGGGGCAGATTCTCAGAAACTGCCCGTTCGCGACCGGTATTTTTGCATTTGGGATGCATCATCGCAATTTCGCAAAGTCGTAAAAATCGCAGTTTTGCAAAAATCGCAATTTAAGTAATCTCTAAATTGAGATCCTTAAATTGCGATTATAGTTAAGGAATCCCAAATTGAGATTCCTCAAAGGCAATGCAACAAAGTAAAAAAATTAGCGATTTCGCTAATAGGGGGAGCAAATTACCATGAAGTTGAACTTCATGGTAATTTGCAAAAACTTTGAAAAATGCACTTTTGTGCATTTTTCAAAGTTTCATGCTGCACACACACATGCCCTAGTTGCTTACCTTTACGAGATTTAAGGGTAAAGGTAAGCCTATCGGACACTCTCAGGACCACATATGCGGGAAGCGTAATAGCGTGGTATCGAAATGACAACCAATCTCATCCAGTACTTGCGTCCAGTAAGTAGTAAGGGTAGGGCATTCCCACAACAGGTGTAATAGTGTGCCTTCTGCGTGACAAATCCCTCCAGAAAATAAGGGAACAGTTAGGGTCGCTCTTGTAGAGTCCGGAGGGTGTAAGATACTAGTACATCATAATCTTAGTGGCCGTCTCAATGCTAGATATATGAAGCGCTGAATGTCAGGCTCTGTAGTGAATATCTGCCCATTCTTTAGGGGTCAGAGTCCAACCGAGCTCAGCCTTGCATCGTCTTTGGCCCACTGACTTGACCACCTGTTCTGGGGGGCATAAGATGTGGTATAATTCTGTAATGAGTCACTTTGTGGATTGTTTCGAGAGGAACGAACGCTCATACTGAATGAGGGACCTCTCCGCTCCCGGACGAACCTGGGGTTGCATAACCCAATGTCGTATTTGCAAATAATGGTAGAGCTCTATTTCGGGTATGTTAAAGTCAGATTTCAAATCCTCGAAAGATTGAGGGCCCTCAATGTAAAAAAAATCCCCTATAGACCTGTGCCCTGCTTTGTCCCAATGACTAAATGCCTTCCAGTCAATGCCCAGAGAGAAGTTTGGATTTTCAGTAATAGGAGTGAGGGGTGATGGAAAAGTTGTCAGACCGTTGTGAGTGGCTGTAGCATCCCAAGCTTTCAATGTAGCTCGAGCCCCAGGAGAGCCATACAGCCCAGGGGGCCTAGAGGCTTTGCAAAGGAAGGGGATCTTCCAGAGAGACGTTTTTGATAGCAGGCGCTCCATAAAGAGCCAGCACTTCTCAGATTCCGGTTGGGCCCATTCTAGTAGGGTCAGCAGCTGTGTCGCTTTGTAATAGCAATCACGGTTGGGAATCCCCAGCCCCCCATCCTAATGGGATCTGAAGCTCAGGTCTCTATTTATTCACGGCCTCTTATCCGCCCAGACAAAGGTGATAAATTCGGACTGAAGCTGCTTCAAAACACCCGGGGAGGTTCAACTGGAATGATTTGAAAAAGGTATAAGACTTTGGGGAGGATGCTCATCTTGAGAGCTGCCACCCGACCCAGCCGCGAGAGATTAAATGGCAGCCATCTTTTGAGCTCCTGCCTTGTCTGTTGCAATAGCGGGGAGTAGTTCAAGGATATCGTCTCAGCGGTGGATAATGACAACATTACACCCAGGTACGGCATGGCTTTTTGATCCCAGTGAATAAGGCACGCTAGGGCCAAAGCAGCAGCAGTAGTAGTCTTCTTCAATGAGAAGCCCAACGCTTGGGACTTGGCCACGTTGACCTTATCCGGAGGCTGCCACAAATTCCTTTAACTCGGCCAAAAAAGCCGGAACTGAGGAGTGGGGGGACTCCAGTGTGGCGATGATATCATCCGTTTAAAGGCTGATAGTATTACGCTCTCCCCCAAAAAAGGACCCTTTTGATCTGCTGATTCTCCCAAACCCTCTGAGCTAACGGCTCCATGCAAAGAGCAAACAAAAGGGGGAGAGTGGACAGTGGACAGCCCTGTTGCGTGCCTCTGGTGATATGAAAGGGGTCAGAGGTGAAACCATTCACTCGAATTGTGTCTGAAGGGCGGTTATAGCCGCTAAACACCCATTTGCAAAAGCAGCTCCCAATCCCAAACCTCATCGGGAGAGTCTCCAAGAAGGGCCAATGGACCCTGTCAAACGCCTTTTCATCGTGTATTGATAGGAAGACGCGCTCCTCCGACTGACGGTGAGACTTATCCAAGAAATGCAGTAGGCTTCTGGTATTATCTCTACACTGCCTAGTTGCAACAAATCTGGCCTAATACGGGTCTATCAATCCCGGCATCATAGGTCTCAGTGTAGCCGCAAGAATTTCTGTGAAGATCTTAAAGTCAATGTTCAAGAGGGATATCAGCCTATAAGAGACGCAGTATCTGTTGTCTTTCCCAGGTTTGG
Organism: Lissotriton helveticus; assembly: GCF_964261635.1. NCBI lineage: Eukaryota > Metazoa > Chordata > Amphibia > Caudata > Salamandridae > Lissotriton > Lissotriton helveticus. The sequence continues at coordinate 1,873,786,984 of NC_136061.1, read as the reverse complement.
CAATACTGCCACTGACACTAAAAGCATCGTAGGCGGCATCTCTGTGGTGTTGTCGATAGTATTAAAAAACCGAGTCAGTATTGGGGCTAAGATTGAACAAATAGTTTTATAAAAAATGGCAGTAAATCCATCTGGACAGGGGAATTAAGATGCTTGAGTCGTGCTATGGCCGAAATAACCTCTTCGGTTCTAATGGGGCTGTCTATAGCCGCCTCCTGGTCAGGTGCAACCTGGAGTGTGTTATGCCCTGGCAATACCTGGAGGGGTTCCGGTCAGGCAAGGGCTGAGCTGTATGTAGAGTTGCGTGGAAATCCCAGAATGTATTTGCTATATCCTCCTTCCATGTGATCTCCAGGTCCCCTTCAGTCAGGATGAGCAGGACTGTTGCTGCCTGTTGCTGTGCGTGCGTTTTATGAGCCAACAAGCGGCCGCATTTATCCCCTCCGGTATAAAATGTGTGCTTCAAGCGAGGTGCAGCGTATTCCGCTCTATCGAGGTTTAGGCTGGCCAGCTACGCCCTCGCTGCTTTTAGCTTCCTCCAAATTGGAGGACCCCCTGTCCTCTTATGAATCCCTTCTAATCCCAGTATTTGCTTAGAGTGTTCATCCCTCTTCTCCCTGTGTAACCTATTATCTGCAGCCGATGTAGCTATGAAGTCGCCCTGGGCTACTAATTTGAGGGTTTCCCAAAGAGACGATTGAGGTGTCCTGGGTGTCGTTGGTAACTAAAAAAGTCTTCCAGTGTTTTTGTGAGGCGTGTTACGACTTCAGGGTGGTGGAGGAGCGTGTCCCTAAGTCTGCAGGAGTGTGACGGTTAGAGATGGGGGAAACAGCAAAGTTGCACGCAGGGCTGAATTATCCGAGAGTGCTTGGGTTTTGATTGCCGAGTTCTGCGCTATCGGGGGGAGAGATCGAGTTGTTAGGAAGAAGTCCAGTCTTGCATATGTCCCCGGGCATGAGAGTAGAAAGTGTAGTCGAGTGTGTGGGGATGAAAATGCCACCACAGGTCCACCAGTCCCAAGTCGTGTAGCCACTGGTGGTTTGTATCAGAGAGAACCCCCATTTGTCCGTGCCTCTGTGTGGAACTGTGAAGCTGACTGTCGAACACAATATTCAAGTCGCCCCCTATAAACATTTGCTGATTGGGTGTAGATGTTAAGTCTCCTATCGCCTTATGTAAGAAAACCTCCTGACCCTCGTTAGGAGCATATATAGTAGCCAGTGTTAGTGTGTGTCCCCCTATGGTCACAGAGTGCGCTAGGAGCCTCCCTTCAATCTCCAATACTCTGGGTCCCACCCTCCCAGGGAATGTATGCGCAACAAGGATGGCAACCCAGCCTTCTTGGAGGGAAGGGAGGAGAAGTATTGTTGTGGGAAGGCCTTAGAGCACATCCTATGGGTATCGCTGGACAGCAAGTGGGTCTCTTGTGGTAAACCGATATGAGCCTCTGAATTTTCCAACTAAGACAGGATAGCTCTACATCTAACAGGGTTGCTAAGCCCTTCCATGTTCAACATCAGGATTGTGACACTCATCTACGTGGGGGGGGGGGAACGCTACGCGCTGCAGGTGCATAAGAGCCAATCTAACCATTGCTATCTTGACCCCAAAATATCCTGGACAGAATGCCAATAACGTAAAAGGGTTACTACCCTGGGCACAAGTTGAGAGAGACTCAACTGGAGAGAGGAGACCCCAAAAATAAAAAAATTAAAAAACTCAAAACAAACGAAAGCATAAACACAATACAAAGAATCAGAGTCAGTGTCCAGAGAATCCTGCTCTTAGAAAAGAGAGAGAGGGGTACCTGTGGCCCGTGGCTCCTCGCTCCCACCTGGTAAGGCCCGTGAAAAAATTGTCAACACCATCGGCATGGGGCGAGGGTGCACCTTCAAAATACCAGAATGCAGTTGGTGTGAAATCCACCTCACTCTGAAGATGCCCCTGCAAGGGATGATAGCACTGCTTGCTGCTCTTTGGCCATAGAGTCCGGATCAGGATGCACCGCTGAACTTGGGGGCTTAATGGTGGTCCATCCATGGCCGCTTCAGCATCTGCGAGGACGGGAGTTCTGGCTGGACTGGTCTGGCGCGGGTTCGTCAATGCCCAAAAGTTTATAGGCCGCTGGGAGTGAACTGATTTGTCTCAGTTTCCCCTTGTAGGAAAAGATCAACCTGAAAGGGTGCCCCCAAGAGTATTTTAAGCCAGACTCCCAAAGATGGAGTGTGATCGGCCAGAAGGACTTGTGTTTGAGCAAAGTGGAGGCAGCCAGGTCCTGGAATAGTGTGGGTTTCTGCCCCTGGTATGTAAAGTCTGGGTGTCGCTGAGACTTGCAGAGGATCCTCTCCTTTAGCTGATAGTCATAGACACAGGTCAAGATTCCGCCGGGGGTGCAGGGGCCGCTCTCCGAGGACCCACCTTGTGAGTGCAATCCAGTTTGACCGCGAATTCTGAGGATTCTCCAAGGATGGAGCGGAAAAGGCCCGCCACCAGCACCTCGATATCGCCTTCACCGTCATCGTGCACCATACCTCGGATGCTGATGTTGTTCCACCGGAACCTATTTTCTAAGTCCAGGTTCTGTTCTTGCAGCCAGAGACTTCTTGTTGGATGTTCTCAAATTCCTCATTCCGTCCAGTTTCGTGCTCCTCCTGCATGTGAACTCGCTCTTCCAGGTCTGCCAGCAGTTCACGTTTCATTGTGGATAGGTCATCTCGGAGAGAGGAAAAAAGGGACTCCAGGAGGGATCGACTGACCGGGGCCTCCGGACTTTCACTCCCCTCCATCTCATCTGCGCACCGCAGTCCCGGCTGACTTTCGGACTGTTGAGTTGATTTGAGCAAGAGGTCTTTTACGGACCTGTCCTTCCTGCTCTTGGGGGCAGCCATGAATGCTGTATGTGCTGGGCCCGCCGTCGAGGAGAGGGCAAGGTGTACAAGGGGTAGGAACTGAAAGGCATTATCACAGCCACAGGGTCTTTGCCATACGCCCCCCTGCTCAAGCCCTTTGCATTCACCTCGTTTTCAGCACCATGGGCGGGAATGTGGTGGATATCAGAGGCCTGCTGCTGAGGCCTTATTGTCCCAACACTATCGGGATGTCGCTGTTTTCATAGCAAGACCACCTGGAAATTTGTTTATCCACCCTGGGAAAGCCACTGCTGACAAGGAGTGCTGGAGTCAGTAGCAGAGACCCTTGGTACCTCTGGAAAAAGGCCGGCAGGTGGAGGGGCACTGCCACGTCCCCCGACTGGGAACGGTCGTGCCTGAAAAAGTCTCTATGTCCGGGCCAGGCCTCAAAACTGTTGCGCCCGTTGGAGCTCTTCTTCCGATCCCCAAATATGCAACACCACCGGCTGCCTAGCCAGACCACCTGGCGATGCGCTGAGCCAATCGGAGTGCTCTGGCAGGCAGAGACTCCAGATGGCCTTCTAAGCCGGGCCGATGGACGGAGGGGCTCAGCTGAATGCCCCTACTGTGGACACTCTCACCTAATGGCTCATTTGTGTCCGGGCCGGGTCATCAAGCTTCATCGTTCAGACGTGCCTCGGTGTGCGCTCCTTCCCAACACCTACTCCGGGAGACGCACTGACGGGGGTTGGGAGGGCCGTCAAGCTGACATCACGAAACTCCCCAACAGGCCCTGCAGGTGAGAGGGTTGGAGAACCGCAGCCTTAAGGCCCGGTGGCGCAGGGTACGCCTAAGATCCCCGGGATTCACCTGCCTTGTCAAATACAGAGACACGGACTCTTCGTCTGGCGTAGAAGATGATATTTATTATCTGCAGCTAGTACAGTGGTCTTAGAAGTCGTCAGTACAACGAGGTTCAAAGAGACTGCCACTTAACTCCGTGGCGCCCAGGTTTATATATGGTAAAATACAATGCAAAATGCAATCATACGAGAGCAGGAGACATAAACAATGCCTTAAGCCCAAAGTAACTCAAGTTTCCCGGTTGCGTTTGTTACTCGACCCCTTAAGTAAAACATCGAGTGAATCCACACAATTCGGTTTACAAGCAGAGAAAACACAGCTGTATGTGTTAGAAGAATAGTCGTGAAACAGGAGAATACATGAGACATGTAGCGAAGGACAACAGATAAGATAACCTGGAGGAAAGAATGGTGTGAGCCAACAAATAGTCCGGACGGGGATTAATCAGCTCAGACAGGAATTAGTGTACTCGGCCAGACCCTGACACTCGTTAGTAAACATAAGCGAAGAAGCCACCTGACACGTGAATGCAGAAACGACAAAAACATCGCGTTCGCCGCACTGCCTGAGTGAGGGCAACACAAAATGGCGGCGATTACAAAATGGAGGCTGAGCACGAACGAATTCGTAATTTACAGAACCTCAGCCCTCCTTTTGCCATTACTCAGGCAAGAACAAACCAACTCATGCTAATCTGAGTCGGAATCAGCATCGATTATCATAAAGTCTTCAAGCTGTTGCTGCACCATCATCCTAATATTCTCTGTCCTCTGTGTTGCAGGACGTGGGACGCATAAGGTAGCCAGCAGGCCACACACTTCGGGACCACATTGGACATACAAACAACAAGAGAATATGATGGCCAAAATTGCTCCCAGAACGTCAAAATCTTCCATCCCCATGTTGACAATATTCTCCAAAACCATCCCATAAAAGACCAATCCCCTTCGTCCTGATGAATCGACTCGGAGATGGTATGCAATTTAGAAATGGCTTGATATACTGCCGGAGCGTCGTCTGGAATATAAATGCAGCAACTAGATCCGATCAATTTACAGACACCTCCTCGGTCTGCTAGGATCACATCTAACGCAATTCGCTTTTGCAACGTCATAAGACGATCAGCCTGAAGCTCTGCTGTAATGTTACCTATTGCGCCTGTAGTAACATTGATAGTGGTCTCGACCACTCGAACCAATTGCCTGATGTGTCTGCTGTTAATCATCGGACCCCAAAAGGGGAGGAATCCTTTAAGGAAATCCCCTCCTTCTTGGGCTGCCGTGTCCTTGGTGTCAAATATACCTCGGCTATATCTGCTTCTGTGGTGGTCTGACGGAGCCGAATATGTAGGGGGAAGAAAGAAAGCTACATAACAGGTTCCAGAAAAGTTGGAAGGGAGCCAGGTGTAAGCTCTATCTTTACAGACAAAATAGGTTCCTTGAGATGGAACCAATGGAGGGAAGTCAGAGGACGAGAAAATGTAAGTGTGTAAACAACTCTGCTTATTGTCAGCTTTCTTACTGTTGACTTGGATACAAAGATTACCTTGATGGGGTACAGTCCATACAAGAGAGGACTCCCCCTTTTTAGTTTTGTCACCATGGCTCGAAACATAGTGGGTGACATTCCATCCATCGTAAGCTCTCTTCTCATCTAACGGAATTTTGCCCTTTTCTACAATCTTAGCCATCACCACTATACCTTTTATCAAAGAACTGTGGCTGAAATCCAATCCATTCCCTGAGGTTTTTACAGGATTTCTAAGCTTGTTGTGGTATGCTCCGAAAACATAGTCAGATAGGCCCAAGCCGAACCTTCATATGAGAAAGGGAGGACCAAATAAGGCATTCCCTTCTGTGTATTATGTGGCATAAGACCGCTCACCCAACAGTCAGTCATATTGATGGCCAACTGGTGTTGGTGCAACAACTGAATGAATGTATTATTCATGTATTCAACTCTCCTTATCTGTTCATGAGGGGGTAAAGCATGCATTTTATGTGAAAAGACAGAAAGACGAGAGGGCAAAGAAATTGTAGAGTTAGCATCATCTTTTGGGTGTAGAACATGGATAACCCAACCTATGCAAGCTAATAAAACACACAAAAACATAAAAATACACAAAGTTACGCCAAATCAACTACGCAATGATTTGCAATATTTCAATCTCATTTCTTGTTTCCTATTTTCCCTACCTATGGTTGTTGTACCATCCATCTTTATCTTAAATAATGTCGCTCACGGCAATCTTCTTCAATCACTCAGCTATGTACTTCTGTAGATCCTGAGGCGCTAGCCACTTACTAAAAGAACAAAAATCAGGTTACAGTCTGAGTCTCCTACGGTGACCCTGCGACGGAGACGGATGGCACATCTAATACTAAATATCACACAAAAACAAGGAGGCAAGAGATCTGTTCATTTAAAAAAAAAAAAATGTCTTTGAGTAACAAAGAGAAAAGTGTTCAAAATATTCAATTCTTCTGGTCAGCTCTCGACCTTATGTTGTAGCGAGTTTTGCTCGGCACTGTCTGGTCCTTAAACAATATTTTTGGATCCATAGTGTCTATCCGAAGGTGTGCAGGCACAGCGGCTTGAAGAATGTCGTCATCTGCTTTCTCAGACTGAGTTCCATACATTTGAGCATCGCTGAAGGGCACAAAACAAGGGACTGCTGCAGTATCCGATTCTCTTATACCACTGCGAATCCACTGGTCAAAGGGTAATGGCAATGGCACTTTCTTACAGTGCAAGCCATGCACCCAATTTCGCTTGCCGACCTCTTTCACACCCGTGCGGGTGACGAGCAAAACTTGCGTAGGCGTAGACCAACGAGGCTCCAAGTTCTTAGTCCGTTGGAAGTTCTTAATGCAGACCCAGTCACCGGGCAGAATGGTGTGACCTGGGTCCGTGGAGGCCTCTGGCAAAGCACTTTATACCTGTTGACGAATAACACTTAATTTAGTAGTCAAATCATGCAAATAGCCAACTAGCAAAGGATATGGTATATCAGAATATTTCTTGAGGCGGGGGACACCCCAAACATTAGCTGGGCGTCCAAATACCACTTCATATGGGCTAAGTCCCATACGAGAGTGTACAGTAGTTCTGGTTGACAAGAGAGCTAGGGGCAAGGCATCTGGCCAAGCAAGACCCGTACTGGCTTGAATCTTGGCTAGTTTAAGTTTGAGTGTACCATTATAGCACTCTACCAAACCTGCTGACTGTGGATGGTTTGCGGCATGAAATTTTTGTCGGATCCCAAGACCAGAACATACTTTCTGCATAATTTGACCCACGAATTCACTGCCATTGTCACGCCAGACAATTCGCGGCAAACCAAATCTGGGGAAGAACTCTTTAAGTAACACCTTAGCAGTTGACAGATCGGTGTTATCTTTCAAGGGGTAGGCCTCTATCCATCGGGAAAAGGCACACACCACCACCAGAACATACTTAAGGTTGTTCCATCGATCCATATGAATGTAGTCAATCTGCAACACTTCAAAAGGATATGACGGGGGAGAAAAATTACCTGCCGGAGTTGGGGTACCCTTTCCTGGGTTATGCATTAGACAGACAATGCAATGCTTAACCACGTTCTCTGCACATTTTGGAATTCCCTCATTCTGCCATACAGGAGCCAAGAGCTTACAAATGCCTTTCGTACTGATGTGAGCTGGACCATGAGCCATAGTTACAACCGGCAATACATAAGCATCCGGTAGTAACCATCGCTGATGTTCTGACAATTCCCTCCAACAACCCGCCGAGTCTAACATTCCCGTACTTTCTTTCCACGTTCTTAATTCTGTCTCAGTTGCTTCTCCCTGAATCGTTTTCACACTCTCAATCGTGTCTTCACACATTCCAATTTCCCTAACCCAGTTTGCAGGACCTGCCACATACATTCGACTAGCTGTATCTCTAGCTGTAGCTCTTGCTACTTCGTCGGCAAACACATTTCCACGACCCACATCATCTGTAACTTTCTTGTGTGCGCTGCATTTTATGATTGCTATCTGTGCAGGTAAACTAAGTGACTCGAGAAGATCAGTCACTAACTGGCCATGCTGGATCTTTGTGCCGTGAGAGGTAAAGAATCCTCTCTCCCTCCATAACCTACCAAAACTATGTGCAATACCAAAAGCATACTGACTATCTGTAAACACATTCACTCTCTTTCCCTTCGACAACACACACGCTCTAGTCAAGGCTATCAATTCGGCTGCTTGGGCTGAATTATGTCCGATACGTGCTGTCTCAACAATTGTGCATAAGGTGGTAACAGCATAAGCAGAAGTAGTCTCTCCGTTAGGAAGCTTAAAACAGGAACCGTCTACCGATAGGATCCCATCCGGATCCTTGAGCGGAGTGTCCTTCAAATCAATTCTACCCTTTGTTTCTTCTTCCGTTCGGAGAAAACAATCATGCTTTTCCTGACCATCTTTCTCATCTGGCAGTGACAACAACGTAGCTGGATTTAACGTGTTACATCTTTTGATGTGTACATGACTCGCTAAAAGTGTCAGCTCGTATCCAGACAATCGAGCACTTGTAAGATGCTGTGTTCTGGTTCTGTTCAACAAGGTATCCACTGCATGTGGAACCATGACAATGAGTGTGTTATCCAACACTAATCCGGCAGATTGTCTGATAGAAGTTGCTGCAGCTGCTGTGGCTCTGAGACAACTGGGCAAAGCTTTAGCTACTGGGTCTAATGTAGCGGAGAAGTAGGCACATGGTCTCTGCTTATCTCCAAATAATTGTGTCAAAACTGACAATGCGCAACCCTCTCTCTCATGAACGTACAGTGTAAAGGATTTGCTATAATCTGGGGTACCCAACACTGGAGCAGAACATAGAGCAGCACGTAGGTCGACAAAGCTTTTCTGACATTCATCCGTCCAAGGGAGCGGATGTGTCATATCTTTCAGCGTCAATGCCAACAATGGTTTAGCCAGAAGTGAAAAATTAGGAATCCATTGTCTACAGTAGGAAGTGATACCCAAAAAGGCACGCACTTCTCTCTGTGTGGTGGGTACAGACATCTGTGAAATAGCGTTAATACGTTCTGGGGTCAATCGCCTTCCCTCCTACGACAAGAGATGACCTAAATAGGTAACCTCTTGGCGGGCATATTGCAACTTAGAGGGAGATACCTTATGATGTAAAGTAGACGAATGATGCAACAACGCAACAGTCACTTCCTTACACACCTCTTCCGTATCAGCAGCCACCAACAAATCATCCACATACTGAATGAGTGCAGCGCCAGAAGGCAAGGAAAAAGCATCCAGTTGTGACTTAAGAGCCTTGCTATAGATAGAGGGACTTTCACAATAGCCTTGGGGAGCTCTCTTAAATCTAAAACTTCGGCCACCGAGAGAGAAACCAAAGATATCCCTACTTTCTTCAGCAATAGGAATACTAAAGAAAGCATTCTTGAGGTCTATAACTGAAAACCAAACTGCTGAAGCAGGAATCATCGTCAACAAAGCTGTAATGTCCGGAACAACAGGAAACTGTGGCACAACAATTTTATTGACCTCCCAAAGGTCAATAACAAATCGATAGACAGGAGGTTGCGAAGGATCAGTTCTTTTAAGGATCGGAAGAATAGGACTGTTACAAATATTGCCTCTCGTCTCTTCAACCACACCTTTCTGAATGAAATCATCGACAATAGCCAGAAGTGCTCTCTCTCCTTCACTGGAGATACGGTATTGGGGAATGCGTGGCATCCTCACATTTTCTTTAATTTTGACAACATACGGTGGGATTGCAAGACAACCTGCGTCATTCGGGCCTGTAGCCCAAAGACTTTCAGGAAGAGAAAGCAACTCAGATGGGATTTCGTCTCGGGACAGATACACAGAAGATGTCATTTTCTTTCCCAATGTGAGATGCACACCAGAAGGGGAACAGTACAATGTTGCATGTAATCTTTTTAACAAATCCAAACCTAGCAGGTTCTCGCCGCAACCAGTTGTCAGAATAAGCGGAGCATTCAAATCATAGGGACCAATCGAAACAGGCAAGGGACAAGAAACCGGATTACGAACTGGGGCGCCAGAAAATCCTACAGAAGTATTTATTAAGCCAGACAAAGGTGCCCCAGGGAGTTTAGTATGCATGATAGAACTTCTCATCGCACCAGTATCCAAAAGAAACGGTTCCGAAACACCCATAGTATTGATCGTGAATTATGGCCCATTTTGATCTACTGGAATCGACACAACTCCTCACTTCGTCCATGGCTGTCCTATTCGTTCTGAAAATCATCAACCCTGTCTTCACAATAATCGTCATTATAATACTGCGCGGACTGAACTCTCTGTTGTTCAAAATAATTTGTAGTAGATGGAACAGTAGAACGCTGTTCCTGAGAGGGCACACCTCGTCCTCTACCTCTAGATCCTGGCTGAGAATTTCCACGTCCTCGTGGAGCAGACATCCCATTATTACGCTGTAATAAGACCGGACAATTATTCTTGAAATGTCCCTCTTCTCTACAATACGCACTTTGATTAGGACCTAACGGAAGACGTGGCGTAAAGTACTCAGGTTTCTGAAACACCTTCTGAAACTGTGGGGGTTGAGAAAACTGAGGCTGTGCAGAACGCGGAGGATAAGCTTGCTGTAAAAGAATCTTGTTTCTCTTTCTCCTCCTTATCTCTATTCTCATAATACTGTGCAGTAGCCAGTATTTTAGCAGGGGAAGAGACAGCCCATGCACTCTCAGAACTCTTTAATTTATTTGACAATTCAGGAAGCAAGTTGTATACAAATTTGTCCACAAACAACCGCTGGCCACCCTCTGTACTCAAATCCTGACCACTATGATCAATAAACGTCTCTTCAAAACGGGTGAAGAAATCCGAAACACTTTCGTCTTTTCTTTTGCTTGCACGCGGCCAACTTATCCCAATTAACTCGTACCGCGGGCATCATAGTTTTCATCAATTCAATTATTCTGCCTGGTAGGGCCGTAATCAGATCGTCGGGTTTCGCACCACCCACTTGGCCTGCATCAGCGGCTCTAATAGCAGCCCATTCACCACCTAGTTCAGCATTATGATTTTCCCTACGAATCCGTGCCCATAGTGCTTGTGGAACAACATTCCCAAACAACATATCAATATCAGCCAAATTCATAATACAAGCGTAAACTTTTTGAGACAATTCCTTATAATATCCAGCCGGGTTTTTACGCGGATCCGGAAGAGTTTTTTTAAGCGCCAATACATCAGACCTTTAACCAGGGTTCGTGGACCCATATACGCTGGAAATGAGCAGGGACAGGAGGCGGACCAACTACTGCGTCCCTCCATATGGGAGGAACTTCACGCATCGGATAATTCTTAACGCCTTTGGTTTTGGCAGGACCAGTCTCGGAGAGGGATAAAGACAAAAACATTGTTCGAAACGCAATGAGTTTAGTCACCGCGTCTTCGACTCGTGGCCCTACAATAAAACCTTTATCAAAGTTGGCTTGCAACTTCAATAGCTCAGAAGGGACTATATCTAACTCCATATCTTCCAAACCTCTAATAAGAGTCTGACACATGACATTAAAAACATATCTCTGTGTGGGCTCCACCCATTGGTGAAAAGAACTCATAATGTCTTCTGTACTATAGTCTAGTCCTCTCTCAATCCATTTACGAGGGAGGGAACCCGAAACTACTTTCTCGTTCGTCATAGGAAGTTGACAACGAGACTGTCGTCTAGAGAAAGCTGGAGACAGATTCAAGGAACCGAGAAGAGGAGAAAAGTAATTGGAGACAGCATCAGCTAATCTCCTGTGCGACATAGGGGAATCCCTTGAGAGAATGGGAGGCAATACAGACACAGAAGGTAATGGAGACTGAAATGGAGCCGACTGAGGACAGGAGTGAGCATTTGTAGAGGTGGGGGCTGGATTGTAGAAGCAGAAACAGGCAGGGAAGCATTAATGGGCTGAACCGGTTGCTGAATAATCGGCAATTGAGCAACCACTGGTTGAGCAATAGGAGGGGGCAACAAAGGTGCAGTAGGATTTTGGGCATAAGGTGGAGGTGAATTCAATAAACAAGACATTAAAGAATCTTCTTCTAATTCCTTACTTTTATCTGAGGAGGAAGTAGGCAACACCGGATAGCATCTATCTATCGCCATGCGATGTTGACTTTCTGATATTTCATTCGCACCATCCGTTTCATTATTTTTAAACTGCTGAGCAGCCTCTATAATTGACATATTTTGTGCTTTTTTATCCTTTTCCGCTTGCTTAATTTCTTTCTGTTTGGCTTCCTTACGCCAAAGGCGAAAAGAGTCAAACATTGCCGGCCGGGCTTTTCGTCTAAACAAAATCGTTTCCAAATTATCTAGTATAGTAGAGACAAAACTACCATTTTGGGGCCATTTCAAAACTCCACTATTTTTCGTATATCGGACCCATGTCTCATTAAAGGTAACGGGACCAATACCATGTTTAGAATAGTGCTCATAAGTGGGAGTTCCAACTGGAGGAATCGGACATGAATCCTCCAACTGGGAATCCCTCGTACAACCTAAACAACAAATTCTTTTGAACTTACTTAACCCAGGCATCCTTACTTCTCTAGGCAATTTCACAAACAACAAGGGGTATAGATCAATAAAAAAACAGTACAAATGCACTTACCCCTTGGCTTCAGTTATTGCAATGACTGAATCAAAAACCCAAAAACAAAGCAAAACAAAGGATCGTGGGAGCGACCCACCAAATACTTAACTAAGGATCGTCCTACACCAGCGAAGGTCCGTCTATCGTCTCGCTTTACCAAACATCATCAGAAGGGTCCAAGGCAGGGCGACAGTCAGGGCAGCAGTCTTCAATAGCCGTCGGAAAGGAGTAGCCGCGCTGTCAAAGACCTTTGGTCCACTTACGACATACAGGGGTCGATCACGTGGTGCGCGTCCTCCAGAATTTTCTTGCGGGGCTTCTCATGACCCTCGGGCTTAACCGCTACCTCTGAAGCCGCCCCACATTGGGCGCCAGTTGGAGAACCGCAGCCTTAAGGCCCGGTGGCGCAGGGTACGCCTAAGATCCCCGGGATTCACCTGCCTTGTCAAATACAGAGACACAGACTCTTCGTCTGGCGTAGAAGATGATATTTATTAGCTGCAGCTAGTACATTGGTCTTAGAAGTCGTCAGTACAACGAGGTTCAAAGAGACTGCCACTTAACTCCGTGGCGCACAGGTTTATATATGGTACAATACAATGCAAAATGCAATCACACGAGAGCAGGAGACATAAACAAATGTTATAAACAATGCCTTAAGCCCAAAGTAACTCAAGTTTCCAGGTTGCGTTTGCTACTCGACCCCTTAAGTAAAACAGCGAGTGAATCCACACAATTCGGTTTACAAGCAGAGAAAACACAGCTGTATGTGTTAGAAGAATAGTCGTGAAACAGGAGAATACATGAGACATGTAGCGAAGGACAGCAGATAAGATAACCTGGAGGATAGAATGGTGTGAGCCAACAAATAGTCCGGACGGGGATTAATCAGCTCAGACAGGAATTAGTGTACTCGGCCAGACCCTGACACTCGTTAGTAAACATAAGGGAAGAAGCCACCTGACACGTGAATGCAGAAACGACAAAAACATCGCGCTCGCCGCGCTGCCTGAGTGAGGGCAACACAAAATGGAGGCTGAGCACGAATGAATTCGTAATTTACAGAACCTCAGGGTATGGCAGGTAGAGCGGCATTAGCAGAGTGCCACGGGGCCGCGGGCATGATGACTCCTCCACCACCAAGCTTGAGGCCTTCCATCGTCTGTGGAGCCGGGGCCTTGCGTGATTGTCGCTGCCCGGGTCCCCTCTCTCTCAGCGCCAAGCAGGCTTGTCCTCCGTCACACCGGAAGGGCTATGCGTGGGTGATGCATTGCAATGGCCCCCTAGAACATACAGGGACCGCCGTGAGGTGCTGGTTGTATGCCCTCTCTGCCTGGATCGTCGCCAGCCCCTCCAGGCGCCGAGCAGCTCTGCAGGGTCTCTCCGCTGCAGTGGTCAAATCAGCTCCGGAGTTTTGATGCTGTTACCTCGTCTTCTCAAAAGCGCAGCACTGCTCATGAGAGGATTTCTGCTGGAGTCGGCACCCTCTCACTGCCAAAATATCTGTGTAAAGCCCGGTGGGAGCAGAAAGCTCTGAATTAGCGTCCTACTGAGACACCATCTTAACTCTCTTTTTATGGTAGTGTGGGCAAGCAGTTGGGCATATCAGAGGGTAGTGCTAAGAATGTGTTGTAATAAATGAGAAATCCGAGACCAATCTGTGTAAATAATATCGATTTTTATATATTTAGTAAGACCTAGTACACAGTTTTAAATTTGGTACTTTCGGAGATACATTTTTGCAAAGTTTGATAAATATATCACTTCTATGCACCATTACCAGCCGTAGGAAACAATGGGAAAAAAGCAGAAGAATGCACAGAAATTCAAGCAATGCTTTCACGAAGTTCACCTTCTCATTTAGATTCCAGCAGAAGATGTTCTGGAGCATCCTGGATTGGCCAGGATTTTATCAAGACTATTTATACAGAGGGGGTGTCTCACCTAAATGGGTGTTTTCGGGCCCTTGCTTTGACTATCTTGCCCACCCCGCCAATCTCTTTCTTCCCTCCTAAAATGTAGATTTATAGTAAAGAATGCAAGCAGGTGCCTGAGATCATAAGAACGGGAGCAAGGAAGAATAACCTTCACTAGTAAATAAAATATGTAAACGGCTTTTAGCTGAGTAAGCTACTTAATTATTCTCACGCCTCAAGACCCAAATGGCAAAGTAGTTCAACTCCACAAATGGGCAATTCCTAAAGGCAATGTTAGACTGAGCAAAGACACACGTCTGAAGTAAGTTACAGTTACACTAATATGGGCAATTGTGTTCAAAGTTATTCAGAATCCCTTCCACTTGTACAATTTTTTCTGCAATTCAAGACACTTTAACATTCATTAATCAATTCACTTCATGCTCTGAATCAGTTTAAGTTATCAAAAACAACTTTTAATATTTTCAAATCTCGATCCCCAACCGTCATCCCATCCTTCAAAACCCTTCCCACCGTTCATAGTTTTCAAAACCTTCAAATGTTTACGTATTTTATCAGTCTGCTCTTGGATGACAATTGAATTTCTCAGATAATTGGTGCAGCGTTCAAATCTAGTGATAGCATAAATACCTCCCTTGGCAGACAGAACAAAATGAACATCTATCCTATTTTGCAAGATTACAGTTTTCATAGGTCCACTAATTGGAGGTTAACTAACTCAAGGACATTTGCAGTTGAATTTGCTAACTACTCCAATACATTGGCCATTTGGCATATCGCATAGACAGTCCCATTCTGTTGCTTGGCATCAAGATGACAAAGAACTGAGCAGTCTCTGGAATGTCTCTGGTCTGTCTGCTGTGCAGGGCAGGAAATTGAGCAGTGAAATGTCTGATAGGGGGGAAACATATGTAGGATAACAAGATACACCAGTCCTTGGGCAGCCACACATAAGTTGTATTACCACAAACATTTTAAGTTCCAGTCAGATCAGCAGTGACACTGCTAATATGCCAGATGGGAAGATTGTCCATGCAATTTCAACCTGTTTAATGCTTAGACACAGATCTGGGGAGGTACGCTTGAGGATACTTTGCTCCCACTGTGTCCCATGAAAGTGCTGCTACTTCCAACCTCACAAACAAATCTTTGGGAAATTTTAGCAAGTTTTAGAGCCGGGAATAATATCTATTTATTGAGCAAGGGCATTGTTAGGTTTTGTTGTACAGTCACATTCAGGAACAACGCGCCTATTTAAGGGTACATAAGTAATCCTATTGCTCCTTCCAGTCAAAGGAACTTGGATCAGTGGTACTCCTCCAATGGAGTCAGTCGGTATATGGCAGCACAGTAGCATAAAGAAACGGGTATGGCCTAATATTCAGCACTCAGGAGACATGAGACATGAAGATCGGTCCCACTACTGGCAATCAAAGGCACATCTTATCAAAATACGGCACTTAGTTCACAATTACCAGTGATAAACGGCACATAATATCTAAGTAGAAAAATGTTCCTTTTTGTATGTTCACTCCCACTTTTTGCAAAATTATATTTCTTGTTTTCGGACTCTACCCTCTAGGATACTGCTGACCATTACCCAGTATATGCATTCTGACCCATAAAACCATGGTGAATTGCTGTATATCTAAATGGCATGTTTAACTTCTCTATAAGTCCCTAGTATATTGTATAAAGTGTACCCATTTCCTGCAGAGTAAAGGTCAGTAGTGGACTGCAGCACCCATTGTGCAACAGACTATAGTGACAGTGCAAACATAACTAGGGCTCTGCCACTGTATCCTGTTTGCGTATTTTTAAAACTGTAAATTCAACCTGTCAAAAAAGGAAAGCACTGGGATAAAATATTAAATTTAATAATGTTATCTCCACCTAGGACACAGCTACAAAGTTCATTCTTGGACTTTTCTAAATATGTATTTCAAGCCCAATTCACTGATAAAGTTGAATTTGTAATAAATATTTTGGAAAATGAACTTTTAGAAAGTTACCTTCTCCCTTCCTACAGCCTCTAGAACAGAGGTATTCAAACTGGGGGACGGCCCCCTGGGGCCCTTAAATGATCTCAGGGGGGTGGAGGGGGCAGTTTCTGACCAAGAGAAGAATCATGCTTTGTTTTAAGTGTTAAAAACATGAGCAGCTGTAAACCAGCTTGTAAATGGGCCTTCACTAACAACTTTTGTCATTTATATGCTGACTTGGAGTATGTGTAAGAAGGGGTAAGAGAGCTTACCTGTATTGTTTAAATATGTTTAGAAATATTGAAACATTGTCAATTTAGCAGCATAATTGTGAAAATATTGAGGGGGGCCAAGGATTCTTTTTTTTACAAGGGGGCGCAGAAGATTGAAGACCACTGCTCTAGAAGCCCATTTGCATGAACTACCAACTGTCAGCCGGGAGCTGAATAACCCCTTTGATTAGGTGTGAACTTGCTTTTGGAGATGAGACCAAGGCCTCGGTGTGTGAGATGTTTTGTTACTTTGGCAGAATGACCATCTGGGCTGTGCCCGGGAAAATAATTAACTTTAAAAAAAAAGCTTACCCTGTCATAGGCTGATGCAGCTAACACCTGCACCTGCCCAATCCTTTGTCCTTTTAGTCAGTCAGGCACCCATTTCAGAGGGAGACGAGGTGCCCCAGAACTGGTTTTCAGTGACCACGGGATGGGCGCAGAGCTCTGCACAAAGGAAGAATTGTCTGCCATCCTGGTTTTGGATGGAGAGTGGCACCATGGGATTGTTTGCAGGAGGGCAGTCAGGAGACACACCCACCCACAGGGTAGTAACAAGCATAAATGTGGCACCACTGGACACCATCTTCAGAACACTACTGGACCTGTGGAAGACAGAAGAAGGACTTCACCTGCTGTTAAGGAGATCTGAAAGTCTGCACCTGTCATCTTGGAGACAGGACAAAGAAATGGACTCCAAGGGTCACTTGACTGACTTCCTGTTAAGCTACAGGGACACAAAACACTGCTAGAAGCCTTTTTTCTGAAGAATCAATCTGTCCAGTTACAACTGGAACTGCCCTGGATGCTACTGGTGACTTCTGCTGGACTGAGTCTTGACCCCCGAGTGCTTTTCCTGAAGTCCTGGGACCCTCACCTGTGTCACAGTGTATTTCTCCTAACATCCTAAAAAACCTGCGACTTAGATACCTTTTGGCTCCAAAGACCTCAGAGACAAACAAGCCAAGTCAATCCAATGAAGATTCATTACCGCTGGTCCAAAGGTTCAGGTTTCTTCCACATGGACTTTTTCTGCAGCAACAACTCGTGTTCAGCAGGATGTCATAAAGAGGGGATCTGGCTTTGCAGAGCCCTGTTTGACTACAGTTTGCATACTTGCCCCTCTGGAGGAATCCAAGTGTCAAAAAAGTGACTAAACCCAAATGTAGAATCTTCACCGGGCGAAGGTGCCAAAGGTATCTGGCTGGCAAGGTAGCTTCTATGGGTTTGAATTTAGAATTTCTTTCACTCGCAGTTTTGCCGCCAAAATTCAACGACTTCACCAGACCCTCACACAACGGCTATCCGGCCTTGTGGAGCCCTCCTGGGCCACAGCCTATTACCAGACTGAGGAATTTTGATTTCCATTTCAAAACTGAGTCAGAAGGTAAAACGTCTGAGTGGAATAAACCTGGTTTCCATGCATGACCGGTGCTCCATCACAGTCTGCTTTAAATCGTGCCTACATACCTGTTGAATGCAACAGGATAACTGTTGTTGACCGAAAGCTTTTTGGCACAACTTTTATTTAAAACGTTAATAAATCATATCTCTGGTTCCCCTTATGGGATTTTTGTTGTTTTAGTGTCATTTTGCTCATCCAATTATTCTCAGTTTCTCTGATTCTATAAGCTGGAGTGAGAATTGTTTTGTATTATGTTTTTGACTTTTTAATTGTGTAGGTACTTCTAAATACTTTTCATATTTTCTTAGTTTAAGCCTATCTGCTCTGTGCTATAGCGACCAGGGGTTGAGCTCAAGTTTCAATTACTGAAATCTTTATTTGACCTAACCAGAATAATGACCTTATTAATTGTTGTGGAGCTACCATCTTCCCCAACTAGTAAACCACTTTCTCACCATTAAACTGCAACATTTTCTCATAACGCCTTTGATGTGTTCCTTATACATGATTTCAATACTTTTAGATACACAGATTGCAATTTGGCATGAACATAGGGGCATATTATCAAGACAGGCAATACAATTATCGCCGTTTTAGCGGCAGAAAACTGCCGCTAAAACTGCGATAATGGGCTTGATAATATGCTCTATGGAGTTCCAATTGAAGCCCATGTTAGATGTTCCTCACATCTAACATGGGCTTCAATTGGAATTCCATAGAGCATATTATCAAGTCCATTATCACCGTTTTAGCTGCAGTTTTCTGCCGCTAAAACGGCAATAATTTTTTTGCCTGTCTTGATAATATGCCCCATAGTTCCAAGATTTAATAACCCTGATGAAGTCATTGGTGTTGCATAGAATGGTTTGAAAAACAGCAGAATAAAGAAGACTCCAAGTATGTGACACACCTGACGACTACATTGCTTGTTAGGGTAAAAGACTACCCACGGGTGAAAATGTAACAATTTGGACCATTCCTATTTGGTGAGTGGCTTGGTGGGCACACCTTCCTTCTTACGCACCAGTTCATTAAGTAGAAGGACACAGAACACTGGGCACACCTTCCTTCTTACGCACCAGTTCATGAAGTAGAAGGACACAGCACACTGGGCACACCTTCCTTCTTATGCACCAGTTCATGAAGTAGAAGGACACTGAGCAGTGGGTTACTTAGAAAGGGTGCACCTACCTATATGTACCTACGTATACTGTAGTGTAGTTCCTATTATCCCAATAGGCTCTGCGCATTGGAATAATACCTCCAATAGTATAGACCTAGACCAGACGTTAACTAGGTCTTCTACTGTCGATATTAGACTTAAAGTTTTGGGTTTGCCAGCTAGCTCAGAGTTCACTAGAAACTTTCTCGAATAGACAAGGAGGAGTTGAACCTCCCTGGATAGACAAGAAGGGATTTAGTTTCTGACAACCATAGAACATGACAACTTTGCTCTCCCCTAATCAAGAGTGTATCTCTAGAGTCGTGTGAAAACAAAAGACACTTATTTTACTCAGTCAGTACGTGCATTCTTAGTTTCACCAGATTGTAGAGAAAAGGAAGAGACGGGCGTGTTCAATAAAAGATGTTATTTATTGATCAGTCTCTTTTCTCGTACAAGAGAAATGAATCGATATTATTGCAATACTTATGGTTAAGTAAAGTGCATACAATAAAAGCAGAAGTATAAAATAATACTGTAAAAACATTTATATGGTTTCTAAGCCATATGGTAGTTTAAAATGGATAAAATAGATACATACATATAAACATTTGACTAATCGTACTCAACTGGTGCTTCTAACCACGCCTACCCCAGTGTACCTGACCTAAGCCTAATACGTGGGCGGGGATAGAAAGTAGCAGTCTAAGTTAAGTTTGTTTTGCCAAGTGACTGATTCAAGAATTCTCTGCAAGGGGTTATTCAGTTCCGTACCTGAGGTCTAGGATGGTTGAGGAATAGTATCTCTCGTCTGAGGTCTCGATATTCCAAGCTGCCTGCAAGGGCTGCTCGGAAGCGCCGGAGCTGGATTTCTCGGCAGGAGAAAGGCAGCGTCTCGTTCTCAGCGCATCAGGAAGGCGGGGCAGCTAGTGGGCTTCGCTCTCTGCTGGGCTTCGGGAAGTCTCGCTGCTCCGATCTCGTCACCACCGCGTGTGTTTGCTTAAGGCAATATCGGTAATATTTATACCTGTAAGGTGCCGAGATTGACGTAAGGATGGACATAGATACGTCAATAAGGATGTCATACAGTTGTAGGACTTGCTCGCGAGGATATTCACCTTCAGTATTGGCTGAGGCTTGAGCCGGGCTGTTACTATTTTAAACGCTCTTAAATTAGTTTTTACCTGCTTCCGTGATTACCCTTTGTGTCCTACCCCCCCTGTATGCTAACGCGGATTTATCGCGCTGCTTGACCCCACCGAACAAGGGTGGAGATATTACCGCTTTAGGCGTTTTTTAAAATCTTGAGAAAAGTTACTGGAGTGAGCGCTGCATTTTCGCTCATTTGCCTCCTCCCCTGGGTGAACAGCCGATTCAGGGCTGACTCATCGGGGCCACGCTCGATCAGACGGCGGCGGCCATCTAGGATAGGGTTGTGTATAAAAACAGACGGCCATTGCTTCGCGCAGCGAACGCGTACAGCGGGCGCGCCATAGTCGCGCCGGAGTCCAGCCAGAGTCCTGCCCGTCTGCACTCGTCCGCGCTAGGTCGGGCCTTGGGCTCTGGTATACTCTCCTCTCTCCTTTTGGTGAGTAAAGCCGCTATATTCATCATGACTCTCTCATACTCGTCTGAAGAGTTACTTGCGCTACGTGGTGCTCCTAATAATAACTGCTCCACTTATCCTTTCCCGCCACACAAATTTAGCTGTCCTCGCTGCAGTTTCTCACTAAAAACTCCCTCCTTATGCAGATCCCTTCAACGTCAAGGTAGACGAAAAAGACAGGTATGCTCTAGAACAGTTCCCACTCACCCCCCTCTAAGATTTTGGAGCATAAACTGTAGATCTTTGCCACAACATAGATATAATATTCATGACTTTCTTGCCGAAAATCTACCTGATGCGATGTTCCTGACCGAGACGTGGCTTAGAGACTGCTCAGGCCCGGATATTGCAGATGCTATTCCCTCCAATTACGCCATCCTTCGTCAGGATAGAGTTTCTGGCAGGGGTGGTGGAATTGCAATAATTTACAAGAATGCATATACTTGCAAGTTGGTAGATACCACTCAAAACGATTGCGAATCAGCCCTATTTAAATTGTCCATTACCCCCCAATTCACGCTGTCAGGACTATTGGTATACCGCCCCCCTGGGACAGCGAGTCCATGGATAACATCATTGCCGGATCTTCTAGCCCCAGTAATGCTTAAAGCGTCGAATTTCACGATCTTAGGGGACCTAAATATACATTTAGATGATCTCGAGTGCCCTAACAGGAATCAGCTTCTTTCCATCCTGGAAGCTTTCAATCTTCAACTGCTAAACGCAGGTCCCACACATAGTGCGGGTCACTTATTGGACCCGATTCTGTCCAACCTGCCTATAGACTGTTCTCGTGAAGCTCTACAAATTGCTTGGTCCGACCACTTAGCTGTCCCCTTCTCCTTAGATATGGTTGTAACAGCAATAAGACCTGAAGTGGAGATCACGAGACCAGTTCGGAACTGGGGGAAGATCAATATGCCTGAATTCAATAAGCTATTGATCAAAACACTCCTGTGCGCTGAATTACCAGTGGCTGCACTCAATTGTGCCACTGAACTCTGGCTAACCAACGCGGTTAACCTAGCACTACCAATGACATCAAAGTCCGCACCCTCACACCACCCCCCGGCTCCATGGTACTCAGAACAACTCAAAAGCTTCCGCTCACAATGTAAGACCTTAGAGCGTAAATGGAGACAAGGCTATTCTCCTTCACGCAAAGTCATATACAAAGAAGCCTTGAAAAAATACCACAACAGTTGTAAAACTGCTAAAGCAGACTATACAAAAAAAACAGTGACTGATGCAAAAAACTGCCCAAAGGTGCTATTCTCCGTCGTCAAAAAATTGACTGGTGCTAACTCTACCCCTCCTCCTCCGGCACTTGATGCCACCCAGTGTCAATCCTTAGCAGATTACTTTATAAACAAAGTTGATCTTATTTACGATCATTTTACTACACTACCAGGCACTACTTCCATTGCCCTTGACATGGTCCAGGAATCGGAAAATACCACCACTGACGCAGTCATTACTACCTGGCAGCCTCTAGATGCCACTTTCTTTGTCTCCTATCTAAATAGTGTGCGATCAGGATCCCCACAGGATGCTCTCCCGGTCAAAATTCTTAAACAACTTGATCCCCTCACTCACCCCATTATTATCAAATTACTCAATGCTTCTCTAAGTGAGGCCCATGTCCCCCAACCTTGGAAACACGCCATGGTTGTACCTTTATTGAAAAAACTGGGTGCAGATCCTTCCAACTCTGCCAATTTTCGCCCTATATCTTTGTTGCCAATCTTCTCTAAGATACTGGAGAGACACATAAACTCCCAGCTTTCTAAACTGGTCGAAAACACTGCTTTTCTCCATCCTTCTCAGTCGGGCTTTCGGCCTAGGCACTCAACTGAGACAGCCCTCCTGGGGGTGACAGAGAGTCTCAGGCACGGTGTCGATCAGGGAAACACCATGGCGCTCATCCTGCTGGATTTGAGCGCAGCCTTCGACACCGTGTCGCATTCCATCCTCATTGACTCTCTGAAATCTCTAGGCGTGGCAGGCCAGGCCTTGGCCTGGCTGGTGTCTTTCCTTAACAACCGAAGCTTTCAAGTGTTTTCTTCCAAAGCAGTTTCCGCCACCTGTCCATCTACCCGCGGCGTCCCCCAGGGCTCAATTCTTAGCCCTTTATTATTTAACATTTATGATAAACCCTTGGCAACCATAGTTGAACAGGCGGGGTTAACCCTGTTTTCCTACGCGGATGACACCCAGATTGTGTTCTCCTTATCAGGGAAAGACGAGAACGGTGTCTCCGCACTCAAGTCGGGCCTCACTCTTGTGGCCGATTGGATGCGGAGAAACTGTCTCAAGCTGAATGGGGAGAAGACCGAGGTGGTCATTCTGGGACGGAACAAACATCTATGGGGCCCCCACCACTGGCCCACCGAACTGGGAAATGCGCCTACTCCATCTGCTGCAGTTCGTAACCTGGGTGTCATCATTGACGACAGGCTAACTATGAGGCAACAAGCAACTAAGGTCGCAGCCATCTGTTTCTCAACACTGCGGTGGCTTTATAAGATTCTGTGGATGCTCCCCCCCTCCTCCCGTAGAACCGTAGTCCAGGCATTCGTAACATCTCGCCTAGACTATGGCAACATTCTCTACTTGGGCGCAGACAAAGCCACCATACATGTGCTGCAAGTTGTGCAAAATGCGGCTGCGCGCCTACTAAAGAACGTCCCTAGACGCACTTCAGCCACTGCCGCCTTACGTGACCTTCATTGGCTGAGCATCCCTGAACGTGTTAAATTCAAGGCACTCTGTTACATGTTCAAGGCCAAGCAGGGTAGCGCCCCAGCATATATTCAAGGGCTGGTAAGCCCCTACAGACCCCTGCGCTCTCTAAGGTCATCGGACACTGGTAACTTTACAATACCAAGATGGAAGCTGACAAAAATGGGAGGCCGTTCCTTTGCCACTCTGGGTCCCAAATACTGGAACTCCCTCCCTTTGGCATTAAAATCAGAGACCAACCTACTCCGCTTTCGCAAGGCTCTGAAGACTCTGCTCTTCACTAAGCGTGACCAATAGTCGGCTGTGGCCTTAAGCCAAGGTGATACTTTCCTCCTTCTTCTACAGTCTATCACTGGCGCCGGGAAACCCATTGTGGGTAGCTGTGCGCGATACAAGCTTAAATAAATAAATAAATAAATAAATAAATACGAGCTGGTCGTTAGTGCATTCTTTTACTGAAGTTCTCGGTGAAATCAAAACAATGGCCGCAGGGTTTTTCCCGTGTTGTCATAGGTTTGATTTGTTTTGAGAACTCCGTATGCCTTATCAGGGGCTGGAGGAATATTGCTTGCCTAATTAGATGGCAAGCGTTATGACCTAATCAGATAACGCGCTCCTGTGCCGTGGTCTGGCGTAATCAGATAACGGTTTCTGCATCATGGGATGGCTGCTAGTTAACTCGTTAACCAGAATAGGGTCAGGAATAGGGGGATCGATACAGAATCTATAGGAATACATCACAATACCTTGCCACTTTCTAGCATAAGTACTTTTCAAGACAGATTAGAGTAACATGCTCAATGTCGATACTGTCATATTCCTAGTGCCTTGCATAGTTCTTCCGACTTGTGAGGACACAAAGTCAGTTCCTTTGTCAATCGCAGGCAGGAGTTGTATCTCAGACCTGGGAATACAGTCTTGCAGTAGTTTCTTAGCTGCTGCTACAGTAATAGAAGTTCAAGCACACTGATAAGCCTCAATCCACCCTGAAAATATACACACTAGTACCAGCACTTACAAATAAGACACCCTTGAAGCATTGGATAATACTGATTTGTATGTGAACAAAAGGGCACACTGATTCCATGTCAACTATCATGTGCAATACCATGATGCATGTCGGCTGTATCTGGGAGTGACACCATAATTTGGGGTCAGCCACCTTGCCATGATTATCTTGCATAAACCATTAGAAAGTTTTTGACATTTGTACCTAGCTTGCATATTCTTTTGACTTTCAGGAGTCAGATCATGTAAAACTGCAAGGTCCTGTAAGGTGGGTAACAGTCTGGGACGCATTTAACATTCTCTGAGAAGGAGGAGATGAAGTATTTGATTTGAACAGCACAGCTGGAAAAAAATACTTTTGGACCCCTCATCCTGACTGGATTGAAGAGTAGTACACTTTAATAATTCAATAATTCAATAATACTTTATTCGGTTACACAAATATATAACCATAAAAGCACATAAAAAAGACTTATTAAAAATTATTATTAAAAACATGTATTAAAACCTACAATAGAGGACATGGCACCACGTACACAAACATAATTCCATTTTGCTTTTTATCACATTATGATCGTTTTTCTGCACCTAAAACATTTTTTAAAAAGGCTGTTACAGAGGCTACAACAAAAACTGTCTCTAATTGTTGATATGTCTATAGGTCAAGTTGCTTGGGAACGATACTTTCCACTGTGTCTAATTGTTGAAGTGCCACAAATGCTGTGCGACAAGACCTCATATCTAATACTTTTAAAACAGGAACAATCCATAATTTTCTCTGTATAGAATGAAATTTGCAAAAAATAGCACGTGTATAGTAGACTGGTCAGAAATGTCATCACACGGACATTTACAAAGCTGTTTTGACCAGTCATTTACAGCTGGAAAACGCATTAATCTATACAGAGTACCCAGGCGGAAACACATCAGTAGAAATCGATCATAATCACTCATAAACAGGCGTAGGTATGGCTGCAGGCTGAAAGTTGTTAATGTGAGATTGTGTGCCTGCACCGTAGTTTTATTCAGTTCGATGCACAATCTCCGTTCAGTCAAAGAACTCAGGCAGTTATTTTTAAGATTTTTCCTGCTCATCCTAATCATAGTGAGCGGATTATCATAAAATTCATGATGCCCTATATTATATAAAAATGATTTAACATACAGCAACCATCTAGTATGTATTGCCCCATCCAGGCCCCTACAGTCTTCTAAAACCCCGCGGTTAAAATTAGTTTCCTCTGTCCATATCCTATGCCACAACAGGACTGGTTGGATCTTTATGATGTCTTCCAAATATGTCAGACCTAGTTCAGTGTGGCAAATAAAGGAAGAGGTGCTGTTAGGGACCATCAATAAAAATCTTAAAAATAAATTTTCAGCTGCCTGCAGCGAGCTTACGTCCGCATACCCCCATATGCCAGCTCCATACGAAGCAAAAACAACGCATTTTGCTTTGTAAACATCTAATAATTCCACCGTAGGATGTCTGCCCAATTTCCTACTGAAATTTGATAGTGCAGATAAGGTCTTTATATATAATAATCTCCTTGCTTTAACAGCCTGCACCCATGACCCCGTACATTCAAACAAAATTCCAAGATAGGAAAATAACTTTGCACTTTCAATCCGTTTTTTGTCAATGAGTAGTACACTTAACAATAGCTGCTTTCAGGGTCTATTGAAGGGCACCAAGCAAACCTTTAACTTAGGACCTATTTTAGACAGTAGTACCTAATGAAGTGAGAAATCCTTGCTGCATCAAGATAATAGACTACTTTGAATGGATATTTAAGTCAGTCAAAACTGTTACAGTTTTCTGAATGGCTAAAGAATAGGCACACACATGAGCATAAGAGAAATCAGTTCAACTACTTGAGCAGAGTCAGTAACATATGTTCCCTCTATCATTTATGAGGCAAGAACCATCAACATAATATACAAGATCAAAGTTTAGTAAAGGTGCATTAGTGAGACTGGCACAGGGTGTGGTCAGATGGGTAGTCATGAGAATAAAATCATGTGGACCTCCATCAATGAAGTAGGGAACAGTGACAAAGGGTTGAGCTTAGGACACTGTACTATAGTGCTATGAGAAGCAGTGAGCAATAATATCTTATACCTTGGCAACCTAGGCATAGACATGTGCTGGACTTTGGTGGTTGACAGTAGTGACACCACAGCATGAAGCCTAGCAACAGTGAGGGGTGACCAAATATAATATTTCCAGAAACGTCAACAATGATTGCTGCAACAATGCACTAATATGGAAGCAGCCACAGTATCAAGGACAGAAGAGTAGTAAGCTGGGCCACAGGATTATGTGACAAGGGAGGATAATAATAATGTGCCATGGTTGGCTAAATGCAGCAAGAAAAGACAAATTATGTAGCTTAAAGCAGCACATTTTGTGGTTCACTGTTTGGTCATTTTACGCATGTTAGCTTTGTTTGGGCAAATGTTTAATCTTATTATAAATACAACAAGCAGCACCTTGAAGGTGTTCTGCCACTATGAAGCATGGAGCCTGCCACTGCACAGCAACATATGTGGCAACATTTTTGGTAGCTTATGATTTATTTGAGCTATAAACAAATTTATTTAAAATCTGCAAAATATGCAGAAGTTGTTGGATTATGTGGCCAGTGTAGCAAAATCACAACTATGTGGAAAAAAACAGCAGCCACAGAATCGCATAATTTCAGAGGCACAGGGTCAAGACTGATTTGCTTGGTCTAAACTGGGGCGGCATGGCGAGCAAAAGAACAATGGATTTACCCCAGCTCTCTTGACTGGGCGTGAATGTATGATTTATTCAGCATTCCGTCTATCATTTGTCTGTGTAGCACTATTTACCCTAAGTGGGATGGGTATGTCCAGATGTGGTTCTCTTGCTCACTGTGCCACTGGATTCAAGCCAGCCTGGCTGATGAAGGGTAATACCTAGAAACTGGTCCCAGGATGCTTGTTTCCGTGCCAAGGAGGACCTGCCTTTACTTAATGTGGCTGAACGCTGCCTTGTAAATAAGACCTCCTTTCACGCTATGGTTAGCCTGAAAGGGGTGGGCAGTGAGTGTTTTGGTGGGTGTTCCACTGCAACACCCATTGATTTTGATGCTGCCCCCTATGTACAAGGGCAGCATACATAGGAGACCGCGCCAAAATTAAGACCAAGAGAAACCTGGTCTTAAGTTGGTGAATCGATGAGAAATGCATTAATTCCCCTCGTTTTTGCTTTTTCCATGTGTGTGTGCTGCTGCCTTGTGCAGCACACATAGAAAAAGCAAAATTCCATGGAGTGTTTATGTACAGGAAGTTCCCCTTGTGACTTTCTTGTGTGTTGCATTACGCAGCACACGTGAAAGTGACAACATGGCATTTCAGGATTGTTTATGTGCAGGAAGGGACACCTTCCTACACATAAGCAATCCTCCCCTGCATGCAGACACCCTTGCACTATGGTGCAAGGGTGCCTGCGGTGATGCTACACTGCTAAGTGTAGCGCCATTGCAGAGGGAAACGCAAGGCTGCACCATATCGTTGTAAATATGGTGCAGCCTTGCGTTTCAGAAGTAGCGGAGTGAGGCGTTTAGCCATGACGGCCAACACCTCATTACGCCACTTGCATTGTACATATCCCCCCTTATGTTCTCGCTTATCTAACTCAAGGAGTAGATACAAGGAATTACTTTTGCATTGGCCCAAGGAGTCTAAAGCAGCCAAAAAATCCACAAAAATAACCATCTTGACAGACCAGGGTGTCCAAATCTTAAAGATTTGTGAGAAGATGGAAGGTGACTCCCTGCACCGTTGTGGGAGCTGAATCCAAGTTAATTGGGATGTAGAATAACTGAAGGTGAGTAGGCATTGGCTATCAGGATGCACAGGAACTGAGAGGAATGAGGAACATAAATCAAAAGCAGTGACCCATGAGTTGCTGGATTAAGTGCGACAATAAAACTCAACTATACAACAGCATTTATAGCAAGTAGGTCTTGAAAACATTGATATAAGCACCTAACAGGCTTCTGATAGAAGGATTGCACAGTTGCCAGTGCTTCAACAAAGCAGAAATAACCAGGTAAATACCTCCACCTGCCACAGGACATAATTTCATATTGGAGAGTTTCTCCATTGGCTTCAACCTGATTTTGATCAGATTATCCGTTAAAACACAACCTACAGTACTAGCATGTTGAGATGATAACGTGGAAAGTGCATGTTGCAGTAACAGGCATGTTAAAGGAAAGAACATTCCATCATAGCACAGCCAAAGCATACATGTTGTTCTTAATAGTTACATTCAAATGGGCACCAGTCAACAGCACTGTCATCCTAACTCATGGGCAGTTGGCCAGGGGCCTCATGCGCATGGGGGCCCCATGCAGACCATTAACACTAACATTTTTATTCCTGTTAATAATGATTGTGTAGGCAGGACCCAGTGCACCGCTGTGCCTGGGGCCTATAATGCTGTTAAGATGGTCCTGTTCAACAGTACACTTGAATTCACACAAGAGGTGAATTCCCAGAAGATTTGCAAAATTCATTGAGAAGGAAGGTGTGCTGCTTTGTGACTGGGCCTAAAGAAACATATACAAGATCAGTAATAATGTGTGGCTCATGTGTATTTGAAATGCCAACTGCATCAAATGTTTTGCCCCAGATGAGAATAATCTGAGTTTTTCAGGGCTGGTTGACTAGCACCTGTATAAATAAGACATCAAGTGGCTTTCCATAAATAACACATTGTCATACATCCCTTTCTGGTCACAGAAATCAAAGCTTGCAAAGAGCAGTTGCCTTCCATTGGACTGCCCTTAAATTTTGGTGAGGACAGAAATCAGACTGTTTTGTGAGCTCTGGGGTAAGTCTGGGTAATCTTGCTTCAGTTCCATTGATAACAATAATTGCAACATGAGGTATTACCAGGTCGAGCAAACTCTCTCTATACCCGCCCTTGATTTCTTCCCACTCTCCTGCCTCGGTGTCCACTCTGCCCTCCATGCTCACCATGTTTCCCCATTCTTCAACCGCCCCTTCCTTTGTTAGGTTTGCATTCGTAATGATATCAGTTTAAATTCAGTGGATGTTTTTGTCATGCTTTTGAACTGCAAGACAGTGAATAAACCAATACAAACATATTTATCTTTTCTGAGTTTTGCCTGTCAATACATAGAGGGCCTCATTTATAAGGCTGTGCATCACTTTTACACCGCCGGTGTGTCACTTTTTGTGACGCACGAGTGGCGTAAAAAATGTGCCGTGTTGCGCCATATTTACAAAGTGACGCAGGTATACTGTATGCAAGGGGGGCGTATTGACGCAATAAAGGGTCGTAAAAGTGACGCAGTGAAATCTACCAGATTTCACTGCACCACTTCTAGAACTCAAATGCATAAAAATCTTACACCTGCCTCACAGCAGGCGTAAGACTGACGCAAGCCCTTTCACATGGAGCTTGCCCCATGTGAAAGGACACATTGCTGGAGTT
Source organism: Lissotriton helveticus (assembly GCF_964261635.1). Classification (NCBI taxonomy): domain Eukaryota; kingdom Metazoa; phylum Chordata; class Amphibia; order Caudata; family Salamandridae; genus Lissotriton; species Lissotriton helveticus. The sequence continues at coordinate 1,873,757,013 of NC_136061.1, read as the reverse complement.
GCGTCACTTTTGCGCCATACAGATACGTCAGAAATACTGACGTATCTGTAACTCCTTGCAACATGATGTGTCATACAGTAAATATGACGCATCAATCATGTCGCAAGGAGGGCGCACTGAGAAGTGACGCATCGCTGCTTTCACGCAGCGATGCGTCACTTCTCGTAAATGAGGCCCACAGTGTCCAAATGCTCCTGCACTTTAAGTAACAAACCCTGAATAAACGTGACTCCTCCTGCTTCTTGAACCGCTTCAGCAGCATTGGCACTCGAAGAATAATGATCATATTTAATTTTATTTTTTACTAACAGTGGTTCCCAAACTGTGGTCCACGGATCCCCAGTGGTCTTTGACACATTCCCAGGGGGTCCCACAGGCAGCAGTTTCAAAAGTACTGAAAAGTTCCTTGTATAATCAGCAGTTGTTAGGCAACAATAAAAGTGTCAAGATAACTCAAGTGATTAATGTACCTGTTGGAGAGAGATGGGAGTTGTGTCCAGTGGCAGCTTTGACTTATCTAAGGTAGCACTGATGGTTAATAGTCCTCCTGTAAAGAACATGTACCATGCATTTAACGAAACAGTATTTTATGTGCGTAGCTCAGTGGATTACGCCTTTTGTCACAGCGATTCTTTTGTTACTGTTCAGTTCATAAGTTACAATCGTAATCTAGCACAGTGAGTTATGAACTATCATCAAAGAGCTGCATGCAAACTGTGTGGTACAAGTTAGTAAGTTATGTCCTTCTCGCAGTCTTTCATCATCCTGATAAAAAAGGTTTGTTAGGGTAGAAATAAATTCCTATTACCAAAGTTAACGCTAACCACTGTGTTATGATCGAATCCTGCATTTGTGCTTCTTCAGATCAAGCACTCTTAAAAAATGCATACCAGTATGGCTGAAATGTGAATCACACACCTTGTAGTCCCCTTTGCCTTATTTAACAATTTCTATACACTGATTTACACACGTATGATGTATTGTCTCTGTATCTGTGTGATGTAAAGTGCTCTGACACCCTACACTGGTATGAGAGGTGCTATAAAGCAAATGAAATACATGTGAGAGAGGGGCTGTGCAGAGATTAGCGGCAGTTTTGGAGGATGATAGTGAGGGAATCATTGAAGATTTGATTTGATTTTTGATTTGATTTTTCTATTTATATAGCGCGCGAATGCCCAAGGGCGTCTTGGCGCTGAAAAATTCCCAGTAGCTCATAAAGATGTATAATTAGAGCTGTTTAGCGAAAAGCCATGTTTTAACTTCCTTTCTGAAGGATTTCAGGGATGGACTGGTTTTTATGTCTAGCGGCAGTTGGTTCCATATTCTTGCCGTCTGTACCAGAAAGCTTCTACCGCCCCAATTGGTTTTTCTGAATCTAGGTATCTTTATGAGTTTCAATTGACTGGATCTGAGAAGTCTGTTTGGCTCATATAGTTGCAGATGTGTTTTTAGGAATTTTGATCCAGTTCCATTTATTGCTTTGTATGCCAGGCATAGTGATTTAAATTGTATCCTGCTTTCGATCGGGAGCCAGTGCAGACTTTTTAGTTTATGGCTTACTTTTTCATACTTTGGTATTTCAAGTATCAGCCTAGCTGCTGCGTTCTGCAGGCGTTGTAACTTAAGGAGGATTTTCTTCCTTGCTCCGGCATATAAGCCGTTTCCGTAGTCCAGTCTGGACAAGGCCAATGCTGTCACCACTGTTTTGCGTGAGTCATACAGTATGTAAGGTAAAATCTTTTTAATCATTTTTAAGATGTACCAGAGTGATGAAGCTAGTTTACTTGCTTGAGCGTCAAAAGAAAGGTTAGTGTCTAACATTATTCCTAGGTTTTTCACCTTTTCTGACGATTCTGGGCATCTTCCCATGTCTGTAGGCCATCATAGAGGGGACCATATGTTTGTGTCTCCTCCTAGTATCAGGACTTCACTCTTATCGCCATTTAGTTTTAAGCAATTCATTTTCACCCATTTGCTGATTTTTGTCATACAGCATTGGAATTTTTCTGCTGTGTCTTGTACCTCCTTGCTTATTGACACCACAATTTGGGTGTCGTCGGCGTAAGATATCGGGGTGAAGCCGTTGTTCCTTCTTATTTGAGCCAGTGGAGCTACATATAGATTAAAAAGAGTGGGGCTCATTGATGAGCCCTGTGGGACTCCGCATGGTAGGCTGAACAGATTGGATTTTGCTTCTCCTGATTCAACTGAGAAGGTTCTGTTCTCTAGGTAAGAGGCTATAAGAGCGCAGGCTGACTCATGTATGTTTGTTGTTTTTAGCCGCTTTATGAGGATTTCGTGGCTGACCGTATCGAAGGCCGCTGATAAGTCAAGTAGTATCAGCAGGCCTTCGATCCATTATCCATTATTTTCCTGAGTTCCTCCACTGCTGTAATCAGGGCTGTCTCCGTCCCGTGTTCTGCCCGGAAACCAAACTGAGAGTAGTCCAGCCAATCTCCGTCCATCAGATGTTGAGATAGCTGTTTATTTAACAGCTTCTCCAGAATTTTAGCAGCGAAAGGGATCCTGGCTATGGGTCTATAGTTGGGATTTTCGCAGTCTAGATTGGTTTTTTTTAACAGTGGTCTAATGGATATCATTTTCCAGTCATCTGGGAAAATATTGGTGTCAATGATTTTGGAGAATAATTTTTCCAGAGCTACACTTAGTCCTATGGGACAGACCTGCATGATTCTGGGTGGACAGGGATCCATTGGGCTACCTAAATTGGTAGTGAGAATTTCTTTTTGAATCTGCTCAGCTGTAGGGGGTGTGAATCTAAAAACTGATGTTTGGTCTTGTTGGGTTACTTGATTTATTGAGTGTAATATATCCTTTTCCATGGTTTCGTTGTTCTGATTTTTGAAGGAGTCATATACTGATGATACTTTATTTACGAAGAAATCCCCTAATATGTTGCAGAAGTTTGATGACAATGCTTCTGAGTTATTATTTTCGAACTTGGAAAGTTTTTTGACCGTGTCAAAAAGTGTTTTGCTGGAGTTTTTTGACTCGTTAATCTTATTGGTGAAGTATTTACTTTTTTCTTCTATTATTAGTTTTTTATAACTGTTTAATGTAGCTTTATATTCTTGTCTTAGGTAGGCGTCGTAATTAGTTCTCCATTTTTTCTCTGCTCTTCTACATGTTTGTTTTTGTGTTTTTAGAGCTTCGGAGAACCAAGGTTGTGATGGGGTTTTTCTTTTCAAGGTTGCCTTTTTTTGAGGGACAGTCAGGTTGACTGCCTTGTCTATCCACTCATTAAGTTGTTTACAAGCCCTATTACTATTGTCGTTAAAAGTGGGATAAGATGTTTGGAGTTTTTCTATAAATGCCTGGTTATCAATTTTAGACCAGTCACGATAGGTAACTTGCTTAATGATTTCCACTGGTCTTCCAGTCTCCTTTTTAACTTCTAGCGTGAATCTTATTAGTTTGTGATCTGTCCATGTAATAGGGAGGGTGTCTATTTTATTTATGTTCTGGCACGATGTAAAGATACCGTCCAGTGTATGTCCAGCATTGTGCGTTTCTAGATTGACTTTCTGTTTCAGATCGAAGATTGCCATTGCATCAATAAATTCCGCTATCTTGGAGTCTGATTTTTTCTCTAGGTGCAGATTAAAGTCACCTAGGATAGTGTAGTCGGGACAAGTCACACTAGCTTCAAGAAAAGGGCTTAGCAGGTCGATTAAGGGGGTTTTAGCACTGGGTGGTCTGTATATTAATATTCCATTAAAAGTGTAATTATTTGTGATCTTTATTTGGAAGGTTAATATTTCACAGTCTGAGGTGTTGCCTTTGTCTGAGGTTTTAATCTTAAGATCTTCTTTTGCTATGATCGCTAGACCTCCTCCTCGTTTTAATTTTCTGTCGACTCTAGAAAAAGAGTATCCATCCGGAATGGCTAAGGCTAGGTCAGCATCTGATGCCTCGTCTGCCCATGTTTCGGTGACGAATAGTATATCAATTTTTTGTCCATCTATTAATTCAGATGTCTGTGTATTATGTTTGACCATTGATCTTGTGTTGATCAGGCCGATTTTGAAGAGCCCCAGTGAAGATAGTTGTATCCTGGTGCACTATAAGGTCATCATTTACTATGCTCTAAAAGCTCAGACATCTCAACATATAATAACAAATGTGTTGTAGAATGCAAACATTTTTCTCAAATTACTTGGGGGAAGAGTCCTTTGTGGTGGTCAGACTCACTCGCTGCTCCTGGTGTGCATCATTCAGGGACTTGTCTGACAACATTTGCCAGGGCTAATTGGGTTTCCAGTTTGGCCCTGGCAGGAGCCTTGTACCACGAAATAAAACAAAGTATTGAAAAGTTAACCACTGTGATGCAGCACCAACCTTCCAAACTCAAATATTTCGATTTTTGCAAATGTGTTCATTATAAAATAATAAAAAAATTGTAATTTGAGTATTTTATAGTGTGCACTTGGTGTATGTTTTGTGCATTACTGTTTTAATGTTTGAAATTTAAATTGCTTGGGGGTCCCTGGCTTTCAATGACTCAATTAGGTCCTCAGGAGTAAAATATTTTGGAACCACTGGTTTACCAGTATTATTCTTGGTTCAATTACTTTTAGCAGGTCACACCTTTAACATAATTCAACAACGTATCTGTAGTGGGGATTAGAGCAAAACTATTTGCAAGTGTTTGTGGTTGTCAGTTGGCTTTGATTAGCAGTTGGACCTTTGGATTTCGTTGCATAACACATATCAATGAATTAACACTAGTCCAGTTAGGACTGTCACATTTAAAAACAGTTTGCATTTTTCCTTTGAATGTATGTGGATCGTCCCTCATCTTAGCAAAGTGGTGGGTGATATTCAGAAGGTCATATGGATACCCATGTTCATGGGTCGTGACATAACCCCTCTCCCTGGAATCAGTGTGATATTGCAGGCATAATAGTGAATCATGTGATGCCACTGGAGGAATCACTATCCTTACCACTAGGAGAAGGGGCCCACCTTTTGCATCACAGCACATGCTCTGAGTCTTGAGCTCTCTGTTGTGCATTTGGCCTCAGGCTATCCCAGGTAAAGCCTGTCTGCATGCCTGACTGCTCCGAAGCAGAATTTTACTTTGGGGAGCTAACAAACAAGTTCATATCATTGTTTTAAAAAACATATTTTATTAAGTTTTATACACAGAACATACTGAATTATTACAAAACACACATTCCTTTCATCCCGTGATGACATAACGTGGATTACAACAGTTCTGGCAATCTGCATCCCATTTAAACAAGGTTTCGACTATTTTCCCCCAACATGCTTCTATTTAATATCTACCCCCCTCCCCTCCTCCCCAAACCCGTCACCGACGCCTGCAGATGATTTTTGCCTCCTATATAGGCGTGCGCAGGAAAATACGTGAGTTTTCACACTTGATGCCCTGTCGTGGTCCAAGGTCATACCTCGAACAAAAATCTATTCTACATTATCATCTTGCGTCTCACGGTCCCGCAGAGCCTGAACTAGCGCTTCCCATGCTGTCGCTGCTTCTAGCATTTTATCATTCTTAAATCTGCGCGCCTGCTGGTACCTTAGTGTGCCTTCACTGCTGGCCCACTTAAGCAATTCGTTCTTCCACTTATGTCTGCTGGGACCTACTGAGGTGTTCCCGTGCTTTGTAATCTCGCGCTTTGCCAGTATGAGTCCCATGTCCACAAATTTGCTAGTGTTCTTATTCTTTGGTGTGTGAGGGAACCAGTGGAGAATACTGACGGCCATATCAAAATCGAGCTGTCTTTCCGTTATTGCATTTAGTGTGTCTCCCACCTCCTTCCAGTATATACTCACTTCTGGACATGACCATAGCATATGTGACAATTCCGCCTCTGCTCTCATACATCTGGGGCAAGCCGCGTCTTCTACTTTGAAGAATTTCTTCACCCTCCCTGGTGTTAGGTACGCTCGGTGTAGAATATAGAAGTGTATCAGTTGAAACCTAGCGTTTCTGGTGCTTTTCCAGGCCCTTCGCACTATCTGTGTCCATGTCGCTTCAGGGATGGCTTTCTCTAAGTCCTCCTCCCACTTCCCCTTCAAAGTGTCTAATGGCAGTATCGTTTCGTTAAGCATTCTAGAGTATAAGCACTTAACCGCCTTAAAGGTACCTGCCGCCATCATAACATATTGGCAGGCCCTCGTTGTCTTAGGTTCCATTAGTCCTTCCTGCCAGTGTGCCTGCATCGCTCTTATCACTGCTGTATGCAGCAGGAAGTCACCTCTCAGTAAGTCTAAACAAGTTCATATCATAGGTGGTAAATGAGGAGTAGTTGAGTCAGCATCTCATAATCTACTTGACCCACACCAGTCAGGATTCAGAAAGGGATGCAGCACTGAAACCGCAATCCTAAATGTCCTAGATGATCTGCACTTGTCACTCGACTCCAACCAATGTAGCCTCCTCATCCTCCTTGACCTATAGGCAGCGTTCGACACAGTGGATCATGCCCTGCTACTCAAGGTCCTCCAGGAGAGAGCGGGCATCAAAAAGACGGTCTTAAAATGGTTCTCCTCTTTTCTCAACAACCGCACTCAAAGAATAAAGATCAACAGCTTTGAATCAGACCCCCTCCCCATTAGCAGAGGAGTTCCTCAAGGGTCAGTACTCTCCCCACAACTCTTCAACATTTACATGGAACCCCTCACCTCACTTCTAAGGAACTCCAACATCCCCTTCCATCTATACGCAGACGATACTCAACTCTATTTGGAAACCACTTCGATCAAGGACATTCACAGACTAAACGACACACTCATGGATGTCCAACACTGGCTCTCAGCTAACCACCTCAAACTTAATGAAGAGAAAACAGAAGTACTCCTCATTTCAAATAGAGATGAAAACCCCCAAATAGTGGAATGTCTTAAAGCCGTAAATTCCCTCAATGTCTCTCTTGCACCAACGGACTCCACAAAATCCCTAGGGTTCACGCTCGACCCCAAACTGGACATGAAGAAACACATCTCAAAAACCGCCAGAAGTGCATTCCTGAACTTGAAACTTCTCTACAAAATCAAGCCTTTCCTCCCCCCTAAAGACCTGAAACAGGCCACCCAGGCATTAGTGCTCTCCAGAATTGACTATGGCATCGCAGTGCTGACTTGCACAGCCAAATCACACTTGGGACCTCTCACCTCCACCCTCAACGCAGCAACAAGAATGGTCACAGGAACAAAAAAATATGAGCACATCTCCCCGGCACTCAAGGAACTGAAGTGGCTCCCGATAGACCAACGAGCCAACTTCCGCACGGCTTGCCTCACACATAAAGCTCTGCATACAGGCAAACCAGAATACCTGGCCTCAAAACTCAAAAGGGCCGGTCAATCCAGGAACCTCAGAAGCTCCAACACACTCCTACTCATCCCTCTGAAATCTCAGAAAGACAAAACCACAAACAAATCCTTTGCGGGCAATGCCCCAAGGATCTGGAACTCCATCCCTCCCCACATCAGAATGACCGCCTCCTTCCCGCAATTCAAGACGCTACTCAAAGCCCTCTTCCTGGAGCGCTCCGGTTCGTAGTGAGAACGCCACACCGGACTACGAAAGGCCACCTTCTCTTTGAACCCAGAGCCGGATGATTCGCTCCTGATCTCCGGCCCGTAAGCCGCTCAAGATGTTGATGTACTGTCTTTATGTCCGCCTGTGCTCCTTGTTCTTTTATTGCATATGTGTCTTTGATGTGAAGCGCTCTGATACCCTCGGGTCCAGCCAGAGCTATACAAAACTTCAATCAATAAATCAATAAATAAATAAATAAATAATTCCCCACTGCTTATCCCATGAAAGTCAGACTTAGTGCTTCGTGCCATGTCATTCTTTACAGCACCCGCTGCACCCACTGTGCTCACTTGTGAGGTCCCTACCCCTGCCACATCCATGTGCCCAGAGACTAGTATTGAGCCATTAACAGGCACAACAGGCCAGCATCTCATGCCCAAAATGGGAAAAATCACAGAATATTTAACATCTCCTAATCTTTTTCTTCGATTGTTTCCTGAAAAACCAATAAGTATGGACTAATTTGGTCAAATAAATATGGAGGATGTGATGCAATAGGGCTACAGGTTCATACTCTATCGCTCACACTGCTAATTTGATATCTCAGTTTCTTGTGGCTGTTCTTATGATCTCTGCATCAGAGATTCCTGCCCGCGTTTCTTGCCATTGTCATATTACTTTGAGAAAGTTAACCACTGTTCTGGACTAGGATTATGTTTAGGATCTTTCATTTTTTTAGGTTATTCAAGCACTAAATGTCAAGGGAGCCTTCTGGAAATTACTGTTTACCATCAGTGTGGTGCACTTATCCAATTCTCTGTATACCTGCATGTGCTCTGAAATACTGGTCGTCCGTTACATGGATGAGAGTTGCTCTAGGTTAGTCATATTCAGCTTAGGGCACCATTTTCTTTAATGTATTCTCATTCACTTCTAGAGAAACATTTTTATAGTTTGTAGCCTTGTGTAACATCTCACCTCATGGAGGAGATGGCAAAGGAGGGTAAAAAAGGGAAGGGAATATCTAACAGTTCTTCTTGTCTGCTATCTACCAGGGAGGTAGGAAAGTGCATTTGTGTTTGTCCATTGGCCCCTCGCAATCAGAACACCTCTGGTCACAACTTAATTGAGGCTCGAAGAAGGTTGATGCTGGCTGCACTAGTGTGCCTCATTCAACCTATTCATCCAATTATTATGCGTGCATATTAGAGAAGGTGAAGAAGAGACTTTGTGGTAGATTGACAAAGTTGTCATGCAGAGCAACACAGCAAACAAAGTTGCTGAAATACCTTTAGTTAGAGACAGAGAGCAGCACACAGCAATATGAGCCTGTCCTGCTCTCTCCTTTGCTCTGGTATACTATCAGGCTACCTAGTGTCACACGCACACATCTTCACCTCAATGAAAATGTGTCTGCGTTATGTCTTGCATACATTTAGTACAAGAAGGATACCCTCTTACAGAACACATTACTATGGCTAGAAAAACATGAACACTTTTCCCACTTTGGATGTGTGCTGTAAACTGTTGCAAGGTGCAAGTCACAAACATTTGGAGAAATAAAAGCCTTTCTCCAAGTTAATACCAACTTTTAAAAAAGCATATTTTTGTCCATAACTCTATTTATCATTGTTAAGAGATAGGGCTTTGTGTCAAAAACCATGGATGGTTGCACAGGAATACTCAAGTATCACCCTTGGAATGATGAATGACCACCGATGCAAAGTAATACAAGCAGAGATAAGACTGCTTTGGGTTAGTTACAGACAACTTGTTTTGCGCTTGAAACTAAATTCTAAATAGATACTTTTCATCAGTTTGCTTGACTCTTGTGATGCCATCCAGTCGCAAATGTTAGTAAATGCAACCTTTTGGGAGGGGCAGATTAGTTATTTCCCCAATAAGAAGGATGAATGAAACGTCAGCCTGAAGGTGGGGTGTAAATTATTTTAAACTAGCTTACCTGTCGCGCGTTGCTGCGATCTCCGAAGAAAGGAAATTCAAGGAAACTCGTTATGATAACATTCAATTTACATTGTGTCATTTTTATTGAAACATTCATTTTAATATGGAAAACATTTCAAAGTGTCGTTTTAATTCTATTTATTTATTCGAGTGCTTGTGGATACACAATTTTTTGTTTTTCCGTCTGGTGCGTACATCAGTATTCGAACGATTATGAGGGCCCTGGGGGGCGATATTTAACAAAAGAATTATGCCAGAAAACTTCGCGGGGGTGTACTCAACAACTTCCCAAAGTTTTCTGGCGATCGGATGAATGCTGTTTTAATTCTATTTATTTATTCGAGTGCTTGTGGATACACGATTTGTTGTTTTTCCGACTGGTGCGTACATCAGTATTCGAAAGATTATGAGGGCCCTGGGGGGGTCGATATTTAAAAACAAATTGTGCCAGAAACCTTCGCGGGAGTGTACTCAACACCTTCCCAAAGTTTCATGGCGATCGGATGAATGGTGTAGTAATGCATAAAGGACAACCAGACAGACAGACAGACAGACAGACATACATTTGTTTTTATATATATAGATAGCGTGCCTGGAAAACAGAGTTTCTGGTGATGAGCGATCACAGACCATTGTCTACCAAATGTGTGGAAAAGTGACACCAAGAACAAACTGTGAGAATTGCATGCAACCATTTTGTTTTAGGATGGAACATATTCTTGGAATAAATAATTAATTGGATAATTTTGTCCAATGTACCAGTAGAAAATTATAATGGTGTAGTCTAACATGATTACTGTACTACAGTTCAAGCAAATAAAGTCACCTCCTCCTCCTGCTCCTGACTCTGAATCCAGTGGCAGTGAAAGTCATGACATTTGGCTGAGGACCTAGTAAAGTTGCTGGGCAAAAAAGTGGCTGATGTTTATTGTTGACTGAAGGAAGTAACATCTAAGGACCTTCCTCATCTCTTTTTCGTGACACTATATTGTCTAAATAATGCACTTACTGGCTTAGACTTTGGGTGATTCCTTGAGATTGTGTCAGGAATATTTACATCTCCCTACTCTGCTCTTGTAAGCTAGTCATCATGCCTGCCAAATCACTAAGAATTATTCCCTGAAGATCCCTGTTGCTTTTTACTTTGGGTTTCCATCATATCAGGTCTTTGGGTGCCAAACTGTGCTTTCCTCCCAAAGGAGCGATACGCATCTGCTGAGTAGCTATGCCCACCTCACTGCTACCTCTCTAGGCCGGCTACGCAAATTGACAAGAAGGCTAATACCAGAGGAGTAGGGGAAGTGGGTTGGAAGGAGAAGAGAAGAGAAGTCTGATGAAGATCGCTGTGAGATATTGGGGTGGTATGAGGTCGTCTCAGACTTGCTTTGTGTGGTTCTGCTAGGTTGTGGTCGAAACTAGAACAGATAGCACAACTAATTAGAAATCAATCAACCCTCCAACTCTACCCGTAAGTAGATTCCCCGGTGGATGTTCGGTTTGAGTGTTCACACTATACCCACCTACGTGTTTCACCTTTCCCACGTAAAAGCTGGGTAGTGGCTCTCTAGAGTCATAACTGGGGTTTTCTGGGGAAAGAAACACAAAAGTATTAGCCTTATTCACCCTTGATTCTTGGAGATCTCTTAAACATACTTGAGGAAGAATTACCTGTTCCCTTCCTTGGGAAAAAGGTAATTCTCTATTAATAAGTCAAAAGGTATTGCCCCAAAGTCATTGCAAGGGAGGTTGCATCACCCCCTCAACTTCTGAGCAAAGGTGAATTCACAATGTTCTTTTAAATGTCTCAAAAACACTGCTTAATTCTGGGAATCCTTCTTCAAGAGAGTGCTTTAGTCTCAACCTAAACTGATAGAAAATGTCAAAACATTGTTCACAACTTTGGGCCCTATTACGATGCCAGTCGGACGAATGTCTGACCGGCATTGTGTCGGAAATGGGACCGCCCGACAAGGAGTCAGCGGTTCCACTTCTCACATTAGGATTCGACCACCTTCAAGCCGATTGGAAAGTGTATATTTCCTATGCGGCTTTTGCTGCAGGCTGCAGCACAAGCTGCAATTGAAAATATCCATGCACCGTGTGCCAGGCACCATGTGGTGCTTACCACATGATGCATGGATGTTTGGAAGGGCACCAGAGGTGCCCCCTAGGCCTCATAGCAGAGGCTGTGGAGGACGGAGGCCCTGTTAGAGACCCCCAAAGTCCATCTCCGACAGCCTTTCTATGGCAGTTGGACCACCATAGAAAGGGTGTCGGTAACGTGTATTGTAATCCCCAAGGTGGTGCCTGAACAGGCACACCTCCAATTTGCGGATTACGATCTGCCCTTCGCCCCAACGAGCTACTTGAGCCTGTTGGAGGTGGAGCAGATTCCCCCCGTAGACATCGGTCGGACCGCCCATATTTTAATACGGCGGTCCGACTGATGCCTCAGATGTCGGTCTGAATGCCACAGACTAGTTGTTGGATGGCCTTCCGCCTGACATCGTAATGAGGCCCTTTGTTTTATGAGTGAGCTTTAACTCAAATGTTTATGATGTTCTCTCTTTCTCAAGGTACCTTTGCTTTAGTACTGTGGTGTGGATCAGGTAAGTTGAGAAATCAAAACTAGGCTCCTGTTTCTTTTCAGGTCCATGCCTGCTGCTGATAGAAGTCGAACAGGATGGGGGGAAGAGGAAAACAGATAAATGGTTTGGAATCAAAGCTGGTCAGGCACACACTATGACAGTGTTGTGCTGTCAAAGTTTGAAGCCCAAGTGGAGCTCCTGCTTCCACTAGCGTTCTGGACAGAAAGCGAGGTCGGCAATTTGGGCATGGCCTTAAACAGGCTTGCCAAGCCCAAACATGACTGGGGGTCTCACGGTCTCCCAGGTTGGAGCTTGAGCTCGCGAGAAGATGCAAGAGGCCTACATTCCGGGCCCTGAGTGATCCCCTGAGGTCCATGCCCTTATGCACAGAAACAAATGGCTGCTGGGGCACATGGCTGGGGTGTGGGCCAGTGGGTCCAATGGGATGAGTTGCCAATACGGTTTTAATTTTTCGCTTACATTTCTAATAGAATTATTATTACAATAATATTGAAGAGAGCTCATATCAAACCCACACAAAGAATAATGCACAATTCACATAAAAGGTTTCAGAAAATAACCACATAAATCTAAAAGTGTGAAGTATGGAGGAACCCACTAAGAAGAACATGCCTGAAGTACATGCAAAAAAACACTTCAAAGCGAAAGTAGAACAATGTTAAATAAACAGTGATGAACTGAGGTTATAGAAGGGTCAGGGGACAGTAGTACACTTATAAGTCTTAACTATCTTGAGAATCCAGCAGAATCAGAGTAGTTAAAACATCTTGATAAGTGATTAAATCAGCAGGAGTAGTAAAGGATTTGGAAATATCACCTTTCCAAAATATTATAGATGAGGGAACAAACAAACCATATTTGTATTCAGCTTTTTTCAGACAAGGACATAATAAATAAAATTATTTCTGCACTGTCGCTCTTTCTAGATATAAATTCTCTTATTTCCAGCATAAGCAAAGAAATGCCCCTGACTATCTTAAGTATTCAAATCAGAGTCGCTTACTGACCTTTTTTTGCAGGAATGCCACAAATGCGATGTAGCTCCTTCTCACAATAAAAATACACCTAAAAACGTCTTCCACCAAAGACCGTCTACATGAGGTAGCTTCAATCAGTTCTATTGTTGATGTCTCTCAGTACTTATCTACTCAATATTTTATCTATACATGAGGTTTTGACCAGAATTGAGAATCAGTACCATTAAAGAAAAATATTAATACTTAATACATCCAACTTTTACCTGACGTCTGGTCACCTCTGGTCCCAACTGTCTTCTCATTGTATGCTTTATATATTTATATGAATCCTAAATAGAGAAAACATACATTTCGAGTTTAGAGTCTACCATACATCTAGAATAACTTTGATATATTTCTCGTCACACACCTCATGTAAAAGGTTATTAACACAAATTGGGGAATAACAAATACATGATGTCAAAAGAGTTCAGGTGAAAGCTTCTCACCTCTGTGAGCTCTCCAAGAGAAAATATATAATTGTTCACCCCAAATCCAAATGGGATAAGCATAAATCCAAACTCAAACGCAAGCATGAAAAATCTTATAAGAATAAGTATGACCCATTTTAGTGCTCGCAAATGGAGAATTGGGCCGTTTGCGACAGCGAAAGAGTATTTTCACATGTACTAACCCTATTTTGAGAGTCAGTAACCTATTACCTACTCACAAAAACGGGTTTGCAACTTAAGTATTTGGAAGGGGTGTTTCAAGACCATCCCTTCCTAATAGCGAGTCTCCGTGGCTTGCATGAATATTTTTGAGACTGGATTGGGGTTGCAAAACATTTATATTTTACTGACTCCGTGAAGAAGATTATAGAAACCCATTTGCAGATGTGAAGGGGTCCCCAGGTACCTTTTTCTCTTTGAGAATATGGGCGCCAACATTTTTTAAGAGTAGGTGGTGTCCCTCTTAAAAAATAAAAAGGTAGCTTTTTATTTTTGTTTTTAAAATGCATTCTGTTGTCCTTTAAGAAAAATGTGTTGCATTAAAAAAAATTGCTTTATTTAAAAAGCAATCACAGACTATGGTGGTCTGCTGGCCCCAGCAGGCCCCCCTCCCTGTGATTACAGGCCATTCCCAATGAGTTGCAACTTGCGACGTGCCTCATGAATATTGATGAGGCACATCAAACTCCACCCCATTGGGAATCGCAAACAGTGTCTGAGACACTGTTGTACATCGCATTGTGCAAGTTCCTAAATACGAGTCCAAAAAGTCGCAATTAGGAACTTGCAAAATGTTTCTGTCAAAGATGTGGCTCTAGGTCAGCAGAAGAAGAGTCGGCAATCGGGAAAAGCACCTGTGAAACATGAAAAGAACTCTGATTTGGGAAGCAAGGTATTGCAGTGAATTCTCTACTTTTATACAACTGTCTACAAGATGGCTGATATCCGTGTGGTTCTCAAAAGAGCATGTGATCAGGCAACTTGCTAGATGGATATTCATAGCTGCCAAGGTTTCAGATTGCCTTGTGTGCCATTTTCATAATTTCAGTGTAATTATGAATGACATTTCAACGACTATGCGTGACACTTTCTCACAAGCAAAATCAAGCAATGAAGAAGAGGGAAATATTTACGAGGAACGCATATAAATATCAGAAATTATATGCACTTGAGTAGCTATAAACCCAAGGAAAATTTTAAAACTGCTGCAAAGCACCAGAAATTGAAGGTTACTTGTGTGTCCATGTCAGGAGGTCGAACACAGACAGGGCAGCAGTGAGCAATTCCAGGGGGTCCGGTTTGTCGAGAAAGTTACCAGAATGTTAAAAGAAACAATTTAATTGCCACATGAAAATGGAGAACGGGTACCAGGGCTACTGAAGGCCCCCAACATAGATCTTCTTAGCTGACTCAACTGACACCAGCTGCCTAAATATCATAAATGAATATATGTTGACAACATGAATAATTATTTCAATTTCCTGTTAAATGGAGAACATATTCTCTCCATTTAACTGATGCCGCTGGCCTCGCTTAAAGTAATTTGTTGGACCGGTCATTCATATCACAAATGGTTCTCATAAATTAACTAGTCAGTTAAGTCAGCAGAGCCTGGTGTTGTAGTAGCCCTGACACAAAACTTTCTAGCTACTCACACACTAGTGCCAGAATAAAGCTGCTGGCACCTGGGCTCTCATGGGTCGGGCCCCACATGGGCAGACTCACACTGACTTTCGTTATGCTGCGCGAGGAGGATCTGGTCGGTACAGGCTCGGGCAGGATGTTTTTAATATATAATAATATAGCATAAATTAAGTCAGTAGTCAGCTGACTAGTGAGCCGTCGCAGACAGCACAGGCATTGGCAAGCCAGCCAAGACGCTGTAATTACTTCAGAGACAGAAGACTTCAGTAGTAGTACTGCCCAACCCTAATACAAATGATTACTGAGCAGCTGAGATGTGTCTGCTATGGCCGGCACACCGCTACCTGCCCAGCCCATGCACCGACACCAGATCACACCAACAGGCTGTCACAAAGCTACTATACCAGCAGGCTCTGCTGACTTAACTGAAGCCAGTGGCCATGCTGAAAGTAATTTGTTGGACTGGCACCAGTGTTGTCACCGCACGCTAGCACTATTCAATGAAAGCACCTTTTTAGGTCAAGCAGAGCTCACTTCAGTCACTCACTTTTCTTTGAGGTGAGCAGCAGTTCATATGGGCCGCCTCGTTCTGGCCACAACGACTCAGCATTGATGTTGAGGCTCAGCAGCTGTGTGGAGAGACAGACTGATGTGCTCTGAGCTTAACAAATCCAGTGCAGCGGCTCGCCGTCCGGAGTTCTCTCAGTTGCCGGCTCCCTACAGTCGCTGAATTATGTTTCATGTAAATTATTGTAATACAACGCGGTGTGAGTATGCCAAAACTTTATTCATAAACTGCAGCCGCTAGTGGCACAGCAAGCAGCAGCAGAACGTAGCATGGCGCCTGTAAAAGAGTGGGTCACAAAACTCATCTTGACCTCAAGACTCAGTAGTACCCATTGGATAGTAACTATCACACCAGTCATGAATGTATCAAATATGCCATGCAGCATCCGGCAGTGTCAGGGGTGAACCTAGTATCATTGTTGCATTGTAACAGAGTAGCGGCTACAGCTGCAGACTCTGAGTCAGCCCTGGGGAGCAGCGCCCGCAGCGCCCTGCCACTCCTCCAACTTTAGTTTCAGCGACCTTGGTACATGGTTACTAGCGCTCCTGCTTGACAGCTCAGGAGGTGCTGTTATGCGTGACTATGCATTTCAGTATGGTGATGCGGACCACAACACTGAAATGCGTTAGTTTAATGCCTGATGTGTGGTACTTGGCAGGACTGGAGCTTACTTTACTTCTGGCATCTGAACTTGTTTTGGCGGTCATCTTAGTTTGCAGCACCATATATCAGTAAAGATATTTCTGTTTACCAGAATTAGTATAGGATATTTTACATAATACATGTTTACTTTTATTTTACCCTGTGATTGTACCAGAAGATTTCATTATTACTATGTGAACCCTCGTTTAGTGGACTTTGCTGCAACCCTGCCTCACAACATAAAGTTATGAAGGCATACCTGCACATTAACCTCAAAGGGAGAAAGCCGGCCGGCCCCATACTGCTGCCTTCTGTGATCGAACTGCTACTAAGTAAACAAACAGAGACTCCTCCATGGAAGACCTCCAAATCCAATCAACAACAATGCAGGAAACCGACCCCTCCCGCCGTCAGAGCTTTGTCAACAAGCACGTAAAATTGAGCTCATCGATGAGCGGCCATCTTGGTGGCTTGCGCTGCTGGCTTCCCATGTGCTATGTATTATGCTGCAGTGGTTCCCATCACACTGGGATTGAGAGTTAATGCCTCTACTTGATCAGCCCAAACTGTGCTCATTAAGTTTCATAAAATAGCCCGCTCTTGAACAAATAATGTGATTGTTTTACCACAGTTGGCAGAGAAGCCCTATGGAGGGAAGGTGGACTCATTTTAAGATTTCCCAGATGTGAACTCACCGTCCTGGTATATCGATTGTTTTGTAGCCAATGTTTCTAATGGAAATACAAACTGTTTGATGTAGTTCTGTGTCCCTAATTACAACGACATGTTGGATTTGTTTCTTTGATTGATTTAAACACCTCTTTTATACTAGATTTCCTCAATCTGATACCTTTATGTTTTTGTTTGATTGAAACACTTACTGTATAAAAGTCTTCCAACCGATTTTGGTTGGCCAGCAAATGAAAAATAAATCTATGCTCTAGCACTGTTTTGTTTTACGTTTGCCGCCTCTAAACTAGCTTTTGCAGGGGGTGGGGGTGCATGGGAAATGAAATGAAATGAAAAATTATATTTATATAGCGCCAAAACTACCCGGAGGCCTCGCAGCGCTTACATTGATTGCTGAAGTGGGCTACCAGGGAGGTTAACGAGATTTTAGTGTACAAGTGTGTTTTCAGCGCTTTCCTGAAAGCCATCCTGTTTGGGTTCCCTCTCAGGGCAAGGGGAAGGGAGTTCCAGAGCCTAGCAGCCGTGTGGGAAAAAGAGCGACCACCCCACCTTGCTTTGTTGATTTTTGTTGTGGTCGCTAGATGCAGTGATCCGGAGCGGAGGGCTCTGGGTGGGACATAGGGCAGAACTAAGGGGAACAGGATGGCAGGGCCCGTTCGGTGGAAGGATTTGTGCACAATGAACATGGCTTTGAACTGAGCTCTGGCGGCGACTGGAATCCAATGAAGATCTTTTAGGGCATGCTTGGCTGACTGCCAACGAGGGATGTTGTACAGTAGGCGAGCGGCACAGTTTTGTGTAACCTGGAGCCTGTGGGTCACAGCTACCGGAGCTCCTAGGTATAACGCGTTTCCATAATCCAGGCGAGAGAGGATCAGGGCCTGGACCATGATTCTCCTCGCCTGGAGAGGGAGCAAAGGGAGCACTTTACGAAGCATCTTCATAAGCCCCACACATGTAGCAGCTGTTTTGGTGGCTTGAACCGAGAAGTCAAGCGACTTGTCGAGCCAAATGCCCAGGCTCTTTATCTGGGGTTTGGGGGGGGGGAGGGACGCCGAGGCAGGTGGGCCAAAAAGAGGCCAGAGAAGTCAACGGAGAGTTGCCCAGCAGCATAACCTCCGTCTTCTCTCCGTTGAGTTTGAGGCAGGAGAGTTGCATCCACCTAGCAACAGCCTCCAGACAGGGACCTAAGGTGTTGGACGACCCTTCCGTGTGGTCAAGAGAGACCACCAGTTGGGTATCGTCCGCGTAGGTGACAATACGCATACCAAAGGGTTGGACTATCCCCGCTAGAGGTTGCATATAAACGTTAAAAAGCGTGGGGCTCAGGGAGGAGCCCTGAGGCACCCCGCAGCTAAGAGGATGTTTGGAGGAGGCTACCTCATCCTCGAACACCTGGAAGAAGCGCTCATCCAGGAAGGAGGACAGCCATTCCAGTGCCGCGCCCGACACACCCAAACCCATTAAACGATGTAATAAGGTGGTATGGTTGACTGTGTCGAACGCGGCGCTGAGATCGAGTAAGATGATGGCTGCCTTTCCTCCCCGGTCCTGCACGGCTCGGGTTTCCTCCGTCACCGCAATAAGGGCAGTTTCGGTCCCGTGCTGGGGGCGGAACCCTGTCTGAGAGGCACAAAGCAGACCCGCTGATTCCAGGTAGTCTACTAAGATGGTGTTAACGTGCCTCTCAAGCAATTTACTCATCCAGGGGAGTAAGGAGATTGGGCGGAAGTTGGCCAAGTTGTTCTGGTCCAGGGAGGGCTTTTTTAGTAGAGCCTTGACCATCGCACACTTCCAAGGGGCAGGGACAGAGTTAGTGGTGATGGAGGCATTAAGAGCATTCAGAATAGCCGGGCGGATAGCGTCCCAGGCCTTGGTGAGAATCCGCGGAGGTGCTGGGTCGTTAGGGGATCCCGAGGTGACTTTAGGGATGATTTTATCGAGTGTAATGGAGTCTAACAGAGAGAATTTGTCCAGCGTGCGAAGGGCAGTGGGAACAGTCTCAGAGGAGATGGTAGATCCCCCAACCTCATTACCCCCAGAGAATGAAGAATAGATAGTCTGAATCTTCTGAAAGAAGTAAGAGGCTAAATTATCACAACGGGATTGGGCGCCCGCAGGTGACAGACGCTCGGGGCGGGAGAAATTAAAGACTTAGCAATTTTAAAAATTTCTTTGGGAGAGTTAGCGGCTAAATTAATTTTCGAGTCGTAGAATAGAGCTTGCGCAGATTTCATTTCAAGTTTATAGAGCTTTATTGCGGCTCTGTAGTCGGCTTTTTTTGAGAGTGAGCGATCACTTCTCCAAGCTCTCTCCAATTTGCGACAGGATTGCTTCATGAGCCTAAGAGCAGGGGAGTACCAGGGGGCAACTTTAGATCTTTTTATCAGGTCGAGGGGTTTCTTAGGGAGGACTTGGTCAAGAGTACAGGTAATCCAGTTGTCAAAATTGGCGGTGGCCTTAGTGGGATTGGTCGCCATCACAGGAGGATGTTCATTAAGGGCCTGTATCCACTCAGGAGACGGGAGCGAGGCCCATTTCCTTCCCCATCGTTTATTATGGCTCAGTGGGATAGGGCGGGTGCTTAGGGACCACACAAAGGGTATTAAAGAATGATCGGTCCAGGGTAAGGCAATAGGTACCTCGACCGTGAGGTTATCTAGGTTGCTGAAAATATGATCAAGAAGATGTCTCTTGATATGCGTCGGGTGGAACCCTTTCTGACATAGGTCAATAGCCAGGAAGTTCGAACGAAGACTATTGGCTACTGAGTCAGATGGGTCGTCTAAATGTAAATTCAGATCGCCCAACACGGTGAAATTTGCCGAAGTAAGCACTAAATTGGCGGCTGTGTCTGTGATATTAGTGACGAAATTACCAAGAGTCCCAGGTGGTCGGTAAGCTAGAACCCCAGTGAAGGTGGTGGTGGGGGAGAATTCAAGAGTAAAATGTAGACTCTCGCAACCTGATGTTGTGGAGGGGGAGATACGACACCCATAGTTATCTCTGTAGATGATAGCCAACCCTCCGCCTCTTCCAGTCTGGCGGTCCAGTCGTTTGATGGTATAGCCTGGGGGGAGGCCCAGACTGACGCGGGGTCGGACTCAAGCTGAAGCCATGTCTCCGTTAAGAAGAGGGCCTCAGGTTTGTACTCCTCTATGAGCATAGCCAACTCAGTGTAGTGCTTCGACAAGGACCGGCAGTTAAGAAGGAACATCCTCCATTTTAGCACGGAGGAGGATTTCCCTGGCACCGGGGGGCGCATACCCCAGTTGCAAGTTTTGCACCGAGCCACTTTATTTGTAGGTGCCATCGAGTGTGTACATCGCAAATTGGAGGTAGGGCGCAGGGCGTACAAGAGAGCAGCACTATAGGTCAGGCGGTTTCCTACCATGGTGCCAGCACAGTCTGAGAGCTGGGAGCGTCTGGACGCGGACTGGCGCAGACTGGCTTCTCTTTGGCGCCTCTTCGGCGCGTCTATGGCGCTCCCGCTGCGCGTCACCGATGCGCGAAGTGGCAGGGATTAAGTATATTGGGAGGGGGTGGGAGACTAGACCATCACCCTAACAAGATGGCCGCCCGCCGTGGAACGACCAGGAAGTGCCAGCGCTATTCCTCCCTCCACAACAAACAGCAATGAAAGCTGCGGTGGACCGGGGAGTCAGCGCGCCAAATGGTAAAGTGCAAGTGCAAACAGTTTTAAAATTACACGTTTGAAAATGACAGGTTAAAAATCCCCCATTCAGTGATGCCGTAACACACAACACGCTCACGCCACGATATTTTCAATCAATATGGGGTGCGCGTGAGAGCGAAGCTCTTTAGTAGTCAGGGAGGGGTGGGAGACTAGACCGTCACCCTAACAAGATGGCCGCCCGTCGTGGAACGACCAGGAAGTGCCAGCGCTATTCCTCCCTCCACAACAAACAGCAATGAAAGCTGCGGTGGACAGGGGAGTCAGCGCGCCAAATGGTAAAGTGCAAGTGCAAACAGTTTTAAAATTACACGTTTGAAAATGACAGGTTAAAAATCCCCCATTCAGTGATGCCGTAACACACAACACGCTCACGCCACAATATTTTCAATCAATATGGGGTGCGCGTGAGAGCGAAGCTCTTTAGTAGTCAGGGAGAGGTGGGAGACTAGACCGTCACCCTAACAAGATGGCCGCCCGTCGTGGAACGACCAGGAAGTGCCAGCGCTATTCCTCCCTCCACAGAGAGGGTGGAGGAGAAGTGCTTGTGCACTCCCTAAGTGCTCCTGTGTGTTTGGCTGGCCGTCTCAGGCCGGCCAAAATACACATGCGCACTTAGGTTTTCTTCACCCCAGCTGCATTGGAGAAACTCCAAAGACTCCATGACCTGAGCCGGGCGCCTTTCCTGGCCATTCAGGTCAGTCCGTGTGCTGCTCTGCAGCAGAGGGATTGGCTAGGAGTCTGTCCCAGGGGCTGCTGGGACCCAGGAAGAGGCCAGCAGGAGTGACGCGATGCAGGAGGTGGTGTCAGGTCCATTATTGTTATTATTATTAGCATGAAATTGTGATTTCCTAATAGGAAATTGCAATTTTGGAAATCCAAACCCAAGGGTGCCTCTGGGCTTATGGCCCCCATGGAGACACCCCGAAATTCGTAGTGCACGTATAAGTGCACACATGCCCGAGGGGTATTTGTGCGCTTCATGTCACATTAAAAAAAGCATTTTTTAATTTTGCACAAGGGGCCACGTGTATCAATTTTTTTTACATTCTCTAACTGTGCGAATCACGAAATGTGACCACTTGCAAATGCAAAATAGCCTTTCATGATGTATGAAAAGCTTTGGCAGTGCATTTTAGGTAATTGAAATTCCCTGAGCACATGTACCATGCATTTCCTAAATGCAAACTGATCAATTAGGTAATGGCATTACAATCGACTCTAAGAAGATGGTAAGCATGTGCAATTTTTGAATAAGCACAAAAAAATGCACTTTTCAAAGTGCCATTCAGCCACACATGCCCCTAGGCCATGTGTGCGCTTTACATGTGCACATTGATTTTGGGGGTGCTTCAGGGGGGCCTTAGGCCCCAGGCACCCATGGTTTTGCATTACCAAATTTGTGATTGCCAATTAGGTAATCATAAATTAAGTAAAGCAAAACCATTCGCACCTTTAGGCCCATAGAAATGAATGGAGTAGTATTACGTAATAGCTGTTACCTAATTGCGATTGCGACTCTGTAGGAATCGCTATTAGCTAATCTCTATTTTCCTACATTCCATTTTGCATTCCTTAAACAGTGATTAACTAAAATTTGCTATTTAGGAACTGCAAAATTGATTTTTGATACTTGTGGTCCATGGTTACCATTGACTTTTAGTCAATGGTAATAGCATTTCCTAAATGCCCAATTTGCTTTTAGGAAATGCTCTGTATATGTGCTTTAGGGCTCGCAAATAGGTAATCCCTATTTGCGTTTCCTGAATCACAGGCACAATTTGTGATTCCTTTTGTGATTCCTACTGGATAGAAATTGCAAATTGTACTGTTTTTTGGCCTTTGTACATATAAAAAGGCTGGTTTGCATTACTTAATGGGTTGAAATTGCGATTCAGCCTGTTACGAAATGCAAAAAGCCTTCATTCATCTGGTCCTTGGTGTGCTAAATTTTCTGAAAAGTGTGATAATGACATCCTGCTAGCCTACAATCTATGGACTTAAAAATGTAATCTTCTGATGAGTTAGTAGTGCCTATCTGAAACTAAATATGTTTGTTTGGATGTTAATTTATGCAAGTTGCTGCTGTAAAAATAAGAACTTCAAAACGGAGAACTGAAAATGTTGATAAAAAGTGCACTTCAGAAACACCTCTACCTTTAAAAGATAGGCTATTCAGTGGGGAAAAATTGAGTTTTTTAAATAATATTTGCTTTTTAGCAAAGAGAATGAAGACTGACTAAATTAAAATGAGCACAGATATTTTAAATTCAGACCTGTGATTTGAAACTTTTTCTAAATTAAAAAATAAAATACCAAAAATGTATCCGTTGGAAAACAGCTCTAATAAATAGAATGTCTCTAACACAAGCTTAGGCCCCCTGGCCCATGCTTTGCGCCTTGATAAATATACCATGTTTCTGCCATACAACCCATTATATCCCTTAATCCTGGCCCCCGATATACCTCTGTAAAAAAATAGTTATCCAGAGATTTTCATATTTGAGTTGTGCTTTTGGATCATTAGAGGATTAATTTAGCTTGGGTAGACATTGCTGATCAGGGCCGCATTTTTCAGCACAACATTTTTAAAAATGGCATATGAGTTGCAGTGATGATGTGATATTTCAGGAACCATGAGACCTATATAGTGAATTTTGGTGATAAAACATAGGTTTTGGAGGTCATCCATTCTTATAGTGACAGAAAATAACTCCTCAGAGCAACCCTTCTGCCATTTTCCAAAATAGAGGCTATAATAGAGGAAGAGGAGAAAAATATAGAAAGGAAACAATTAGTAATGGTCTTTAATCCTTTTATGTATACACCAAACAAACAAATGATGTTCATCACTCCTGTTTTTTACACAATTTCCTCGTTCACTTTATTTATTTATTCCGGCAATCACTCATGGTACATTTACAGACGGGCATATCGGCAGGGACATAATTTTGTAGCACAGGTTTTCCAAGTACATGTACGTATAGGTTCTGCAGGTATATGCTTTAGAAATTTCATAGGTTTTAGCACCCATCAATATCTTCCCAACCAAATTCACACAGATCTTTCTCTACATTTGCAGGATCCAAAACATTTACACTTCTTCTGATCAAGTAGAACGCTCTTTTAATGTTTCCACACACAGAATATGACATTGGAGGAAGGCCACCTAGTGGGACTGATCTCTTGAACTCACTGTACCGTCAAATGTGTGACAGTCAGAACTAATTTTCCACACACCCACAAGGTATTTTTCTGTCTTTAAAGTCACATTCTTCTTCTGTCTCAGCAAATCCTTTTAAAAACGTAATAGGTTCAGCTCCAAGCTTTTTTCCAATTTTGCTCTTAGTGTCATCATCTGTAAGAAAACTGGGCATCTCTGGGTGAAGTTTCATGTACAGAACATGAAGTGGGATTAAGTGTCTTTTCTCACCTGTTCCATAACATATCCATAACTCTGACAATTCTTGACTTATGAACATTGAAACAAATCTTAGTAGCATAATAATAACATCTGTGTCATATGATAGTACAATGACTCAGTTGAAACCATTTTGAACAGCCCATTCAACCTGTGGCACAACACGAAGGTCAGCTTCCTCTACTTTCCTGTAAAGTTCCTGAACAATATGATCTGTACATTGTGAATATATCTCTGCAGGCACTAATTCCTCATTGACAATCATACCACTTGCAATAATTGGAAATTCAGTATTTACAAAAGCCCCAGCAATGTTTTGTCGAGTTAACATCTCCAAGTTCATCTTGTTCGATGTTGACGATCAGAATGTATCAAGCTGCACAGGTTTAGGTGTTGAATATTTGATGCAGGAAAGGTTAATTATTCCACTTGTCTGATTCTCTAACATTTTTTGACAGATGGTTCAAGATAACTATCAAAGATAATGTGCAGTATTTGCAAGGTGCACACCAACTTTGATATCTGTAAAACAGCCTGAACGCCCTCTCCGAAGTTTTGCATGGGTGAAATCTTGACCATTCGCAATTGTGACATATAATAACAACAGTAGTATTTAATGAGGATACCTTTTCGAAATAAAATTCTTTAGGTGAAAGTTTTTTTCCGAGCTGCTGTACAAGTTTGTGCTTCACTGGTTTGGTTGCTGCATCTCCATTAAATATTGTGTTTTTTGGAAGAAGATCATGCGACAGAATGTCCTCGATAAACTCACCCCTAAAACAATATTTTAAAATAATTTACTAATATGATGAACACATCAGTATAGAGCCACTATTTTGGAAAATGGCAGAAGGGTTTCTCTGAGGAGGTATTTTCTGTCTTTATGAGACTGCTTGACCCCAAAATCTAAGTTTTGACACAAAAATGAAGTATGTAGGTCTCATGGTTCCTGAACAATTACATCACAACTGCAATACATCCAGCACTTTTTTAAATGTTTTCCACAAACATTTGTCCCGGATTAGCAATGTCTACCCAAGGTAAATGACTTCTCTAATGAAAATCTCCGGACAACAATTGTTTTACGGAGATATGTCAAGGAGCTAGGACTACCTGACCAGCAGTCTACATTTCACTGACATACGCCTCGTGTCCCAGGCAAATACACTGAATCCTGCACACATTTCCTGTGTTCTTGTTAAAGTTACCATGTGCGGTGTCACCCTAGAGATTTTTGGGGCCCCAGGAAAGGCATATTTTGGGGCCAACTGTTTGGAACACATTACTTTAATTACTCATTTCCTCTCTAATGCAAGTCCTCATGATTGGTGAGATTTAAAGAGTTCAGGTGGGAGAGAGGTAGTGAGAAAGTTGGAAGGTTACTGATTTGTGAGGAAGAAAGAAATTAGAATGAGATACAACAATACAGAGCTAGAGAGAGATGAGGTTAAAAGACTGGGGAGTTTATTGTCCCCTATATATCACTACTTGTCCCAGTCTAGTGTGTCAAACTGCTTTACATCACACACAGAGACACAATAAATCATACAAGTTTGTAAATCAATTTGAAGGGAATGTTACATAAGAAAAAGAGGGTTGTAAGGTGCAGGAATCACATATTGTCCATACTTGTAGGCATGATATGTTAAGAGTGAATGGATGGGAGACACACTAAGCCAAGATATACAACATAGCACAGTGATTGGGGATGTCTGTACTAACAAAACTGTATCGCTTCCCAAACCCTTCTTTGCAATCTTAGAATAGCAACAGATTTGCAATTTATGAACTAGAAGTCCCAAAATGATCTCAGTGTGAAAAGCAGAAACCCATTTACTATCTACTTAAAATACAAATCTGTGATCTGCATGTTACACGTTTGCTTTGAAGCAGGCACATTACCCATGGCCTCTCCTAGCTCCTCATTTGTCTGAGCACAGGTAGTAATTGATTGTATCTTTGGATGAGACTGTGTGTTCGTATAGTTATTGTATGTGTTTTCCCGCTTTGACAAGTTTCTCTGCGTACATGGGCACCTACTTCATTTTTCCGTACGCGGGCATCTCTCTAACACTGCACCAAGTTTCAAAACTTTGCTCTTCCTTCCCTCTTGATTTCGATCCTCTTTGTTTCTTTTGCTTTATCCTTCCCAGTAGGATGCCTAAGGCACACTGCTCTCCCCTCACTCCTAGGGCTTTGAGGTGGCCATAAAGTGGCATTAAGACCTACATAAGAACCAAACATAAGTAATCTGTATATCAAGGATTACTTCACCATTGACCTCAGTGATAAATACGTATTCAGAATGTAGGAGTCGGATTTTGCTTGTAGAAATATGAAAGGGAAACATCACCCAGTCCTCTCTTTTAAGACTTTGGCGCCTGGAAGCTGGATATGGTTAACTGCAACAAAATGATGCCCTCAGCTCAGGCATGATATACTAAGGGCCAGACCACGTGATTTTTGGGGCACTCACAGGGATGCACCTTTTGTCGCTGGTTGTATACTACCCCGAAAGGTGGGAGTGGGGATTTTGAGAGGGGAGTTCAAATAAAATACTGCTGGGTGCGGAGGGAGGAGGAAAAAATGATTGTACAGGGTCTGTTTTTATATACCAGCTAGATAAAAGGTGAATGAAGATGCAGCTGTGCTGCATAATAGGACTGACTAATTTAATGCGGGAGGAACGTGGTGAAACAATCAAGCTTTGGCAAAGTCATTGGTGGGCTGATTTACTAACATTTCACACAGTGCAGCACACCACCCAACGTGCTGCGCTGCTTGAAAGGAAGACATCAGAAATGCATCAAAAATGCACCATATTTCCAAAGATATGGCACATTTTTGCTGCCTCCCTGTGCTGGCGCAATCTGTGCAACCTAGCACCAATGCGGACACCCTTGCCCCATAGTGCAAAGGTGCCTCCGTTACAAGGAGGATTATTAGGAGGATCATTTTTGTGTCGAAGGGACTCCTTCCAGCACAAAAGAAATGCTTGAAGGCATTTTCCTTTTTCTATGTATGATGCACAATTTTTCTCCTCCTTACGCCTGGGTTTGGGAGGCGTACCATTTTGAAGCATTCTCAGGTTTACAACTCTTTGTAAATATGGGAATGTGGGAGCGCCCACAAACCAACCATGGAACACCGCCCTGCTGCAAAGTAATGCAAGGAAGCGAAATAAGCTGCCTATTGTTACCTTGGATTTAACCAGCCACACAGCGCCACACACAGTGGCTTTGCGTGGCTTACTAATCCAAGTTAAGGGTTTGCTTTGCCTTGCGGAACCTTGCATGACATAAAGGCAATGCCCTTAGTAAACCTGACCCCAGGTTTGGGTTTAATAAATGTCCTAACATGCCGGAATGGCACATTAAAGCGAGACACACGGAGTGTGGCAGCAGGATTGAACAGAGAGAGCTATACTTGTAAAGTAACCCCTCAACGCAAGCACTCGATTTGCAGTGGAAGGATACACTCAAACAGCTAATATTAATAGTTGAGAAATGAACACTCTGGTGCCCTCCTCAACACCATCAATAGCTGGATGAATGACAACTTCATGAGCTAAAGATGACAAAAAATCACTTTAACTGGTTGCCTTCAAGCACCGGGTAGACTGTTCTCACGCAGCACACCATTTATCACTATTCAAGGTCACCACACCTCTATAAAGCGGGAAAGTGCCTTTACAACGCAGGCTTAAGCACGCACACCGTTTTCCTGCAAGGTAAACAACGCTTGCTTTAACCACACTTATGCCTTAACCATGCATATCTGTGGTTAAGGCAGTCTAGCTGTCTGAGTGGATGGGTGGGGAGAAGGAACCAGTAAGATCATGTCCCGAAGAAGGAATGGGAAGCAGCTTTTTAGATTGGGCTGGGGAAGGGGGGAGGTGGGAGTAGGTTTTAGGGTTTGGGGGCTGGCTTTAGGGCTCAGGACAAGGGGCTGGGTTAGGGGTAGATTTTAGGGCAGGTGGAGAATTTTAGGGCTCAGGGCAAGGAGAAATGCAGCTTTTGGGGATGTGGGCCAGTTTTTAGGGCTCAGGGTGCTGGGGTCGGAGTAGTTTTTTTGGGTTAGGGGACTGGGTTTTAGGGCTCAGGGTAGTGGGTTAGGGTAGTTCATAGGGCTGGGGTGAGTAGATTACAATGCAGGAGGGCCGAATTTTAGGGCTTAGGGCAGTGGGGCTGGGGTGGGATCTTTAACACACATACTCCTTTGCCAATCATGCCTTTACAACTAAATTCATCGCCATGGCATGCGTGGTGAAGACATGCGTGGTAAAGACGTGGTCACTGTAAGGAACGCGTGATTATGGCATGAGTTGTTTAGGCATGTGTGGTTATGTCATACAACCTTGTAATGCTCTGAGGCCTTCATTGAAATGCTGTGCTACAACAGGTTTTGTGACTTGAGTTAAAATACATTACCACAGGCAGGTGTGGTATTACTCCTGATTAGAGTTTTCCACTAATGAATGAGTGTAATTTGTAACAACCCCGTTTACTCACAGCTTGCTACATTTACGTGCAGAGCAGTTAGCACCACTTTTTCACTTGTGTATAGTTTTTCCAAGATGTAATGTGATGCTACCACATTACAGTACGCAATTACACCACATTAGGCCCTTTCACTCTGAAAACGAATACATTATATTTCTGTTAATTCAAGCACATTCTAAGGTTTTAGTTACTCTAAGTGAGGATATAAGTACACGGTTTGAGCTAAGAACTTATTTTTAGATCCTCTAAATAAGGCTGTAAGCATACAGCTTGGAATGAAGAATATATCATTTCATTTTGCCGCATCTCACTCCTTTGCGTGGAACAAGAGCCTCTTAAAACCTTGGCAGGTAATCAACTTACTGGCCAACGTGAAAAGACTCAAAGCCTTCTTAGTTAACTAACTCCCCACCTCACCTCTTCCTCAAATAGCTAAAGCTCCTTGAAAAGACTTGATTGCCACAAGGGCTTGTGGTTGATAGATTCACCACTGAGAATTGGACAAGGTTTCCTCATGTTCTATGCTGTTTTAGGTCGCCATGCCATCGAGGGAAGTAATTCACCATTCAAGGTTGGGTATGTGATACATGAAAAAAAGACATGGTGATTGCCCCTTGCTGTTTCATGGTTGTGCCCTCTGAGATCCTACAGTTTGAGGTGCCCCATACAGGTTTAGGCGGATTCCCTATCCATGAGAAGTGACAGGTCTTGATATCTGCCTTATTTGTCTTGATAGCTTTTGAATGCAGGCTCCCTGGTGTAGTGCCCATGGCTAACTTATAAACTGGCATCCCTTAGTGACCATAATGGAAAACAGCTGCTCTTGGCATTGCTTACACACCCCAGGCAACCCGGTGCCTCACCACCAAACCCTCTTCACTTCAGATTTAGTACAGAAAGCTAAATCTCGACCACTCTGCATCCCTAAAGCTATAATTTTGTCTTTTTTTGCTTGCCTGTCAAAGTTAGAATTTGAAATGTTATTTTTATCCAAAGGCATTGCTTCCATTCCTCAGAGTGCATTAGATACAAGAACCAGCAGTCGCCTCGCTCTGGGCTTCCATGGAGCAGAATTTGCATCTGCCCCCAGTTCTCTTCCTCTTTTCTGGTTTGGCAGCAGTGGTGGAAATGTTTACAACTCCATAGCAAACCTCTTCTGGCTCCTTACTTTCAAACATCATTGGCCTACAATGGACGGCCTTGTTGTTACTTTGGCTTGGGCAAGATGTGGGCAACAGTGTCACAAATGTCAACACAGGGTGGGTATAAAAACAGAGAAGATGGCGAACAGGAGGCTGATGAGCAGAAAAAACAAGTTTGTGGTGGGTAGACATATTACTGCCATTTCTTATTTTATCCACAAGTTCTACTCCTGCTTTGACGTGAGGCAAACTCTGCTGTGTTCTACATGGCTCTTCGCGTACCCCAGGAAAGCCAGAGCAGTGGATTTCCACACTGAGTCCTCTAGATCACAAATTCTCCATATTGGGTCAGTGTCTGCAGGGCATTGTTCAGTATGTGCTTCGGTTCCTGCAAAGACCTGTGGAGAGCCGATGGGGAACTCCACAACTGTCTTTAAGCAATTGGTATACATTTAAAGGTCACAGGTATATCTTTTGTCCATAGGGTTTATGCACTGGCAGCGGCTGACTCTTGTATATTTCATAGCTGTAATTGCAACACAATATTTGCTTAGACTTTGAATGATTTGCTAATTGAGCAACCAAGGGTATCTCAAAGAGTACTTCATTTCAAAACGTAGAGTGCTATAATCCACCCTTTGATAACTAGATTTTCAAGCATTCTGTTGGCCATCAGTACTACATGTAGATTCTATGGGGCTACACCAGCCAGCTAGAATCTGTGGAGTTCAGCACCTCAAGGAGAATGCTTAGTGCTGCTGAGGGAAGAAGGAAAAAGGTAGCTGAGCATTAGAGGACCAGACTCCTTAAAGCTTTACAGATCACCGTGGGGACATTGTGCAGTGCTACTGTTTGCAAGTAGGTTAGTTTAGCACTCAATTTTGAAACCAATTTAGTTTCCATTTATACTTATTTGTGTGTAGGGTTTGTGACACTTACCATGTTGCCTTCAGGTCACTTTTCAGTGCTCAGAATCTGGTAACCCTGATCAACAACATACATTTCAGTTTACTGCTTCAAGGTTTATCAAACTTGGTCAGAAGTACAAAGATGTGTGGATCTTGATCAAAATTCATAGGGCCTCCTCCCCTTTTTAACTCCAAGTACAGCGCAATAGACCTTCTTGGAAATGTGTATCTTTACTGCACTGTTGAAGCCTGGGAAGCTCAGTAAATCTCTCAGAGTCGTGTTCAGGTAATTCCAGAGTCTAGGCCTAAGAATGGTTATTATTTGTCCAACTTGTTTCTTGCCTTAAAGTTTTCTTGAACAACTCTCTTGGAATTGCTCGAACATAGACACAAAACAGAAATGTTGGTTTTGGTGGTCCTTCACGTCCTCTGCCTACATAGGCTTTGAACTGGACTCAATACAATGATGCCTATGGTAATATTTTCGATCAAGAATAAATTCGGACAGATACCAACAATTATATGTCTATGTTATTCAAATAACACTTCTACAACTCAATCTTCAAATAATTATTTTCATATATACTCATCCAATTGCTGTCTAAACAGTTCAATAACTCGAACAGACAGAGACTGGTTTACATAACTTTTTTAGTAAATCATGTCTTTTTTACTCATAAAGAAAATTAATTTCCAATATTTGTAATTCTTTTTTTGTGACTTATTTTCTTTTTTCCATACACATATATACATATATATTCATTATATTTATCATGTGAATATATACACTATTTACAATATGTACATACACTTGATCATATCAAAATGAACAAAAATAAACAAAACTGTCTCTTGGACAGTTTTTAATTCAAATGCCCAATTATTTATACAGGAAAATATGGTAAATAATTATGCAACTTTATTCCTTTCTCTTGGTCACAACTTCTTAGATCAAAAGAACCTAGGAAGCAACAAATAACATTATACTTCCTTTCATCAAGGCTCAAAACGGCATCATTTCAGCCAAATTTCAACATTTTGTGTGGCGTCAGAATCAAAAACAGTCGACGCGTTTCAGCCTATGAATTATTGAGGCCTCTTCAGGACTATGAGCAAAGAATAACATTTACCTGCATATCAAATGCAGTTCTACTCGTAGTCCCAATGATTCGGTTACACTTCGTACTTGCGTTTTTTTTTTTAGTTATAATGTAGTTAAGCCCCCTCACACAGATATCTCGCTAAAAGCACCCCTAAAACACACAAATCCTTCCTTGGCAGCCAAATCAATCCATGCTTCCCCAAAGGTTCACGTAATCTTCACCAAGAAAACGAGCAAAAGTCTCTGTCTCTAACGAGAGCGGATGATACACGCCACCAAAATGTGGTGGCGTGTATCATACGCTCTCGTTAGAGACGGAGACTATCATGTTATCGTTCCATGTAGCCTCCTCCCCACCCCCTCCTTACATGTTTTGGATTTTATGTAGGTACAGTTTTTCTTTTTCTATTACTTCTCACGCCAGAATGTCTTTCCTTTGTCACTCTTTTGCCTCTTTTTTTGAGTATACCTTCTATCATACTTCCTCCTATCACCTCTCTTTTCTTTACCTTCTTCACCTCCCATATACTTACCGATTGTCCTTCGTAATGTTGAACTTCGTACATATTATATATTTTATATCTGGAAATATATATGCTATTTATGGTTCAATTGCATTTTTACTTTACTCGATTTATATATGTTCCCAAACATTGTCACTTGGAATGGCAGAGGCTTAAATTCTCCTATTGAAAGGCAGTGAGTCCTTTCCCACTTATCTAAAATGTATGTCAATATAGCTTTGATACAGGAGTCACACCTCGAATCATTAAAGCTCAAGAAGAATTGGGTGGGAGAAATTTACTTTCACCAGGAGATGGTAAAAGAAGCGGTGTTTCATAACCTTATTTCATAAAGCATTGAATGCCAAACTCATCTCACAGGAATCAGACAACAAAGGTAGATGGTTGCTTACTAACCTATTGATAGGGAAAACTTCTCTAGCCTTATTCAACATCCCACAGACAACCTAATTTTTGCATGCGATTGTAACCAAGTAATGGATCCCTTCCTTGATCGGAACTCCAAGGTTTCCTTCATCCCGAACAAATCGCACAAAGGTTTTTTACGAACTATAGAACAGAGAAATTTAGTGGACGTCTAGAGACTTTGCAACCCGTCCTCGAGAGAATACTCCTTTTTCTCTCCACCGCATCAGACACAATCCAGAATTGACCATATTTTTATCACACACAACGTTTCCCAATCTTTGCTCTCAGCAGATATAGGACCCACACTCATCTCTGACCATGCTCCTGTTATGCTTCAACTAGATATCCTCCAACAATCTATGTTCCCCAAGAGATGGCGATTCAACAACTCTGTACTTCTAGGTTCCCAACTTTAATGCCTCTTTTACCTCCTTTATTTCAAACCAATCAAACTGATGATCTCCCCTTCTGTACAATCTGGGATGCTTTTAAAGCTATGGCCCGGGATTTTATTGTTAGATATTCATCAAACAAACTCAAACCTTTTAAAACAACCCACAATACACTTCTTTATAAAATTAAATCCTAGAACATGCCTTCTACACCTCTAAAATGAAGGCCAGTCTGGATGATCTTATAAATGCAAAGATAGCTTTTAATAAATCTTCAACTGAAAAGGGCCTCTTTATTTTTATGAGAAAACGAGCACAAAATACTACGGTGGCCAGAATAAATCAGACAAATTATTAGCCAATTATTTTAAGATTAAGCAAAACAGGCTTCACATTGACTCCATTATCGCTGATATTCAAACACCAAATTATAAAGATCCCAAAATTCTTCAAGAATTTGTATATTTCTATGAATCTCTTTACACACCAGAAAATATACCTCCGGATTCAGCAATACTTCAATATTTTTCCAATATTCAGAGGCGTGATATTCCTCTTTCTAGTCTAGACACTTTGGAATCTGACATTACACAAGATGAACTACTAACTGCACTAAAGATTCTCAAAAAAGATAAAGCCCCAGGTCCTGACGGATTTACCGTTGAATTTTTCTTACACTTCGCCCAAATGCTTATTCCATATGTACACACTCAGATTTCCTCTTTTACTTCCTCCTGCAACTCCTCAGGTCAATTTTTAGAGGTATTGATATGTTTAATACCGAAAGCTGGCAAGGACTCCCGATATTGCAAAAATTATAGGCCCATCTCGTTAGTTAATGTGGATTATAATTGTTTTTCGAAAGCATTAGCCATACAATTGGAACCACACCTTCCTTTGTTGTTAGGTAAGGAGCAATCAGGCTTTGCCAAATGTCGTAATATCACAGATAACACAAGATTGTTCTTCAGCTTTTATCCAGAATTTCTCATCAATCAGATTTACTATCTGCAATTGCCCTTGATGCAGAGAAAGCCTGCAATAGAGTCTCATGGCCATTTATTTTTCATGCCCTTCAGTCCAAAAATTATTGCCCTGATCGCTTTACTCTATTCAGAACCCAAGGCAGCTATCTCTACTAACAGTCTAGTATCTTCCTACTTCACTCTACACAGAGGTGTCTGCCTTGGCTGCCCTTTGCCCCCCTATCTTTTTAATTTAGCGTTAGAAACTTTTCTTTCTCGAATACGACAGAATCTCTTTATTACGGGTTTTACATCTGAATCCCTACACATAAAATTAGCAGCATATGCAGATGATATATTGATCTTCCTTTCTCAGCCACAATCCTCACTCCCTGCATTTCTACAGGAGGTTGAAGCTTACGGTTTAGTGTTGCGGTATTAATTAAATACTGACAAATGTGAGATTATGCCCTTTACCAAATACACGTTTAAGGAAGATTTTCAGATCTCCAAGTTTACATGGAACTCCATACATATAAAATATCTTGGACTTTGGTTCTCCCCCTCCATAGTTACATCTATATCTCTCAACTTAGATAAATAAATAGATACATTAAAAACGCTCACTGCAAGATGGCACCCGCTTCATCTCTCTAGGTGGGGAAGTTTAGACACCATTAAAATTATGCTCACCCCTATAATCCTCTATAACATTTCTAATATAACATTACCTACACCAGCAAAATACTTTCACTAGATCAATTCTATACTGGCAACATTCTTATGGAATAACAAAAAACCCAGAATGACACTACAAAAATTAACATGACCAAAATCAGAGGGAGGCGTTAATTTTCCCCATTTGTCCATTTATCATAAAGCATTTCAACTGAAGCATCTATCACATTGGATTTCTGACCAATCATCCAAAAGCCCTCTATGGGTTGACCTTGAAGCTTCATTTATAGCACCTTTTTCATTTCAAGAATATCTTTTTTTTACTCGCAAGCCGCAAAAAAACTACACACCAGTAATCAAACATTCATGTAAATTATTACAAGCCACTCTTTCTCTAATCCCACATGATTTTTATATTTTTCTCACCTCCACAATTTGGCATAACAAACGTGTACTAATCAAAAATAAACCTATATACTGGAAAGTATGGCGAAATAAAGGCTTAATTTGGGTACACCAGCTATTTGATACTCTTTCAATTTTTGCAAGCACGAGACCCGTATAACTTACCGGCCTCCTTCAAGCATACATTTTTAACACTGCAAAATGCGATTTCCGATACCTGTGCTCAGCTCTCACATACGCCCTCTCCATCCTCTCTATCTCATAACACTTGGAGCAGTTTTTATATGTACATCCAAAGGCTTCTACCATATACTCTTGCAAATAGAGACTAATCTAAAATAGAAATCTCTCGGGAGACTGATTTGGGCGTTGATTGGCCTGTCTCTCTATGGAACAAAATATGGCTAAAAATAAGGAAATCCTCCCGAGCGGCAAGCACCACCCAAATTTTTTTTCATTTATAACAGTTCACTTTTTAAACCCGCACATCTACTGCAGGATACATACAACTACCCCCAGTACATGCTGAACTTGTTCTCATGACATTGCTGATTAAAACCCATGCTATATACTTGCCCAAATGTCTTCAAGTTTTGGGAAGAGGTTTGGTCTCAAATTAACACAATTCTTAATACCACAGCTCCTCAGTCCTTTATTAACATTATCTTAGGTAGCTTGTCCCCTGATTGGCAGAAAAGACACTTGCCTTTCAACATATAAAAAAGAGTTGCAAAGACACCTCCAAATGATCATATCTCGCCTGGTGGTATGCTATTTGCCATAATCATAGATTAGACACGACTCTTGTTCATCCAATCTCGCTCGCTACAAAACGATTGCACCTATGGTCTCCGGTCACACAATTTTTAGATAGTAGTGAGAAAAAATCCTTTACTCCCCAACCTTCACTATAAGAAGTTGCTAAGCCTCCTTGACTTCCTTTATTTTGTATTGACATTGCTCAATATCCCCTTTTGGCAATATATATGTGATAATATATTGAAATAATATTATATCTTCCTTTTGTTTTGTGCTATATTCAATATGAACCAGATTTTCTTTGCCTTTAGATTTGCATATATCTCAATGTGTTTTCTTTCAATTCCAATGTAACTATGTATCAATATCTTTTTTTTCTTCTTTCCTTTAATTGATTACCTGTACGAAGTATTCTTGATTCATTGCTATTCTTAAATAAACTTACTTTTGAAACTTAAAAACATGCAGTTAAAATGGGTTAAAAGGTACATATGCTGTGCATTATTGGGTATTGTGAGGCAAAATCTACATCCAGGCTGATCATTCCATACTATAAACCACCCCACTGTTACAATGGGGAGGTCTACGTGTTCCCTCTTCCCCCGGCAGACTCCAAACATGTGCATGCTCTTTTATATATTTTTTTGAATACCTTAAAATGTCCTCTGGGTGAGCACATAAGTCCCTCTATGTCTGGCCCAATCACAACTTGGCCAGCTTTATATTCCGCAGCCAGGGGATTCTAGTCATCATATCTAGGTGCATACATCCCTTGAGAACTGATTTAGGCAATAATCAAACACCTATGTAATGCATTTGTCAACGGCCTAGGCAAGATGTAGCAGTTCACTCACAATGGGCATATTTTACCTGGCATCAATTGGGCGAGATTAAGCAATGAAACCGAGAAGGACAGCGATAATGGAATAACGCCACTACCTGTCTCTGATAGAATAACATAATTGTAAACATAAAGAAAACCATGTGGACAGCCTCAGTTACATCATTACCGATTACACTTTATCTTTGCGACACCATACATGTATGGTGTACAAGCCCTGTATGTTCCTCACAGTTGCATTGTTTGCAATGTGTATGTTACCCTCACTGTGTGTGCATGCGCCCCTCCTGTCTGTGAGCCCAGGGTGATCCTGAGGAACGGCTGTGATCGATGTTAGCACAGTGAGACACTGCCTCTCCGCTGTGTAGACTTTGGTAACCTGCTCTTGCCTCCCATGTACCTAGCACCAGAGTAAACTGGAGCTATTGTGTGTCCTTGTTTCAGGGAGGCCTGTATCACTCAGTGGGCATCTAAGACCCTGAGCATGAAGTTTAGCCCAAGCTCCATCTCCGCTGTTGCTCTTCTATGGAGATCTTGTAGCCACCTGCATAGAGGTGGTGCTATTGTTGACTTCCACGGTAATTGCAAAAACAACAATGATGGACAGAATGTGGATCAATGTCACACATTCACCCCAGTCCAAAGATCTGGGCCCAAATCCATCGTTTTTTTGCACTCCACACCACCCTGGGTTAGACAATGGCGATATGCAAATCAGCGCTGACCCTGTGCCCCATGGGAACAGTCCAGTCCGAACTACAAAAGCCATGTCCTTCCCAGAACGGAATCAAGCATCCGAGGACCGGCCCGGTTTCGAGGTAACACCTCTCATCAGCCCGGCTAGCTTGACTCCAGTGGTGTGGAGTGCCTGGGACCCACGTCTGAGCATCCCCAGTACACTTAGAGCGGTAATTGCAAAAACAACAATGATGGACAGAATGTGGATCAATGTCACACATTCACCCCAGTCCAAAGATCTGGGCCCAAATCCATCGTTTTTTTGCACTCCACACCACCCTGGGTTAGACAATGGCGATATGCAAATCAGCGCTGACCCTGTGCCCCATGGGAACAGTCCAGTCCGAACTACAAAAGCCATGTCCTTCCCAGAACGGAATCAAGCATCCGAGGACCGGCCCGGTTTCGAGGTAACACCTCTCATCAGCCCGGCTAGCTTGACTCCAGTGGTGTGGAGTGCCTGGGACCCACGTCTGAGCATCCCCAGTACACTTAGAGCGGTAATTGCAAAAACAACAATGATGGACAGAATGTGGATCAATGTCACACATTCACCCCAGTCCAAAGATCTGGGCCCAAATCCATCGTTTTTTTGCACTCCACACCACCCTGGGTTAGACAATGGCGATATGCAAATCAGCGCTGACCCTGTGCCCCATGGGAACAGTCCAGTCCGAACTACAAAAGCCATGTCCTTCCCAGAACGGAATCAAGCATCCGAGGACCGGCCCGGTTTCGAGGTAACACCTCTCATCAGCCCGGCTAGCTTGACTCCAGTGGTGTGGAGTGCCTGGGACCCACGTCTGAGCATCCCCAGTACACTTAGAGCGGTAATTGCAAAAACAACAATGATGGACAGAATGTGGATCAATGTCACACATTCACCCCAGTCCAAAGATCTGGGCCCAAATCCATCGTTTTTTTGCACTCCACACCACCCTGGGTTAGACAATGGCGATATGCAAATCAGCGCTGACCCTGTGCCCCATGGGAACAGTCCAGTCCGAACTACAAAAGCCATGTCCTTCCCAGAACGGAATCAAGCATCCGAGGACCGGCCCGGTTTCGAGGTAACACCTCTCATCAGCCCGGCTAGCTTGACTCCAGTGGTGTGGAGTGCCTGGGACCCACGTCTGAGCATCCCCAGTACACTTAGAGCGGTAATTGCAAAAACAACAATGATGGACAGAATGTGGATCAATGTCACACATTCACCACAGTCCAAAGATCTGGGCCCAAATCCATCGTTTTTTTGCACTCCACACCACCCTGGGTTAGACAATGGCGATATGCAAATCAGCGCTGACCCTGTGCCCCATGGGAACAGTCCAGTCCGAACTACAAAAGCCATGTCCTTCCCAGAACGGAATCAAGCATCCGAGGACCGGCCCGGTTTCGAGGTAACACCTCTCATCAGCCCGGCTAGCTTGACTCCAGTGGTGTGGAGTGCCTGGGACCCACGTCTGAGCATCCCCAGTACACTTAGAGCGGTAATTGCAAAAACAACAATGATGGACAGAATGTGGATCAATGTCACACATTCACCCCAGTCCAAAGATCTGGGCCCAAATCCATCGTTTTTTTGCACTCCACACCACCCTGGGTTAGACAATGGCGATATGCAAATCAGCGCTGACCCTGTGCCCCATGGGAACAGTCCAGTCCGAACTACAAAAGCCATGTCCTTCCCAGAACGGAATCAAGCATCCGAGGACCGGCCCGGTTTCGAGGTAACACCTCTCATCAGCCCGGCTAGCTTGACTCCAGTGGTGTGGAGTGCCTGGGACCCACGTCTGAGCATCCCCAGTACACTTAGAGCGGTAATTGCAAAAACAACAATGATGGACAGCATGTGGATCAATGTCACACATTCACCCCAGTCCAAAGATCTGGGCCCAAATCCATCGTTTTTTTGCACTCCACACCACCCTGGGTTAGACAATGGCGATATGCAAATCAGCGCTGACCCTGTGCCCCATGGGAACAGTCCAGTCCGAACTACAAAAGCCATGTCCTTCCCAGAACGGAATCAAGCATCCGAGGACCGGCCCGGTTTCGAGGTAACACCTCTCATCAGCCCGGCTAGCTTGACTCCAGTGGTGTGGAGTGCCTGGGACCCACGTCTGAGCATCCCCAGTACACTTAGAGCGGTAATTGCAAAAACAACAATGATGGACAGAATGTGGATCAATGTCACACATTCACCCCAGTCCAAAGATCTGGGCCCAAATCCATCGTTTTTTTGCACTCCACACCACCCTGGGTTAGACAATGGCGATATGCAAATCAGCGCTGACCCTGTGCCCCATGGGAACAGTCCAGTCCGAACTACAAAAGCCATGTCCTTCCCAGAACGGAATCAAGCATCCGAGGACCGGCCCGGTTTCGAGGTAACACCTCTCATCAGCCCGGCTAGCTTGACTCCAGTGGTGTGGAGTGCCTGGGACCCACGTCTGAGCATCCCCAGTACACTTAGAGCGGTAATTGCAAAAACAACAATGATGGACAGCTTTTGTAGTTCGGACTGGACTGTTCCCATGGGGCAACAGGGTCAGAGCTGATTTGCATATCGCCATTGTCTAACCCAGGGTGGTGTGGAGTGCAAAAAAACGATGGATTTGGGCCCAGATCTTTGGACTGGGGTGAATGTGTGACATTGATCCACATTCTGTCCATCATTGTTGTTTTTGCAATTACCGCTCTAAGTGTACTGGGGATGCTCAGACGTGGGTCCCAGGCACTCCACACCACTTGGAGTCAAGCTAGCCGGGCTGAAGAGAGGTGTTACCTCGAAACCAGTCCGGTCCTCGGATGCTTGATTCCGTTCTGGGAAGGACATGGCTTTTGTAGTTCGGACTGGACTGTTCCCATGGGGCAACAGGGTCAGAGCTGATTTGCATATCGCCATTGTCTAACCCAGGGTGGTGTGGAGTGCAAAAAAACGATGGATTTGGGCCCAGATCTTTTGACTGGGGGAGTGTGTGACATTGATCCACATTCAGTCCATCACTTGTTGTTTTTGCAATTGCTGCCCTAAGTGCGCTGGGGATGCCCAGACGTGGGTCCCAGGCACTCCACACCACTTGGAGTCAAGCTAGCCGGGCTGAAGAGAGGTGTTACCTCGAAACCGGTCCGGTCCTCGGATGCTTGATTCCGTTCTGGGAAGGACATGGCTTTTGTAGTTCGGACTGGACTGTTCCCATGGGGCAACAGGGTCAGAGCTGATTTGCATATCGCCATTGTCTAACCCAGGGTGGTGTGGAGTGCAAAAAAACGATGGATTTGGGCCCAGATCTTTTGACTGGGGGAGTGTGTGACATTGATCCACATTCAGTCCATCACTTGTTGTTTTTGCAATTGCCGCCCTAAGTGCGCTGGGGATGCCCAGACGTGGGTCCCAGGCACTCCACACCACTTGGAGTCAAGCTAGCCGGGCTGAAGAGAGGTGTTACCTCGAAACCGGTCCGGTCCTCGGATGCTTGATTCCGTTCTGGGAAGGACATGGCTTTTGTAGTTCGGACTGGACTGTTCCCATGGGGCAACAGGGTCAGAGCTGATTTGCATATCGCCATTGTCTAACCCAGGGTGGTGTGGAGTGCAAAAAAACGATGGATTTGGGCCCAGATCTTTTGACTGGGGGAGTGTGTGACATTGATCCACATTCAGTCCATCACTTGTTGTTTTTGCAATTGCCGCCCTAAGTGCGCTGGGGATGCCCAGACGTGGGTCCCAGGCACTCCACACCACTTGGAGTCAAGCTAGCCGGGCTGAAGAGAGGTGTTACCTCGAAACTGGTCCGGTCCTCGGATGCTTGATTCCGTTCTGGGAAGGACATGGCTTTTGTAGTTCGGACTGGACTGTTCCCATGGGGCAACAGGGTCAGAGCTGATTTGCATATCGCCATTGTCTAACCCAGGGTGGTGTGGAGTGCAAAAAAACGATGGATTTGGGCCCAGATCTTTTGACTGGGGGAGTGTGTGACATTGATCCACATTCAGT
Organism: Lissotriton helveticus; assembly: GCF_964261635.1. Classification (NCBI taxonomy): domain Eukaryota; kingdom Metazoa; phylum Chordata; class Amphibia; order Caudata; family Salamandridae; genus Lissotriton; species Lissotriton helveticus. The sequence continues at coordinate 1,873,715,415 of NC_136061.1, read as the reverse complement.
CCATCACTTGTTGTTTTTGCAATTGCCGCCCTAAGTGCGCTGGGGATGCCCAGACGTGGGTCCCAGGCACTCCACACCACTTGGAGTCAAGCTAGCCGGGCTGAAGAGAGGTGTTACCTCGAAACCGGTCCGGTCCTCGGATGCTTGATTCCGTTCTGGGAAGGACATGGCTTTTGTAGTTCGGACTGGACTGTTCCCATGGGGCAACAGGGTCAGAGCTGATTTGCATATCGCCATTGTCTAACCCAGGGTGGTGTGGAGTGCAAAAAAACGATGGATTTGGGCCCAGATCTTTTGACTGGGGGAGTGTGTGACATTGATCCACATTCAGTCCATCACTTGTTGTTTTTGCAATTGCCGCCCTAAGTGCGCTGGGGATGCCCAGACGTGGGTCCCAGGCACTCCACACCACTTGGAGTCAAGCTAGCCGGGCTGAAGAGAGGTGTTACCTCGAAACCGGTCCGGTCCTCGGATGCTTGATTCCGTTCTGGGAAGGACATGGCTTTTGTAGTTCGGACTGGACTGTTCCCATGGGGCAACAGGGTCAGAGCTGATTTGCATATCGCCATTGTCTAACCCAGGGTGGTGTGGAGTGCAAAAAAACGATGGATTTGGGCCCAGATCTTTTGACTGGGGGAGTGTGTGACATTGATCCACATTCAGTCCATCACTTGTTGTTTTTGCAATTGCCGCCCTAAGTGCGCTGGGGATGCCCAGACGTGGGTCCCAGGCACTCCACACCACTTGGAGTCAAGCTAGCCGGGCTGAAGAGAGGTGTTACCTCGAAACCGGTCCGGTCCTCGGATGCTTGATTCCGTTCTGGGAAGGACATGGCTTTTGTAGTTCGGACTGGACTGTTCCCATGGGGCAACAGGGTCAGAGCTGATTTGCATATCGCCATTGTCTAACCCAGGGTGGTGTGGAGTGCAAAAAAACGATGGATTTGGGCCCAGATCTTTTGACTGGGGGAGTGTGTGACATTGATCCACATTCAGTCCATCACTTGTTGTTTTTGCAATTGCCGCCCTAAGTGCGCTGGGGATGCCCAGACGTGGGTCCCAGGCACTCCACACCACTTGGAGTCAAGCTAGCCGGGCTGAAGAGAGGTGTTACCTCGAAACCGGTCCGGTCCTCGGATGCTTGATTCCGTTCTGGGAAGGACATGGCTTTTGTAGTTCGGACTGGACTGTTCCCATGGGGCAACAGGGTCAGAGCTGATTTGCATATCGCCATTGTCTAACCCAGGGTGGTGTGGAGTGCAAAAAAACGATGGATTTGGGCCCAGATCTTTTGACTGGGGGAGTGTGTGACATTGATCCACATTCAGTCCATCACTTGTTGTTTTTGCAATTGCCGCCCTAAGTGCGCTGGGGATGCCCAGACGTGGGTCCCAGGCACTCCACACCACTTGGAGTCAAGCTAGCCGGGCTGAAGAGAGGTGTTACCTCGAAACCGGTCCGGTCCTCGGATGCTTGATTCCGTTCTGGGAAGGACATGGCTTTTGTAGTTCGGACTGGACTGTTCCCATGGGGCAACAGGGTCAGAGCTGATTTGCATATCGCCATTGTCTAACCCAGGGTGGTGTGGAGTGCAAAAAAACGATGGATTTGGGCCCAGATCTTTTGACTGGGGGAGTGTGTGACATTGATCCACATTCAGTCCATCACTTGTTGTTTTTGCAATTGCCGCCCTAAGTGCGCTGGGGATGCCCAGACGTGGGTCCCAGGCACTCCACACCACTTGGAGTCAAGCTAGCCGGGCTGAAGAGAGGTGTTACCTCGAAACCGGTCCGGTCCTCGGATGCTTGATTCCGTTCTGGGAAGGACATGGCTTTTGTAGTTCGGACTGGACTGTTCCCATGGGGCAACAGGGTCAGAGCTGATTTGCATATCGCCATTGTCTAACCCAGGGTGGTGTGGAGTGCAAAAAAACGATGGATTTGGGCCCAGATCTTTTGACTGGGGGAGTGTGTGACATTGATCCACATTCAGTCCATCACTTGTTGTTTTTGCAATTGCCGCCCTAAGTGCGCTGGGGATGCCCAGACGTGGGTCCCAGGCACTCCACACCACTTGGAGTCAAGCTAGCCGGGCTGAAGAGAGGTGTTACCTCGAAACCGGTCCGGTCCTCGGATGCTTGATTCCGTTCTGGGAAGGACATGGCTTTTGTAGTTCGGACTGGACTGTTCCCATGGGGCAACAGGGTCAGAGCTGATTTGCATATCGCCATTGTCTAACCCAGGGTGGTGTGGAGTGCAAAAAAACGATGGATTTGGGCCCAGATCTTTTGACTGGGGGAGTGTGTGACATTGATCCACATTCAGTCCATCACTTGTTGTTTTTGCAATTGCCGCCCTAAGTGCGCTGGGGATGCCCAGACGTGGGTCCCAGGCACTCCACACCACTTGGAGTCAAGCTAGCCGGGCTGAAGAGAGGTGTTACCTCGAAACCGGTCCGGTCCTCGGATGCTTGATTCCGTTCTGGGAAGGACATGGCTTTTGTAGTTCGGACTGGACTGTTCCCATGGGGCAACAGGGTCAGAGCTGATTTGCATATCGCCATTGTCTAACCCAGGGTGGTGTGGAGTGCAAAAAAACGATGGATTTGGGCCCAGATCTTTTGACTGGGGGAGTGTGTGACATTGATCCACGTTCAGTCCATCACTTGTTGTTTTTGCAATTGCCGCCCTAAGTGCGCTGGGGATGCCCAGACGTGGGTCCCAGGCACTCCACACCACTTGGAGTCAAGCTAGCCGGGCTGAAGAGAGGTGTTACCTCGAAACCGGTCCGGTCCTCGGATGCTTGATTCCGTTCTGGGAAGGACATGGCTTTTGTAGTTCGGACTGGACTGTTCCCATGGGGCAACAGGGTCAGAGCTGATTTGCATATCGCCATTGTCTAACCCAGGGTGGTGTGGAGTGCAAAAAAACGATGGATTTGGGCCCAGATCTTTTGACTGGGGGAGTGTGTGACATTGATCCACATTCAGTCCATCACTTGTTGTTTTTGCAATTGCCGCCCTAAGTGCGCTGGGGATGCCCAGACGTGGGTCCCAGGCACTCCACACCACTTGGAGTCAAGCTAGCCGGGCTGAAGAGAGGTGTTACCTCGAAACCGGTCCGGTCCTCGGATGCTTGATTCCGTTCTGGGAAGGACATGGCTTTTGTAGTTCGGACTGGACTGTTCCCATGGGGCAACAGGGTCAGAGCTGATTTGCATATCGCCATTGTCTAACCCAGGGTGGTGTGGAGTGCAAAAAAACGATGGATTTGGGCCCAGATCTTTTGACTGGGGGAGTGTGTGACATTGATCCACATTCAGTCCATCACTTGTTGTTTTTGCAATTGCCGCCCTAAGTGCGCTGGGGATGCCCAGACGTGGGTCCCAGGCACTCCACACCACTTGGAGTCAAGCTAGCCGGGCTGAAGAGAGGTGTTACCTCGAAACCGGTCCGGTCCTCAGATGCTTGATTCCGTTCTGGGAAGGACATGGCTTTTGTAGTTCGGACTGGACTGTTCCCATGGGGCAACAGGGTCAGAGCTGATTTGCATATCGCCATTGTCTAACCCAGGGTGGTGTGGAGTGCAAAAAAACGATGGATTTGGGCCCAGATCTTTTGACTGGGGGAGTGTGTGACATTGATCCACATTCAGTCCATCACTTGTTGTTTTTGCAATTGTTGACTTCCACAACATCGCAATTTGCATTTTGGCTATGGTATATGCCAGAGTATAAATGTCACTGCATATTTTGTTTGTTTAGTTTGAGGTATTTGTCCTAAAAAGCTTTGTGCCATATCTCTCACGAGGAGTCCCTTGCTCACTTTGCCATTGGATTCAAGCTAGCTTGGCTGATGAGAGCTGTTACTCCGGCACCGGTCCCAGGATTCGTGTTTCCAGTTCAGGCAAGACCTGGCTTGGCAGTTCGGGATGGACTGCTCCCATGAGGGACAGGGTCAAGACTGATTTGCCTATGGCTGGGTCTGAACTGGGGAGGCATAGTGAGCTAAAGAAAGATGATGGATTCAACCCAGATCTTTGATTGGAGGTGAGTGTCTGAAAAGTTTCAGCGCTCCACCCATCATCTCCTTGTGTTTGCTTTGTTTGCCCTAGATGTGGGTCCCTCGCTCACTTTGCCACTGCATTCAAGCTTGGCTGATGAGGGGTGTTAACCCCTTCGCTGCTAGGCGTCCCCCCGTACTAAGCCTTTTGTTCAGCTATTTGGGGTAGTTCGCGCTTAGGCCCCTGTAACTTTTTGACCACATAATGTATCCACGCCAAACTTGTGTCCTTTTCTTGCAACATCACTTTTTTGAAGGGGAGAATGGGAAAAAAGGGCTACAGATGAAAGCATCTGGTTTTTCCCCTCTAAATTGTATCAACAAAGGGGTTGTGGTGCTGAAATCACCATCTGTCCAGCTTTCAGGTACCTTTATCAGAAAAGCAAACATTGTTACACAGTTTTGGCATTTTTCTGGGACATAGCCTATTTTTGCTGTTTTTTGTGCTTTCAACCTCTTTCCAGTTAATGGTAAAAATGGGTATGAAAGCAATGATGGATCCTGGAAATCTATACATTTCTGAAAATTAGACATCATTTTAAATTCAGCAAGGGCTCATTTGTATAGATCCTTCAAGGTTTTTGTACAGAAAATAACAGGTGAAAATAGAAAGAAATGTAAATGAGTTTAAATAAAACAGTCATTTGTTCCAACAATTTCACCTGTAACGTCTACTAAGTATGACAAATGTTTAAAAGCAATATACCGTTACATCAGCGGGACTCTTCTGGTTGTGGGGATATATAGCACTTGTAGGTTCACCAAGAACTCGAGGAACCCAGAGCCAATAACTGAGCAGCGTCTTGCAATGGTTTTTATTGTGTTCCGGGTATATAGCAATTCATTTGGATAAATATAAACAGGTAAAAATTGGTATGATAGTCGCCTATATATTTCTGAAATGGGAACAAAAAATTGAGTTTAGAAACAGTAGCTATTTGCACATCTCCAAAATTGTGGGTACCCATACCAGCATGTGAATTAAAGGTCATTTTTCAAAGTGACTTTTTTTTTACACATTGTCTTACATTTGGAAGGCAGAAATGCATTGAAAGTCAATAGGTAACACCAGTTGCTCCACAATTTTGTATTTCACTAAGTCTCCCAATAAAAATGATACCTCACTTGTGTGGGTAGGTGTAGTGGCCGCAACAGGAAACGGCCCAAAACACAACGTGGACACAACATAATTTCACAGTGAAAATTGACCCTTTTTTGCAAAGTGCCTAGCTGTTGATTTTGAACCCTAACTCTGCCGGCACCTAGGGAAACCTAGCAAACCTACACATTTTTGAAAACTAAACACCCAGGGAAATCCAGGATGGGGTGACTTGTCTGGCTCTCACTAGGTTCTGCTACACAGAAGCCCTCGCAAACCTCAAAATATGTAAAAAACAAACACATTTTCCACACATTTCTGTGGTGGAAAGTTCTGGAATCTGCGTGGATCCACAAAATTCTACCCACACCGCATTCCCCAAAATCTTTCAAGAACAATGGTACCTCACTTGTGTGGGTAGGCCTAGTGCTCGTGACAGGAAACTGCCCAAAACGCAACATGGACACACCACATTTTCGCTGTGAAAACAGACCCTGTTTTTGCAAAATGCCTAGCTGCAGATTTTGAACCCTAGCTCTGTCAGCACCTAGGGAAACCTAGCAAACCTATATATTGTTTAAAACTAGACAGCCAGGGGAATCCAAGATGGGGTGACTTGTCTGGCTTTCACCAGGTTCTGTTACCCAGAATCCCTTGCAAACCTCAAACTTTGTCCAAAAAACACATTTTCGTCACATTTCTTGGTGGAAAGTTCTGGAATCTGCATGGATCCACAAAATTCCACCCACTCTGCATTCCCCAAAGTCTTCTGAGAAAAATGGTACCTCACCTCTGTGGGTAGGTCTAGTGCCCGCGACAGGAAATGTGCCAAAACGCAATGTGGACACACCGCATTTTCGCAGTGAAAACTGACCCTTTTTTTGCAAAGTTCCTAACTGTAGATTTTGAACCCTAGCTCTGCCGGCACCTAGGGAAACCTAGTAAACCTATACATTTTTCCAGACTAGACACCAAGGGGAATCCAGGATGGGGTGACTTGTCAGGCTCTCACCAGGCTCTGTTACCCAGAATCCCTTGCAAGCCTCAAAATTTGTCCCAATAAAACACATTTTCCTTACATTTCTGTGGTGGAAAATTCTGGAATCTGCATGGATCCACAAAATTCCACCCACCTCGCATTTACGAAAGTCTTCCGAGAAAAATGGTACCTCACTTGTGTGGGTAGGCCTAGGGCCCATGACAGGGAACGTGCCCAAAACACAATGTGGACACACCACATTTTCACAGTGAAAACTGACCCCTTTTTGTTAAGTGTCTAGCTGTAGTTTTTGAACCTTAGCTCTGCCGGCACCTAGGGAAACCTAGCATACCTATACATTTTTGCAGACTAGACAACAAGGGAAATCCAGGATGGGGTGACTTGTCTGGCTCTCACCAGGTTCTGTTACCCAGATTCCCTTGCAAAACTCAAAATTTGTAAAACAAAAACACATTTTCCTCACATTTCTGTGGTGGAAAGTTCTGAAATCTGCGTAGATTCACAAAGTTCTACCCACCCCGCATTTCGCAAAGTCTTTTGAGAAAAATGGTACCTCACTTGGGTGGGTAGGCCTAGTGCCAGCGACAGGAAATGGCCCAAAACCCAACATGGACACACTACATTTTTACAGTGAAACTTGACCTTTTTTTTGCAAAGTGCCTAGCTGTAGATTTTGAACCCTAGCTCTGCCAGCACCTGGGGAAACCTAGCAAACCTAGCAAACCTATACATTTGTTAAAACTAGACACCCACGGGAATCCAGGATGGGGTGGCTTGTATGGCTCTCACCAGGTTCTGTTACCCAGAATCCCTTGCAAACCTCAAACGTTGTAAAAAAAACACATTGTCATCAAATTTCTGTGATGGAAAGTTCTGGAATCTGCGTAGATCCACAAATGTTTTACCACCTAGCATTCCCCCAGGTCTCCTGATAAAAATGGTACCTTACTCATTTTTTTTTTTTTTTAAGACCTTTATTGTACAGACGGTAAATATCTTACATGTTACATTCAGCGGCTCTCAGGGGCCAGCCGGGCAGAAAACAATTGAGTATACCTGTAACTAGATGACACAGGCATTTAGCCGACAACCCGGGGGTCTGGCGGCGAGTCTCGTGAAGGTGTATATGCAGCCATCCAAAGTGTAGTTATTTTTAGCATTAGATGTTGTATTATTGTCGTACGTTGTAGAGATTTGCTTTGCAATGTTCACCCAGCATTAGCGCCATGATAGCACTCCCCCAAGTCCCCGCAAATAGTCCTATAGTCAGCTGTGAGCAACCATTAGCGGGGGGGATCTGCAACAGATGGTTTACCAGATCCGTGACCATAATGCTGACTGTGAAACGACAAGGTGTATAATGGTATAGCTCACTGAGGCATAGTAGTAGGTGGTTATGTGCGGCAGGGTTAGTCTGCAGCCGTTTCAGACAGGTCTCGAGTGTCTGGTAGTATGGTGTCTGCGCGATTTCCCAGTGGTGGTGATGGGAGGTCGCAAAAGACGTAGCAATATCTAATAGGCTGTGCAGCGGGTCCTTTGCTAACTTGGGCGAGGGTGTGTGCAAATTCGTATCTCTCGCAATGTGTAAGTTTCACCGTGACTCTGCAGATTATGTGTAGCTTGAGATCAATAAGGTATCGCTTCCTGATAGTGACATGCTGCATCTAGCGACCTCCTTTGTGTGAAGAAACGGGTCTGGTCAGGGAACACGACCAGCTAACAAACCATTCCCTATGCCTATATCTCGGCAGGGAAAATCTGGGGGGTAGGGCCAATAAGGAAGGGGTAGGGGGGGTCGTCACGGGACCTCATATGTGGCGGTGGTTGCGGGGCAGGGCCTAGCAGGGCTTCTCGCCGCATGAAGTGAGAGATGAGGGGGGGGGTTCGCTTTTTTCCGAGCTGGAGCTGACTGGGTGCTGCCCTAGGGGTGTGGTCAGATTGCTGGTCAGCGTATCACGGGGCGTCAGTGCCGTCCGCTGGCGTGTCGACCGCTTTCCTGTTGGAAGGGGGGAGGTATCTCCCTGTCAGTATCCGCAATCGGCGCAGGTCAGTCGAGTCAAAGGCAGCGGCTGGTGCCTGGTACTGTGTGGGCGTCCGGTGCAGTGTGTGGTATAGCAAGCGCCTATAGTCGTTAGTGTACATCTTGAAGTCCAGAGAGGCGGGAGAGCGGGGGAGAGGGGAGCAGGGCCTTGTCTGCTTCCGGTGTTAAGAGGTGAAGCAAGGTGTCGGTGTGAGTGTGTCTCAAGTAATCCCTCGCTCCTGGCAGGCGTGTCGGAACGCCCTGAGGAGGTCATCCCATAGCTGAGCAATAGGGAACTTACGGAGTCCCGCTGTTTCCTCGCGGAGAAGCACCGTGCCTTCCGCTCGCGCCCAGTTGGTAAAGGAGGCGCGCCAGTGCTGAGCGTGGGGGGGGTCGCAGCCTTCCAATGCTTGGTAAGTAGACGTTTGGCTGTGATAAGCCCCATGTCCCAGAAACGCGTCCGCACCTTGTTAAGTTTAGTGCGTTTGTATAGTCCCAAGATGCACGTTTCCCACGTGTGCGGCACCTGCTCGCCAGTACTGCGTGTGAGTAGCGTTACAACCTCATTCCAGTACATGTGTACGTCAGGAAAATGCCACAGCATATGCAAGAGGTCTGCTCCGTTCAGAGAGCAGCGCGGACAAGCGGCATCAGTGGTTGTGAAGTACCTGTTTATCTTGTCGGGTGTCAGATAAGCTCGGTGCAAGATGTAGAATTGAATTATTCTGAAACGGGGGTTGCGTGGGATATATGTCGGTCCGGCTAAGATCATCGCCCATTCTTTATCAGTCCATGCCTGTCCTCTATCCATCGCCCATTTGTCCCGCAGCGGCAATGTAGACGGTTGCGAGTGCATTTGTAGGGCCTGCGCTAACCAATGTATGACGTGCGAGCCATTCCCCATGACGTGGAGATACTGCAGGAAGCTGTGCATTGGCGGTTCGTCAGTCATGTCGCCCCAAGACTGAGTGAGTGTGCGTAAGAGGGACGCATGCAGTAGGAACTGGCCAGCTGGGATTTCCGTGCTAGCGGCCAGGTCCGCAAAGGTGAGTAGTGTTCCGTCAGCGTATAGATCTCCCAGAGTGTCCACCTAATTAGTCGAGTCGCAGTTAGTGCATCCACTGGCCCTGGAGTACCCAGGATAGGTAGAATCGGGGCGTATGGCGTCGTCCACCGGGTGAGCCGTAAACAACGCAGGAAGCATCTGTGCGCCACCGCCAGGTGTAGTTGTAAGGGGCAGGGAGTCTGGGTTATCGGGTGGAACAGCGTGTAGATTTGTGTTTGCGTCCAGGCAGCAGTGTCCGATGCGGTATCTTCGAGGTGCTTGCCGCTGAGCCACCCCGTCACCCACTGCATCTGTGCCGAGAGGTAGTATAGCTCCATGTTAGGGACCGCCAGGCCCCCCTGCTCAGTTGGCATGTAGAGCTTGGACAGCGCTACGCGGGCCGGCCCGTGTTCCAGGTGAGGCTACGCAGCAGAGTTTCCAGGTCGCGAAATACTTTATTTGGTACGTATGTGGGTATATTGGCGAAATAGTACTGCAGTCTGGGCAGCACTATCATTTTAGTAAGTGCTATGCGGCTCGGGACGTTTAGAGGTAGGGTGTTCCAGAATTTGATCTGCGCCCAAACCGAGGCGATGGCCCGCAGGAGATTCCCCTCAAGGACATCCGTTGGATTCCGATATATTCGGATCCCCAGGTAGCGGAACGTAGTGGGATGCCACTGCAATCTACCTCCGCCCAGGCGCACGTCGCACTCGGGCGTGTCTGGACTAAAGGAAAAAGCCCCCGATTTGGACCAGTTAACTCGCAATCCAGACATTTCTTCGAAGGTTCGGAAGACGTCGGCTAGGGAGTCAGGGATGTTAGTTATGTCTCTGACGTACAGCAGCAGGTCGTCTGCGTATAGCGACACTGCGTGTAGGCCATCTATTAGCGGGATCCCCCATTCAGGCCCCTGAGTCCTGAGGATTGTGGCCAGGGGTTCCATGGCCAAGGAGAACAATAGAGGCGACAGGGGGCAACCCTGTCTGGTACCTCTCCGCACCCGGATAGTGTCCGAGAGCAGCGCGCCTGTGCGAACTCGGACTGTCGGTTTGTCGTACAGCAGGCCCACCATGGCTTCATAGCCTCCTCCCAGTTGGTACTTTTCCATGACCACTCCAAGGTATGGCCACTCAACCGAGTCAAAGGCCTTCTCTAGGTCTAGTATCAGGCATCCTGCTCTGGGCCACTGATGGGTAGCGTATTCCTGTATTCGGAAAAGGCGGCGGATATTGTGGGAGGTGTGGCGTGTCGGAACAAAACCGTTCTGGTCCCGGTGCACCAGGCGGGGCACATAGGGGCCAGTCTCCAGGCTAGTGTGGAGGCCAGTATCTTATAGTCCGTGTTTAGCAGTGCCAGGGGGCGGTAAGAGCCCATCCGCGTGCGGTCCTTGTCAGGCTTTGGGATGGAGATCAGGGTTGCTTCATTCAACGATGCGGGTAAGAGCGCATCTTCCGCTGCTGCGGCGTACACGCTCAGGAGCTGCGGAATGAGTATATCCGCGCCTGCCTTATAAAATTCGGCTGGAAGCCCATCCGGGCCAGGGGATTTGCCGTTAGACAGGTGAAAAATCGCTTCGCGGATCTCATCAGGGTCAAGCGAGGCTCCCAGTTCGTCCTGTTGTGTGGTAGTCAGGTGTGGCATGGGCAGAGGGGAGAGGTAATCAGCAATGTCCGCGCGTGTGCGCAGCAGTCGGGAGCGGTATAATGCATCGTAATGGCGAGTGAATGCGTCATAAATCTGCCGTTGCGAGTACAATAGGCCCCTCCCTTCCGCGTGTATTGCCACCACTGGGGATGAGCGGGATTCCTGTGAAATCAGCCAGGTCAGTAACCTGCCAGGTTTATCACTTAGGTGATGTGTCCTCGCCGAGTGTGCTGCGTAGTTAATGTCTCGGAGCCGCTCCAGTAGGCTCGCATGTTCTGCGCGCGGCCCCTGCAATGAGTCAACGCTACCGTCAACGGCCTCTCCCTCCCTATCTAGTAGGTCAGATTCTATCCGGGTCAGTTCACTTTCTAGTTGTTGTCTCATGTGGCCCTGTGTCCTCAGGCAGTGTCCACGGACCACTACCTTGAAGGCGTCCCATTCCACCTGGGGGGAGGAGGCCGTGCCCGCGTTGTCCTCAAAGTACTGGGAGGTGTGTGTAAGGAGGGATTCGCGGAAAGCCGCATCAAGCAGGAGCTCTGGTTGTAGTCGCCAGGTGGGAATGGGGGGGCGCGGGTGGTCCCAAGCCATAGATAAAAAGTGTGGGTTATGGTCTGAGTGCGTGCGGCCCATGTATAATGTGTCGGTCACTAGGGGCAGGAGTGCAGTAGACGCCATAAATCTATCCAGGCGGACATGTAAGTCGTGGGCGCCTGAGTAGTATGAGTAGACCCGCGTCCCAGGGTTGCACGACCTCCAAACGTCGTGGAGATCCCACCGTTCGGCCCATTCCAGCAGTGCCTTCGTGGCACCACGTGTTGGAGTGCCTATGGGGGGCGGGAATGAGCGGTCCATTGTGATGTCTAACGTGCAGTTGTAATCTCCCCCAGTAGCCACGGGACCGCATGCCAGGACGCCATCGTCGTGGAGAGGTGCATCAGGAAGTCTCCCTGATCAGTGTTCGGGGCATACAGCGATGCCAGCACTATCTGCTGGCCATCCAGCCTGCCTTGCACTGCAACAAACCTGCCCTCCTGGTCTAATGCAGTGTCCGTGACTGTCCAGGGGGTCCCAGGGCGGACCCATATCAGTGCCCCGCGGGCAAATGAGGAGTAGGTTGTAGCATAAAGTTGTCCGCGCCATTTGCGGTGTAATGCCAGTATCTCTGTCTTATTCAAGTGTGTTTCCTGAAGTAGCGCAATGCCTATCTTGTGTCTCTTTAGGTAGGAGTAGATCTGGTAACTCCTAGCTGGTGTGTGCATTCCCCTGATGTTCCAGGTGCATATCCAGATCTCAGACATAGCGTTTCTATGTGTAAGCTCCTCCAGCCCCCCCGCACGGTAGACTCCCAAGCAGCACCTCCCGCCAAGCCCAAAGTCCCGTCCCCAGCACTATTCCGCTCCATGGTCTCAGTATTGAGTGTGACGATCTCCAGTGGTATAGAGGGGTAGGGAAAGGGGGGGAACATAAAGCCTCAACATGGCAACATAACCTGAAATGCCAAAAGGTCGGCTGCACAACATGTCGCCATCCAAACTCTCAAATGAGCTCGTAAACTATACAGTTCTAGGGGTTATCGTGTGGCGTATTGTATAACAATAGCAGTTGCAGTGTAGTTCAATAGGTGCGCAGCAACCCTCCCGGGTAGAGTAGGGAGGCCATCACTGTCTGGCAGTTGCCCGGGTCTTGTCTCTCAGGGCGAGGCCGGCAGTACTCTCAAGTGGCAAGTGGTGGGGGCTATGCGTCCAGGAGGAGATCTCTTTCTCCGGATGGCTCGGGGAGCGCTGGCCGGCGCGTGCAGCATTGCAGAAAAGGTGACCCTACGCAGCAGTGCGCAGTTAGATCGCGTGTGTGTGGTGGTCACAGTACCTGGCTGAAGTTCGGGGTCTCAAGAAGAGCGGGGTCCAGCAGCTCGCATCTGTGCAGTCCTTCACTCGCAAAGGGGGCCATGAAGCACCCGTGCAGTCCTGGTCGCTCCAGTGCACAAAGGCGGGAAACCGCTCGGGCCAGCTCAGCCAAACAGGTCGACAGTTTGTGGAGTGATGTCTGGCAGATCGTCCGTGCGTTGGGAGTCCGGCAATCCATAGATCGCTTCATCATCGCTCTGGAGGGGCGCCGGGCTAGTGTTCAGGGCAGGGGATGGAGCCGGAGAGCTGCTGATTTCCGCCACACTGCGGAGAGCGTCTTGTTGTCCTTGCATCCTCTCGTGCGCAGATGGGGAATGAGCCGGTGATCCTCGAGCTCCGGGAGGTGTGGGAGCTCTGCATCAGCGGCGTCTACGAGCACCTCGTGTGCGTTCCATGGTGCCAGTCCCTTGCGCTCGTCTAGGTACGTCAGGCATGTTCTCGTCAAGCCAGGCCTCAACTTCATCAGGGTTCACAAAGAAGTGTGTCCTATCTTTCGCCACCACCCGTAGTTTGGCAGGGAAGAGCAGCGAGTATTTAAGTCCAGCTTGTCGCAATCTTCTCTTCACCTCCAAGAAAGAGTGTCTCTGTCTTTGCACTTGTACTGTGTAGTCCGGAAAGAACATTACCGTAGTGTTGTCAATTCGGATCTCACCCAGCTTCCTGGCTTCCCTTAAGATCGCATCGCGGTCTCTGTAGTTTAGGACTCGTAGGATGATAGGTCTGGGGTTCGAGCCAGCCGAGAGGGGTTTCGTGGGCACTCGGTGGGCACGTTCTACCACAAAGTGGGGCGACAGCGTGCCTTCTGGCAGCAGGTCTCGTAGCCAGTCCTCCACTCTCTGCGTAGGGTCCATCCCCTCCCATTTCTCCGGGATGCCCACCAAGCGGATGTTGTTTCTTCTCGCCCGTCCTTCAGCATCCTCTGCGCATTCTTCCAAGAATTCCACCCGGTTGAGGAGATCCTGTATGTGTCTGTCATACTGGGTCACCTTCGGTTCCAGCGTTGCCACCGTGCCCTCCAGTGTCGTGGTGCGTTCCTGCAGTTTCTTGTGGTCAGCTCTGAGATGAGTCAGGTCTATTGCCACACTGTCTATCCTAGTTTCCAAGGAGGTGCGCGTCTGTTGGAGGGACTCTTCCATTCTTTCCATAGCTGCCAGGACCGAATCCAGCTTCGACGCCACGTGGTCGGCATCCATCTTGGATGATGTCTTCGTCGTTTTCCCCTTCACCGATGTGCTCCCCGTTCCGGTTCGTGTCATAACCCCTCCAGACATGGGGCAGGCAGTGTGCACAGGTAGTGCCGTGAGCGCAGTTTGCGTCCTGCTGAGTAAGCACCGGGAAGCAGATGAGCCGCCGGGTCTCGGCCGTAGTGCGTCCGGTAGTTCAGGTGTATAGGGCGCTGTCTGTAGCTCCGAGCCTTTCGTGCTGCAATTGAGGACCAGGGTGCGCTCCAGTGGATCTCAGAGGTGGAGGGAGGGGAGAGGCAGCCTCCCACCCAGTTGTCCAGCAGACCCCACGAGCTGTTCCTGCTTGGCCAGCAGTCAGTGAATGTCCTTTGCCGCGTCAGACGCGGTCGTTAGTGAGAGAGCAGCGCAGGTCTCATAAGCACTCTAGCGCCCCCAGTTTCCACTTGGCAATCAGGCGTTTTGGGCCCGCTAACTCCGTTCCTGAGAGCGGATATCCCGCAATGTTCCCTGATACAGCCCGAGTCCCACCAGGGCCGTCTCCGCAGTTAGGGCGTCTTACAGGGTAGAGGTGCTGCAGGTGCACAGGGGCTCAGCCGGCAGTTATGAATGTCCGTGCCCCGCCAGTGTCCCCCGCGGCCTTTAGTGTGTGGGTTTCCCCAGCGCAATGACTCACTGCGTCTCGAGGTCTCGCGGGCTCCAGGGGTCTCTAGCCAGTGTCGGCGGCGGGAGGCAGCGTGTAGTCAGGGAACAGGTGAAGGAGGAGGGCTCCGTTCATTCCTCGGCGCCGCCGCACCGCTCACGCACCTCGGCTCTGGCTGTGTCCAGGGTCGGGCTCTCGCCCCTACGCCTCCGCGCCCCCGCAGGTCCGCCTCTTCCAGGTGAGGTCCGCTGTAGGCTCCGGCCGTCTTCGGCCCGTCGTCACCTTCTCCAAGGCTCTCCGGGGGACGGAGTAGGAAGGCTCCGGTCACAGCAGGACTAGAGTCGATGTATCCTGCGCCAGCCGCGTCCCCCAGCAACCGGGTCGTCTCCGGCAGGCCGCAGTGTGAGGCCCGGTAGGCCGCACGAAGCCGCGGCCTCGCGTACTCGCGTCCCCAGCGGTGTCACAGGCACGCCGGGTGAAACAGCGCCGCTGACCTCGGTGCGGAGCCCCGCAACCGATCCCCTCAAAAGTCGGTCTGTGCGCGGTCAAGGAGTGCGGGCAGCTCCGCCAGCAGTCTCAGACCAAACAGGATGGTCTGGGTCGGAGAAATGTCCCGGAGTAGGGGAGCTCAGGCAGGAGCTCTACCCAGGCACGTCTATCGCCATTGCGTGCTAAGCCACGCCCCCCAAAATGGTACCTTACTCATATGGGTGCCCCAAGTACCCACGACAGGCAAGGGCCCAAAATGTATTGAGAAGAGTTCAAAATGTCCTATCACAAACCAACCTGGTTTTCCAAGGGGGTCACCTGGGTTTTTGGCACCGGGCTCGGCGGCCATCTAGGGAAACCTACCAAACTCACACATTTCTAAAAACTAGACACCCAGGGGAGCCCAGCAAAGGTATGGCTTGCGTGGACACCCCCAACGTTTTCCTGCCCAGAATCCCCTGCAAACCTCAAATTTAGCTGACAAAATCAAAATGTTCTCACATTTATGTGTGGGAAAATTTGGGAATCTCCATGGATCCACAAATTTCCTACCACCCAGCGTTCCCCCAGGTCTCCCGATAAAAATGTTTTTTTACTAAGTTTGAAGTTTGCAAGGGATTCTGGATAACAAAACCTAGTGAGAGGCACACGCGTCACCCGTCCTGGATTCCCCTTGGTGTCTAGTTTTCAAAAATGTACAGGTTTGCTAGGTTTCCCTATGTGCTGGCTTTGCTAAAAACAAGTCTGTGCCTAGAGGGCATTCTGCTGCCCTGGTGGGAGAATCGAAGAGGGATTGCCCCGATATGCCCCAAGGGGGGGGGGGGCAGAAAGACTGTGGCTATTTTTTTGGGGGTGGGAGCATTGGTAGGCCCATCTTGGGTAGCCCTCACCCCTACATCAATAAAAAAAACTGGTTTGTAGTAGGTTTTCGCCCCCCCCCCCCGGGGGGCAGATAGACTGGAATTTCACTGAGGGTGAGGGCATTGTCATGCCCATTTTGGGCAGCCCCCACCCCAACATCACAAAAAAATCCCTGGTTTATAGTGGCCTTTCTGCCCACCCTTATGGCAGATTGGGGACTACTGCCCCCGTCTGCGAACTGGGGGGCGGAAAGACTGACATTTCTCTGTCCCCAACATCAATTTAAAAAACTCCCTGGTTTCTAGTGGGCATTCTGCCCCAAGGGGGACAAATTGGGGGCTACTGCCCCATCTGCCCCCCCATATGCTCGGGAGACTGAGCTAGCCCCCTGAGCATGTGGAAAGTGAAACTGAAATGAGCCTCTTGGTTCATTTCAGGTTCGGTTTCACTGATATTAGGTCAGCGCGACATGCGTGCTGATCGTCATTTCAGGGAAACCAGGGGATCAGCCTCGGAGTTGGGGAAGCTCTTCCCAGCCCTCGAGGCTGTTGGGGGGGGGAAAGGGAATCACTATGGTGCCCACACCAGAGGGATTCCCTGTGCCATGTGCGAGGACGGCCGGGGGCCGCCCTACGCACATGAGCACTGGTGCATCAGATGGCCCCCAGCCGTCTGACGCAGCGAAGGGGTTAACCCAAAACCAGGTCCAGGGTGCTTGTTTCCGGTCCAGGGAAGACCTGGCATGGTAGTTCGGGCTGGACTGTTCCCATGAG
Organism: Lissotriton helveticus; assembly: GCF_964261635.1. Taxonomy (NCBI): domain Eukaryota; kingdom Metazoa; phylum Chordata; class Amphibia; order Caudata; family Salamandridae; genus Lissotriton; species Lissotriton helveticus. Next base: position 1,873,698,695 of record NC_136061.1, on the reverse strand, counting down.
GAACAGGGTCAAGACTGATTTGCATATGGCTGGGTCTGAACCAGGGTGGTGACGTGAGCTAAAGAACGATGAAGGATTTAACCCAAAGCTGTGACTGTGGGTGAGTGTCTGAAAAGTTTCAGCGCTCTGTCCATCATTTCCTTGTGTTCTCTATGTTCACCATAAGTTGGCAGGGTATGCCCAGACGTGGTCCCTTACGCACTTTACCACTGCATTCAAGTTAGCCTTACATATGAGGGGTGTTAACCTAAAATGGGTTCCACGGTGCTTGTTTCCAGTCCAGGGAAGACCTGGCTTGGCATGTCAGGCTGGACTGTTCCCATGAGGAACAGGGTCAAGACTGATTTGCAAATGCCTAGGTCTGAACTGGGGTGGTGAACTGAGCTAAAGAATGATGATGGACTCAACCCAGATCTGTGACTGGGGTGTGTGTCTGAAAAGTTTCAGCTCTCTATCCATCATCTCCTTTTGTTTGCTTTGTGCACCCTAATCTGGCAGGGTATGCCCAGACGTGGGTCCTTTGCTCACTTTGCCACTGAATTGAAGGTAGCCTGGCTGATGAGGGGTGTTACCCTGAAACTTGTTCCAGGATGCTTGTTTCTGGTCCAGGGAAGTCCTGGCTTGGCAGCTCGTGCTGGATTGTTCCCATGAGGAACAAGGTAAAGACTTATTTCGTAATGGCTAGGTCTGAACTGGGTTGGCAAATTGAGCTAAAGAACGATGATGGATTAAACTAGAAAACAAAGAGGGTCCCTGACTGAACTGGATAAGTTTCAAGAAGAAAGCAGGAAAATCACAAGGCAAACATTTACAGAAACTTCCCCAAAGACAATTTCATATAATGCATTGCATTATGTCCATGATATATAAACTGTTCTACACCAGATCAGTGGGGTTTGAAGTTTTATTTATCTAAAGTTCAAAAATATATTCAATGATTCTTTTTCTTTTTTTATATATAATATATATGTATAAATGTGCTTTATACATAAAAACAGAAAGGAAAATACATACCATAGATATTCCTATATGTGGTACTCTAGTAGCACCCACAAAAATACTATAATTGAACAAGTACATACAAAACACATGATTTTTCACAGTACAAATAACGAGACCAGAGACTAAGCAAAACAGTACAAAACAAGTAAACAGTTAACATACAGAGAAAAACATTCACAAAAAAGGCAAACACAATAAGTCATAATATAGGTGCATTTGTGTTACTAAATGCCTCCCTCCATCATGGCTTCTTCCCGACCACCTGGAAGGAGGCCTTGGTGATTCCCATCCTAAAAAAAGCGGATGCAGATCCCACTGTTTTTGCTAACTATCGCCCCATCTCACTTCTCCCTAAACCCGCAAAAGTCTTGGAAAAAGCCGTGCAGTTGCAACTCACGGAATATCTGGAAAACCACTCTCTACTGCACGAATCACAATCCGGATTCAGAGCTGGATTCAGCACTGAGACGGCATTGTTGGAAGTCTCCGAAACAATTCGGGAATGCGTGGACAGGGGCGAGGAGGCCATGCTGGTCCTCCTCGACCTGTCCGCAGCTTTCGATACGGTCTCCCACCCTATCCTCCTTGACCGACTTAAACAGATAGGCATTGGTGGCACCGCTTTCAGCTGGATCGAGTCCTTCCTCTCGACAAGAAGTCAGAGGGTATTGTTGCGACCCTTCAAGTCAGAGAAAAGACCCCTGTCTTGCGGGGTGCCACAGGGTTCTGCCCTTAGCCCCCTGTTCTTCAACGTCTACCTTGCCCCACTGGCCGACATTGTGGAGTCCTACGGAGTCAGGGTGGTCTCTTATGCTGACGACACTCAGCTGGTGTTTTCCTTCAGGGACCACTCGGACTCCGCATTCGTCAACTTCCGCCAGTGCCTCAACAACATCAGTGTCTGGATGACCGCTAATCACCTCAGACTGAATGCAGATAAAACGGAGGTACTGTTTTTCAATCAAAAAGCCTCCATCCCCCCTACTTGGTGGTGGCCCACGGCACTTGATCCCGCCCCATCTCCCGTTCACTCGGCCCGGAATCTGGGTTTCCAGTTTGATGACTCCCTATCATGCAAAACTCAGATTAATAAAGTGACTTCTGCTTGCTTCCTGAAGTTACGCATGATCAGAAAAATTCTTCCTATCTCCCCCTGGATTCCCGCCGTACAGTTACCCAAGCCCTCATCACGTCCCACTTGGACTATGCTAACAGCCTCTATGCTGGTGCCCCCCAGTATCTGGTAGGCCGGCTGCAGATTGTCCAGAATGCTGCAGCCAGACTGATTGGTAACATCCCCTACCGCCAATCTGTTTCTGCGTATCGTAAGGAACTCCACTGGCTCCCAGTGGCCAGCCGCATCCAGTTCAAGGTCCTTACCCTCACCTATCGAGCCGTCAACGACCGCGGGCCCAACTACCTGAAAAAACGTGTCTCGATATCCCGCTCCACCAGATCCCTGAGATCCAATGACCTCCGCCTCCTGATCTCTCCCCGTTTTAGATTATCTAGAATGGGTGGCAGAGGGTTCAGTGTCATTGCCGCTAAATTGTGGAACTCCCTACCAATCGAGTTGAGATTCTGTCCCTCCGAATCCATCTTCCGAGCCAAACTCAAAACTTGGCTCTTTTCCGCACTTTGAGTCACCCTACTGCTCCTCCTTGCTCTTTGCTCCCTTTCCCCTTTAGAGGCTCAGGTTTTTAGCGCCGGGACACCCCTTCGGGGGTAGCTGTGCGCTCTATAAACTACATAAAATAAATAAATAAATAAATACAATACTAAGAATATATTTTCATAAACAGAAATGCGCCGATGAGCGTTTCGGAAGTAGACAGTAGATAAGCAAGTATTTCATCAGGGCGCTGTCTGTATTGACATGTTCAGTGGCCGAAAGCCATCTGCTCAATTTGAAAGCTCACTGGTTACCTGACTGCCCAGGGTGCTCAAAAGGCTCACAACCAATGGTTGAAAAACAAGATTCAAGAAATTGAAAAATCACTGGCACGCTGAAATGGGGACATCCACATCTCTACAGGGTATGTATCAAGTGCCACTCAACCACTGCAATATCTAGAGTTGCTTGAAAGTATTACAAAAGTAGACATGGGCCATGGGTCCCAATGAAGGAGTCCTATAAATATAGAACCCAGCATGAAGTGTTGAAAATGCGCCGTCTACAAATCTTAGTGGGCCAACTACAGATGGACTCCTAAGGCACCAAGGATATTGGAAATTCCAGAACAGATACAATCTGCATGCCTCGATAAGGCACGGAAACTGGAAATAGGGGTCAGCCTCCGGGCGTGATGTGAGCCGGTCATTGAATATATTTGTGTACTTTATATAAATAAAACTTCAAAACCACTGGTCTGGTCTTGAACATGTTATATATCATGGACATACTGCAATGCATTATATGAAATTGTCTTTGGAGAAGTTTCTGTTTATTTTTGGTGGTGTTGTATTCAACCCATGCCCTGTGTCTGCAGAAGCTGTCAGCATTAAAGATTCGAAAATGAGATCGTACCTGTGGCCTTACTCTTAGGGGCAACTCTTTGTGTTTGGATATTGAGCGGCTTTGCTCGGCCGCGAGTTTGGCCCACCGCATGGAAGCGGGCTCGAGATGTGGCAAAAAGCAGCTACGTCCTGACATCGAGATCTACACTCGAGTTGCCAGCTTTGAATTAAGTGCAGCAGAGGTGAGCAGGACTTTCAGCAACCCACTGCGGATTGTATTTATTTAATAACTGCACTTCACCGAGCACTCACAGGAGACAATTTATTCCTACACTACCGGGTCCAGAATGCCAAAGGTTTGGCTCCGCCCACTGGGGCTGTCCCGGGAATCAAAAGGCGTGCAGGAACAGCTGGGTGAAGATTGCGGATTTAAGCCACTGACGAAGAGAACGAGGGTTCTTGAAACACGTATGGTAATGAACTTTGCATGAAACTAATGCCCTGTGTCTGCAGAAGCTGTCAGCATTAAAGATTCGAAAATAAGATCGTACCTGTGGCCTTACTCTTAGGGGCAACTCTTTGTGTTTGGATATTGAGCGGCTTTGCTCGGCCGCGAGTTTGGCCCACCGCATGGAAGCGGGCTCGAGATGTGGCAAAAAGCAGCTACGTCCTGACATCGAGATCTACACTCGAGTTGCCAGCTTTGAATTAAGTGCAGCAGAGGTGAGCAGGACTTTCAGCAACCCACTGCGGATTGTATTTATTTAATAACTGCACTTCACCGAGCACTCACAGGAGACAATTTATTCCTACACTACCGGGTCCAGAATGCCAAAGGTTTGGCTCCGCCCACTGGGGCTGTCCCGGGAATCAAAAGGCGTGCAGGAACAGCTGGGTGAAGATTGCGGATTTAAGCCACTGACGAAGAGAACGAGGGTTCTTGAAACGTGTATGGCGATGAACTTTGCATGGAACTAATGCCCTGTGTCTGCAGAAGCTGTCAGCATTAAAGATTCGAAAATAAGTTTGTACCTGTGGCCTTACTCTTAGGGGCAACTCTTTGTGTTTGGATATATATATATATATATATATATATATATATATATATATATATATATATATATATATATATATATATATATATATATATATATATATATCTTTCAGGCAGGTTATAGTTAGGAATTATTCTTTAAAAAACCTTAGAAATTCATTGAAAAAACCATAGGTTTCAGGGGTGTTATAGTTAGCTGGACATTTGACTCATATAAAACCACAGAAATTCCTCCGTTATAGTTAGTTGTACTAACTGTAACTCTCGTGCCCGCAATCCACTGGTGATGATGTCCCATATTACATCATTCATGACATGGTCAGTGACATCACTGATGACATCTCAACTCCCACCATGCCATAGCAAACAACAGTGTCCCAGGGGTAGACACCCCGAGACACAGCATGAGCCGCTCCTGGAGGGTGGTGTTCCTCAAGGCTTTCGACTGCTCCAGATGGGAGACCACGCGGCTCCCCTCTCAAAATATAAAAAGCCCTGGAGGGTGGTAATCCCCGGGACTTAGACGGACCTTTGAGCTCTCTCAGCCATTTATTTTGTAGCACCGAGGAATGGTGGTCCCCGGGCTACAGGGCCCCTCTAGACCCCCATCAAATGTAATATTTTAGACCCCGGGATTTGGCCCTCCCAGGTAGCTAATTTTTAAACAAGCACAGGAGCCTCCGCTTCGTTTTTATTTATATTACGGCGGATCCATGCACCCAACGCACATTTCTCAGTTTTTCCCCCCCAAAAAATAAAAAAAATGTGGGAACCTAGGGGTCCGTGTGGAACCCCATAAGCAGGTCTAGATGATCAAAATATTTCTTTCATGCCCCCTATATACGCGTTGAACACTTGTCCCACTATTTTCTAGATCCTCGCTTCTACTGCAGCACAAAATGGCTGCCAACACTTCCTAGTTTCCAATGTTTACAACCATTTGACAGCCAAATAGCATTCAGCGCGTGATTGGGATGGTGCGCTTAGAGTGCGCGCAAGATGCGCGGATCCACCGAGGCTATAGAAATATTTATGTACTTTTAATTGTAATTTTCTCAGGAACTACTGAACAGATTTACAGCATATAAGCAAAAGGCTGAACCAAGGACTACAACTTTGCCAAATTTGGTGTAATTCTGTTCAGCCGTTCGGGCACATAGACATTAACCCCCGGGAACAACGAGGAAGCTGAAATGGGCACGGAGGAAAGCTGATTTAAGCTGAAACACGTCTGCCATACGTTAAAGAGATCTTTGAATTACCTGCGCTGCTTGCAACATTAAAGTTGCCCTTCTGATCCCCCGAAGCTGTGTCACGCTTTTTCCTTGGAGAAAGACTGTTTTGGATATTATTGCCAGCTAGCAGAGGCTGGTTCGTGACCGCCCTCTCGATTAGGAGCAACGCGTTTTGCCTGCACCCTTTGGTTTCCGCACGAAAATGCCACGCATAGCTCCCCCGGTGCCCCACATGATGAAAGTTCTGCACTGGGGAGAGAGGAGGCAAAACTGAATTTGCCTGTAGAAGGAGGACAGAGAGACGGACTTTACCTTCTCCAGTGCTGCGGCGACGAGGAAGAGCCGGCCAACACGATTTGGAGGTACCACATGGTGCATTAGCGGTCCAGTCACTGAATTTGGCGCTATCGGGACTCCAACGTCCAGAATGCAGTGCTGGAAAAGGACTAGCGCGAGGCGCCTTACAGGAATGAAGCAGAGGAGGGGTCAGTGATCACGTGACGATGTGATCACTATTTAAACAACATAGACATTAACCCCCGGGAACAACGAGGAAGCTGAAATGGGCACTGAGGAAAGCTGATTTAAGCTGAAACGCGTCTGCCATGCGTTTCAGAGATCCTTGAATTACCTGCGCTTCTTACAACATTAAAGCTGCCCTTCTGATCCCCCGAAGCTGTGTCACGCTTTTTCCTTGGAGAAAGACTGTTTTGGATATATATATACATATATATAATTATATTTTGGGTGTATTTATGCCCCCCATTCCATACTACTACGTCGCATCGGGAGCAGCCGCCACTGCTTCACACTGGAAGTCTGAACAAAAGGGACACCTCCAGATACTTTGAGGCGGGGGCTCAGATTTCATTATGGTAGTTCTAACCATGATGTACTTTACCAGCTGCAACCCAGATATGATATTGCCTCAGGAAGCCCCTCCCTCGTCCTTGGCACCAGCAGACGGGCATCTCTGCCTGTTCCACCAGCTTCTCTTCTGTCAGGACTGCCATGGATGCTGGTGGTCTTCGAGAGGACAGAAAAACACTTAAAATGCCCTTCCCGCACTCACATGCTGGGAGAATGCTCACTCTGTGTGAAGGGCCATTAGTTATGCGATTCCTGCTACTGAAACCTTTGTTTGGGGTCTATCTTCAGGAAACACATATTTGATAAGAAGTCTTGTATGCAGACAACCCGTCTGTTTTTTCTCTTTTCACTTCAAAGTGGATGACACCTTGTGCCAAGTAGCAGCCTTTAGGTAAAAATAAATGCCAAAACAGAGAACAACTTTAGATGTGGCAGCTCTGGTTTAGTCCGGATAGCAGAGGCAACAGAGGTTTGGTTGTCCCAATTTAAAGGGAGCAATATGGTATCTTTCTTCCAAGCCAGAATCTTTTGCAAGACTTACAAGCAAACTTTGAAATTCGTGACAAGAACAAAGAAATCCAGTTTCCACCTACTTCTCAAACTGAAAATCACCCATATAAAACATAAAAGGTCATCAAAGTGCTTACCTCACTGAAGTAATAATTTGAGGTTACGGAGACCGTCCCCTCTCAACAAGTCCCATCGTGAACAATTATTTGTCTTGTTTTTTTTGCCACTAAAGTCAAATGGATGAAACTTTTGAAATAAACTGGATTTTCTCTAGAAAATTCAGCACCTTGAATAAATTTAGTATGCGAGTGTAACTTTATTAACCTGTCAACCTTTGTCCAATGGTGCCCTAGAAAACTCAACCCAATTAAAGGATGGCAAAATTATCTTCTTCGATAAAGGAGTCGAAGTATTGACAATATCCAATCATTTCATATGTCAAACCCTAATAGAGCGGTTTGGATGTAGTAGTAGTAGTAATGTCATGTTAAGTGCTTTTGTGTAGCGTATTCCCAACCTTGGTAAGGCCTAGATGCTCTTTGGAAACTGGGTGCATTTACGGTTTTTGCGTCAAAGTGGTTGATGTACTTGGTTGAGTTTCATATTATCAGTGAGTTATTGGTTAGATGCTGGCATGGTTGGTGTAGATCAGTGCTTTGCAACATGCACAGAGGGTGAGAGCATTCATGGTGGAGGCAGCATTGACGCCCGCACTGAAGGTTTCACCATGGGCCTTGAGAGGACAGGTGGTATGAAATGGTGGCTGGTTGTTGCGGCGCACTCATCACCTTTGAACTAACCGGGACAGTTACACAGTCTCTCTTTTTCTGTACAACACAATCTTCAGTGTTCTCCCCGACCTTTCACTTAATTTATGTTAAATGTTAAGCAAATATACCCCAGCTGATGTGTAAATAGGTTGGAATGGAAAGAAAAACGTTTGTAGGAATTTTCCTCAGGACGTTTAGGCCTGTTTTGGCAAAGGGGAGATTCACCAAGGCAGTATTGCTGCTAAGTTTGAATTCATAAACTTTAGACATTACTTTGATTATTCGTCATTTTATTTTGCAACGGAAATTACATTAGTGGAGAAACATAGCCAAAAAATAACATCAGTAAAACCAAGTGGCCTGCAACCAACATTTTGGCGGAACTGTCCATATGCATAAACTCTGCTTAATCCTTAGACTCAGCTACTGTGCATTGGTGCCACAGGGGCTGCTCTCCCGACCCAACCAAAGTGCATACGTTGATGAGTTTTGAGAGCCTAGCACTCCATTTATCATTAATTTAAAAAAAAAAAACATTTTTATTGGTGCATATTGAACCAAACATTGTACAGTTCCCTAAATTCTGTGTGATATCACATTGTATGATCACAAGGCGCACACATGGAGTCTAAGGTTGCTACTCCTGCGCAGGCTGAATAGGTCCCTGTTTCCCTGCACCATCACTTACAGCTGTTAGGGGTAAGTCATAGCAAGAGTGACTTGGTACTTCAGCCACAGCCCAGGGGATGCCTGCATGGTTCCCATATCTTTTCAAACTTATGGGGAGGACAACCCGACTCTCATATATGAATCTTTCTGCACCGATACACCAGTCCAGTGGAGAAGTGTGGCTCGAGTGGAGAAGTGTGGCTCGATGGTTAGAGAGGCAGACCCTGATGCAGAGGTCTAGCCCGGGACCAGGGTTCAATTACCCGCCTTGGCAGGTCTTGGGCTCAAAAATTCCACGGACCTGATAATTCTCGCCTCGGTGCCTATTTCAATCATGGAGTCCCACTCTGCAACTCTGGGCAATAGCTTGCTTAATCTCCAATGGCCCCCACAACGCTAAGGATGCCTGGCCTCCACCTTGGGGGTGCTCAGGAGTGGACACCCACAGGGAAAGCCAGGATGGGTTCCACAGCGGTATTCGTACAAGCGCCTTGAGACCCTTGCGGGTGAGTAGTGCGCTATACAAGTATCAATTTACATTTACATTTACAGTCCATGTTATTCCCCCCCCATCTCATATGAGGGTGGAAGGGGCAGTCCCCACAGTCTAGCTATATTTCGCAGGGCCACTCCCATTTCCATGTTGCAAAACAAGTTTTGGTACCTGAAACTCGTATCTTCCTTCCACATTCCAAGAACACATACGGGCATATTTACAAGCCCCATTCATCACTGGAGCGTCACCTTTTTTGACTCTCTGGTGAAGTAGTGCCTTTTCCCATATTTACAATGTGGTGTTAAGCCATTTAACGTGGCTTAAAGCCATCTTGAAAATATGCCCCTTTCTGACGCAGTCCACACCTGCACAGGGGCATTCAATGGGTATTGCTGTGGGTTTTCCACGGCAACACCTATTGCTTTTTGATGCTGCCTTAGGTTTACAAAGCTGAGGCAGCGCCCACAAAAGCGCCATTCAAACGCCATGGATTACCACGCATTAGAATGGGGATATGAGAAGGAATTGTTCATTTCTCCTCGTTTTTTGCTTTTTCCGTTTGTGCTTCATTCTGCAACACACATAGAAAAAACAAATCACCATTACTGATTGTTTATGTGCAGGAAGGTGTTCCTTCCTGCACATAAACAATGGCCCCTTGCAACATGGCGGCAGGGTGCCTGCGCTGGCGCTACGCAGATTATTTTGCTCCAGCGCTAGGGTAAACACAGGAGTGTACCTTATTCTTGTGAATTCAGAGCATCCCAGCATTTTAAAAATGTCAGAGCGCAGTGCTGCTGAATTTGGCACAGCTCTGCGCTCCAACATTTAAAAAAAAATGTATGCCCCATAATTTCCTGGTTCTGTCTCAGCTTGAAGTGCTTTTGGACCCTCGAGCTCAAAATAATCAATGTTTTCACATGGCTCATGCACAAAGAATTATAAACAAAGCAGTGACATTTGGTGGAAAAAAAGAAGAGAAACGTAGACTTTTATCTAGTGACTGATTTGCACATTGTGACACTAGAAAAACTGTGATCAGTCCTGGCTCACCCTTTAACCAAATTGTGTGATCCTAGGCAAATATTTAATTTAATCGAGATGCCTTTTCTTTATTGTGCCACATGAGAGCACACCTTAAAATATGTGAGTTCAGGATGTGCGCTGCACGAAACTTGTTAATTTAATAGATTCTAATGTAGCTCCGTGTATAATAAGAAACCAACCCACATGCAGGGTTCGCATGACAATTGATTTGTCTCTTAGTTCACAAGGGACATTGTTGTCATGTCAGAGATGGGGGCATGAATGCTGCTAAGTTCATGTTTAATAAACGTTATTATCACTTTAAATATGTGCCTTCCAATGCAGTGATATAATCTAAGGCACTAAGATGAAAAATATCTGCATGTTAAAGAAAAACACTTTTTTGAATTTTGAAGTGACTTTATTATATTTGCTGCTTTATTTACTTGTTGAATTTTTAAGGCTCAGCTCATATATATGCTTTCACAGCCTCTATTACGTCTGGTATGTTATTGACTATTGTCTTATATTTAAGTGACACTGCTTTTTTTGCGATAGAGGCTCCGCTAGTATTCTATCTTCTAGAAGTTTGATGTCCTCCACTTGAGTACCCATGGGCATGTCCATTTATCTAAGTCTAAGATAACGGAAAAAGCCACCATCAGGCATCTTCCTTAAGAACCTGAAAAGTCTTCAAAACGTCCTCGCCCCACACATCACCTAGTTTGCTTATAGCTATTAAGTTCCCTCCTTATTATTATTATTATAATTACATTTGTTAAGCGCGCAGCTACCCGGAGGTTTCCCGGCGCTAAGGCAAACAGAACGGTAAACAGGGTGAGAGGAACATCAGACAGAAGTTTAAGTATTGAAGAGCCAGGTTTTAATTCCTTTATGGAATGTCAAAAAGCACATTTCAGAACGTAGAGATTGGGGTAGGGAGTTCCATAAAGAAGGTGCTAACAGGGAGAACGAGCGCCCTCCCATTTTAGCTCTGTTGACACGCGGTATCCTAAACTTATTCTGCGTGGATGACCTAAGTGTGCGGGGGGGAATATATTGCTGCACCAAAACAGATAGATAGTGCGGAGCTCTTCCAGTCATAATCTTGTGCATGAGACAAAGTGCTTTGAATTTGACTCTGCTCTCAATTCGCAACCAATGCAGTTTATGCATATGAGACGCGGCCGAGGTTCTGGCGGGCAGGTTACAAATAAGGCGAACTGCCATATTCTGTACCACCTGGTACTTCCTGGTTACCTCCTTGCAGGCACCCAGGAGTAGGATGTTCCCATAGTCCAGGCGTGAGGTGACAAGAGCCTGGACTACAGTCCTTAGGGTGTCAGCAGGCAGCATCCACGTGATTTTCCTCAGCCACCTGATGATGGTGGTACAGGTGGCGGAGACTTTCACAACGTGTTGCTTGAAGGATAGTTGATTGTCAAGGAGGACCCCAAGATTACGAGCAGTCACGGTTGGAGTAGGTAGAGGGCCCATCTCCGGCGGCCAATGTTGTGGGCCCCAGAGCGAGGTATCTGAGCCAAACAGGAGCAGTTCTGTTTTGTCCCCATTTAATTTTAATTTGTGCTTAAGCATCCAATCAGATATTTGTTTCAGTCCAGATTGAAGAGAGGAAGAGGGAAGATTTTTATTAGTAGAAAGTGAGTAGATAACTTGAGTGTCATCAGCATAGGAATAAATTGTAAGACCGGCCTGTTCCGCCAAAAAAGCAAGAGGTCTCACATACAGATTAAAGAAAAGAGGGCTAAGGATAGACCCTTGGGGAACACCGTGAGTGGAGGGGAATATTGACGAAACAGATGTAGAAGAAAAAACTTGAAACGTGCGATCAGAAAGGAAATTAGCAATCCAGGCCAGGGCGGAGCCACCGACCCCCACAGATTTCAAGGTGGACAACAAGATGGAATGGGAGACGGTGTCAAATGCGGCACTCAAATCAAGCAAGATGAGTGCCACTGTCTCCCCATTGTCCACCTTTCGTCTGATGGTCTCCGACACACCAAGGAGAGTGGTTTCAGTAGAGAAACCAGCCCTGAACCCGGATTGAGAACCATGAAGAAAATTAGAAGTTTCAACGTGGGAATTGAGCAAGGAATTGACGTGTTTCTCTAGAATTTTAGAGAAACATGAAAGCAAAGAAATAGGGCGAAAATTAGATGGGTTGTTGGGATCTGCATTGGCCTTTTTTAATAATGGGACCACCATTGCGTGCTTCCATTCATTTGGAACAATTGCTTCAGTTAATGAAGCGTTCAAGACCTCCAAAATAATATGGAGTAGAGCTGGGTCCAGGGAACTCAAAACTTGAGGAGGCATTGGGTCAAGGGGGGAACCAGATTTTATGTCTTGAAGATACTTTGTTAGAAGCGAAGGGGAAATAGGATCCCAAGCGTGGAGTAGGGGAATAGCGGATATAGAGCAGGGGATAATAGCAGGAAGGGAATTGCGTAAGGCTTGATCAGGATGAGTGGACGCAGCGGGAGTAGAGTTAAAAATATCATAGATCTTATCAATTTTTTCAAGAAAGAAGTTGGCTAAAACATTACACTGGGCAGTGTCCAGACAGGGGTCCTTAGGTACAGTGGACGCACCTGAGGTACTTCAAAGCTAGGCAATCTGTTTGTTTTGCATAGCCGTGCGAGTCCCAAAGAGGCATCTCCTATGTTAAAATATTACGCCATCCGAGCTGTTTAGCCACTTTTTCCCATATCTCCCGGAATACCAGTATATACATCGGCCATCCTACTCTATGCTGTTTCCCATGTAGGGCGTCTGGATAACCTCTTGGACCCATTCAATACCTATATTGCTTAATTGATGGTTCCACCCAGGGGCGCAACACCCATTAGGCTGAAAGGGCTTCTACCTCACCCCCCACCCCTGTCATCTGCCGCAGCCTGGACTGCGGAGTGCACAGGCAGTTCTTGAACTGTCCTGGGATGGGATTGGGAAGGGGCTGACGACTTCGACTCAGGGCCAGACTAGAAACCCAAAGTAGCCCTGGCACTTTTGTCAGGCCCCTCCCCCCTGCGGTGGGGTGAGGTTGCAGGTGTGGAGAAATGCTGCTTATGTTACTGGGGGCTGATATTGCAACACTGCTGCAAAAACTGGCCCCTACCCTTCCACCCTCTTGGGGAAACGTCTGATCCTGCTCGACCTGACAGCTGCATTTGATACCCTGTCCCCCTCCATTATGGCTACACGCCTTAGTGAGATGGGAGTGGACGGATCAGCACTGAGCCTCCTGACATCCTTTCTCAACCAGCGAACTCAAAGGGTTAAACTGGGTAACTTTCTCTTGCCCGTTAAGCCTGTGCAGTGTGGGGTCCCTCAGGGCTCATCTTTGAGCCCCACACTTTTTAATATCTACGTGGCCCCACTTGCCAGGCTTGTAAGATTGTTCGGGCTGGAAGTTCTATCATATGCTGATGACACCCAGATTATGGTCTCCCTCTCTCAATCGGTGAACGCCACGGCCCTTAACTTCAGGAACTGCATGGAAGCAGTTGCGGGCTGGATGATTAAGAACTTCTTGAAATTAAATGGGGAAAAAACCGAAGTTCTTATCTTTGGTGGCAAACAGGAGATCTGGTCAATGGACTGGTGGTCTTCTGCTCTTGGTGCCTGCCCCTTGCCCTCCCAATCTGCCCGCAACTTGAGTGTTATTCTGGACACCACGTTATCTTTTGATAAACAAGTTAGCAGGACTGTCTCAACCTGCTGTGGTGTTTTAAGAATCTTGAAAAAGATTACACACTACTTTACCCCTGAAGCACGAAAACAGGTTACAGTTGCTCTCATTTCCTCTATGCTGGATTATTGCAACGCACTGTATCTCTGCATAAATAAAAGATTGGTTCAACGCCTACAAATAGTGCAGAATGCGGCTGCCAGGTTCGTTGTCGATGCCCCTAGACACGCATCAGGCTCCCTTATTAGGAAAGATCTGCAGTGGTTACCTATTCATGCCAGGATAAATATCAAGGTCCTATGCATCACCTATAGTGCTCTGCATGGGTCTGGAGCTGAAGATATCAGGTCCCTTGTGTCCTTTTATGCTCCGGGTAGGGCCCTACACTCCGCCAATAAGAACCTTCTGTCTGTCCCTCGAGGTTATAAGGCTAGATGGGGAGGGAGGGCCTTTTTCGCCCTCGCTCCCAGACTGTGGAACACTCTCCCTGCCGAGCTCAAAGGGCAAACTTCGCTTGCATCTTTCCGCAAAGCATTAAAGACCTGGCTCTTCTTAGCAGTTTACCTGTAGTTGGCGCATCTTTACTCCCCAAACAGCTGTACCATCTTGTATGCGCCTTGATGCCCTTGGGCTAAGTTGCGCTCTACAAATCCCTCCTCACTCACTCACTCATGGCCGCTGTGGCCAGTCCGGCCCTGGTCAGGCTAGCCTCATCCAAAGTACTTCGCAGGTCTTTGAAAGATCATTTATCAGTTCACGGGTCTTTGTGTATTTTAATTGCTATTGACCCCCCTGATGTCCCCACCCTTGTTATGAACTATTGTTGCCAGAGAGGGAGAAAGGATGAAAGGATTTCATTTACATTATAAACGTGGTCATGTAGCACATAACTATAAAGTGCCCAGCCATAGGCCTGGTTTACATCTAAACTCAGGGGCACATTAGGATGGCGGGCAGACAAAGTCTGCCCGCCATCCCATTGTTAAAAGGGCCCGCCCGCCATAAGGGCGGGGGTCCCATGGGTGCCATTAGGATGCACCCACCACAGCGGCGGGTGCATCCTGCATTCCTAACATTGTGGCGGGCGGTGCACTCAACACCGCCCGCCACAATCCCAGGAAGGCATGTTGTGCATGGAACTGCAGGGGGGTACCATAAGTACAACCCCATGTACACCCCCCACCACCCGGAATCCTTGGGGGCCCACAACGGGCCCTCCAAACAGACTCCACATTGCCACCACGGAAAGGCATGTTCAAGGTCACATTGTAATATGGCTTGCGGTGTCTGTCAGACACCGCCACCATATTGAACCCCTTTCATGTCGACCGGGCGGAAAAGGGGCGGACGGTCTTTCCGTCCACCGCTGACCCCCAGCAATTGCAATATGGCGTGGGGTCTTTTCTGCGGGGATGGCTGGCGGATTGACCCTGCCAGCCCGGCGGGGGCAATCCGCCCGCCATACTAATGGGGCCCCAAAATAGGAAGTGAGCCCTTTACATGGTGTATAATTCATAATTGAAAAATTAGCCAAATACTCACATTACCACAAAGCATATTTGTTTAACTTGGAAGTGTTTCACTTAAGTACACCAAAATTAATTTCTGCATTGACTGACATTTATAAGAATTCACTGTTTCCAAACTTAGGGCCCCATTAGGATGTCGGGCGGATCTTCACTGCCATGCGGGCAGTGACGATCTGCCCGACATCTGTCCCCGCCCGCCACCCATTTCCCCCCCGCCATATCACTATGGCGGGGGACCGCGTCCGTCCGCCGCTTTTTCGCCCGGCCAACGAGTAGTAATTTAAAAATTTGAATGTAGAAATTCGAAAGTACAAATTGGAAATTTCAGATTTTATGAAATTATGTATTTAAATTTAAAATGATAATTTGAAATTTAATTTTTTTTATCAAATTTGAAAAACTTGTTTAGTAATGTAAAATATTTTAAACTGAAATAGTAAATAAAATAATTTAACAAAATGTTGGTAATTATTTAATGAATTATTTGAAATGTACCAATTTAATTATGAAATATCATTTTTTTAAATTTTCTTATAAGAGAAAATATATTCATCTACATTTTCTACATATTTTTAATAAAAAGTTTTTTTTAATTTATACGAATATTATATTTTCATATTGTTTACATTATATTTTGATAACATTTGAAAATATAACATTTTGTAAGAATATAGTTAATGATTAATAAAATAGTTTAGTGGAAATAAATTAAATGATTGTCAAATTGGATTAAAAAACAATAATACATATTTTTATATTTGTTGTTTCACTTTATTTGTTTTCTATTTAAATGTATAAAGACAATTTGTATTAATTTATTATATTTTTTTAAGCTATATTTTAAATACTGTAAATGAAATAGTGTATATTAAATATTGTTTGGTATAGTTTATATGGATTTGGAGTTAGAATAGTAAATTATTATGGTTTACTATCCAGGGCTTTCCCTGAGTTTTATTGGACTTGGAGTTTGAATAGTAGATTATTATTGTTTACTATCCAACACTTTCCCTGAGTTTTATTAGATTTTGGAGTTAGAATAGTAATTTATTATGGTCTAATTTTCAGCACTTTCCCTGAGTTTGTTTGGATTTGGAGTTAGAATAGTAATTTATTATGGTTTAATATCCAGCACTTTCCCTGAGTTTTATTGGATTTGGAGTTAGAATAACACATTATTATGGTTTACTATCCAGCACTTTCCTTGAGTTATATTGGATTTGGAGTTAGAATAGTAAATTATTATGGTTCAATATCCAGCACTTTCCCTAAGTTTTATTGGACTTGGAGTTAGAATAGTAAATTATTATGGTTTACTATCCAGCACTTTCCCTGAGTTTTATTGGATTTGGAGTTAGAATAGTAAATTATTATGGTTTAATATCAAGCACTTTCCCTGAGTTTAATTGGACTTGGAGTTAGAATAGTAAATTATTATGGTTTAATATTCAGCACTTTCTTTGACTTTAGTTGTATTCGGAGTTAGAATAGTAAATTATGACATTTTAAATATTTTTCAGTTTATTACAATATTGAAAAACAAATACACCTTGTTATGTTTTTTTTATATTTTATTAGGGTATTGTAAAATATATTTAGACATGTTCAACAAATTGTATTTCATAACATTGATGTACAAATATATTTGACAGTTTTGTAACATTTTACTATTTATTTGTAATACATGTAAGATAGTAACGTAACATAGTATAATTTGTACATAAATATACAGTATTTTTTTATTTCTCATGAACTTTTAGTAGTTGTAATATATATACAGTGTACATTTTTTCATGTTTTATTATATAGCATATTAAATGTTATTTTATTTAAATAAAATTTTGTATGTTAAATAAGTTACAATTTTTTTGTATATTTGGAAAAGTATATATATGTATATATACTTTTTAACATTTGTATAATAGTAGGAAATAAAGAGTTAATGTAATAAACATATTTTTTAATATACATTAATTATTTTATTATACATTTCTTTTTTTATTAATCTTTTTATTAATAAAAAACAAAGAATCCAACAGTGGGTGCCGCACAGTATGAAACAAAAGAGATATACATACATATATTGCAAGGTAGACGGATAACCACAAAGGATAGAGCTGAGCCATGAACTTTAACGAGCGTGCAGCCAGGAAGAGCACAGTACACAATCAAAGCCCAGGCCAACCGATACAGCCCACAAACCCCTCCACCCAGAGAAACCAGGATCGTCATAAAGATAAGCAATTTCGAGTGGCAGGAGAGATGAGCTGCAACAAACATCGGGGCTGAGACAATGGCCGCAGCCAGCACGCAACAATACGAGACACAACACCGTAACAATTTCATCTCAAACAGTACAGCCCTCATAATCCGTCCACCCACCAAACAGGATTGCTCATTAGTACAGCCCCCAATATCAGGATTCGAACCGGATCTTGGAATAAAAAAAATAAAAAAACACCTACTCTACATAAACCCCTTCCCCCCACCCTGCACCCCTGCATGTAGCTTTCGCCAGTCCCCAACTAGCAGTGTGCCTGTCGCCCTATCTAACTATAATATTAAAATAGTAAATGGAGGAGGACCGCCGTCTTATGGGCCCCGGTCTCCCCTCCCCCGCCAGATCCAAGCCTTCCCCCGTATACCGAACCATCTATCTATGAAAAAAACTCGTGCAAAACAGGGGAAGCATTAAACACCGCCCACCCTCCCATAAGCACAGTGGTAGAGAATCCCACATCCATCAAAGCCACGATATCCAACCCAGTCAATTAGTCTTAGCCTTGGCCCTTCCGAACAGGCGTGCGAACTCCTATTATAAATTTTTTAACCCCAAAAAATTAATATATATTTTACAATATTAATATGTTTATTTTAAACATTTAAAAGAAATTATACAAAAAATGTTTATACATTTTTAAAGCATTTTGTACTTTTTTCCATTCATGTCTATGGGGAGTTAGCCCTATTTTTATTTTAATAATGCCGCCATTTTGGTTTCCTTTGTTCACTTTTTAGACTACTTCGTTGTTTGGGTCATTTGTGAAGACGGAACCTCGCGGTTAGGAGCTGCTTCGTCTACGTTGCAGTAAGTTTACTTTTAATTATTTTTAAGTTAGTCTTAATGTAGTGTTTAGTTAGTGGTAGAGTTAATGTGTTAGTAACAGTGTTATTTTACCGTTTTTGCAAAAGTTACGTGTTCTTTACTCTCTAATGTTATTGCTATGCAATGTTTTTTAAATTACTATTTTACTATGTGTGTTTATATTTATTATACGTTGTTATTTCGATTTGTGGGTTTATTATTTGTTATGGGTGGGTGTTGGTTGATTTTATTTACAGGTTTGGGATTTGGTGAACAGATGCGTTTCTTTTTTTAAAGAAAGGAAATTGCTGTTGCTTGTTTTAAAACAAGTTGCTATACATTTCTTTTTTTATAGGGATTTTGTTGCGTTTTATATAGTTAAACATTTTCGGGTTTTTACGGCTTCGCTATCGAGAGGATTGCTACATTGGATTTTTTTTCTACAGTTGTATTTTTCCATTTTTGGGGGGTTTTTGTTACTCTATGGATTGTTTTTCTCTTGGATTGTTTTTAATTCATCTATTTAGAGGATATTCTACAGCTACAATACCGTAAGTTGTTTTAAAATTTTTTGAGGGTGGGAAATGTATATTTGGGCATTTAATTTTTTTAATTAGTTATATTATGTCATATGATATGGAGTTATATAGGAAACTTCATGACTTACTTTAACTAATAAAAAAATTAAAGTACTTTGTGTGTTTTATATGTTTTTACTGTTTGCTATTTGGATTAAATTAAAGAATAGATTTTGCTATTAGGTCTATGTATTCTAGACCTTGGATACTTGGACACATTCTTGTTTTTTGATGGAGGTATTCGTACATATAAGGGGCCGATTCCAATTTTGGTCAGAAGGGCTCCGAACGATGGTCGGAGCCCTTCCGACCGAACCGGAACGTGTTGCACGGATTCCTTTCCGACTGAGCCATTCAGATGGCCCCGGTCGGAAAGGAATCCGATTCGGATTTCTGGATTGCAGCCTGTCAGCCGTCAGGAAATCCCTCAGTACTCCCCCGGCCGCCTCTTTGCGACCGAGGGAGTACGATGGCAGTTTTTCACTGCCTTTTCGTGCCGGTTTTTCCAGCACAAAAAGGCAGTCGGAAACTGTCTTTGGGGCCCCCCAGTAGGGCCCCCATGGGTGGGAGGCTGCCGAATGGTACCCCTCTGTTGATTCATGCACCCGGTGGCAGGCACCTTGGGGTGCCGGCCACAGGGTGCAGGGATGAACTGCACCCCTGATTTTTACATTGCAAGCATACTTTCCGCTCGGAAAGCATGCTTGCATTGTGAAGTGACCCTTGACCCGGTCACTCCACTACCGCACGGCCCCCGTGTGCCCGGATTCTGCTTTCACTGCCTGCTTGGCCCTCTTGCTGCCGCCTCTCCTTAGGGCCCCTGCTCTCCAGGCTTGCCCTCGCTCTCCAGGCTTGCCCAGGCTTGCCCTCGCTCTCCAGGCTTGCCCTCGCTCTCCCCGCTCCGCTACCCGCTCTTTCCAACCCCCCCTCTGCTCCCCACCGCTGCTCTCCTGCGGCCCGCCCCCTTCTCCTGTCTCCCGCTCCCCATTCGCCGCCCCGCTCCCGCCTCCCAGCTGCTCCTCCCTCCCACTTCGCCATAAGTGGCGGGGACCGCGCATACGCGCAGCGGGCGTGCCGATTGCGCGCCAGAGGCAAGCCCGTCTGCGCCTGCTCCGCGCCCAGTGCCAGGACCCCTGGCCCTCGACGATACCAGCCCACACGTCGGACTTACGATGCCGCCAGCCTCCACGCACTCAACGCCGGCCGGAAAGGCCGGCGTTTATCGAAAAGGTGAAAAATATCTATAAGACCTTCTCGCTGCACCCTCCTGGCCTACACGATCTTACTGACATCAGGGCTGGTGATACCACTCTAACATCTATCCCAGAGATTTCTGGAGAAGAGCTAGTCAAACTTTGCAAGAAAGTGAAAGCTGGCTCGCCATCGGACCCTATGAGGCCGGCCAATTTATGGAGTCCCTGGCGCACCTTCAACGGCCGATTGGTGTAATACTTAACCTGTCCTTTTCCACTGCCATAGTTCCTAAGGCCTGGAAACAGGCACAGGTTACTCCCATCATTAAGAAACCTTCACTAGATCCCTCCAAACCCGAAAACTTTAGGCCAATCTCCCTTCTCCCGTGGATGGCCAAGATTGCTGAGGCCCATGTCAATATTATTCTCTCTGAGTACATGAGCCAAAATAACATTCTGGATCCATCGCAAAACGGATTCAGGCCTGGCCATAGTACTGAGTCCGCCCTTCTCGCCTCTACTGAACACTTAAGGTTGATCCTTGATGCCGTTCAGAGTGCAGCGCTGATTCTGTTAGATCTCAGCGCTGCCTTTGATACGGTCTCACATGAGATCCTTCTGCACCGACTGGAGGCGGTAGGGATTACAGGAGCTGCCTTACAGTGGTTTCAATCTTTCCTAGAGGAGAGATCCTTTCGGGTTTCGGCACCTCCATACATCTCTCAGTCTCACTCTATCGGCCTGGGAGTCCCGCAAGGCTCTGCACTCAGTCCATCTTTGTTTAATCTATATGTGCAACCCCTGGCTGTCGTGGCTAAAGAGTGGGACCTTGAGCTGGTATCATATGCGGATGATACCCAGCTGGTTATTACTCGATCTGAAGGGCCATCGGCGTCTGCTACGAGGTTCAGAGATGGTATGGCAGCAGTGGCCCAGTAGATGTCTGAGAACTGCTTGCAGCTCAATGCTAGCAAAACAGAGGCTCTGCTGGCAGGGAAAAACACCGCCCTCTGGAACGAACACTGGTGGCCGGCATCGCTGGGCACTATACTAACGCCCAAGCCCCTAGTGAAGAATTTGGGAGTATGGATGGATTCCTCGCTCAGCTTTCAGTTCCACACAAAGAGAGTGGCAGCTACTTGTGTGGGCTTGCTAAGAGGTCTAAAACCAATCCTGAAGTACTTTGAGCTAACAGTTCGCCAGCTTATAGTTCAAGCCACGATCATCTCTCGCTTGGACTATGCTAGCGTGTTGCTCCTAGGTGCGAATAAAGCCGAGATTTTGCGACTCCAACGGGTCCAAAATCTGGCAGCGAGAACTCTGATCGGGCTCCCTCGCAGATGCTCTGCCAGAGCAACGATTGGAAGACTACATTGGCTCCTGATTGCTTCTCGGATCAAATTTAAAGCCCTCGTCATGGCATTCAAAATCCTTAAAACCGGGAGACCGGTTTTACTGCGCCCATTGCTGACCTGGTACCTCCCCCCCCGGAGCTTGCGCTCATTGGGGCAACACTTGGTGGTGGTACCACGTACCAAACTTTGCCGTATGGTTGGTCGCTCCTTCCGGCTGTTAGCGGCCAAATTATGGAACTCTTTGCCGGTCCACATCCGTGGAATGTAGAATTTGCTGCGTTTCCGGAAAGCCATCAAGACCATCCTTTTCTCACTTCCATAGGCTTCTGTATTTGCCTGACTGTCCTTGAGTATTTGTTTTTTTCTGATCTAGCAGTGCCGGGACGCCTCTTTGCTGGGGCAGCTGTCGCGCTCTACCAATTTACTAACATAGCATAACATAACATAACCCCGCCTGCTACCGAGTCACCCCGAAATGCACCCACGGACCCTTCACCTGCCAAACCTGCAAGTTCACCTGCCTCCGGACCAGCACCGCACCCGCAAGGCCAGGCACCAGCAACAATCACCTCAAGTGCATCCTGCTCAACACCCGCTCCGTCCACAGACACGCCGTAGAACTCTGGAACCTCCTCAACACAACATCACCTGACGTCGCCTTCCTCACAGAAACCTGGATGTACGCCTCCTCAGCCCCCGACATCGCCATAGCCATCCCGGAAGGCTACAAGATCACCCGGAGGGACCGCATCAACCAAACCGGAGGAGGCATCGCCATCGTCCACAGAAACACCATCTGCATCACGACCAACTCCGAAGACACCCTCACCGCCGCCGAGCACCTTCACTTCCAGATACACACCGGCCCCAAGACCACCCTCAGAGGCACTCTCATCTACAGACCCCCGGGACCACGCACACAATTCAGCGAAGCCATCGCAGACTTCATCAGTCCGTACGCCCTCACCTCCTCAGACTACATCCTCCTAGGGGACCTCAACTTCCACCTGGAGAACAACAATGACAGCAACACCGCCGCCCTGCTGGACAACCTCGCCAACCTCGGACTGCAGCAACTGGTGAACACCCCCACCCACTACGCAGGCCACACGCTTGACCCCGTCTTCTCCTCCAGCAAGCACATCTCCTTCAGCCACTCCACCGGACTACACTGGACTGATCACAGCTGTGTCCACTTTAACTTCAGGAGAACCATGACCCACCACCACCCGCAACAGGTTCCCCGCAGGAGCTGGAGCAAGATCACCGCCGACCAGCTCACCACCTCCCTCAGCCAGAACCCTCCCACCAACACAACGGACCCCAACGAAGCAGCCCGCAACTTCACACAGTGGCTCACCAACTGTGCCGATGACCTCGCACCACTGAAGAACCCTCCCAGGAGACCCAGCAGCAAGAAAGCCTCGTGGTTCACCAACGAACTCAAAACCTCCAAGAAAAACTGCCACACCCTCGAGGAAGCCTGGCGCCACGACGAGACTACAGAAAACATGACAGCACTCAAGAATGCCACCCGCATACACCACCAGCTGATCCGCACCACCAAAAGGGCAACTTTCAAAGAACGACTGGACAACAACACCCACAACTGCAAGGAACTCTTCAGCATCGTCAAAGAGCTCTCCAACCCCAGCGCCTGCAACAATGACATCACACCCTCGCAAGACCTCTGCCACTCACTCGCCTCGTTCTTCCACCGCAAGATCGCCGACATACACAACAGCTTCGGCGCACAGACCACGCACCCAACCACCGAACCAGCGCCCCCCACCACCACCCTCTGCAACTGGACCCCGGTCAGCACTGAAGACACCACCCGCATGATGAACACCATACACTCCAGATCCCCTACCGACCCCTGCCCGCACCACGTCTTCAACAAGGCCGACTTCACCATTGCACCACAACTCCGAGACATCATCAACATCTCCTTCGCCACAGCCACCTTCCCGGAGTGCTGGAAACATGCCGAGCTCAGCGCCCTCCTGAAGAAACCCACCGCGGACCCCACGGACCTCAAGAACTTCCGCCCCATCTCGCTTCTCCCTTTTCCTGCCAAAGTCATCGAGAAGACCGTCAACAAACAACTCGCCGCCTTCCTCGAGACAAACGGATCCCTCGACGCCTCACAGTCCGGTTTCCGAGCTAACCACAGCACCGAGACCGCCCTCATCGCAGCCACCGACGACATCAGATCCCTGCTTGACAATGGGGAAACAGCTGCCCTCATCCTCCTGGATCTCTCAGCAGCGTTCGACACAGTATGCCACCGCACACTAATTCAGCGCCTCAGCAACACCGGAATCCAAGGGAAGGCACTGGAGTGGATCATCTCGTTCCTCGCCGGTAGAGCCCAGAGAGTCCGCCTCCCCCCGTTCCAATCTGCGTTCACCGAAGTCATCTGCGACGTACCGGAAGGATCCTCACTCAGCCCCACCCTCTTCAATGTCTACATGAGCCCCCTCGCAGCCATCGCACGCCAACACAATCTAAACATCATTTCCTACGCTGATGACACCCAGCTGATCCTCTCCCTCACCAACGACCCCGCCACCGCCAGAGCCAGCCTCCAGGAAGGAATGAAAGACGTCACAGAATGGATGAAGACCAGCCGCCTGAAACTGAACTCAGACAAGATGGAAGACCTCATCCTGGGATCATCCCCCTCCGCCTGGGACGACTCCTGGTGGCCCCCCGCCCTGGGCACAGCCCCCAAGCCTACGGACCACGCACGCAACCTGGGTTTCATCCTGGACTCCTCCCTCACGATGACCAAACAAGTCAACGCCGTCTCGTCATCCTGCTTCAACACCCTGCGCATGCTCCGAAAGATCTTCCGATGGATGCCTACCGAAACCAGGAAGACGGTCACCCAGGCCCTCATCACCAGCCGACTGGACTACGGGAACACCCTGTTATGTTATGTTATGTTACTTTAATTCTTTTATAGCGCACGGCAACTCCGAAGGAGCATCCCGGCGCTTTGGCAAAGAAAGGAACAGCAAAAAGCAACCACACAACAAAAGGAAGAGGGATAAAGGAACTGTTACCTAAAAAGCCATGTCTTCAAATCCTTTCTGAAAGTAAGAAGACAAGGGGCCAATCTCAAGGACAATGGTAGTTCGTTCCATGCCTTGGGTGTCAGATAGCGGAAGGATCGACCTCCCTGACGAGCACGGCGAATTACAGGGACAGTCAACAGGGACAGACCCGATGACCTGAGAGTCCTGCTTGGCACATACCTGGAGAAACGTTTCCCAAGATATTTGGGGCCAATACCATGAAGGGCCTTAAAGGCCACCGTCAGGCATTTAAAAAGGACTCTCTTGGAGATAGGTAGCCAATGAAGGGTGTTCAGTAAGGCAGTGGCACCAGCTCTCCTCGGGAGTCCAAAGATGGCACGGGCTGCCGAATTTTGGACCACTTGCAAACGGGTCATAAGATATTTCGGTAGACCCACAAAGAGAGCGTTTGCGTAGTCCAGTCGCGACCCGATTAGTGCCTGAACGACTGTCTTCCTGTGGTTGAGTGATAGTAGAGGAAGAAATTTCCTCAACATCCGTAAGATGCCGAAGCATTTCCCAACAGTGGACGAGATGTGAGGTCCAAAGGATAAGTCACAATCTACTATCACCCCCAGATTTTTGGCCTTAACAGCGACTTTGTCAGGAGGAAACATATCCAGTGGCCACCAGGATTTCCAATCAAGTTCCGGTGCGCAACCGAAAAAAAGCAACTCTGACTTGTCAGAGTTGCATTTCAAGCCATGATCTCTGAACCACTCAAACACCGCACCAAGGCAGTCCCTGATCTTTGTGCCGTCAAATGACCCAGCCCTGTCACAAGTGAACAGGAGTTGGGTGCCATCGGCATAAGACACGATCTGGGCGCCAAAGGATTCCGCGACTTCCGCCAGAGGGGCCATAAAGATGTTAAACAGCATAGGGCTGAGAATGGAGCCCTGCGGGACTCCCACCTCTAGCGGAGCCATATCAGCGGAAAAAGGAGGCGCCCAGATCGTTTGTCGGCGGTCGGCCAGAAATGATTTTAGCCAGTTCCACACCGTTCCCCGAAGGCCACACTCCCAGAGTCTTACAAGGAGGGCATCATGGGGAACGGTGTCGAAAGCCGCCGACAAGTCAAGCATGACTAACACGGCCTTTCCCCCCAGGTCGAGTACTTCCCTGATGGCGTCCGTGACCTCCAGCAGAGCCGACTCCGTGCTAAAATTAGTACGGAAGCCGGACTGCGAGGTGTGCAACAGGTCGTTTCCTTCGATGAAGCTGGAAATTATCCTGTGCACATAACGCTCGGCCACTTTTGCCAGAGCAGGGAGCAGGGAGATTGGCCTATAGTTAGCATGTATCAGGGGGTCCAAGGTGGGTTTTTTGAGCAGCGGTAGAATCATAGCTCGCTTCCAGGCCTGAGGCACCTTCCCTGTCGACAAAGATGTATTCAGCAGGGGGTTCACCAAGATGTTAATGGCGGAAGCCACTTTCCCTAAGCATTTAGCCGGACATGGATCTAATGGAGAGCCGGATTTCAGGCTAGACAAAAGCTCCAGAGATGTACTAAGATCCATAGAGGGGAAAACAGAGAGGAAAGGGCCATGGTCTTCCACAGGACATGGTAGCGTTAGATGGCATGGATCAGATTGCGCACTGGAGAGAGAGGCCTGAATGGCTGTGATCTTATTGACAAAGAAGGTGGCAAGTTGTTGTATCCATACATCAGTATGAGTATGGTTGGGGGTGCAAACCACAGGAGAGATAAAATCCTGGACCACTTTAAAAATTTCTTTGCAGACATTATCAGCCTCATCAATACGGTGTTCAAAATAGGCCTTCTTTTCGTCCCAGATAGAATGATGATAGGCTTTAATGGCTGCCCGAAATTTCAATTTCACTATTGGATCGTAAGCCCGCCTCCAGGCCCTCTCAGCCCTTTTACACTCCTGACGTTGTAACCTCAGCCGAGGGGAGAACCAAGGGGCTGACTACCTACGCCCTCCGGATTTGGAGCTTTTCTTGGGGATTAAGGACTCAAATCTTGCTAAAAGCCAATTGTGTAGGTGGACAAGATTCTCCTCCAAACTTCCCAAAAGAGGGCAAGGAAAGGAGATGAGAGCCTCAGATAACATGTCCGCAGAAAGTAAATGAAACGGACGTGAAGTTCGCGTGGCTGCATTTTTTCTCACCCGAGATAGAGCAGTGACAGGGAGAGAAAAAGAAATTAGAAAATGGTCCGACCAAAGTACAGGCTGGATGGTACCGACCGAAATGGGTTTCGTTGAAAATACCTGATCTAAGGTATGTCCTTTATTATGTGTAGGGCCTATCACAAAGGGGGATAACCCTAACGAAGTCGTGGTATCAATAAATTTTATAGTGTCTGGGTCACAGCTATTGTCCATATGGACATTGAAGTCTCCAAGAAGAATACAGTGATCCGACCTGATACAGGGGACTGCGAGTGCTTCCTGTAGTTCGTCAAAGAAAGGTCCTAATGAACCAGGGGTTCTATATATAAGTATCCCAGTACAGGCCTGGAGGGGGGAGAGATGTAAGGTGAAACCAAGTGCTTCACATCCCTGCAGGTTCTCCACCGGGGAAATAGAGCAGGAAATACTCTCTTCCACGATAAGAGCAACTCCACCACCTCTGCCCGATGTTCTATCCCTCCTGTGAATGTTGTAATTCGGGGGGATGGCATTAGCCAGATCTGGAGCAGAAAAATCACCCAACCAAGTCTCAGTCAAAAACAAACACGTAATGTTTGACTTATACAGTAGACTCCAGATGTCAGTGGAGTGGCGATTTACTGACCTGGTATTGAGAAGGAGACATTGGAAGGGGACAAATGTAGTGTCAGGCCCGTTTGCAGCTGCAGCCGGGAAACGCCATGCACATGACGGACAACCTTTCCTTAGTTTCCTACCACCAGGGAAAATATGGGAACAGTTTCCTCGAGGGAGGCGTAAAGCAATAAGCTCAGCTGAAGAGTACGTCAGCATACTTAAAAAATTAAAAACAGCAAAAGCCGTAATAATACAACCCACAAGGCAAAACCTGCAACACCGTCCAGCCCCGTCCGCCTCTGGGACGCTGACGGGCTGGACTCTGGCGTGACTCCGGCGCTGTGGAGGCGCCCCCGCTGCGCGATCCCGCTGCGCTCGCAAGGGAGCTTTATGTAGGCTGACTTCCACTACCCACAGAGCGCTAGTCCGCTCGAAATCCCCGCCCCTCTACTGGCCAAACACCACTCTAAGATGGCGGCCGAAGATTAAGCCACCCCGGGAGCCGGACCCGCTACAGCAGCGGTGGTTCCACTATTATTGTGCAGGTAAGAGGGAGAGAATAACACCCGAGTTAAAAACAGGGGATACAAATAATGCAGAAACAAAATAGAAAAACAGGTCAATTTAAAAAACACAGCGCGATGAAAAGCGATGAAAAGCGCGAGGTGCGAGCGCTATGCAGGGCAATCCTTTACCTGAGTGAGGGAGAGCCAAGGACCGGTCGCCTTATGTAGGCTGACTTCCACTACCCACAGAGCGCTAGTCCGCTCGAAATCCCCGCCCCTCTACTGGCCAAACACCACTCTAAGATGGCGCCGAAGATTAAGCCACCCCGGGAGCCGGACCCGCTACAGCAGCGGTGGTTCCACTATTATTGTGCAGGTAAGAGGGAGAGAATAACACCCGAGTTAAAAACAGGGGATACAAATAATGCAGAAACAAAATAGAAAAACAGGTCAATTTAAAAAACACAGCGCGATGAAAAGCGCGAGGTGCGAGCGCTATGCAGGGCAATCCTTTACCTGAGTGAGGGAGAGCCAAGGACCGGTCGCCTTATGTAGGCTGACTTCCACTACCCACAGAGCGCTAGTCCGCTCGAAATCCCCGCCCCTCTACTGGCCAAACACCACTCTAAGATGGCGGCCGAAGATTAAGCCACCCCGGGAGCCGGACCCGCTACAGCAGCGGTGGTTCCACTATTATTGTGCAGGTAAGAGGGAGAGAATAACACCCGAGTTAAAAACAGGGGATACAAATAATGCAAAAACAAAATAGAAAAACAGGTCAATTTAAAAAACACAGCGCGATGAAAAGCGCGAGGTGCGAGCGCTATGCAGGGCAATCCTTTACCTCTACGCGGGAACCACAGCCAAACTACAGAGACTCCAGCGCATACAGAACGCCTCCGCACGACTCATCCTGGACATCCCCCGCCATAACCACATCTCTGTCTACCTGAGAGACCTGCACTGGCTCCCCGTCAACAAGAGAATCACGTTCAGACTCCTCACCCATGCACACAAGGCTCTCCACGACATGGGACCGAAGTACCTCAACAACCGCCTCACATTCTACACACCCACCAGCCAGCTCCGCTCGACCAGCCTCGCCCTCGCCAGCCACTGCCGGAGGAAGATCCTTCTCCTAACTGGCGGCCAAGACATGGAACTCCCTCCCCATCCACCTACGACTGACCCAGAACCATCTCTCCTTCAGGAAACAACTCAAGACCTGGCTATTCGAGCAGTAGCGGATC
Organism: Lissotriton helveticus; assembly: GCF_964261635.1. Taxonomy (NCBI): domain Eukaryota; kingdom Metazoa; phylum Chordata; class Amphibia; order Caudata; family Salamandridae; genus Lissotriton; species Lissotriton helveticus. The sequence continues at coordinate 1,873,669,580 of NC_136061.1, read as the reverse complement.
CCTCCCCTCCCAGCGCCTTGAGACCCTAGCGGGTGAGTAGCTCGCTTTACAAATATGCCTGATTGATTGATTGAAGTATACGAGTGTGACCAAATCCTGTTTGTTTGCATCGTACTAGCAGGGCCGCAACCGACGATAGCAGGTCGGTTGGTTACGGCTCCTGACCGATGTCGGATGGACTCAGGTCCGTCCGACATCGGAATCAGCCCCTTAATTGTTTGTTTACTCAGTTTTGGTACTATGTTCGTTATAGATTGTTCTATTCTTAGTTCTTGGTAACTTTGTTCTTTTTTTATTGATTGTATAAGTTTGTGTAGTGTTGATTGTCCTCCCCCTATTGTGACCTGGAAGGCATTATGCCATCCTTCTACCACGTTATTAGTTTTTGCTTTTTGTGCAATAGTGCTAGCGTAGACATTCCACTAGGGAATTTGAAATTTTGGTTGTCTACGGTGATCTGAACAATGCAACCTTCCCACGCAGGTGTCCTCAAAGTAATCCAACAAGGGAGTTATTTTTTTTCATTAATGCGGTAGAAAGGACTGTCAATTAATTAATTATAATAATTTGCTACTTCTGTGGTGGTACGTATGCTAGTGCAATTTATTTTTTAATTTGGTATACAAAGTTGCTGTTAGTAGAGTAGTCAATACTTAAGGTAGATTTTTGGATGTGTCTCCACATACTTTGATTAAAGTGGTAGTAACACCCTTGTATTGCTGTATGTGGGTATATTTTTAGAATAGCTTGCATCATAGCTAGTTCAAAATCTATTATGATCCTTTGGGGATAATAATTATCAGTTAATTCTTTTATTGTTATTAATGGTTCTATATAGGTGGGATTATTTGTATTTGGCAGCAATGCATACATGAAGGGAATATTGGTTTCTTCAAATTCACCATGAATGGTGTAAAGTTGATAAAATAGTTTTGGGCACACTTTAAAAGTTCCGTCCATCATCCATGTCTCACAAATTGTTAATTTTTGCAAGATGTTATTAGTTGCAAAAATGAGAATTCTTTTATCATTGTTTAGTTCTCATACATCAAGAATTTGTCTTCTTTGTGGGTAATAGTATATTCTGGAAGTATTTACATTTCTTGAAAGGGGGTGGGTGGAGTTGGATTCGATGCTCTTTTAGTTTTAGCTATTAATCGTTTCAGTTTGGGGATGGAGGGCAATTGTCCTGACACGTTCAGGTACTTTTGTTAACACATTTCTCAAAATGTCAGTGCTTATTTGTTGGGAGCCTTTGCTTGCTTGTCGAATTGTTTCTAAGGCTTCCCTTACTAATACTTCTGTCACATTGGGTGGATGGTAGTGCTCTCTCACATTCACAACGGTGTTATCTATAGTTGTAGCTCTACCATAATATGCAGTTGAATAGTATTTGCTACATTTCCACTGTATTTTGTTATCTTTTACCTTTTCTTGGGTGTAGGTATAACCCATGTATCTGAGCATTAATTTTTCTTTTTGTGATGTGATAAAGCTTGCTCCTTCAGCCTTTTCTAGGCTATATCTGTGAAGACATATATATATATATGTTTTGAGCAATTATGGTATTGTTAAATATAAAATTGTTTGTTTGATTAGTAATTTAAAGAAAATATTTACATTTTTGTTCTTTCTGTTTTTTTGAAGGCTTTATTTGTTGTTTTTGCAGTTTCACTGTTGAAGTTTCTGTAGATGGGGTAGAAAATTTGTTTTGTTAATTATTTTGGATATTATTTTTAGTTTGTTTGTTTCAATAATTTCTTTTAAGTGAAAGTATACTTACTTTTTGTAGTAGATTAGTTTAATTTGGTGGATGTTCTTTGGTAGATGCAGTTTGTTGAAGCTGTGATGAAAAATGTATACATTAGTTTTGTTTTATATTTTTAAGTTTGTTAAAAGTATTAGACAATGTTACTTTATTTCTAGGTAAACTTTGGTTTTGTAATAGTTCATGATTTTTTTCATGTACAATTAGATACGTTTTTCAATCACATTTGTATTTTGTAGTTTTTGCTGTTGTTGATAGGAAGTTTAGTTTTAATTTAAAAAGAAGAGGACATTTAAATAATTTAGAGAGTTAAGTTAAGGATGTTGAGGACTTTATATTAATTAAAAAGGGGGTTTTATTACCTGTGTTGTTGTATAATCTGTTATAGTAGTTTTTGTAGATCTTCTTTCTCTCTCTCACCAGCAAAGTAACAGTCATCCTCCGTGTTTGGCCGAAAAACTGTAATTTTTTTTAAGTTAGGTAATCCTTTTCATAGTGGTTAGTTAAGTAGTTCTAAATTTTAATTGGTTAGTGGTCTTTTACTTTAAAATCATTGGTTGAGATAAGTGTTTTGAGTTATTTTTAAATTAGGTAATCATATTTGTTGTTTGTTAGTTGTTATAATATTTTTGTTGTAGATATTTAAACATTTGAGTTAATAATTTCATTTTATAATTTATAAAATTGTTGTATATGAAATGTGTATGTTAATAAATATGCGTTAGTTAGTATATATATTAATTATTGTGAATGTATATATTTATTTGGGTTTTTATAATTGATTAATATTTATTTTAAATATATATTAAATGTATATATGTTGGTATAATAACATTTTAATTGTTTTAATATATTAAATTATTAGATAGTTTAAAGGGGTGTTTAGTTAATGTTGAATAGTATTGTCATTATGTTTTGTATAAGTTATATGTAGATTTGTAAGTCGATATTAGTGTTATTGATATTTTTGTAGTATTTCTCTTTAATTTTACAATTTTCAATATTTTTGTATTCGATATGTTTGTAGTCTATATATTTGTTAATGATGTTTATTAAGGCGATAATTATATATCGATATTTGTGTTAAAACTTGTTTATGGATAGGATGACGATATTTTTGTATAGGATATTTTTACTATGGGTGGGCGCAAAATCCGTTCCGTTCGCGGATTTTGCGGAGTTTTGGCAATTTCGCGATCTGGGAATCTCACGAAATTGCTGAAAAATTCGTGAAACCGATCGCTCCTCATCTGCTGCACTGATCGGTCTCTGACCATTTATACACACAAGAGGCATGTGAACTCGCATAGAAGCCCGCCCATTTGGCCCCGCCCACACACTAGCTGTGTGCACCGTCTTCCCGCCATTTACCCACTATGATGGACAGCTCACTCCAGGGACCCCTGCACCCTTCGGCGCAATGGCACAGTAACACACACATGGTCACTGGAGACAACTTTTCTGGCACTTTACGCAGCTGTAGTGTAGGAAAAGCACTATACATTTACCCAACGAGGTAGCACTTACTGATTACCCAGTAGAAAGTACTCCAGTTGAGTAGGGATATCGCACAAAACGATGGCGAATTCTTGGATGAAGGGCAGGGTTCATTCTGGCACGATGCTCCTGTCACAAAAATTAAACCTCAACAGGAAGCACTTACAGATAGGTGCCCGAGTTGAAGCTCAAATTCAGTAAAGCATTCATCAGCCCAAAAACAATCGTGATCTTTGTCAAGGCTGGGCAGGTGTGCTTTCTCCCCATATCTATCGTCGAAAATTAGCTGTTATGCTGGATGGAGGCCTTTGCATCCTTCACTTTCACGAGCGCAATCCCCGTGCAGTTCCTGTGACCAGTAGCTTCTTTCTCCTCGTCTGCTGCTCTGATCGGTCTCTGACCTTTTATACACACAAGAGGCATGTGAACTCGCATAGAAGCCCGTCCGTTTGGCCCCGCCCACACACTAGCGGTGTGCACCGTCTTCCCGCCATTTACCCACTATGATTGACAGCTCACTCCAGGGACCCCTGCGCCTTTCGGCGCGATGGCATAGTAACACACACATGGTCACTGGAGACAACTTTTCTGGCACTTTACGCAGCGGTAGTGTAGGAAAAGCACTATACATTTACCCAATGAGGTAGCACTTACTGATTAGCCAGTAGAAGTACAGAAAGTACTTCTACTGGCTAATCAGTAAGTGCTATTTGTGCAAAACTCGTGGATTTTTTGCAATTTCGCGCAAATTTGCGGACCGCAAATCCGCAAATTTCGTCCATGCTTAATTTTTACCACGATGTTTTTGTTTGTCTGTGTTTTTGTTATCGATATTTTAACAGTGAACCCTTACTAAATGTGTTGCTCAATGCCGTATAATTTGCCTTTTCTTGACACATAATTTAGTCAACACTGCTGCATAATTTGGGGAGAGTATACTAAGACTGTGGGATCGTACGGGAAAGGAGATTTAGCTGGGGCTGTGGGGACTAGTGTGGGAGCCGGAATCAGTCTTAGGCTGTGGGAGTCAGACAAGAGGGAGTGGTGAAAGCAGGTGAAGGCAGCAGGATAGGGAGCAGCACAACGGGGCTAAGGATGAAGCACTAGAACTGTGGCTGTGATCTGGCGTGGGAGATGACAAGTACTGCAGGCTAAGGGTGAGGGAAGAATTTATAGCTCAAGAGGTGCTTGTTGGACCTTCCACTTAGCCACTATGGCCTTCAGAACAGCCACTGTGAAGAAAAGTGGAGCAATCTTGTGTGGCCAGACATGTTGTTTTTGCTGAACTGAAGCCATGATGTAGACCAACATGTAGATCAACATCTGGGCCCTGCTGACCTGCATAGCAATAGCGGTCTGATGTTGCAAGTTTTGGAGGGGAGAGCGTGCTGAGGCTACATCTGGTGAGTGAGATGGGAGCAGTCCATGAAGGAGCCAGTGAAGTTGAGGAGAGTGATGTGAGGTTGTAGGTTGGCTTAGGAGGAGGGACTGGGATGAGGATGTTGCGATGCAGGAACGCAGGCTAAGGATGCAGTGAGCAGCACTTCTGGAGTGCAGGGAAGGTTGCAAATGCCTGTGGGCCAGCAGATTGGCCTGCAGACCAATGTCAATGACTGGCGCTGAAGCCAATCCAGTTAGAGCAGTTAACAACTCATTGAATATAGGTATTTTCCTAAATGAACTCTAAATGCCTTAGATAAATCCGTCCCTAAATCAAACAGGCTTTGAGATAAGACATCTTTCTAACCACTGGCCAATAACAGACTGTTTTTGTCAAAAAGATAGAACAATTGAAAGATCTTTCTCAAAACAAATACCTACAGTCAAAGAAAATATTCTGCTTTAAGACTACCAAAATAGATTTTAGTATGGCTAAGGCACGGAAGCAGAAGTGATTTCCACATGGGATGATTTTAAAAACAACCGTGGATTAAAACTGGAGTACCGGCACATCTATTACTTGAACCCTACCTTCCCTTTGTTACTGCTCACCATCCCAACCTTTTACAGAGACTTGACAACATCAGAGTGCAGGGCACATAACTGAAGCAGATTGCATCTTTTTTATCACACAGATCCTCCTCTCACTGCTCTCTTCATGTCAACTCCATTATTTCACAACTAATGTACCAAACGTCTTTACCCCCTATTTAACATTTACCTTACATCTATATTGCACCCAATCTGCTCCTTCAATTTTTAGTGTTACGGTTAAGCAGAGTATAAACAAATCATACTTAAGTATGAAAATTAATCTGACTTTGTCTCATACTCAATCGGACAATATCTCAAAGTCAAATAAGGAATGATATCTAACTACAGCAAATTAAACACAGCGCAAATTGATCCATATGTAGAGCTGGAACAAGCTGTTGGAGTGGAGTCCTTGTTAAACAATCAAAAAGTAGGGATTGGACAATATAGTACCCTAAGTCTAAGCCTACTGGCTGCAAACATCAAATTGGCGGACAAAGGGGCACCAGTAATGAATACTCTGCTGACGTGGAACATCGCAGGATTAGGTTCCAAGGTGGGATCCCCAGAGTGGCATGTATTTATTGAGAGGTTTGACGTTTTTTTGTTTCAAGAGATTTGGTCAGAGGCCCTCCTTTTTTGTGTTGGCTATTTGAATTTTCAGATCCCAGCTATTAAAGGATTACGAGAGAGACCATCAGGGGGCCTGACAATGTGGGTGAAGCAAGATATGGAGTTGAACATTCAAACTATCCCAACCCACAATCATGACATCCAGGCTGTCAGACTGTCTAGGGGCACCAAGGGGATTGCAGTAATATACAATATGTATGTGCGTGGCTCACGAGGAAAAAAGTCGGGTGTTTTAGCGGCACTTGACGATCTTCTCGAGAGTAACCAGTCATGCCTACCTTTGATTATTGCAGAGGATTTCAACACAACTTTTGAGCCACTCTTGAATAAGGAGGGTAACTCATCAGATGAGGAAGATCTAAGGTGGGGTGTCCCAAAGTTGGAGCTAGAGCCAATAAAAAGATGGTCTGATGTGGTGATCCACATCAACTCAATATGTATGGAAAATGGTTTACGGGCACTTAATGGCTGTACAAAGTCCGACAAATTGGGGGCTGTTACATTTAATAACGGTTACAGTACTAGCAGGATAGATTATGTTCTGGTCAGCCTAGCATTGTGGCATACAGTGAAGGATATGATAATACAAGATACATTGTAAAGTGATCATAATCCTTTATGTGTGGCTATGGACCTTTTTTGTTCTAAGTCTTGTAACTAGCTAGAAGACAGTTATACGTCTAATGATGTAGTACCATCAAATGTAAAAAAACTACTAAAATGGAACAAATGAAAAGAACTACCACTAGTGCTGACTAGCATTGACAATGAGCTGAACCGGGCGTTTAGTGATTTAAAGGCTAGTGTAACCAATTCGCCCAATCAAAAACTACCAACTATCATGCATAATGAATTTTTGGGACACTTGCGTATGCACTTTGTAATAAAGAGCAAATCCAAAAAGGTATTTATACCTAAAGTACAGGAATGGTTTAGTGTTATGTGTTATGTTATGTTATGTTAATAAGTACTTGTAGAGCGTACACCCTTAGGTTTCATGGCGCTAAAACTGAAGACTGTTGTGGCCGAGTTACTAGGCATTGGCTTGCTCGAATAGCCATTTTTTTAAAGCCGTCCTGAAGCTGAGAAGGATATCGCAGCTTCTGAGTGCCAGGGGAAGGGAGTTCCAGAGTCTGGGGGCCAAATGAGAGAAACGGCAGCCTCCCTGTCGACGAAGTTAGCAGGAAGAGGTGGGCTGAGCGGAGACTGCTCCAAGGAGTATATTTGGTAATCATACTGCTGATGAATCTTGGGCTTTTTCCCTGCAAACCCTTAAAGGCTAAGCAGCCGGTTTTGAAAGCTACCCGTTGGGCTATTGGGAGCCAGTGGAGTTGTGCCAGACTAGGTCTGGCTCACAGCCACTTAGGTTGTTTATGAATCAGTCTAGCTACTGTTTCTGGACCATTTGGAGTCTTTTTTGTAGACCAGCAGGTTGACCCAGATAAATAGAATTAGAGAAGTCGAGCCATGAGAGTATGAGGGCTAGCACCACCTGTATTAAAGCTGGGTAAGTCAGCAGGTGTGCGATTTTCCTAATTTTCCGTAGTTGGTGGACACTGGAGGAGATCACGGCACCCACCTGTCCCCAAAGCGAGAGGTCAGCATTGATTATGACCGCTAGACTTTTCACAGAGGGAGAAGGGGTGGGAGGAGGCCCGAGTTCAGTCGGCCAAAAATGCGTGCCCCAGCTGTTCTTGCTATTCCCCGGCAGAATCAACTTCGTCTTGCCCGGGTTGAGTTTCAAGTGGTTCATATCCATCCAGCGCTGGATGTGAAGCATGGTAGACTGGAACTCGCTTGCGGCATTGGGGGAGCCGAGTGGGAATATAATCTGAAGATCATCAGCGTAGTTGAAGACGTTGATGTTTCTGTTTTTAATGAGTGAATCAGCGGTCTTAAATTTAAATTAAAAAGCAGCGGCGACAGAGAAGAACCCTGTGGGACCCCACAGGAGGAGGTGAGCTTGAGGGCAGTGAAGTTCCCAAGCCTTACTGCTTGAGTGCGGTCAGCAAGGAAGGATTGGATCCATCCAAGTGCGGGTCTACGCAGGCCTGCTTGCTCGACATGGTTCAGTAAGATGGTGTGGTCGATGGTGTCAAACGCGGCCAACAAGTCCAAGAGCACCAGTGCTTGATGGTCGCCCCTATCAGCATTTGTTCTGAGAGTGTCCAGGACTGCGAGGATCACAGCCTCCGTAGAATGCGCCGGACGAAAGCCAGCTTGGTTTGGCTCTAGGTAGTCCGAGCATTCGATGAAGCTAGACACACACCTAGCTACATGGACCTCTAGCATTTTTTGCCAAGAAAGGGAGGAGAGAGATAGGGCGGTATTTGACAGGGTTGCTAGGGTCCGCCCCTGGTTTCTTTATGAGGGGTACTACCGTCGAATGCTTGAAGGCGTTAGGGACCGATTGTAAAAGGTCGCGTGCAGAGTTGGGAGATGCTATAAAACTAGGGAATCCAGCACAGGTACGACTAGCAAGGGCAACTTATCAGGTGGCAATACTAAAAGCTAAAAAGGAATGGGACAGTAAAAAGGTGGGATGATTTGAAGGAGGCCTGTGTTACTAGGAATCCAAAAAATCTTTGGAACACCTATAAATGGAACAGGGGAGGGCAGGCTCCCCAGCCCCATAACCATGTCTCACAATTGGAATGGGTAAACCACTTTAAACCTCAATATGCGGCAAGTGAGCGTGATAGTGAATGCAGTATTGTTAAACAGTTTTTTAATGAGGAAGCATTTAGTAGGGCAGACGTTGAGGTGGCATTAAAATCCATTATGGCAGAAAAAGCCCCGGGTTTGGATGGAATACCGGGGGATGTATTCCTTGCCATTAAGGCAAGATGGAGCTTATATATCCTTTTATTGTCAAATGCCATAGCCCAGGGCTCGCCGATTCCAGATTCCTGGAAAGGAGGGGAGATCATCCCTGTTTTTAAAAAGGAGACAAAGCGTGCCCAGGGAACTATAGGCCCATCAGCCTTATTGACTCACTCCAAAAGGTAATGGGCAGGTTGGTTTAAACAAAGTGCAAGAACGGATCGATAAAAACTGTATCTTATCGCCCCTCCAAGCAGGATTTTGTGCTTTCATAAGCACTATAGATCAAGTATTCAGGTTTACTCTTTTGCATTGGAAAATAGTAACCCTGGGAAAGGGGAGTTTATATGCCGTTTTTGTTGAAGCATTCGATCTCGTGTCACGTGGTAAACTCTGGTTGACACTAAAAGATATGGGATTACCACCCGACCTGCTGCCGCTTATCATCAGATTGCATGAGAACAATAAGGCTAGGATCTGTTGGGGCAAACAGGGAGAAATAACAGAATTTTTCCCAGTGGATAAAGGAGTACGCCAGGGATGTGTTCTGGCCCGACCCTGTTCTCATTGTACATAAACGGGATAGTGAACTGCATGAAATTAATTAACTCTGACGCACCGACACTGGCAGGCAAATAAGTCTACATACTCATGTTTTCGGACGACACGTTGAACCTCTCTAAAACACCGAGTGGGCTCCAGAGGGCCCTCTCAATCTTCGAAGAGTTTTGTGCTCAACGGGGACTGGAGGTCGTGTCCAAAACAAAACTGATGACCTTTAACCCACATAGGGCGTTTAAAGGGGGCATTCGATTAAATAACATCATGCTTTACCAGGTCAAGGAGTTCACATACCTGGGGGTCAATTTTCAGGAGGGGCTAAGATGGTCACACCAAGTCGATCTAACATCATTGAAACATCGGCAACTGGCAGGGGTACTGCAAAAAGAATATAACACCTCTTTTACTAAGATAATCAGCCCTGCCATGGAGATATACAACATGAAGGTAATCCGCTCTGCCTTATATGGTGCTAAACACTGGGGTGATGAGAACCTAGCCAAATTGACAATCTCGGAAAATAAGTTCCTCAGAAATATAGCAAGATTGCCCCAGAGCATCCCGACACGCCCATTGTTGATTGACCTTAGGCGGAAGCCAATCGCAGAAACTGCAAAATTGCGCCCCTTGTTGTACTGGCGGAGACTATGGTCTACCCCAGAGCTAGCAGAGTACGCGGATGGCTTCCTAGATGTAATCAGGGTGGATACATCATGTAAAATAAGATGGCTAAGACAGCTTAGAGCCACCTTATTATGTATGGGTATGAGCTCACTGTGGGAAGATCCAGAGAACACTATCTTCCCTCCAAAGCAGATCCTGAAAGTTAAATACTGGGAAATGGCTCACACGTATCTGCTGAGGAATTGTGAGTCATCCTCCCTTACAGGCCGTTTCTTGTGCGGTAAATCTGTACCTGAGTTAGAACGATATTGGGACATTATTGGAAAGCCCTTTGAGCGGAAATTATATTTCCAGTTCAGGGTTGGCCTATAAAAGTTTATTCTAGCAAATGGACTACATCCTGTGATGATTTGTGCCCGGTGTGCCAGCTTGGAAACAAATCTTTAGCCCATGTTCTATTTAAATGTAACGGTTACAGAGCCCCGCAGCGTATCTGGCTGTCTCCAATATGCAAACTTTTAGGAACAAGAAGGGCACAGGAGGCAGAACGAATCCTCATAAGCGACACAACTGAAGTGATAGTTGTTGCAATGGCAGCATTTCTGGGGTGGGTATCCATTCGCTTCCCATTTAATTGGATAGTTTGTATAAAAGTAAATATGTGAAGTTTTAACTAACTCATTTTGATATAACATTTTACATTGTATATATTGTTTTATGAGATTCTTATATTTCCATCCTAGAAAGTGTGCACTGATTTTGCAATGATCTTTTATGAGTTTTGTCTAGAAGTTGTGTATATTTGTTTTATATGTACATTTTGTGCTTTTATGGCCTAATAAGTCGAATAAAGCTTTTTTTGGATTGGATTGGATTGGATCCATATGCAGTAAATGGAGCAAGCACCCCCCATCAACAATATGGCTGAAGCAAGTAGACCTGCCACCAACAGCTGAAGGGATTCCAGGCTGAAATTGGATAAATCACTGATTATGTGCAATGAATCCAAAACGCACTGTATTTACTGAAAATCAGTTACATTTGCATGAGTCTGTCAATAGTAAGCTCTGGGTCTGACAAGTATAAAAGTATACATACAATGGGATCATTTCTTCCCATCCTGTATCCCATCGAAATCCTCTCACAAGACATCCTCCCTCACCCAGAAAGCCTCATAATCTCTGGAGCTATTGCTCCATGCTAAGGCAGAGATCATGAGGGAAAGGGGACACCCCAGTCTTGTGCCGCTTCCTAGGGCAAATAGTTATGAGTAGGGTCCATTAGCCCTGGTGCAAGTAGTGGGGCTCCAATACAATAATTTAACCCATGCTAGATTTTTTGGGTCCAAAAATGACCCTTTCCAGAACCTGAAAAAGTAATTACACTCTAGGGAACTGAAGGGCTTGAAGGCACCTAATGACACTACCACTGCAGGTTCTGCAAGTGTCTCAGTGTCTCAATTTGTGCCAAACAACCATACAGCTTCCTCAGGTACAACCATGTTCCTGTCTTCTGGATAGATCCAGATTGGTGAGAGTGAACCAGCCCTGCAATTACCTATGTAAACCTAATTACCAGAACCTTGGCCAATATTTTGGTTTCAATATTTATTAATGACATGGGCCTGTAAGAAAAATAGACCATTGGAAGTTTTCCATTTTTCTGAATAACAACAATTGTGGCTTGCCTGCAATCACCCTTCAAGCATCCTTCCTTTTGTGCCTCTTTATACATATCCAGGAGATGATTCGGCAACGTGCTGGCCAAGCTTTTGTAAATCTCAGCGGGAATGAGATTGTATTCTTGGGCCATTCTTGACTGCAAGACTGTATGGCATCCTCAGTTTCTATTTTTGCGATATCCCCTTCTAAGGTTCTCCACTATCCTCCTCCTGGTTCTCTCGCTCTATCCTTTCGTCCAAAGAGAGGTTGAAATACCCCCCCCCCCCATCCCCCGCCTCCAAGCATCAGTATTTCTTTTGGCTACTGCGCTGGCTCTCTCCCCAAATCCCTCAATCTCCCAGTTTGCAGATGGGGAGGGAGATAGAGGCAACTGAGTATGAGAGTCATGACAACCCAACTTCCAATCAACATCACATATCAACCCTGCTGAGCCCCTACTACCAGGTTCATCTTCAGTGGAAAACCCTTCTTTATCAGTATGGCCACTCCTCTGGTGTAGGAAGTGTAGTAGTCATCCTTTATGACTTGATATCTCCCTCTGATTAAAATTCAACAATTTTTGCGCATTAGGTCGGTCTCTTGAAGAAACACCAATTCCAGGTCATGGCTCTTCAGATATCGAAATTCTTTGCCTCTCTTGATCTTACTATCTAGTCTATTCAGTTCCAGGAGAGAACTTTTATAATCCCATTGTTATGGATGGAACTTTGAATTTCTGGTATTTTTATCAACTCTCGCTACAGCTTGGCACACTGTTCACCATCTGCTCTCTTCATCTAATTCTTGTGCTTCACAACATGTACTGCTATAAACACCCCACAACCAGCCCTTTTCCACTTTTCCCCCCAATCTTTCCTTTTCATTTTACAAGGCCATTCTATCTCCAAATTTATAATGGCAGATTTGCAACCTATTTCTCTTCACCTTAAGATTCTACACCCCTCTCAATCAGGGGATAGGCCCAGGCACACTACTGAATCCACCCTCCTTGAGGTGTTGGAAACAATAACACTCACATTGAACAATGGTCAAAGTGGTGGACTACCACTTTAGGACCGGTCGGCAGCATTTGACATGGTGTCGCACTGTACTCCTTCAGTGTCTCACTGATATTGGTATCAGTGGTCAGGGTGGTCCTGGCTTCAGTGTTTCTTTGCCAGTAGAAAAGAGATGGTTTATAAGTATCCTATTATTCATTTATTCATCTCACCCACTGCCCCAATTTGCTGGGAGCCTGTTTCCCCAAAGTACTGAAACATCCCATGCCTTGTCTCACGGATGGTCCTACAAGTAAATATGCAATACTCGCACACAGTTATAGAGCCATATATGTTCTACAACCAGGGCAATCATTTTAAAGATCATCAAACTCAACTCAGGATTGAAGTTGTGATTGGTGTAAATATTTTTCATTTATACAGAAATGTATGTGGTTTATTTGCACATTGTGGGTGGTTGCTGATGTGAGTGTGTCTGTGCAGGTGTATCAGTTGGCTCAGCTGAGGGGTTGGGTGCTTATAAAGGTGGGGTGTGGCTGTACAGGTGGGGGATGGCTGAACAGGTGGTTGGGTTGCATGTCAAGCATCTGAGGGAGTCTTAGAAGTGAATCTGTAATGTCAGACAGAGTAGCCCTTAGTGCAGGAATGTCTTGTTGCACATCGGCTTGTTGTTGGAAAAAACGTTCCTCCCACTGGCCAAAATGAGCATCTGCCATCCCCCTCCACATGAGACACTCTCTGATATGACCATTAGGTCGACAGATTGCAGATGTGAGGATGTGAGGGGGTATAAATGCCTCTGGGATACCTGCTCCTCACCAGGGGTGCTCTCTCCTTTAGATGTTTGAAAGTAGCCCTGGGTTGCACCTTTGTGGAAGGAGTGTGCAGGAGAATCTACACAATGACCTAGGATGTGAGGGCTTGAGGAAGTGATGGTTATGTTGGGGGAGGTATACTCTATGGCTAGTTGGCTGACTGCTGGGGACTGGCAATCCTCAGAAGGGAACAGGGAGGTACAATGCTGGCTCGATATGATGTAGCCTTCAGTCTTCTTTAGCAGTGGGTCAACAATGCGCTCCCCTTCATCCATGACCTCCTCCTCAACCAGGTCCTGCTCATCTTCTTCCTCCTCGTCCTCCTATTCCAGAGCAGTGCTGGCCGCTGACATTGCTGCTTGGAGGAGGATCGGATTCTCTCCTCAGATACCCCACCACCCTCTGCTGGAGGATGGTTAAGCTTCATCAAGTATCTCATTGGCCCCAGTACCTGAAAGACGGAGAATGCTGTAGATGAAGTATATGACATACTAGTTGAAGTGCTATAAAACTACAGAGTAATTGAATACATCTTCTCCTTCATTTGTGGTTACTCTTGGTATGTGGTTTGTGCAATCCAAGTTCTGAGTTTAGCTATGAGGAGATAAATGAATGTGAAATGCAAACTCTAACTCATAATCTCCAGCCACAGATCTGTGTTGTTTGGATAACCTCCATGACAGTGGTTTCCAAATGTTTGACTCCTGAGGACCCACATTGAGTCACTACTGGAAGCCGGGGATCCCCAGACAATTTGTACAGTTTAAATTTCAAACATTAAGAAAGTGATTAGAAAATAATTAACACACACGTGTGCACTCAACCAAATACTCGAATTACTAAAGATTTTAGTGATTCATATTGAAAAAATGTGCAAAAATTGAAAACTTTTAATGGGAAGTTTGGTGCTGCATCTAGGCGACTAACATTTCAATGTCTGGTTTTATTTCATATTACGAGGCTTCTACTCCTGACAGGGTCGGGGTGGAAACCCAAAGCAACCCTGGCAAATGTGGTCAGACCAGTCCCCCATACGGTGCACACCAAGTGCAGCGAGTGAGCCAGCCCACTACAAATGGGGCTTTGGGGAGGCTTTCCCCCAAGAAAATCTGGGGAAAAAGGATGCATTCTACAACACATTTGTCATTATATATTGAATTTCATTCGTTTTTAAAGCATGGTAAATGATGAACTTACTGTGCACCAGGATATGACAATCTTTGTTGAGGCTCGTCGATGATTCCCTCACTATCACCCTCCAACAGTGCCTCTCATCTCTCTATAGCCTCTCTGTCACATGTATTTCACTTGTTTTCCATCACCTCTCATACCAGTGTAGGGTGTCAGAGAAGTATACATCACACACATACAGAGAAAATGAATCATATATGTGTAAATAAGTGTATATAAAATGTTACATAAGGCAAAGGGGACTACAAGGTACAGGATTCACATGTCATCCACACTGGTAGGCATTGTTTAAGAGTGCTTGGTCTGGAGAATCACAAACTCAGGATTCAGAACATAACACAGTGGTTAGCACTGACTTTAATAATAAGAATGTATTTCTACCCAAACAAACCTTTTTTTAGCAGCATCAGGATAATGAAAGACTGGGAAGAAAAACATAACTTATGGTGATCACTAAGCAAAATGATAGGTAGCTCGACAATGTGGCACACTTACCTGATGGATGGATGGTAGTGCGTCTAATTGCTGCTGTTGATGTGTGTGCTCCTGGTGACCAAATTAGTATGGCCAGCAGCTGTAATGAAGGCAACATATTAGAGAACAAAGGTTTATTTGTTAAATATAATGTATGCTTCACTTGAATACACTTTGTAAAACATTTGAGCCACTCTTCCTTAGAGACAATATGATTTATTTTGTTAAATAGTTGGGTTATACACTCATATTACCCAGCATAGTATGGAGGTCTCCACTCCTGCCCTCTTTCCTATCCTCTTCGCCATAGCCATGGAGTCCCTGTCCATTCACCTTCGGGGAGGGGGAACAATAGGGGATTCTGCTAGCTGGTACGATCCACGCAGTATCACTATAAGTCGATGACTTATGGCTATATCTTTACGACACCAATGCTGGTACTGAGGCAATAGCCAGAACTCTTCGGGCTTTCAAGGCTCAGGCTGGCCTTCGGCTGAACTGGATAAAGTTATCCGTCTTCCCACCTTCACCATGATAAGCTGCCCTGGGCACTTAGGCTAGGTGGTACTCAGATGACAGGGACAGGGGGAAACAGTTCTCTATCTCAGAATCGACATCTATCATTCCCAGCGTGAATTATTCAAAGGGAACCTAAAACGGGCATTCACAGCCCTTAAATCCTAGACTAAATTTTGGAAGCGCCTACCCCGGGCCCTCACAGGAAGAATCGTCCTCTAAAAAATGTGCATCCTCCCAAAAATATTGTACTATTTTGCTAATGTACTAGTATTCCCTCTACAACTCTGTTTCAGTGAACTGGACTCCCTTCTGGGGAAACTGTACTGGGACGACAAGTGGCACCATATTGTTCATGGCAAACTCCAAATACTGGTGGGGAAGGGCGGATTAGGAGCCCTATCCTTTGAGTCATATTGCCCAGCTTCAGTGGGTGTCACACTGAGTGGCTGGTATTGGCCTGTACAAAACCAGTGCTGGAGACGGACCCTGACCACCCAATGTCCTCTATTAGCTGCTCCAACCTGCTGTTAAGTTGCAGCAATCATGGTACCCACATATCTGGTTGTCCCTCAGATGTCTCCTTTGAATTTTCCAATTGACGCACCACATCTGACCTTATGCGCCTGATATTCCCCTCCTCGGCCTGCCGCGATTCCCTGGATTTTTCACAGCCGAGGACTTAATCGCCAGGCACGACAGGCCGATCGACATAGTCGATGACCTGTTTCAAGAACGGCACTTGCTAACTCTGGATCAACTGCAACAAGGCCACAGTATCCCCCTTGGGCAATTCCTGTTCCATGGCCAACTAATGTCCACATTCCGACAGCTGTGGCACACGATAGATGAGAAATCACCCCCTACCCATGCTGTCCTACACACTCTATATACCATGGGTGAGGGGCAACATTTGCTGAAGTAGCTAAATAAGGCCATCCAGGAGCACATAGGAATCCCTCTAGCACCCCTTCAACAGAAATGGGAAAAGACATTGGGCACCCCTACACAACTCTGAGTTGGCAATGGGGCTTTAAACTCCACAGGACATATCTCGTAATGCACGATTAAAAAAAATGCAATACATGACGCTACACACGGCCTACATTATTCTGTCCAAACTTAACCACATATTTCCCACAGCCCAGCTAACTCAACCAAGATGTCAGTCCGATGAAGCAGTTCCAACACATGCTATGGTCTTGTCCCTCCCTGGTGAATTATTGGCAAGTCAACCATGATGCCCTTGCTACGGTCACTGAACTCCTGCATTTGAATGTATGGGCAGCATCCGCACTGGCGATATACAAGCAGGAGAAGACTTGTTTGAGCTTGGTTTGCGAACTTGGCCCTCTTATTGGTCAAACGCACTCTCACACTACACTGGAGGTCTGCCCGGCCCGCTTCACTTACCCAATGGTGCAAAACACTGTTCCGATGCGGAGAGGCCAAAAGCAATAACCTCCACTATGAGTAAGCAGGGCAACTTCACAAAAAGCTTATAACAGTAGCCTCAGTCACTATGCTTACACAGTTCCGGAAACTACTTTGAGCGGGCAGCCCCTACGTGATGAACAGACATAGAATCAATTACACTCCCTTCACCTGCCCTGCTCGCCCCTCCCCCTGGTCTCAGGTACGTCCGTGCCCCTCTCAGCCCCCACACAATCGCTAATGCCACCCCACGTGTGAACGACCCTGCTGACAATTGTAGCATCAAAGCCAGCTGCTTGCCCCAGCAACAGCCACCTCTGACCTGCCAACACATCCTCATTCACACCGTGCTGTTGTTCATCTGCTCCCCCTCCCCCCAGTTTTGTTATTACAGAGATACACATATGCCCCGATCCATGGCTAAAGTCCCATTCTCCACGGGCCTCTGCCCTGCTCCACACGGTCAGCACAATCCCTTATGAGCCCCGCACGGCTCCACTCCTGCAACTCGTCACTATCTGCTGAGCAGATTTGCAGATTGCACTATATAGCTGGACCGCCGATCACAACTCTAGCTATCATTATGCCTGTACAAATGGAATGTGTGATGTAATGCTGCGGTATTTCTCCCTGCAGGGAATCACAACGCGGTCGTTACAACGACCACGTTGGGATTCCGCATACCATTACTCCGCAAGTCGGAAGAACGACAGTTGCGGAGGGGGCGCTGGATGTTGGAATAGTATCATTTACTATTCCAACTCCAGTCAGTGCGGACACTTGGGAAGGTGTTGGTTTTAAAATCCAACCCCCCCCCTCCCCCCCCCCCCCCCCCCCCCACGCAAGTCGGAAAGTAATGGTATGCGGAATCACAACGCAGTCCTTGTAACAACCGCGTTGTAATTCCCTGCAGGGAGAAAAATTTGCGGTAAACGTTGTTTACCGTACAAATGTAACCATGATATGCTGTGCAAAGAATATGAACCTCATTGAAAAGAGTTTTACAAAAAAATGAAGGTTTCTATTCGAATAAACCATATTTGTGTGTATTGAGTTGAGTGACAGCAGGGATATTTGACACACCACATACTGTGAGCATGTCATCCATGAAATCTGACAATTAGTGTCATGAGAAGTTAAATGTAAGTGACGTTACCAGTGTCTACTATCCACCTGCTGTGTGGTGCCTGACAAGTTGTGACATCAGTACGAGGAGCAAAAGTCACTCTTGCCTGGGATGGGGTCTTGGCCAACATCATAGGCCCTATAAGAATATGGGTGCGTTTCTATTGACATTCTATATATCACGTGTCAAACTAACATATGTGAGTTACGTTGGCATGTAAAAACAAAGTGATGGAGTTGACAAAATATATCTAATGTCTAAATTTACAGTACTACATCGTACACAATTCCTGTTAGCATTTTTACATATCGCATTAGGATTCTGGGACTTGTAGTGTGATAGATAAAATGATACACAGAAGAGTAAAAATGACTAGGAGTTATTGCACAAACATGGAGTGCCTTCCATGGTCACCACTGCAAATGGGAAAACACATATTTACAAATATAACAGATCTTTGTGTTCATGTATTACCTGGCACCACCCGTCTCCTCTCATCCTGCTACTTTTTCTTGGTCTCAGTTACGGTCCTGCTACTTTTTCTTGGTGTCAGTTACGGTCCGGACACTTCCCCCAGACAGAAGTTGCCAGCTGCTGTTATGAGGCTGCATCTGCTGCGCTTTTGTAATGTGAGGCGGTAGACCGTGCAGTTTTTTAGTTTAAAACTACAAATCTGACTATCATGTCAGTCTCCTCCTCTGAGAAATGATGCTTCCTTCTCAGGACAGGCAACATCTTTGCAGCAGGTAGGGAATGTCAATGTGTATCCGGGTCCCACAGCAGGCAGGTTGTCTAATGTGGCTGGAAAAAACAGAGGTGCATATTTACAAGAATTGCAGCTGAGCAGTTTTGGCATTGATTAGCGTCAATGTTGTTACCGCTGTCTATCGCTGAAATCCATTGCCATGTTAACGACGTATTTACAATAAGTCGTTACATGGTTTAAGGATCAGCTAGCGGCGGTAAAAATTGCAGCTAACTCTAGCACACAGCGATAAAAATGTTGATGCTAGAGAGAAAAAAAGTGATGGCCTACAAATAAACATCTAAGGAAATAAAGGAAAATAAAATCCCCGGAATGCAGAATGGAGCAGCCAGGACAGGGTCCAGCACAGGTCAACAACCCCCACAAACCTCCCAGCAGCTAGGATGACCAGCCCAGGGAAAGAGGAAATGCAGAATCAGGGCCTCATTAAAGAAGAGTGGCACATCGCTGGGGAAAAATAGCCATGCAGCACTTTTCCTTCTGCCATTCTTGCGACACCATGTTGACCGATGTCTGGAAGCATGGAAAATCCCCGGGGCCTGGAGGCCTCGCTGGGCTTGCGTCTGAGACCTGGAGTGGGAGGCACCGGTACTGTGGAGTTACTGCGGCATGACATTGAAGGGGGTCGCGTTGGGCCCGAGCCTGTGGCTGAAGACATTGAGGCGTCAGCGATCGCCCTTACCTGGTGGTGAAGTCTAGCAGGTCGGAAGGAGATACATTGCTGACATGTGTGAGAAGACTACCTAGTGCCCCTTGGAGCTGGGATCAGTAGAGGCGCTCCTGAAACCGACGTGGGGAAGTCTGCTTTGCATAACATGAGCCACTACTACACTGGGGTGCACAGAGGAGATTGCTGATGGTGGACAGCTCCTCTCTGCATCACAGGCCGGAGGAGGGGTGCTGCCCCGACGCTGTGGAAGGTGAGATCCCTGAGCTGCACCAAACTTGTGTGGCGGGAGCGCTGCACTTCGTGCTTGAGAGGGCCCTGTTGCATCACCTGTGAACTCGGAGGCGGCTGCTGTACCCAGGCTTGTGAAATACGGCCTGGCTGAGGTTCCTACTGGCTGAGTCAAGGATTAGGGGAGAGTGTGGAGTATTTAGCCCTGGTGTCAATGTCCAGTTGAGGAGAATGTGGGATAGGGATCGTGTCGGGCCCAAAGCTAGCACTTGTGAGTGGTGCACATCATGAGTTTGAGTTTGAGTTTAAAAGGTTTTCTAAAGCGCTCATACACCCAGCGGTTTCTTGGCGCTATCTGGCTACTGCTACTCAAGGGGCAGAGAGGATAGGGGGTCTGAGCATTTTAAGATGGAAAGGATTGGGTGAAGAGAAAGGTCTTAAGGCCTTTACGGAACAGAGGGTACTGGGTACAGGTTCTCAGGGAGGCTGGGAGGGAATTCCATAAGGTTGGGCCAATGGTCGAGAATTTGGAGCCCCCCCACTTCTTCCGTTTGAAACGGAGGACCACAAGGAGGTGGTGGAAGAGGATCGAAGATTTCTTGAGGGAGTATAGTTTTGAATGGCTGAATTAATGAAAGCGGGGGCAGCACCTGTCCGTGCCTTAAAGATGATACAGCCCAGCTTGAATAAGGCCCGTTGCCGGACAGGGAGCCAGTGCAGGGAGAGGAGGAGAGGTGTGACATGATGTGATTTTGATAAGTTGAAAACCAGCCGAGCGGCTTGGTTTTGGACTAATTGCAGACGCTTCATGAGGTAGTCGGGCATGCCATGATAGAGGGCATTGCCGTAATCTAAGCGGGATGTTACCATGGCCAAAAGTATTAGCTTGAGCGCCTCAGAGGAAAAGAATCGTGAAACTCTGCGTATTGTCCTGAGGGAGAGGAAGGCTGAAGATACCACGGCAGAGACTTGAGAGTGTAGGGAAAGTTGGTTATTGATTTTAAACCCAAGGGTTTTAACGGAAGAAACAGGAGTGGGTGGGGAACCTAGGGAAGGGGGCCAAAAGGAAGGGGACCAGGGACTGGAGCAACCACCTGTCAACACCAACTCCGTTTTATCGGGGTTGAGTTTCAGGTGGTTGAAGTTCATCCAGTCCTGGATGAAGGTCATGATGGACTGAAACTTAATTATTGAGTCGGGGGAGGAGGAAAGGGAAAAAATGAGCTGGAGATCGTCTGCGTAATTGTACACAGAGACCTCCAGTTGCTGTAAAGCAAAAATAAGGGGGGCAATGTAAAGGTTAAATAACAGGGGGGATAAGGAAGATCCTTGGGGGACCCCACACTGAATAGGTCGAAATTCAGCTGAGCACTCTCCCAGACGAACTGCCTGCGTCCGACCTCTCAAGAAGGAGGATAGCCATAGCAGGGCTGACCCTCCGATTCCCGCCGCCTCGACACGTGAAAGTAAGATGGTATGGTCCACCGTGTCGAATGCGGCGGAAAGATCCAAAAGGATCAGGGCCTGAGGTTGATTGGTGTCCATTCCTTGTCGCAGGTTGTCCAAAACGGATATTATTACGGACTCGGTTGAATGAGCCGGACGGAAGCCGGCCTGTCTCGGGGCCAAGACACCGTGTCTTTCCACAAACTCACTCAGAGTTTTTACTACATGCCGTTCCAATACCTTTGCCAAAAAAGGCAGAAGAGAGATGGGGCGGAAGTTGGCTGGATCCGAAGGATCAGCCCCTGGTTTTTTTAGGATCGGGACGATCACTGCCGACTTTAATGCTGGGGTGACAACGCCCTGGGACAGCGAACTATTGAGGAGGGTTAGGGGTGGTGAGGGACAGTGAGAATAGATCTGCCTCAGAATGTGAGCAGGGCAAGGATCCAGCGGGGATCCGGATTTAACCAGTGGAAGGATGGAGGAGAGTGAATCAATCGTGAGGAGCAGAATTGAGTCAAGATGTGCTGTAGCTGGTGAACAACAGGGGTCGGTGAAGGCCAGGGAAGGCGGGGGGATTTTGGCTTTAATTTTACTAATTTTGTCTAAAAAGAAGGAATTGAGAGAATCGCATAGTGGTTGTGAAGGGGAAGGTTTGAGTGAAGCTCTGTCAGAGTAAGCGAGCTCTTGGACGATAGAGAATATTTCTCTTGGCCGGTTCTCCGCACACTGGATTTTGGATGAGAAATAGGCTTTTTTGGTTTCCAGGATGGCTTTCTTGTATTGTACGAGAAGGTCAGTGTAGTGGGTTTTGGAAACAGGACAATAGTTCCGTCTCCACTGTCGTTCCGCGCGGCGGAGATTAAGTTTCTGGATCTTCAGATCATCCGAAAACCAGCGATTAGCGTCTTTGGGGCGTTTGGACGAAATGCGCCTTAGAGGGGCGACGGTATCACAGCCCACTCTCAGCCAGCTGCTGATGGCTTCTACTTGTACAGAGGAGGGCAACCCGGTAAGGTCAGGACTGGAACAGGAGAGGGTGGTAGATAGGGCCTCAATATCAACACGGTTCCATGATCGTGCCCAGACATTTTTCGCCGGGGTGAATTTAGGTAGTGATAAGGGGGATAGAGAAAAGGCGATCAGAAAATGATCTGACCAAAGGCAAGGGGAAATGGATAGTGAGGTGACCGGGCAATCGCGGTGCCAGATTTGGTCAAGGATGTGTCCCAGCTTGTGCGTGGGGGCCTTGACAACTGAGGTGAAATTGAGCGATTGGAGAGAGTCAGAAAACTCTTTGGAAGTGGCCCATTCCATAGGGTCAGAGGGCCAGAAGTTAAAGTCTCCCAGGACTATAATGGAAGAATGATTGACTACCAGAGTCGCCATAAGGTCTAGGAAGCTGGGGGGGAACGTCTGAGGGGGTGATGGGGGTCGGTAGATGAGAACGCACGTGAGTGGGGGAGTAAGAGAAGTTGAACGCACAACTAGACAGTCTGATGTTCCCATGGAAGGAGAGACTAAAGGATGGAACGTGAGTACTTTACGGGCAATCAAGGCGACCCCTCCCCCTGGCCTGCCGGAGGTGCGGTCGGCCCGAATGGCATAGTAAGATGGAGGAAGCATAGCCAGCAGGGAGGGGAGAGAACTGTCCGAGAACCAAGTCTCAGTAAGGAATAATACATCGGGTTTCTGGGATTCAAGTAACGTGAAAAGGTCAAGCTGGTGTTTGACTGCCGATCTAGTATTGAGGTACATTGCTTTTATTGCTGTGGAAGAAGGGTCGGCCAAGGACGCGGTTGAGGGGTGATAAGTCGGAGATGAGGCCGTGGTGTTGATATGGACTTGATTATGAGAGGGCAATAGTCCCAGATCGGAAATTCGGGCAATGGTGGTAGCAGATAGAGACCACTTGCATTTGTCTTGCATATCAATAAGTTGCAACCGGGTGTAATGCTCGGGTGAAGCAGAATGGGTGGCCTCTGGCCTCGGTTGGTCGCGAAGGGCTTCGGCGCGCAATCGGCGCGCCCGCTGCGCTCGTCCGCTGCGCTTCCTGGGGAGGCACATTCTTATGGGATGTTAGGTGAATGGGTGGTGGGCGTGGCCTCCAAG
Organism: Lissotriton helveticus; assembly: GCF_964261635.1. NCBI lineage: Eukaryota > Metazoa > Chordata > Amphibia > Caudata > Salamandridae > Lissotriton > Lissotriton helveticus. Next base: position 1,873,646,242 of record NC_136061.1, on the reverse strand, counting down.
GGGGGCGTGGCCTATCGGTAGTTCGATGCGCTGGAAAGCGCTTTACCCGCCGGTTTCTGCTAAGCGGAGGGTCCGCTTTGAACACAGAAGACAGGGGTGAGTAGAAGTTATTTAAAACACAACACAAGATACAGATTTAAAAATAAAGCACTCTCCCGGCTTTCCGCCTCAGGAGCAACGTGGTAGCAGGTGGAAACGCTTGTGATCAGCGTCCCTTTTAAGCTGTGGGCGGTGGGCGTGGCCTCCAAGGGGGGCGTGGCCTATCGGTAGTTCGATGCGCTGGAAAGCGCTTTAACCGCCGGTTTCTGCTAAGTGGAGGGTCCGCTTTGAACACAGAAGACAGGGGTGAGTAGAAGTTATTTAAAACACAACACAAGATACAGATTTAAAAATAAAGCACTCTCCCGGCTTTCCGCCTTAGGAGCAACGTGGTAGCAGGTGGAAACGCTTGTGATCAGCGTCCCTTTTAAGCTGTGGGCGGTGGGCGTGGCCTCCAAGGGGGGCGTGGCCTATCGGTAGATCGATGCGCTGGAAAACGCTTTACCCGCCGGTTTCTGCTAAGCGGAGGGTCCGCTTTGAACACAGAAGACAGGGGTGAGTAGAAGTTATTTAAATCATGCCATGAGCAATCCCTGCTCTGCGGCGAACCCACATCGCGAGTACACCGCCCAAGACTGGCGGGGGACTACACTAACTGGCTCAAGTCACTGATATCGGCAGTTGGTGGCAGCGGGTGTCAGGGGCACGGGAGTCAGTTCGGGCCCAGGCCCTTGGGCATGCAGCTTGATATGCTGTTACTCGCTGGAGCACTAGGAACCTGGAACCTGGTCGCCACTGTTAGATCAGAGGAGGCGACCAGGTGGTGCTACCTTTCCTCGTACCCGGTTAGTGCACTTTTGGGTATACCGGGGACTGTCCCTTAGTGGAGCTGCTTCTTCCACAGCACAGCACAATTTGGTAGCTGCTGCTGCTGTCCCCATCTGCAGCTGCTGGTTCCTCTGACCCATAGGTCTGAAGTTCGAGGCCCTCCACCACCGCAGGCTCCTGCCTGGGCCTCATCCCGGGTGGTCCAGTGGTAAAGAGCTACTGCTCTGCTGCTTGACTGCCCTCCTGTCCCTCTTTTCTGCTGTTTATGTTCATCTTTCTGCTCTTCTCAATTGCTTTTCTGCCTCTGCCTTTGGTTTTGGTTTTTTAATTTGCTTTGTTTGGCTTTGTTTTTTCTGTGCTTTTTTTCTGTTCCTTTTTCCCTGTCCTCTCCCTTGTTGTCGCTGCGATCCCCGCAGCCTCGCCCCGCCACAGTGTCCTTTCCGGCTCCCACGTTTCCTGCCTTTCAGTTGTCCAGCATCCCCGCAGCAATACTTATTGGCGGCACTGTGCGGCCACGCACCAAAGGCAAGCCCATCTGCATCCGTCCACTCCTGGACCGTGCCCAGCACTAGGGACCCAGCCTCTTGAACACTTTACCGCTACGACGCCAGCACCCTCCTCACCCTTAACCCTGGACACCACGCCGCCAGCCATCTAGCATCACCAAAGAAAACCCTTGAACCATTTGCCTGATGAAACTACAACCACATCTTCTGCCACACTAACACATCAGCTCCTCTTGCTGCCGAGCCGAGCAACAGTGCACTTGACTGGCTCAACTACATCGCACGTGAGTGGGGGAGTAAGAGAAGTTGAACGCACAACTAGACAGTCTGATGTTCCCATGGAAGGAGAGACTAAAGGATGGAACGTGAGTACTTTACGGGCAATCAAGGCGACCCCTCCCCCTGGCCTGCCGGAGGTGCGGTCGGCCCGAATGGCATAGTAAGATGGAGGAAGCATAGCCAGCAGGGAGGGGAGAGAACTGTCCGAGAACCAAGTCTCAGTAAGGAATAATACATCGGGTTTCTGGGATTCAAGTAACGTGAAAAGGTCAAGCTGGTGTTTGACTGCCGATCTAGTATTGAGGTACATTGCTTTTATTGCTGTGGAAGAAGGGTCGGCCAAGGACGCGGTTGGGGGGTGATAAGTCGGAGATGAGGCCGTGGTGTTGATATGGACTTGATTATGAGAGGGCAATAGTCCCAGATCGGAAATTCGGGCAATGGTGGTAGCAGATAGAGACCACTTGCATTTGTCTTGCATATCAATAAGTTGCAACCGGGTGTAATGCTCGGGTGAAGCAGAATGGGTGGCCTCTGGCCTCGGTTGGTCGCGAAGGGCTTTGGCGTGCAATCGGCGCGCCCGCTGCGCTCGTCCGCTGCGCTTCCTGGGGAGGCACATTCTTATGGGATGTTAGGTGAATGGGTGGTGGGCGTGGCCTCCAAGGGGGGCGTGGCCTATCGGTAGTTCGATGCGCTGGAAAGCGCTTTACCCGCCGGTTTCTGCTAAGCGGAGGGTCCGCTTTGAACACAGAAGACAGGGGTGAGTAGAAGTTATTTAAAACACAACACAAGATACAGATTTAAAAATAAAGCACTCTCCCGGCTTTCCGCCTCAGGAGCAACGTGGTAGCAGGTGGAAACGCTTGTGATCAGCGTCCCTTTTAAGCTGTGGGCGGTGGGCGTGGCCTCCAAGGGGGGCGTGGCCTATCGGTAGTTCGATGCGCTGGAAAGCGCTTTAACCGCCGGTTTCTGCTAAGTGGAGGGTCCGCTTTGAACACAGAAGACAGGGGTGAGTAGAAGTTATTTAAAACACAACACAAGATACAGATTTAAAAATAAAGCACTCTCCCGGCTTTCCGCCTCAGGAGCAACGTGGTAGCAGGTGGAAACGCTTGTGATCAGCGTCCCTTTTAAGCTGTGGGCGGTGGGCGTGGCCTCCAAGGGGGGCGTGGCCTATCGGTAGATCGATGCGCTGGAAAACGCTTTACCCGCCGGTTTCTGCTAAGCGGAGGGTCCGCTTTGAACACAGAAGACAGGGGTGAGTAGAAGTTATTTAAATCATGCCATGAGCAATCCCTGCTCTGCGGCGAACCCACATCGCGAGGACACCGCCCAAGACTGGTGGGGGACTACACTAACTGGCTCAAGTCACTGATATCGGCAGTTGGTGGCAGCGGGTGTCAGGGGCACGGGAGTCAGTTCGGGCCCAGGCCCTTGGGCATGCAGCTTGATATGCTGTTACTCGCTGGAGCACTAGGAACCTGGAACCTGGTCGCCACTGTTAGATCAGAGGAGGCGACCAGGTGGTGCTACCTTTCCTCGTACCCGGTTAGTGCACTTTTGGGTATACCGGGGACTGTCCCTTAGTGGAGCTGCTTCTTCCACAGCACAGCACAATTTGGTAGCTGCTGCTGCTGTCCCCATCTGCAGCTGCTGGTTCCTCTGACCCATAGGTCTGAAGTTCGAGGCCCTCCACCACCGCAGGCTCCTGCCTGGGCCTCATCCCGGGTGGTCCAGTGGTAAAGAGCTACTGCTCTGCTGCTTGACTGCCCTCCTGTCCCTCTTTTCTGCTGTTTATGTTCATCTTTCTGCTCTTCTCAATTGCTTTTCTGCCTCTGCCTTTGGTTTTGGTTTTTTAATTTGCTTTGTTTGGCTTTGTTTTTTCTGTGCTTTTTTTCTGTTCCTTTTTCCCTGTCCTCTCCCTTGTTGTCGCTGCGATCCCCGCAGCCTCGCCCCACCACAGTGTCCTTTCCGGCTCCCACGTTTCCTGCCTTTCAGTTGTCCAGCATCCCCGCAGCAATACTTATTGGCGGCACTGTGCGGCCACGCACCAAAGGCAAGCCCATCTGCATCCGTCCACTCCTGGACCGTGCCCAGCACTAGGGACCCAGCCTCTTGAACACTTTACCGCTACGACGCCAGCACCCTCCTCACCCTTAACCCTGGACACCACGCCGCCAGCCATCTAGCATCACCAAAGAAAACCCTTGAACCATTTGCCTGATGAAACTACAACCACATCTTCTGCCACACTAACACATCAGCTCCTCTTGCTGCCTAGCCGACCAACAGTGCACTTGACTGGCTCAACTACATCCTCCTCAACGTGCGTTCCCTCCATAAACACTCCACAGAAATCTGGGACCTCTTTAAGCCACCTCTCCAGACATCGCCTTCTTCACGGAAACCTGGACCAACTTCTGCTCTCGACCGGACATCACCATCCACGATGGCTACATAATCACCCGCAAAGACCACCGCGACCGCATAGGAGGAGGCATTGCCATTGTTCATAAAAGAACACTCCGACTGACCAAGCACTCTAATGACCCAATGGCGACCATGGAACACCTCCACTTCCAGATCCAGACCAACACCACCCTCTGTGGCACCCTCTTCTACAGGCCCCTAGCCCCTAACACACCTTTATCAGCACCATCATAGACCTCATCACACCCCAGGCTCTCGCATCCACCGACTACATCCTGCTTGGATACCTTAACTGCCACCTGGACAACCTCAGTGACCAGAACACCACCTCCCTCCTGGAGAACCTCACCAACATTGGACTTAAGCAGCTAGTCACTGCACAGACCCACATAATCAAACACATGCTTGATCCAGTCTTCTCCGCCAGTGGGAACTTGAACTACAGCCACACCACCGAACTCTCCTGGACCAACCATCATTGCATACATTTTGCCTTCACCACGCCCACCATTCACCACAACCATCATCGCCCCCTGTCACAGCTGGATCAAGGCCACTGAAGAACTTCTCGGAAACTCCCTCAGCACCACCACTCTACCAACGCCCACGGACACGAACACCGCAGTGCACAACCTCCACCAATGGATTTCCAATTGCACCAACACCCTGGCTCCCCTCAAGAAAAGACCAGGCAAACGAAACTAGAAGAGGGCCGTTGCTACCTGGATGAAAGACAGCTGCCTCAAGCTCAACTCAGACAAGACCAAATTACTCATCCTGGGACCCACCCCTTCAGCCTGGTATGACTCCTGGTGGCCAGCCACTCTGGGTACTTCTCCCACCCCAATGAGCCACCAAATCAACCCAGTTTCCTCAGCCTGCTTTCACACACTCCGCCTGCAATGAAAGACATTCAGATGGATCCCAACAGCATCCAGAAAGATGGTCACCTATGCACTCATCACCAGCAGACTCGACCACAGCAATGCACTCTATGCCGGCATTGGCCAGAAACAGCTCAAAAACTACGGAATGTCCAAAACACTGCAGCTAGACTAGTCCTCGACATTCCCCACCACAGCCACATCACACAACACCTCCGACAGCTCCACTGGCTTCCAGTCAACAAGAGAGTCACTTTCAAACTCGTCACTCACACCTACAAAGCTCCACACGACAAACCATCGCCTCACATTCCACGTACCCGCCAGACAACTCTGATCCTTCAAGCTCGCCCTCGCCTCCATCCCCAGGATTCACAAGACCAGAAGAGGAGGAAGATCATTCTCCTACCTCACCGCCTAGACCTGGAACACCGTGTCCCTGCACCCCAGGCAATCCGCATCGTGGACCCAATTTAGGAAGGACCTCAAGAGCTGGTTGTTCGAATGATCCTCCACCCAGTCCAACCAGGAGCCCCCTCTACCAGTGCCTTGAGACCCTCACGGGTGAGTAGCCATGCTATATACGTCCCTGATTGATTGGTTGATCGATTTCCCTCAGTGCCGTTCGAATGAAGATTCCTGGCTAGCATACACCGGACTGATGGAGGGAAGCCAACTGCCTACACTGCATTGCACCGCATGTTATGAATAGTGCCTCGGTGTGTGGTGCAACAATGGGCCACCTGCACAGGAGGTCACATCAACACCTGGCTGCTCCTCCATGTCGGTGGACCGAGTTGCTGGGGCTTTCTGGCTGTCAGGGCAGGTGACAGCAGACACCTTGGACTCCAAACTAGACATTGTACTCACTGTTGTGGAGAAAATAGGTACCTCCCTCAAACAAACGTGTGCTTTCCTTGAGGGCCCATCAACAAAATCACAGTTGACTTTACCCTGGAATGCCCAGATCATCGCAAGCTGACTGACAAGGTACACAATATTAATCAAGAACTGGCCAAAGTCCACTCAATTACCCGGATCGCAGCATTGGAGGTACAGCAGTTAATGGCACTTGTGAAATCACTAGAAAGAAGAGCGGAGGTTGCGGAGGGCTGCTCCCGGCAGAACAACGTGCAGGTGGTGGGTCTGCCCAAGGGAGTAGAAGGAGCTAAAACAGTGGCATATACTGAGACATGGTTGCATGACCTACTGCCAGCAGGTACACTCTCCCCATTCTTTGTTGTGGAGTGGGTCCATCGAGTCCTGGTGAGCCATCCATCGACGGGGACAGGTCCTAGACCCTTTCTCTCCTGCCCCCTACAGGGATCGTGATGCTGTCTTGAGAGAGGTACACAAGCTGGGAAGGTGAAAGTGGATAACACCACAGTACTTTTCTTCCCTGACTATGCCACCGGGGTGCGGAGGCAAAGTGGGTTGTTTCTAGTGGTTAAGCGACGCCTTCAAGAGTTGGGCATCAAACACCCCCTCCTCTTCATGGCAAGGCTGCGAGTGGTCTCAGATGGTAACACATGATTCTGTGACTCAGCTGAACAGGTCTGGACCTTGCTGGAATCTACTGGTCGCCATGTGCAGTGGGCAGGGAGTGAAGGGTCTGTGCAATCGTAGTGGGAGGTGTAGGAGGAGCTGATGCCCCCCACCACAACTACAAGCCACCCCCAATCTGGAGCAGGTAATACAAGAGAGGCAGAAGGCACTGCATGCAGCCGTAACGATGCGTGATTGCACTCAGAGACAGGATCCCAACACTTTTCCTGAATGCTCCCCCAGTGACAATGGTTACACTGAGACGTGACCATCCGGTGTGGAGTCTAGGGGGCACCCGGATGTGACTACTCAGATGACAAATGACCTAACTTAAGGTTGACTAGTTGTGCGTCTCTCCTTCTTCGACGGTACCCGACAACTTTGGAGAGTCTCTGGCTTTCTGACTCCAACTTCCTTTTGCTGAAGTTCTGGTCTACCGAGGTCGGGCACTTAGAGGGGATCAGGTCCAGTCACCACCCAAAAAGATTGGAGCAGTTGTTTAGGTGAAAAGGTGTGGCGGTGGTGTCCTTGGTTCTCCTTGCTGCAATGGAAGGAGGTCCATGGCGTTGTTGACCTTGCCAAGGATGAATTGTGGCAGTTCTTCTATTGTCCAAGGGCCTCATTTATGAGGCTCTAGCAGCACTTTTTTCACCGCTGGAATGTCTTTTTCTAATGTTCCGGTCGTGCATTGTGCAACAGCATGTTTAGAAGGCTACGTAAAGCCAGTTTACATGGCTTTTCGTAGCCTTGTAAATATGTGCCCCTTTCACGCATGAAACTGGGTGAAAGAGGCATTCCATGGTGTTGCTGTGGGCATTATCACACAAAACCCATGTCATCTGATGCATTCCCAGATTTACGAGAAACCAGAAACCTGGGAATGCGTCAGAATCTAACTTGGGAGGCGCGACGAGGATGAATGTTTTCATTTCTCCTTTTTTTTCTTTTTTCTATGTATGCAGCATTCTGCAGCACAAATAGAAAAAGGAAATCGCCTGGATTAATTGATTTTGTGCAGGAAGGTGTCCCTTCCTGCACAACATCAATCAGCTTTGCAACGCAGGAACCCTTGTACCATGGAACTAGGGTGCCTGAGTTGGCGCATGGCAGCCATAGTGTGCCAACGTAGGAAAAAAAGACAGGAATGCTCTTATTGATAGGGTGCATTCTTGCCATTTTGTTTGGTCACAGGGCAGCGCAGCAAGGTTTCTTGCTGCGCTGCCCAGCATCAAAACCTCTTAAATGAGGCCCCAAGTGTGTTTGCATCATTTTTAAGACCAGGTAATTTTTACATTAAAAAACTGCCTCTAATTGAACTTAGCAGCAGTTTTTTTTTCTTTTGCCCTTTTGCGATGTGCAAGAAAATCTATGTAAATATTGTGTTGTGTGTTTTACGTGGGAACGCCTACCTTGCATCTCATTTTTGGTAAATCAAGCTAACATAAGTGCCGCTAGGAAAAATTCATTTTAACGCTAGAAAAATGTTGCTAACTGGAGTTAGCAGCAACTTGTAAATACTGCGATAAAAAAAGCAAAAAATGTACGCTACATTGGCGTTAAGTCCTTGTAAATTTTTTTCCCCGAGTTTTGGGTGTCGTCTGCTTTTATGGTTTGAATTGTGATGGATTTCAGGTATCATTAATTGTTTCCAGATGTATGCCCTTACTAGTTTATCAGGGGTGTGGTTTTTTGGCTTCTCCTCCCCGATTGTGGAGATTCCACCCCGAGTGCAGAGATTCCACCCGAGTGTGGAAGCTTCTCAGTGGTAAAGATACTACTCATAAGTCTATTGGGAGTACCGAAAAGTAGTAAATTTAGACTTTAGGTATAAGTTTACCTTTGTGACTCGGGTCCTAAATGTTGGTAGTTACATATTTTATGAAACTGGAGGCAGTGGTGACCCATCATAAAAATCATTATATATTTTCTCTCCTAGGTATCTGTTAGACCTCTCTTCTCCTAAATGTTTTGCCTGCTTGCCTCCCCTTTTTGCTGTATCTTTTTGTTGGCCTTAGGACTCTGAGCACTTTACCACTGCTGACCAGTGCTAAGGTGCATGTGCTTCTCCCCTAAAAATTGTATCATTGATGTATACACAATTAGCATATTTAGTTAACTTATAAGTCCCTTGTAAAATGGTGTACCGTATTCCCATGACCTGCAACCTAAATGCTACTTATGGGCCTGCAGCAATGACTGTGCCACTCACGCAAGCAGCCTTTCTAACCTGTCTTAGGCCTGCCATTGTAAGGCCTGTGTGGCAGTTTACTAGCACCTCGACTTGGCATATAAAATCACTTGCCAAGCCTTTTTTATGACACATAAGTCACCTCTAAGGGAGGCCTCAGGTACGGGAGGGTGCTATGTAAGGTAGGACGTGTACTTTTAAGGTTTACATGTTCTGGTAGTGACAAACAGCTACATTTGTTTTTCAATCCTTGAGACCTACTCCTCTCAAAGGCTAGCATTGTGAATTCTTAAAACACATTTAAGCTGTAATTGCAGATTAGAAAGGAGTAGTTGCATCATGTTTCATCTCTTTGAAATGGTAATTTAACATTACTGTTTTAGAAATGCCACTTTTAGAAAGTGAATATTTCTCTGCTTTTACTGCTCTGTGTGCCATGTAGCCTGTCTCAAATAGACGTCTGGGATGCGTGACAGCTTCACTTTGTGCAGTATCTCTAGACAACCACAAACACAGAAAGGGTGGGCGTGACACAGAACTCATCTGCATTCTTTTAAATTCTGATAGCTCTTCCTGGATAGGAATAGGGAGGGGGAGCTTACACCTGAATAGGCAGTGTCCTGTTTCCCACACGAAGGGCTGATTACCCCCTACTGAGAGTCTAGAGCCAGGGCTGGGAAGAAAGGACCTGTGTACACTTCAAAGACCCTTCTTTGAAGTCACCTACATTTCAAAGGCACAACTGGGTATATGACTGGGGCTCTGACCCTACCAAAACAATACACCACCGGACCTGTGAAGAACTCTGGCAGGAGTAAAGACTGCCGTGCTGCAAAGATTGCCACTCTGCTTGACTGTTCCTCTAGAAGAACTGCTTTTCTGCCTTCCTGAGCTGCTCTGCCGATCTGTGCCCTGCTGAGGACAGGGACTGCACCTATCTCCATGAACCCAGAGTGACTCCAAGGGCTTGCTGGCTTGCCCCCTGTTCTGAAGTCTCAGGGCCATCAAAGACTTCCTTCAACCCTGCAACAGCACCTGGACTCTGTCATCTGTGTGTCCTGCCCTGTCAACTGGTGCCAATCCAGTCCTTGGACCTTGAAAAGTGACTTCTGCTATATAGAACGATCAAAATCAATGCAGTGATGACTTTGTGCCAATTGGAGCTGACACATTGCCCTTCAACACAGGAACAGATTGACGACATCACATCAACGTACCACGCGGCTCGACAACAGTGGACAGCACGGCTTGATGACTACGCAGTGCCTGCATCATAAAGGGGTTCTTCAATGAACCTTTTATCACCTGCATGGATCAGAACTGACGCAGCTAGTCTTTGACGTCAACTCTCACTCCATCCAAGGTACTTTTTCAGCGGTACCTGCATGAGTTCTTTAGCCAGCCTGCCCTCCATCGGCCTGAACTTTATATTTACCTCGGTCCAGCATGACCTCAAGAAACCCTTAGGTGCTATTTGCTTATAAGCACTACTTTTTGATTTATTCTTTAAAATTTCATAATTTTGGTTCTACTGATTGGATTTTTGTAGTTTGGTCGTTAAACTAAAAATAATAGTCTATTTTTCGAACCCTGTGTGGAGTATTTTTGTGGTCTTTCATTGTGTTACTGTGTTTGTGTGTGTGTTACTCAAATACTTTACACCTTGCTTCTTTACATAAGCATGGCTGCTTTGTGCCAAGCTACCAGAGGGTGAGCGCAGGTTATCTTTTACTGTGTATCTAGTCTAGAGTGGTGGTTCCAGAGGGTGCATGCCTCTACCAACCAGAAACCCTAGTTCTAACAGTATTGTTAAACCTGAGACGGGTCGGGGACAATCGGTATTTGCCCGGCGGTATTGCCTCTGTGACCCTTGATGGAGCGAGATAGAAAACAAAATTTTGTTTAAACTCGCAAAGTCACATTTCAATAACATGAATAAAATTATTAATGATTTGTGATATGTCGTGCTAATACAACTTAGATTAAACTTTACACGTGGGGGGACTAACATGTGTGCTCATAAACGTGCATAAATGTTGCATCTTTCTGTTTGTGCAAATTAATAAAATAATTTATTGTTTTCGTTTTTGTCATTACTAACTGCTGCAAACTTAAAAGAAGCATGTGCTTGTTTTGCTTTTCCTTGTCTGTGTGATGTCATTTCTACTATTCTAGGTGCATTTGGGTCTCATAGAAAAACGGAGACTGGTAAATATAAACGCTGCTTTATTTGTTTGCATTAGCTAGGTAACATTTTGATTAATCGGGTGGGTTAATTAATTAGTAAACCATGGGGTGGATACAGAATATACTTTATTTCTTACATTAATACTTTTCTTGTGTTTGTTTTGTACTAGAAAACATAAGTTGCCTGCTTTTGGGCCTAGTTATTTGAGCCGCAGAAAAAGAGCTGATCTATAATTCTGCAGAAAGTCACGAGACGCCCATTCTGAATTAAAACGATTATTGAAGCTGCATTCACAAAGCAAAAACTGATGAGCTGACATCATGCTGTCGGACATGGCCAAGGTCGAAAGTGAACTTTTTGTCAGTCCTTAACTTGGCATCCGCGGAAGTTGTACTGAAAGACTATGGAAGCTGCGAGGATGACTTAATACAAAGTTGCAATCGCAGGAAGCTTCTGGCTTCACGTGGAAGAGACAATGGTCTTTGTAAGACATGATTTTGTGGAACTTTTTAAGAATCGGGTGACATGTCACTTGTCACTCTTAGCCAATGGGACGTCGAGGATTTCTGAAAACTTTCCTTTGCTAGTTTAGTTAGCGTAGAAAGGTATAAAAAGTCATGCCCTTAGGGTTGGGCTGGCTGCTGCTTTCTGACTTTCCGATGAGGGTGATGTGCTGCTGGACTTTGCGTGGAGCACGTAAGAATCCTCAAAGATCTTTACTTTAATTTCTGTCTATTTAGCTCAGTTAGGGAAATAGGTTTTAGAAATGTTAAACTTTATATAATTTCTTTAAAATTGATTCAATTGCTTAAATTGTATTTTTCTCATATTTCTTACCATCATGCTTGCTTTATTACAAATAAATTTCATTTATAAAACTTACAACATATATACCATAATTTAGAAAATAAAATCTTACTTTTGACAAACAAGCTGGTCTTGATTATTTAGAAGTATAGGTTACCATTAGCTAGATCACGTCACCTATGGTGGTCGTTTAAATGGTTGGGTTTTATTCTAATGACAATATTCTTTTTGCAAATGTATAAATATGTATATAGTGTGTAGATAATGTGTATATAGATTTATTCTGACCACCTGATTCAGTAGGCCCAAAATATATCAGGTTCATAAATGGGTCCATATTTAGTATAGAATTTTGTTTATAGGTTATGAAGTTGGGTAGCGTAGTTTATGATATATTTTCTATAGCCCGCTGGATCAATTCTCTGGTAGCAGAAATTGATGGTTGCTAAGAGGTAACCAAGGTAATATATTGGTTGCTAAGGGTTACGTCATGGTATGGAAATAGGATCGATGTTTTAACACTTGTTAAGTTCGTTTTTCGTGCTATCTGTAAACTATACCGGTATAGATTGTGTGGCGAGAAATTAGTCACGCAAGCCATCTGTTCAGTTTGTAGTGATATCGCCGAGTATCACAAGAGGTATCGCCGTGTACCATAGTGTTGTCGCCGAGCAACACAGTTTTAGGGCTAGGTCTGAATCTTGTATAGTGAGGATTTTCTAAGAAATCAAAGCAGCATGAGAATAGGGACAAAGCGCCTTCCATAAAACTCACTGTGATGAGAGTATTAGTTATATCCGAGCTTGAGTGAAGGGTAAAATTAACGTCGGTACATGATTATCTATAAACAGGTTAGAGTCCTGTACGGGTACATGTTTCATATCTATAAACAAGTGAGAGCCCTGTACGGATAACGTCGTTATTTTGCTAACGGTGCATGAATTCTATAAACAGGTGAGAGTCCTGTACGGATTTCATGTGTGTTTGAATTTAGGGAATTTTCCGTGTAAAAGTGCGAGTTTGAATTGTATTTTATGTTCAAGTGGAACTCTTAGAACTTTCACTTCGCGGTGGGTTCAGAGCAAAGCGAGTTCATAATTATACGTGTTAGAAGGGTGGGGTAAGGTTACTCTACTGACAATTGAATATTATCCTTAGTGTGAATAGCGCCGTCTATTCCGAAGTGTGGATACTTGAATGTATGTAAACTATCCTAAATAGTGAAACGAACAGATGTTGTCTTTATAGTCATTGTTAAGAATTAATTTACACTGAAAAGTGTCCTTAAAATGGCGCTGTGAAAAGATTTTGTGAAGGAGGGGTAAGCGCCAGGAGTGAGAAGCGAGAATCCGCAGCTGCTGTGTACGTCACAGAGCCGCGCTGGGATTGGGTGACCTACGTCACAAGCAATATTCTGATTGGCTCCTGAGTCTCTGACAGCCTGTGAGCTGATTGGTCCTTCGGAAAATCTCCAAATTTATTGGTCGAGCTGAAAAGTGACGCAGCTCAACTGCCATTGGCCTGTTGGTGTGTTTCGCGCACGGATTGGTTGTTTTGCGGAACATCCCGGAAATATTTTACGAACGATTTTGTGAATTAAATTTAACTCTTAAAAATGAGTTATCATTTTAAACATGTTGAGAAAAAGACAACATTATTTCAGAAATTTAAGAATTTATTTTCACCTGACAAGAAAATCGAAACGCGAGGTGGTAAACTACTTCATAAGTATAAAACACCTGCAGCGTACATGGAAGGTGAATACGGATATCATACTGTCTTATGGTTCGACAGTTGGAAACGTTATACTAAAAACGACGGTGTTTTGGCTTGGCCTGATGATGGTTCATTTAATGTAAGAGTTTTAAGAAATTTACGAGAGAAAATGAATGCTCTTGTTCCAAAACCGAGACCAACTCAATTTGAAGCTTTAGTTGAGTGGGAAGACGAGATGTATCAGTTACAAAGAGAAGCTAGTGGAATTAAAAGACCTTCTAAAAATCCATCATGGAAAAGAGAAACTCATGAAGATAGATTGCGAATGTGGAGACAGGGAAACATGAGTGAAGGATTATATTTAATTCATGAAATGGTAATGGGTTCTCCTACAGGGAAATCTATGGAAAGTGAATCTGAGGATGCAGTTATGGAAGAAATATATACAACTGCTAGAAAGAAACAGCCTAATCAACCTTTGAGACCTCCTAGATCATGGTCTACTCCGGTGGTTTCTACTGAAACTTCACCGAGTGCACCTCCAATTAGTGAAGCTCCTAAACTTTATCCAAATAATTGTGAAATCACTGAAACTCCTAGAAGATCAGAATTCGAGAATGCTCGAAATGAAGGTAGACATTTTTCAATGACTCCAAGAGCAAGGGAACCTCCAAAAGATTATGCAAGAGAGACAAGAAATGTTGAGGATGTTGATTATAATGAATATTTAAGGTCTAAAGAAGAATTAATTAAAAGAATGACAAAAGGCATGGAAGCTGTCACAGTTCCAGTAACAATAGGTCCTGTTCAGCCTGTATTTGATCAAAGAGATACAAACAAAAATGGATTAACTATTCCTTTAAATACAGAAACTCAAAAGGTTACTGAAAAATTTTATTCAGACTTAACTGAATTAAACACTTCTAGATCGAGAATGCCTGATTTAACCTTTAATGAGGATTTATCTCCAAAAACACCAATGGGTGCTATGTCAGATGTAGGAAGTCCTGAAGTTAGGGTAACCACACCAAAACTTGATGTGGCCAAATTAAAAGCTAATATTGAAGAATTAATAATTGGAACAATTGGCCCAGATAGTTTAAATTACTATCGGGATGATGAACTACTATTCATTTGCAAAAGTATTCAGTGGAAAACGAAAAATAAATATGATCAATTAGAGGATTTAGCTGCAGAACTTGAAATCGATGTAAGTAAACAAAAGAATTTTGCAAAGCATTACAGATTAGATTTTTCAGAAAGTGACATTGAGAGTTTGAACTCAATGGGAAGAATAGTTCACATTAAAGATTTGATTGTCTATATCAAAAAGCTAGGAGAACTGAACAAATGGAGAGTGAAATGGACCAAAAGGAAGGAAGATGAAAGATTGGAAAAATTGTCAAAACAATTTCCAATGAGGGAAGTTGCAGGTGGAGGATATGTTCATGTCCCATGGTCAAGACAAGACATTCTGTTATTCACAAATGACTTTCCAAAATTGAGGGAGAAACCAGTTGAGTGGTACAGGCAAGTCGATAGATTTATCAAAGTGTCAAAAGTTCTGTGGATTGATTTAGATGGATTTTTTGACATTGTAGTCCCATCTGATCTTTGGACAGAATGTAAAATATCTATTAGTTGGCCAAAAGCAGAACCTGAACGAATCAAAGAAACAGGTGCCCCAAATCCACTTGTAATGGATTTCTATGAGAAAGTAATTGTTTGGATGAAAAACAAAATTCCACCCAAAGAAGTTGATTGGGTTAAAATAGAAAGAACAGAACAGGAAACAAAAGAATCAGTTCATTCTTTTTATGAAAGACTATTGTTAATCTTTAAACAATACAGTGGTTATGAAAAATTAGATGAAAAAGACATGAGTCATTTTATCTATAGATTTGTTTATGGACTAAAACCTGAAATTGGAGAAATGATCAGAACTAGTATTGTCGGATGGCAAGCACTATCTGTAGATGATATTCTAAGAAAAGCAAAATATTGTAGCGATGAATTAGAAGTAAAACAGAAGAAGCTGAAGGAGAAAGCCATGTGGGCTCAGGTAAAGGTGGCTGAGCAACAGATTGCCAGCATGGGAAATAAGAACACTAATTTTGTTCAAACTGGAAATACAAACCAGATACAAGGAAAGTTTAAAGGTAATAATTTCCCAAAGAAATTTAGCCCAAAGATAGAAGAGCTGAAACAAAGATTACCTTGTTTTAATTGTGGCGAAATTGGACATTGGAGGGACGAGTGTCCTCATCCTCCTAGAAACTCAAAGAATCCCTTATTGAATCCACAGATGCAGAATGGTGTTAACCTGCAGCAACAGCTACAGATGCAACAGGGGTTAAATGAATTTAATATTCAGCGACAGTTACAACAACAGCAACAACAACAGGTGAATAATCGTCAAGACCAATTGCCACAACCACCTTTTCCGAATTGTGGGGGAGTTCAAAAATATAATCCAAACGTGGGATTTCAGGGATGTGAACAGGTAATAAAACCACAAAAACAGCAAAGGCAGCAAAAGGTTCAAATGCAAAATGTTTCACAACAATTTTTATTAACAGAAAGTCAAGACAGTGATTCTGATGATTATTGCTGACGGTGCCCGAGAGAGGAGGAAGAGTGTGTTGTTGGAGCCACTCTTGAGGTTGACCAGTCTGGTCCTTATGTAAACGGGAAAGTTAATGATGTAGACATCACTTTTCTAGTGGACACTGGTGCTACCCGTTCTACTGTTAGATCAGTGGAAATTGAAAACCTACCTCTCTCTGGGGATACCATCCAAGTTGTGGGAGTAAGTAATCAGCAAATTAAAACAGACTTAACTGATCCAGTACCAGTTGAAATTGGAAATTACAGAGACAAACACAGATTTGTGGTTTGTAACAGTAGTCCAGTAAATCTATTAGGCAGAGACATCCTATGTAAAATGAATTGCAGAATATATTGTTCTCCTGAAGGAGTTGAATTACAAACAATGGAGGAAGATGGTTTGTACAGAATGACAATGATGATGATGGAAGCAGAAGAAACAAAATTGTTTCCTGCATTTGAAGAAAAGGATTTACCTGAAGAGCTAAAAGAAACAGTGAAATCGGAAATATGGGATTTTACTGGGAATGAGATGGGTCTGATGAAAAATGTAGATCCTGTAAAAATAGCATTAAAACAGGGGATAGAATTTCCAAACACTCCACAGTATAAAATGAAAATAGAGACAATTGAAGGTATTACACCTATAATTGAAAAGTTAATCAAGCAAGGTGTATTAAAGGAAATGAAGAGTAGTTCTTGTAATTCACCAATTATGGGAGTTAAAAAGTCTAACGGAACATTTAGGATCGTACAAGATTTGAGAAAGATTAATCAAATTGTCATTCCATGTTGTCCTGTGGTTCCAAATCCAGCAGTAATTCTATTTCAGATTCCACATGATGCTGAATGGTACACAGTTATTGACCTTTGCAATGCATTCTTTACTGTTCCCTTACACCCAGACAGTTATGAAATTTTTGCTTTCAGATTCCAAGGTAAGACCCTTGGATGGACAAGAATCCCTCAGGGCTATACAGAAAGTCCTTCAATCTTTAATGAATTGTTAAAAAGATCACTAGAAGATTTAGACTTACCAGGTAGGTCTACGCTGGTGCAGTATATCGATGATTTGTTAATAGCTGCAAAGACAAGAGAAAATTGTGTAACAGACACAATAATTCTGTTAAATCGCCTTGCAGAAGAAGGACATAAAGTGTCCCCAGCAAAACTACAGTTTTGCAAACAAGAAGTAAAATATCTTGGTCACAGAATTGCAAAAGGAAAAAGACAAGTAACAATAGAGAGAATAAAAATGATTCAAGCAATGTTACCGCCAAGAACACAAAGACAGGTCAGAATGTTCCTGGGAATGGTAGGTTACTGTCGACAATGGATAAGTGGATTTTCAGTAATTGCAAAACAACTACAAAGATTGACCAAATCAGATGTAAAAGATCCAATTATTCTCAATGATGCTGAGATGGAATCTTTTGAGAACCTGAAAAAGAGCTTATGCCAAGCTCCTGCTTTGGGTATGCCAAATTATGAGAAAGATTTTGAACTGTATTGCAGTGAGAGAGAAGGATGTGCATTATCTGTATTAATACAGAGACATGGAAATCTAAAGAAACCTATTGCATACTTCTCCGCAGTTCTTGATCCAATTGCAAAAGCATTACCAGGTTGTTTGAAAGCAGTTGCAGCTACAAGTATCAGCCTCGAACAAAGTGAAGGAATCATTATGGGATTTCCTGTGAAAGTTTTTGTGCCTCATTCAGTTGAAATATTACTGACAAGAGGTAAGACTCAACATTTAACAAGTAGCAGATTGACAAAGTATGAAAAAATAATACTGGGAGCAGATAATGTTTCGATTTCAAGATGTTTGAATCTGAATCCTTCTACATTACTGCCTGATTCTGAAATTGTTGATGACATTGAGACAGAACATGAATGTTTAGATGTCATGGAATTCTGCACAAAACCAAGAAAAGACATCAAAGATAGACCTTTGTCTGAATCGGATTTTGTCTACTTTGTAGATGGCTCATGCTTAAGATCCGAAGGAGGTGTCTTGAAAGCTTCATACTCAGTTTGTACAGTTGTAGATGTTGAAGAAGCATCATGTCTTGAAGGAGTTCGTTCAGCACAAGTGGCTGAATTGATTGCTTTAATTCGTGCATGTGAAATATCAAAAGATATAAGAGTTACCATTATTACTGATAGTCAGTATGGGTACGGAGTTGTGCATGATTATGGACAACTCTGGTCACAGAGAGGATACATGACATCAACAGGATCACCAATTAAAAATGCAGTTTTCATTAGAAGATTAATTGAAGCAATACAATTGCCAAAAGAAATTGCCATAGTCAAGTGTGCAGCGCACACTAGAGGAACTGATTATATTTCCAAGGGAAATGCCTTCGCAGACGAAACAGCAAAGTACTGCGCAAGGAAAAATTATTCATACAATCGGGAGAGGAGTAAAGAAACTGATTCAAATTCGTTAATGCTAACAACTGTTGTAGAAACATGGCATGAGATTAGAGATTTACAAAACGAAGCAGATGATGAAGAAAAAGACCTATGGTTAAGATCAGATTGTAGACCACGTGAAGAAGATGGAGTGTGGGTTTACAAAGATGGCAGAATAGTCTTACCAAATTGCTTGATTGCTGACATGGCCAGATTATATCATGGTCCTGCACATTTAGGAAGAGATTCTATGGTCAGACTTTTTAGAGAAACATGGTTCAATACCAAATTTAGAACCATTGCAGAATCTTTTTGTCAAAGGTGTTTATCATGCCAACAAATGAATCCAAACAGAAAATCAGTGGTGGGGACAGGAATAATTGGTCGAGAAGGTGGTCCCTTTACCAGGTTACAAATAGATTTCATTGAAATGCCCTTACACAACTGTTTGAAATATGTACTTGTAATTGTATGCTTATTCTCAAGATGGGTAGAGGCTTTCCCTACACGACATTGTGATTCAATTACAGTAGCAAAACTAATGCTCAGAGAAATCATCCCAAGGTACGGTTTTCCAGTCACTATTGAGAGTGATGGAGGAAGCCATTTTGATAACAAACTGTTGAAGTTAATTTGTGAAGCTTTGAGCATTGAGCAGAAAATACACTGTGCATACAGACCAGAGGCATCAGGTGTAGTTGAACAAATAAATGGAACTATCAAAAACAGAATTGGAAAAATGTGTCTAGAGACAGGAGTTAAGTGGACTGATGCTCTTCCACTTGTTTTGATGTCATTAAGAAGTACACCAGATAAAAAGACAGGTCTGAGTCCTCATGAAATTTTAATGGGAAGAGTTATGAGGCAAGCTTTTGTACCTGTAGGTAAACTGTTGAGCATAAATGACAGTGCAATTTTGGATTACTGTAAAAGGTTATCTGATATGGTAACTTCTGTGTCTAATCAGGTGGGAACTGAAGCTCAATCAAATGAAAAAGTTTTGACTCATGATCTGAGACCTGGCGATTGGGTCAGAACGAAAGTACATCGGAGGAGGAATTGTCTATCTCCTAGATGGCAGAAACCTAGGCAGGTAATCTTGATCACTACTAATGCTGTAAAGTGCAGAGGATTGAAGCGCTGGATTCATCCAAGTCATACTATTCCAGTACCAACTCCTGAGAGTTCTGATGTTGAAAGTGATACCACAGATGATTCTGATTCTGAAGCAGAAGACAGAACAGAAAGTGAAGTAATTCCAGATTCTGAAGATCGACAAGAAAGTCGACATCTGGAAACCGTGCCAGTGAATGGAAATCTGACAAGAAAAGACTTAGAAATAATTGAAATAGATTCTGAAGGTGAAGAGAATCTGTTAAAAGGAAAGATAACTGAGGATTCAGTTGTCTCTATTGAAGACAAAGAAGCTGAACCAAAAGAAGTTTCAGACCAGGAGAGTACCGAAAGGCAGAGAACAAGCTCTGAAGTAAGGAACAGAAATCCGAAATCTGGGAAGCTAGAGGTAATTGAAGAAGAAGAGGAGAACGAATTACCGAGTACCAGTGATGGAAGACAAAGTGAAGTTCCTGAAGGAGTGAAATTGCCGAATAGAGAAGTTCCTGAGTCAATTGAAATTTCAGACTACGAAACTGAAGAAAGTGACGTAGAAGGTGGAAGTGAAAACGGAAAGAAAAGGACTTGGAAATCAGAATCAAATAATTCTGAACCAAAGAAGAAGTACGTGAGAAAAGCAGACTACTGGCCTGGTGGAAGATTGAGAGTCAGATTGATCAAAAAGCCAATAGAACAAGTTGAAGAAATAAGTAGTCAAAAGAGTCCAGGAAAAGAAGTTGGAGTTGGAAGAAAAATTGAAGTGATATCGAGAAAAGGGAAGAGAATAATTAGACCAAACCAGAAATACAAGTCTCCTGAGTGGACTTACTTAGTAATTCCACCTGTTATAGACATATATGATAGTAGTGAAGAAGAAAACGAAATCCAAGAAATTAGTGACAATGATTGAAGTACAAAATTATTAATTTGGCAAAAGGCTGAAGAAATCCTGTTAGTTGACACAAGGTCGAAGAAAAACTGTTTAGTACAAGAAAACTTATGTATGACATAAGGTCGAAGAAATCTTGTTTAGGGTTATAAAAGAAAAATATATTTTAAAAGGGGGGTGTATATAAATTTTAAAATTTATTTTTATTTTTATTTTTGAGGCTAAAACTAACCTAAAAATGCCTTACGTTAAGGAGAGCACTTCAAAATGTTCTGTTTTTAAAAGATGCTGTAAGATGACTCTGGTATGTCTGCTCATTTTAGTTCTGCTCTGGTTGGTACTAGCTGTGATTATACCTTTAGAAATGAATAGAGAATTACACAAAGTTAACATAACAAGCAAAGCTCTGGTCAGCCAAACTAAACATAGTGCATCTGCAAAAGTAATTGATCATCAGCCTAACATTCATCAAGATAAATCAATAGGTGATTTTTCAAGCAATACATTCACAAAGCTATTGAGTGAATATGTAAAGGTAATGGATGCAAAGGACTGTTATGTCTGTGTTAAGTTACCTGCTTCTGTTTCTGAGGGAGTAACATATAATATGCTTCCTCTCACTTATGCTGTTACATGTAGTGTATTAACTAGTTTATTTTATCAAACTGGTCGTTTAGAATATTACTATTCAAATTATGATGAGATTTTTGCTAATGTTAAGATTGATAATGCTTTAAATAAGCATAAGAAAGCTAAACAATTGAGAGAATATTTCCTTGTTACTAACGAACTCACTTATGAGTATGCTTATAAGAATAATCTAACATGTAAATTAAGTGCTGAAGGAAAGAAATTTTTGAATATGGTTGAGGAGAGAAGAGCAATTTATAAGAGAAATGAATTAGTCAAACAGACTAAGTCATCCTTCTGGCAAAAAGAGGATGAGAAATTAAATGGCAAAATGCTTGAAAATATTGCAATTCACATAGACAAACCTGTTAGTGGAAAGCTTTGCATTAGAAGAGATAATACACTTTTTGATAATTATTTTGTAGGTGCAAGCAACTGTGAAGATACTTATCAGATTATGGGAGGTTGGGGATTTAAAGGTGGAAAAGATCCTATCTTCCCTGGAATTAATTTGTTTGTGGTGACAAAGCTTACTATAACCTTCCAGACCATTGGTATGGAACTTGTTATGTGGGAATTGTTTTTCCTAAAGTGTTTCATGTTGACAGAGATTCAGAAGGATTGTTTAAAATTCATAATTATGTAAATAGAGCTAAAAGAGAAACTTTTACTGAAGTTCTGGGAGATATTTTCCAAGCTGTAATACCTTTTGTTGGTATAACCCTAAATGCAGGGAGAATCAGAAAATTGTCCACTATAGTTGATAGATTATCAACTGACACTGCTGATGGGTTTCAATTAGTGAATGTTGAAGTTATTGCAATTAGATCCATGGTAATTCAAGATCGTCTTGCTTTAGACATACTCCTAGCAAAAGAGGGAGGAGTCTGTGGCATTTTACACGTCCAACATTGCTGTACATATATTCCTGATGAAAGTAAGAATATTGAAATGTATATTAAGAATATTACACAAATGCATTCAGAAATAATTCCTTTAGAAGAAGAAGATTTTACAGGGAAACTTTCAAAAAGGTTTCAAGCAATTAAAAACTGGTTTCATAATATCGGAAGTTCAATTCTTGGCAAGATTTTGGCACCTTTGATTATAATAGTATTCATTTTTATTTTGACTAAAGTAGGTTGTTTGTTACATAAAAGAAAGAAACAGTTGAAGGAAAAGAAGAGAATCTATAAACTCAGAAAAGAAGAGGAAAGGGAGATCGAGTTGCAGGAGTTACATAGAGAGCGTCATGTTAATTGCAAAGATTATGCTGAAACAGACTTTTAGGTTTACTAATACAAATGAATTTGAATCGATTTCTTAAAAATTTAATTTACCAAAATTTTGAGTGCTGGTGTGGTGATTTGTTAATCACCAGATGAGGGAGTTGATGGAGCGAGATAGAAAACAAAATTTTGTTTAAACTCGCAAAGTCACATTTCAATAACATGAATAAAATTATTAATGATTTGTGATATGTCGTGCTAATACAACTTAGATTAAACTTTACACGTGGGGGGACTAACATGTGTGCTCATAAACGTGCATAAATGTTGCATCTTTCTGTTTGTGCAAATTAATAAAATAATTTATTGTTTTCGTTTTTGTCATTACTAACTGCTGCAAACTTAAAAGAAGCATGTGCTTGTTTTGCTTTTCCTTGTCTGTGTGATGTCATTTCTACTATTCTAGGTGCATTTGGGTCTCATAGAAAAACGGAGACTGGTAAATATAAACGCTGCTTTATTTGTTTGCATTAGCTAGGTAACATTTTGATTAATCGGGTGGGTTAATTAATTAGTAAACCATGGGGTGGATACAGAATATACTTTATTTCTTACATTAATACTTTTCTTGTGTTTGTTTTATACTAGAAAACATAAGTTGCCTGCTTTTGGGCCTAGTTATTTGAGCCGCAGAAAAAGAGCTGATCTATAATTCTGCAGAAAGTCACGAGACGCCCATTCTGAATTAAAACGATTATTGAAGCTGCATTCACAAAGCAAAAACTGATGAGCTGACATCATGCTGTCGGACATGGCCAAGGTCGAAAGTGAACTTTTTGTCAGTCCTTAACTTGGCATCCGCGGAAGTTGTACTGAAAGACTATGGAAGCTGCGAGGATGACTTAATACAAAGTTGCAATCGCAGGAAGCTTCTGGCTTCACGTGGAAGAGACAATGGTCTTTGTAAGACATGATTTTGTGGAACTTTTTAAGAATCGGGTGACATGTCACTTGTCACTCTTAGCCAATGGGACATCGAGGATTTCTGAAAACTTTCCTTTGCTAGTTTAGTTAGCGTAGAAAGGTATAAAAAGTCATGCCCTTAGGGTTGGGCTGGCTGCTGCTTTCTGACTTTCCGATGAGGGTGATGTGCTGCTGGACTTTGCGTGGAGCACGTAAGAATCCTCAAAGATCTTTACTTTAATTTCTGTCTATTTAGCTCAGTTAGGGAAATAGGTTTTAGAAATGTTAAACTTTATATAATTTCTTTAAAATTGATTCAATTGCTTAAATTGTATTTTTCTCATATTTCTTACCATCATGCTTGCTTTATTACAAATAAATTTCATTTATAAAACTTACAACATATATACCATAATTTAGAAAATAAAATCTTACTTTTGACAAACAAGCTGGTCTTGATTATTTAGAAGTATAGGTTACCATTAGCTAGATCACGTCACCTATGGTGGTCGTTTAAATGGTTGGGTTTTATTCTAATGACAATATTCTTTTTGCAAATGTATAAATATGTATATAGTGTGTAGATAATGTGTATATAGATTTATTCTGACCACCTGATTCAGTAGGCCCAAAATATATCAGGTTCATAAATGGGTCCATATTTAGTATAGAATTTTGTTTATAGGTTATGAAGTTGGGTAGCGTAGTTTATGATATATTTTCTATAGCCCGCTGGATCACCCTCTAGTTATTTAATCAATGAAGAGGCAGGCGCTGGAGACTGGAAAGCAGGAAACAAGGTTTTTTATTCTCTCCGGAGGAGAACACAACAAAACGGGCAGAAGGTATCGTTCTGAGGTGCTCTAGCTACATTTCTGAGGCCTGGCCTCTTATACACTGTTTTATGGCTTTATTGCAGATTACACATTCATGTTAAAGCTTTGATGTATGGAAAAGACATTCCCGGAACTCCCCTTTGGGCCCGTTCCCACACACATTTACAGTTGAAGTCCCCACCCTAGTCACAACAGGTGATGAGTATCGCGCAGCTGGATATTCCGCCGATTCACGGAATGTGGGGGGTTTGATCGGATCTCATGGAGTGGGGGCTTTGATCAACCCGGGGATCCTTTGGTGGGGGAAGCTTTCTATTGTACGGGGAGGGGCAAGGAATGGTATCGGCAGTGCTGGGTGTCGGCCTGGGAACGGGGAAGACAAACGGGCACACGGGGGAAAAAAGGGGGTTTGCATCTAAGGGCCGGGGATCGTGAAAGGGAAGAAGGGAGGTGTCGCGCTGGGAACAGGATGAGGGCCTGGGGCAGAGCAGCGCCGAAGAGGGGTTTATGGTTCAAGGCAGGTGCAAGCAGGGGGTTGGTCAGCGTGCAGGCTTAGTGAGGGCGAAGGGCTATATCAGGGGCCAGCGGCATGCAAAAGGGTTCGCTCTGATCAGGGCATCTTAAAATGGCGGGTGCGCACGACAAAAGTGTGGCATCAGGGGAAGAGGCAAGATGGCGCAGATAATGTTCACCAAACCGTACTAATTTTCAACAGTCCTCCCTTTAACATATTCAAGACATCTTGCTGGTTCATTTTCTACTCGGTTCTATTGTGGTGGGCATGAGAAAGAAAACGGTAGGAACCCTAGATGAAAAGAGTTGTAAACAATACATTTTAACATTTCTAGTTTTAGGAGGTGGACCTATTTGATAAACTTTGATCAATTTGTTTTAGCAGGAAAGTCATAGAAATGTAATACAAAAACGATTCTGTAGCGAGAGCAGCAAGTACATTTCATAACGTGAACTGGTAGGTTATTACATATATCAGATTCGGATTGGAGCATGATCAATACAATGGCGGCTGGGAGAGAAATGAGGCATAGCAGAAACGGTGATTGAGGATGTCAAATGTTCGAAGTTAACGAGTTCTCATTATTCTTTGTTGTCTTTCGTTGGCGCTGTGGAGCACCGGCGGTGGAGCTACAAGTCCAGCTCTATTCTAAGTTCTGCGTTGCAGGGCACGACCCTTTCCTCGCGTTTCTGGTCGGAAAGGTCCTTTTCGCCCTGTGTCCTTTGAGGTGATTGTCAGAAAGTTCAGATGGAAGAAGAGCGTACAAAACAGTCCATAGGGTAGGTCGGAGAAAAAGGGGGATGGAGCAAGGCCAAATTAGGAACAAACTAGGGGGAACGAGAGACTTCAGATGGGCGGGCTCATGACCGAGTCTGGAGAGCGGGGACCTTTCGGCACACATTCGAACATAGAGCGGGGGCATCAGTTTAGCCCTTTCTTCTCACTTTGCTGGAGGTAGTGCCTCGTCCTGTAGCTCTGTTCTGTCGCGGTCTCGCCTTGGCCCATGTCGTAGGTGTTCCATAGTCTGCAGTCAGGCCTCGTGCTCCCACATCCGGTCCTTCTCTCTCCTGACAGCCGTACCCTTAAACGAGTGTGAAAAAGACAGTCTTTAGAGAATTTGCAGAGGAAGGAAATCACAAAAAGTCTATTTCTCTCCCAGCTTCCGATAGAAATGAAAACGTCCGTTATTTTAGGGTTCACAACTAACATATAAATGACCGATGGCGGGCCTGTTGGAGGTATTATGGCTTTCCTTCATAATTATTTATTACAGTTTCGACAGTTTATCTGATGGAGACCCACCTTCGTAAGATGGGCTTGACAAAGTTATGCCGTTCTCTAGGGCTTTATATTTACCAAGGGTACTGTGTGCTATCGACATGGTACTAAACAGATATTTTGCTGAGGGACGAACATAGGCTAAACAGTTCTTTTTATCAATGCGTCCTGGTTCATTTCAACGACTTCTTCACTTTGGTCTAGTCTTTTAACCTTGTAAAACATCATTCTGGTTCCTACGTAGCTTCCTACGGCCTGAGTACTTAATCAGAAAAGACAGGGGTTTTATGGGAGACAACTAGGGACATAGAAACTTGTGGTAAGGGCGTAAATCGACCCATTCCTCACAACCGGGAATGAGGGGTAGTTTCATAACTCCAGTTTGGAGCGGCTGATACAGGGGATGTAACAGGGGTGATCATTTTTCCTGCTTGGGTATTGCGACAATTCGGGGCGGGGAGGGTCGCGTATTCTGAGGTCCTTGTTTTATACCATAGGAGCCGTTGACATGTAGTTCCCTTATTACGGGCCAGATTAGGGAACCTCTGTCGTCTTACCTGTCCTTTCCCTTCCGGCCCAACCTCGGTTCATTGACTTCTAGCGGAAAAGGAGAGGTAATGACACGGTCTCAGGGTGATTGCATTAAAGACAAGTTTTTGTGCAAATACTGACGGTATTTGAAGCCAAATAGGTGGTGCGCTAGGGGTGGCAGTCTGCCAATTTCGGGGCTAATCGCTCGGAAGAGTGGGAGTGCAAAAGTAGAAGGAGAGAGAGAGAGAGAGAGAGAGAGGGAGAGAGAGAGAGAGAGAGAGAGAGAGAGAGAGAGAGTGCAACGGCAGGCTAAATAGTACACGTGCAACAGAGAGGGTGGCAGTGTATTCAAGAAAGGCTATTTAGTGCATTACACAGTAAAGGACATTCACGGGTCTGCGTTAGGATCTTGTAATCATGCAGTTTGAGTATTAGACAGGGTAGAGGGGACGCGCCTTGAGAAAAGGAAAGAAGAGAGGAGGTACCATTTTGTCGCATTTTCTCGCATTCTCGGTCCTTCGACCAGTTGGGTCAGCGCCTCGGTCACACATACACATTCTCTCATAGTTTCGCATCATACGTGACATGGGTTCATTCGTCCGGTCTGGTTTAAGGGTGATCACTTTTTATCAGGTCGTGCTAATTTTTCGGGTTTGTTCGATACGTGAGTAGTTTGCAGGCGTGCTTAGGCACCACCTTGCGGCGCTAGTCTGCTTCGTGTATTAGACATGGCAAGGCTTCAGATCTTCGCCACACCTCGGCTGTAATTTCTGATGTAACCTGCAGAGGGAGGAAAAAAAGGGGGGAGGGGAGGGA
The DNA here is from genome assembly GCF_964261635.1 of Lissotriton helveticus. Lineage (NCBI taxonomy): Eukaryota > Metazoa > Chordata > Amphibia > Caudata > Salamandridae > Lissotriton > Lissotriton helveticus. The sequence goes on along the minus strand of NC_136061.1, from coordinate 1,873,619,005 downwards.
ACAGCATTCGCGCATATTTAAATACATGTATTCGAGAGTCCTTTACTCACCTCTTACTCGTCTTCCCTCCTCGGGGCAGAGTCCCCGGGGATATGGTTTCTGGAGTCGGGGGGGGGGGGGGGCAGTGTGTCCATATAGGTCGTGTGCGGGGAACGTGAAAAGGAAACCAGAGGTGCCTAGTGCGAGGTATCTAGTCAAAGGACGTATCTCACTATCGGGATCCTTAAACCTCCTTCAACGCTGTGGCGTTCTAAGGTTCTTCGGTTCTTGGGTCAGCTCCGTTCCCTGATACCTTGGAACGTTGTACTTTATAACGTTTACATCATTTCATTTCACCCTCCTTTTACATTCCCTCATTTACACCGTTCGTTTTACCCATCCTTGGAAGTCAAGGTCTTCCTCCACGCGAGAGTTCATGAGTCAGTCGCGTACTTTGAAGGCAGAGTGTCGTGTTGTCGATCCGATCCGTCCTCCAGGGCTGGGCAACCATCTTCTTTCAACCTTAAAGAGAGAGCAGAGTAGGGTGCACAGAAAAGAACTTTCCCACCGATCCCACATTTTTTTAAAATAAAGCATGCAATACCCGTCCATAGTTTCGAAAACCTTTATTTCTCGGAATCATTTCAGTACGTGGATGATGAGGGTGCAGTCGTATTTGGTCGGACATGGCAATGGTTAAAGCGCGTACAGTGGGAGTGTCGTCTTGCGGAAATAAATACATTGGAAAGTTTTATTCATTCATTTGCAGGAAACTAAAACGTCTATTAATTGGCTGGGGGTTCGGGGGCATTTATTTCATAATTTAGAAGCATAATCATAATAGTTGCGATCAGATTTCCTATATGCATACTGTATGTGTGCGTCGTAGGTGAGGTTATACACCAGCTATAAAAATATAATACATTGTACATTTGTAATCAACATTTTTAACGGGATCCTTTCATACTGTTCGTCGAGTGAGCTCTCCTTGTCTTTTCTAGCCAAGTGTACAAAGGATCATATAAAGTCTCAGAACATCAAGTTTATATTAGTGCGAAGGAACACCACGAGGTGTTCGCAAGTCCCTTTTGATACCGGCGCCATTTTGGGCGGGGCCGGCTCAGTCCGGAAGTAGCATCAGGGGGAAATGTTTCCCATTACTGGCAGTTTGGACCAGAGTCCTTTTCGGCAGTTCTAGAACTCATGCTAACAGAAGGAGTGGCAATGTCATGTTTATTTAGTTGGCGGTCAAGGCAGCCGTCCCTTACCGGAAACCTGCAGAGGCCGAAGGTTCCGCCGGGGACTTTTGTAGGGTCTTCAAGGCTGCGGAGATGCTGTCAGAGATGGGGGCTCGTACCCCAGTGGGCAAATGTCCGAGTTATATTGCTGGTCAAAGTTACTCTAGTGGCCGGGGCCCGCCTTCCAGCGGACCCAGACGCCATTTTGAGGCCCTACAGGGGCCACTCTCGTCGAGTTTGCAAGAGTGGAAGAGATCCTTCGGAGTGAAAGGAAGAGGTCCCTGTTGTGTGAAAGCGGGACGTTCGGCTGGGGTGCAGCTGTGATGCCCCCACCTGGGGGGGCGAGGGAGACTCGTTCGTGCCGTACGCATACAAAGACCCTCGAATAGGACAAACTGAAAGATCATAAGAACTAAATTGGAAAATAAATCCAAATCGAGATCACAACAAGAATATATAGATTGGTTCATGATTTAAGATAGACTGAAATCATACTACGAGGAGTCTTGTATTGGACACTGATAATACATTTCCACAAAGTTTGGAAACATTTATGTATTTTTGTCATTGTTGTTTGTATGTGAGTAAGTGTGAGTATGGATGCTAGGATGAATGTTCATATCTGTACATAAATGAATAATGAGGGGTTCTATCTAGAACAACAATTTCAGTTAATATGTTGCACCTCAACAAACGCACGTTAATTGATATTTAGTTATATTTATTATGTTTTTTATGTGAAAGAAAACTGCAGAAAAATTTTAAAAAGTATATATTTTTGTATAATGATGAATAAATTTATAAAAAAATAACAAATATGTGAAAAGTCTATTGTGTCATGTAATGCATCCTATGTACAAATAATTGACTTAACTGCTAAAAGTGCTGAATGCTATTCAGGTCATAATAAGAGGTTCTTCCCGTGTCTCCGTGCTGTCTCCTTCTCCCGGTGCACTCCGTGCTGCTCTTTTTCATCGCCCCGCATGAAGGTCTCTCCACATCCGGTGTTCCCCAAGTCTTGTGCTCAGTGCTGTGGGAGTCTGGCCACCTGTGGCGTGCATTCGGTGCGGCACGAGTATCGGTGCAGTCATTGCAGGTTCGGTGTTCCGAAAATATGGCCACCATTGTACATTCGGTGCTGCGCAAGTATTGGCGTCGCCGCTTGGCTGGAGGAGTTTGGCGTTGGGCCGGGGCTGGGAAGCCTCCTATCGGTGGAGGTGGGAGAGGCTCGTCCGCGTCGCCTCTCCCTCCCGGCCCGACCTGGACGCATTCCTGCAGGGGTATGGACAGGGCATCCGCCGTCCAGAGCAGCTGCGGCTGTTGCGGAGGAGAAAAGGAAGAGGTGCCTCGCTCTTCTCTGGACATGTGGCGGGACTACTTAAGTCTATCCAGGCCCGTTGCGGCTGAGCCGAGGAGGCATGTGGCGGGATTGCCTGCAACTACCTAGGGCCGTTGCGGCTGGACTCCGCTGGCCCCTGCCTCTCCTCCGGCTTCCCCATATGTTAAGATTTCCTGACCAAGAGTTGGCAGCGGGGCCCGCCTTATATGGGTTGCCGCTGGTTGGGCGTAGCCGTAACCCTGCCCTACTTTGGAAGGTTCCAGAATGGGGGGGGGCGAATGTTCTGTTTGACTTTCATTTTCTACAGTTTACCGTTATTATTTCTTGTTTGCTGTGTTAAATTAAAAGTTCAAGTTCATCAATGGTCTACGGATTTTGTTGTACCATTTCTTTCTTTCCAGGTTGCTTTTATGCTAAGTTTCTGCTTAACAGAGGTTGAGTAATACGGAAACACGTGTAGAGGGATGACGCAGATTCGTACATTACATACACACAAACTCAGACGGGGGGGGGGGGACAGTACAAGTACGACATACAAAGACCCAAGACGAATATCAAACAGTTATTGGTCATAATTATCTCTTTCCGTTTGTGAATCTTAAAGCGTGGCTGGGTTCCCGTCTTGTCGTTGCCCGACCTAGGAGAACTTGAGCATGCCGCTGAAATTGTCCTGGCGAAATCTGTGCCATCGGGCATAATCAAACGTGGTGGTTCTATCTGGTCTGTCTATGTAAGTCGGGTTCTTCTTTGTCTCGCGCTTTTTCTCATACTGCCGATCTGCGCATTATGATTATATCTATCTCCCTTTCAATTTATACATAGTTGGTTAATTAGGTTATATTTCAAAGATAAATGCATATTTATTAATTGACGTATCTTTTGCAATGTGCTAATTTAGCCTGCTTGAATATATTTGTGTTTATATGTATGGGTTGGATTTTCTTTCTTAGTGATCATTTTGCTTTTAAAAAATGGATAAGTCTTCAAGGAGATATATATATATATATATATTGACTTCTCACTTATTGATTTCAAATATTAAGAAATGTTTCAAAGAATGTAAGCAAGTAATAGGCTATAAGGACTTTACCAATTATTTATTTTGAATATGTTCAACAATGTTCAGACAGAATATATAGACTAGAACAGGTCGTTATAGTATCGAGAGGAACTTCTTACTGGGGATTGAAGGTTGAGGGTCATGTAGAGCCCTAATTACTGAAGGCTATGGAGAGGGCATATCCAACCTTCATTCAGCTTACTTAACAGCTTGAAGAGCAGATGAGGACAGCAGTGATTGTTTCTTTGCTGAAAATTGCTTTTATTGTTCATAAAGCTATGCATGTGTAAACCATTCATGAAATTCGAAATACGCCTCTTTTTGTACTAAGTATAGCTTAATTACCCGAGGGAAAGGAAGGGTTGGTGATATGGATATAAAGAGCTTTAATAATACTGCAACCACCCTGCAACCTGCTGAGTAGGTTGCAGGATGATTGCAGTCTGCCGGGTTGTCTGGCTCAGGTTGGCATAATGACTAATAGCTTATTTACAAGTTTGGCGGTCCATAGGACCGCCAAATACGACATGGTGGAGGTGTGGTGGCAGTCGGGGGACCGCTGCACCAGTGGTCTGACTGCAGTATTACAACTACTGTGGTCGAACACCATAGGACCGCCATAACCGGAGAGGATCTGTAATCCCTGGTGGTTGCGCGGCGGTCTGAGAGACGCAATATGCTGGTGGTGCCACTGCGGCACCGCCAAGCATATTACGAGTTTCCTCACCACCACAGATTTCATGGAGGTAAGCCTGCCATGAAACTTGTGCCAGTGAGGAAACTAAGGAGAGGTGCGGTGCAGCGGCCAGGGCAGCTGACTTCGGAGCACAGGGTTCATGGTTCGATCCCCGGCTCTGGCAGCAGCTCAGCTCAGCACCATGTGACTCTGGGCAATAGCTCACTTAATTTCCACGGTGGCCCCCAGTGCCTTGAGACCCATAAGGGTAAGTAGTTTGCGCTTTACAAATACAGATTTACATTTAAGGGGGCCCAATAGGGCTCCCTCTTCCCTCATGGCTTGAGAATGCATGCAGGGGGGCACGTTGTGTGCCCCCCTGTCTGCTTGCACCCTCTTTCCTGCATGGCATGGACTGCCCAGACCATGCCATGCAGGAACGGGCTTTAGCGTTAATATCGCAGTGTCTTTTTAATAGGCACCGCTGTGGGAACGCCAAAGGACGAGAAAACTTGTAATCTGCAGAGCGGTGAGGTTTGATGGTATGGAAGCGGGATATTGGTGCGCCACCCTGCTCCCACAATGCCAAACTCATAATGAGGCCCTAAGTCCTTAGTGGCAGAGGGTCGATAAAAAATATTTTCAGGTTGTAATCTGGAAAGAAATCCAGAAAATGTATCACTAGGGAATCACGGTGTTTAGGAGGCAGATGCTATCGGTGGGGTTCCTTTTCCAAAATGGTGGGATTGGCCATTCCTCAACTGTTTCAAGATGGAAAATGGATGAACTGAGTTCCGTCTGGGTGAAGGTAGGAAAGCAGTATTTATATAGACTTTCTCTGTCATTCGGTGCCTGGCATCAAGCATCATTAGTGTGTCATTCTCCACTTGCCTGCTCAGTTTGCCACCCACTTCCAAGTTTATTTTGTTCTCGCCTTCCCCTCTTAGTGGCTCTTGTGGATCCTCCTCTATTCCTTTAAGTCCTGCTATGTGAAATTTTGCATTGACTGTTACATTTCTTGCTTTGAACCATATTTCCGGCTTTCTGCTGACTTGTTCCTTATCTTCCCTGCTTACCAAATGGAAACATTACTACCTTTTATTCCTCATTTGGGATGGTAAGACTGACTTTTAGAATTATTTATAAGTTTGAAGTGTTTTGCAAGTCATTACTATGTAGCTCATAAGGAGCAGTGGTTCTGGGATGATCCTTTGCTGCTGTTGCTGCCGGTGTCCCCTTTGCCCTTTCCCTTCCTCCATTTTTCCCTGGGTTCATAATCGACATATACATTTAGTACCCTGGTTGGAAGAGGTGGTCTATTGAGTTGTTATATATATTCCTTTTGGGGGATTACACTATGAAATCCTGACAAAACCTCCAGGCAGGCAGTAAAATAAAGTAGTAAATAGTAGAGGAACCTTGGCTCACAAACCCTGAAAGGGATCCTGAAGAATGGATACATGTGGAGCACGATTCCAGGAGATATAACTGAAAGAAATCACTTAAGAGAAACAGAGTCCCATGTGCTAGAAAAGCAGGAAAGAAGGAGTGCGAGTTAGAAGATCATACAGTCTGCAAGTCAGCAGAGCATTCAATGTCCCGCCAAGAGAGTGGCAGCATAACATGTAAACAAGGAAGGGAACTCTCAGGAAGAGATCCAATCTCTGGGATTTGGGGATCAGAAAGAGTGAGCTCTAGTCACAAATACACTCAGACCCTCTGAATTCATCTATTCTTTTACTGCTATCTATGACTAATAAAGCAATAAAAGTGCTACCTCTAAAACCATTCAGTGATTAGACTACTTACATTCATTGAGGCATGCCACTGTGATATTCCGATCTAATCTGTCTTTTTCAATTTATAAAATGCTTCAAGCCGCATTGCTCTTGATACACTCATACTGTGCACGGATTCCCAATGGTGAATGTTTCTGATGCAGACCTTCTGGCAAAGCAATTCTGAGAGGTCTAAACTGTTCTTACAAAAACAAAGTTTATGGAATATGTAAGAATAACACAACCCTATTGTGGAAAAGTAAATTTTGCCATGTTCTGTGTCCCTACGCGTCCTCCATCATATGTTATATGTGCATGATTAATATGCATATGTTATTCCCCATGTTTGATTAAAGACGTAATTACAGTTGTGTCCATCTCTAGTATGCCAGTTTCCAGTTCTCGTGAATACTACGAATATCAGGCCTATGTAAAGCTACGTTGCCACGTTTCTCAGTGTGCACGTTATTCCATTGTAAAGTCCCCGTTTCTAGGCCTCAAAAGGGCCTGGACACCAGATTCAGCTCCTGTCTCCTGAAGCCTCGCTGAGGAGCGATACAGCCCCCACCTGTATCCTCGACCCTTCACTTACTTCCTGCCTCACAGTGCCCGGTTCAGCCTGGCTCTGCCTCTGAGTCTGCCAAGAGTATGTTATGATTCGAGTTATCAGTACAGTCCTCCTTCTCTGCATTCCTAAAGCTACTGAATCGCATCAATAGTTACCGTCATAGTCTAGCCTTTTACGTCTCCATGTAAGAGAAATACTGCATTTAATGGTCATTTAATATTCTTCATCACGCACTACATGTAGAATAATGCATGCTCCAGTCTTAGAGTCTGTTAGCTTTTCCCCTCCTGACTTCTAGTTTATATCAACATGTTCCCTAAACATCAGATACTAGATAGGGTTTAGGTACATGTCGCCCTGACTCTCCAGACTTCAGTCTCTGCTCCTAGCACAGAGTTCATAGCCCCCAGCTTCTCCTAGTAACACGTCGTCGCCAGTTTGCGCGCACCATCAGGTTAGAGGTCCCGGCTCCTCAGGTAGCCCCCTCCACGGTTTCCGCCCCATTCATGACATATTCTGTTACGTTTGCATCACATGTCTGTGTATACGCCCTGTTACACCTCTTTTCACCCTTATCTTTCGCGACTGCTACGCGTCACGCCTATTGCTCCACCCACTGCTACGCCCATTGCAATGTAATGCTATGTGTTTGCGATATGTATATATGCCCATGTACTGTTATTAAAAAGTTATCCCTTGTCCCGATCCTGACCCCGGCAGCGCTGTCGGGCCCTGCCATCCTATTTCTGTGCAGGTTGTCCTGTTCCTGTCCTTATGCTGTATTAAACCTGCAAAACTCCTACTACCTCGAATCTTGACTCTTATTTATTGAGCTATCTGTTACTCATTTATACATTCAAAAAGAGAGGTATTATTTATTTATTTACCACATAATGGCGCCCGAATAGGGACTTGCCCTTTCCCCACGCGTCGGTGAAGCCACGCCGACCCCCTGACCCTCTGCAGTCGTGACGGAACTCTTCTGCGCACCGGCAGATATTTCTGCTTCAAGTATCCCTCAGGCCCACGGAGGAGACGGAGGAGGCGGTCCAGCATCCAGACGAGACGGTGGAGGAACGCGGCGAGTCCCGACCAGAGCCCAAGCCGAGAGTCCAAGGTCCGAGGTATCCGGAGGTCCACCCGTAACAGAAGTCCGAAGTTCGTCCGTCCGGCGTCCAAGCAGTCCCGTCCAGTCTGAGGCCTTCCGTTCTTACTGCCCGGTGAGTACCATTACTGGGGTAGTATCTAGACAGGGTCAATTTAATTGACTCTGGTCCGTGGGTTGGTGGTACACAGACCCACAAACGAAGTGTCCACTTTGGTGGATGCGGGTCCTGACGTGTCTCTTTATGAGACCGGTAAGTTTCGTACTGTTCCAGCAGTGCATCTAGTTTCGGTTCCAGTCAGTTCTGTTCTCGAGAATCTTCATGTATTCTGTGTTCCGTATTCCAGGTAGTATTCTGTTCGAACTGTTATTTTAAATGTTCTTCATGTATTTTAATGTCGTGGTATGAATGGGGAATAAGTATCGTGTTCATTGTGTATTGTATTGTGTCTAGATTACAGTCCAGTCATGCCCTTGTTTTCTAAGTTACGTCAGTTAAAAACTAGAAAGGGTCTGCTGGAAGCAGCAGTTCCAGTTCCGCCTAGGGACAGTCCAGGTCATTTTATGTATCAGAAGCATGGCATAAGCGCCATATTATATCTAGATTTATGGGTAGAGTATACCAAACAGTTAGAAGAAAAGTATAGATGGCCCGTATCGGGTACATGGGATGCCGAGTGCATCATGAGAGTAGAAGAAGCATTATGGAAAAAGAAAGCCAGACAGTCACAGAAAGATGCCATCGAGTTATGGCGCAAAGAATCTCATAAAAGAACCGAAAAAGAAATCAGAAAGTCAGAATTAAGTAGAGAATCCTTAGAACGAGCACAAGAAAAAGAACTAATCGAGATAGGTGAACAAGTTAAAGCCGAACAGTCAGACAGACAGAGGCATGCTCTTATTAGGGGTATGTATCCTCTTCTTGCCGAGGGCTTGCCAAAAGCGACCCCAGAGGCATCCAGTAATTTCCCGCCACCATTAGTTCCGACCAAGCTACGTCACAAACCGACCGCAGCTGATATTTTTATTTCGTCCTATTTGGACGACACGGTCCCAGAATATGCAAATCCTGTTCGCGCTCCGCCAGTCCCTGTAAATCAGGCACTTCCCGCTCCTCCAGACACCGGAGTACCTGTTACGGTACCCCCGGTCCAGCCCGCCATACAAGTCCAGCCTACATTTCCATTTCCCACTCTGCCAGGACGAAGAGCATCAGTAGACGACTCTAGTTTAGGGGCCGCAGGGGGAGGTCCTCCTCAGACCCCGCCGCCACATAAGCGTTTAACGTCAGCCGAATTACATGCACAAGCGTCACAGCGTACGCCCAGACATCAGTCTGTAGCAGAAATAAGAAAAGCCCTTAATGAATGCGGCTATGATCCAGTCCCAGGCGAGGATAATATGGTTTTATATTCATTCCGCGTAAGAAAGGTGGCCGAGTATCTAGTCACCCTACCGAATATGAAAGAAGATCTAGACAGAATATATCGTTTCATCCGTACAGGGGATGATCCAGAAAGCATTGGCGAAGTCATGTCTCAAAGGAAAGCCGAGATCCAGCTCATGATACTAAAGTTTTTGATTAATTGTTTAATAAGAGAACAAGATTACCCGTCCAAAGATCAAGCCGAAATGAGAACCCTGACAAGGTGGAGTGATAATATAGCCGAGGGTAAGCACAAGACCGTCGGTGCTATGGAGAGTATGTACAAGAAAATCCGTAAAGAAATAATAAAGTTACATGAGCAGCGTAAAGCAGCACAAGTAAGCGAGAAAGAAAGTAACTCTGATACTGAAGAGGTAGACGACGAGAATTCCGCCAGAATAGCGTATGTAGGAAAATCTAGATTCCCAGATCACCATTTACGCCTAGAACACAAGTCAACTTTCCATCATCCAGCACCAGAACAAGGTTCTCTAGAACAAGTGTTTCAAGCTACCGATCACATTCTGAAATCACGAATCGGTTACAGTGAGTTAAGTACTATGCATGAACAAGGACTAGCCCGATCAGCAGTCCGATGGACTACTGATTCTACCACTTTTCCAGACGAAATAGTGGCACAAATGTTTCTGAAAATGCCCCCAGCCGAGCAACGACTGGCGGGTATGTATATGATTCAGCACCTCATTACATTGTATGAGGGTCAGCACTCTGATCCAGGCCCGTTACATGATATCCTGAACGAGTTACTCCAGTATAGATGGAAAGGTCTAGGTACCGATTTAATTAGTGTCATTCTAGAACAGCGTCACAAATATAGAACGTTTCTGAACCCGCATTTTGTTCATGTCTCACCCCCAGAAAGTAAACCATTTTACATGGAGAGACAGAATCCGTTACGAGAAGTCCACCCAGTTAGAGGAACGGGTGGCGAACTAGAACGAGTGTTTGTTTACACTCCGATTACAAAGATGGAACTCTTAGAGATGAAAAAATTAATCCCCTGTCATGATAAAGATCCAGCAGGGTTCCATCGAGAATTAAAAGACATGCTCCGTATGGGAGAATACACGTATCCAGATATAATTAAAATGTTAAAGGTTCTGCTGCCCGCAGGGGTGTATGAAAAGCTCAAGGAAAAAGAATGGGAGGTGGGAGAGAAAAAGATCGATTGGGCAGTTCTAGAAGCTGAAGATAGGGCACGAGTACCAGGTACCGGTCTTGGAGCGAAATGTAAAGAATTACCTGAATTATTGATTCAAGTTTTACCCAGATTGTTAACAACGAAAAAGGAAGACTGGGATGCAATCTCAGCCTGTAAACAGAAACAAGACGAAGACATTAGTGATTTTTACTCTAGATTTGAGAAATGTTTTAGCATCAACAGTGGCCTCAAGACAAGTAGTGAGTCATACCCTCATCTTTTTGTTACTAAATTAGTCGAGAATTCAAGTCCACCAATTAAAAATCGAGTTTTGAAAGTCGAAAGTACCTGGCAAGCTAATACCCCGTCCCAGATGTTACAGATGCTCCAATACCACCAGAATAGAATCAGGGAAGAGCAAGAACACGAGAGAAAACGTATGAAAGACACGAAAATGAAAGTACTAGTTGCACAATCTGTTCCTCAAGACAGTCAGAAGAGGGGTCCGAATCAAGCCAGTCATCCTGCAGCTCCCGTTAAAGGGAACTGCAATTATTGTAAACAGCCAGGTCATTTTATAAACGAGTGTGCAGTTCTGAAACACAACATAGCTACTGGTAAGACTAAAGAAAGACCACGTCCGCCTAGACAAGAACAAGTTTCACAGATTCCTCAGCTACAGAATGTACCACAGACAGTTACAGCACCGCAGCCCATCGCTGCAACACAGCATGTTACACAGCAGATGTACCAGTATGCACAGTCTGAGTATCCGGAGTATCAACCGTATTCATGAAACAGCCTATAGAGGGAGGTAGGCTTGCCTCTCATCGAGATACCTGTAGATCAAGAAGGTCCCTATGTTCACAGTCAAGTATTAGGGAAAGACAGAAAGTTTCTGATTGATACAGGGGCAAGTAGGACCACAATTAGCCATGCCGAAGTTCCAGGGGCTCCGCTCTCAGGCTCAAGAAATGTTTCCCTTGGATTTTCAGGAAAACCTATCGTAAATGAAATATCAAAGCCAGTTACTCTAGAAGTAGGTCCATTGTCCCGTACTACTGATCTGTTACTTACTAAGTCATGTCCAGAAAACCTATTAGGCATTAAAACACTGAAAGAATTAGGTGCAGTTATATGCTGTTCCCCAGAGGGAATACGTCTGTTCCTGCGTGACTTTAAGGGTCACTATGTATTACGAGATTTTGATCCCAGATTGTCTAATGTTCCGCAGCATTTATGGGCGCAAGGTCCAACTGATGTTGGTTATATGCAAATCACACCCCATCGTGTGACCCTCAAGCCAGGTGTAGTGTTACCACGAATCAGACAGTACAGATTGCCACCTGAGGCTGTAGCAGCCTTATCCAAAATTATTGACGAGCTCATCGCTCAAGGAGTAGTTGTAGAAACTGACTCCAATGTATGCAATTCTCCGATCATTCCAGTCATGAAACGTACTGATCCAAATGCACCCCCAGTATATCGATTAGTGATTGACCTACGAGAACTTAATAAATGTATTATTCCCCAGTACCCAGTTGTCCCAGATATCTCTTCCCTACTGACAGCCATTGATTCCGAAGCCACGTTCTTTACTGTAATCGACCTCAAGAACGCGTTTTTCAGTGTTCCCATTCATCCAGACAGCCAGTTTCTTTTCGGATTCTGTTTAAACGGAAGAAGCTATATGTTCACACGAGCTCCTCAAGGTTTCACAGAAAGTCCTAGTATTTACAGTCAAGCACTCAAGAGACAACTAGACAACATTCACATGCCAACTGACACTGCCCTGCTCCAGTATGTCGATGATCTACTGATCACAGCCCGTTCTGAACGTGACTGCGAGCGAGCGTCACTGACGGTTCTGTATTTCCTAGCCGAGATGGGGCACAAGGTGTCCCCTTCGAAGCTTCAATTCTGTGTCCAGCAAGTGGTATACTTAGGACACTTGCTGTCCAAGAGGGGTAGGCAGTTGACACCAGACCGTATCCAGTTAATAGCGAGTCTTCCTCAGCCCAAGACCCAGAAGGAGGTACGTGCTTTTATCGGCCTTACTTCTTATTGCCGACAATGGATTCCTCAGTATGCATTTCTAGCCAAGCCACTGATACAGTTAACGACACAGGAGGCAGCCGTACCGACTGTCCTCCCTTGGACATCTGAACATACACTCAGTTTCAATGAGTTAAAGAAAGTTTTATGCCAAGCTCCAGTTCTAGCTACACCAAACTACAGTAAGCCTTTTACACTTTTCGTCACAGAACGCGAAGGTACAGCATTATCTGTTCTCACACAAGATCAAGCAGGACAATACAAGCCATGTGCTTATTTTTCGAGCACATTAGATCCTGTAGCCCAGGCTCTGCCTGCGTGCCTCAAGTCAGTTGCAGCCACAGCACTAGCTATCAGACAAAGTGATTCCATAGTATTAGGACACTCCCTGACAGTACAAGTTCCACACTCCGTGGAAGTTCTTTTAAACCGAACACAAACTCAGCACTTGACAATTGCACGTTTAACAGGTTATGAATTGACCCTGTTCCAGCCACACATAGAAATCAGACGCTGCAACGTTCTCAATCCTGCTACACTGTTACCATCAGCTAATCCAAATCCTGCCACACATGACTGTGTGGAAGTAATTAATATTACGACAAAGCCAAGACAAGATCTGACAGATATTCCGTTACCAGATCCCGACCTGACACTTTATGTGGATGGTTCATGTATGAGAACAAGTACAGGAGAACTAGTCGCCGCGTATGCAGTGACTACCGACACCGAAGTTATTGAGACACACCGTATTGACACCCTGTCCGCTCAAGCAGCAGAGCTAGTTGCTCTGACACAAGCCTGCATACACGCTAAGAACCGGAAAGTTAATGTTTACACAGATTCACGCTACGCATTTGGAGTCGTACACGACTTTGGAGTGCTCTGGCAGGAGAGAGGTTTCATGACTTCTCATGGAACCAAGATTCAGCATGGTCTCCTTATTCAAGCTCTGTTAGATGCAATACATTTACCGACATCCATTGCTATCATGAAGTGCAAAGCACATACGAAAGTTACTGACATTATTTCCCAGGGTAACGATCTAGCAGATCGCACAGCCAAGCTTACAGCACAGACTCCAGACATTCCAGTTAACATGACACACACTCCAGATCCGACTACATGTATGACAGTTAAGGACCCTACTCAAGATGTCATAGATATCCAGTTACATGCTACTCCCGAAGAAATCAAGAAATGGTCCGAACAAGGAGGGGTCCAGACAGATCAGGGATGGGTAACGAAGGGTAAAGCCACTTGGTTTCTCCCCGACTCTATGGTTCAAGTCATTATCAATACTGCACATAGTCCAGCACATTTAGGAGAAAAAGCTATGTTAGACAGTATCCAGAACATTTGGTTCAACAAGCATTTACGAGCTGCAGCCAAGCAGAAAGTCCGTACCTGTATGATATGTTGTCAGTTTAATCCAGGTAAAAGTGTCCCGGTGGAACAAGGTGGATTCCAACCTCCTGACCACCCTTTTGAAGTCCTCCAGATGGATTATATTCAGATGGAGCGATGTCGAGGTTTCAAGTATGTCCTTGTAGTTGTATGCGCTTTGTCCAGGTGGACAGAAGCATATCCAGTCCCAGATTACACAGCCGCGACCACTGCCAAGCAGTTGGTTCGTGAGTTCTTCCCCCGTTATGGACTCCCTAGGGTCGTATATTCTGATAACGGCCAGCCATTCTCCTCAGAGTTAATGAAGCACGTTTCCCTTTTGTTAGGATACCAGTGGAAGTTCCATTGTGTACGCCATCCTGAAGCAGCCGGTCTCGTAGAGAGACATAACCAGACCCTGAAAATCCGCATCGCCAAAGTATGTAAAGAGAAAGGTGTGGACTGGCTAGTAGCTCTGCCAGTCGCTTTGTTCTATATGCGCATGGTCTCACATTCCAGATCAGGTCTGTCCCCGTATGAGGTCGTTTTCGGCCGCCCCCCTAACATGTGGGGTACTCCTAGACCCCGAAGTATTACCGATGTTTCAAGTAATATGCTGACAGATTACCTAGCTTCCTTGATGTCTGCCCTCAACTCTTGTCGTTCACAGGTTGCCGCCGCATTTCCAGACAATACCGAGGTGGCACCGCATGAAATCGTTCCAGGATCCATGGTCTTGGTTCGCAATTTTGACCGCTCAAGTCCGCTGGAGCCACGCTGGAAGGAGCCCCGACAGGTCCTCCTCGCCACCCGTACAGCCGTGAAGTTGGAGGGTCGCAAAGGCTGGGTGCACCTTTCGCACGTAAAGAAATTTTATGGACTGAAACCCGTCTCAAAGAACATTTTCCAGGATTCGAAGGATTGCCAAAGTACTATTCTTAAGGACTGTCCCGCAAAAGACATTGCTACAAACCCTCCCCTGTTAGAGAAAACTCCGCAACAGGAGTATAAGTTGAAACTCCGGTCTAGCAAAATAAGTCAGCCAGTTTGATTGTCTAAGTCCTCCCCTAGGTGAAACGGTTAGACTGTTTCTGACATGTATAAAATAGACCCCCATAGTGAGAGAGTTAGTCAAAACTCAATCCGATGTATCGTTTTTCTATGTTTCATATTATTTCTCAGTATTATGATTTCCTGCACCAGTTATGCATTCTACTTGTATTTTCTAGTTTCTCATGTAAATAAGTCTACCAATGCTACAGTAGAGCATACGTTTAGTGATCTGCCTCCTCATGAACTCTCTTACCGCCTCGCTATGCGAAATAATTCTTTCATCCGCATGTTACATTATTCACACCAGACCAGCAATGCCACTAATTGTTGGGTGTGTGGTCGACTCCCCCCTTTTCAGACACCGAAGGGAGTTCTGCCACTCTTTCCTTATCCATTTTCACATAATGGTTCGTGTGGAGCATGGTCCACGTTAACGTCATCCTCAACAGATATGTCTTTTCTTAACAGTACATGTTTTCCAGACAAGCAAGGTCTCCCCCACAGAACCGGGTTAGATCTAGAAAATGAAGTGTATAATTTAGGTAATTATTCTTCGAATTTCATGGTCCTGAATGTTCAGTCTGATACTACTCCAGACTTACCTGCAATTTCAGTACTACCAGTCAAAGGCGAATTATGTGTCCGAAATAATGGTTCCGTACATGTAGGACATAGTGATTGTACTACTATTGTCAAGTATAGTGACAGTAGGAAATCTATTTTCAAAGCTTCACGTCATTCTTATTTTATTTGTGGTCAGACCGCATATGTTCGTCTGCCCCTCGATTGGGAGGGAACCTGTTACATTGCCTTCCTACTGCCACCTGTTTTTCTAGCCCCACCCGACTACCATAGGAATTCCCACCTAGTACATACTAGACACAAGAGAAACCTCCCGATTGTCGATTATACTGAAACTGTTCTAGAACAATATATAGATATCAATAAAGGTGTCTTCCCTTATTTAGGTACAGTCGTGAATAGTAAACTGATACGTAGATTAACCAGAACACTCGAAGCAGTAGTAATTGAGACTACTTCTGCTCTAAGTAATTTAACCGAAGAACAATCCTTTATGAGAATTGTCGTGCTCCAGAATCGTCTCGTCCTTGACGTCATATTGGCCGATAGGGGCGGGGCCTGTAGAGTCATCGGATCTAGTTGCTGCATTTTCATTCCAAATAACGCGCCGTCTGTTTATTCAGCTATAACCAGACTCCATAAAATTGCCCATCTGTTACACCAAAATCCAGGCACCTGGACATGGTCCGGTTGGTTCTGGAATATAATTTCCGCTTGGGGATGGAAAGTCTTGTCCTTTCTAGGTATTGCAGTAGCGATCATATTTAGCTGCTGCCTCTGTATACAATGTGGCCCTGCGATTTGCGGCATTTGTGCTACATCATGTATTCCTAGTCCCAAGCCCCGTTCTAAAACCCGTTCCAAGAAAATTCGAGACGAACAAATGATACTGTATGAAATGATAGATGGTATCATGAATATTGATGTTTCCTGAAGGAAACGTAGTGACAAGGAGGGAATGTGGAAAAGTAAATTTTGCCATGTTCTGTGTCCCTACGCGTCCTCCATCATATGTTATATGTGCATGATTAATATGCATATGTTATTCCCCATGTTTGATTAAAGACGCAATTACAGTTGTGTCCATCTCTAGTATGCCAGTTTCCAGTTCTCGTGAATACTACGAATATCAGGCCTATGTAAAGCTACGTTGCCACGTTTCTCAGTGTGCACGTTATTCCATTGTAAAGTCCCCGTTTCTAGGCCTCAAAAGGGCCTGGACACCAGATTCAGCTCCTGTCTCCTGAAGCCTCGCTGAGGAGCGATACAGCCCCCACCTGTATCCTCGACCCTTCACTTACTTCCTGCCTCACAGTGCCCGGTTCAGCCTGGCTCTGCCTCTGAGTCTGCCAAGAGTATGTTATGATTCGAGTTATCAGTACAGTCCTCCTTCTCTGCATTCCTAAAGCTACTGAATCGCATCAATAGTTACCGTCATAGTCTAGCCTTTTACGTCTCCATGTAAGAGAAATACTGCATTTAATGGTCATTTAATATTCTTCATCACGCACTACATGTAGAATAATGCATGCTCCAGTCTTAGAGTCTGTTAGCTTTTCCCCTCCTGACTTCTAGTTTATATCAACATGTTCCCTAAACATCAGATACTAGATAGGGTTTAGGTACATGTCGCCCTGACTCTCCAGACTTCAGTCTCTGCTCCTAGCACAGAGTTCATAGCCCCCAGCTTCTCCTAGTAACACGTCGTCGCCAGTTTGCGCGCACCATCAGGTTAGAGGTCCCGGCTCCTCAGGTAGCCCCCTCCACGGTTTCCGCCCCATTCATGACATATTCTGTTACGTTTGCATCACATGTCTGTGTATACGCCCTGTTACACCTCTTTTCACCCTTATCTTTCGCGACTGCTACGCGTCACGCCTATTGCTCCACCCACTGCTACGCCCATTGCAATGTAATGCTATGTGCTTGCGATATGTATATATGCCCATGTACTGTTATTAAAAAGTTATCCCTTGTCCCGATCCTGACCCCGGCAGCGCTGTCGGGCCCTGCCATCCTATTTCTGTGCAGGTTGTCCTGTTCCTGTCCTTATGCTGTATTAAACCTGCAAAACTCCTACTACCTCGAATCTTGACTCTTATTTATTGAGCTATCTGTTACTCATTTATACATTCAAAAAGAGAGGTATTATTTATTTATTTACCACACTATAGTAAACATTACAGGGCAGTGGTTGACGAATTTATAGTATCAAGTCCTGAACTAAAGGAAGCTGGGGAGGGTGAACCCGTAGGCAGTGCAGGGGACTATCTATAGGTATTGATATTGTATTATGAGCTGTCCTGAACACAACAGGGGGGTGCCGCATTTGGAACAGAAAGCAACTAAACCAGATAATAAATCTATTTATGGCTTTTAGCCAGCACCCCAAGAAGGTGGGAGCGTTAGATGAGTCGAACACATGATCCACCTTCCTATGTCGTACCATCTCTATCATTAAATATATTGAGACACACAGCTTCCTTTGCCTAGAGGTGCTGCCCAGGTGCACTACCACCTTCTCGGTCAACAGCCTTGGCCAGCTCTGCCTACCCTCTGAACTCACAGAGGAGGAAGCCAGACAGCGGTCCCAAATGAAGACAAATATATTTCCTTCCTAAGAGGTCCGTAGACAATCTAAAATCACAGGACCTGTCACACAGGATGTGATATACCTGATCTCAACCGGACATGACTGCCTGCCGGAACACAGGCAGGAAAGCAGACTTCCTTCAGAGTCCCACTTTGCTGTGGTGGAAATTCAGGGCTGAACTTGACTAGTGCCATATTGTCTGTAGAAGGGATGTATAGAAGCGCGTGTTATCTGCTGGAGGATTCGCAAACAACCCCCCAGCAACCCATTGCGAAATTGTTCTTTCAGTGGCTGTGCCTGCAAGCCAATCCTGCTTAGATTTTAGGGTTGTGCCTAATAACTTCTGGGCTTCAAAGTTAAAATATGCAGCTTCTTGTTGTCATCTGCTATTTACACACATTATTGCGTCTGTTGTCTCAGCGGAATCAGTCCATCAAATTAACCTCGCCTTTGACTGTAGGCCATAAGTCATTCATGGCAGCACACCGGTGCGACCAAAAAGAAAACAGAAGAGTAAGTGATTCTGGTAATGTGTGGTTAAAAACAGTTTAAATCGATTATGGTATATTTCAATCTGTGCTAGGGAGCGTTGTTTCTTACCATTTCCTATACAGAGTGTAGTGAAACTCTTCACACGAAGAGGTAGAAACTACTTTATTCTCGATCAGACTAGCAGCAGGACTGTCAGCTCCAGCAACAACTGTCAACTGTTGGTCCTGTCAAATCACGATCTCAGAACAGTATTATTACATAGGTAGGATTCCAAACTCCTCTCGTGGAAGCCTCCACGAGAGGAGAAAGAATAGAAGTAACACTCCACATCTCCTCCTTTGCAGACAAAAGAAAACTAAGAGAATTAATAAAAGTAGAAATTCACGCAACACAATATTTAAAACATATGCATGAGTATATACAAAAATGAAAGAATGAATATATACACAACTATGAATAAATAACCACAGATATAATCCTGTAAAGCGACCGGAATCTGATGTTTCTTTTTCCTCGGGTGCTGACGTCCTCCTTCAGAAAAACATCTTGCGCACTGCCAACTTTGTCGAGCTTGACACCAGAATCTTTCCAGAGAACCGAAGTCACATCACTGGTGAGTAAATCTGGATTATCAATTTTGCACCCCTCTGCTTCAGATTCAGAAGGACAGTCATTGTATAATCTGAGCTTGGTTGCTCTATAGATGTTTTCCATGTTTACCTGCTCACATAAAGCAACTCTTTTGAGAGTCTAACACTTACCATTATCTAAGATTGCAGAGTTTTTTCTCAATTCAGCAACACATTGTGGTTCATAAAATTTGCTTTCTTGGGTACAAAACCAGGGGCCTCATTTATGAGGCCTTGCGTCAGTTTTGCGCTTCTGATGCGTCACTTTTTGTGACGCATCGACAGCGTAAAACAAGCCTTCTGTTGCGCACTTTTTACAAAGTGACGCATCTAAGCAGATGCGTCACTTTGTAAACCCCTGCGCTACATGATACCTGCGTCAGGTATAATGTATGCAGGGTGGCCGTTCCTCCGCAAAAAGCCTCGTAGAAGTGACGCAGTGAAATTTATGAGATTTCACTGCGTCACTTCTAGGATGCTGTTGCGTCAAAATCTTGCGCCTGCCTCACAGCAGGCGTAAGACTAACGCAGGCCCTTTCACATGGGGCTTGCCCCATGTGAAAGGGCACATTGCTGAAGTTGTGTCACTTTTGTGACACACTCCAGCAATGCGTCACTTTTGCGCCATACAGATACGTCAGAAATACTGACGTATCTGTAACTTCTTGCGCCATGATGCGTCATACTGTAATTATGACGCATCATTGGTCTCGCAAGGAGTGCGCACTGAGAAGTAACGCATCGCTGCTTTCACGCAGCGATGCGTCAATTCTTATAAATGAGGCCCCAGGTTTCTTAATTCTTACTCTCTGACCAACAGAAAACTTTGTTTGTTTGGTATTAAACTTTTTGCTATAAAACTCTTTATATTTGTCATGTTTATAAAACAGAATATGTTCTTTATCTCAGAAGACGACCAACTGACCTCACAAATGCTCTTGATCCAACCAGGGTACTACTTAGCTCTAGGTTTTCTTCCCCTCATGAGTTCAAAAGGAGAACATTTAGTAGCATTGACCTCTGAAACTCTGTAGGACCCGAGTGTTTTAAACACGTGTCTCCCAGGGGATGTTGTTCGTACAAGCCAACTGTTTGGCCCCCTTCAATACTCTATTATACCGTTCCACAAGACCTTTACAACTAGGAGGTCCATTTGTATTTGATACCACATTTCGCTAAAAATACTGAGTAATAACATCCAAAGTAAACGGTACCACGTTATCACTAATGATGACAACTGGGGGGTCTTCACTGAGAAACACCTCATCAAAAAATTTGTTGACAGTGTCAGTGTCCAATTTCTTTATAATCTTCACTACAGGCCACTTAGAAAACACGTCCACACGAGAGATTACATATTTACCAGAATTTCCCACAGGGCCCATGATGTCAACCACTACATGCTCGCAGGGGGACTCTGGACACATAAAATTGCCCGTAGGGGCTCTCAAAGTGTTAAGAGTTTTGTCAGCCGACACACATCAACCACACTCCCTTAAAACTCTCTCCAACTCATTGTCTATGCCTGGCCCCCAGTATCTACTTTTAATAATATATTTAGTTTTCACAATACCCAAATGTCCTTCAAGACATAAGAAGATTATTTTGCTTCTCAAATGTACAGGGGGAACTAATCTGTCACCTCTCACAACATTTCCATCCAGAATGGTTAACTCATCTCTAACCTCCCAGTACGCCTTGAGGTCTTTCTCTTCTATTTTACATGGCCATCCTTTACCCAAAAATTCAATCACTCTAGTCTAAGCAAACACAAATCTTTTGCCAAACCTTCATTCCACTCCTCTTTGGAGAAGGATTCTATACCATGGTCCCACAACCAGGCCACCTGTACACTATCCATGAGGTTGTCTTGGTTTTCAACCATTTGAATAGGCAAATGAGACAGGAAATCCGCAACAGCACTTTTCCTCCCTGGTAAATATTCAACTTTATGAAGAAAGCCTAAAAGCCTAATAACCTAATAACCTCATGGAGAGTCATGCATGACATGGTGCATGCCACACCGGGCAGGAATGTGCTGCATGCACTCTAAAGGTGGCAAAATTCTGTTAAGGCTCTCCTATAAGTCTAACACAACCGCCACCATGAGACTGCCACCGCACCGCCCACCCGCCCTGGATTAAACCTATTATCTGGCTGGTGGGCTCGCCATGGAGGTCTTCCCGAGACTGTTGCTGTGGTGGTCCCATTAGAAGTCCGCCAAAGTTGTCATAAGGCCTTTAATTATTTGGATGCTAGCACTCTGTACCTGTGAAAGATAGGAGTCATAGCAGAAGCCGTCCTCCCTTTGTCTAATATCTTTGAAGGCTGTGAAACAGAAGCTGCTTGTTTCCTGACCCATGAAGCAGGCCGACACTGAACTCAACATGAATGCTTTATTTTATTGATTCTTACTCTGTGAGAACCTATGCAATTGTATCTTTTTGATGTAATTCCATGTTTCAATTGTGTGACTTAGACCGTAGCTAGTTAGACTTGCTTCTGTTCACCTCTAGAGGCGGAAGTCCCTTACCTGCTCCTTTTAATTTTGCTGTTAGAGATAGGTTCTTGTACAAGCACATTTATCTTGCCCTAATCAGCACCTTCACTTGGTTCTATTTGAGATACTATACTTGCTGACATCTGCTGCTTATGCATTCCCCGACTTTGCCCATACCCTTTGCTTAGCATAAGGGAGTTCCCACAACGTACTACCTACCGATCATTTGAAACAAGGCAATTATTAATGGTTCTAGAATGCCCACTACAAGTATCAGATCGGGTACTACTGGAACAATAATTTCAACATAGTGTTTAAACTATAGTCACTTTCCAAAAATACCAGTGGTAGTAGAATGGAAGGATGTGGCCTTACGGCTAGAGCGGTTGACCTCGAAGCAGAGGAACTGGGTTTGAGTCTCGGAAACAACACTCAACATCCTGTGATTCTGGCAAATCACTTATTCTCCCCATGCCTAGCAAAAATGAATGTGTCCGTCTGTAATGAAACTGGCGCTCATGTAAAGCGCTCTGATAAAACCGATTTCTCGGCCTATATAAAACTCCGTAAAAAAATAAATGGAAGTGACAGTATGCCTTTATCCTCCTGGATTTATCCGCTGCATTCGACATAATTTGCACAACATCCGTCTTCATTGACAGAGTGGAAAGAAACAAATGCCACACAACGTGCTTAATTGTGTGGTTATCACTGCCATGTACTGCCAGTAGTTGGTTTAGGATTTTGCATCCATGCATTTTGTTGTCTTCTCCCCTTCCCCTTCCCAAGTTCCCATTTCCTTTCAGTTTTTCAAGAAGTTTCCTAGCCTGGTTCCTTAGTTACCTGGCCTGTTCCTATCTGTTCATGGTAGTGAGATGTGCTGTGTTACCTCAAGGATCCCTGGAGGGACTGCTGGTATATACTTAGACTTGGCAGTCGCTGCAACTATAGAATATCAGGTGACAATGATAAGTGGAGAAACTCAACTAAATACAAAATTATTACATACACCTATGTCATTATATACACTCACTTCCCATTTAATCACTAGTACTCTCTCTAGGCATGGAATAGGGTACAGTAATTGGACTGAGTAGACCTCCTTGCTAATAAATGCCCACATTTGACTTATGATGTCAGTCTTGATGAAGGGGCCATCAACGTCTGGCTTCTTGGGGCAACAGATGCATTAGCCCCATACAGGAGCAGAAGATAGGCAAGTGCAGACCCTTGGTTTTCCTCACACCTGGCCAAGGAGCACAAAGCTTGTAAAAAGCTTGAGGGCATTTGGCACAAGGAGTACCCTGCTCACAGCAAAAAAAAAAAAAAAAAAAAAAAAAAAAAAAGAAAAAAAATAAATATATATATATATATATATAGAGAGAGAGAGAGAGAGAGAGAGAAAGAGATATATATATATAGATATAGATATATATAGATATATAGATATATATATATGTATATATATATATATATATATATATATATATGTATATATATATATATATATATATATATATATATATATATATATATATATATATATATATTCACTGAAAAAAACATATGTTTCATGAGTGTTATAGTTAGCTGGACATTTCACTCGTACAAAACCATAGAAATTCCTCCATTATAGTTAGTTGTGCTAACTATAACTTGCGCGCCCGCAATGCACTGCTGATGATGTCACATATTACATCATTCATGACATGGTGAAAAGAGTGAAATGTCCAGCTAACTATAACACTCATGAAACCTATGTTTTTGTCAGTGAATTTCAAAGGTTTTTTAAATGCTAATTCCCAACTATAACGTTTCTGAAACGTATGTTTTTTTCAGTGAATTTCAAAGGTTTTTTAAATGCTAATTTCTAACTATAAAGTCTCTGAAACCCTTGGGTTTTTTCAGTGAATTTCAAAGGTTTTTTAAATGCTAATTTGTAAGTGCCTGTTTTTTTGTCCTGAGATTCTACAGTTTTTTTTTAACATTAATATACATTTTTCTGAAAAGTGCAACAAAAAAATTAAAAATAAATTTAAAACTGAAATATTTACATTTTTTTTATTTTTTTTTATTTTAATATATTTATAATATTTTCTTTATTATTTTTGTCAACATTTTTTGGGGAGTCGTGCACCCAAAGTGTACCTACCGCAGCGGGTCTGCGTATTCTAGCTGCCATTTTGGAAAAGTCGTGAAGGATCCGCGTATGGTGAGTGACGAGTGTGTGTCTTTTTTCAGTTACGTCATATACGTACAATGTTACATGTGTGCGCGACCGGTATGCGACCGGTCCACGACTCCTGCTCCTGCGCATTCACGACAAATGCGTATTCCGGTACGCGATGCTTGCGCGGTGGCGGGCCCCACATGATGTCATATACGTGCTGGGGCGCATGGGTGCGCGACTCCGGCAACATTTTTAATGTTCTAAAATGATATGTACGTGTCTTTAATGTACATATTAGGGCAAAAGATTATCTAAGGTATTCATAAAAATGATATATTTCTACTTGTAATAAACGTATATTATTTTTAAATATATTTTCGCGAAGTCGCATCGGGTGCGCGCTTTGTGAGCGCATGATGCACGGATCCCATGTGACCTAAAAGATTTGATAGGTTCATAACATTTCCACTGTAACTATTGAAGGACCCCACCCATTTTAATTATTCTGTTTGGAGCAGTTGATGAGAGACATCTCTTCTTCTTCCAGAGCTGTTTTTGGAATTTTTTTTGGTGCTTTTAAAAAATTGCATTGGGGAAATGCCATCTGGTTTGTAAGCTCCTCATCATTCTTCAGATGAAGCTATCTTGGAGGAAGATCCACCAAAATAGAGGCCTGAATCAGTAGTATGGACATTTTTCACCTTTCCTGCCGGAGAAAAAAAGGTCAATGCAACAAAAGTCACATGCTTGCTGTGTGACAGGGTCCTGTCACGAGGCAGTGACAAGAAATACTCCTGTGGAACAGCGAGTATGTATAAACATCTGGGGACCATTCACCCGAAGAATCTGGCACGAGAAGAAATGAGGCGTGCAGCAAAAAATCCACCACCAGGCATTGCTAGCACCTCCAGAGCGTCCACTTCAGCACCACCAGTAGACATTCACCCAGGATTTGCTTTTCTGCAGCAGCACTGCACAAAGTGCAAAACCATCATATGTTATGGTGAACAGTCAGTGGACGCTATTTGTGCAGCTCAACGGAACCACAAATCCATTTTTTTATTTTTTTGTTTTTGGAATGATTTTGAATTCCACAAGCTAACTGTTTACTTAGTTCCTTTTTTGTTCAATTTTTAAAAAACACCAAAAAAAAGTAAAAATTGTTAAAAAACTACAAAACAAAATTGAAAACAAAGAACAGAAGAAAAAAAAAGTTCAGAACTACCTTATCTGGTTTAAAAAAAGAACTATAATTGCATGGTAATGTCTGAAAGTTTGGTTGAATGTATGTGTAGAGCATGAAAGAATGCATTAGTACTGTATGGTGAATTTATAGGGGCAGATCTTTGAGGAAGTGCTGCAGCGTGACACTACAAGCCCTTTAGCTGCACCGCGCTGCGGCACTTCTGAAGCACAGGGATGTGACATATTTACATGAATATTTCGCAATTCTGTGCTCCCTCTGCACTAGCACACAGACTGTATCCATGCAGTGACGCAGGCACCCTTGCACCATGGTGCAAGGATATCTGTGTCGTGGGGAGATTGTTTTTGTGCAGGAAGGGACTACTTCCTGCACAAAAACAATCACTAAAGGCATTTTCCTCCTTCAATGTGTGGTGTGGAATGCAGCATGCATTGAAAGAGGAAAAAACTATGAGAAATGAAAAAAAATGTCCTTGTTGTGCCTCGCTACACCAACTCTAGGGTGGCGCACCATTCACACATATCTACAGATTTACACTTTCTCGTAAACCTTGAGATGTGTTATTCCATGGGTGTTGTGTGGGAACAGACACAGCAACACCCATGGAACCCCCCCTCAATGCAAAATGCTGCGTTTGAATGGGTCGTATTTTCAAGGAGAGGAAAAGCCACGCAGGGTGGCTTTTCCTCTCCTTGTAAATATGGAGGAGTCCCCAGCGCCATCACTACGTTACCAAAAGTGACGTACTGGTGGCGCAGGGGGCTTGTAAAGCTGCCCCATAAGTGCTTAGGTAGTGGCAAAGTGATACAACAAAAACATAGTGCTGGATGGGTGATTGACGAACTGCATGAGACTGACATGAGGTATCCTAGGCTGCATGAGTACTACTTCAGTATTTAGTGGAGTGTACCAATAGTATGTATCTGCTTAGAGGTTTGTAGGGATTGTGCACGGAATATTGTAAGTGTACTTGTGTTGGTGCCTAGGTAATTCTATAAGAACATCACTAGTAACTAGATTGATGACAGTGCTGCAAACAGAGTGCTCAGTTAATTTATAAGTGCTGAGGTATTGTCTCAATGCCTGAGTGCATAGACAGTGACTATGTTCCTAGAGTGCTAGTAGTTGACAACAGGATACGTTTATACGCACCTATGTTTCAGAAGAGTGATTAGATAAGGACATGCTTCTATCAGGATGATTGTAGGAGTGGACACAGACTCAGAGTGTGATTCCAGACAAGCATGACTATTACCTGGACTTTTGCAGGACTGACTCAGTAGTCTGCAAGGGACCGCATGTATTGTGCACATTTGACTGTGCCACTGCTTGTCTCAATGCCTGAGTCATTCTGCAAGTGCATAGACAGTGACTGGGTTCCTAGAGTGCTAGTAGTTGACAGCAGGATACGTTTATAAGCACTTATGTTTCAGCAGAGTTATTAGATAAGGACATGCTTCTGTCAGGATGATTGTAAGAGTGGACAGAGCTGCTTTAGAGCCAGAGAACCAGATCAGCAGAGCCATTGTAGATCCAGAGACCCAGGTCAGCAGAGCTGCTGTAGAGCCAGAGAACCAGATCAGCACAGCTGCTTTAGAGCCATAAACCAGGTCAGCAGAGTTGCTGTAATGCCTGAGAAACCAGGCCAGCAGAGCTGCTTTAGAGCCAGAGAACCAGGTCAGTAGAGCTGCTTTAGAGGGAGAGAACCAGGTCAGCAGAGCTGCCTTAGAGGGAGAGAACCAGGTCAGCAGAGCTGCTCTAGAGGCAGAGAAGGAGGTCAGCAGAGCTGCTTTAGAGGGAGAGAACCAGGTCAGCAGAGCTGCTTTAGAGCCAGAGAACCAGGTCAGCAGAGCTGCTCTAGAGCCAGAGAACCGGGTCAGCAGACCTGCTTCAGAGCCATGGAACCAGGTCAGCAGAGCTGCTTTAGAGGCAGAGAACCAGGTCAGCAGAGCTGTTGTAGAGCCAGAGAACCAGGTCAGCAGAGCTGCTCTAGAGCCAGAGAACCAGGTCAGCAGCGCTGCTTTAGAGGGATAGAACTAGGTCAGCAGAGCTGCTTTAGAGCCAGAGAACCAGGTCAGCAGAGCCGTTGTAGAGCCAGAGAACCAGGCCAGCAGAGCTGCTCTAGAACCAGAGAACCAGGTCAGCAGAGCTGCTGTAGAGGCAGAGAAACCAGGTTAGCAGCGCTGCTTTAGAGGGAGAGACCCAGGTCAGCAGAGCTGCTTTAGAGCCAGAGAACCAGGCCAGCAGAGCTGCTTTTGAGCTAGAGAACCAGGTCAGCAGGGCTGCTATGGAGCCAGAGAACCAGGTCAGCAGAGCTGCTCTAAAGTCAGAGAACCAAGTCAGCAGAGCTGCTTTAGAGCCATAGAACCAGGTCAGCAGAGCTGCTTTAGAGCCAGAGAACCAGGTCAGCAGAGCTGCTCTAGAACCTAAGAACCAGGTCAGCAGAGCTGCTCTAGAGCCAGAGAACCAGGACAACAGAGCTGATGTAGAGCCAGAGAAACCAGGTCAGTAGACTTGCTTTAGAGGGAGAGAACCAGGTCAGCAGAGCTGCTCTAGAGGGAGAGAACCAGGTCAGCAGAGCTGCTCTAGAGCCAGAGAACCATGTCAGCAGAACTGCTTTAGAGCCATAGTACCGGGTCAGCAGAGCTGCTTTAGAGCCAGAGAAACCAGGTCAGCAGAGCTGCTTTAGAGGGAGAGAACCAGGTCAGCAGAGCTGCTTTAGAGCCAGAGAACCAGGTCAGCAGAGCTGCTGTAGAGCCAGAGAAACCAGGGCAGTAGAGCTGCTTTAGAGGGAGAGAACCAGGTCAGCAGAGCTGCTCTAGAGGGAGAGAAGAGAAGCAGGTCAGCAGAGCTGCTCTAGAGCCAGAGAACCATGTCAGCAGAACTGCTTTAGAGCCATAGTACCGGATCAGCAGAGCTGCTTTAGAGCCAGTGAAACCAGGTCAGCAGAGCTGCTTTATGGTTTAAATATTTTTTTATTGTTTTGAACAGAGAAACAAGTCTAGGCACTCAACTCCATAAAGGCGGCACATTACACACCACATGGGCGCAATATATAGTGTTACAAAAGGTAATAGGCATGGAGCGGGCCCTCAGAACTTGAAAGAAACAAAACAGAACATTCAGAAAAAAACTCAACCCTCCCCGTCCACCCCCCTCCCTCATTCTCGTCCACCTTTAACAAAAAAATAGAAAGGCATAAGGGAAAAGGCAGGCTAACGATCAGCGCCTTGGTTTGCGGGTTTTCTTGGGAACGGCACTTGGGATTGGTGTGTCTGAGAGGCGTAGGAGCCAGAGAAACCAAGGGCATGTAAGTTCCCTGAATTCCAAGACTAGCAAGGTGAGGAAAGGTTGCCAAAGTTCAGGGAACTCAGACCCTCTGCCCGCCAAGGTAAGAGTGAGTTTCTTCATGCCCAACACCGACCACAAGCGTTGGAGCCAGCCCGTATGCGTCGGGAGTTGGGTAGAGCGCCAGTGGATCAGAATGTTTTGCGCCGCTGCCCCAAGCCCTATAGCAATCAGCCAACCATTCCGTGACTTAAGAGGATATGTCAGCGGGTTAGGTAATCCTAGGAGGATGTAAGCGGGGAAGCGTGGGATCTGCGTTTCGAAATGGAGATCTACCTCATCCAGAACTTGGGACCAGTATGATTGCAGACAAGTGCAGCTCCAGAGGACAGGCTCCAGGGTACCCACCTCCCCGCATCCCCTCCAGCACAGCTCACTCCGGCGCGGGTTGCAGCGATGTATTTGTTCGGGCGTGTAGTACCAGTAAGTGGCAATCTTAGTCAAGGCCTCTGTAAGACCCATATGATATACTGAGTGTCATGCCCTATAATAGATACTTTCCCATTCTTTATGACTCAGTGTTCTCCCCAGGTCTCTTTCCCATCTAGAGCGGCCCGCATTATGTGTATATGTGGTGGTTGCTAGGAGCATTTTATAAAGATCAGATATGATTTTGTTGTCTAACAGTTAGGTTCAATGCAAGGTGTCTAAATTGTAGATATGGCAAGCGCTCTTGTTCCATGAGGCCATAATGGAAATGGAACTATGCCATCTAAGTCAAAGAGCTGGCCCAGAGCGCTATATGGAGAAGCGCGCCACGTCCCAAACGGAGAGGCAAGGGTTCCAGGCTGAAATTCGGGATGATCAAATATCAGCGTGAGGGGCGAAGGGAAGGTGGTCAAATGATTGGAGACATTTGTGCGATCCCAGGAGTCCATTATCGTGCTTGTGACATATGATGCATATAAGTTTGGAGGTCGGTGCTGTTTAACGAGAAAGGGCACCCCCTGTAGTGGCATGTCTGCCACCGCCTGGTCCTGGAACAGCCAGTGGTTTTCAGATTCCAAGCGGTGTCACTCCACCAAGTATCGGAGTTGGGCAGCGTGGAAATATAACTGAAGGTCAGGTACCCCCACTCCCACCCTTTTCCAGAGAGAGAACCGCAATCTGGTGTTGGAATCTTGGTTTGCATCCGTGCCAGATAAATCGTGACAAGTCTGCCTGAGTCTACTGGATCCAGCCCCGCGGGGCGGAGGGGAAGCGTCTGGAAGAGGTACAGGATTTGGGGGAGGATAGTCATTTTGGTGGCTGCAATCCGTCCTAGCCATGAGATCTTGCATCGCTTCCACCTGTTCAATGCTCCACGTATACGAGTGCGGAGGTTGGAGTAGTTCATCTCAGCGGTAGCCTGTATAGTAGGAGCTAAGTGTATCCCCAAGTAGGGAATCGCTTCCGAAGCCCATACCACCGGGTGCTCCTCCTGCAGGTGGGCAAGAGTGTGCGGTGAAAGGGAGACATCAAGGGCTAGAGATTTGTCCATATTTATCTTAAATCCCGATCCTAGTGCAAAGCTGTGTAGTTCAATAAAGAGGGCACGTAGGGCTGGAGAGAGACAGTAGGATAAAGGCTTATTGTATGGACATCCCCCCCAAATTTAATCCCAGATATTAAGGGATGCTGTCAAATTCTATGCGCCAAGGGCTCCATATAAAGCCCAAAAAGGAGGGGTGATAGAGGACACCCCTGCCTGGTGCTTCTTCCAATAGGGAACAGTGAAGATGTGTGGCCATTAACCTGCACTGTCACCATGGGGAACCGGTAACAGCTTAGAATCCGAGTCCGAAACTGCACACCGAAGCCAGCCGCCATCAAGACCATCTCGAGATAGGGCCAATGCACCCTATCGAATGCTTTCTCAGCATCGATGGTCAGGAGCATGTATGCTCCCTGGGTTCAGGACGCTCGTTCAATAAAGTGTAGGATACGTTTGGTGTTGTTGCTAGTCTGCCTTTGCGGAATAAAACCCGCCTGGTCCGGTTCAATCAGCTGGGCCATGTAGGGGGCTAAGCAAGCCACTATGATTCTAGTGTATTCAAGCAGCCTGTAACCCACAGGGAGACGAGGACAGTGAAGTCTGGCCCATGTGACTACTAGGTCAGAGGATCACCTCCAATGGCAGGGCTTCTGGACATTCAAATGTGCGGGTGGAGTCACACGCAGCCTGATCAGCAGCATCTGAGGAAGGCCGTCAGGCCGAAATGCATTATGCACACGCTGACATTCAGAAAAATAAAGGTGTTCCAAAGGATTCCCCTGAGTGGTCTCTCTCTGTTCCTTTGGAGTGGATTGTTGTGGATACTTTCGCGCTAGTCAGAGGCGCGTGGGAGAACCCGTTACATCAAGAGGTTGGAGGTTTACTGGCAACCCGCTGCTCGCAGCCACAGACTTTTTCAAGGTATTGATTCATCTCCAGCCCACCTCGTGTCATACGCCTGTATCCTGAGCTTTTGCGCCAAGCAGCCTGTAACCCACAGGGAGACGAGGACACTGTGCCACTGTCTCATGGTTCAGCCGGCACACTTGTCACGAGGTTGTAACGTAGATGGGGACCGGAGGAATACCGGCGAGGAATGAGGGCTGCAACTCGCAATTGGACACTGCGCACATTTCCAGTTATCAAATCCACCCATCAAGGGGGCTTGAATCATTCAGCTTCTGCCATTTCGCACTTACCCGGTTTGATGCATTCTGGGCGCTGCAGTTGTGAGAGAGCTGCAGTGAAGTCTGGCCCATGTGACTACTAGGTCAGAGGATCACCTCCAATGGCAGGGCTTCTGGACATTCAAATGTGCGGGTGGAGTCACACGCAGCCTGATCAGCAGCATCTGAGGAAGGCCGTCAGGCCGAAATGCATTATGCACACGCTGACATTCAGAAAAATAAAGGTGTTCCAAAGGATTCCCCTGAGTGGTCTCTCTCTGTTCCTTTGGAGTGGATTGTTGTGGATACTTTCGCGCTAGTCAGAGGCGCGTGGGAGACCCCGTTACATCAAGAGGTTGGAGGTTTACTGGCAACCCGCTGCTCGCAGCCACAGACTTTTTCAAGGTATTGATTCATCTCCAGCCCACCTCGTGTCATACGCCTGTATCCTGAGCTTTTGCGCCAAGCAGCCTGTAACCCACAGGGAGACGAGGACACTGTGCCACTGTCTCATGGTTCAGCCGGCACACTTGTCACGAGGTTGTAACGTAGATGGGGACCGGAGGAATACCGGCGAGGAATGAGGGCTGCAACTCGCAATTGGACACTGCGCACATTTCCAGTTATCAAATCCACCCATCAAGGGGGCTTGAATCATTCAGCTTCTGCCATTTCGCACTTACCCGGTTTGATGCATTCTGGGCGCTGCAGTTGTGAGAGAGCTGCAGTGAAGTCTGGCCCATGTGACTACTAGGTTAGAGGATCACCTCCAATGGCAGGGCTTCTGGACATTCAAATGTGCGGGTGGAGTCACACGCAGCCTGATCAGCAGCATCTGAGGAAGGCCGTCAGGCCGAAATGCATTATGCACACGCTGACATTCAGAAAAATAAAGGTGTTCCAAAGGATTCCCCTGAGTGGTCTCTCTCTGTTCCTTTGGAGTGGATTGTTGTGGATACTTTCGCGCTAGTCAGAGGCGCGTGGGAGACCCCGTTACATCAAGAGGTTGGAGGTTTACTGGCAACCCGCTGCTCGCAGCCACAGACTTTTTCAAGGTATTGATTCATCTCCAGCCCACCTCGTGTCATACGCCTGTATCCTGAGCTTTTGCGCCAAGCAGCCTGTAACCCACAGGGAGACGAGGACACTGTGCCACTGTCTCATGGTTCAGCCGGCACACTTGTCACGAGGTTGTAACGTAGATGGGGACCGGAGGAATACCGGCGAGGAATGAGGGCTGCAACTCGCAATTGGACACTGCGCACATTTCCAGTTATCAAATCCACCCATCAAGGGGGCTTGAATCATTCAGCTTCTGCCATTTCGCACTTACCCGGTTTGATGCATTCTGGGCGCTGCAGTTGTGAGAGAGCTGCAGTGAAGTCTGGCCCATGTGACTACTAGGTCAGAGGATCACCTCCAATGGCAGGGCTTCTGGACATTCAAATGTGCGGGTGGAGTCACACGCAGCCTGATCAGCAGCATCTGAGGAAGGCCGTCAGGCCGAAATGCATTATGCACACGCTGACATTCAGAAAAATAAAGGTGTTCCAAAGGATTCCCCTGAGTGGTCTCTCTCTGTTCCTTTGGAGTGGATTGTTGTGGATACTTTCACGCTAGTCAGAGGCGCGTGGGAGACCCCGTTACATCAAGAGGTTGGAGGTTTACTGGCAACCCGCTGCTCGCAGCCACAGACTTTTTCAAGGTATTGATTCATCTCCAGCCCACCTCGTGTCATACGCCTGTATCCTGAGCTTTTGCGCCAAGCAGCCTGTAACCCACAGGGAGACGAGGACACTGTGCCACTGTCTCATGGTTCAGCCGGCACACTTGTCACGAGGTTGTAACGTAGATGGGGACCGGAGGAATACCGGCGAGGAATGAGGGCTGCAACTCGCAATTGGACACTGCGCACATTTCCAGTTATCAAATCCACCCATCAAGGGGGCTTGAATCATTCAGCTTCTGCCATTTCGCACTTACCCGGTTTGATGCATTCTGGGCGCTGCAGTTGTGAGAGAGCTGCAGTGAAGTCTGGCCCATGTGACTACTAGGTCAGAGGATCACCTCCAATGGCAGGGCTTCTGGACAATCAAATGTGCGGGTGGAGTCACATGCAGCCTGATCAGCAGCATCTGAGGAAGGCCGTCAGGCCGAAATGCATTATGCACACGCTGACATTCAGAAAAATAAAGGTGTTCCAAAGGATTCCCCTGAGTGGTCTCTCTCTGTTCCTTTGGAGTGGATTGTTGTGGATACTTTCGCGCTAGTCAGAGGCGCGTGGGAGACCCCGTTACATCAAGAGGTTGGAGGTTTACTGGCAACCCGCTGCTCGCAGCCACAGACTTTTTCAAGGTATTGATTCATCTCCAGCCCACCTCGTGTCATACGCCTGTATCCTGAGCTTTTGCGCCAAGCAGCCTGTAACCCACAGGGAGACGAGGACACTGTGCCACTGTCTCATGGTTCAGCCGGCACACTTGTCACGAGGTTGTAACGTAGATGGGGACCGGAGGAATACCGGCGAGGAATGAGGGCTGCAACTCGCAATTGGACACTGCGCACATTTCCAGTTATCAAATCCACCCATCAAGGGGGCTTGAATCATTCAGCTTCTGCCATTTCGCACTTACCCGGTTTGATGCATTCTGGGCGCTGCAGTTGTGAGAGAGCTGCAGTGAAGTCTGGCCCATGTGACTACTAGGTCAGAGGATCACCTCCAATGGCAGGGCTTCTGGACATTCAAATGTGCGGGTGGAGTCACACGCAGCCTGATCAGCAGCATCTGAGGAAGGCCGTCAGGCCGAAATGCATTATGCACACGCTGACATTCAGAAAAATAAAGGTGTTCCAAAGGATTCCCCTGAGTGGTCTCTCTCTGTTCCTTTGGAGTGGATTGTTGTGGATACTTTCGCGCTAGTCAGAGGCGCGTGGGAGACCCCGTTACATCAAGAGGTTGGAGGTTTACTGGCAACCCGCTGCTCGCAGCCACAGACTTTTTCAAGGTATTGATTCATCTCCAGCCCACCTCGTGTCATACGCCTGTATCCTGAGCTTTTGCGCCAAGCAGCCTGTAACCCACAGGGAGACGAGGACACTGTGCCACTGTCTCATGGTTCAGCCGGCACACTTGTCACGAGGTTGTAACGTAGATGGGGACCGGAGGAATACCGGCGAGGAATGAGGGCTGCAACTCGCAATTGGACACTGCGCACATTTCCAGTTATCAAATCCACCCATCAAGGGGGCTTGAATCATTCAGCTTCTGCCATTTCGCACTTACCCGGTTTGATGCATTCTGGGCGCTGCAGTTGTGAGAGAGCTGCAGTGAAGTCTGGCCCATGTGACTACTAGGTCAGAGGATCACCTCCAATGGCAGGGCTTCTGGACATTCAAATGTGCGGGTGGAGTCACACGCAGCCTGATCAGCAGCATCTGAGGAAGGCCGTCAGGCCGAAATGCATTATGCACACGCTGACATTCAGAAAAATAAAGGTGTTCCAAAGGATTCCCCTGAGTGGTCTCTCTCTGTTCCTTTGGAGTGGATTGTTGTGGATACTTTCGCGCTAGTCAGAGGCGCGTGGGAGACCCCGTTACATCAAGAGGTTGGAGGTTTACTGGCAACCCGCTGCTCGCAGCCACAGACTTTTTCAAGGTATTGATTCATCTCCAGCCCACCTCGTGTCATACGCCTGTATCCTGAGCTTTTGCGCCAAGCAGCCTGTAACCCACAGGGAGACGAGGACACTGTGCCACTGTCTCATGGTTCAGCCGGCACACTTGTCACGAGGTTGTAACGTAGATGGGGACCGGAGGAATACCGGCGAGGAATGAGGGCTGCAACTCGCAATTGGACACTGCGCACATTTCCAGTTATCAAATCCACCCATCAAGGGGGCTTGAATCATTCAGCTTCTGCCATTTCGCACTTACCCGGTTTGATGCATTCTGGGCGCTGCAGTTGTGAGAGAGCTGCAGTGAAGTCTGGCCCATGTGACTACTAGGTCAGAGGATCACCTCCAATGGCAGGGCTTCTGGACATTCAAATGTGCGGGTGGAGTCACACGCAGCCTGATCAGCAGCATCTGAGGAAGGCCGTCAGGCCGAAATGCATTATGCACACGCTGACATTCAGAAAAATAAAGGTGTTCCAAAGGATTCCCCTGAGTGGTCTCTCTCTGTTCCTTTGGAGTGGATTGTTGTGGATACTTTCGCGCTAGTCAGAGGCGCGTGGGAGACCCCGTTACATCAAGAGGTTGGAGGTTTACTGGCAACCCGCTGCTCGCAGCCACAGACTTTTTCAAGGTATTGATTCATCTCCAGCCCACCTCGTGTCATACGCCTGTATCCTGAGCTTTTGCGCCAAGCAGCCTGTAACCCACAGGGAGACGAGGACACTGTGCCACTGTCTCATGGTTCAGCCGGCACACTTGTCACGAGGTTGTAACGTAGATGGGGACCGGAGGAATACCGGCGAGGAATGAGGGCTGCAACTCGCAATTGGACACTGCGCACATTTCCAGTTATCAAATCCACCCATCAAGGGGGCTTGAATCATTCAGCTTCTGCCATTTCGCACTTACCCGGTTTGATGCATTCTGGGCGCTGCAGTTGTGAGAGAGCTGCAGTGAAGTCTGGCCCATGTGACTACTAGGTCAGAGGATCACCTCCAATGGCAGGGCTTCTGGACATTCAAATGTGCGGGTGGAGTCACACGCAGCCTGATCAGCAGCATCTGAGGAAGGCCGTCAGGCCGAAATGCATTATGCACACGCTGACATTCAGAAAAATAAAGGTGTTCCAAAGGATTCCCCTGAGTGGTCTCTCTCTGTTCCTTTGGAGTGGATTGTTGTGGATACTTTCGCGCTAGTCAGAGGCGCGTGGGAGACCCCGTTACATCAAGAGGTTGGAGGTTTACTGGCAACCCGCTGCTCGCAGCCACAGACTTTTTCAAGGTATTGATTCATCTCCAGCCCACCTCGTGTCATACGCCTGTATCCTGAGCTTTTGCGCCAAGCAGCCTGTAACCCACAGGGAGACGAGGACACTGTGCCACTGTCTCATGGTTCAGCCGGCACACTTGTCACGAGGTTGTAACGTAGATGGGGACCGGAGGAATACCGGCGAGGAATGAGGGCTGCAACTCGCAATTGGACACTGCGCACATTTCCAGTTATCAAATCCACCCATCAAGGGGGCTTGAATCATTCAGCTTCTGCCATTTCGCACTTACCCGGTTTGATGCATTCTGGGCGCTGCAGTTGTGAGAGAGCTGCAGTGAAGTCTGGCCCATGTGACGACTAGGTCAGAGGATCACCTCCAATGGCAGGGCTTCTGGACATTCAAATGTGCGGGTGGAGTCACACGCAGCCTGATCAGCAGCATCTGAGGAAGGCCGTCAGGCCGAAATGCATTATGCACACGCTGACATTCAGAAAAATAAAGGTGTTCCAAAGGATTCCCCTGAGTGGTCTCTCTCTGTTCCTTTGGAGTG
This sequence comes from Lissotriton helveticus, assembly GCF_964261635.1. NCBI lineage: Eukaryota > Metazoa > Chordata > Amphibia > Caudata > Salamandridae > Lissotriton > Lissotriton helveticus. Next base: position 1,873,582,525 of record NC_136061.1, on the reverse strand, counting down.
GATTGTTGTGGATACTTTCGCGCTAGTCAGAGGCGCGTGGGAGACCCCGTTACATCAAGAGGTTGGAGGTTTACTGGCAACCCGCTGCTCGCAGCCACAGACTTTTTCAAGGTATTGATTCATCTCCAGCCCACCTCGTGTCATACGCCTGTATCCTGAGCTTTTGCGCCAAGCAGCCTGTAACCCACAGGGAGACGAGGACACTGTGCCACTGTCTCATGGTTCAGCCGGCACACTTGTCACGAGGTTGTAACGTAGATGGGGACCGGAGGAATACCGGCGAGGAATGAGGGCTGCAACTCGCAATTGGACACTGCGCACATTTCCAGTTATCAAATCCACCCATCAAGGGGGCTTGAATCATTCAGCTTCTGCCATTTCGCACTTACCCGGTTTGATGCATTCTGGGCGCTGCAGTTGTGAGAGAGCTGCAGTGAAGTCTGGCCCATGTGACTACTAGGTCAGAGGATCACCTCCAATGGCAGGGCTTCTGGACATTCAAATGTGCGGGTGGAGTCACACGCAGCCTGATCAGCAGCATCTGAGGAAGGCCGTCAGGCCGAAATGCATTATGCACACGCTGACATTCAGAAAAATAAAGGTGTTCCAAAGGATTCCCCTGAGTGGTCTCTCTCTGTTCCTTTGGAGTGGATTGTTGTGGATACTTTCGCGCTAGTCAGAGGCGCGTGGGAGACCCCGTTACATCAAGAGGTTGGAGGTTTACTGGCAACCCGCTGCTCGCAGCCACAGACTTTTTCAAGGTATTGATTCATCTCCAGCCCACCTCGTGTCATACGCCTGTATCCTGAGCTTTTGCGCCAAGCAGCCTGTAACCCACAGGGAGACGAGGACACTGTGCCACTGTCTCATGGTTCAGCCGGCACACTTGTCACGAGGTTGTAACGTAGATGGGGACCGGAGGAATACCGGCGAGGAATGAGGGCTGCAACTCGCAATTGGACACTGCGCACATTTCCAGTTATCAAATCCACCCATCAAGGGGGCTTGAATCATTCAGCTTCTGCCATTTCGCACTTACCCGGTTTGATGCATTCTGGGCGCTGCAGTTGTGAGAGAGCTGCAGTGAAGTCTGGCCCATGTGACTACTAGGTCAGAGGATCACCTCCAATGGCAGGGCTTCTGGACATTCAAATGTGCGGGTGGAGTCACACGCAGCCTGATCAGCAGCATCTGAGGAAGGCCGTCAGGCCGAAATGCATTATGCACACGCTGACATTCAGAAAAATAAAGGTGTTCCAAAGGATTCCCCTGAGTGGTCTCTCTCTGTTCCTTTGGAGTGGATTGTTGTGGATACTTTCGCGCTAGTCAGAGGCGCGTGGGAGACCCCGTTACATCAAGAGGTTGGAGGTTTACTGGCAACCCGCTGCTCGCAGCCACAGACTTTTTCAAGGTATTGATTCATCTCCAGCCCACCTCGTGTCATACGCCTGTATCCTGAGCTTTTGCGCCAAGCAGCCTGTAACCCACAGGGAGACGAGGACACTGTGCCACTGTCTCATGGTTCAGCCGGCACACTTGTCACGAGGTTGTAACGTAGATGGGGACCGGAGGAATACCGGCGAGGAATGAGGGCTGCAACTCGCAATTGGACACTGCGCACATTTCCAGTTATCAAATCCACCCATCAAGGGGGCTTGAATCATTCAGCTTCTGCCATTTCGCACTTACCCGGTTTGATGCATTCTGGGCGCTGCAGTTGTGAGAGAGCTGCAGTGAAGTCTGGCCCATGTGACTACTAGGTCAGAGGATCACCTCCAATGGCAGGGCTTCTGGACATTCAAATGTGCGGGTGGAGTCACACGCAGCCTGATCAGCAGCATCTGAGGAAGGCCGTCAGGCCGAAATGCATTATGCACACGCTGACATTCAGAAAAATAAAGGTGTTCCAAAGGATTCCCCTGAGTGGTCTCTCTCTGTTCCTTTGGAGTGGATTGTTGTGGATACTTTCGCGCTAGTCAGAGGCGCGAGGGAGACCCCGTTACATCAAGAGGTTGGAGGTTTACTGGCAACCCGCTGCTCGCAGCCACAGACTTTTTCAAGGTATTGATTCATCTCCAGCCCACCTCGTGTCATACGCCTGTATCCTGAGCTTTTGCGCCAAGCAGCCTGTAACCCACAGGGAGACGAGGACACTGTGCCACTGTCTCATGGTTCAGCCGGCACACTTGTCACGAGGTTGTAACGTAGATGGGGACCGGAGGAATACCGGCGAGGAATGAGGGCTGCAACTCGCAATTGGACACTGCGCACATTTCCAGTTATCAAATCCACCCATCAAGGGGGCTTGAATCATTCAGCTTCTGCCATTTCGCACTTACCCGGTTTGATGCATTCTGGGCGCTGCAGTTGTGAGAGAGCTGCAGTGAAGTCTGGCCCATGTGACTACTAGGTCAGAGGATCACCTCCAATGGCAGGGCTTCTGGACATTCAAATGTGCGGGTGGAGTCACACGCAGCCTGATCAGCAGCATCTGAGGAAGGCTGTCAGGCCGAAATGCATTATGCACACGCTGACATTCAGAAAAATAAAGGTGTTCCAAAGGATTCCCCTGAGTGGTCTCTCTCTGTTCCTTTGGAGTGGATTGTTGTGGATACTTTCGCGCTAGTCAGAGGCGCGTGGGAGACCCCGTTACATCAAGAGGTTGGAGGTTTACTGGCAACCCGCTGCTCGCAGCCACAGACTTTTTCAAGGTATTGATTCATCTTCAGCCCACCTCGTGTCATACGCCTGTATCCTGAGCTTTTGCGCCAAGCAGCCTGTAACCCACAGGGAGACGAGGACACTGTGCCACTGTCTCATGGTTCAGCCGGCACACTTGTCACGAGGTTGTAATGTAGATGGGGACCGGAGGAATACCGGCGAGGAATGAGGGCTGCAACTCGCAATTGGACACTGCGCACATTTCCAGTTATCAAATCCACCCATCAAGGGGGCTTGAATCATTCAGCTTCTGCCATTTCGCACTTACCCGGTTTGATGCATTCTGGGCGCTGCAGTTGTGAGAGAGCTGCAGTGAAGTCTGGCCCATGTGACTACTAGGTCAGAGGATCACCTCCAATGGCAGGGCTTCTGGACATTCAAATGTGCGGGTGGAGTCACACGCAGCCTGATCAGCAGCATCTGAGGAAGGCCGTCAGGCCGAAATGCATTATGCACACGCTGACATTCAGAAAAATAAAGGTGTTCCAAAGGATTCCCCTGAGTGGTCTCTCTCTGTTCCTTTGGAGTGGATTGTTGTGGATACTTTCGCGCTAGTCAGAGGCGCGTGGGAGACCCCGTTACATCAAGAGGTTGGAGGTTTACTGGCAACCCGCTGCTCGCAGCCACAGACTTTTTCAAGGTATTGATTCATCTCCAGCCCACCTCGTGTCATACGCCTGTATCCTGAGCTTTTGCGCCAAGCAGCCTGTAACCCACAGGGAGACGAGGACACTGTGCCACTGTCTCATGGTTCAGCCGGCACACTTGTCACGAGGTTGTAACGTAGATGGGGACCGGAGGAATACCGGCGAGGAATGAGGGCTGCAACTCGCAATTGGACACTGCGCACATTTCCAGTTATCAAATCCACCCATCAAGGGGGCTTGAATCATTCAGCTTCTGCCATTTCGCACTTACCCGGTTTGATGCATTCTGGGCGCTGCAGTTGTGAGAGAGCTGCAGTGAAGTCTGGCCCATGTGACTACTAGGTCAGAGGATCACCTCCAATGGCAGGGCTTCTGGACATTCAAATGTGCGGGTGGAGTCACACGCAGCCTGATCAGCAGCATCTGAGGAAGGCCGTCAGGCCGAAATGCATTATGCACACGCTGACATTCAGAAAAATAAAGGTGTTCCAAAGGATTCCTCTGAGTGGTCTCTCTCTGTTCCTTTGGAGTGGATTGTTGTGGATCTTTATATCTATGTTTAGATATATTTTTGCCTATATGCACCACAGACAGTCGTATCTTTCCCCGGTTTTGGGATAACAACTATCGCTGCCTCCAGCATGTCCCCCCGGATAGCCCCCAACCGCTCAAAGGAATTAAACTACGCGGTCAGAATTGGGGCCAGCTGACTGCAGAATGCCTTATAAACGGCGGCCGTGTAGCCATCCGGGCCAGGAGATTTGCCCAGTTTGAGGCGTGAGGTTGCAGAGATAACCTCTTCCACCTGTATAGCCCTGTCTAGATGATCAGCTTGGGCTTGCGATAAGGAAGGCATGTTGGCCTTAGCTATGTTTCGGCACTAGCTTGGACATCCAGGGATTCTCCAGCATAGAGGTCAGCGTAAAAGTTCCGGAACGTTTCGGCGATGGTGGCGTCATCGCATATTGACTCACCCCCAGGCGTCTGAATGGTGTGGACACCTTGCCTCTGTCTGGCTTCCCGTAGTTTGTTGACCAGGAGCCGGCTGCATCTATCCCCCCGTATAATAGGAGTGGCGCAGCCTGAGGGCTGCGTACTTGGCTTTATCATGGTCCAGGGCAGCGAAATGCTTGCACTCCACACATAGCTGCCACCAAGCACGGGATGCACCTGTTTGTTGATGCATCTGTTCAAGTTCCGCGACTCTTTGAGTGAGTTTCGCCCGTTTGCAGCATCTCTTCTTATTGTGAGCTGAGGATATGGCTATAAATTCCCCTCGGATTACTGGCTTCAATGCCCCCCATTGTGTACCTAGTGAAGTGTCAGGTGTAGCATTAATGGAAATGAAGTCTGAAATGGCCTTCCGGATCTGATCTGTAACAGACGTGTGATGTAGCAGTGCGCCCCGGAGGCACCAGTGTCTGAGAGGTCGCGCTGTGGGCGGCAATTGAAAGGTGGCCAGGACTAGGGAATGGTCCGAGAGGGAGGCTGTCAGAATCTCAGTGTTTAGTGCGTAAACCTGAAGGGAAGATGAGCTGAGAAAGTAGTCTAACCATGCATACGTTTTGTGTGCCCCAGAGTAAAAGGTGTGGCTATGAGTGCGCGGGTGGAAGTGACGCCAAGATCCTGCAACCCCAGATCTTGGAGATGAGCCCGCCCTGTATGTGTAAGTACCCCAGCTAGGTGTGTTCTCTGGCAGGAGCGATCCAGGTCATTGTCAAAAACCATATTTAGATCTCCACCCAGCAATAGGTGGCGGTCTGCAGTTGCCGCCGCTTCTTGGAGCGCTTGTAGGAGGAACCTGTTTTGTCCATCAATAGGTGCATACATAGAGCCTACAGTGAACGTCACCCCGCCCAGGGAGAACTGATGTGTGAGCAGTCGGCCCTTAATCTCTGCCTCTTTCTGGAGAATCCTGCCGGCAAAGGAGCGGGAGACCAGGATTGCCACCCCGGCTGATTTGGTCGTATTAGAGGAGAACACCTGTGTTGCCTCAGATTGCTCTCAGTAGTTAAGAACCGCCCTACATTTGATCGGGTTGTTCAGACCCCTCACGTTAAGCATGAGGACTTTAAGTGTGTCATGTGACATCAAAGGGCAGTGGACGGAACAGAAAGCTGTGTGGGTTATAAGTCATGGCAATGAGTAGATGGCAATGTGGCCTCCTAAGGAGGCAGGAGCTAAAGAGATGCAAATGCGCAACAAAACGAGGGAACCCATACCCAAAAAACCCCATGCATTTACAGTTCGATGAAATGTCTTAACCAGAACAGGGTGAGAAGGAACAGGGACAAGGGAAAAATACCAGAAGGAATGTCCGCCAACAAGGAGAAGGGAAACAAGGAAAAAGAGTAAGTTCCACAAAGAGTGTCTGCCAACCTGTAGTGTCCAGGAGGTCGTCAAAGCGGGGTTCGTGGTGTGACCAAGGGAAGAGATACGGCTCCCCCCGCCGTCCACCACCAATCAGGGAGCCAGTTCTTGAAGTATGCAGATCCCATCAGTCACTCAGAGGTTTGGCTTGCCCCTGCCAGGGTCTTGGCTGCAGAAGTCAGTGCGTCTTGCTGGCTCTTTGCTATGTCGGTTTTGGTTGGCTTCCGAATCCGTCGGCGTCGACCCTGGCGCTGCCATCCCAAGGGTGTGATCTTGGGCCCTGAACTGATGCTCTGGTGGTCCTCTTCCTCGCTAGGAACTGCTAGACCCAGAAGTTGGCAAGAGTCAGTAAGCGAGCGCGGCGGATGAAGCTTGCCGTTGAAACGGAATATGAGGCAAAATGGGTGACCCCATGAGTACTGGATTCCTTGTTGCCTAAGATGGTCCGTCACCGGACGGAATTGGCGGCGGCGTTGCAAGGTGATCAAAGCTAGATCCTGGTAGAGGACTAGGGATTGACCCTTTTAAGAAATAGGATGGAGAGTTCTCTCTTTGGAGCGCCTGGCTTCTTTAGTCTTAAAGTCTTGCAGACACACCAAAATATCCGCCAGGGGAGCGTTGGTCACGCGTGGAGGCCCACTCGATGTGCTCTGTCAAGGACAATGTCCGTGCTGTCGGGGACCCCCAGAATATGTCGGAACAAGCCCGTTGTGAAAGCGAAAAGGTCTGTAGTGTCGTCCGAAGCTTTCACCCCCCGGATCCTGATGTTATGCCTGCGCGATATAGGTGCTGATCTTGTAGGCAGAGGATTTCCTCTTGGAGCATGGTCATCTCGCCGTGGTATCGCTCTTGTCTTCAAGAGTGTCCACTCGCTCCCCCACGTTGTTGACATCTCTGCGGATCTCCTTTATCCCAGCAGTCAAATCTGCTTTTACCGCCTGTAGGTCAGATCTGAGCGTGCTGAAAAGCGACTCCAAGAAGGCCTTAGTAATGGGCTCATCGCTAGAGCTGGGGGCTTGCTGAGAGGACGCCATCTTGAGTGCCGCAGTCGCTGGACTGGGGAAGGATTAAGCTCTCCTAAAAATGTCTGTCAAGGCCCTCTGTTTCCTCGTCCTGGATGAGGACATACTCGTGCGGGCTCCGATAAGCGGACACCCCCAGGGGATGTTTGGTGTCTCGCAGGGGGGTGGTAAAACACCTCTTCCAGCAGTGCCAGTCCCAACTGCCTCTCCCCGATTGTGCGGAGCTGGAATAGACCCCCCACGCGTGTAGTTGGGGTCCCTCTTGCTTCCACAAGCAGACGTGCAAGGATTCGCCTGATGCGGGGATGTGCGGGGACGGGGTCATTGCACAGTGGCCGCCGCGGATGTCTGCCCAGCATCGCGGGGTCCCGTGTCCGGGAGTGCGGAGAATCAGCGGCGGCCAGGTAAGTCGGTGCGAGCCCCCCGGTGCACCAAAGTGTCACTCAAACCCCATCTCGTCTATTCAGTCTAGAGGTACACTTCTCCACTAGCTGCAGAACCAGTGCTACTTCAGGGGGAAAGGGTGGACTACTGCCACTTCGGGTTAGCAGTGCGTGCTGTCTCTGGAGGGTCCGGGCCGGGGTCCCAAACTTGCACCTTCTCTCACGCGGGGAATGTCTAGCCGCCAAGCCAAGTCTCCCGGTTCACTCTCAAGCCTTCAGGCGCCCTTTGCACAGGAATGTCCTGGAGTCAGTCACCCCCCGCAACCATCGGCTTCAACTGGCGCTGCGTGGTGCTGTTCTTGTGGTCCCTGCCCCCTTCGGATCGTCCAGCTTCAAAAATGTCCGGCCGCCTATCTCACAGACGAGGCCGTGACTGTATTACAGTTCAGGCGCAGTGGTATGACGGCGGGGGCGCCAGAGGGTCCCCTCCCGCTGGCGCTGCCACACCCTCTCTCAGGATCTGCTCACAGCGCTCACCCGAGCCGTATGACCGCTCTCCCGGGCCAAGCTGGGGGCATGCTGTTTCCCGGCACCAGGCAACACCGCGAGCTGGTGGAGGCTCCGCGGGCCGCCTAGGGGCTTCTGTGCCGCTAGTCCCTCGCCTGCACTGCAAATCTTCATCAGTGCTGGGATCTCAGGGCCAGTCACGGCCGCCACCTCGTGTACTCACTGTGCCGCTGGGTTGCTGCCGTCCGCCCGGGGAAGGGGGAAATCCACCTCTATCAGCGCCGGCCTCAGCAAGTGGGCCGCCCGTCTCTCACGGCGTTCCAGCACCAGTGAAGTTGCTGCTCTTCAGGAGTCCAGCATCGGAAGGTCCCGAGGTAGGTGGTGTAACCGGCCCTGACCGATCTGGCGCGGGCTGCCCCTAACTCAAGGCCGCCGCCGCAACGTGGGCCACGCTGGCTGAGCCGCGCTCCTTCACGCCCACCGCTGTTGCCGGATGTCCGCGGCCACCCACCTCGGGTGTAAGGGGTGCAGAAGACGCAGGGAAGTCTTCCGGGACCGTAGTCAGCTTACTGGGCTCCCTCAGAAGCTGTGAGACGCTAATTTCGCCGGACAGCGAGAAGGAGCTCTGAGAGATGCGTCCTACCTCGCCGCCATCTTGGCCACGCTCCTCAGCAGAGCTGCTTTAGAGGGAGAGTACCAGGTCAGCAGAGTTGCTTTAGAGTCAGAGAACCAGGTCAGCAGAGCTGCTTTAGAGCTAGAGAACCAGGTCAGCAGAGCTGCTCTAGCTGACACTGACTGACTGACACTGACTGGTTGACACTGACTGACACTGACTGACAATGATTGACTGACACCGACTGACTGACACTGACTGACACTGACTGAATACTCTCTACTACTCACTCTCTACTACTCTCTCTCTGCTACTCTCTCTCTACTACTCACTCTCTACTACTCTCTCTCTCCTACTCACTCTCTACTACTCTCTACTACTCACTCTACTACTCTACTTACTCTCTACTACTCACTCTCCACTACTCACTCTACTACTCTACTCACTCTCTACTACTCACTCTTTACTACTCTCTACTACTCACTCTCTACTACTCCCTACTACTATCTCTCTCCTACACACTCTCAACTACTCTTTACTATTCACGCTCTACTACTCACTCTACTACTCACTCTCTACTACTCACTCGCTACTACTCTCTACTACTCACTCTCTACCACTCTCTACTAATCTCTACTACTACTCTCTAATACTACTCTCTATTACTCACTCTCTACTACTACTTTCTACTACTCACTCTACTACTCTCTTTACTACTCTCTACTACTCTCTCTCTACTACTCTACTATTCACTCTCAACTACTCACTCTCTACTACTCACTCTCTACCATTCACTCTCCACTACTCACTCTCTACTACTCTCTCTCTACTACTCTCTACTACTCACTCTGTACTACTCACTCTCTACTACTCTACTACTCTCTCTACTAGTCACTCTCTACTACTCAATCTCTACTACTCTACTACTCTCTCTACTACTCACTCTACTATTCTCTACTACTCTCTACCACTCACTCTCTACTACTCTACTACTCACTCTCTACTACACTCTCTCTACTATTCACTCTCTACTTACTCACTCTACTATTCTCTACTACTCTCTCTCTACTACTCACTCTCTACTACTCACTCTACTACTCTGTACTACTCTCTCTCCACTACTCACTCTACTACTCTGTACTACTCTCTCTCCACTACTCACTCTCTACTACTCACTCTCTACTACTCTACTACTCACTCTCTACTACTCTCTACTACTCTCTACTATTCACTCTCTACTACTCACTCTACTACTCTTTCTCTACTACTCTTTCTCTACTACTCACTTGCTATTACTCTCTACTACTCACTCTCTACCACTCTCTACTAATCACTCTCTACCACTCTCTACTAATCTCTACTACTATTCTCTATTACTCACTCTCTACTACTCACTCTCTACTACTCACTCTACTACTTGTATATATGTATTTATTCTTGTAAAGCGCATAAATCACCATTCGGTCTCATAGCGCTGACAGAAAGCAGAAAGAGAGACAGGACAAGTAGGAGCCAGGCTCCGGATTAAAACAGCAATGTCTTGAGGTTTTTACGGAATGCTTTGTGATTGGTGTTTAATCTTAGAGACAGTGGTAGGGAATTCCATGTGACCGGGCCTATCTTAGAGAAACTTCTGTCCCCGTTTCTTACTGTCCGAACCTTAGGGATTTTTAGGAGGTGTTTGTTGGCTGAACGTAAGGTTCTACTGGACAGTATCCATGCAATTTATTCTTCAGGTATTTGGGCCCTAGTCAGTTGATTGACTTGTGCACTAAGCAGCATATCTTAAACTTAATGCGCTTCCTAATTGGAAGCCAATGTAGTTGGTTCAAACATGGGGCTGAGGGGGTGCGCGGAGGAAAGTTCAAGGTCAATCTTGCAGCTGAATTCTGGAGCGTTTGCAACTTGTTCAGTGCGTTTTCGTTTATGTCTGCAAATAGTGCATTGCCGTAATCCAAACGGCTTATGATAAGGCCTTGAATCAGAGGCTTCCGATATAACATAGGTAGCCATTTAAAGATCTTTCTTAGGCTTCTCATAATGCCAATACTAATGTGGACCACTTTATTTATATGGGGGGGCCCATGGTCAATTTGTCATCTAAGGTGACACCGAGATTCCGGACCGTGCTTTTCGGGGTTGGGCATCGACCCAGTTCCTGTGGCCACCATTCCTCCGACCAGATTTTATTGGCTGCACCGAAAAGCATTATTTCGGTTTTGCCTGCATTCAACATTAGATAGTTATTGGTCATCCATTCCTTTATCGCGGACATACATTTACCGAATCTCATTTTGGCGTCTGAGGGGTTTGAGTCCAGGGTGATCAAAATCTGGGTATCATCGGCATAGGATATTGTATCAAAGCCGAAGTCCCTGATTATCCTAGCTAGAGGTGACAGATAAATGTTAAATAAGGTAGGGCTCAAAATTGAGCCCTCAGGAACACCTTTATCATTCCCGATCACCTCTGAAGAGAATGGTCCTGTTTTGACCCTGGAGCATCTCCCTGCTAAATAGCTCTGAATCCATCTGAGGGCACGACCTCCGACACCAATCCCAGCCAGTCGTTTGAACAAGACGCCATGGGATATGGTGTCGAAGGCCGCCGAAAGATCTAAAAGAATCAGAATAGCAGATTGTTTAGCATTCAGAGCCAACCGGATGTTGTCAGTCACCTCTATGGCAGTCTCAGTGCTATGGGAGGCTCTGAACCCCGACTGAGATATATCCAAGAGCATGTGTTCTTCCACGTGTTTTACTAGCTGCGAGTTAATTATGGATTCCATAATTTTCCCAAAGAGTGGTAACAATGATATGGGACGATAATTTATTAATTGGTTAGGATCCGCATTATTTTTTTTTAGAATTGGCCTAACAGTGGCTTCTTTCCACGCTGTATGAAAAATGGAAAGTGATAAAGATCTATTGAAGATTGAGGTTAATACCGGGACTATGGCTGGGGCTATCTTTATAAGTACCTGAGCCGAGGCTGGATCATCAGGAGAGCCAGATTTGGCTTTCTTCAGTTTATCGTTAACCTCCTCCTCTGAGATAGTGCAAAAATCAAGTAAGCCGTTGTGTGCGGCCAAGGACTCTGGGGGGGTAGATACATGTGACTAGGGTCATTAATTTCCTCTGCTTCTTTAGGAAAAGATTGATGTATTGTATCTATCTTTTCTTTGAAGTAAATGGCAAGCTTATCCGCCCAGTCCTGTGATTCAAGTATTGCTCCTTGACATGCAAGAGGGTTAGTGAACTCTTTTACAATAGTGTAGAGTTCTTTGGGAGAATTTCCCGCTAGTCTAATTTTTTCACCCAAGTAAATTTTCTTTGCTGTAGCTATTTTGCTCATGTAATCTTTGTGAGCGATTTTATAGCGTTGTTTTTCCTCTGTATTTTTGGTTTTCCGCCATTGTCTCTCTGCAGCTCTAGTAGTCTGTTTGGAAGATTTTAGCTCGTCTGTAAACCAGGGAGATTTCTTGTTCGGGCATTTAATTAGACGTTTGGGGGCTATAAGATCTAGTGCCCTGCCGATTGCTATGTCTAGATCTGCCACTGACTTATCTATCTCTGCTTCTTGGTTTAGCTGGGGTGGTACAAAAACCTTAGTAAAGGAATCTAGGTTAATCTTTTTCCAGGGCCGGCTCGTTTTTTTCACCTTTAGATGGCTAGGACTGGTTAGATGTGCTCTGATGGTGAAATTTATTATCTTGAGGTCTGACCATAAGACAGGTGATAGTGCAGTTATAACAATTTCCTGAGAGTTGGTGCATATAATATCTAAAGTGTGGCCCGCTATATGAGTGGGGCCAGTTTCGAGCAGCCTTAGGTCCAAGGAATAGATACTATTTATCAATTCCGCCGAGTAAAGCTCCTCACGCTTTTCAATATGGTGGTGGAAATCTCCTATTAATAAAAAGTTCTTGCAGGCTAGTATATGGGGAGCTAGAATATCCACTAGCTGGGCGGCGAAATTGACTTTGTTTTCTGGGGGTCTATATACCAAAGCTCCTTTCCATGATTCCTTACTATTAAGAATGAGAGAGAAAATTAGAAACTCACCCCATGTGGCTAGGAGTGTATCGATAATGCAAATTTCTATCTCTGTTTTATGAATAATTGCCGTTCCACCCCCTTTTTTTTAGAAGTTCTATCCAATCTGGCTATTTTATAGTCTGTGGGCAGGGCTACTGCTATATCGGGAAGAGCTATATCTTGCAGCCAGGTCTCTGTTATAAAAAAGAGGTCGGGTGCCTCCTGGTCCAAGAGAGCCCAAATCTACTACTCACTACACTTCTCTCTCAACTACTCTCTACTACTCTCTACCACTCACTCTCTACTACTCTACTATTCACCCTCTACTACTCTCTCTCTACTACTCACTCTCTACTACTCACTCTTTACTACTCTCGTACTACTCACTCTCCAGTACTCACTCTCTACTACTCGCTCTCTACTACGCTCTACTACTCACTCTGTACTACTCACTCTCTACTACTCTCTCTACTACTCACTCTCTACTACTAACTCTCTACTACTCTACTACTACTCACTCTCTACTACTCACTCTACTATTCTCTACTACTCTCTACCACTCAATCTCTACTACTCACTCTCTACTACTCTCTCTACTACTCACTCTCTACTTACTCACTATACTACTCTCTACTACTCTCTCTCTACTACTCACTCTCTACTACTCACTCAACTACTCTCTAATACTCACTCTACTACTCTCTCTCTACTACTCACTCTCTACTACTCTCTCTACTACTCACTCTCTACTACTCAATCTCTACTACTCTACTACTCTGTCTACTACTCACTCTACTATTCTCTACTACTCTCTACCACTCACTCTCTACTACTCTACTACTCACTCTCTACTACTCTCTACTACTCTCTCTCTACTATTCACTCTCTACTTACTCACTCTACTATTCTCTACTACTCTCTCTCTACTACTCACTCTCTACTACTCACTCTACTACTCTGTACTACTCTCTCTCCACTACTCACTCTACTACTCTCTACTACTCACTCTACTCTGTACTACTCTCTCTCCACTACTCACTCTACTACTCTCTACTACTCACTCTACTCTGTACTACTCTCTCTCCACTACTCACTCTCTACTACTCTACTACTCACTCTCTTCTACTCACTCTACTACTCTGTACTACTCTCTCTCCACTACTCACTCTACTACTCACTCTACTACTCTACTACTCTCTCTCCTCTACTCACTCTATACTACTCTCTCTCCACTACTCTCTACTATTCACTCTCTACGACTCACTCTACTACTCTTTCTCTACTACTCTTTCTCTACTACTCACTTGCTACTACTCTCTACTACTCACTCTCTACCACTCTCTACTAATCTCTACTACTATTCTCTATTACTCACTCTCTACTACTCACTCTCTACTACTCACTCTACTACTCACTACACTTCTCTCTCAACTACTCTACTACTCTCTACCACTCACTCTCTAGTACTCTACTATTCACTCTCTACTACTCTCTCTCTACTACTCACTCTCTACTACTCACTCTCTACTACTCACTCTTTACTACTCTCTACTACTCACTCTCCAGTACTCACTCTCTACTACTCGCTCTCTACTATGCTCTACTACTCACTCTCTACTACTCACTCTCTACTACTCTCTCTACTACTCACTCTCTACTACTCACTCTCTACTACTCTACTACTACTCACTCTCTACTACTCACTCTACTATTCTCTACTACTCTCTACCACTCAATCTCTACTACTCTACGACTCACTCTCTACTACTCTCTCTCTACTACTCACTCTCTACTTACTCACTATACTACTCTCTACTACTCTCTCTCTACTACTCACTCTCTACTACTCACTCTACTACTCTCTACTACTCACTCTACTACTCTGTACTACTCTCTCTCTACTACTCACTCTCTACTACTCACTCTAATACTCTCTCTGCTACTCATTCTCTACTACTCTCTCCTACTCACTTTCTACTACTCACTCTCTACTACTCTCTACTACTTGCTCTCTACTACTCTCTACTACTCACTCTCCACTACTCACTCTCCACTACTCGCTCTCTACTACTCTCTACTACTCACTCTACTACTCACTCTCTACTACTCTACTACTCTCTACTACTCTCTCTACTACTCACTCTCTACTACTCTCTACTACTCACTCTCTACTACTCGCTCTCTACTACTCTCTACTACTCACTCTACTACTCACTCTCTACTACTCTCTACTACTCACTCTCTCCTGCTCTCTACTACTCTCTCTCTACTACTCTCTCTCTACTACTCTCTACTACTCACTCTCTACTACTATCTCTCTACTACTCTCTACTATTCACTCTCTACTACACACTCTACTACTCTTCCTCTACTACTCACTCTCTACTAACTCCCCTACAGACCTTGCTGCCAGGGAACTAACAGAGGACCTAGCAGCCTTACAACTGATCCAGTTGGTGAGATCCCCCACCCATGAAAAGGGGAACTTACTTGACCCAATTTTTAGCAACTGCTCCAAGTTAATGGTCGGACAACCTATCTGCCTCCCATGGTCAGACCACTTTCTTGTCCCACTCACCTGGTCTACCACCAAGCCTCCTTCACTGACCCCCCATCCCATTACCAAGAGAAACTGGAAAAAACTTCTCATAGAGCCATGGACAACTAACCTTGAATGCTCTCGCCCACCTCCCTGCACAAACCCCAACCAAGCAAATAACAACTATGAGGGTTGGATCAGGGAATCACTGGACACGATCCTTCCTCTACGGAAATCCATTCCCAAGAGGTCACACAAATCTGCTCCTTGGTTCTCAGATTCCCTGAGAGACCTAAAACGCCTCTGCAGGAAAAAAGAGAGAGCCTGGCGACTAGACTTTCTCCCAGAAAAAAAAACCAATACAAAGAGGCTATTAAGGCCTACAGAAATGGGGTTAGGGCGGCCCAGGCCTCCTACTTCGCAGACCAAATAATGGCAGCAAAATCAAAACCCAAGGAAATTTTCCACCTGGTCAAAAAATGCATTACCGTCAACACTGCCCCCCCAGCCCCGAAAACGCTAGAACAATGCAATGAACTTGCAGACTTCTTCCATAACAAAGTCACTCAGATCTATTCCGCCTTCCCTACAGCTGCCAACAACTCAATAACACCCAATCAGACCTCTCCGACTAATTCCCCCTCCCCAGGACAGCCAACGCTGGACCACTTCCCCCCACTAAACCTGGAGACATTGCAACAACTGGCACGCCAAGTTAAATCTGGCTCTCCCCTTGACCCTGCCCCACCAGAAATATTGCTCCAAGCAAGCCAAGCCATTCTTCCCGTGGTGCTAGAGCTCCTCAACTCATCCATATCCTCCTGCACAGTACCCAATGGATGGAAGAGAGCTATGGTACGGGCTCTGCTGAAAAAGCCCACCCTCAACCCAGAAGATCACTCCAGCTACCGCCCAATCTCACTACTTCCCTGGGTAAGCAAGGTACTGGAGAAGTACATAAATACCCAACTGACACAGTTTCTGGAAAGCCATGCACTCCTTGACCCATCCCAGACAGGATTCAGACCCAAACACGGTACTGAAACCGCCTTGCTGACAGTCACCGAAGAGTCCCGAAGGATACTAGACCAGGGAGGATCAGTGGCAGTGATCCTCCTTGATCTAAGCGCAGCCTTCGACACGGTCAGCCATGCCACCTTGCTGAACCGTCTGCGCAACATCGGTGTCGGAGGCGATGCTCTAAGATGGCTTGATTCATTCTTGCACAATAGATCCTTCCAGATCTTTGACGGGGACACAATATCAGCCAGAAAACCCCTGAACTGTGGAGTACCGCAGGGCTCTTCACTAAGCCCCGCGCTCTTCAATGTCTATATGCAACCACTGGCTGGACTCGTCGAACCCTCGGGTATAAAAATCGTATCATATGCTGACGATACCCAGCTAGTGGTTTCAATGACTCAGGAGGGCGCCGGTCACACCTCAGGAAGTCTGACGAACTGTCTAGAGGACATTAAAAAGTGGATGACATGCTCCTCTTTGAAACTTAATGGAGACAAAACCGAGCTCATGCTCTTAGGTCCCGCATCACCCACGTCACTTCCCTCCATGTGGCCTGGGTGTCTGGGCACCCCTCCCACTCCCAAAGAAAGTGTAAAAAGCTTAGGAGTATGGCTGGACAAAAACCTCTCCTTCTCCACCCAGGCTACAAAACTATCCGCCATCTGTTTTGGCTTACTCAGAACTCTAAGGAAAGTCCTCCCCCTCCTCCCAATGGAAGCCAAACAAGTGGCAGTTCAGGGCCTGATTCAGTCCCGGCTGGATTCAAACAACGCCCTGTATGTGGGTGCCCCTGAGACGTCCATGCGAAAGCTACAGGTGGTCCAGAACTGCGCAGCCCGCGCCCTGCTACAGATTCCAAGGACACAGTCTGCTAAACCCGCACTGAGCAGCCTACACTGGCTCCCAGTGAGACAGAGAGTGGCTTTCAAGGCACTATGTATTGCCCACCGAGCTTTCTGGAAGTCAGGTCCAGCGATCATTAACAAACTGGTCACTCAATACCACCCTAATAGACCCCTTCGGTCCACGGAGGCCTTTCTGGCCGTAGTCCCAAGAGTACGGAGAGCCAGGACCGGAGGAAGGATGTTTTCCTTAAAGGCCGCTAAAATGTGGAACTCACTCCCACTACAAATCCGGTCCAACCCTAACCTACTCTCATTCCGCAAACAATTGAAAACCTTTCTGTTTGCCAGGCCCACTTAAATCTCAGTCTCCGCCACCCTCAGCTCGGCTATCCATGCTCTAGCGCTTGGACGCCCATTTGGGCAGCAATCGCGCTTTACAAATCACAATACAATACAATACAATACTACTCACTTGCTACTACTCTCTCTCTACTACTCACTCTCTACTACTGACTCTACTAATCACTACTACTCCCTCTACTACTCTCTACTACTCTCTCTACTACTCTCTACCACTCACTCTCTACTACTCTCTCTACTACTTACTCTACTATTCACTCTCTACTACTCACTCTCTACTACTTACTCTCCACTACTCACTCTCTACTACACACTCTCTACTACTCTCTACTATTCACTCTCTACTACTCACTCTACTACTCTCTCTCTATTACTCACTCTCTACTACTCACTCTCTACTACTCACTCTCTACTACTATTGCTCTACTACTCTCTACTACTCACTCTCTACTACTCACTACTACTCTCTGCTACTCACTCTCTACTACTCACTCTCTACTACTCACTCTCTACTACTCTCTCTCTACTACTCTCTACTACTCACTCTCTACTACTCTCTCTACTACTCTGTACTACTCAATCTCTGCTACTCTACTACTCTCTACTACTCACTCTCTACTCTCTATTCCTCACTCTCTACTCTCTATTCCCCACTCTCTACTCTCTACTCTCTATGACTCACTCTCTACTGTCTACCTCTCTCTACTACTCTCTACCTCTCTACTTCTCTACTTCTACCTCCTACCTCTACCTCTCTACCTCTACCTCTCTACCTCTACACCTCTAGCCTCTCTACCACTCTCTGCACGCACACATATCCCATGGATATATGCATATATGTGCATTTCTATATATATATATGTATGTGTATAAATGTATATATACATACATATGTAAACATATATATATAATCTGCATATCTATATAAATAAAAATATAAATGCATGCATACATATACATATACATATACATATATGCATGTTATATACATGAAAGTTTGAAAAACACTAATAAAAGCAAAGCTAAAAAGCCAGCTAATTACAAACAGAATTGCTTTAACTTCAACGAGGGCGAGACCTATTGCCTTTTCAATGCTTGTTTACTTTGGTTCCATCAAGAGGGCATTCAGATGTGTCACAAATTTGCCATCAATTCTGAATGTTAGCACTCTAGTTGCTCATTAGATCACTGTAGTAAAGCTACTGCTCACCAGGGAACTCTGCTGCTGGTATTCAAAGTGCATGTTTCAGTCTGCATGTTAGAATTTTTTTATGAAATGGAAGAGGATTTGAAAAGTCAAAATGTGCCCTAATTTTTCTTTCTGCAGCACTAATCATAATTTTTACGGCAAAATGAAGCCCCTCATTTTGTTCCTTTGCAAATTAAATGTTTTAAGTGTTACCACTTTATTCCAATCAAGATGGCTTCAAGTGTTCCATACTTTTGTCATAAGTAAGACTGTTAGCGCTCTAGTTGTTCTTTCGAACACTCTGGGACATTCTGTCATTGGGCTATACTTGGGCTACATCTGGGTGATTTTTGTTTTACATTTTGGCTCTTTTGTCTCTGGCGGCCATCTTGGGAGACTTATTTGTTATGAAGTTTCCTAATTTCCTCATTTACTACAGTATCCTTAGTAGGAAATACTTTCAGTTTTCTACTTTGCTCGTAGTTTAGCTTATAGATCAACTTCCAAACCTATGTGGGAAAAGCTTGAGAAAATAGTTTTCTCTCAAACATGATCCATGATCCATGATATCCCAGCAGAAGGCTTTTTCACGTGGTAAAATCACCTTAGAACGCACCACAATTCCTAAAATGAGTATGGTACCATTAACAAATGATTTATAATGTAACTAAAGTCTTACAAGCTTCTATTAACGGCAATGCTTTTTAATGAGGTGCTATCATGTATATTGGTCCCAAGATGGCTGCCAACACTTCTTAAATGAAGTGCTGACAGCCAATCAGATGTCACGATGAGATGTGTGGTTAGGATCCCCACAGATATATATGTATTTCTTTCATTTAATATCTAAAAAACTACTGAACAGATTTACACCATTTAACAAAAAGGCACGAGTCTGAACCAAGGGCTACCTCTTTGCCAAATTTGGTGTAATTCCGTTCAGCAGTTCGGGCTGTAGCTGCGATTAAAGGTTCCCATAGAAAATTGAATGGGGAAAACATGTTTTGGGACCCCCCTTTTTTCTCGGCCCCCGCTTGACAAACCACCCCGAGACTTCCAGGATTGGAGCGGACCGGAGCGGGCCACCAGTTTTGAAAATTTCGCGAAGATTCGTCAACCGGCACCAAAGTTATTCCAAATAGAATGTTGAGGATTTCCTATGGAAAATAGGTCCTAACTATAACTACCTACTGGTGACCGCCAGTAGGTAATATATACATATATATATATATTTTACCTACTGGCGGTCGCCAGTAGGTAGTTATAGTTAGGATTGTTTTCCATAGGAAATCTGCAACATTCTATTGGGAATAACTTTGGCGCCGGTGGACGAATCTTCGCAAATTTCTCAAAGAAGATGGCCCGCTCCGCTCTGCTCCTTCCCTGAAAGTTTGGGGGGGATTTGTCAAGCGGGGGCCGAGATAAAAGGGTGGTCCCAAAATGTGTTTTCCCCATGTTAATTTCCATAGGGCGGTTGGACTCACTTTTAGCCCGAACGGCTGAATGGATTTCCACCAAACTTGGCAAAATTGTAGGGACTGGTAGCCCAATGTGCCTTTGCTATGTCTCAAGATATGTGCTCCAGTGGATTTTGAGTAATTTAGGTCCCCAAAAATATATATATCTATAAGCGCGCCCCGGTACGCGCACCGGGGCGCGTACCAGCGCGCAACGCGAGTTCGCGAGCGGAAGCTGATTGGCTCTCAGGTGTCTGTCAACATTCCAAACAGTCCGGAGCGGTCGCCATCTTGTGTCTCGGTAGGATCGAGACAAAAGAGGTGGCAAAAACAAAGGGGGAAATGACCAAAAGGGGGCAGGGTGGACCCCCCCTTGACCCCCCTAGGTTTGATGTGGGGGCCATAAAAGGGCCCCGCGGGGCAAAAAATTATTTTTTTTTTTCCGAATTTCGCGGGGGGAGCGCCCGGTCGGTACGCGCACCGGGTAGCGTACCGGGGAGCGTACCATGGGGAAAACCCAGTGAAACAGTAAAATATTAATTTAAAGTGCTTAGAGGTAGGGTAGCTCTGAATAGAGCTGTTGTGTTGTTTGGGTGTTTTAAGTACCAACATGTAGGTACCAATGCAGAGTCTTAAATTTAATGTACACCGTTTCCTCTGTAGATATCTTGCATGTTGTTACAGAAGTTATTGTGGTATATGGAATCCATATTATAGTCTGTCAGGAAAGCAGAAATAGATACTTTAAGCACTCCCTGAGAAGGCCTAGGGGATCATGTGTAGTCTATCCTGCTCCCTTATGATGATGAAAATGAGTTAACTTACTATGTAAGACAAAAAAGTTGCACAGAATACTATAAGTCTCACTTTATATTATAATCATTTTGGTAGTACTTCATGAATTACATATAAAAATGAATAATGTCTCAAACAATTTTTGATTAATAAATATAAATTTATTCTTCTTCAAAATTTAATAAAACTTCTAACATTATATTGTCTGGAATTTCCTCATAATTATCATTGCATGATTCTATTTGTTCCAAACAGTCAATTAATTGTTGGTCTATAGAGTCATCCATGAAATTCAAGACATCTTTTTTTTCATCTGGATTGTTTTCAATCTTTACTTCGAAAGAAATAACATTGGATTGTTGTTTTTCTTCCATTTTCTTTCTGTAAATTGCATAAAAAAATAACTTTATCAGTTGAGTTAGGGTACTTTTGGGTTTAAGTTCAGACAGGTATTTCTGAGTTTTTAACAGTGAAGTAAATTTTCGGCAGTGTATGGTTTCAGGCAGGAAGTAGAACTATTAAAAAGTGCATGTGATGAAGCCTAAGTAAATTCATAATTATACCAGAGAAGCCTAACTCAATCCATAACTATTACAGAGAAGCCTATCTCAATCTATAACTATTACAGAGGGATAGTATATAACTATCAGAAAATGTTTTCCCAAATTAACTTAAAGTGCACAACATACTTCCCTTTCCAAATTAACAACTTACATTTGTGAAAGCAGTTGAAGTTTTCAGTGAAAATCCTTTTCAAATGTACTTCAGGAAGTACTAGTCAAAATGGCTGTGTTTCCCTCTCTTTTTTTATATATATTCATGTACATAACAAATCAAATGTCAGCACATAAAAGTACAAAATGTAAGTAACATTTTAATTGGTTGTAATTTCTAACACTTTCATATGTGTTTTTGTCATGTAATTTACCTCAGGATATTTAGACAGGGCTATAGCCTAAATGGCTGAATGGAATATCACCAAATTTGGGAAAATGGTAGGGACTGGTATGTAGTATGGCCTATTCTATATATGGTGAACATCTCTACAGAGGTTTTTATGTAAATGACCTTTTAAAAATTTTGGGAGCGCTTACCGGTGAGCGCCCCGGTACGCGCACCGGCAGCGCTACGGAAGTCCTCCATCTTGTGTTTCGGAAGAATTGAGACACAAGATGGAGGACAAACAACGTTGGGAATGGGTAAAAGGGGGCACGGTAGACACCCCCTGACCCCCTAGGTTTTCTGAGGGGGGCTTAGGAGGCCCATATAGGCCAAAAATAAATAAATAAACATTTTTCACGGGGGAAGCGCCCGGTACGCATACCGGGGAGCGTACTTTGGTGAAAAACAGTGAAAAAAGTTAGAGTAAAGTAATCAGTTTGAGTGATCAGAGGTAGGGTAGCCCTGAAAAGAGCTTTTGGGTTCTGTCGCTGATTTAGGTACCTACAAGTAGGTTCCAATCCACAGTCTTAAATTGAGGAGGAATATTCTATTCCCCACATCTGAGAAGTGCACACCATCTCCTCTGTAGATATCTTGCATGTTGTAACGCAAGTTATTGTTGTATATTGAACCCATTCCATAGTCTCTCATGTAAGCAGAAACAGATTTATTCACATGTTTCCGTGCTTTCTCAAATTGTGGACAAAATTGGTTGGACCACTTCCATTTCTGTCTTTGGCATATATTGGAATATACCAAGGCAGTTTGTGGAAAAAGTGTCATCAATTGCCCAAAGGTGTCCTTTAAAAGCATTTCCAGACCTACCCCAGTCAAAGTGCCTAGGTTATTTCCACCACAGTGCAAAATTATGAGGTCAGGGTGTGGCAGATGGTAAAAGGTTTTCACCAATGGTATCAATTGATGACATCTCAATCCTCTCTGGCCAATCCACTTGATGTCTACATTTGGTAAATCAAGGTTGTGAAAATTTCTGATAGCTGCATACCCTTGAGCCCAGTGGATGTAGCTATGTCCAATAATCCAGACAGAATACATGGTGAGAGGAGGTTCTGGTGCAGTCAGATGAAGTGTAGGAATAAAATGGCAGTTGGAACAGTAGGAGTTTGCAGAAAAAAAAACTGTGGAGTTTCAGTGCTCTTGAATCACAAGCAATGATTGGTGGATTCAGATAGTTGAAAACTGAAAGTTAGGGTGCATGCTTCTGTTCTGTGAAAGAAGTAATTTGAATGGTTAAGAAAAAGTCATTTAAAGAAACATTGCACCGGATAAGCTGGTGTATTGAGAGGTCAAACATCCTTGCTGAGTTCATTTGCAACATTGTAGAATAAACTTTTAAACCTGAGAGTTCAGTGAGGAGGGAGTTGCTATGGTAACAGGTAGAAAAGGCTGAGGGGGGAAGGGTGTTGGTTTGAAAATAGAGAGGGAAGAGTTTTAATTGGTTAACATGAGGGATATGTGTGTAGAATTAGAGGTTTTCTGTGCCATTCATGGTTGTAGTGCCTGGCACCCCGGGAGCGCTCTGGGCAAAATAAATAAATAAATAAATAAATAAATAAACATTAAAAAAATACTATTACATAATTATACAATATATAATTTGTTATAAAAAATATTACTTTTCATACCTATAGAGATTTGCTATTAAAAAACCTTTGAAATTCACTGAAAAAACCATAGGTTTCACACCAGTTATAGTTAGGAATTAGCATTTAAAAAACCTATTAAATTCACTGAAAAAACCATAGGTTTCACACCAGTTATAGTTAGCTGGAAATTTTACTGGCATAAAACCATTGAAATTCCCAAGTTATAGTTAGTTGGACTCACTATAACTTGCGTGTGCAATGCACCGCTGATGACGTCACATATTACATCACTCATGACATGGTCAGTGACATCACTCATGACATCACTGATGACACCATCCTTGTGACAGAGTGACAGACCTCCTTTCACTGTAATGTAACCCTTGTAACACATATTCAAAAATAGAAACTAAAATTTTCAAAAAAATGGAGATACCCATATCAGTTACAACAACCAATTCAGTAATTCCACCATCTATATACACATTCACTCATTCACAAACAGTTCTATATAGTCACTCATACATATACTCACTCATCATATGTAGTGATACACCTATACATCCTGTTACACACCGGCAGTCATCCAAAAGTTACTCACACACATACTCACACATGCAAATAAACTATTGAACATCCATTTATTTGCATATAGAGCTATACACACACTACCACCTTACTTCTAAGGAAATTTACACATATTTATTCTCTTAAACAATCACTTATAGAAACACATACTTATTTAAACGGGAACTCTCAACAATCTCTTACTCTCACATATACTCACTTATATACATCAATATTCACATATACTAGATTAAAACATATGTAGTTACTGATAAAGACACTAGTGAGACAGTCATTCATCCACTAACACACACAGATACACACTCATCCACCCATACAGTCCTGCACATATGCTGTCTTCAAAACACATACAAACAGAGAGTCAGTCATTCATTCATCTATGTGCTAAGTAATACCCCCACCAAACCATATAGACACTTATACTGATATTAAAACATCTAATAACCCATATACATACAGATGTAGCTACTCACCAACCCATGCAGCCACTTATACACAAAGTGAAACACTAATCCTTATATTTAAATATTTAAACATTACTCACTAATATATGTATTGCCTAAGATACACTTAATAAGCCAGTTAACCAATCAATTTCTTTTTAAAAAAACATCCATGTAAACACTTATTTAAACATTTATTCTTCCATCAACTTTTACATATACATATATAACACATATTTATTTTTCGGAAAGACACACATTCACTGGATGGAGTCCTCAGTGATGTCATGAGTGATGTCACTGACCATGTCATGAGTGATGTAATATGTGACGTCATCAGCAGTGCATTGCACACGCAAGTTATAGTGAGTCCAACTAACTATAACGTGGGAATTTCAATGGTTTTATGCCAGTAACATTTCCAGCTAACTATAACTGGTGTGAAACCTATGTTTTTTTCAGTGAATTTAATAGGTTTTTTAAATGCTAATTCCTAACTATAACTGGAGTGAAACCTATGTTTTTTCAGTGAATATATATATATATATATATATATATGCATATATACATACATGCACACACACACACACACACACACACACACATATATATATATATGGCATACAAAACGTCTCAGCAGTCACGCAGAAAAATGACGAGGCGAACCCAGGAATTGGTGCTGGTCATTTTATTCTGCTCTACGCCACACCACCATTACGCGTTTCGGCCGACCACGGCCTTGATCACATGACAACGTGTAGGGGCGTATGTGCTCAATTTAAAGTGCTAGTGCCAATGAAAAAAATCTTGCTAGTAATAGACATAAACAACATACTGTCTTGACTTGTTGATGCTTAAATGCAATTAACCACGAGCCTGTCAATTCTAGGAATAACTCATGAGAACCCGAAAGGCATTACTGTATGAATACAGAGGTAAACAATGGCGGTCACTCATATAAATACATTTATAAATATATAAATAAATAATTATTAATATACATATCAAAATAAATGTGAATTTTGAGCATAAATACAAATATAAATAAAGTTATAAATATAGCAGCAACCCTAAGAAATAACATTCCTATACTGATTCATAATAAAATAAATTTTGCTCCACCATTACTGATATAAACTCAGATTGTACCTCCTTTCAGTTGCCCCAAGTAACGAGACAACAACTGACATATCATGAGCTAAAACAGGCATATGTGCAAAAATTTGCAATAGATATTGGCATAAAAGATAAGTGCTACCAAGTGTAAATTAGTGCAACTAGCTAAAAGATATGTGTTTAAAAACAATGCTGTTTGATAGAAAATTAGGAATAAAAATGGACTATTAGTATGTTTACAATTTACAATTAATATGAAAAAATCATGTTCACAAATAAGTGTGACAGTCTTCCCCTGCGTGCAGACCATTAGGGGTCTTGGTGTCTAGTAAGATAATGTGTCTTGTCTCCAACCTGCGCAACATTGCTTCACGGTCTCCTCCCCTCCTCTGAGGGGGCACCGTATCAATTACAAAATATCTTAGTTCTGAGGGATTCTTGCCGTGCACCTCTTCAAAATGCCTAGCCACAGGGTAAGCAGTGTCACCGTTGGTTATTGCCCTGAGGTGCTGCAGAATACGTTTGTATACCTGCGGTCTCGTACTGCCAACATAACGCAGACCGCACGGGCATTCCAGCACGTACACCGCATATTCTGTTCGACATGTTAATTGGCATTTGATGGCAGTAGGCTTATCACTAAATGGAGTGGAATATTCCTTCCTACTGACTCCATTTTTGCAAGCTTTACGAGAGGCACATTTGCGGAAACCCCTACTAGAATCTAGCCATGATGTTGTGGTTCTGATTTCTGGGCTACTAGAGACTAGGCAATCACCCATACTTCTGGCTCGTTTATAGGTGATATTGGGACTTTCCTTAACTAGATTGCCTAACACCGGGTCACTAGAAATTAATGTCCAGTTGCGTTTAATTATACTTCTAATGACCAAGTGTTGGTTATTAAATGTTAGGATAAGTCGGGTCTCATTGTTGGCAATTGGAGAAGATATGGTTCTGTTCTGAGTCACACTAGACACCAATGATGTTCTGTCTCTGGAATTTGCTCTACTGATGGCCTTGTCTATGCAATCATTTGTGTATCCTCTTTTCAAAAATCTTGCTTTACAGGCTAGTTGGGCTGACCTACAATCACTTTCTGCACTGCATATCCTTCTTATACGGAGCATTTCCCCATAAGGGATGCTCCTAATGAGATGGGCAGGATGATGGCTACCTGCATGGAGGATACTGTTGCCAGCAGTTGGTTTCCGGTATAGCTTAGTTTCTAGTTTCCCCCCGCTGGGAAAAACCTCTACATCCAGGAAACACACGGTTGTCACACTTATCTGTGCAGTGAACTGTAGGTTTAAGTTATTTACATTAAGCTGTGAAATGAAAGCATTGGTCTCATTGGCTGACCCATCCCAGTTTATAAAAAGGTCATCAATGTACCTTAACCACCTTACAACTTTAGTGTGCATGATTGCAGTGTAACTTGGCATGAGAACCTGCTCCTCCCAGTAACCCATATGTAAACAGGCATAACTGGGAGAGAAGCAGGCCCCCATTGTGACACCCCTCATCTGTTGGAATAATTGCTTGCCGAATAAGAAAAAGTTGTTCTCCAAGCACATGGTAATCATAGAAATAATCATGCGTGTATGCTCAGCTAAGCCACTTGGTCTTGAGTCTAGAAAGTGTTGGACTGCTCTCAAGCCATCCCTGTGAAAAATGCTGGTGTATAGGGAGGTTACATCAAGTGAAATTAACAAGTAGCTCTGTTTCCATTCAACATCTTTTATCTTACTCAGAAAGTCCCCTGTATCAAGTACAAATGAGGGTAAGGCCCTAACAAACTCCTGCAAAAAAAAGTCAACGTATTTGCTCACGTTTTCTAAAATACTATTGCATGCAGAGATGATAGGCCGACCAGGTGGAAGTACACAGTTTTTGTGGATCTTGGGAATGAAATACACAACAGGTGTTACAGGGTTTTCCTTTTTCATGAACTTGTATTCGTCCATTGAAATAATATCTGTGCTGCGCCATGCCATCAGTTTGGAATAAATATTTCCCTTAGCTTGTTGAACTTGGTTGGCATCAGTTCGTTGATAGCAACTGACAGTCTCTGCCCTTGATGTACATGTTTTACAGAGAATGTCTGACTTCATTCTCACAAGACTGAGAAAGATAATGTGAATTTACAGAAAATATGCTCGTAGTTTAGCTTATAGATCACCTTCCAAACCTCTTTGGGAAAAGCTTGAGAAAATATTTTTCTCTCAAACATGATCCATGATCCATGATATCCCAGCAGAAGGCTTTTTCACGTGGTAAAATCACCTTAGAACGTACCACAATTCCTAAAATGAGTATGGTACCATTAACAAATGATTTATAATGTAACTAAAGTCTTACAAGCTTCTATTAACGGCAATGCTTTTTAATGAGGTGCTATCATGTATATTGGTCCCAACATGGCTGCCAACACTTCTTAAATGAAGTGCTGACAGCCAATGAGATGTGTGGTTAGGATCCCCCACAGATATATATGTATTTTTTTCCTTTAATATCTAAAAAACTACTGAACAGATTTACACCATTTAACAAAAAGGCACGAGTCTGAAGCAAGGGCTACCTCTTTGCCAAATTTGGTGTAATTCCGTTCAGCAGTTCGGGCTGTAGCTGCGATTAAAGGTTCCCATAGAAAAATGAATGGGGAAAACATGTTTTGGAACCCCCCTTTTTTCTCGGCCCCCGCTTGACAAACCACCCCGCGACTTCCAGGACTGGAGCGGACCGGAGCGGGCCACCAGTTTTGAAAATTTCACGAAGATTCGTCAACCGGCACCAAAGTTATTCCCAATAGAATGTTGCGGATTTCCTATGGAAAATAGATCCTAACTATAACTACCTACTGGTGACCGCCAGTAGGATATATATATATATATATATATATATATATATATATATATATATATCCTACTGGCGGTCGCCAGTAGGTATATATAGTTAGGACCTAGTTTCCATAGGAAATCCGCAACATTCTATTGGGAATAACTTTGGCGCTGGTTGATGAATCTTCGCAAATTTCTCAAAGAAGATGGCCCGCTCTGCTCCTCTCCTTCCCTGAAAGTTTTGGGGGGATTAGTCAAGTGGGGCTGAGAAAAAAGGGGGGTCCCAAAACGTGTTTTCCCCATGTTAATTTCCATAGGACCTTTAGACACGGCTACAGCTTGAACCGCTGAACGGAATTACACCAAACTTGTCAAAATGGTAGAGTCTGGTACGCAGATCACGCTTTTGGTTAAATAGTGTAAATCCCTACAGTAGTTCCTGAGAAAATTAAAAGAGAAAAAAATTATATATCTGTAAGCACGCACCCCGCGATTTTTCGGGGAAATTTTTTTGGGGGGGGGGCCTTGGGGGGCTTCTCTATTTTATTTTAATCTATTTTATTTTAATGTCGAGGGTGCCCACCCCTCGTTTTGCCCCCGAGATCACCGCCGCGGCCCGAGCCGCCTCAAGATGGCCGCCGCCTGGTTGTGGGCGGAAACGATTCATAAAGGGGGTGGTGATGGACAGAGTATCTGAATTAAGCAGAACACTCCTACCCAGTCAAAAGATCAGGGCTTGATCCATCACCGTTTTTTAGCTCACTGCACCATCCCAGCTCAGAACCTGGCTACATGCAAATTAGTCTGACCCTGGCCCAGTGCATCATGGGAACAGGGCAGACCAAACTACCAAGCCAATTCTTTACTGGAAAGGAAACAAGCTTCCGGGGACCGGTTTCTGGCATTACAGCCGTCTTCGGCCCGGCTTGCTTGAATCCTGATGGTGCAGTGAGCAAGGGACTCACATCTGAGCATACCCTTCCACACTTGTGGTGGCCAAAACGATTCATAAAGGGGGTGGTGATGGACAGAGTATCTGAATTAAGCAGAACACTCCTACCCAGTCAAAAGATCAGGGCTTGATCCATCACCGTTTTTTAGCTCACTGCACCATCCCAGCTCAGAACCTGGCTACATGCAAATTAGTCTGACCCTGGCCCAGTGCATCATGGGAACAGGGCAGACCAAACTACCAAGCCAATTCTTTACTGGAAAGGAAACAAGCTTCCGGGGACCGGTTTCTGGCATTACAGCCGTCTTCGGCCCGGCTTGCTTGAATCCTGATGGTGCAGTGAGCAAGGGACTCACATCTGAGCATACCCTTCCACACTTGTGGTGGCCAAAACGATTCATAAAGGGGGTGGTGATGGACAGAGTATCTGAATTAAGCAGAACACTCCTACCCAGTCAAAAGATCAGGGCTTGATCCATCACCGTTTTTTAGCTCACTGCACCATCCCAGCTCAGAACCTGGCTACATGCAAATTAGTCTGACCCTGGCCCAGTGCATCATGGGAACAGGGCAGACCAAACTACCAAGCCAATTCTTTACTGGAAAGGAAACAAGCTTCCGGGGACCGGTTTCTGGCATTACAGCCGTCTTCGGCCCGGCTTGCTTGAATCCTGATGGTGCAGTGAGCAAGGGACTCACATCTGAGCATACCCTTCCACACTTGTGGTGGCCAAAACGATTCATAAAGGGGGTGGTGATGGACAGAGTATCTGAATTAAGCAGAACACTCCTACCCAGTCAAAAGATCAGGGCTTGATCCATCACCGTTTTTTAGCTCACTGCACCATCCCAGCTCAGAACCTGGCTACATGCAAATTAGTCTGACCCTGGCCCAGTGCATCATGGGAACAGGGCAGACCAAACTACCAAGCCAATTCTTTACTGGAAAGGAAACAAGCTTCCGGGGACCGGTTTCTGGCATTACAGCCGTCTTCGGCCCGGCTTGCTTGAATCCTGATGGTGCAGTGAGCAAGGGACTCACATCTGAGCATACCCTTCCACACTTGTGGTGGCCAAAACGATTCATAAAGGGGGTGGTGATGGACAGAGTATCTGAATTAAGCAGAACACTCCTACCCAGTCAAAAGATCAGGGCTTGATCCATCACCGTTTTTTAGCTCACTGCACCATCCCAGCTCAGAACCTGGCTACATGCAAATTAGTCTGACCCTGGCCCAGTGCATCATGGGAACAGGGCAGACCAAACTACCAAGCCAATTCTTTACTGGAAAGGAAACAAGCTTCCGGGGACTGGTTTCTGGCATTACAGCCGTCTTCGGCCCGGCTTGCTTGAATCCTGATGGTGCAGTGAGCAAGGGACTCACATCTGAGCATACCCTTCCACACTTGTGGTGGCCAAAACGATTCATAAAGGGGGTGGTGATGGACAGAGTATCTGAATTAAGCAGAACACTCCTACCCAGTCAAAAGATCAGGGCTTGATCCATCACCGTTTTTTAGCTCACTGCACCATCCCAGCTCAGAACCTGGCTACATGCAAATTAGTCTGACCCTGGCCCAGTGCATCATGGGAACAGGGCAGACCAAACTACCAAGCCAATTCTTTACTGGAAAGGAAACAAGCTTCCGGGGACCGGTTTCTGGCATTACAGCCGTCTTCGGCCCGGCTTGCTTGAATCCTGATGGTGCAGTGAGCAAGGGACTCACATCTGAGCATACCCTTCCACACTTGTGGTGGCCAAAACGATTCATAAAGGGGGTGATGATGGACAGAGTATCTGAATTAAGCAGAACACTCCTACCCAGTCAAAAGATCAGGGCTTGATCCATCACCGTTTTTTAGCTCACTGCACCATCCCAGCTCAGAACCTGGCTACATGCAAATTAGTCTGACCCTGGCCCAGTGCATCATGGGAACAGGGCAGACCAAACTACCAAGCCAATTCTTTACTGGAAAGGAAACAAGCTTCCGGGGACCGGTTTCTGGCATTACAGCCGTCTTCGGCCCGGCTTGCTTGAATCCTGATGGTGCAGTGAGCAAGGGACTCACATCTGAGCATACCCTTCCACACTTGTGGTGGCCAAAACGATTCATAAAGGGGGTGGTGATGGACAGAGTATCTGAATTAAGCAGAACACTCCTACCCAGTCAAAAGATCAGGGCTTGATCCATCACCGTTTTTTAGCTCACTGCACCATCCCAGCTCAGAACCTGGCTACATGCAAATTAGTCTGACCCTGGCCCAGTGCATCATGGGAACAGGGCAGACCAAACTACCAAGCCAATTCTTTACTGGAAAGGAAACAAGCTTCCGGGGACCGGTTTCTGGCATTACAGCCGTCTTCGGCCCGGCTTGCTTGAATCCTGATGGTGCAGTGAGCAAGGGACTCACATCTGAGCATACCCTTCCACACTTGTGGTGGCCAAAACGATTCATAAAGGGGGTGGTGATGGACAGAGTATCTGAATTAAGCAGAACACTCCTACCCAGTCAAAAGATCAGGGCTTGATCCATCACCGTTTTTTAGCTCACTGCACCATCCCAGCTCAGAACCTGGCTACATGCAAATTAGTCTGACCCTGGCCCAGTGCATCATGGGAACAGGGCAGACCAAACTACCAAGCCAATTCTTTACTGGAAAGGAAACAAGCTTCCGGGGACCGGTTTCTGGCATTACAGCCGTCTTCGGCCCGGCTTGCTTGAATCCTGATGGTGCAGTGAGCAAGGGACTCACATCTGAGCATACCCTTCCACACTTGTGGTGGCCAAAACGATTCATAAAGGGGGTGGTGATGGACAGAGTATCTGAATTAAGCAGAACACTCCTACCCAGTCAAAAGATCAGGGCTTGATCCATCACCGTTTTTTAGCTCACTGCACCATCCCAGCTCAGAACCTGGCTACATGCAAATTAGTCTGACCCTGGCCCAGTGCATCATGGGAACAGGGCAGACCAAACTACCAAGCCAATTCTTTACTGGAAAGGAAACAAGCTTCCGGGGACCGGTTTCTGGCATTACAGCCGTCTTCGGCCCGGCTTGCTTGAATCCTGATGGTGCAGTGAGCAAGGGACTCACATCTGAGCATACCCTTCCACACTTGTGGTGGCCAAAACGATTCATAAAGGGGGTGGTGATGGACAGAGTATCTGAATTAAGCAGAACACTCCTACCCAGTCAAAAGATCAGGGCTTGATCCATCACCGTTTTTTAGCTCACTGCACCATCCCAGCTCAGAACCTGGCTACATGCAAATTAGTCTGACCCTGGCCCAGTGCATCATGGGAACAGGGCAGACCAAACTACCAAGCCAATTCTTTACTGGAAAGGAAACAAGCTTCCGGGGACCGGTTTCTGGCATTACAGCCGTCTTCGGCCCGGCTTGCTTGAATCCTGATGGTGCAGTGAGCAAGGGACTCACATCTGAGCATACCCTTCCACACGTGTGGTGGCCAAAACGATTCATAAAGGGGGTGGTGATGGACAGAGTATCTGAATTAAGCAGAACACTCCTACCCAGTCAAAAGATCAGGGCTTGATCCATCACCGTTTTTTAGCTCACTGCACCATCCCAGCTCAGAACCTGGCTACATGCAAATTAGTCTGACCCTGGCCCAGTGCATCATGGGAACAGGGCAGACCAAACTACCAAGCCAATTCTTTACTGGAAAGGAAACAAGCTTCCGGGGACTGGTTTCTGGCATTACAGCCGTCTTCGGCCCGGCTTGCTTGAATCCTGATGGTGCAGTGAGCAAGGGACTCACATCTGAGCATACCCTTCCACACTTGTGGTGGCCAAAACGATTCATAAAGGGGGTGGTGATGGACAGAGTATCTGAATTAAGCAGAACACTCCTACCCAGTCAAAAGATCAGGGCTTGATCCATCACCGTTTTTTAGCTCACTGCACCATCCCAGCTCAGAACCTGGCTACATGCAAATTAGTCTGACCCTGGCCCAGTGCATCATGGGAACAGGGCAGACCAAACTACCAAGCCAATTCTTTACTGGAAAGGAAACAAGCTTCCGGGGACCGGTTTCTGGCATTACAGCCGTCTTCGGCCCGGCTTGCTAGAATCCTGATGGTGCAGTGAGCAAGGGACTCACATCTGAGCATACCCTTTCACACTTGTGGTGGCCAAAACGATTCATAAAGGGGGTGGTGATGGACAGAGTATCTGAATTAAGCAGAACACTCCTACCCAGTCAAAAGATCAGGGCTTGATCCATCACCGTTTTTTAGCTCACTGCACCATCCCAGCTCAGAACCTGGCTACATGCAAATTAGTCTGACCCTGGCCCAGTGCATCATGGGAACAGGGCAGACCAAACTACCAAGCCAATTCTTTACTGGAAAGGAAACAAGCTTCCGGGGACCGGTTTCTGGCATTACAGCCGTCTTCGGCCCGGCTTGCTTTAATCCTGATGGTGCAGTGAGCAAGGGACTCACATCCGAGCATACCCTTCCACACTTGTGGTGGCCAAAACGATTCATAAAGGGGGTGGTGATGGACAGAGTATCTGAATTAAGCAGAACACTCCTACCCAGTCAAAAGATCAGGGCTTGATCCATCACCGTTTTTTAGCTCACTGCACCATCCCAGCTCAGAACCTGGCTACATGCAAATTAGTCTGACCCTGGCCCAGTGCATCATGGGAACAGGGCAGACCAAACTACCAAGCCAATTCTTTACTGGAAAGGAAACAAGCTTCCGGGGACCGGTTTATGGCATTACAGCCGTCTTCGGCCCGGCTTGCTTGAATCCTGATGGTGCAGTGAGCAAGGGACTCACATCTGAGCATACCCTTCCACACTTGTGGTGGCCAAAACGATTCATAAAGGGGGTGGTGATGGACAGAGTATCTGAATTAAGCAGAACACTCCTACCCAGTCAAAAGATCAGGGCTTGATCCATCACCGTTTTTTAGCTCACTGCACCATCCCAGCTCAGAACCTGGCTACATGCAAATTAGTCTGACCCTGGCCCAGTGCATCATGGGAACAGGGCAGACCAAACTACCAAGCCAATTCTTTACTGGTAAGGAAACAAGCTTCCGGGGACCGGTTTCTGGCATTACAGCCGTCTTCGGCCCGGCTTGCTTGAATCCTGATGGTGCAGTGAGCAAGGGACTCACATCTGAGCATACCCTTCCACACTTGTGGTGGCCAAAACGATTCATAAAGGGGGTGGTGATGGACAGAGTATCTGAATTAAGCAGAACACTCCTACCCAGTCAAAAGATCAGGGCTTGATCCATCACCGTTTTTTAGCTCACTGCACCATCCCAGCTCAGAACCTGGCTACATGCAAATTAGTCTGACCCTGGCCCAGTGCATCATGGGAACAGGGCAGACCAAACTACCAAGCCAATTCTTTACTGGAAAGGAAACAAGCTTCCGGGGACCGGTTTCTGGCATTACAGCCGTCTTCGGCCCGGCTTGCTTGAATCCTGATGGTGCAGTGAGCAAGGGACTCACATCTGAGCATACCCTTCCACACTTGTGGTGGCCAAAACGATTCATAGAGTCCCTTGCTCATTGCACCATCAGGATTCAAGCAAGCCGGGCCGAAGACGGCTGTAATGCCAGAAACCGGTCCCCGGAAGCTTGTTTCCTTTCCAGTGAAGAATTGGCTTGGTAGTTTGGTCTGCCCTGTTCCCATGATGCACTGGGCCAGGGACAGACTAATTTGCATATAGCCAGGTTCTGAACTGGGATGGTGCAGTGAGCCAAAAACGGTGATGGATCAAGCCCTGATCTGTTGACTGGGTAGGAGTGTTCTGATTAACTCAGATACTCTGTCCATCACCACCCCCTTTTTGTAATTATTTTGGCCACCATGAGTGTGGAAGGGTATGCTCAGACATGAGTCCCTTGCTCATTGCACCATCAGGATTCAAGCAAGCCGGGCCGAAGACGGCTGTAATGCCAGAAACCGGTCCCCGGAAGCTTGTTTCCTTTCCAGTGAAGAATTGGCTTGGTAGTTTGGTCTGCCCTGTTCCCATGATGCACTGGGCCAGGGACAGACTAATTTGCATATAGCCAGGTTCTGAACTGGGATGGTGCAGTGAGCCAAAAACGGTGATGGATCAAGCCCTGATCTGTTGACTGGGTAGGAGTGTTCTGATTAACTCAGATACTCTGTCCATCACCACCCCCTTTTTGTAATTATTTTGGCCACCATGAGTGTGGAAGGGTATGCTCAGACATGAGTCCCTTGCTCATTGCACCATCAGGATTCAAGCAAGCCGGGCCGAAGACGGCTGTAATGCCAGAAACCGGTCCCCGGAAGCTTGTTTCCTTTCCAGTGAAGAATTGGCTTGGTAGTTTGGTCTGCCCTGTTCCCATGATGCACTGGGCCAGGGACAGACTAATTTGCATATAGCCAGGTTCTGAACTGGGATGGTGCAGTGAGCCAAAAACGGTGATGGATCAAGCCCTGATCTGTTGACTGGGTAGGAGTGTTCTGATTAACTCAGATACTCTGTCCATCACCACCCCCTTTTTGTAATTATTTTGGCCACCATGAGTGTGGAAGGGTATGCTCAGACATGAGTCCCTTGCTCATTGCACCATCAGGATTCAAGCAAGCCGGGCCGAAGACGGCTGTAATGCCAGAAACCGGTCCCCGGAAGCTTGTTTCCTTTCCAGTGAAGAATTGGCTTGGTAGTTTGGTCTGCCCTGTTCCCATGATGCACTGGGCCAGGGACAGACTAATTTGCATATAGCCAGGTTCTGAACTGGGATGGTGCAGTGAGCCAAAAACGGTGATGGATCAAGCCCTGATCTGTTGACTGGGTAGGAGTGTTCTGATTAACTCAGATACTCTGTCCATCACCACCCCCTTTTTGTAATTATTTTGGCCACCATGAGTGTGGAAGGGTATGCTCAGACATGAGTCCCTTGCTCATTGCACCATCAGGATTCAAGCAAGCCGGGCCGAAGACGGCTGTAATGCCAGAAACCGGTCCCCGGAAGCTTGTTTCCTTTCCAGTGAAGAATTGGCTTGGTAGTTTGGTCTGCCCTGTTCCCATGATGCACTGGGCCAGGGACAGACTAATTTGCATATAGCCAGGTTCTGAACTGGGATGGTGCAGTGAGCCAAAAACGGTGATGGATCAAGCCCTGATCTGTTGACTGGGTAGGAGTGTTCTGATTAACTCAGATACTCTGTCCATCACCACCCCCTTTTTGTAATTATTTTGGCCACCATGAGTGTGGAAGGGTATGCTCAGACATGAGTCCCTTGCTCATTGCACCATCAGGATTCAAGCAAGCCGGGCCGAAGACGGCTGTAATGCCAGAAACCGGTCCCCGGAAGCTTGTTTCCTTTCCAGTGAAGAATTGGCTTGGTAGTTTGGTCTGCCCTGTTCCCATGATGCACTGGGCCAGGGACAGACTAATTTGCATATAGCCAGGTTCTGAACTGGGATGGTGCAGTGAGCCAAAAACGGTGATGGATCAAGCCCTGATCTGTTGACTGGGTAGGAGTGTTCTGATTAACTCAGATACTCTGTCCATCACCACCCCCTTTTTGTAATTATTTTGGCCACCATGAGTGTGGAAGGTTATGCTCAGACATGAGTCCCTTGCTCATTGCACCATCAGGATTCAAGCAAGCCGGGCCGAAGACGGCTGTAATGCCAGAAACCGGTCCCCGGAAGCTTGTTTCCTTTCCAGTGAAGAATTGGCTTGGTAGTTTGGTCTGCCCTGTTCCCATGATGCACTGGGCCAGGGACAGACTAATTTGCATATAGCCAGGTTCTGAACTGGGATGGTGCAGTGAGCCAAAAACGGTGATGGATCAAGCCCTGATCTGTTGACTGGGTAGGAGTGTTCTGATTAACTCAGATACTCTGTCCATCACCACCCCCTTTTTGTAATTATTTTGGCCACCATGAGTGTGGAAGGGTATGCTCAGACATGAGTCCCTTGCTCATTGCACCATCAGGATTCAAGCAAGCCGGGCCGAAGACGGCTGTAATGCCAGAAACCGGTCCCCGGAAGCTTGTTTCCTTTCCAGTGAAGAATTGGCTTGGTAGTTTGGTCTGCCCTGTTCCCATGATGCACTGGGCCAGGGACAGACTAATTTGCATATAGCCAGGTTCTGAACTGGGATGGTGCAGTGAGCCAAAAACGGTGATGGATCAAGCCCTGATCTGTTGACTGGGTAGGAGTGTTCTGATTAACTCAGATACTCTGTCCATCACCACCCCCTTTTTGTAATTATTTTGGCCACCATGAGTGTGGAAGGGTATGCTCAGACATGAGTCCCTTGCTCATTGCACCATCAGGATTCAAGCAAGCCGGGCCGAAGACGGCTGTAATGCCAGAAACCGGTCCCCGGAAGCTTGTTTCCTTTCCAGTGAAGAATTGGCTTGGTAGTTTGGTCTGCCCTGTTCCCATGATGCACTGGGCCAGGGACAGACTAATTTGCATATAGCCAGGTTCTGAACTGGGATGGTGCAGTGAGCCAAAAACGGTGATGGATCAAGCCCTGATCTGTTGACTGGGTAGGAGTGTTCTGATTAACTCAGATACTCTGTCCATCACCACCCCCTTTTTGTAATTATTTTGGCCACCATGAGTGTGGAAGGGTATGCTCAGACATGAGTCCCTTGCTCATTGCACCATCAGGATTCAAGCAAGCCGGGCCGAAGACGGCTGTAATGCCAGAAACCGGTCCCCGGAAGCTTGTTTCCTTTCCAGTGAAGAATTGGCTTGGTAGTTTGGTCTGCCCTGTTCCCATGATGCACTGGGCCAGGGACAGACTAATTTGCATATAGCCAGGTTCTGAACTGGGATGGTGCAGTGAGCCAAAAACGGTGATGGATCAAGCCCTGATCTGTTGACTGGGTAGGAGTGTTCTGATTAACTCAGATACTCTGTCCATCACCACCCCCTTTTTGTAATTATTTTGGCCACCATGAGTGTGGAAGGGTATGCTCAGACATGAGTCCCTTGCTCATTGCACCATCAGGATTCAAGCAAGCCGGGCCGAAGACGGCTGTAATGCCAGAAACCGGTCCCCGGAAGCTTGTTTCCTTTCCAGTGAAGAATTGGCTTGGTAGTTTGGTCTGCCCTGTTCCCATGATGCACTGGGCCAGGGACAGACTAATTTGCATATAGCCAGGTTCTGAACTGGGATGGTGCAGTGAGCCAAAAACGGTGATGGATCAAGCCCTGATCTGTTGACTGGGTAGGAGTGTTCTGATTAACTCAGATACTCTGTCCATCATCACCCCCTTTTTGTAATTATTTTGGCCACCATGAGTGTGGAAGGGTATGCTCAGACATGAGTCCCTTGCTCATTGCACCATCAGGATTCAAGCAAGCCGGGCCGAAGACGGCTGTAATGCCAGAAACCGGTCCCCGGAAGCTTGTTTCCTTTCCAGTGAAGAATTGGCTTGGTAGTTTGGTCTGCCCTGTTCCCATGATGCACTGGGCCAGGGACAGACTAATTTGCATATAGCCAGGTTCTGAACTGGGATGGTGCAGTGAGCCAAAAACGGTGATGGATCAAGCCCTGATCTGTTGACTGGGTAGGAGTGTTCTGATTAACTCAGATACTCTGTCCATCACCACCCCCTTTTTGTAATTATTTTGGCCACCATGAGTGTGGAAGGGTATGCTCAGACATGAGTCCCTTGCTCATTGCACCATCAGGATTCAAGCAAGCCGGGCCGAAGACGGCTGTAATGCCAGAAACCGGTCCCCGGAAGCTTGTTTCCTTTCCAGTGAAGAATTGGCTTGGTAGTTTGGTCTGCCCTGTTCCCATGATGCACTGGGCCAGGGACAGACTAATTTGCATATAGCCAGGTTCTGAACTGGGATGGTGCAGTGAGCCAAAAACGGTGATGGATCAAGCCCTGATCTGTTGACTGGGTAGGAGTGTTCTGATTAACTCAGATACTCTGTCCATCACCACCCCCTTTTTGTAATTATTTTGGCCACCATGAGTGTGGAAGGGTATGCTCAGACATGAGTCCCTTGCTCATTGCACCATCAGGATTCAAGCAAGCCGGGCCGAAGACGGCTGTAATGCCAGAAACCGGTCCCCGGAAGCTTGTTTCCTTTCCAGTGAAGAATTGGCTTGGTAGTTTGGTCTGCCCTGTTCCCATGATGCACTGGGCCAGGGACAGACTAATTTGCATATAGCCAGGTTCTGAACTGGGATGGTGCAGTGAGCCAAAAACGGTGATGGATCAAGCCCTGATCTGTTGACTGGGTAGGAGTGTTCTGATTAACTCAGATACTCTGTCCATCACCACCCCCTTTTTGTAATTATTTTGGCCACCATGAGTGTGGAAGGGTATGCTCAGACATGAGTCCCTTGCTCATTGCACCATCAGGATTCAAGCAAGCCGGGCCGAAGACGGCTGTAATGCCAGAAACCGGTCCCCGGAAGCTTGTTTCCTTTCCAGTGAAGAATTGGCTTGGTAGTTTGGTCTGCCCTGTTCCCATGATGCACTGGGCCAGGGACAGACTAATTTGCATATAGCCAGGTTCTGAACTGGGATGGTGCAGTGAGCCAAAAACGGTGATGGATCAAGCCCTGATCTGTTGACTGGGTAGGAGTGTTCTGATTAACTC
This sequence comes from Lissotriton helveticus, assembly GCF_964261635.1. NCBI lineage: Eukaryota > Metazoa > Chordata > Amphibia > Caudata > Salamandridae > Lissotriton > Lissotriton helveticus. The sequence goes on along the minus strand of NC_136061.1, from coordinate 1,873,542,913 downwards.
AGATACTCTGTCCATCACCACCCCCTTTTTGTAATTATTTTGGCCACCATGAGTGTGGAAGGGTATGCTCAGACATGAGTCCCTTGCTCATTGCACCATCAGGATTCAAGCAAGCCGGGCCGAAGACGGCTGTAATGCCAGAAACCGGTCCCCGGAAGCTTGTTTCCTTTCCAGTGAAGAATTGGCTTGGTAGTTTGGTCTGCCCTGTTCCCATGATGCACTGGGCCAGGGACAGACTAATTTGCATATAGCCAGGTTCTGAACTGGGATGGTGCAGTGAGCCAAAAACGGTGATGGATCAAGCCCTGATCTGTTGACTGGGTAGGAGTGTTCTGATTAACTCAGATACTCTGTCCATCACCACCCCCTTTTTGTAATTATTTTGGCCACCATGAGTGTGGAAGGGTATGCTCAGACATGAGTCCCTTGCTCATTGCACCATCAGGATTCAAGCAAGCCGGGCCGAAGACGGCTGTAATGCCAGAAACCGGTCCCCGGAAGCTTGTTTCCTTTCCAGTGAAGAATTGGCTTGGTAGTTTGGTCTGCCCTGTTCCCATGATGCACTGGGCCAGGGACAGACTAATTTGCATATAGCCAGGTTCTGAACTGGGATGGTGCAGTGAGCCAAAAACGGTGATGGATCAAGCCCTGATCTGTTGACTGGGTAGGAGTGTTCTGATTAACTCAGATACTCTGTCCATCACCACCCCCTTTTTGTAATTATTTTGGCCACCATGAGTGTGGAAGGGTATGCTCAGACATGAGTCCCTTGCTCATTGCACCATCAGGATTCAAGCAAGCCGGGCCGAAGACGGCTGTAATGCCAGAAACCGGTCCCCAGAAGCTTGTTTCCTTTCCAGTGAAGAATTGGCTTGGTAGTTTGGTCTGCCCTGTTCCCATGATGCACTGGGCCAGGGACAGACTAATTTGCATATAGCCAGGTTCTGAACTGGGATGGTGCAGTGAGCCAAAAACGGTGATGGATCAAGCCCTGATCTGTTGACTGGGTAGGAGTGTTCTGATTAACTCAGATACTCTGTCCATCACCACCCCCTTTTTGTAATTATTTTGACCACCATGAGTGTGGAAGGGTATGCTCAGACATGAGTCCCTTGCTCATTGCACCATCAGGATTCAAGCAAGCCGGGCCGAAGACGGCTGTAATGCCAGAAACCGGTCCCCGGAAGCTTGTTTCCTTTCCAGTGAAGAATTGGCTTGGTAGTTTGGTCTGCCCTGTTCCCATGATGCACTGGGCCAGGGACAGACTAATTTGCATATAGCCAGGTTCTGAACTGGGATGGTGCAGTGAGCCAAAAACGGTGATGGATCAAGCCCTGATCTGTTGACTGGGTAGGAGTGTTCTGATTAACTCAGATACTCTGTCCATCACCACCCCCTTTTTGTAATTATTTTGGCCACCATGAGTGTGGAAGGGTATGCTCAGACATGAGTCCCTTGCTCATTGCACCATCAGGATTCAAGCAAGCCGGGCCGAAGACGGCTGTAATGCCAGAAACCGGTCCCCGGAAGCTTGTTTCCTTTCCAGTGAAGAATTGGCTTGGTAGTTTGGTCTGCCCTGTTCCCATGATGCACTGGGCCAGGGACAGACTAATTTGCATATAGCCAGGTTCTGAACTGGGATGGTGCAGTGAGCCAAAAACGGTGATGGATCAAGCCCTGATCTGTTGACTGGGTAGGAGTGTTCTGATTAACTCAGATACTCTGTCCATCACCACCCCCTTTTTGTAATTATTTTGGCCACCATGAGTGTGGAAGGGTATGCTCAGACATGAGTCCCTTGCTCATTGCACCATCAGGATTCAAGCAAGCCGGGCCGAAGACGGCTGTAATGCCAGAAACCGGTCCCCGGAAGCTTGTTTCCTTTCCAGTGAAGAATTGGCTTGGTAGTTTGGTCTGCCCTGTTCCCATGATGCACTGGGCCAGGGACAGACTAATTTGCATATAGCCAGGTTCTGAACTGGGATGGTGCAGTGAGCCAAAAACGGTGATGGATCAAGCCCTGATCTGTTGACTGGGTAGGAGTGTTCTGATTAACTCAGATACTCTGTCCATCACCACCCCCTTTTTGTAATTATTTTGGCCACCATGAGTGTGGAAGGGTATGCTCAGACATGAGTCCCTTGCTCATTGCACCATCAGGATTCAAGCAAGCCGGGCCGAAGACGGCTGTAATGCCAGAAACCGGTCCCCGGAAGCTTGTTTCCTTTCCAGTGAAGAATTGGCTTGGTAGTTTGGTCTGCCCTGTTCCCATGATGCACTGGGCCAGGGACAGACTAATTTGCATATAGCCAGGTTCTGAACTGGGATGGTGCAGTGAGCCAAAAACGGTGATGGATCAAGCCCTGATCTGTTGACTGGGTAGGAGTGTTCTGATTAACTCAGATACTCTGTCCATCACCACCCCCTTTTTGTAATTATTTTGGCCACCATGAGTGTGGAAGGGTATGCTCAGACATGAGTCCCTTGCTCATTGCACCATCAGGATTCAAGCAAGCCGGGCCGAAGACGGCTGTAATGCCAGAAACCGGTCCCCGGAAGCTTGTTTCCTTTCCAGTGAAGAATTGGCTTGGTAGTTTGGTCTGCCCTGTTCCCATGATGCACTGGGCCAGGGACAGACTAATTTGCATATAGCCAGGTTCTGAACTGGGATGGTGCAGTGAGCCAAAAACGGTGATGGATCAAGCCCTGATCTGTTGACTGGGTAGGAGTGTTCTGATTAACTCAGATACTCTGTCCATCACCACCCCCTTTTTGTAATTATTTTGGCCACCATGAGTGTGGAAGGGTATGCTCAGACATGAGTCCCTTGCTCATTGCACCATCAGGATTCAAGCAAGCCGGGCCGAAGACGGCTGTAATGCCAGAAACCGGTCCCCGGAAGCTTGTTTCCTTTCCAGTGAAGAATTGGCTTGGTAGTTTGGTCTGCCCTGTTCCCATGATGCACTGGGCCAGGGACAGACTAATTTGCATATAGCCAGGTTCTGAACTGGGATGGTGCAGTGAGCCAAAAACGGTGATGGATCAAGCCCTGATCTGTTGACTGGGTAGGAGTGTTCTGATTAACTCAGATACTCTGTCCATCACCACCCCCTTTTTGTAATTATTTTGACCACCATGAGTGTGGAAGGGTATGCTCAGACATGAGTCCCTTGCTCATTGCACCATCAGGATTCAAGCAAGCCGGGCCGAAGACGGCTGTAATGCCAGAAACCGGTCCCCGGAAGCTTGTTTCCTTTCCAGTGAAGAATTGGCTTGGTAGTTTGGTCTGCCCTGTTCCCATGATGCACTGGGCCAGGGACAGACTAATTTGCATATAGCCAGGTTCTGAACTGGGATGGTGCAGTGAGCCAAAAACGGTGATGGATCAAGCCCTGATCTGTTGACTGGGTAGGAGTGTTCTGATTAACTCAGATACTCTGTCCATCACCACCCCCTTTTTGTAATTATTTTGGCCACCATGAGTGTGGAAGGGTATGCTCAGACATGAGTCCCTTGCTCATTGCACCATCAGGATTCAAGCAAGCCGGGCCGAAGACGGCTGTAATGCCAGAAACCGGTCCCCGGAAGCTTGTTTCCTTTCCAGTGAAGAATTGGCTTGGTAGTTTGGTCTGCCCTGTTCCCATGATGCACTGGGCCAGGGACAGACTAATTTGCATATAGCCAGGTTCTGAACTGGGATGGTGCAGTGAGCCAAAAACGGTGATGGATCAAGCCCTGATCTGTTGACTGGGTAGGAGTGTTCTGATTAACTCAGATACTCTGTCCATCACCACCCCCTTTTTGTAATTATTTTGGCCACCATGAGTGTGGAAGGGTATGCTCAGACATGAGTCCCTTGCTCATTGCACCATCAGGATTCAAGCAAGCCGGGCCGAAGACGGCTGTAATGCCAGAAACCGGTCCCCGGAAGCTTGTTTCCTTTCCAGTGAAGAATTGGCTTGGTAGTTTGGTCTGCCCTGTTCCCATGATGCACTGGGCCAGGGACAGACTAATTTGCATATAGCCAGGTTCTGAACTGGGATGGTGCAGTGAGCCAAAAACGGTGATGGATCAAGCCCTGATCTGTTGACTGGGTAGGAGTGTTCTGATTAACTCAGATACTCTGTCCATCACCACCCCCTTTTTGTAATGGTTGTGGGCGGGGCCGGGAGGACGTGGTTTCCGCTTCCCCCTGCCTGGGGGAAGCCTTCGATGTGCCCGTCCGGTCTCCCATGCCGAGGGGGAGACCAGGTGATGCTGCCGGCCCGAGGAAGAAGTGTGGGCTGGTGCGGGGCTCCCGTGTGCTGAGAGAGCCCCGGGAAAAGAGGAGACGCTGCCGTTTTTAAATGCATGCGTTGTGCCAATAAGAGGTTCGAGTTTGCAAAAAATGCACACAATTTGGCAGATAAAAATGAATCAAGAAATACAGAATAGTGACTTGGATTAAAGAAGGAATGGCGACAATAAAACAAATCTGAACGGAGTAAGGGTAAAGGACCCTTCGAACCAATATTTCTGCTTTTAATTGCAACGCTGAGGTGTTTTTTTCCAAGTGTAGTGCTGTCTTATTTTGAATTCATGTCGAGTACCAATTGATGTTTAAGCTTTAGTTTGAAAGAGCCTGCTTGCAGTAACTTCCGAAAGGTTTTTTGCTGTGAAACTACAAACACGGCATACAACCCTAGAGCGCAGCATACATCCGCAAGATGCAGCTTTAGTCACAGACAATGACATTATTCCATTAAAAACTGGCAACATATTACTTTCAGCCCTCTTTAAAACTGTGACAATTTGCATCAAAGATTGTGTTTAATAATGTATCAATTATTTTTAACATTGTGAAGCAATAAATAAAAGAGCTTCTTAAGTAGGTCATCATGGTAGGGTCACATGCCAAATGTCATTTTTCTCAATTAAAATGAAAAAATCTTGACTCCCTGTACAATGCAAGTGCCTTATTATTACATATAAAAGCTGCAATTAAGAACGTGCTTTGTTCAAATGCACCTAAAAACGAATTTTCAAATGCATTGAAAATGACTATTAATGTAATCCGTGATTAACACTTAGGGCAATAAAATGTGTTCACTCATTGGGTCTCGGGAAATGAAGGTGAATTATGTGTGAATTCTTTCTGCTATTGTTATTTTCTCCCCGATGGAGTTATTATTGCCTGGTGAACAAGTTCGAGAACGAGCCACGTAGGTTTAAAGCGAACAGGAGTTGGACCGCAAGTCAGATAAACATATTTCAGGAGTTTTCTCACTAAACCAAATTCCTAGGCAGAAAGGCGCAGTGCAAGTTTGTGCGATGCATCAGCAGGCCCCTGCAGCTACCCCGGGTCAGGGGGTCCCCGGCCCTACCCTGCAAACCTCCCACCCCAATCCCTCCCCCCCTAGTCACAGGACTGCTCCATTATTTTACATAAGGACTCGCTCCGTTTCATGGGTGTATGATTTGATGTAAGCGCATACAGGTTTCAGGCCTCTCTCTTCCCACACCTCGCAGAGAAACTAGCAACACTTTTTCTATCTCTGACTAGCCGAGTTTGTTTTTCTCACACGTACTATAAAATTCAGGCCACTCTCATTTATTTCAATTGGCATTGTAGCCGTCAGGAAGGCTTTTCTCTTAAGACTCCCAAGGGCGTCTTCTGGTTTAGGTTCAGGTGGCCCTTGCACATTAGCACAGCTCAACTGGAAAATACACAGTCTCCAGGAATTATCCATTTCGGCACCCGATACGACCAAAGCGCTCAGCCTCCCCATAAAGATGATGAAGAGCCTGGCATAAAAACGTTTTTTATGTTTCTTCACCACTCAGAAGACAGGCATTCACTTAGATGGAATTGTTTCAGTGCCATGCCTTTTATTTCCAGACTGTTTAAGACAATACAATGCTTTTATCATTGGTTAAGTGAGAGGAAACACCCACAGCTGTGGGAGTTCAAAGAGCGCGAGTGTGTGAGAGTTCACCTTTTTAAAAGAAACAAATGGCGACACCAGCTTTGAAATTGCAGAAATCAATGGCCACATCTAGGGTGGATTCTGTGACGCAAAGGTTTTTCCTCTTTTTTATACCTTTTGATTTAGTAAGGGCAAACTTATAGACTTAACATTCTTCAAAAACCTCAGCCAAACTAGTCTTTCCATAGACACACATAATGTAATGGGAAGAGTTAAGAATCGTTTGCGGTACCCAGAAGTTCATTTTAATGCAAACGTGGAAACTGACATATTTAAACGTTATCCGCTAATAGAATTAGCATTTTAAAAACCTTGCAAATTCACTGAAAAAACCATAGGTTTCAGGCCTTATTTAGTTAGGAATTAGCATTTAAAAAACCTTGCAAATTCACTGAAAAAACATAGGTTTCAGGCCTTATATAGTTAGGAATTACAATATAAAAAACCATTGAAATTGCTCCTATATAGTTAGTTGGACTAACTATATTTGGCGCACCCAAATATATATTACCTACTGGCGGTCGCCAGTAGGTAGTTATAGTTAGGATCGTTTTCCATAGGAAATCCGCAACATTCTATTGGGAATAACTTTGGCGCCGAATGAGGGATCTGCCTGTAATTTTCCTTAACTTTGACTCGCTGCACTCCCCTCCTTCCCTGAAAGTTTCGGGGGGATCCGTCAAGCGGGGGCCGAGATAAAAGGGGGGTCCCAAAACGTGTTTTCCCCATGGTAATTTCCATAGGGCGGTTGGACTCACTTTTAGCCCGAACGGCTGAATGGATTTCCACCAAACATGGCAAAATTGTAGGGACTGGTACCCCGATGTGCCTTTGCTATGTCTCAAGATATATGCTCCAGTGATTTTTTACGAAAATTAACTGTGAAAAAAATATATATTGGGCTACATTGGGCTATATATATGTTAGAGCCCAAATGTAGCCCAATGTAGCCCAATGTAGCCCAAAGATGGCCACCAGAGACAAAAAAAACAAATGTAGCCCAAATATCAGCCAGATGTAGCCCAACTATAGCCCAATGACAGAATGTCCCAGAGTGTTCTAAAGAACAACTAGAGCGCTAACAGTCTTACTTATGACAAAAGTATGGCACACCTGAAGTCATCTTGATTGGAATAAAGTGTTAACACTTAAAACATTTAATTTGCAAAGGAACAAAATGAGGGGGTTCATTTTGCCATAGAAATTATGATTAGTGCTGAAGAAAGAAAAATTAGGGCACATTTTGAGTGACTTCTCAAATCCTCTTATATTTCATTAAAACAAATTCTGATATGCAGTCTCCCAAGATGGCCACCAGAGACAAAAGAGCCCAAATGTAGCCCAAATATCAGCCAGATGTAGCCCAACTATAGCCCAATGACAGAATGTCCCAGAGTGTTCTAAAGAACAACTAGAACGCTAACAGTCTTACTTATGACAAAAGTATGGCACACCTGAAGTCATCTTGATTGGAATAAAGTGGTAACACTTAATACATTTAATTTGAAAAGGAACAAAATGAGGGGTTTCATTTTGCCATAGAAATTTTATATATATATATACATGGTCAGTGATGTCATGAGTGATGTCACTGACCATGTCATGAGTGATGTAATATGTGACGTCATCAGCAGTGCATTGCACGCGCAAGTTATAGTGAGTCCAACTAACTATAACGTGGGAATTTCAATGGTTTTATGCGAGTAAAATTTCCACCTAACTATAACTGGTGTGAAACCTATGGTTTTTTCAGTGAATATATATATATATGCATATATACATACATGCCCACACACACACACACACACACACACACACACACATATATATATATGGCATACAAAACGTCTCAGCAGTCACGCAGAAAAATGACGAGGCGAACCCAGGAATTGGTGCTGGTTATTTTATTCTGCTCTCCACCACACCACCATTACGCGTTTCGGCTGACCACAGCCTTGATCACATGACAACGTGTAGGGGCGTATGTGCTCAATTTAAATATATATATATATAATATGCATATACTTACATGCACACACACACACACACACATATATATATATATGCATATATATATACATACACACACACACACACATATATATATATGCATATATATACATACATACACACACACACACACCTATATATATATATATATATAGGTGATCAAGCTCCGCCTGCGGAGAGAAACGCGTCAAGGAGAGCACTTGCTCTGCTATGGAAAGCAATAAATCTGCACTGCTGACACTTTAATCGTGTGATGGCGTTTTGATATTATTCAAAATACACTTTGGAGGAGAGGTGGTCTGCGCCCGCTTGTGACCGCGACTAGAAGCGGTCGGGTTTCTTCTGATATATATATATATATATGCACATCGGCTCTCAGAGCTTATCATGTTTCTCTTAAACAGGCCCAGTGCCAGTTCTTAGCTGAGAAAATCAATAATGCCGAGCAGAGATCCCACTCTATCTTCCAGATTGCGAAGTCCTTTATCTCTCCACAATCTCGGCATAGAGCTATTGCTCCCTCTCAAGAGCTCTGCAATGGGTTGGCAACATTCTTTGAAAACACAATTTCTGACTTACAGAACAAACTGCTTGGCAGGTAGCGTCTCTCCTCCTCCTGCCTGTCATTTTGATCTAGATCGTCGCAGCCAGAAGTTTACTTAGTGCAGGCCCATATCCTTGGAGCACACCAGGGATGTCATACTAAAAATGTACATCCGGGGCCCTCCTGGATGCCTGCCCACCGACGCTGCTTGCAGAGGCCGTGGACATCATCAACTCCATTTATTATCTGTCTCTTTCCTCTGGGGTTGTGCCTGATGCCTGGAAACTTGCTAAAGTTGTCCCTTTGCTTAAGAATCCTAAATAAGACCCAAGCATCTTTCGCAACTACAGGACCATTTCTCTGCTCACAGCCTTTACAAAAAGTTGGGAAAGCTAGTCAATGCTCAGCTTTCAGAATATCTTGAGAAGGGTAAACTGCAACATCCTAGTCAATCTGTTTTTTCGTCCCCATCATAGCACAGAATCAGTAGTGCTATAGCAAATCTAAGCATATCAAATGGATGTTGGACTCCGGGAGCTACGCAGCATTGATCCTTTGCGACTTGTCAGCTGTTTTTGACACTGTCTCACACTCTATCCTTCTGTACCATCTTTCCGCTCTAGGTGTGAGCGGCTCCATGTGGGAGGGGTGCAAGTCATTGTTGATGGCTAGAGGCCTATCAGTTTGGCTTGCTCCTTTCTCCTCAAAGGTTAGGGCAGTTAACCAAGGGGTCTTGGAGGGCTTGACATTGACTCCTACCCTTTTTAACAACTATATGGCCCCCTTGGCTTCTGTTGTTGAGCAGTTTGGATATAAAACAATTCAAAATTTGCGAACATTCGTGACAAGAACGTTCAATTCCTTTAAGGACAAGGAGGCGAGGATTATGCTTTCTCATTTCTTTATTAGAAATGCTCAGCAGCCAATAGAAAAACAGTATGCAAAAATAAAACTAAAGAACCCATGAACCTCTGGGTATCACGTGAGATATCATAGAGTCCTTGGTATAAAAGGTGTCATGGAGAATACCAAATCCTCTTTCTTTGGCAACTAAAACAGTGCAAATCTGAAAAACTAACGGCTGTCCAAAATGCAGATCCAGAAGGAAGGAACCATACAACGGAATCCTCTAAGAGAAGGAAAAAATCCGATGTCTGTAGATGTAGACAACTTGGAAGCGAAGACACGAATCGAACAGGACAAGTCGTGCTGAACAGCAACTCCTATTTCGGATCAGATCCTGAAAAGAGATACATAGTCGTAATAACCCATCAGAGTTCAGAAACATAAGAGAATAGTGAGGGTAAGAACAAGGAATGATAAACATCATATGCAAATAGCAAGAATCAAGAACAATATAATATGCAAATGCAGAACATGGGTGGGATAATCCTCGCCTCCTTGTCCTTAATAGAATTGAAAATTCTTGTCACGAATGTTCGCAAATTTTGAATTCTATGTCAGGACAGGAGGCTCCGATTATCCATGTTCAAAGCTGATCTACCACAACAGAAGCAATACGATCGATAGGCTTGTAATAAAAGGTTTTAAACACTGAGTCAGAAGACCAATCTGCAGCCTTCATAATGTCAAACAAAGTAACACCCATTGAGAATGTCTTGGAAGCCATAGCCCCTCGTGCAGAATGTGCGCCAAAAATTGAGACATCAATGCCTGCTTCTGACATGAGCCATCTGACCCAGTGGGCCAAAGTAGCCGGGGTGACAGGGCGAAAAGGCTTCTGCAAAGCAATTACCAGTTGACCCTGCATATCGGAACGTAAAGGAGCAGTACTCACCTCGTAATCTTTAACACATTGAACAACGCAAAGGTTGGGATTATTGCGAAAAGAAGGATAGGTAATCAAAGTTGTATTGGCCTTGGTGCGTCTGGAAAGAACAAAAGTAACACCTTCAGGTGTAAAACTGCGACCTGCCAAGTGCAGAGCCCGAACTTCAGACACACGTTTGCAGGACACGAGGCACAATAACATAGTCAGTTTAGCTGACAGTTGTTTAAGAGATAACAAAGAATTGGAAGGCCAGGCCTCCAAAAAACGCAAAACAAGGGAAACATCCCACAAGGAGACGTACTTGGGACAAGGAGGCTTCGCCAGACGAATGCCTTTAAGCAATTTAGAAATGAATGGATGTTCACCCGCAGGTTTACCATCAATATGAATGTGGCCCGCTGAAATGGCGGAACTGAAATTATTAACAGTACGATAAGCCAAACCAGAGGAAGCAATGGAGGCAAGAAAATTAGGGCCAGATGTAGGTGAAATAGATTTACCGATTTTAAATTACCGAATTTTACCGATTCGATAATTAAAAATCGGTAAATCTATGGGGTCGACATGTAGGTATTCCAGATGTGCTGGAATACCGAATCGGATGATTTCAGTATTTACCGATTCGGTAAATACCGAATCGGTAATGCCCATTCATTCCTATGGGCTATGAAGCCCATAGGAATGAATGGGCATTACCGATTCGGTATTTACCGAATCGGTAAATACCGAATTCCACAAGGGTGCAGGGGGTGTCACTTTGACACCCTCTGGCACCCCCAAAACAGGCTCGGGTGCCATGTGGCAGGCATACATGCCCTAAGGGCAGGTCTGCCTGTCACATGGCATAGGTGTGCATGCACACACGTGCATGCACACCGGAATCGGTATTTTACCATCAAATTTATTTGATGGTAAAATACCGATTTGGTAAGGCTCCTGGGACTCTGAAGAGTCCCACCTACATATGGGTGGCTCAGAATCGGTAAATTTACCGATTTTTTATTTTACCGAATCGGTAAAATTACCGAATCGGTAATTTTACCGATTCGGTAAAATAAAGCCCCCTACATGCCAATCACCTATTTACCGATCGGTAACGGCCGAAAATACCGATTTTCGGCCGTTACCGACCGACCTACATCGGGCCCTTAATGAACAGAGAGACATCTGCTGAAGTGGGATCAACCTCCAGAGGAACACACCAATCACTCCATCGTTTCCAGGACCCTGTGTAGCGTTTATGAGTGTTGGGTGACCCAGCTTCGCTGATAAACTTGGAAGCGTCTCGTGAAAGGCCTGGGATTGTCCAGCGATCCCCGAAATTCGCCATGCTAATAGAAGGAGATTGCCTGATTGGACCAGGGGATGCAGATTGCCGAGAGGATCCAGCAAGAGATTCCACTTCTGGGGAAGAAGGAGCGGCACTGCACAACACATTCCCAGGAGAACTGGGAACCAAGCTTAAGCCCTCCACAGAGGAGCAATCAGAATCAGTTCCGACTGATAACGCTTTGTGCAAGCCAGAACTCTGGGAATCATCATGAACGGGGGAAAGATCTGTAGAAATGCATCCGTGGCCAGGGCTTCCGGGTCGGGCCTCCAGCTGAAAAAACGGGGAAGCTGAGCATTGAGGCGAGAGGCAAACAGGTCGATCTGACACTGGCCCCAAACCCGGAGGAGAGATCGGAAAAACGCGCGGATGAAGTTTTCAATCGCTGAAGTCCCGAAGGTGGCGAGAATGCAAGTCCACAATTAGATTGTTGCAAGCGGGGAGGTATTCGTCAATAACAGTGATCTGCCTCTGGAGACAAAAATGCCAAAAATCCTTGGCGATCTCTGCCAAGATCCTGGACTTCGTCCCGCCCAACTTGTTGACATACCGGACAGCTGAAACATTGTCCATGCAGAGAAGAATGCAACAATTGGATCGGAGAGGAGTGAAACAACGGATCGCAAAGGACCCTGCCAGGAGTTTGAGGCAATTGATATGAAGAGACAACTCCTGAGGAGACCACCGACCGCCCATCAACACTGGACCGCACCGGGCACCCCAACCCCATAGGCTGGCATCGGACTCTATCACCATTTTCGGAGATGTTCCGAACAGGGCTCACCCATTCCAGGCATCCATGTGGTCCAACCACCACTGCATCTCCCACCTCGCTTCCTCTGAAAGAGGGACCAGATCTGAATAGCGGAGGCCTTTCTGGAGATGACGGATCTTCAAACGTGGAAGGACCCTGTAGTGTAGAGGGCCCGGGAAAATCACCTGAATCGAGGACGCCAACAGACCAACAACTCGCGCAATGGATCTCAATGATACAGTCTGTCTGGCTATAACTCCTCTTGATGTACCGAATCTTTTGATTGGGTAAGAGAAGTTGACAGGAAAGAGAATTGAACTGGAAACCCAGAAACTCTATCACTTGCGATGGAATGAAGACCGATTTCTGAGGATTCACCAGAAATCCCAGAGACTGTAGGAGGGTGATAGACCACTCCAGATGTGTCCAGAGTTTGATGGGATAATCTGCCATGATAAGAATGTCGTCCATATATATAATCAAACGAACACCCCGAACCCGCAAGCATTCCACGATGGGCCTCAGAAGTTTCGTGAAGCACCAAGGTGTTGACGAGAGGCCGAACGGGAGGACCTGGTACTCAAACCAATTCCCCAGCCATTAGAACTGAAGGAACCGACCCCCTCGTGAAGAAGGTCCCACAACAGATGAATGCCTTCCATCTTGAAGTGGCGATAAACTACTCCTCCGTTGAAATCCTTCAGATTTAGAACCCCCTTTTTTCGGAACCAGAAAAACTGTGCTCACAAACCCTTTTGGATGGCGGACAGTCCGACGAATTGCCCCTTTTCGCAGAAGGGAGTCTATCTCCTCTGAAATGAACTTTTGATCGTGAAGGGAGAAAACCATGGGGGTTGGAGGGTGGGATTGATGCTGGGGCTGGTAAAATTCTATTTTGTAACCTTGAACCGTGTCCAGCACCCAAGCATCGTTGGAGATCAGACGCCAATTGTGGAGAAAAAATTGGATCCTGCCCCCCAGTACCACCTCGGAAGCTGGATTCAACCTCACCTGAAGTGTTGGAATCATGGTGTCCTCCTTGATTGCGAGAGGGATAGAAGTTGGAACGATTGTTGTAGCCGGTATGTTGACCACCTTTGGGACTGGATTCCCCTTTGGAAATTTTGTTGAGAGCCACGGCCAAACGAGCGTCCCCTGTGTCGTCCGGCCCTGGCAAAAACCGTCCGAAACGCTCGCAGCAGCGAAGCCTGAGCCTTATCAAGACCACTAAAAGTAGCCACAAACTTAGTAAGTTCCTTGAGGAAAGGCTGGCCAAAAAGCAGACCTTGAGCTAAGGGACCGGACTCAGAGGAAGAGAGCTCTGCCAATTTCGGATCCAACTTCAGGAGGATGGATCGGGGACGCTCACAAGAAATTGCGCAATTAGCATTCCCTAATTGACAAATTGCACGTTGGGACCATTCGATTAACTCATCTGGATCGACAAGAGCCGAAGACGCTTTGGCCTGGTAGCCCATGTCCAAGATTTTAGTGAGAGGGCCCAATAAATCAAGCATCTTGTCTTGGCAAGAATGCCACGCCCGGTCAATACCCTTCTTAGGGTCCTTGGCATATTTTTAAGATAAGTGACCATCATAGGATCAATCTCCGGTGTATCAGCCAAATTGTCGTTCAAATCAGAACGAGGGCATTCTGACCGAAGGCGAGCCCTAACATCTTTTTCAAAGGGCTGGCGAATATGTGCCTGAACATATTCCGCCACAGCCGGGGATGGGAGCCAGGAAGGCGAATTCGGGTGAACTATATCAGAGGGTACAAAATTGAGAAGGGAAGGGTGGGTGGGGGCATCAACGAAATGCTCCTTACAAGCCTTCTTCATAGGAAAGGGGGTCATCATGGTCGGAGGATGAAGAGGAATGGGTATCATCCGTATCGGTAAGCGGAACCTGGGACGTGGAAGCACCCCCAGAAGACTTTGCAGGAGCGTGACCAGCAGATAAGGTCTTAGCCAATTTCCTAAAATCTGAACTATGGGGATTAGATGGGGACTTAGAGGAACTCCGTGAAGAAGGCAACCAGCCCTGTTGTTGGGCATATTTGGACAAATGACGTTTCAAGGGAGTAATTGCTCGAACCAGAGCCTTTTTGACTGACTGTTGCACTCCCTGATCCAAAGCCTCAACCAAATCGTGCTCCATAGAGCCAGAGGCATCATCCTCGTAAGAATAGTCTTCGTCATCATAATAATAATCAGCCATAATTGCAGAAGGCGACAATAATGCCCACAGAGGAGACTTTAATCAAAAAAAGCCAAAGGCGCAATGCAGGGGGAGTGACAACCCCAAAGCAAGCCAAAACGCACAGGCAGAGCCTGAAATACAAGTAATTCAAGTGTGGAGGGAGGGCTTGCTTAAATCAGCCACTCTAGGCAAAGCCTATGAAAATTATACAGCCCAAACAAAGTATTTTCCGAACATGGGCGTAATTTGGGGCCAGCTGCAGGCTGTGGGTCTTAATTGGCGAGGCTGCCATCTCAGGAGAAACTCCGGTGCCGAGAATGCCGGAAAATGGCTGCTGCGCATGCGTGGAACAGCCGCCTGTCAGCCCGAACCAAAGAAGAAAACTCCTCCTGCCCCTTTAACTCCCGCTCCACGAAAAACTGAATGCGGGCGCGAAGCGCCGACACTAAGGAGGCGGACACGCGCTCCTAAAGCCACACGCGCGAACAACACGCAAAGGAGAAACAAAGACTCGGGGAAAGAAATCGGCAAAATCAGCCGGAAACAAAGTGCAGGCAATGCGAAAGCAAGCGGCAACAAAGCGCGCCGAACCACAATACACAGCAATAATAAGTACAATGCAAAAAATAAACAAGCAATGAAAACATGAATAATCAGTAGAAAAGCACTTAACTGGCTGCGGAGCAGCAAAGAAAGAGGATTCGGTATTCTCTATGACCCCTTTTATACCAAGGACTCTATGATATGTCACGTGATACCCAGAGGTTCATGGGTACTGTAGTTTTATTTTTGCCAACTGTTTTTCTATTGGCTGCTGAGCATTTCTAATAAAGAAATGAGAAAGCATAATCGGAGCCTCCTGTCCTGACATAGAATTTCCTACACCGATGACACTCTTTTGCTCTTTACCTTCGAGGGTCTTCCGGTCTCTATCACAGTTCCTTTCTCCAACTGCATGCATGCTGTCTATGATTGGATGGAGAACAGTCAACTCAAATGCAATGCAGAGAAGACAGAGATTATCTCTTTTGGCTCTCATGCGTCCAACTCGTCGGAAGTTCTTTGCCCCCCTGCATTTCCAGCCCAGCTGTCCCTTTCACAGTAGTTAAAAACTTAGGGGTGAAGCAGGATAATAACCTTTCAATGAGGGCTCAGATCTCTGTGGTGGTAGACCAATTCTTTGCACTGCTCCAGACTATTAAGAAATGTCTCCCCCTCCTGCCTCTGGAGGGGAGAAGTGTAGTGACTCACACCTTGGTTACTTCGCACCTGGATTACATGAATGTCTTGTCCTTAGGGGCGGCTGAAGCCCAGCTGCAGCACCTGCAGGAGGAAGAAAATGGAGCAGCCAAAGTACTTCTTTGTGTGCCTTGGGGGGTTTTAATGGGAGTTGCACAAAGGACCTGCATTGGTTGCCCATTAAGAAACGCATTCTATTCAAAGCACTAGTGATGGTTCACAGAGCAGTGTTTCTCTTCAGCCCTGGTTATCTGGCCGAGAAATTCACTCAGTATAATCCCTCCAGAGCACTGCGCTTTGCTTCTGCCTTACTCTTGGTTATGCCACACTTTAAGCATGTTCAAAGAGGCGGCAGGGCCTTCTCTTTCCTGGATGCTAAAGCTTGGAATGAGCTCCCCTAAGAACTGCGCTGGATTGCTTCTGAGCCTATCTTCTGAAAACAACTCAAAACTTGTTTTTTCTCCGCGGGGAAGTGTTTTTTCTGCTGTGGGGTTGTGTACCTGGCATTGCCCACTAGCACCGGGACACTCCTCGGAGTAGCTGCGTGCTCTACAAATACCCCCATTCATTCATCCACTCATTCCAATCATTATTGGTGTGTAGCATGTCTTCCAAACTGTGAATTACACACCTCAATACTACTCATACTTCTGAGTCTGCTACTTAAGCCTGTCACCCTGATTTTAGAAGCCTAGTGACAATACAACTTCTTAAGGTCCATTGGCATCCCTGACAAAGCAGCCATTCACGAAGTCCGGAGGACAGTGTTGAACCCAATGTTTTGTTTCTCATCTCAACGACGTTTACACTATTCTCCCTGGGGAATTCCAGCAATCAGTTGTACCATTACTGGCTAGTGTGGATGCCACAGGTAGGAGGATTGGTGGATAAGTATCTTGCCTCAAATCCTTTGGTTCCCTCTCTGTGTGCCTCAATGCAGGAAAATACACTGCATGCAGGTATCTATGTATGTATGTGCTACTTGTGTAGCACAAACATAGAGAAATTGCAGAGGAGGGTCTTGGAAGGTCAAAGGCAAATATAGAGTTCATGCGTGATTGTAGGTGTTCTGGGAGTAGAGGAGGATTGATACATTGTCATAAAGTAGTGTCTTTTAAAGAGGTATGTCTTCAGTTCGTTCCTAAATATGAGTGGGATTGACTGTCCTGGTATATACAGGAATGTTGTTCCATACCATGGTTACAAAAATGAAGAAGGTTTGTTGTCTTGCTTTTTCTTTTTTGTGCTTTTTCGTCTTCTGGTGTCGTGGTTGCAGGTGGGCTGAGTGTATTGGGAGAAAGGGAGGGTGAGATGGGATAAAAAATAAAAAAAAGGTACCTCCTGGCAGGTCGCTGCATCTTTATGTCCTCTTCCTGGCTTCTTGGGGGAGACAGGAAGCAGGAAGCATCAGGGCTCCCAGGCTCCCTGCAGCCAATCACAACGCTGCAATGCAATGTTGTGATTGTTCTGAGTGCCGTGACATAGTGCTCAGCCAGGGGCTCGCAGTGTGGGCATGCTCTCTACGCAGGCTGTAATGCAGATTGCATGGAGCATGCATGAAGAACACAGTATGTGCGCATGACTGTTTTAGGTGGCCCGAGAGGGCCAGCCAAGCACTCATGCTCATATAGGGAGTGCAAACCACTCCTCCCCTGCTCTGAGAGCAGCCCGCCCCACAAAGACGCCACAACGGGGAAAACTAAAATGATAATAACCTTGAGTTATAATTATTTTATTTTTCCTGTTTTACACTGCAAAAAGCAGTGGGGTGACGCTCCTCGGCCTTAGCGGAGGAGCCGCTACTGAATACACTCTTTCCTTATTATTATAGTTTTATGACTTTTATAAGTAAGACATAAAAAGTCAAACAAGAAAAGTAACTAGTGTAACATGGTAAAACAACAATTCAGCAGAAAACATACATTATCTCTACAGTACATGGTGAAGTAAAGTTTGTGACTGCTTTAAATTGCATTTTTACCTAATAATGTAATATCATTCTGTGCCACAGTATGGAGTGATGAGTACTGTTACAGCCTTTCACTTTAGCAGAGATGCCTGACACAATAAATGCAGAGAAACTAAACAATGTTAGGGCCTCAAAATATTCTTATCAGCCTTTTCAAAAGCAATATGATATAAGGACAACTGCGTTACTGTGAGCTATGAATTTTTTTAGGGTCTTCAGCGTTGCTTAATTTGTACAGGTGGCTGCAGTTAGTGGGCACTTGAAGTCACTTGAGCAACAGTGAGAAAAGAGGAAAAGGAAGAAACAATTATGAAGACTAAGAAAGAAAAGTAGCAACAACGGTAGAAAACAAGGATGAAAATGAACGTGCACGAGTGAGGTAAAGAGATAGTAAGTGTAGGGTGGTGGAAGAAAGAAGCATGAGTCACAATTAAGAGTATACAGTCTGGATATTTGCCCGTCATGTGGCAGCACCAGTGCTGGGCTACCTCGAAAAACTTTGGACCCCTCCGTTTATTTTTATTGTGGAAATTAAGCACTGGTGACACCTGCGGAGAGATTGACGTCTCATTTAGAATCTGGTTTAAACAAATATTATCAAAGACGCTAGGTATGGTTTTTGTATAGTGCACGAAATACACATACAGATACTCATTGAAAAATAAGCATGCACATAGACTGACACATTATCGAGCATACAGTTTCACGCAGTTTGACACAGATCGAGGTATTCATGCACTGACAAATGTACTGAGAAACTATAGCATGTACCCTAAGGTAACTATAACTTGCGCACTCGCCATTCACTGATGACATCTTCTATGAAATAATTAACAATATCACTGCAGCTTGTGCAGTAAAATGATTGATGAGAATACTGTGCATAGCGGGGGCGCGAGTTATAGTTACCTTAGGACTTGAGTTATAGTTTCTTGAGATAACTCTACCTGCTGAATTTCTATGGTTTTGTATGTAAATTGTGATAATGTCCCTGTAACCTTTGTTGATTTTGTGTGTTTGTGTGCGTGATATATATATATATATACACATATATATATATATATAGCTCCAATTGACTGTAACAAAGCGGGGCAAGTCCCCTGTAGGGGCTGTGACATCCAAGACGAATGTTTTATTTATTTTAACGGAGTATGTAACAAGGGTTTACCCAAACATAGTCACTGGGACCTGGGTTCAATGAATACTAAGAGGGAGGGGTCCCAGCTAGAGTGTGACGTGATATGTAAAATTTCAAACAATAAATTACACAAACAATAAATGGGTCCACACTGTTTTAATCACAACGGGACCATGTATACTGAATATATATACGAACAAATCAATATTTATTTTAACAGCGCATCCACTGGGAAAGTATTTCTGCGCACCACAAGAACCAGAATGCTCTTTAGCCACGCCCACCTGGGCAGGTATTCAAAGGACGGTGCATACGCAGCATCGCTGTTTTTGCCTACGCCACTGAAGAAAGTTAATTCTGAAACGCGTCTGGCGGCATATGAGAGAGATGGTGTGCCCTCGCAGGGGCTTGCTTGCATACTTTCAATAAATGACTGTGAGCTGTGATTGAATTTAGTGTGGTCCTTCCTCGAATTGGGAACCTGCATTTGTTGGAATATATATATATATATATATATATATAGATATTCCGCTGTTCTCACTGAAGAACGTTGTTGGCACTCCACAGATTTTATTTAAGAAAACAACAAATTCTACTATGCATTTAGGCTGCCAGACGCACCCTTGTTCACATTTATATATTTATATATTTATTTATATATATCATTATAAGTGTGTGTGCGTGTAAATATATACATATATATTTCTCCGTACTGTGCTGACTCTCGTGGAGCTCCTGATCAATGGCGGGCTTCTCGACGCAGACTCCTTCTCCCTGCGAAGGCGGCCAAAACGCTTCAATCGGTAGCTTAAATAAATATTGGATTTGTCAATATCTGAATGATGTGGTTCCGTTCTGTGGAATACGGGAGAAGGATTATGGTGTGAAATATATTACCTGCATACATACATACAAAAAAGCAAAGGGTATATATCTCACACCATAATCCTTCTCCCTTATTCCACAGAACGGAGCCACACCATATATATATATACATATATTCATACACCCAAAAAAACAATATTATATATATATCTATGTACATATTTATATATATATATAAAAAAAGAACAGGGTTTTACGTACCTGATTTATACCTACATTTTCGTTGTAAGGGCATGCCTGGTGCAGGCTTATGCATGGTACAGACTTGCGTGGAAAAGGCATTGTATGGTAAAGGCATGCGTGGTAAAGGCATTCATGGTCTGTCATACATCCCCCTATCGTCTGGTGCTCTTCAGGACTAAGCAGACAGGCTTGCTGCCGTATTGTTTCTCGCTGCAACTCTGAGGCCGGATCAGATAAGGTAAGTACGACTAAAGTGCTAAGGAAAGTAATGTTGGCACACGTCTAATTAGATAAAAGCAGTGAATTTACTGAATTCACAGTGATTTTTTTGGGACATGAGTTTGAGTATAAGAGCATGGGGGTGTTATTCATCTGTGTGTGTCCCCTAGTGCTAAAAAAACTTCACAAAAAGGTGGGGTGACCGTAGCAAAATATATCCTACAAATACCTGACCACTGTCACATCAGTGACCTGAACTGTTCAAAGAGTTTAACCAGGATTGTGGGAATAAGTCTCTCACACATTTGTTGTCAGCATGTTGTTGCACGCTGTTTCTTGTCTGACATAGGTATCCTTTACCACTGGAGCTGCCACAGTGTTGCTGCAGCCATGGGGAGTCAAAAGAGTTTCTCATAAGTGTTGCAAGTAACATCGAAAATGGACGAATACAGCGGAGTTCCAGAACGCTGCATAGAGCACAGATTGTCAAACATGGGTTTTTTCTTTGGATAAGTGGGTACGCCATGAGTTCCCAAAAGAGGGTGGATCTTAGCCATATAAAAGGCCCTGTTTAGGATGGATTTCAGTCCAGTGGGAGTTGATGGAATATCCCAATCCAAAATGGGAAATTGTTTATTCCTGTGAGGTCAGGTCCAGTAGCAAGCAAGGAAAAAGCAGCACTTGAACGGGCACGAAACATTGCAACTTATCTGGATCCGTGATTTTCTGTTGTGCTCAATGCCCGATCGACCAAATAACCACAGTTGGCACGTTGTGCTTTTAGGTACTAATTTTACTAAAATCTTTAAAATTGCATATCTCCTGTTCTACTGCTTGAATTTTTGTTGTTTTGGTGTCAAAAATGTTATACATTTAGCCCTGTGGGCATTTTAATTGGTGTGGTGTTTCTCTTGTGTTGTGTTTTCACTTTATTACTGTTTTAAGTGCAGCATAAATAATTTAGTTAGCATAAGTCGCAGGCACTCAATTGTTGATTTACGGTGAAGTCTTGTAAAAAAGGTTGGTGGTGCAAAAGGGTAAGTCCTCCTGAGAGTGAGGGCATAAACTAGAGAATAGCGCTATCCTCTGCAATAGAGGGGCGTCCCCAATTCGCACTCAATAAATGAATTTATTTAGTATTTGCATGAAAAAGTTGAAAAAAGTTTTTTTTTTAAATGTTTCTCAATGGTGTTTAAAACAAGCTTGAATTTATTTACATGAAATTAAATCTTGATACTTCTTTGTCATTTCCAATGGTTTCTTGTAATGTATCAAAATAATTTACACATTGCCTCTAAAATTCTGAATGCGTGTGCCAAGCTACGAGAAGATTAGGCACTTGTTAATTAGGAGTTTGCTTGTGACTTCACCCTGACAGAAACTGTGGATGGTACTTGAGTAGGGTTTCAACCCCCTCAACCAGTAACCCATTTTCAAACACTGTGCTTCTTTACCCATCATCTTACAGTACCCCAAACTGAATAAAAAAGTGTATCTTAAGTGGCATTTTCAAGTATTTAGATTTACCATTTTCCTCTGAAATGTTTTCATTCAGGGTCCACTCAGTAAATCTTTGTTAAATGATATGTTGAGATTTAACTGACCTAGGACCTGTAGTGTCCTACCAGCCCTGGTACTTGCCAGGAACCAAGCCACACATGTAGAGTTCTTGTGCATGTCTTTATTCTGCTGCATGTAAGTCAGAACTCAACATTAGAAGCCTGTCTTCAACTCATCCCCCTAATGCTTATGTCACGGGCCTACAGTATACAGTGTGAACCAAAAGTGTTACAGGGTTTCTTTATTTACAGGACACTACATCTCCTGCCTTGTTAAATAAAAAGGTATAGCGTTTCAAAATGGATAAATAATGAAATAGCTGATTGAATACACAAATAAATACATGAATAAATACACCGATGATTATAGATATACAGGCAATTATAATTCTTCCGCTAATAGTTGTGGCACCTGAAACAAACGTCCGGATCAGGTCATTGGAAACAGGGAACTGACAGTCAAAGTGTTGGTGATCTGCACAAGTGGAATCATCATCAGACAAAGAGTAATCAATAGTCTGTCTGGATGCAGTCTCTACATTGACATCAATGTTTGGTGAGTGATGGGCCACATGTCAAAAGTGAGAGGAGTCTCTCATAAGGGACTTCCCAGAATGCGAGCCAGTCACCATTTGTCCTTCGGTATTAGTGATAATAAATGGTTCAGCTCAAAAGGAAAATCACACTTTCTTTTTCTTTGTTGTTTAACAAGCACTCGATCTCCTCTTGTAAAGATGACGTGTCTTATTGACGTCGTCTGCCAGCATATTTTTTCATTTTCTGTTTGTGACCAATGTCCATAATATGAATGTCTCCTTCATTCTTGGTTCTGAGGTTAGTCCATTGGGGCAGCTTGGCTTCATGGCTCTTATTAACATGAGAGTTGTAGGGCTTTCTCCTGTCACTGAGTGAGGTGTCGAATGGTAAGCTCGAAGAGTAGTGTTCAAAACACCTTTGAGGTTGAGCTTCTCGAATGCAGCATGCTGAACAGCTTTCTTTTAAGTTCTCATGACCCATTCTACCAGACCTTTGGCCTGGGGTGAAAGAGGAGTGCTTTTTTATGCTTTCTATTGAGGTGATTTAAAAAGTTTTTTAATTCTCAACTATTAAAAGGTGGGCCGTTGTCAGACTTGGCAATTGTAGGTACACGCCATTTCATAAAGATGCCATCTAACTTTTGAATAACTTTTTCATGTGTAGTGGATAAAAGGTCTACTACCAATGAAAAATGGAAGTATTCATCAGCAATGACCCGAAGATGATGTCCATGCTCAAGAGGACCAAAGAAATCAATAGCAATTCTCTCCCACGCATGATAGGTCAATTCTGATATATTCAGAGGCAGCCATGACCGCTGCATGTAGCAACGTGGGGCGTAGGGGCCAGTTGGGGGGGAGAGACGACCACAAGGGAAAATTAAACAAATACTTAATTTTCCCTTGTAGTCGTCTCTTGAAATCCCCCTGAGCCAGCCCACCGCTCTTACCTGCAGCGGCTGCGGTTGTTCCCAGGATGCTAAATGACTCAATGTGATAGACAGTTGCATATATGACAAGTATTTGATTCTTTTTGTCCCTTTCGTTGAGATATGGAAACCAAACTCTTGGTGGCAACTATTCCTCAATGTCCCCCCATGGGTGAAATTGATCACTTGTTGTCATAGACTCTCGGGAATCACAATACACATACCTCGCAGAATGAGGTCTTCTTGAGTCACTGAAAGTTAATCTCTTACACTTTTGAACTTCAAGTACTAATTGCCATTAGCGAGGTCTAGAGTGCTGGTCCCACGATTGCTGAGCAATAATGTACATTAACTTCAACATGTCATTATCTTGGCTTGTGGCAGTGACAATTTGTTCTAAAGACATGCCATCTGGTGTGCTCGATTTCATAATAAAATTGATGTAGGGCTCCGTTGTCTTAAATGATGTACCAGGACACTGTAAGGGCACTCTTTAAAAATAATCAGCAGGACTCTGATCTTTCCCTGGATGATCGAGAATTGTACAGTTGTATTCTTGCAACCTCAAGGAGGCATTTTGGCTTTGGGATTGCCAAATATCGTCAACAGTGCTTGATGATCAGTCACTACTGTGAAAAGCTTTCTGTACAAGTACACATTGAAATAGTCACAAGCCCAGACCAGTGCTAGCAATAGAACAAACGCGTTGTTACCACGCATTAATTTAGCACGCAAGTCTTGCTTTATGGGGACGCATTGGTGGAACGGTGTTGGATTCCCTACTGTTGCGCAGACTGTAGTTGGAATAGTAAATTATACTAATCCAAAGTCCAGTGCCCCCCTTAGGCAAGTTGTTGTAAAGACTTGCATGCAAAAGGAACATGTCATGACGATGCGTATGTTCTAATGCTGACGTTGAAAAGGCATGCTTGCATAATGCATGCATGGTTCCGTATACAATCGTCCTGCGCTGTGCCAGTACTCCACCTAACTTGACAGGGATAGCATCAACTACAACCTCTGAATGAAGTTTTGGCTCAAAGTAAGCCATTTCAGTGGCAATCTTCATAGTTTGTTTGATTTTTGAAAGCTCTTCTCACATTCACATGACCAATGTAAAGCCACAATCTTTTTAGTCAATACTCGTAACGTTGCACTGACTGCATTAAAATCTCGTATGTATCTAGAACAGTAACTGCCCATTCCAAGAAATGATTGTAACATAGAAATGTCCTGTGGGGGGCTGGAAGTAGACAACACTTGCGCAGCTGGATCAGGTTTCATACCCCCATCGTAAAATACATGGACAAAGAATTTCAAGCCTTTCTTGTGGAATTCCCATTTGTCAACATTTAGAGTTAATCCTGCATAGTTCAGCAAACAACATACTTGCATAAGAGCTCCGTCATACTCTTTCTGTGTGGCTCTGAAAACTAATATGTCATTGCTATAGTTGTATGCATTTAGTATAGGCTGTATGACACGTCAAATGATGTCTTGGAAAAGTTCTGCAACAGAGGATACACCAAAACGTAATCGCTTGTAGCAAAACAGACC
The DNA here is from genome assembly GCF_964261635.1 of Lissotriton helveticus. Lineage (NCBI taxonomy): Eukaryota > Metazoa > Chordata > Amphibia > Caudata > Salamandridae > Lissotriton > Lissotriton helveticus. Next base: position 1,873,518,102 of record NC_136061.1, on the reverse strand, counting down.
AAAAATGGTCGAAAAGGTTGTAATGTGCCTGGATTTTTCTTCAAGCTCCAATTGGTGATATCCTTTATTTAAGTCAAGTCGAGAGAAGAACTTTGCACCATTCAGCTGAATTATCATATCAGCAATGTGTGGACCTGGATATCTCTCTTGCTCAATCACCTTGTTGGTCTGATGAATATCAATGCATGTGCGTGCAGCTCCTTCGCTATCTCTTTTAGGCATTACTACAATGGGAGAAGCCCATGGTGTTGGAACAGTGGAACGTTTAATTATGTCATGTTTAAGCAATGAATTAGTTCCTTTTCAACAGCCTCTTGCAAGTGAAACACAATTTGTCTGTGTCCTCATGCAACACGACGAACATTCTTATTTATATGCAACTTTACTTTCATTGCTTTGAGTTTTACTAAACTATGGAATAATGAAGTAAATTGACTTACAATTTCATGATGGGTGTTCATATTACACTTCACTGATATTAGTCCCATATCAGCAGCAGTGTTAAAACTCAGCAAACAGGTGCTTGAGGCTGTTCATTGAAGCACATAGAGAGCTGCTTTAACACAGTTTTGTTATGCTTCATCGTCGTTACAAACAAACCTTGAATCTTTAAGGGCATTGAGGTAGCTCATGTATACTTTAGTCTTTCTACTTCATAATTCGAAGTAACAGAGATGACTCTTGATACTTCTCCTCAGGCATGACATTCATTGACTCACCATTGTCAATTATGAATGGTATTGAACACCCATTTATCTTTAGAGTGATCTTCTGACAATATTTGAATGTTTCTGGTGCTATTTCTTATTGATTTTTCTTCACTTTGAATTTTTCCTTACATCTGACTAGTCCCACATGTGCATGCCTTTCTGAAGTAAACATCAACATTGCACAATTGTCACTGTCCCTTTCACTAGAAACTGATACTGAGGAACTCTTTGCTGATGACGTAGATGATAATCCACTTCGTTTGGTGTTGATTTGCTTCGGTTGTTGTGACTGCTTGGCCTTGTGAGAGTATGTCAAACTTCGCTGAGGTAACGTTCGGTCGGCCTTTTTTGCATCACGCAATGACGCACTGACTTTTATCTTCGCCTTGCAAGTCGTCACAAAATTGTGTGCTTTACCACAGCTGATCCATATATGCTCAATTTCAGGACATTTTCCTTCGTGTGAAATAACAATCCACATCCGTAACACATGTTCTTCTTCTGTGGAGACATCACCTTGTGCCCCTCAGCCTTATACTTTGCCTTACTCTTAATGCTCATGATTGACGCACTTTGGGTGCCTCCAGCCTCCATATCAGTAGCTTGACGATCATCATGCTCTTCAGCATGGGCAGCCTAGAGGACTTGTTCTAAGCTCAGAATTTCCTTCAGCATTCTTTGTCTAAAGGTATCTGATGGACATCCATTGATTACTACGAGGCAGGTAGCTTCCTCATCATTAAACTCATTAACTCTACAGTGCTTCACCAGAGCATCCAGTCTCCCAACAAACTCATCAATGGTTTCCCCTGGTATCTGGGGTTCTTGACTAAATATTTATCTTTCATAATTCACATTTGGCACTGGATTAGATTTGGCATTCAAGGCTGTTTTAATTTCGAAAATGTGTCACTTCACCTTCTGGTGGTATGTTTTTCATGGCTCCTTTCACTCCTTCCCCAGCCATGTTCTTCAGATACTTTATGATTTTTTATTATCTTTTTCATCTGTTTGATCAATGAAATCTTCAAGTGTCTAGATCCATGTAGTCCATCTATTACCAATATTGTGTTTCTTGGCAGTATCAAATGCAGATGACAATTTTTAGAATGCAGCTGCCGTATATCTATTGGTGGACAGTAGTTTTCTTTCCAGTGCTTTTTGTGGGCCTTGATTAGGCAGAGCTGCTTTAGTGCCTTGTGATGTGCTTACTTCGGGGTCAGGTTTACGGACTTTGGGAGCTTGAGTCTTGCGCTGGCTCTCCATCGGAGCTCCTTGCTTGAGAGCAGTCTAGGGAGCTGTTCGGGGCCTCTATGCGGTAGCTTTGGTGCTGGGCCGCGCAGCTGGCAAACACAACCCCTTTGACCCTCCTTCTGGAGCAACTCCACAGAATGTCATGTAACAAGGATTCGTTAATGGTTTTGGTAAGTAGATAAACCTTGGATACTACTAGTCCATGAAAGTAGGTAACATTATGATATTTTGTCAGCTTTGTGCTTGAATGTTTCTTGACAAACACCTGGCTAATCTCTGACCTCGGTGGACAGACACAGGAGCAAATTAGGTTGTGGTGTTGATATAGGAAGAGACTAATGTGGAAGGACAGCGATTGGCAGCCTACTTGAAATGATTGCCAGGGAAGAAACGAGTGATTGGAGCTATATAAGGCAACACTATCCACTATGGGAATTTTGAAACGCTGAGGGCGTGTTGACTCTCGGGAGTGGATTTCCACCTGACCCCGAGAGCTGTTGATGTTACCAATATATTGTTGTACCCTTGTCCTGAGGAAGCCGAAAGAAATTGATGGATGAAGCGCAACCGCGCCGACAGCTATACAGTGAAAAAGTAGAGAGGTGTGATACCTCGTGTGCGAATAGGACTATCTCTGAGTGTATCACTCAGACACATGAGTGAACACTAGTATTTTGAATTGTCAGGGTATTGTTAAATTGTATGTAGTGTATATATATGCATATTTGCACGTCCTTTTTGTAAGTTTATGTACATATCATTGTTTGTGTTTCTGATTAATCTATGTGAAATCAACTGGTGGGTCAGAGACTGACCCAACGGCATGTGTGTGAAAATAAATCATTGGTAATTATTTGTTGGAAAACTATTGATAAATGTCAGGGTAATTAATTGTGCCTTGTCGGTAAATAAATGTGAGATTTATCCCTCCGTACTCTTTTGTTCCTCATCCTTTGGTAATCTCTTCTTCATAGCACATGCATTTCAGTTTAATCTGCACTGAACTACTACTGTGTGCTGCTTTCATAACCTGGTTGCATTTGCCTTTAGCATTCTGACTCCGTTTAGCATATGGCATTAATTTGTGTAATGGCACAGTACCTCTTATTTGTGGCCATTTCATTCAGTTCCTGGTAACCGAAATGTAGACTTCATGTCGCTTTCTTTATTTTCAAGCATTCACATAGGCTGGCATGGTGTCGAGACTCCACCAGTGCCGGCTTCAATTCTGCACTTTGACAGTGGCACACATGAGCAGTTTGCTGGACATGGCAAATTCTCTGGAAGAGCGCTTACAAGGTACGGGCTTCTGTCCCCTATGTCATCACTAGTTGTAGCGACCTATCATCCTTGGTACTTGCAAGTAACCAAGCCACACATGGAAAGTAGTTGTACACGTCTTTATTTTGCTGCGTGTAAGTCTGAACTCAACATTCTAAGCATGTCTTCAACTCACCCCTCCACCACTTACTGCCAGGCATACTGTGTACAATGGAAGCCAAAAGAGTTCCAGCATTTCTTTATTTACAAGACACTACAGCAACCATGTTGCTCAGGCAATGTACTGACTGATTAGAAGGATTTAGACTAGACTTGTTTTTCTTTTTTGCAACACCAAGCCAAATAAACCAGTCCATTATATCTACTTTATATATTCAAAAAGCAAACAAAACGATGCTGACCGCTCAGTGCTGAAATGATGAAGATACTCACGGAGGTATAGATAAAGTGCTTTATAAGGAACAACGAGCCATGAATCCAGCCACGGCCCGTGGAGGGAGTTTCGGTGGTGCGGAGAGGTGGGGCGGGGGGTGCTAAAAACCGGAGTATGGATAATTGAAGGTAAGTAAACAATTAAATAAATACAACGAATTTCGTAGCGCACTCTGTATCACATTTTGCGATGCAGGGCGCACTACGAAATTCGTTTTATTAATTACATTGTTTACTTACCTTCAATTATCCATACTCCGGTTTTTAGCACCCCCCACCCAGCCCTCCCCCACCCCGCCTCTCTGCCACACCGAAACACTCTCCACGGGCCGCGGCTGCATGAATCTTCACAAAGCACAGTAGAGGCAGCAACTATCGATGTTCAGAAGCAATCAAAAATTTACATTCTGCAGATAGCATTATACATGCAAGCAATAGGTTTATTACAATTGCGTTTCGTAAACAGCACCCAAAGGCACACATAGAATTCCTTCTCAACAATGGCGAGGCTCTGCAATAAGATGGTCTCTAATCAGTTCTCTTATCGGACCTGGGTTGCGCAATACACTAATGGTATTCAATTCTTGCCGCCTCTCTCTGGCACTCAAATAACTAACTGTCTCATGAAATCCCAAACCGGTGTGGGCCTGGGTTTCAAATTTGAGGGACTCTCATCTCTTTTGCAGTTGAACATGATTGGGTTTTTGAGGTGGTGAGGGCATCTACTGGAACTGAGAATTCACTTGACCAACTGGTTTCCACTACCAACAGGAATCTGAGACGTATGGTCAGGGCCCTAACATATCTTTAAACCATGATGTGCCAGGAACAATAATTAGTAGATGAATTGTTCAAAGAGTTCTTTAACAGGGCAAAGCTCCTGCATCCCTTTCAGGCTTAAATAAGCTGGATACAGGTTTGCACGGACTAAAGACTAACCCTGGGCGTAGTGTGCGGAGTGGGGCTCCGCGGAGCTACGTGAAGTGGGCACATAACTACGCCCACCCGCGCACTCCGCGTAGCCCCACTCCGCGCCGCCCGCCTCCCTCCCACCCTCCCTAAATACATCAATAAAAGTATAAAAAGCTATTAAAAACACTTACCTTGTCTGCCGCGTCCCTGGGGCTCCCTCTCGCCGTCCCGCGATTCGCGCCGCCACCGACCCGGATACTAATGCGCATGCGCGGGCGGCCGCGCATGCGCATTCCTCATGAGAAATGCGCATGCGCGGCCTCATGCGCATTAGGACCCGAAATGGCGGCGAGAATCGCGGGACGGCGAGAGGGAGCCCCGGGGACGCGGCAGACAAGGTAAGTGTTTTTAATAGCTTTTCATACTTTTATTCATGTATTTAGGGAGGGCGGGAGGGAGGCGGGTGGCGGCCGGCTACGCTCCGTCTGCGGAGCGCGCGTAGTGCCGCCTGGCTACGCCCACTACGCAAAATGCATAGGAGACAGCACTCCGTGCACGGAGTGTAGCTGGCCGCCCACCCTTACTAAAGACGCATTGCAGGCTCACCATTAGGCAACGTAATTGATGGTCCTAGCTTATAAGGCAATATCTCCAGACTAGGTCAAAGCTAGCTGACTGCATCTTGTTGTGGCTTCATTTCAGGTGTAGGTCTTTGAGCAATTTTCCACACAGATCCAGATGACTGGGCCATGCTTTTTGTTCCCAAGGGACAGGTAGTTAATTCCCAGGGGTGCATAACTTCATCATCCAAAGTAGAAGGCAGGAGTAGAGCTACTCACATGAGTTATACTTTGTTCCAGTCTTGTGGGGCAACATCAAAATGGGGTTTTTGCATCCCAGACAAGTTCATGAAATTGGTCCTGGAGAATCATTTCTTCATCAGTTCAAGTGGCACTAGTGGGAGGCTGGCCAAATAAAACTTATGCCATGATCAAACTCGATCTGTATGACTAATCTGAGATGAGCATGCTTTCTCTTACTTTCTCAGTAAAGCAGGAGAGGTAGGTGTCAACTGCTCAGAGAATTGTACCCTGAAGACTGTGCAAGGCAAGAGATGGCTACAGCACCTCATCAGCCGTCTCAAGCAGGGGAAAGCTATCTTACATATGTGTCTGCAAAAGCTGCAAAAATGGTGCTGGCCCATGTAATTTTCCCCAAAAAGTGGAGGTCTTACATAAGTTAAATGTGAATCCCTTATATCACTCCAACATGCTATTGGGCTTTACAGGTGGAATATAAACAAGTTTCTGCCGCCCACACAGGCCACATTGTTCTAAGGAAGGAGACTACGAAGACAAAGCATGCATTCTTAACAATTTAACGCACGAATACTAAACAATACCATATGCATACAGTCACAATTCACAACATCCATGAATGGGGGAGTGAAAGTCCTACGTTATGAACAAAGAAGCAGGACGGCATTCAAGCCCTAGTTAATACTCATTCATAACATAGCTACATTAGCGCCAATATAGTTTCGAATAAACCTCTACAAAATCAAAGAATTTGGAATTCAGGCTATATAACTAGTTCAGAATGAATCAACCACTGGCTTTGCACTGTAATATATGTGCTAAACCGTTCTCAATGGGCTATGTATTGAGTAACTGAGGGTTACATATCATCAGCGTACACACAAACATACGTACATACATTTATAATATGGCCAGGCCCGCCTCATACTGGTGGGCCTCCCAGTTTGTGCTCCATGGGTTGGTTTAATGATGATAGGTCACTTAAACATATTTACCCAGGAGTTTAGGTGGCACTACTAGGTAGATTGCAACTGAGGTGGAGTCAAGAGTAACCCTGGGCGTAGTGTGCGGAGTGGGGCTCCGCGGAGCTACGCGAAGTGGGCACATAACTACGCCCAACCGCGCACTCCGCGTAGCCCCACTCCGCGCCGCCCGCCTCCCTCCCGCCCTCCCTAAATACATCAATAAAAGTATAAAAAGCTATTAAAAACACTTACCTTGTCTGCCGCGTCCCTGGGGCTCCCTCTCGCCGTCTCGCGATTCGCGCCGCCACCGACCCGGATACTAATGCGCATGCGCGGGCGGCCGCGCATGCGCATTCCTCATGAGAAATGCGCATGCGCGGCCGCCCGCGCATGCGCGGCCGCCCGCGCATGCGCATTAGGACCCGAAATGGCGGCGAGAATCGCGGGACGGCGAGAGGGAGCCCCGGGGACGCGGCAGACAAGGTAAGTGTTTTTAATAGCTTTTCATACTTTTATTCATGTATTTAGGGAGGGCGGGAGGGAGGCGGGTGGCGGCCGGCTACGCTCCGTCTGCGGAGCGCGCGTAGTGCCGCCTGGCTACGCCCGCTACGCAAAATGCGTAGGAGACGGCACTCCGTGCACTCCGTGCACGGAGCGTAGCTGGCCGCCCACCCTTAGTCAAGAGTGAAGCTTGGGCATTAACCATCCTGGTTAATAACCGCCTAGGAGTTTTCTTCAGAATTCTAATATATTGGTACTGAAAATCAGACTCTTACAATTGGGGTGAAATTCTTAAAATCAGTTGGTACATGGGGTATTTTATTCATGGGTCATGGTACTGTTTAGGTGGAAGTTTACATGAAGCATAACTGTTGAATTTGTTTGCTGAAGCTTTGACATTTTTCCTGTTGAAATGCATCGAAATGAATGCCATTTATTGAGGATTACAAAGGGTGATAACAGATTTTAGTCTAAATATGTATCAATTGTTGGTGATGCTACTCATTATTTTTTTAGGATTTTGTTGTAGTCTAAGGTGATTTCACTATCTGAGAAGTGCTGGTCTTCTGCTTACATGTTGATGAACGGTCTATGAACCAAACCAGATTTCTCTCGTGGTTTTCTCATAGAAATTGTGTCTAGTGGATCAGAAAGCTAAAATGAGGACACATTTTCTATAAATTTACAAATGCCTTTGTCAAATATGTAGGACAGAAGCCTGGCATTCAGAGTAAAACATGTATTCCCAATAGCCGCAGCAATCTGTCAGTTGATTTCCCACTGGTTTACGATAGTTACACGACAGAGTTCTAATGAACAACTAGAGTTACTAATATTTTAAAATGAGTATATTCCTGGTCACGTTGCTACATGACTGGATCACAGGAAACAAAAGACATAGAATTGTGAAAAGGGACTTGGGTTACACAGAATTGTTCACACACTGGAAACACTTTACATATATCACATACGCATGGAAAGAAAAACAACATTTGGTAAATTAATTTATGTGAGGAACGTGTAGCTGCGGACGGAAAAAAGCATTTCATGAACATTCAGCCTTTTGTGCTAGAAAGTGAAGGATTCTAAAGTGGGCTGTCTTGACAGCAGCATGTCTCTCTGTGCAGGCCATGCTTCGAACTGGGACATCGTTCTAGTTATTTTTACAACTCTGACATCTTGGGAACAAGTCAAACGGGACTTTAATGACCACGAAGAACACGAGACAGATAGATATTAATGCAATTAAAATATTTCTCCCACTGAAGACAAAATGTTCTAACTTAAATAAGGAGAAGCCAAAATAAGGAACATTGAAATGTTGGCGCGTAAGGTAAACGCTAACCCTATTTGGCCCTGAGCCATTCCAATGTCTTTAATGGGGCTCCCAGTACTCCAATGTTCTCATTTGTATTGTATGGTAAATGTATATGTAATGCTTCATGTTTGTATTTCACCATTTTTAAATGTAGAATATGCTACCATGATTGGGTACCATGTTCTATTAGCATTATAACCGGTATTCCAAGGGCTATATCGGCTGTTAAAGGCCCTCTCCCTCATTACAGATTCTCGCATGTGGCTCAGGATTATAACTCCGCTTCAGGGGGCCTTGTGCTGTACTAACAACTCATGATATTTGCTAAAAGAGCTTGAGTTGAGGTACGGTTAAGGCTCCATGGTGTGTATAAGGAATAACCTATATTAATAAACAGGCTTATAAATTACAAGAAAACACCTTTCGGAATAATGACGCTAGACAGGAAAACCTGAAATAAACCGAACTATATGACAACATCTTCATAGTGCACAGCTCATCACCTCATCCTTGTCATCGAAGATAACATTATTTATGGCATTTCATCACAAACTCCAGATACAGTATGACCAATGACATCATCGTAATCTCACGCAAGGGAACGTTGAGAGTTTTTAGGATACAACTTGTAACATTAAGGTCCCTTCAACTGCAGTTCTAGTGAAACAGCAGAGGGTTCAACCCTGCATTTGACAGGTACATTACTTCTGCAGTACAGTTTCCATAAATCCTAAGAATTAAAAAAAACTCAGATGAATTACAGATCTTAAACACTGAGAAATCTGAGGAGATGTTTTCATCTGTTAAAATCAATAGAGAAATTGTATAAAAATGTCCATGACATAATTATGCCATATCTGAGTTCTTGTGATATTTACAGTGTTGCAGATCCCAGTCTAATAGGGATAAATGTGAGGGGGCAAAAAGATAGGAGTTTGCCCAGATAGCACAGGCACCACAAGGTGACAGCATGGTGTGGGGGATGAAGGGCCATCTCTATTTTAATGTGTCACTATTTGTACCACCCACTGCAACCTACATTTACTGTAGCGTAGAGTTGGACGAGTCACTGAAGGCTCAGGTCAGGCCTGAGCCAGATGTCTGGCTCTGACTCAGAGCAAAGTTCTCATCCCCCTTGGGTTAAAAATAAACAGCGCGAATACGGCAGTCCGATGGGATCCCATCGGACTGCCGTATTCACCATAGCGCTCCGGCCATCACAAATTGAGCCATCACGCTCCTTTCCTGGCAAATCCATACAAACCTGATGGAAGCCCTGGACTTGATGTGAAAGAAAGCACATCTATCAGCATTTACTCATCAGTATTCCTGAACCTACGAGGAAACCAACATTAATGTGATAATAGGCATTGTGTTATTAACTGTTGTACAAAACAATAATGTCGATAATTCTTGTCCTGATGATGATGTCACAAATGTAAAAAGGCATTGAAACGTCGTCGACTAAAAAACCCCATATGCAATATGATAATGCTATATTATTTGATGCAATGGTATGGTTATGTTTAAGAGATTGAGTCTGTAGCACTGACCACAAGTATACAGACAGATTTTCGCTTTGCCCTTTTGGCCATTTCCTTGTTGTTTTGTCTTGATTGTTGTGGGTCACGGCTGTGCCCACTTGTTATCTTTTTTGGTTCTTAAAATTCACTTTATCAACCAGAACATTTAAAATAAATTTTCTTGTCCGGCTGGACAAAAGACATACTACTTATCAGGTGTATGATTATTGTTTTTTTGTATGTTATCTTGTCCACATGTAGGGACCACTGTTGTTTGTAAAGGCATAGCAGAGTAGGGCAGATCTTGACTGGAGCCAGATCGAGGAGAAAGGTGGTGATGATGACGCTGGGGCGGCCGGGGAATCAAGGTGTAGTAATGTGGACATCAGAATATGCGATCCTAAAACACATTAACTAAATACCCTGTCTGTGTGCACAAGTGCTTCTATGTCCCTATGTATGTTCTTCTTGTATGCGTGTTGTCCGCAGTACGCATATCTGCAGACCAATTACACCTCAAACAAATTAAATGTGTGCCTCTGGCCCCATCCCTTAGCACTGCCCATAGCCCCCCCCCCCGCATTGCCTTGCCCCCTCTAACCCCACCCCTAATCCACATCTCAGGTGAGTACCTGCACTTATTTTTTTCCATTTAAAGCACTGAAGATCGGACATCAGTGAAGACATCAGAGTGCTGTACAGGTTCTTGAAGAGGGGTGTTATGCTAATGATTTTTCAGTTTGCTGTGACAGTGGGTGATTTGGAAATCATTAACATTATGTCCCTCTTCGGGCACTTTCACAGCACTCTCTAGTGTCAATGTAAAATGATAGTGAGAAAGATATACATATCTAATGGTTGATTGAATGATTATTGATAACAGCTGAACTACACAATTAAGAACCAGGATACCTGGGACCAATCCCTGCTTCCCCTTGTGACCAAGTTGAATGTTCCTGGGCAATTGATTTATTTACTTACTTTTTAGAGCCCATTGAAATACATATAATTGAGAACCGTGCTGTATAAAAACGTGTCTTGTATATGGTTTGACTGATTTTTTTTTTTTATTTCCTTCAGTAGGTTTTTACCATTTTATTATAGCAAAACATAAAGAGTCCCTAGTTTCCTCCTTATATCAATTTGTATATCGCCGTGACAGTGCCAGCCACAAGCTTGTTCCGGGGTTTTGGAGGGCAGTGGTTTGATACACAATATTGATCCAGCTCTAACGTTATTTTAGGATGCATAGAGAGTGCACGAGACCAGTCTCTTGGTTCACCAATGGCGTCATCATCAGGCAGTGGAGGGACCGGAACGTTTCCAAGTTTATGTTTAGAAAGTTACTATTCCTCCTTGTAATGAATGCCATTCAAACTAGTGATAACATCTAATGTACTAAAGTAAAGCCTTTCCACCTGTTATTGTATACTTTTTTGCCTTTTTCGTTTTGAAGATTCTTGACCATTTCTTTTTTGCCTAACTATTGGTTTTTATTATTTGATATGCCAAACAAGTTGATGACTCACTCGTGTTATGGCTGCTAGAGCGAAGCCAGACCCATGGCTCGGTTCTTCCAATCCTATTCATTTTCCGGATTGCCCAACAGAACTGTAACTCTCCATACAATAATGAAACAGTTTAACCTTTAAGTCACAACCAACCTGCTTTCAAAATAAGTGTTAACAGCACGTCGGTACGTACCAGTTTTGACATTAAAGTGCCACACATCAGGTGTTTTAGTTGTCTTTGATGCATATTTCTGGCCAGTTGCTTTTCCATTTTAATTACGAAAGCAGGATGTTTGATTGTGTTCGTGTGACGGAGAAGCCTCCTTTATTCAGAGCATTATTCTAAATTCAAAGAGAGATCACAGGGAAGAGAGGCGGATGCGCTTCGGTGCCAAGTGGGAAAACCCTTGTTGAGCAGGAGCCTGCAGTTCTCAAGCCCCCGAGGCTTCTGGTGGCCGGGCGTGGCTCTGAAGAGGTTCATTCATTCTACTTGAGAGCGGGCGTTGCTGGTAATTTAAGACGCTGCGACACAACGACCCCTGCTGGCGAGTGGAGGTGGCACAGAAGCCTTCAGCATCCTGATGAGATAAGCGGGATCTATTGATCTAAAATGCCCTTTATGTTTTGACCAATACTGGAAATGGTGAAAACAAGTTACGTGGGGAACCAATTAATTGAGGGTCAAGCTGTGGCAGCAGAAAGGTGGTGGAGTAACAAGGGGCGGAGTCATTAAAAGAAGAGTCTGAAAGTCAATTTATACATTTATGTTTTAAAACTCTGCTGCAAATCATCTGACTCAGAAAAAGGGGGTGGTGATGAACAGAGTGCCTGAATTAAGCAGACCACTCTTACCCAGTCCAAAGATCAGGGCTTGATCCATCACCGTTTTTTAGCTCACTGCACCATCCCAGCTCAGAACTTGGCTATATGCAAATTAGTCTGTTCCTGTCTGGCTTGCTTGAATCCTGATGGTGCAATGAGCAAGGGACTCACATCTGAGTATACCCATCAAATCATCTGACAGCAAAGACAAATGTGACAGTGAATGTGTTATGCCTTACTCAATTGGCACAGAGAGGCTGCATTTTAAAATATCTTATGGGTAAGGCACTTGCTTATGGGCTCAGCAATTTTCATGGGATGATAAAGCTAAGATAACTCTGGTGGTTAATCCACTTGGGGGGAGGATTGTGTTTTGTTTAGTCGCAGTTTAGACTTATAAAGTTGCAGAGGGTTAATGTGCAAACACAATGTGTAAGTACTACCCACCTGCTATCCTGCCCCAGAGGAAAACATGTCAACTGCCATGGTGGTACCCTATGTAACTTCCAATCCTGTTGGCAGAATAATAGTAATAATAGTGGAGGTTTTGGTGTGACCTGGAAATTAAGGCGTGAGGTGCTCTAGAAAATGACCAGATTTCTTCAGCACCTGTTCCTGTTTTGCCAAACGTCTCTTGTCTTTTCATTTCTATAAGGTAAATTCATATCCGAGCAACAGATGCCTTTACATTTTGTGTGTATCCTGTCATATTTCCTGCATGTTCCAAGACAAACGTCAAATATTAGGCTATGTCTTCAGTCAAATTGCTGCTTATTTGGAAACTGGAGAGTACTTTTATTTTGTAAAAGTTATCTAGGTGACAATCCTGCTGGAGTGCAGGAAACGAAAGGAAAGTCTGTAGTATGTATAACATTTAAATATTGGGACATTAACTATGCACATAGTTCAAATTATATCAGCAATTAGGAAAGCAAAAATGATGCACTTTTTATAATTCTGAATTGAGATAAACAACAAAGATTTTAATAGGAGCAAAAGAAATCAAGTCACTTTACTTGGTGATGTGCAAGTGATAAATATTTGCTGAAACCTGATTTCCACACATATTTGTTTTTGCCCTATATATTTTCACCAGTAAAACAGCATGTCTATGCGAATTTAGTGGCCAATTCAAGGGAAACATTTCTGTCTGTAAATGACTGTGCACTACCTCACCAGTGCTCCAAAAGGCATCACCATCTACATAGCACACCCTTACCACTCTACTGCTGAATGGGTGTGGAACATTTTATACACTTTTTTTGTATGACACTTGGATTTTTCACAATTGCTATGACTTCAGTTATATAACATTTATGGCAGCACTCCCACTCTAAAAATTGTTCCAGTGCCACTGTCAGGAAGTAAACTGTAGGCTGAATCTGAGTGGACATCTGAGTGGGAAACATCTAGCATAAGGAGGCGAGTTAACAAAAAAAGGTTTCTGCCAGTAGATAAAATAGCATTGGAGAAGTGTTCCAGATGCTTGAACATCATTTTGTTATAAGCTTTGGAAGAGGTTGTATGTTGCACGTGCCCTTTATGGTGTGGCTGGACCAGCTACAGCAATTTTTACACCAACATCAATCACAGTGAAGTACATAAAAAACGATCAACGCAACACCAAACAATAGCTGAGGACAGCCCGAACAGAAGGATCTACTGGTTGAAATGTAGTGCCGTCATGTAGAGGTGATCTTCCCCTGCCATTGGCTAAAAATCTGGCTGTATCTGACTCAGTATAACATATCTGTGTCCGTCCGTCCCTAATAATATTAAGTCTAGCTGCTCTTGGAGGAACACTTGAGCCCTCACTTCTCTCAGCGTATCGATCATCTGACGCAGCCTCCACCACAGCCGATCCATTGTTAGCCTAGAGATATCTGATCGAACAAATAAAGACAGCACATCAATAGAGATTGGTGCTGAGGGTCAGATTTTAAGATAGGTTGCTTGTCTTAACAAAAGGTTACACACATAGATCGATATATGGTGGGGGTGGAGTTTGCTGGCTTTGGTCAGATCATGGGTCAGTGATAAGCAATGAGCACGTTGGATTTGACAATCCATGTCCCAGCCGCCTAAGTCAGAGAAGGCTCCCACCAATAGTTTCACAATAAATTGCTGGAAGTCATCTCCTTCCTTTCCTTTAGGGATACTGAAGACCCGAAGGTTGTTGCTGCATTGGCAGTTTTCCAGATCTTCTATCTTGGATTGGACTAATGTCCTCTCAGTGCTCTTGCAGAGGCTCTTCTGGCCTCTTCGGTGCCAGAAAGCCACTGCTGAAACTCCACAACCTGTGTGGACAATACATTCACTTTCCCAGTCACCCAAGCCAAGGACTGCTGTAGCTGCTGATTATCTTCTCTAACTTGGGTGTAATGCTGCAGTGCGTCCAAGTGTTAAACCTGCATAAATTGAATGATGGTAGATAATGGCGGCTCAGGTATTAGGGATGTGACAGGAACAGCAGGAGTGGAATGAATAGAAAGATCACTACTGGGCTGACATCGAAATGTACAGGGGAGATAATATGATTTGACCGATTAGAGACCAGCACAGACCATCGATCATCCCCTTCCGAAGGAATCACATTGAGCATATTGCTGGATGGAGACGGGATGCCAGCTAGAACAGCAGCCTCATGATTCTGACCATCGCTAATAGCTCTCTGATGATCAGAGGAGTTACAATTCAGGTTTGTAGTAGTCACCCAGAAGGCTGTAGACTTTGTTTCTCTTAGAAGTGACCCAATGTTAAAGTGGACTTCCATAGGTTTACCCTTAGATCTGGCTGTGTGCTGGTTAGTCAATCCAGATTTCCTTTGAGTATCTTGCCCCTTCTTGCCATTACTGAGGACCAGATTGGCCCAATGTATTCTTTGCACCCCCTCAGTACATGTAGACACAGTAAAAGACTCCTCCCAGACCCCTTCAGAGACATCAACCTGGCTAGATGCAGTGACTGATTGAACAGTACTTTTCAAGGTAGCTGTTAGGAATGTGTTAACCTTGCTTTGGGGGCAAGGATGGGGGCCAGGTGAGGTGGAGTTTTTCTCTCCTGCCACATAGGTGAGTGAGACAGTACACTCTATACATGATGAGTATATGTGTCTTAATTGACACAAGGTAGACATATGATCTACTTTAAGCTAGATTGCTGGTTCTGGAGTTTTTGGATCCAGTAATCCAACCATGACTAATTGTTGTGTGTTTTTCTTTCTATGTATCTGTTTGCATGTTCCTTGGTCAAATTGGCGCACTTTGGACCATGACGTCAG
Source organism: Lissotriton helveticus (assembly GCF_964261635.1). Taxonomy (NCBI): domain Eukaryota; kingdom Metazoa; phylum Chordata; class Amphibia; order Caudata; family Salamandridae; genus Lissotriton; species Lissotriton helveticus. The sequence continues at coordinate 1,873,502,775 of NC_136061.1, read as the reverse complement.
GAGAAAGATGATGAAAATAACACTCAGGTGATAAACAACCTTTTATATTTGTTACTGAGCAGTAGCGTTAATGGTCCTTATGAAGCAGCAGGATACCCTTTGGCTCCGTCTAGTCTGCAGAAACATGTTGACCTAACACACTCAATAGTAGTTATTTGTTTACACCACTATCTTCACATTCTTTTATTGGTTTGGGAGTGAAGAGGTGCACATTAAAGCCTTTTACCCCTTCACTATCCAATTTTATCTGTTGAATACACACTTTTTCATTTATTGATTTCTCCACGTTCGTTGCACTGCTTTACAGTTGTCACCTTATACCCTCATACACCATAACAATCACTGGGCCTCACAGGCCAGATTAGGCTTATACATCTGCCAATCTGCTGTGGGTATTCAATCTTACCTTCATGGTGTGAATGGTCCCAGATGATGAAGGGCGGTTTCGGTCGATGACTGATGGGAATTTTTCTCACATAGAAGGAATACCCTAGGCGTGATTTGACTAGTTCGTATCATTAGTTGAGATCACTTCTCTTGCACAGATACATAGTTAGTTGCTTGCCTTTTTTCTGACCCATTGCTACTTTTTGTTGGTGTAATTGTTAAGTTAGGGGCGGTAGCAATGTTTGGTCGTTAAACATCCCCTAGGACCCTCATCTTCCCTGTTGTGTTTATGTTCTTGTGCAGCTTCGGCTGCGGGTCCGGTTTTATTTCTTTATATAAAAATCTCGAACCCTTGGTGGCACTAGTGGTTTAGAAGGGATCTGGGACGAATCCTGTACCTATTCATAGGCACAACTGTTGTGTGGTGTTTGTTCTCTATCATGGCCACCAATTTAGGTTTGGCTTTCGATGAAGCAGAAATCCAATCTATTCTATCTGAGAACCATAGTATATTGGATTTAATACCAACTACCCAGGTTAACAGCGATGATGGCTGGGCAAAAATCTTAATTTCCAAAACGAACCAGGCCAGAGTCTGCGTACACGGTATGTCCATGGCGGAGTACTTGCGTGGCAATTGTGCCTCGAGTTGACTTATCGTTGCAAATGCTCCCCGTCTTTTCCTAGACGATACGGACTTTTTGAGAGATTGGTCCTTAATCGCCTGGAAATGTACTCGCGACTGGCTTGTACTTATCATAAAAACAGCTAAGAAAACGGGGGACAAGATCCTGGTGGAAATCCAAATCTTGAAGGCCAGATCAAGACGACCATTTCAGGCAAGGCTTTTTCTAAGAACCAGGATGAGGGAAATAAATCGAGCAAGGAATTTAGAGATTCCATCCTTTTCACCAAATTAGAAAAATTTAAAAAAGATCTTGCTAAATTTTCAATGGAAAAGGTCTACCCCTACACAAGTGACACCTATGTACCTGTGGCATTTGAAGAACTGAAATCTTCATTCTCAGGGGTCTCACTAATACAAAAGAACTTGGCACAGAAGCTGAAATATTAAAAGACATCTTTATTAAACTTAATAAGTGAGACTACGTCGCACAGGAGCCTTTAGCACCTGAATGAGACAGTCTAAAGAATACAGAACACAGAGGTCTTTTATATACTTAGGATTTACAAACTCAGCATAAAAGAAAGGGGCAGTCCTAGCTTCTGCAAGCATACAAAATACCTAATATGGACATACAAAATCTGCAAACTATTAGCCAATAGAAAAACATCATGTAACCAGAATGTCCCCCTTACGTCGTGTTTCTGCCCAACCCATAAGTCAATCAACTACAGCACTTATAGGTCAATCAGTAATGGCAGAACATGTCTGTATGCAGTTAGGCCAGCTAGTGTCTGAGATTGCTTTCAAAGCAAGGACAGAGGGGGGTTTTCTACACGCTGCAGTCCAAAGGGCAGAAACACTTCATGAATAGAGCAGTCTGCGTAAAGGCAACACAAATTGAAGACGGAGTCAAAATTAAAGAACCTCAGACCCCCCTTTTGCCATTACACAGGCAAATCCTAAAATTATTTTGCAAACATTATGTAGTTCAGTGACTATTGACAATGCAAATAAAACAATAAGAATCAGTCTCCAAACACCAATTCTATACAATCGCACGGGAAATACCCAGAGTCCGTCAAAGCCTCTTCTGGCAGGCTTCTATTGTCCATCAAATCCTGTTTCTGTTGTTTTCATCCGCATGGGCCTCTACATTCAGGCCTTTCATGAAAATGATGTTACTCAGTATCCGTTGGAGTGCCTTCCTGGCAAACACTCACAGCTCACTTGAAAGTCTCAATGTCTCAATGCAGTGCACCAATATTTCCTGTGCTGCAGGCACTACAGATAGTGTGCTCTTCATTGATCAAGCAAACAAATCAAAAATGAATTACAGATTTGTTTGGTATATTTATTTTTACCCTTTGCTTTAGAAATTTCAACGTATACACTCAGACGAGTTGTCCGAGAAAGACACTCAACATGTGACAACTACTAGACAATAATGCAACAAAAAAGAAGAATATACATCACAAAACTTTCAAAAAAAGATAGATTTCAAAAGGAACACACAATTAGTATGATACACATTTCATAGTGAATGATCGTTTGGAAACATTCATCAAATTGATTGGAACATTTACTCAACCAGTAACAATATATTAACTCAATGAAGGAGACACGTTCTGGAAAAACATTGGAAGAATATAGACAAGTTAATCATATAGTCAGTGAGACCCAGAAATAAATTCTGTATCCTTTGCACATTCCTCCAATGGTGCCGACGCGTTTCGAGACCGTAAGACAAGTTGACGGACTCTCATCAGGGCTCATTCAATGTGGTTCTAAAGGTGTGTGTTAAAAACAAAGAGAGAGCGACATGTCACCAATTGTTTTCAGTACCCAGGTGACTGCCCCCACTGCCCCTCTAGGCCCTTTTAGTACCTGAAAGTGGCTCCGGAGGCCTGATCTCGGGGATCTGTTAGCACCAATACTTGTAGCGGGACCGTGTTATCTGTAAGTTAACATCAAGCTTAAAATGCCATCAGGCAATGCATATTCAGTTAGTACACACGCGGGCGAGCCCGCGAAACATCAAAGAAGAAATCATCGGATTCATACCTAGGACAGTACCAGGATTTCTCCCTGTCCCTTTCTCATTTCAAGTGTCCCGTCGTTCCTTCTTTATACCTGTGAAGTGCGAACCAAAGTCGCCGCATTAGACTATTACACCGACTCACACATTAAGAATGCGCAAAGATGTTTAAGAACCAAAGTTATGTATATTCTTCTTTTTTGTTGCATTATTGTCTAGTAGTTGTCACATGTTGAGTGTCTTTCTCGGACAACTCGTCTGAGTGTATACGTTGAAATTTCTAAAGCAAAGGGTAAAAATAAATATACCAAACAAATCTGTAATTCATTTTTGATTTGTTTGCTTGTAGTAAAGAGCACTGAGAATTGGTGGGGGTGGCACTTGTTTTTCTAAAAATTATATACGGTCCAGCCTACCCCACGTCCCGGGACCTACCTCCTTAACTTTAACCAGTTTAGGGCGGGCGTAATCACCCGCGAGAGTACAAAGGGCATTTAAGTCACTTAGTTCTGCTATTTTTTCCATTGATAGGAGGAAGGACACATTGTCCTTCATTGGGGATGTCCGAGAAAGACACTCTTTCATTTTCAGAGAGCCATATCAAATCCCTATGTGAGTCAGACCCCTTCCCCGACGTTGCCCTTAGCACCTCGGCACAACAACAGAATGAGTCCGACAAACTAACGAGACTTAGCAAAAAACACATTAGAACAGAATTACATGGGCATTTCTTGTTGAAGCACCTAAGGGGAGGCACAATCCCCTGGGGTCTTCAAGTAAAGAATGTCCCGGTAATATTTACGGATGACGCTGAGTATAAGAAAGGATTCAGTTGCATCAACACGAAGTGCAGTCGGGACCTCATGGTCCATACCATTGAGACCGCACAACGCTTATGTCAGAAAGAATTGGAAGAAATTCAAGAACTCACTAAAAGTATTTTGGACAGTACTGTGGTTCCTGATGCTAAAACTTTGATTGAAAAAATTGAAAAGGAAATTCTGGCTTTTCGGGATATCACAATCAATAACAAAACCTCACAATACGAGAAAGACGCCAAATCCTTCAGTTTAGAAAAGGCATATCCCTTCCTGAAGGACGATTATTATACCCAGGCTGACTCGCGTGGCGCACTTTATAAATTTCAGGGTCGGTCACGGAATCGTTTTAAGACCTTTTCAGAAACATCCTCCTCATCTGATTCCTCTGGGTCTGATCCGAAGGGCAATTCCAATAAAAAACAGGTGTCTTTTTTAGACAAAAACCAACAGGGCAAGACAAGATACAAAGTCCCGTGGGAAATGCGCACGCGCAGGAACCACTACCAATCATAGCGGCTCCAAATAACATTGTAAATTTATCTACTAAACAACTTACCCAGGACGAGGAATCTGTGCTTAATTTGGGGCTCAAATTTGTTCCTAGCCAACAGACTGATTATACTAAACTGAAGATGGAGATGATTGCTTTTTGCCGCAAAATACGCCTTCGGGCATTTTTTGCCAATCAGCCACCTGTTGCAAATATTGAAACCACTGGGTTGAGAAACAAGTCGAATTTCATCCCAAACCAAAATATCCCCAAGCAAGTCCTTGCATATGAGCAAGTATTATTGTCCTCCATCAACAAATTTGAGAAACAAAAAAAGTATGTCCCATCCAATGTGAGCAAAGGACAAAGACAAGCACTCAGGAATTTACAAGAGGATCATTCCGTCCTGATAAAACCAGCCGACAAAGGCGGGGCCGTGGTATTGTGGCCCAAAGATAAATACCTAATGGAAGGCCAACTGCAGGTTGACAATGCAACATGGTATAGGAAACTGCAGGGAGACCCTGTTAAGGAAATTCAGGGATTGATAATGCAACTGATTCAGGACGGTAAAGACAGTGGGTTCGTAGGAGTAAAGGAAAGTGAATTTCTTGTGAAGAAGTTCCCTCGAACCCCTGTCTTGTACCTCCTCCCAAAAATCCACAAAAACTTGACTGACCCCCCGGGACGACCAATTGTCTCGGGGTGTGACTCGTGTTTGGAGCCTATCTCCAAATACATTGATTTTTTTCTAAAACCTTTTGTCAGTGGGGTAAGGTCCTATCTGAAGGATACTACGGATTTTCTAGCCAAAGTGGAGGGCACGGAATTCGATCCCGAATCTGAAATTATGGTCACAATGGACGTGACGTCCTTATATACACAGATCCCTCAGGATGAGGCGCTTGAGGTGATAGAGATGTATTTAGACACCCGAGAACGACCTCATAGAGTACCGACACAATTTATTGTACAACTGGCTGAATTGACATTGAAAAAGAATTATTTCCGATTCAATGATCAATTTTATATGCAAATCAAAGGGACGGCCATGGGCTGTCCGTATGCGCCGGAGGTAGCCATTTTGTTTATGGCACAATATGAACAAATGTTCATTGAAAACAATAATCCCTTCCAGAAACACATTAAGCAATGGCTACGGTACATCGACGACGTGTGGCTCCTGTGGCAGGGGAGCCACACCGAGTTGATGTCCTTCCACCATTGGCTTAATAATAAACACCAGGATATTAAATTCTCCCTCGAACAGAGTAAAACTGTGATGACGTTCTTAGACGTCCAAATTTCCTGTCCAGACGGGCGCCTCAAATCTTCTCTCTATCGCAAAAAAACAGACAAAAACACCATCCTCCATCACCGGAGTGCCCATCCACGTAACTTGAAAAGTAATCTACCATACGGACAATTACTCCGCATACGGAGAAATTGCTCAAGTCTGGAGGACTTTGACCACCATGCCGAAAAGTTCTGTGATGAAATGATCATCCGTGGGTACCCCAAGAAGATGCTTAAACACTCGTATAAAAGGGCTCGCTACACGCCAAGAGAATGCTTACTGCAGAATAAAACAAAAAGTGATCTTGAACAGATGGTGTGTGTCACAACTTTTGGGCCTGACACACATCGGGTCAGACAAATGGTCCTAAAGAACTGGCACCTGTTGGAAGAACTGGAGTGTCCCTTTCCTAGGCCTATTTTTGCCTACAGAAAAAATAGGAGTATCGGCCAACACTTAGTACGTGCCGACATTGCCACACCTAAACCCAAGCAAGATCTGTTATCCAAATGGGGCCTCAAACCGGTTGAGGGGCACCATAAATGTGGAAACTGCGTGTCCTGTGGGTCCTGCCTAGAAGGTTCTGAATTCCAACACAAGCAAGTAAAATGGACCAATAAAGGGTTCTCCAACTGTAGGACCAAAAATGTTGTGTACGCCATCATCTGCGGTTGCCCCAAACTGTATATAGGGAAGACTAACCAGCAAGTCAACACTAGGATAACACAGCATCGATCACGAATCAAAAACAAAGTGCTCAGCGCCCCAATGGTTCAACACTTCATTGATAAATCACACACAGAAACTGATTTCTCTTGGACAGTGTTGTATACAATGCCCACCAAAAAAGGTCTTGTTGACATCGAGGAAACCCTCCTGCGCAAGGAGGCGTATCTGATTATGCGATTTAACAGTGCCCAAACTGGATTGAACAGTATGTCGGAAGTATCGAGGCTTTAATCCTGTTACTTCGTAATTTGTGCAATGTTCCTCAAACTACATGTCCCAGAATTCCATGCGCCAAATAAAGGTTTAAATCCCCGCCCCAAGCATGGCAGTACTGATTCGGAATCGAACCTGGGAGATTGACGACGGAGCGCCTACCGAGCGGGTGAGTGCTCCGCATAACAATCAGTGGCTATCTCCATATGCGCAAACGGAGACGACAACTCATGAGTTTTTCGCCTTTGTTTGACAGGCTGCAGGCATAGACATGGGATAAAGTACGGCTTTGCCCTAACCCGCTTGACCTTGATGCACGAAGGATCAGTAATCTTATTGAGATCCCAAGACGCGCAAGTTAAGGTAAATTTGAATATGAACCCATCCTGCGTGCTGCCTGTATTGCAAATAGTATGACTTGTGGCAGGCTTTTAAACAATGCTACGCTCTCTCGCCCCCTTACCAGAACGAACAGCACGCCTGTTTACCTGAGACCATTGAGAAAACGCTGAGTCTCCAGGTAGGCGGTTTTAAATCAAAAACTTTGGTTCTTAAACATCTTTGCGCATTCTTAATGTGTGAGTCGGTGTAATAGTCTAATGCGGCGACTTTGGTTCGCACTTCACAGGTATAAAGAAGGAACGACGGGACACTTGAAATGAGAAAGGGACAGGGAGAAATCCTGGTACTGTCCTAGGTATGAATCCGATGATTTCTTCTTTGATGTTTCGCGGGCTCGCCCGCGTGTGTACTAACTGAATATGCATTGCCTGATGGCATTTTAAGCTTGATGTTATCTTACAGATAACACGGTCCCGCTACAAGTATTGGTGCTAACAGATCCCCGAGATCAGGCCTCCGGAGCCACTTTCAGGTACTAAAAGGGCCTAGAGGGGCAGTGGGGGCAGTCACCTGGGTACTGAAAACAATTGGTGACATGTCGCTCTCTCTTTGTTTTTAACACACACCTTTAGAACCACATTGAATGAGCCCTGATGAGAGTCCGTCAACTTGTCTTACGGTCTCGAAACGCGTCGGCACCATTGGAGGAATGTGCAAAGGATACAGAATTTATTTCTGGGTCTCACTGACTATATGATTAACTTGTCTATATTCTTCCAATGTTTTTCCAGAACGTGTCTCCTTCATTGAGTTAATATATTGTTACTGGTTGAGTAAATGTTCCAATCAATTTGATGAATGTTTCCAAACGATCATTCACTATGAAATGTGTATCATACTAATTGTGTGTTCCTTTTGAAATCTATCTTTTTTTGAAAGTTTTGTGATGTATATTCTTCTTTTTTGTTGCATTATTGTCTAGTAGTTGTCACATGTTGAGTGTCTTTCTCGGACAACTCGTCTGAGTGTATACGTTGAAATTTCTAAAGCAAAGGGTAAAAATAAATATACCAAACAAATCTGTAATTCATTTTTGATTTGTTTGCTTGTAGTAAAGAGCACTGAGAATTGGTGGGGGTGGCACTTGTTTTTCTAAAAATTATATACGGTCCAGCCTACCCCACGTCCCGGGACCTACCTCCTTAACTTTAACCAGTTTAGGGCGGGCGTAATCACCCGCGAGAGTACAAAGGGCATTTAAGTCACTTAGTTCTGCTATTTTTTCCATTGATAGGAGGAAGGACACATTGTCCTTCATTGGGGATGTCCGAGAAAGACACTCTTTCATTTTCAGAGAGCCATATCAAATCCCTATGTGAGTCAGACCCCTTCCCCGACGTTGCCCTTAGCACCTCGGCACAACAACAGAATGAGTCCGACAAACTAACGAGACTTAGCAAAAAACACATTAGAACAGAATTACATGGGCATTTCTTGTTGAAGCACCTAAGGGGAGGCACAATCCCCTGGGGTCTTCAAGTAAAGAATGTCCCGGTAATATTTACGGATGACGCTGAGTATAAGAAAGGATTCAGTTGCATCAACACGAAGTGCAGTCGGGACCTCATGGTCCATACCATTGAGACCGCACAACGCTTATGTCAGAAAGAATTGGAAGAAATTCAAGAACTCACTAAAAGTATTTTGGACAGTACTGTGGTTCCTGATGCTAAAACTTTGATTGAAAAAATTGAAAAGGAAATTCTGGCTTTTCGGGATATCACAATCAATAACAAAACCTCACAATACGAGAAAGACGCCAAATCCTTCAGTTTAGAAAAGGCATATCCCTTCCTGAAGGACGATTATTATACCCAGGCTGACTCGCGTGGCGCACTTTATAAATTTCAGGGTCGGTCACGGAATCGTTTTAAGACCTTTTCAGAAACATCCTCCTCATCTGATTCCTCTGGGTCTGATCCGAAGGGCAATTCCAATAAAAAACAGGTGTCTTTTTTAGACAAAAACCAACAGGGCAAGACAAGATACAAAGTCCCGTGGGAAATGCGCACGCGCAGGAACCACTACCAATCATAGCGGCTCCAAATAACATTGTAAATTTATCTACTAAACAACTTACCCAGGACGAGGAATCTGTGCTTAATTTGGGGCTCAAATTTGTTCCTAGCCAACAGACTGATTATACTAAACTGAAGATGGAGATGATTGCTTTTTGCCGCAAAATACGCCTTCGGGCATTTTTTGCCAATCAGCCACCTGTTGCAAATATTGAAACCACTGGGTTGAGAAACAAGTCGAATTTCATCCCAAACCAAAATATCCCCAAGCAAGTCCTTGCATATGAGCAAGTATTATTGTCCTCCATCAACAAATTTGAGAAACAAAAAAAGTATGTCCCATCCAATGTGAGCAAAGGACAAAGACAAGCACTCAGGAATTTACAAGAGGATCATTCCGTCCTGATAAAACCAGCCGACAAAGGCGGGGCCGTGGTATTGTGGCCCAAAGATAAATACCTAATGGAAGGCCAACTGCAGGTTGACAATGCAACATGGTATAGGAAACTGCAGGGAGACCCTGTTAAGGAAATTCAGGGATTGATAATGCAACTGATTCAGGACGGTAAAGACAGTGGGTTCGTAGGAGTAAAGGAAAGTGAATTTCTTGTGAAGAAGTTCCCTCGAACCCCTGTCTTGTACCTCCTCCCAAAAATCCACAAAAACTTGACTGACCCCCCGGGACGACCAATTGTCTCGGGGTGTGACTCGTGTTTGGAGCCTATCTCCAAATACATTGATTTTTTTCTAAAACCTTTTGTCAGTGGGGTAAGGTCCTATCTGAAGGATACTACGGATTTTCTAGCCAAAGTGGAGGGCACGGAATTCGATCCCGAATCTGAAATTATGGTCACAATGGACGTGACGTCCTTATATACACAGATCCCTCAGGATGAGGCGCTTGAGGTGATAGAGATGTATTTAGACACCCGAGAACGACCTCATAGAGTACCGACACAATTTATTGTACAACTGGCTGAATTGACATTGAAAAAGAATTATTTCCGATTCAATGATCAATTTTATATGCAAATCAAAGGGACGGCCATGGGCTGTCCGTATGCGCCGGAGGTAGCCATTTTGTTTATGGCACAATATGAACAAATGTTCATTGAAAACAATAATCCCTTCCAGAAACACATTAAGCAATGGCTACGGTACATCGACGACGTGTGGCTCCTGTGGCAGGGGAGCCACACCGAGTTGATGTCCTTCCACCATTGGCTTAATAATAAACACCAGGATATTAAATTCTCCCTCGAACAGAGTAAAACTGTGATGACGTTCTTAGACGTCCAAATTTCCTGTCCAGACGGGCGCCTCAAATCTTCTCTCTATCGCAAAAAAACAGACAAAAACACCATCCTCCATCACCGGAGTGCCCATCCACGTAACTTGAAAAGTAATCTACCATACGGACAATTACTCCGCATACGGAGAAATTGCTCAAGTCTGGAGGACTTTGACCACCATGCCGAAAAGTTCTGTGATGAAATGATCATCCGTGGGTACCCCAAGAAGATGCTTAAACACTCGTATAAAAGGGCTCGCTACACGCCAAGAGAATGCTTACTGCAGAATAAAACAAAAAGTGATCTTGAACAGATGGTGTGTGTCACAACTTTTGGGCCTGACACACATCGGGTCAGACAAATGGTCCTAAAGAACTGGCACCTGTTGGAAGAACTGGAGTGTCCCTTTCCTAGGCCTATTTTTGCCTACAGAAAAAATAGGAGTATCGGCCAACACTTAGTACGTGCCGACATTGCCACACCTAAACCCAAGCAAGATCTGTTATCCAAATGGGGCCTCAAACCGGTTGAGGGGCACCATAAATGTGGAAACTGCGTGTCCTGTGGGTCCTGCCTAGAAGGTTCTGAATTCCAACACAAGCAAGTAAAATGGACCAATAAAGGGTTCTCCAACTGTAGGACCAAAAATGTTGTGTACGCCATCATCTGTGGTTGCCCCAAACTGTATATAGGGAAGACTAACCAGCAAGTCAACACTAGGATAACACAGCATCGATCACGAATCAAAAACAAAGTGCTCAGCGCCCCAATGGTTCAACACTTCATTGATAAATCACACACAGAAACTGATTTCTCTTGGACAGTGTTGTATACAATGCCCACCAAAAAAGGTCTTGTTGACATCGAGGAAACCCTCCTGCGCAAGGAGGCGTATCTGATTATGCGATTTAACAGTGCCCAAACTGGATTGAACAGTATGTCGGAAGTATCGAGGCTTTAATCCTGTTACTTCGTAATTTGTGCAATGTTCCTCAAACTACATGTCCCAGAATTCCATGCGCCAAATAAAGGTTTAAATCCCCGCCCCAAGCATGGCAGTACTGATTCGGAATCGAACCTGGGAGATTGACGACGGAGCGCCTACCGAGCGGGTGAGTGCTCCGCATAACAATCAGTGGCTATCTCCATATGCGCAAACGGAGACGACAACTCATGAGTTTTTCGCCTTTGTTTGACAGGCTGCAGGCATAGACATGGGATAAAGTACGGCTTTGCCCTAACCCGCTTGACCTTGATGCACGAAGGATCAGTAATCTTATTGAGATCCCAAGACGCGCAAGTTAAGGTAAATTTGAATATGAACCCATCCTGCGTGCTGCCTGTATTGCAAATAGTATGACTTGTGGCAGGCTTTTAAACAATGCTACGCTCTCTCGCCCCCTTACCAGAACGAACAGCACGCCTGTTTACCTGAGACCATTGAGAAAACGCTGAGTCTCCAGGTAGGCGGTTTTAAATCAAAAACTTTGGTTCTTAAACATCTTTGCGCATTCTTAATGTGTGAGTCGGTGTAATAGTCTAATGCGGCGACTTTGGTTCGCACTTCACAGGTATAAAGAAGGAACGACGGGACACTTGAAATGAGAAAGGGACAGGGAGAAATCCTGGTACTGTCCTAGGTATGAATCCGATGATTTCTTCTTTGATGTTTCGCGGGCTCGCCCGCGTGTGTACTAACTGAATATGCATTGCCTGATGGCATTTTAAGCTTGATGTTATCTTACAGATAACACGGTCCCGCTACAAGTATTGGTGCTAACAGATCCCCGAGATCAGGCCTCCGGAGCCACTTTCAGGTACTAAAAGGGCCTAGAGGGGCAGTGGGGGCAGTCACCTGGGTACTGAAAACAATTGGTGACATGTCGCTCTCTCTTTGTTTTTAACACACACCTTTAGAACCACATTGAATGAGCCCTGATGAGAGTCCGTCAACTTGTCTTACGGTCTCGAAACGCGTCGGCACCATTGGAGGAATGTGCAAAGGATACAGAATTTATTTCTGGGTCTCACTGACTATATGATTAACTTGTCTATATTCTTCCAATGTTTTTCCAGAACGTGTCTCCTTCATTGAGTTAATATATTGTTACTGGTTGAGTAAATGTTCCAATCAATTTGATGAATGTTTCCAAACGATCATTCACTATGAAATGTGTATCATACTAATTGTGTGTTCCTTTTGAAATCTATCTTTTTTTGAAAGTTTTGTGATGTATATTCTTCTTTTTTGTTGCATTATTGTCTACTAGTTGTCACATGTTGAGTGTCTTTCTCGGACAACTCGTCTGAGTGTATACGTTGAAATTTCTAAAGCAAAGGGTAAAAATAAATATACCAAACAAATCTGTAATTCATTTTTGATTTGTTTGCTTGTAGTAAAGAGCACTGAGAATTGGTGGGGGTGGCACTTGTTTTTCTAAAAATTATATACGGTCCAGCCTACCCCACGTCCCGGGACCTACCTCCTTAACTTTAACCCCTTCATTGATCAAGGGCACAGATCATCTCATGCAGACCCAAGTACTATTAATCGGGGAAGAGCAACAGACTGTCACTCTCAGAAACACTTTCAGGCTCCAACACTCTCTTATTCAGTGTCAGAGGATGTTCGGGCTGCTCTTTCATGGGCACCATAATGTAGTGCCTTTTGCCAATCTCAAATCCTCCGGTGCACTGCACTTCCACTGGAGCAAAGGAAAAGGGGTTGTGTGGCTAAAACTCAGGCCAAGGGGCTCAAGGGACGACTGCACACTGTCAGAGGTTAACCAGCACATGACAGGTGGGTGGAAAACTGAAGCCTAAAACAACAAGAATCCTTCTCTTTCGCTCTTTGCACTGAAATTCTGGTTCTGAGGCAAAAGCAGATCCTCCTTCTTTTCTGATGTTCAACGCCTTCTGATGAAGCAAGCACAATACGTTGGAGATACAGTTGATGAAGCACTTTCTGGGTGTTGGGATTGTTCATCTGTTAGTTGTCACTGATGGGAATTAGAACTCATCTTTATCACCGTTCTGCAGGGTATCATTCTCCCTTTGACTCTGGAAGATCCCGCAGAACCTAGTTGTTGGGTACTCTGTTGTTACACGAGACTGTCACGAGCTGTGACAAGAGACTGTCACGAGCTGTGACAAGACAAACACCCTGTTCGTGACAGCTCATGTAACAACAGAGTACCCAACACACCTTCCCCCCTACAAACAAGAACAAAAAAAAATAAACAAAAAAAAATAAAATTATATACATATTAACATCGTTGAACTAGTTCATAACAAAATCTCTAAACCTAGAAGGGAGACGATGCGAACGAACACTTCTAGTATTGCCAGGATTGCTGTCAACTACAGTATTATTAGTATGTTCAGTGTGTTCCCCAACATCCAAAAACACACACATTACATAACAACAGAGTACCCAACACACCTTCCCCCCTAAAAACAAGAACAAAAAAAAATAAACAAAAAAAAATAAAATTACATACATATTAACATCGTTGAACTAGTTCATAACAAAATCTCTAAACCTAGAAGGGAGACGATGCGAACGAACACTTCTAGTATTGCCAGGATTGCTGTCAACTCCAGTATTATTAGTATGTTCAGTGTGTTCCCCAACATCCAAAAACACATAACATAACATAACATCATTTTGAAACGAGGTTGGCCCAGAAAAAACCGACACCCTATTGAAATTCCAAACCGAACCACCATCAACCCTAACGGCATTCTTGAAAACTTCAATCACTTTTTTAGGATTTGACCACACAGGAAAACCTTTACAATTTTTACCGTCCTCCAACACTGGCGACGGGCGGGATTGAATTTACCGCGTGATTGAAATTGACTGATGATATTGAAGGAAGATAGGATTATTTGGAAGCAGAGATTCGCCGAAGGAAGCTGAAGTTCGCCGAATAAATTTTCACCGCCTAAATAATTTTGCTTCGTGATCTTACCGCTGCTGAGGATTCCTCTGTGTGGTTCAGCCAAGCCTTGCTGACATTGAAGCGAGTGGAAATTGTTTTTTTTTAACGCCGGCGCAGGGAAGTCACGGTGACGCAGGGAGGTCTCGAGCTCACACGCTGCTGTGTTGTTCATGCTCGATCTCCTGACAAAACATCACACACACCACATTGACGCGCTGCTGCAACAAGGCCGACTTTCCTTTGAGAAGAGCGTGTGAATGACGTGACGGCCATTTAAAAAAAAAACAAAAAAAAAATACCCGTGTAATGAGAATTATCGATCGACTTGTCAAGTGAACTCAGTGAAGTATTTATGTACTTGTTTGCCCATTTAATATTACTAGTCCAACGTTTCTGAAGATGAATATTGATTAGTACATTTTCTACTTCAGTTGTACATTGTCTACTACATTGCCTTCAACAAGTGAATTTAAAAAAAAAAAAAAAAAAATTCTTTTTTTTTATTCTTTTAAAAATGTCTGGCATTGTTCCTCCCCCTGCTTTTCTTTCATCCCCAGGTGAACCACCTATGACTTGGGAAATATGGGAGCCTGTGTTTTTAGCGTATGTAGATGTACTAGAGGAGGGAGAGTGTGAGGCAGAGAGGAAATTAGCTTTATTAAAACACTGTTTGGGTGGTATTGCCTTGAAGGAATATAAAACTCTTCCACCCCTAGTTAATCCAGGGAATTTAAATGTTTATGAGTATGCTTCGTCGCAATTGAATTTGCGTTATGGTAAAAAGAAAAATGTTGTTATGGAGAGGTTTATTTTCTATTCGCGAAAACAACGTGCTGATGAACCTGTTGAAGATTTCGTTTCTGCCTTACGATCATTAGCTGTTACATGTGATTTTGAACACATTTCTTATGAGCAAGTCTTAAGGGACCAAATTTTGATGAGAACAAATAACAAAAAAGTACAAGAACGACTTTGGACCACATCTGATTTGTCCTTAAACAATGCCATAGACATTGCCAAGTCTATTGAACATTCAGAAAAATTTGTGAGAGAAATAAGAGGCAATGATAAGAACGATGTTTTCAATGTGTCTAAAGATTCTGATAAATTTAAAAAAAAAATATTCGCAAAGGAGTGATGTTCCTTTTAAAGGGGATGGCAAGTTCAGGAATCAAAAGCAAGAAAGGAAAAACTCGAAACCACTTTGTTTCAGGTGTGGAAGTGATGGTCACTTAGCGGATTGTAGAAATTGTCCAGCTTTGGGGAAAATTTGTTCAAAATGTGGAAAAAAGGGCCATTTTACTAGATTATGTAAATCTTTACCAAGGAAAGTAAACTGTGTACATGATTGTTGTGATAGTGATACCTTGGATGATGATGGCGAATTTCAAGTCAACACTGTTATTAATGTCTGTGGGGAGGGTGAGTGTACCAAGTTTCCATCATGTCTAGTAAGGGTTGACAGTGTTGATATAGAATTTTTTGTTGATTCATGTGCTTGGTTTACCATTATTTCATTGGATGTTTTTCAAAAAAAATTGCCGGACAAAACCTTGATCTCACCTGATGTATCACCTGGTGGCTACACAGGTCACAAAATTGATCTAATGGGTTATTTTGAAGCTGATTTGCATTTTTTGGGCCGCCAGACTCATGGGAAAATTTATGTAGCAAGATCGGGTTTGTCGCTTCTGGGGTGGCCACATCAATTTCTATTGGAAATGAAAATCGATCCCAGAGCCAATCCTCCTGTTTTTGCTGTAGAACCACACAATGTATCTAGTATTCCTTTGTCCAATACCCAATTAGTAGATGATTTAAAGAAATCATTTCCTAATGTTTTTAGCAGTACTTTAGGACGGTATCAAGGTTTTGAGCATGTTATTAAGCTACATGATAATGTTGTTCCTGTTCGACATAGAGTGAGGAATGTGCCCTTATCTTTTAGAAGCAAATTGAAGGATATGCTTAAAGATTTGTGTCAAAAGAACATCATTGAACCAATCGAATCATCCCCTTGGGTTTCGCCCATTGTAATTTCCATCAAATCTTCTGGTGAACTTAGGTTGTGTGTGGACCTTCGTAGTGTCAATGAGGCGATTTGGGTTGATTCTCATCCCCTACCTAATCTTCATGAGATGGTTTCCACTTTAGCGGGGGCACACGTTTTTTCATGTATTGACTTAGCCAGCGCGTACCATCAAGTAGTTTTAGCTGAGGAATCCAAAAACATGACTTCTTTCATTACGCCAGAGGGACTTTACAGATTTTGCCGTATGCCATTTGGTTTGGCGAGTGCTGCCTCAGTGTTTCAAAGGCTTATGACAGATACTTTGGAAGGGTTAAATGGCGCCGTGGCATTTCAAGATGACATACTTGTCTTTGGTAAGGACAATGAGGAGCATGATAAAAATGTTCAGGGTGTGATTGCTGCTTTGTCAAAGAAAGGACTTACTTTACGTCTTGATAAGTGCAAGTTTGGGCAAAAAGAGGTCGAGTATTTAGGGCATACCATTAGTGGCATCGGGATAAACCTAAACGTAATCATGTTGAGAGCATTGTTAAAGCTCCTGTGCCTTCCTCCAGAGAACAGCTTGTGGCGTTTCTGGGTCTCATTGAATTTTATGCAAAATTCATACCAAATTTTGCTTCAAAAGTGGATCCGTTCAGATGTTTGTTGAAGAAGAATGCTAAGTTCGTTTGGACTGAGGAGATGACTGAAGTTTTTGGGAAATTGAAAAAGTTTATTGTGAATGCACCTTCTCTCAAGCCTTTTGTGTGTGGCGCCAAATGCATAGTCATGGTAGACGCTAGCAGTTCTGGTTTGGGTGGTGTGCTGTTGCAGAGGGATAATGAGAAGGAATGGATTGTTGCGTACGCATCAAGAGCTTTGAGGGACGCAGAAAGAAACTATTCTGTCATAGAGAGGGAATTATTGGCGTGTGTGTGGGGAGCTGAACACTTTAGACCGTTTCTGTGGGGTACAAGGTTTATCATAAAAACTGATCACAACCCTTTGATTTTTCTCATGTCTCCTGGCGGTGGCAGGACAATGTCAGCGCGCCTTGCAAGACTAGCATCAGACTACAATCTTTTCAATATCAAATTGAATATGTTCAGGGTAAAGCAAATGTACATGCAGATTGCATGTCCAGACTGGTTTCTTCTTGTGAGTTTCCTTGTGAAGTCTTAGAAGATGATTGTGAAGTAGCTTTTACTTATGATGATGTCAATTTGGCGGATAAAGATCGATCATTTTTGCAAGAAGAAAGATGGGTAATGGAAATGAGTAAAGATGAGGAGTTGTGTAGTGTCAAGAAGTATCTAGTACAAGGTTGGCCTGAACCAAGGAAGTTGTCTGGTGATATGATGGGTTTTCATAAAGTTCAGGAGGAGTTGGCAGAGGAGAATGGTTTGATTTTAAGGGGAGACAAAATTGTTCCACCCTTTTCTTTTAGAGATATTATTCTCAAAATTGCTCATGAGGGGCATTTGGGGATTTCTTTTACCAGAAGACGAGTGAAAGAAATATTTTGGTGGCCAGGTATTGATTCTTGCGTAGACCATTTTGTACGTTCGTGTACTTATTGTTCACACAGTGACAAAACAGCTGTAGCTTTGCGTCCTGAACCACAACCTGTTGATTATCCCAGTGGCCCTTGGCGTAAACTGGGCTTAGACATCATTGGTCCTTTAGTTGTTTATCTAAGCAAGAGACTTTTGGAATTGTCCTGATTGATTACTATTCTAAATGGCCGGAGGTTAAAATGGTTAATGATGTTACTTCTCAGAGGGTGATTGAATTCTTGGACGAAGTTTTTTGCAGAGAAGGGATTCCCCAAGAGGTTGTGACTGATAATGGTCCTCAATTTGTTAGCAAGGAAATGGAAAGTTTTATGATTAAGTGTGGTATAGTTCATCGGAGAATTGCAGTGTTCCATCCTGAAGCCAATGGCCAGGTTGAACGTTTCAACCGTGTGATCAAAGAAGCCATCCAACTCTCTGTCAAAGGTGGGTTGAATTGGAGGGTTGCATTACAATCCATGCTTTTGGCATATAGGACTTCTCCTAATTCTGTAACTTTGGTTAGCCCTTTTGAGCTTTTAAGAGGACGTAAGCCTAGTACCAAGTTAGCGCCTTGGTGGTTGAAAAAGAATATGAGTGGATCCGATGAGTTTTTGAAAGTTGACTTTGAAGCTGTTCACCGCAGAGTTGAGTTATATAAAAAGAAAATGAGACTTTCCATGGAAAGGAAGATTGGGTCTGCATCCAAGGGTGTGATAAAGGTGGGCGACTACGTCCGAATAAAAAAAAAAAAGAGGGTGTTTGTAAAGGTTTTCCTGTGTGGTCAAATCCTAAAAAAGTGATTGAAGTTTTCAAGAATGCCGTTAGGGTTGATGGTGGTTCGGTTTGGAATTTCAATAGGGTGTCGGTTTTTTCTGGGCCAACCTCGTTTCAAAATGATTGTGACAGTAATGTGTTTTTGGATGTTGGGGAACACACTGAACATACTAATAATACTGGAGTTGACAGCAATCCTGGCAATACTAGAAGTGTTCGTTCGCATCGTCTCCCTTCTAGGTTTAGAGATTTTGTTATGAACTAGTTCAACGATGTTATTATGTATATAATTTTTTTTTGTTGTTTATTTTCTTTTGTTCTCGTTTTTAGGGGGAAGGTGTGTTGGGTACTCTGTTGTTACATGAGCTGTCACGAGCAGGGTGTTTGTCTTGTCACAGCTCGTGACAGTCTCGTGTTGTAAGTTGATGGGGTAGAATGTTATCTTTCGAAGTGGGGGGAGCCCGGGGATTCCAATGACTGTTTTGTGCATAGGCATTATTGTACTGGACTTGAACGTGAGAAGCAGTGACAAATAAACCTCGTCACTTTTCAACCTGCTTCCTGTCTTTGATTACCGTCTTCCAACACTAGTGACGTAGAAAATGTGACACAGTTGTTTCCTTCAATTAAGTACAAAAACAGTTCATTGTACAACAAGGGACTGCAAGCAAGTGGCCTGCAATCTTTAAAGGAGTGGCCATACGTCATGGGACATTTCTGGTCTAGAACACACTGTCATTCTCAAAGGCAATACAAAGACAAAGGCAGTAGACAAAACAGTGCCTCTAGCCTCTTTAATTGGGTTTCCATGTGAGAGCATATCCCCTACCATCTAAGGGTAGATAGCGACATGGAAATTCTATCTGAATGGATGTCCTCACACATGGTGGCATTGTCTAATGGGGCAAACACATTTTTTTTCTCTAAATGATTACATATAGGTGTTCCTAAATTCCTTATCTAGAGCACCTCAAAAGAGAGATTACATAATACATTTTATCAGGGACATGTAGATACCTCCCTTTAAGAATTGTGCATCAGGTGGACTATGCAATGCAAAAGCTAATTATCAAAATGTGGAAACAAAAGACAAGAACTAGAGAGTCCTGGTATTTCCATTATTTAAAATACATCTGGTCCATCAAAAATTAAAGCAGCAGGAAAAAGGAACTAAAACCAAATTAGAATAGGCATTGAATTTGTCATATTCAAAAAAACGTAAGGTATCTCCTATTGAGGTGGAAAACGTATCTTACTATAGTATTGAGTCAGTTACCCAGTCCATCACTACCCTAACAGTCAAACTGGGAAACATCAGAGTAGCCCTAAAGAAAATTTTTGAAAACCAGTCTGGTCATACAAAAGGGAATTATACATAATATGGGGTCTCTGGTACATTACTGCAGTCTGGAAGTGTGAACCTGAGCAATACACCAAATGGTGAAAGGAATTTGGAAAAGGGAAATGGGACTATGTAAAAATGAAGCCTTGTTTCTTTTATGGTACAAAGCCATACACTACTTTGGAAGCAGAACAAAACTGACTAATGTAATATAGAAATTAGGTCACCATGTACAAGAGTCACAAATCTATAATTTATCCTTACGTCCAATCAGGATACATAATTTTAGGACTGCCTGTTCCTTAAAGGAAGAGGACAGTATCGTGACTAATTGCAGATGACACACTTTGATTCTGTATATCTCTTTTTTTATTTTCCTTCAAATACCATTAAAGCCAAATTTGACATACACTGATGAAGTGTTGTCTTGTTTTGTTCACAGCATGAAAAATCATATCTGTGAAATTTAGTATCAGCGCAAAAACAAAAACAACAAAAACACACATATGCCAAGCCATCAGATATACGCGCTGTATATCAAGCACAAAAAGCATAGACAAAACAATAGCATATGTAAATAAGCGGTAACACACAACACTATTGCATGCACTTTTATGCACTGTGAACCTGCAGCTCAAAACAGAATATTCAGGCCTGCTTAATTTGTCAGGCTTAAAGTCCTCACCATCATAAAAGGATAAAATGCAAAAATATATAAAAATGCACGAACATTTCTGCACATAACACACAAACTATCAATTGTAACAACCATCTTTTGAAAATATGCTAAACCCTTTTAACTTTCCAAAAGCTTTTTCACAGACACTCTGCGTGTCCCGTGCGCCAACACCCTTTGAGGCCCTGCTTTTCCAAGCAATAATTTCTTCATCTGTTTACACTTACTCCTAACTCCCACCTCACTCTAAGGCTGAAAAAGACAAAAAAACCTTCCCAACTCTTTCTAACCTGCAATAACCAACCCTATTTAAACACATGATATATATATTACTCCTGTTAGGGGCTACAATTTATTTCTATACTTAGATTATTAAAACAGTTACTCTGAATAATTCGCAGAACATAATAACACACATACCAGTTTTTAGAACAAATGCTTGTTTGCAATGGTACTCATTTCATCTACCTTAAATGGATTAAGGCTCAGTTAGTTCCAGCAAAAGTTAAAACCTTCCACCCTGATATTAAACTCAAACCTCTGCACCAGGCACATTGGCTCACTGACCTATTTAAAAGGAAACCCAAATAGGAACAACATGCAAAATTGTATTGTACCTAAATGTATGCATTTACTGAAGCCCAAAGCACTTTAAAGCTATTGTAAATGGCAAAAATGCCCAAATTTTACCCAAATTCGACTTTGATATTTGGGGCACTAAAAAATAAATATCCTATAATAATGTTACATATTAATCATCCTCAGAATGTTCTTTACAAATTGCAGAGATTGGACATTGGACATATCTCCTGCAAATCCTGAGAAAAATGAGTTTTTCACGCCTGGTCAAGTGAAATTCTATATGCTAATGTCCTTATTATGCAGTATACCATACCTTAAATTAAATTATAATGCTAGGAGGTCACAGTATAAGTATTAAGCTTCATGAATAGTAAAACATGTATTTTGTAGCACTTATTTTTATAACCCTATCAGTTTTGATAATTCCACATATTAAGGCTCTGTAATTCCTTGAATCTGACTTCATTTTCTTTCTTTTTTTTTTTTTGTGCCACTTAGGCTGACGAACAAAGTGGCCTGGCCTCCCCAGGTCATGTACACATTAACCAGATTAAACTGTAAGAAACTAACTTTCGTCACCCGAAACTGACCTGCAAAGCCAATTTCCCTGATTGATCTTTATCTGAGATTGCCCATCAATGTTCAAGACATCGTTAACTTTTTAGTTTCCTTGGACTTGCCCTATCTTGTTTCAGCATCTTTTACGGTTTCTTTCTTTTTAAATGTTTCTTCACTACATGGGTTAATTATTACTTAGGAACTGAGCCAAGAATATGCTTAGAGAAATGCTTAAAGAAAGGAAAACCCTTAATTGAAATGTCTTCCTATAATACAAAATAATGAACCTTAGTTTTGAAACCTTTTTAAAACAACATTCTGAAATGCAACGTTTTCACCTGTGCAACTGAGGGGAAAATCCTGGCTAAATAAAAATTCCTGTTTATTTAGCTTGTCTCTAAGTGCTTGTAACAAGCTGGCAGTCTTTTTTAAACTAAAACATATCAATGCGTGTTCTATATTATTTTGAGTTCAGCAGGAATTTACTTCAGCTGATCTGTTTGCCTGTTAATACCTAACACAATGTATCTAAGGAAAATGCTGTAAGTTTATTATTATTATTTTTTTTTGCAAAACACCCAATTTCGTTTTTGGGGGCTTTTTATTCCTAGTGAATGTGAATTTACATTTTAGTTTTTAAACATTTAGACATCTTGCTTAATAGACTGAAAACATCAAGAAAAAACACAAACACACATTTGAGCTCATTTCAGACAAACAGAAAGGGGTCAAACACTCAGGACACACAATACGGCGCGCTTTTAGCCATGCATTTCGTGAATAGTGCCATCGCTATTCACTTACAGAAATTGCACTAATGGGAAAACCACATAGACATTTAAACACACATTTAACCCACATATCAATACTCAGGACAGAAATAAAGGACAGCCCACAGACTGTACTTAAACCAAACCATTTGTAAATACTAGTTGTAAGTCATATTTACAAGAAACGCTTCTCAATTGTGTTCCAAAAGACTGCAAAACAGTCCAACAGACTAATGTATGTCCAAGAAG
The DNA here is from genome assembly GCF_964261635.1 of Lissotriton helveticus. NCBI lineage: Eukaryota > Metazoa > Chordata > Amphibia > Caudata > Salamandridae > Lissotriton > Lissotriton helveticus. The sequence goes on along the minus strand of NC_136061.1, from coordinate 1,873,480,001 downwards.
CGAAAATACACTCAATTCACTAGCTTTGGTTAGCAGCACACCAAACAAAATCGTTCTGCATATCTTCATTCATAAAACTGCATAGAACAAAGGATCCTTGTTTTGTATTATGTCATATTTTAATTCCCTGGGGATACAAAATCACCAAGGAAGAAATATGTTTGTAAATCTAAACCTATTTAGATATTCCCTTTAGGGGAAGCCGGCTAATCCAAACGTATACAAAGTTGGCCAACACAAAGCTCCAAATTTGCTAAGATCAGGCATCTTATAGCTCACTAATCTAGCTTCAAACTTCAAGGGGCTATCTCTATCGATACACTCGTAAATATACAAGACCCTCGGTTTTTGAAAATTGCAATCTTCAAATAAAAACTAAGGACCAAACAAACTAAAAACCAAACTAAGGACCAAGAAAAACCAGGAGCAAAGGACTAGGAGCGACCCACTTATACTTAACTCTTACTTCTACTAATCAAAAGGTTATCCAAATTCTAACTGTCAAGTTCTAAATGACCTAACGGTCTCTTTGTTTTTTTTTAATACTCACGCCAAAAAGGTTCTCAGTCAGGAGTGACATCATGTGGAGCATCAAAATCGGGAAGAGCAGAAATACACTGGGCTGCAGAGACGAAGAATCCCCAGAATCCCTGTGCACAGAGTACCTTCTTAGTAGAATCCTTTCTTGTCCTCCTCAGTAGCTTTCTGTCTCCTGACAAGATCACTCCCACAGAAAGTCACTTCTCTGATGAAGCCCGCGTTGGCCGCGCCATCTGAAGAACTGAAATCTTCATTCTCAGGGGTCTCACTAATACAAAAGAACTTGGCACAGAAGCTGAAATATTAAAAGACATCTTTATTAAACTTAATAAGTGAGACTATGTCGCACAGGAGCCTTTAGCACCTGAATGAGGCCGTCTAAAGAATACAGAACACAGAGGTCTTTTATATGCTTAGGATTTACAAACTCAGCATAAACGAAAGGGGCAGTCCTAGCTTCTGCAAGCATACAAAATACCTAATATGGACATACAAGATCTGCAAAATATTAGCCAATAGAAAAACATCATGTAACCAGATTGTCCCCCTTACGTCGTGTTTCTGCCCAACCCATAAGTCAATCAACTACAGCACTTATAGGTCAATCAGTAATGGCAGAACATGTCTGTATGCAGTTAGGCCAGCTAGTGTCTGAGATTGCTTTCAAAACAAGGACAGAGGGGGGTTTTCTACACGTTGCAGTCCAAAGGGCAGAAATACTTCATGAATAGAGCAGTCTGTGTAAAGACAACACAAATTGAAGACAAATGTAAGATGGAGTCAAAATTAAAGAACCTCACATTTAACAAAAACGGGCGGAAGGGAGGTTCAACATACGGGACCTCCAGCTCAGAGGACGGGTCAAGCGACTCAGATTTATCCAACCCTGGTAATGCACAAAATAGATACAGAGGGAAGGGAAACATGAAAAACTGGAGAGGTTTCAGCCAGAGCTTTGGCCAACCGTCGTTTCCACCTTGGTGGCAACCGACCCCCTGGGGACCTAGAGTCCGAGCCTACCCTCCATCAGCAGGGCCCTATGGTCCACAGCAGCTCTACCCAGACTATAACCAACAGCCTTTTTTAGGGTTTGGCCGAGGGAGGACGAGGGGACGGCGGCGGACACAGCACCAGGGCCAGGTCCAGTGGAATCTCCCTCCACAAACGATGGACCTGAGGAATGGGAAGAAGATCCCCCAGGAGCAAGCAGGGACATCAGCAGGGTCAGCCTCGTAATCAACTTGAGCTCCCATGTGCTGACTGACACTGAGGAACAGGTCCTAAACAAAGGACTAGGGTTTGTTACTACCAACACCGGGGACCCATTTCTCACACAGATAGAGATGGGCAAGTTCTTCCGTAAGATTCGGCTGCACTTTTTGTTCTTCAATAAGAATGGAGAAATCGCAGATACTCTGACTACTGATGACAACACAGGTCTTAAGGGACCGTCTACTTTTAACCCCAACACTGTAGGACTTCCAGCTAAGGTTTTGGCCTTCGAGGAAGCAGTAGACTATGACTTGAGAGAACTATTTCAACATCAGAAGCCCTTTGTTAATCTGTGCAAAAGAGAACAGGAGGCTCTGAGAGGCCTGGCTAATAATGAATCGGTGGTTGTCAAACCCGCGGATAAAGGCGGAGCTATAGTCCTATCGCGACGAATGTCTACGACAACTCAATGATACGAAGTCCTACCGAAAATTGACAACTGATCCCACAGAGAGGCTTTCAACTGTGATTGGGCATATTGTGTAGGAGGCTCTGGCTGAGGGATGGCTTACCGCGAAGGAGGCCCAATACCTGTGCGCAGTGAACCCAGTAATGCCATATTTCTACGTACTGCCTAAAGTACATAAAACACAACGGCCACCCCCAGGACGCCCCAATATATTGGGCATAGGATCATTGTTAGAACCTCTGTCAACTTTCGTCGATTTCTTCCTCAAACCAATGGTGAGGGAGATGCCGACTTTTTTGAAAGACACGAAAGATGTGCTCAGGATCCTACCAGATATTGAGTATGACAGAGACCTAGATCTACTTGTATTTTTGACGTAGAGAGTCTATACACGTCCATACCCCAGACCGAAACATTAGAAGTAGTGGAAGGTCTCCTTTTGGCCAGGGATCTTGATTCAATCACACCAGTCAGATTAATTATGACGTTGGCAACGCTGGCTATGACGGAAAACTTTTTCCAGTATGAGGACTCTGTCTACTTGCAGATTAGCGGGACTAGCATGGGCATCGTTTTTGCCCCTAGTCTCGCTAATCTGTACGTACACAGGTTTGAACAAGATCATATCCTCACTGACATCAATCCCTACCTTGGGTGCCTGCGCCTCTGGAAACGTTATATAGATGACGTGCTAGTGGTATGGCGAGGGACAGTTGAGGATTTAAAGAACTTCCATGCATGGCTGAATGGGAGAAATCAGTTTTTGAAATTTACCATCGAATATAATAAACAGCAGTTAGCGTTTCTGGACTTGCTGATCACGTCGACATCTACTGGCTTACAATCAGAGCTATACCGTAAGCCTATGGCCAGAAAATCCTTACTGAGCTATGAAAGTTGCCACACGAAAGCACTGCGGGATAACTTGCCCTATGGGCAATTCTTGCGTATTCAGCGGAATTGTTCAACTAAATCTGCCTTTGAGAACCATGCTAAGACTCTTGAAGTAAACTTGGCTGAGAAAAAGTATCCTAAACGGCTGATCCGTAGTTCTAAGAAAAGAGCCTCTAAAAACAACAGGGAGAGCCTGCTTGAACTACTACCTCCGAAGCAGTAACAGGATAGGATCACGTGTGTAAACACGTTCTGTCCTCAGTCGAACCAGATTAAAAAAATCATCAAGAAACACTGGGCGATCCTCAATACTGGAACGGACACACTGCCACCTCCATTGTTCGCATTTAAACTTTAAACTTGAAGGACCAATTGGTCCATACAAAACCAAGGGAAACATCCCCGAGCAGTAGGTACAGTCTGGGATATGCCAGCCATCACAGGTCATCATCCCTGTGGCAGCTGTGCAGCCTGCCCCTAAACATCTAAAACATCCAGCATCGACATTGGCACTAATCGCCCGTGGGAACAATGACGGTTCACTAATTGTAACAGTCAGAACCTTGTTTATTTAATCACCTGTCCCTGCAACAAGAAATACGTGGGGATGACCACGTGCAAAGTAAAAGTGCGTATTTCTGAGCATAAAAGTCCAATTAGATGCTGCAAACAAGCTTCCAGACTGATCAACCATTTCATAGAGGTAGGACATCTGCCCACAGATCTGAGATGGACAGTAATCGAACAACCACTGATCCCTGCCCACGTAACTGACGTCAGCAGCTTTCTCTTCAAAAGACAGCAGAAATGGGTGTATAGGCTAAATTCAGACAAAAACGGGTTGAACGAAGATATTCCATGGATGTCGTTGTGAAATTACGTACAGATAAGCATATAAGCTTTTATTTTGACATTCTTGGGTATTTCACCCTTTTTTCAGATTTTGATCTTCTGCCCTGCATATGCCCGGAAAGACTTTGTTAAGGTCATTAAGTGACCATGAATATATACGAGTCCTAGAAGTAGAATATCGCATTACATACCTCCGCCCTCTTATTTATTATTTCTTTTGGCACAAACAGTTAAGGAATAGTATAATGATGTGTCATGAATGAGTGGCCCTGTGCATCAACGTATGTAGAAACGCCTGTTACACAATGCACAAAGAAAATCCTGTGGCATATGGGTGAGGATGCTGATTGAGGTTGGTGTGGACTTAGTTTATAGTTTCGGATAAAAGGAGAGTATACCGTTCATTCTCCCGCTTAATACACAAGTCTAGCTGCTGTATACCTACGTTGCCGAATAAAGTTGTTCAATCCAAAGAGAAAAAGCAGGCGGGCTTTGCAGTTTTTGCACCAATAGTGTAACAATAGATAAATCCCCCTTGTTTTTATTCTGGTAGCAGAAGGAAGCCAAATTAATCATGTTAAATATATAAGGCTTCATATACAAGAACATTGCAGTACACACGACCAAGAAGTGGTGTTTACACAAGGCTAATGACGTAGGGGACTACATGACCCAGAAGCCCTAGTACGACGCAGGCCAATGACGCGTAAGACGCGACCCGGTCCTGACGTCCATGCAGCAAATGAGCTTAAAATGCCCGATATTGTACCGCGTCGGTACCTCCCCAAAGACAGCCCAGAAGGACGTCTGGGGTACCGACGGGAAGGTGAGTACAGGCCGAGGCATGTTGTGGGTCCGCTGGGGGCTCTGAGTGCCGGTTTCCTGTGTGTGGGTTAAATCGCAGGCAGCAGCGCTGTGCAGCTGGATGGACGAGCCGGCAGCAGCAGACAAACTTAAACGCGCTCTAATGACGGTATGCTTGCTGGAATATTTACACTCCAGAAGAGCGGGCAGCGAGTATATGTAAGGGGCACTTGAGTCTAAGTAAGTGACATATGTTCGGAACTTTTGGCAGTTTGTTGGTGCCTACGGCTATAGTGTGTACAGAAACGTGGTCTGGGGTCCGGCTGCCTGACGGTAATATCAGCGTCCATTAAAACAGAACTTACCAAATATGTACTAACGGGGGTAGGTTCAGTCTAAACTATACACTCAAGAGAGTGGACAAAAAATATATGGATGCAGCTTTCCATTTGACAAAACACGTGGCGAACTAAACAGGCACCTGAGGCATTTGCTTACATTGATTAAGATCACTCTCTGACTGCCAAGGGTCAGGAGGATTTCTAGATATGAGCATTGACGTAAACTTGGTACCAACAAAAGATCTATGGAAATTAGTCCCCGCACTATTTGGTACCATGAGCGGTTGTGTGAATTTGGCAACTTTGACGTCCCATACTAAAACCCCTTCTTCTTTTTATTTGTCCACCAGAGCGGTGCTCCCATTACCTGAGCTGGGGCCAGGTGAGGTGGAGTTTTTCTCTCCTGCCACATAGGTGAGTGAGACAGTACACTCTATACATGATGAGTATATGTGTCTTAATTGACTCAAGGTAGACATATGATCTACTTTAAGCTAGATTGCTGGTTCTTGAGTTTTTGGATCCAGTAATCCAACCATGACTAATTGTTGTGTGTTTTTCTTTCTATGGATCTGTTTGCATGTTCCTTGGTCAAATTGGCGCACTTTGGACCATGAAGTCAGGAGAAGGATGATGAAAATAACACTCAGGTGATAAACAACCTTTTATATTTGTTACTGAGCAGTAGCGTTAATGGTTCTGATGAAGCAGCAGGATACCCTTTGGCTCCGTCTAGTCTGCAGAAACATGTTAACCTAACACACTCAATAGTAGTTATTTGTTTACACTACTATCTTCGCACTCTTTTATTGGTTTGGGAGTGAAGAGGTGCACATTAAAGCCTTTTACCCCTTCACTATCCAATTTTATCTGTTGAATACACACTTTTTCACTTATTGATTTCTCCACGTTTGTTGTACTGCTTTACAGTTGTCACCTTATACCCTCATACACCATAACAATCACTGGGCCTCACAGGCCAGATTAGGCTTATACATCTGCCAATCTGCTGTGGGGTTTCAATTTTACCTTCATGGTGTGAAGGGTCCCAGATGATGAAGGGCGGTTTTGGTCGATGACTGATGGGAATTTTTTTGAGATAGAAGGAATACCCTAGGCGTGATTTCACTAGTTCATATTATTAGTTGAGATCACTTCTCTTGCACAGATACATAGTTAGTTGCTTGCCTTTTTTCTGACCCATTGCTACTTTTTGTTGGTGTAATTGTTAAGTTAGGGGCGGTAGCAATGTTTGGTCGTTAAACATCCCCTAGGACTGTAGCAGGGATCCTGTTCTCCTACAGAACTGTGCATAGAGACCTGGAACCTCAGTGAATTAGGGTGTGCCAAAACTCACCTCAGTACCCAAAATCCCCTTACCGAGCTAGCTACAGTGTCTCATTGGTCATTACAAACTCCCAATGTTTAGACAAACCAGAACATGAACTTAGAATACCTCAGGTATCGTGGAACACATGAACACTCTTTCGTTATACAATCAATTCAAACCAGAACGTGGAGTAAATGAGGACGCGTGCAGATTTAAAATATTTATTTACTAATGCAGTGTTCTCAAACGCAGTATCTTAGATAATACAAGCAAACATATTATAAGAAGCAAAGTTTTCAGCATAGTTACTAGTCCATAAAAGGCAAAAGGTGACAACATGATAAAATGATGAAATGAATAAGGTTTAACAACACCTAATTCTCACCCTCCCTATCTAGCATATTATATTAAAACTAAGAAGGTCTATTTTGGGTTTTAGCAGGGTGGCCCCATACCTCAAGATCTCAGTGGCAGAGGATCACATCATCTTCCACCAGCTCTCTGCATGCGAAGCACCATCAAGTGTCTAACGTGTGCTCTAAACAAAGCAATATAAAACGCGCGTAAAGCCAGATTTTGGCAGCATCTGCATTTATGTTATGTCTAGGAAGGTGCGAAGATCAGACCTCACAACAACACTGTGTCGAGTTATCCTTGAAGGCTTCAGCACTCACTGTGCAGACATAGTTTACCAAGCAAAGCTGATATCAGAGCAATAACATATTATTCTCATGTAAATCCCAACGCTCTTCTAGGTTGAAAGCTAAAACAACAATTATGTGTCGTGTGCAGAAGCAGCAAAAGGTAAAATGGCGTTTAAACATTTAATAAGCTCATGCTAACTTAACACGGTATATAGGTAAGCAGTAACTATATGACATCCCCCCATGATCCGAGCACGGATAAGATAAGATAAGATAAGATTAGGGGCACATCATGAAAGCAGAGTTCAAGAACGATGAGCTAGGCCAAATTTCAAAATCGGGTGAAAAAAACATTTCACAAGTCAATTTAAAAATTTCAACTTGCTAATCCATTGTTCACTTTTACTCAAGTCAATAGGTCTGGGTTGTGAAAAAATGTACGCACAATTTTCAAAAAAAAAATATTGTAATTAAGAACGGGTTATTATCAAAAGCTTCAAAAGCCTTTAGGACAGGACTGAATATGCAAAATATGCAGCAACAGCCTCCAGCATGAAGTCACTGTCATAATCCGAAAACAGTTCAGCCATCCAATTTAATAGTGGGAAAGAACATACGTGTTCCTCCAGCACCGGAGCCTCTAGCATCATCAGAGGACAACTCGGCGGGTTCTCAATATAGCTCTGTGCCAAGAAATCTTGTGCTGCTGCGAGTATGTTCCAATGACCCATTAGTCCATGCATCGCTGCCAAGGCCATAATCCTTTCGCCAGAACAAACCAACTCGTGAATAACTATGGGACTCATCAGATGATTAAAATCGACGTCAGGAGATACCGTCTTGCAGAGACACAAATCAAGGGCCCAGTCGAAATCGCAGCTCATGCAATGAAACACAGGCTGGACACATGTGAAATAGGAAAATCGAAACGATAATCCATATGCCGCGCTTAAGGTCGCAAGCGGCAGCGTGCCATAGTATTCAAGCATCCTGTTGCGAAACAGTGCCAGGTGGGGCTGTGCGGCGTGTAACACAGGATGGGCATCCATTTTTAATAAAACAAAATATCACCAGAACGCCTGCAGCCAGCGTCAGCAAAACAGGAAAACCACCAAATAGGCTCAAAAATATAGAATGAAAGAAAGCAGGAATGACTCCAAATATCTTCTCGAAGGAAGTCACGAGACCACTGCTAACTATTTTAAAAAAGTGTGCAAGGCCAGAAGTGGAGGAGGCATTAAAGATTGAATGAATCAGCTCGCTGAAATGCAATGGCAAGTCAGTATTCAATAGCGCCTGCACCTCTGTGCCGGTGTTAGCTACGTGAAGGACAAATGTTTCACGAGCCGAACTCAGGGCCACTTCTTTTTGGGACAAAAGGGCTCTTATTCTACTCATACCATTGAACTCTGCCGTCAAGGTTGGGATACGCGGCCAGATGGTAACATCTGAGTTCCCATGCGGGGGTGGGTACAAAACATTTTTGCAGCAAACCACTCGCTCAGACACTGTAACCACATAAGCAACACCTCTAATTAACCCACAACAATCCTCATTATTTAAAAGTAAATAACTGCCGTTTGCCAGTAATGTGAAAGTGGGGACGATTGCGGGAACCGGAGTACCTTTCAAAACACAGGCTAAATTTGGCCGTTCTTGATTACAAGAACCGTGCAATTGAATGTGTCTACACATTAATGAGTGGTCTGGTGTCTCTGTGCACTCCTCCCCTTTAAGAAAAACTTCTTTCCCGTCTTTCAGGCATCTGTAAATGAATGGAAGCGACCACGCCTCATGGAGAAACGAACTACCCAGAGGTTCATATCGGCCTATCGCGATATATCGCATACAATTTGTAAATTTGTACAAAGCAAATGGTAATGTGATTAACCCGTGGATAAGCCACGTCGCCGCAGTGGCTTCTGCCACAGAGAACGGTAAAGACTCCAATCTTTCAATGTTTAACATGGAAAAAGATGCATCTCGCATTGAAAGCATGCGCTGCTTGTCAGTCAAATTAAAAGGGGCAAAGAGAGAGGACACGTTCATGTAATTCCAAGGCACCTTACCAGCCTTAAGCGTCTGCAGGGTCCATGCAAATTGCATAATGGAACGCAATTGATTTTGACCATGGTATAACACAGACACTTCATCTTGCACAATATCAACAACAGAAGACACAATATTATTTAACGTGTAAATGCGGGAAGAAAGCATGTTAATACTATTATCTACAACTGCAAGCACTTTTTCTAAATTAGCTTGATCAATAGCTCTAAGGCGTGTAGCAGCCTCAATTTGTGATGTCTTCCAGATTTCAATGTAAATCGCATATATCCATCTTTTAGATCTACCACTAGCCGGGCCTTTTATGAAATCGTTTAAATCTACATCATCAGTCAGCTTGGATAGATGCAGTTTAACCGCAGCCAAGGTAGAATGTTTCAGCCAATTCTGACATAATTTGCCTACTGAATAAGTGGTGACAGAATGGTCAGTATCAAAACTTGGATCAGGCCTGACTTGTGTAAAGCCATCAGCTAAACACAGAAAACGACGCTGGCATGAATCAGAACTTCTGTGCCACATCAGCCAACCTTTCGGGTCCAAACTGGATATGTTAAAGGACGAATTATGCAATAGAGTTTGCAATTCCCTAATGGAAAACTGTGTAATATTACTCCAACCAGAATATTCTTCTAAATCAGGGACAATAGGTGTATTTAATTTTTTAGAAGTTGCCAATCCAAAGCATGTGGTTTGAAAGATGGTAGAATTTAAAAACAGCATATGATTTGGGATGAGACATGCACGGTGCCTTGTACCTGCCAACTTCTAGAACCCCAAACGGATTTAAGGTCAATGGTTTTGAAGAACTGTAATCTTCATTCTCAGGGAATACTTACTAATAAAAAGAACTTGGCACAGAAGCTGAAAATATGAAAAGACATCTTTAATAAATTTAGTAAGTGAGGCCACGTCACGCAGAAACCGTAGCAACTGAATGAGGCAGTCTGAGGAATACAGAGAACAGAGGCCTTATATATATGCTCAGGGTTACAAAACTCAGCATAAAAGTAAGGGGCAGTCCTTGCTTTTGCAAGCATGCAAAATGCCTAACATTCCTTCTTACACAAGCCGGACAAACCCATAATAAAAGGACCACAACCCATATCATAAACAGACCATAAAAGAAGGAACAGAAAACAGATAAGAAGCAGTATAAGGGGTGTGTGTGTGCATACCAAACTCTACAATGTCCTGTGCTTTGATCCTCAATCTTGATCAGCTAAAGGGCAGGAACTGGTTTAACAAGGTCAGCTTCAGGCAACAGGGTCAGTTCACTCAGGTCAAACAGGAGTCAGCATGAACTCGAGCTAAGGTCTACATGTCCTTAAAAGACTGGTTCAGCCACAATCATGGGCCTATGTGAGGGCAATCACAAAATGGCTGCCATACACAAAATGGAACCCACGGGTTCAGAATTCACAGAAACTCAGACCCTCCTTTTGCACTTACATAGGCAATCACTCAGTCTGTGTCTGAATCGATGTCAATATTATCCGTTATTCCCTTCACTAAGGCATTATTACTCGAGTTATCTTTCATGGAACGCACGGGATAGACTTCGTTGGCATAAATAAACATCGTCTGATATGCCCATACAGACCCATTGTAACTAAATGACAGAACCAAATAGGAAATACCTCTATCTGTAGTATGTGGCATAAGACCACACACCCAACAATTAGTGGTGTTCATTACTAACTGGTGTTGATGCAGAAGCTGTACAAAGGAATTATTAGTAAACTCTGATCTCCTAACCAGTTCATGTTCAGGTGAAACAGTGGTGATCCTCATCAATGCTCTGAGGTGAAAAGGGGGTACTCTTCCACAGAGAATGGATTTTATTCTGATTTTACTAAACAGAATACTACTTTAAAACAATGCTAGCAAAACAGCAAAAAATCCGTTTCTTAACACCCATTTTATGCAATCGCACGGAAACCACTTTGTGCAACAATTATGCCCAGAATCCGTTCAAGCCTCTCTGGCAGGCTTCTATCGTCCATCAAATCTTCTCCCATTGTTGCATGGGTCTCTTGATTCAGGCCTCCCATGAAAAATAGTGTTTTTCAGTATCCGTTGGAGTGCCCTCCTGGCAAACACTCACAGCTCATTTGAAAGTCTCAATGTCTCGAGGCAGTGCACCAATATCTCTTCTCTGCGGCAGGCACTACAGATAGTGTGCTCTCCATTGATCATGGGCACAGATCATCTCATGCAGACCCAAGTACTATTAATCAGGAAAGAGCAACTGGCTTTCATACTCAGCAACACTTTCAGACTCCAACACTCGCTTTTCAGTGTCAGAGGATGCTCGAGCTGCTCTTCCATTTAATCATAGGTACCACAATGTAGTGCCTTTTTCCAATCTTGGATCCTCTGGTGCACTGCCTTTCTGTTGGAGCAAAGAAAAGGGGGGGGTGCCCAAAACTCAGGCCAAGGGGTTCAATGGACTGCCTACTGTCAGAGGTTACCAGCACATGACAGGTGAGAAAACTGAAACTTCAAAGCAACAGATATCCTTCTCTTTTGCTCTTTTGCACTGAAATTCTGGTTCTGTGATGTCCAATGCCGTCTGATGGAGCAAGTTCGATGCTTTGGAGGTACCATTGATTGCGCGCTGGCGATTACTTGTCCAGCCTTACTGCTTTCTGGGTGCTGGGACTGTAGCTGACACTGATGGGAATTAGCTTTTCATCAAAGGTCCGCAGGTTATTATGACTTAATCCCGCAGAACCTAGTGATGTAGGAAATGGGACACATTTGTTATTTTCTTTCAATTTAGTACAAAAACAGTTTGTTTTTAACAAGAGGATTGCAAGCAGGTGGCCTGCAATCTGCGAGGGAGTGGCCATACGCCATGAGACAATTCTGGTCTAGAACACACTGTCATTCTCATAGAATACAAAGACAAAGGCAATAAGCAAAACAGTGCCTCTAATTTCTTCAATTGGGTTTCCATGTGAGAGCATATCCTCTACCATCTAAGGGTAGATAACTATATGAGAATTTTATCTAAATGGATGTCCTCACACATAGTGACATCGACTAATGGGGTAAACACATTTTTTTCTCTCAATGATTACATATAGGTGTTCCTAGTACATTACTGCAATCTGGAAGTGTGAACCTAATACAATAATAACAAAAAGAAGGCTAACTGGTGAAAGGAATATGGAAAAGGGAAAATGGGACTAGGGCACAGCTAAAATCAATCCCCAATTACTAGGCACGATGCAACATCAATCAGGGGAAAAATTAAGCCTTGTTTCCTTTATGGTACAAAGCCATACACTATTCAGGAAGCAGAACAAAACTGACTAATGTAATATAAAAATTAGGTCATCATGCACAAAAGTCAGAGATCTATAATTTATCCATACGTTCAATTCAGGATACATAATTTTAGGGCTGCCTGTTCCTTACAGGAAAGGGGGCAGTAACGTGACTGTAGGTGAAACCTTGTTTCCTGTATATCTTTTTTATTTTTGTTCAAATACCATTATAGCCAAATTTGACATGCACTGGTGAAGTGTTGTCTGTCTTGCTCACAGGATGAAAAAATATCATATCTGTGAAATTTAGCGCAAATTCACCCAGCTGTTGTACAGGATACACATCGTCATGTATATCCCTTCACAACACAGGTAAACTTGTAATAGTATCATAAGCAGCAACTTAAAACAAAAAACATGCAAAAAAACGCACAAAACGGACATGTCAAGCCATCAGATATACTCGCTGTATATCAAGCACAAAAAGCATAGACAAAACAATAGCATATATAAATGAGCGGTGACGCATAACACTGTGTCAGGTTTAAAATCCTTACCCTCCTTTTTGACAGTAGATCACCAGGTAGGGGGGATTTGGCTGTCAAATGCAACTTACTGTGTGTCACTTCTGACACACAGGACCAGCAGGAACAATTCATAAAAGGATAAAATGCAAGAATATGTAAAATGTACAAACATTTCTTTTCAAAGAAATTACGCAACAACACATCTCTTTTCGACCAACCAAACTCACGTGTCTTGTCAGCCTTAAAATCACCCAGAACAATCCATGAATGATCTGTGAGCAGAAGCAAAAAGAAAAAATACACAACACACAAAATAGAGACATTTCTCATAACAAACAGACATCAATTATAACTTTTTATCAGGAGACAAAACATGATACACATTAACAGACACAAAAAAAATCCATTACTTAACTGTTACCATCTTGTCAGTCAGCTTGCAACATGAAGCCCTTTTAACTTTCCAAAAGTAAAATTCTTTCACTGACACTCTGCGTGTCCCGTGCGCCAACACCCTTTGAGGCTCTGCTTTTCCAAGCAATCATTTCTCCATCATTTTACACTTACTCCTAACTCCCACCTTACTGACCTTAAGGTCAAAATCTGCCTTGTGGGCTCCTCAGCCCTCTATCTCTTCCTCACTCTTAAGGCTGAAAAAAGACAAAAAACCTTCCCAACTCTTTCTAACCTGCAATAACCAACCCTATTTAAAACACATGATATATATATTACTCCTGTTAGGGACTACAATTTATTTCTATACTTAGATTATTAAAACAGTTACTGTGACTAATTCGCAAAACATAATAACATAACATACCATCTTTAGAACAGATGTTTGCTATTACCCTATGCAATGGTACTCATTTCAGCAACATTAAATAGATAAACATTTCAGTAAGTCCAGCTGGAGTTAAAACCTTCAACCCTGATATTAAACTCAAACCTCTGCACCAGGCACATTGGCTCATTGAGCCATTAAACGCAACCCCAAATGGGAACAACCTGCAAATTTGTGTTTTATACCTAAATGTATGCATTTACTGAAGCCTAAAGCACTTTAAAGCTATTATAAATGGCAAAAATACCCAAATTCGACTTTGATATTTAGGGCACTTAAAAATAAATATCCTATAAGTATTAATCATCCTCAGAATGTTCTTTACGCATTACAGAGATTAGACATTAGACATATCTCATGTAAATCCTTAGAAAAATGAGTTTTTTACGCCTGCGCTAAGTGAAATTCTATATGCTAATGTCAACACAACTGAAATTAAATTTTAATGCTAGGGGGTCATAGTATGAGTATTAAGCTTCATGAATAGTAAAAAACTAATTTTGTGGCACTTATTTTTAATAATTATTTTTTATAATTAATAATTATTTTTAATAAACCCAATCATTTTTGCTAATTTCACATATAAAAGCAAGCTGCAACCCTTGCCTATCGTTTTAGACGCATTCATTTATAAGCCTAAGCACAGAAACCTAACTTGAAACATGACAAAATTTGGCGCCACACTTTTTCTTTCTAAAAAGGACAATTTTATTTAGCAACAGAGCCAAGAATATGCGAGAGAGGAAAACCCTTAATTAAAATGTCTTCCTGTAATACAAAATAATGAACCTTAGGTTTGGAACCTTCTGAAAACAACAATCTAAAATGTAAAGATTCACCCGTGTTTTAGCTAAGGGCAAAGTCCTGGCTGAATAAATACTCCTGTTTATTCTGTGACCTGCCAAGACAACAGCTATTTGCTCAGAGGTCATAAAAGTTCTCCTCTCAGTATCGTAACATGAGCATGGTGACAGTCTTTTTCAAACTAAGACATATCAATGCGTCTGAGTTCAGCAAAAAATGTACTTCAGCTGAAGTGCTTGCCTGGTAATTTCTAATACAATGTATGTAAGTAAAAAATGCTATAAGTTTGTTTTCTTACAAAATACACCATTTTAGTTTTTGAGGCTCTTTTTTTATTCCTAGTGAATGTAAATTTAAATTTTAGTTTTTAAGCATTTTAGACATTTTGCTTAATAGACTGAAAACATCAAGAAAAACCACGAACAGACATTGAGCTCATTTCAGACATAAACAGAAAGGGGTCAAACACTCAGGACACACAATACAGCGCGCTTTAGCCATGCATTTCGTAAATAGCGCCAACGCTATTCACTTACAGAAATTGCACTAATGGGAAAACCACATAGACATTTAAACATAAATTTAACCCACAAATCAATGCTCAGGACAGAAACCAAGGACAGCCCACAGACTGTACTTAAACCAAACCATTTGTAAATACTAGTTGTAAGTCATATTTACAAGAAACGCTTCTCAATTGTGTTTCAAAAGACTGCAAAAACAGCCCAACAGACTGATGTATGTCCAAGAAGCGAAAATACACTCAATTCACTAGCCTTGGCTAGCAGAACACCAAAAAAATCGCTCTGCATATCTTCCTTCATAACATTGCGCAGAACAAAGGATCCTTATATGTATTATATCATATTTTAATTCCCTGGGGATACAAAATCACCAAGGAAGAAATATGTTTGTAAATCTAAACCTATTTAGATATTCCCTCTAGGGAAGCCGGCTAATTTACTTCACATCACACTATGGTACCTTCCAAATTAAGCCACACATTCTTCTTATGTGAGCTTTTAAACAGGCATGCCAAAAATATTGCAAAATATACAATATTATAATCAATGTAGTGCTTAATGTACTTTTCGTACGTGCACCGTTCAACTAAACCAAATAGAGAAAATTCTTCTCATTACCTGTTCTACACAAATTGCAATTCGCATATACAAACCAATACAAATCCAAAGTTGGCCAACACAAATTCCAAAGTTCCAAAGTTACAGTCCTAAATTTGCTAAGACCAGGCATCTTATAGCTCACTAATCTAGCTTCAAACTTCAAGGGGTTATCAAAAACGATATACTCGCAAATATACGAGACCCTCGGCTTTGGTAATTGCAATAACCAAATCAAAACCAAGAAACCAAACAAAGTCGTGGGAGCGACCCACTTGTACTTCTTATTTTTACTAATCAAAAGGTTATCCAAATTCTAAATGCCAAGTTCTACATGACCTAACGGTCCTTTTTTTGGAATACTCACGCCAAAAAGGTTCTCAGTCAGGAGTGACATCATGTGGAGGATCAAAATCAGGAAGATCAGAAATATACTGGGCTGCAGAATCAAAGAATCTCCAGAATCCCTGTGCACAGAGTACCTCCTTAGTAGAATCCTGTTCTGTCCTCCTCAGTAGATTTCAGTCCTCTGACCAGATCACTCCCACAGAAAGTCACTTCTCTGATGAAGCCCACGTTGGCTGCGCCATTTGAAGAACTGTAATCTTCAGTCTCAGGGAATACTGACTAATAAAAAGAACTTGGCACAGAAGCTGAAAATATGAAAATACATCTTTATTAAATTTAATAAGTGAGGCCACGTCACGAAGAAGCCGTAGCAACTGAATGAGGCAGTCTGAGGAATACAGAGAACAGAGGCCTTATATATATGCTCAGGATTACAAAACTCAGCATAAAAGTAAGAGGCAGTCTTTGCTTTTGCAAGCATGCAAAATGCCTAACATTCCTTCTTACACAAGCTGGACAAACCCATAATAAAAGGACCACAACCCATATCATAAACAGACCATAAAAGAAGGAACAGAAAACAGATAAGAAGCAGTATAAGGGGTGTGTGTGTGCATACCAAACTCTACAATGTCCTGTGCGTTGATCCTCAATCTTGATCAGCTAAAGGGCAGGAACTAGTTTAACAAGGTCAGCTTCAGGCAACAGGGTCAGTTCACTCAGGTCAAACAGGAGTCAGTATGAACTCGAGCTAAGGTCTACATGTCCTTAAAAGACTGGTTCAGCCACAATCATGTGCCTATGTGAGGGCAACCACAAAATGGCTGCCATACACAAAATGGAAC
This sequence comes from Lissotriton helveticus, assembly GCF_964261635.1. Classification (NCBI taxonomy): domain Eukaryota; kingdom Metazoa; phylum Chordata; class Amphibia; order Caudata; family Salamandridae; genus Lissotriton; species Lissotriton helveticus. The sequence continues at coordinate 1,873,463,087 of NC_136061.1, read as the reverse complement.
CCACGGGTTCAGAATTCACAAAACCTCAGTTTCCTTCCATAACTCGTAGCCTTCTACAGCCAACTTGTCTAGAAAGGGCTTTGAATACAACAACTTAGTATCGGTAAGTCTAACCTTGGACGTGGACTTCTGTGTTATTTTAAAATAAAAAGACTTGGGATTGGACTGATTAAAGTCGGTAAAATATGTGTACTTTTTCAAAAAAGTACTCTAGCTGCCTTGTAAAGGGGCCGGGCAATGCTCCCATTGTGTGTAATTTACAGCACTCCTTCTGGAACTTGTCTTATGTAAGAAATGGTTGCCAAAATGTTGGAAGCAAAATAATTCACCATAATTTGCAGATTCGAAGTACAAATCTTCAGCATCAAAGGCAGCATAATATTTTAAATCAGAAAACAATGCCTCTACGGCCTGAATGTCCCAATCATCATAACGTATGTTTTGTTTAACCACATCCCCCATGTTTACTCTGAGCACATTAGGGACATTAACCACCTCAGTAGGGCCATGGATTTGAAATTAAACAGCATCCCACACAATCCCATTAAGGACAGGCCAAGCAGTGATGTTAACAAATGTCAAGTCTCTCTTCAGTCTGTGTGCTGAATGCGACGAGGAGAGGGGGGCCAAAGTTCCATTTAGATGTCAAATGCATGTTCTCTCCTCGACATAGTGTCCATTGATAATTCGAAAAAAATAAAACGCAAAATCAATTGACATAAAAAGGTAAATTGAAAAAAGTACCAGCCAAATATATGTCCAAGGGGGGACCTAAAATTTTTTTTTAAATAAAGTGGCATAAATTGCAAAACGTGAGGGCTTTTTTGAATTATGTGAAACAGTATCAAAAGAAAATCTGGATTCTGTGGCCAAACGTGTCTGCAAATCAGGCATAGATAAGTCAGTTGGGTAAGTGTAATCAAGTTCATCATCGTTATCACCAGGTAATGTACTTAATAAGGGACTGGAAACAGCAGGCATCACGAGGGCCACTTCAGGCTCAGCATTTGAAGTAGTGGCCAAAACAGAATTTCTCAGTATCGAAGGACAGGAGACCGACCCTAGACTTGAACTCATCGTTCACCATGGCGCCGACCACAATGGCGCATGCGGAAACGTAGGCATGTTTAGAGCCATGCGCAACCTGCGCCAAACCATCAGTGTAAATGATGCAATGGAAATCCTCCAAAGGTCGCATAGCTAAAGGAGCTGGATGAACGAATTCATACTGTAAGTACTCCTTCGACCGTAAGGAGGCGTCAAACACAAATGTGACATCCGAGGACGTCAGTGAAGCCGCCCATTGAATCCACCGAGGGTGCAAAGCTTTCGAATTCGGTACACGGGCTTTCGTAACTGCTTCTAAAGCAGGACACAGGGTAACAACCAACATGCGATTTCCCTGTGACAGAGCACGTTTCTTAAGAATCGCCATCTGTACAGCAGTTAAACCTTTCTCCACAGTAGAAAATCGCATTTCAGCCGAAGTGTACAAGTGTGACTTGTAAGCAATAGGTACTGTGTCTCCTTCATTAAAAGTAAGGTACGTGAACCCCACCGTCCCAGGGATGATTCTCATCACCAGGTTGGTGTGGTTGTCACGAGTCAGTAAGAATTTAGAAGCGAGCAGATCAGCCTGCAAAGATTGCAAAATAGCTGAATGCTCAGGCAGCCAGCATTATTTGGAAAAAGTTGGTTGTATCAAAGCATACAAAGGCTTGATACGCTGGGCATATTCCGGAATGTACGTCCTTCTCAAATTTAAGAAACCCAGTAAAGACTGTAATTTTTTCAGCGTTGTCGGAGCGCGCAGTTGTGCGCATTTCTCCAGGAAGTGAGGAGTAAGCATGGGCGGATCTAGCGGATCTCGCGTACGCGAACTTGCGGATTTACGGATTCGCAATCCGCGAAGATCCGCGAACTCTAGCGGATTTGCGGATTTTCCCGTTTTTTGTGTTGGCGTGTGTTCGCGCCGATTTTGGGACAAGTTCGCAATTGCGAACTTACTTTTCGGCTCGCAACGGCCGCGACTATGTTGTTTCTACGTCTGGTTTATCATCACAGGTTCACAGCACCCTCTGTTTCACCACTGCCACCCTCTGGGACACCCATGCCACCCTCTGGTACATCCTCACTGGCACCTATTAGGTTTATTTATCACTGTAGATTATGGTGGTTGAAAAAAGCAAGCACACCTGCCCTTCTTCAACTGCCATCAATTAATTTGTGTTTCATTAATGTGTCAGTAATTTTGAAAGTTCCAGTCTGGCTGGCACCTGCTTCCTTCCTTATCTGTAATTTGCTTTTTGTTGCAGTGAAATTTTTTTTTCACAGGACCTTTATGGTCTACTTGTAGCTATTCTATGAGCCTGCTGTTTGGGTCATAGCAGGGTCATAGAATAGTTGCAAACTCTGGAGGGGCCCATCAGGAAGCACTACCTTGAATGTTACTAATGTTAAGTTTGAACTTTTGCACCTGCTCATTCCTTTCAGTTTAGCTAAAATCGTTTTTTTCTGCAATTTCGCGCGTTTTTTGGGGCGCGAATCCGTGCGAGATCGATTTCGGAAGCCGCGAATACGTGCGAATACAAAATTGTTTTTTTTGCGACGTGTATGTTCGCGTGATCTTACGCGTGTTCGCGAGGCGCTTCTAGCTATACGTTTGCCAAGTTACCCTATCGGTCGTACACGGGCGCGGCCATCTTGTTGGCGTGACGTAATTCCGTTTCCGCCCGCTATGTGTAATCTCGCAAAGTGTGCTGCTCGCTAGTACAATTTCGCGCGTACTCGCAAGGAAAATCTCGCGCGAACTTACCCACGCGGTCGTGAACGGGCGCGGCCATCTTGTTTCTCATTCATTGCTATGGTTCTGGGCATGCTTTCTCTATCCTCTCTCAATCTCTGCCATCCTTTGCTTGTTTGAAGTTTTTTTGATCTAATTTTACTTATTATCTATCCCTCTATTTTTCTACCTCTATATTTTTGTGTTTTCTGCAGCTTTTAGTTACTTTTAAACTACTTTTTTAAACTCTTTTCTTTTCTTCTTCACTATTCTATTTCTTCTTTATCATTTAAGTTTATTTCTGCCCAGACCATGGTAAAGGGAGCCGGGAAGCACCCTGAGAAGGGGAAGGGTCCCGCACCCCGTGCCCGGCTCCCGTGCGGGCGTTTAAGGGGGGAGCAAGTGGTCCCGAGGGAGATCTTCAGCGCGGAGGAAGTGGCGGCACTGATCTTCCACGTCCAGCGCCGCCTCCCCAAGACGATCCTGGGAGGCGGCAAGATCGCGACCGGCTATGGCATCCGGGAGCGTCGCAAGCGGTGGGAGAAGGTGTGCCGGGCCATGTACAAGATCTCTGGGGTCCGGCGCACATATAACCAGGCCACCCACCGCTGGACCGATGTCATGGACCGGGAGCGGGACTTGCTGGACGCGCTCGGCGTAGAGGTCCCCGGGCTTGGTGAGTAGTAGTAGTAGTACATTTACTACTCTGTTTTATCCTGCTCTGTTATTTGCAAATCTTTGTTCTTTACCAAGAGCAATAATGCTGCCGATTACATTGAGGTAAATTATATTTCAAAATCTTCTATGCATTTCAGGTGCACTGCTCTCCTTCTCAGTAGCCTTGCTTGCTACTATGCTTCTTTGTTTTGTATGTTGTGTTCAGAAGCATTTCATTGGCCTGAGAAATTATGTATGAGTGTACTGTAAAGAAAAGAACTGCGTAATGCTAGACAGTAAGGGTCATATTTTCAATTACCGGCGCATCCCTGCAAAGTAGCAGGGATGCGGCAGTAATTGTGTGCCATGCCACCACCACCCATTGGCCCAAAACGTCACAGAAGCCTTACGCATCTGTGCCGTAAAGGCAGCGCATTGCTGGAGTTGCGTGCCAACGATGGCGCAGCTCCAGCAATGCTCTGGGGTACCCTATCTCCCCAATGCTGCATCAAGCCGTACGTCGGCTTCAAGCGCGCAGGGTTTGAGTCATGCATCATTGTCCTAAAAGTGACTGATTGACATCTTGTAGATTTCCCTCAGCCACTTTTAGGATTCGTTCCTGCGCAGGTACGCCCTCCCTTGCGCCGGAACGCCCCCTGATGGCGCAGGGCTTTACAACGTGATGCATCGCCCATATGCCCATATGTGTTTTTTTTTTAATATATACGCCGCACCAACACCATGGCGAGTCTTTTGTTCTGCCGCTGCGTCAGAAAAGGCACGCAACAATGGAGGAAAATGAGCCGCAACTTCCGCAAGGGACTTCTAAATCAGCCCCAACAGACTGAAGTCCAGTCCTTCCTTTAGACACATGGCTATAAGAAGAAATAGTGGCGGTGGTGGCGGGTGGATTGATAGTTTGAGTATTCACTGATCTGCAAGCAGGAGGGACTTTGTCTGTCACGTGTTGCGCACTGCTGCCTGCAGTGCCAGGCCTAGGCAAACCTCTTTAGTAGTCTGTTTATTGAGTTACATAGGAACTTTCTAAGTCAACGTTCCGCAAATCAGGCAATACGAATAACGTAGTATACCACATGAGATAGATCCCGTGGAATAGTTGTCTATCTATTTGCTATTTTTCCAAAATATGTTGTTATTGTTCTTTTGAAATGTTTGATTTGGTTGAAAAATCTCATCCATGTTTTCTGGTTTTTCTTTCTTTCATGTTGTACATCAGCTCCCCCCAAGGGCAAGAGGACACAGGAGGAGGGTGCTGAGGATGCAGGCCAGGATCGGGCAGGCGAGGGCTCCTTTGCTGGCCCCAGTAAGTTTACATTTTAATAAACAGTACCTATTTTTTCCTAGCGTTCCTCATTCGATTTTTTCTAAATCGTCTTTGATCTTCTTGTAGACTGGATATAAATTCTTATCCTGCCTCGAATATGACTCCCTGTGGTATTACTAGACTATTCTTATTAGTCTGTCTGTGTAGCTAACTAAGATTGGACATTTGGCAATTCCATTGGACTCCCTTTATATTCAGCAATACCTCTATGCACTGTCTCCTTACTGACTAGATAGTGTGGCAGAGTCATTCAGCTCCCGAAGTCACCGATTATAGATCCCCAATGATCTCTAGATTATCGTACGCAGGACAAGAGAGTAGTACGGAGTCACAGCACAGTCAAGAAGTGTCAGAGACACTCATGCTTGCAAAAATTCCAAAACCTTTAGCTCATCCACTCTAGTCTAGAGGAACAAAAACCACAGAGTCTATTTAAGTTTAAAAGCTTTATTAAAAGTAAACACATTTATTAAAATCTACTTTGTCATAAAACTATTTAACTGTAAACGGAAAAGTGGTTAGTGCTGACGATTAATTGGACACATTTCTTGTGGTCGAGCCGAACTCTCACCTGGTTTGAACTTGATCCTGGTCGTGTTCTTAGGACTCAGGAGTCAAGCTTCTGTCTGTTAGGAGAAAAAGTGGTGCGTGTTAAAAATCAAAAGCAAGCATTCATCAGTTGTGCATAAAAGTGCAGCAAGACAACAGCCTTCCCTGGAAAATGGGACATTTTTACTATGGAGTAGACAGTCACAAATTATTACATTGTATTCTGTTTTTTTAACATTTCTCCTAGACCAAATATTATATAGTAGTGAGTGGTGTATTCTAACATTCTTAAATGTACTTTGTAGGTGTAACATCTGGTGACGGGGCCAGCGCGGAGGTGGCTGTGTTGGACCAGGACTCGGAGGCCTCTGGGGAGGAGGCGGCGGTAGAAGAGCTGGCGGACGTTCCTGTGGGGGATCAAACGGTGGTGGCGGAAACAGGTAAGCTATATATTCCTTACTTATTGAGATTGAAGACTGCATAGTGTGCTTTCTGCACGGGTGTATTAATTACAAATCAACCAGGTAGTAGCCTCCTCGAAATGTACTTCGACTTAGCTGTGAAGTTTTTGGTGAGAAGAATCCCAATAAGTTCTTAGACGAACGTGATGGATGGGATGAACGAAAAGCGAAAGAAGGGTGTAAGTAAGTGGGACGCGAACTTGTATGATGGCTGGCAAAGAAGAACGATATGTGTTTGCTTGGCCCCCGAGGTGGCTGGGAAGGAAAGAATATGGTATGGTGCATGGCTGGGTCAATGATGAAGCAAGGATGGGTGGAAGGACAGCAGCCTGGGTGGGTGAAACAGAAACTGTATGTGTGCGTATACTTTGACTGAATGGATGCCTGGAGCATGGTATTCTCTGACTCTTAGATAGCACATGTGTATCTAGAGAGAGTAGATGGTCGCCAGGTGAAGTAAGTGTTACCTTGAAGAGCATGTACCACCGCACCCGCACGTCCGTTCCAGTGCAGGGAAGGCAAGGAAAAGAAATTGTAAATGTGTCCAATACTACCATGAATAGTAGCAGTACTTTGTATTGCGTTTGCATTCACAGCATATATCTGGTTATTACGGTGGACACTCCGTACCTCTCTTAATAACTTTAGTTTACTTGTAGTACGTCATTCATGTGTGGGTGTATCACTGTTCACTCAATATTAAGCAAAGCACCTAAAGTCATCTCATCTGTCATTAAATACGTCCCATGTGAAGTGATAGATAATCAAATTAGTTAGCTTCTTCATTTTCCTTTTCTAGTACTCATTTGCACTGTAGGGTGAAAGGTAAATTAATTAAGCAGTAGCCCTTGTAACAGAGTATTCTCAGTGCCACCCGTAATAGAAAAGTAATAGCTTCACCACCTGCATGTACTGGACTGGTACAGTAACGCAAGTCTGTCTCACTCATCATGGTGTGCAACTTTTTTTCTCGGGTGCAAGTTCACTGTGCTGTCCATGTCATTCTGCCGGCTTGCATAAGATAACGTACCCATTTCCCTAAACAAGAGAGAAGAAGAAGAAGAAGACTGGTGTACTGTCATAGTCGACTGTAATGGAAGTCCATAGTGGTCGTAGAATTAGTTCATTAAACTACCACTACTGTTAGAGCAAGGATGCAGAAGTGGGAGGTTACATAGATACTGTCCTCAATAGTTATGTACTGTGCTTTCAATTTGCTACTTGTACTCTGTGACCCAACTTTCGGCTCAATCACTTTGTGTTATTAATAAGGAGCATTGGTTACAGACTATGTCTTTCTTTCTTCATATAGTTGCTCCTTCCAAATCAACAACAAGGAGGGAGCAGGCTAGATTGGCCCGGCAACGGAGGCTGGAGGCCACAGTCGCCGAATATCGGCGGCTGGTGGCCCTGGAGGAGGAGGAGGACACGCAGTCGAGCGGGGCAACATCCTCGACTGTGACCACTGCATCCTCCTCCGTGACTAAGCCAGCGGGACCGAGCCGGGCTAAGAAAGACGACCGCCACCGCCAAGCAACCGAAATACCAGCTGCCCCCCACAGGAGCTGCAAGGAACGCCAACGCCGCCTACGAGTCCGCATGTCCAACCTGGAGCAGGAGGTCCTGAGGTATAAGAACTTGGTTAAGGGCCTCCGCTCCGAGCTTGCCACCCTCCGCAAGGAGTATGATGCCCATGCCGCATCATGCACCAGCACCAGCACCCTCCAGTAGTGGAGTGTCCCTTGCCCTTTTTTTATAGACTTTTGGGGGGTGGGATTTGGGAGTTGGGATCGTTTTGGGACGTTTCAGAGACAATCGTTGGGGTTAGGGTGGGTGAGGGAGATTATTTTGTTAGGGCTAAATAAATATATTTTTCAACTTTATCTGACCATACCTGTTTTTTACTGCTTTTCAGTCTGGTGGGTGGGGGGCGGGGGTGTAACAGTAACTTTGTTTTCCTGAACAGTCGTAGGACTTTAGTAGTACAACCGTCAATCTCTTGTCTACTCCGAAATAATACTCCATTATACTACCTCCCACCAAACGCTTATCTTACCTGTAATTTGTGTTAGAAATTAGGGCTAGGCCCAGGGCTGGCTCCAGGTGAAATGGGGATTAACGTTGTCAATCCTGGGCGGGTGACATTTCCTCATTGCGGTGGTACTAGTGGTGTGACACAGTGGCAGTTGCATGCCTATGGAAAAAAAGAAAACGAAACCTTGTTTGTCCTCCTTACTGTAGCATTACAACGGTTACGGTACGATCGAGAAAATAGCAGGTGACAGTACACTAGAACAGTGCCATAATGTAGCCTAACAAATGGTAAAGTATTTGCTTGCAAGTATAACTAGTACTTGCGTTGAATTTATTTGACATTGGCTACTACTACTAGAAGATATAGTACTGAAGCTGAGTAAGTCTAGAAGATATCCTCGTATTCCTTCACCAGCCTGTTGCTGCTATGACCTTATCCTCCCCAGCAAGTGTGTGGAATTATTGATGTCATTTTAGTCAGACATCAAGCAAAACAACACAGCCCGGGGGAAGAGGGTTAGGGTTTGTAAAATGGATGGGAATGGGGGTTTCTTTTTGGGTAGGTTTTGTTGAGAGAAGAAAAGAAAAGCAGAGCATGGACAAACAATAATTGAAGATACAGACAATCTTTGGTTACAAACTAAAGGTAAGCACATGCAGTCACACTCATAGAATAAAAGACAACAATGGATACTGTATCTGTATTGCGTATGTTGTTGGAGTTGTCCTGTTGAATTTGGTAAGTAATAAGCATGCAGCAAACAATTCCTCTTATTGGCGGCACTCCTCCATTCCAGCTGACGCTTCGTCCATCAATGTGGTGACCACTGACAGAAGACACCCTGTCCACTGCCTGCCTGGCGGATGTTGACTGAAACCCGGCCTGTAATTATTGAACGGAAAACAGGAAGTGCTATTACAATACCACTGATAAATAAATAAAAGGTATGTACGCTGTGTGGTGCAAAAAGTCACACTTTGATTTCCCTAATAGACAGTACAATATTTTAGAAATTGCGTGCTCTGTCTGAGTCACCTTTTTAAGGATCAATAAGTATGGCCAAAATATTATAGCGGATCTTTCCCCTCAAGGTAGGTGTACTACTGTGTTTTAGAACAAAATTTGACCTTGAAAAAAAGGCTGTTCCTTATGGATTTTGTCCAAAACACTTCTATCCGGTATTAGACCTTCCCAGGAATGCCCCAGGAAAGACCCGCCGGCGCCAACCCACCCGCAAAAAACCACCCGACAACACCCCCAAGCAGCGAAAAAGCTAAATCTCATACTTACAATATCTCTCGGCCTTCGGTCCAAATGCGGCGCTGTTCAGCTAGGTCATCATCATCATCAATCATCATAACTCCTGTTTTCCACCACGGATTTCCTGAAAAGCAAATGCAATCAAGATTAGACTGTCGCAGCAGTGCTTCGACAGAGACCCCGGCCGCAACCCACCCACGAACAGCAGGAAGCCCCCCAAAACGCTACATTGAGCAAGATGTCAGAAGAAATAGCAAAAAAAAGGCTGTTCCTTATGGATTTTGTCCAAAACACTTCTATCCGGTATTAGACCTTCCCAGGAATGCCCCAGGCAAGACCCGCCAACCCACCCGCAAAAAAACAACCGACAACACCCCCAAACAGCGAAAAAGCTAAATCTCATACTTACAATATCTCTCGGCCTTCGGTCCAAATGCGGCGCTGTTCAGCTAGGTCATCATCATCATCAATCATCATAACTCCGGTTTTCCACCACGGATTTCCTGAAAAGCAAATGCAATCAAGATTAGACTGTCGCAGCAGTGCTTCGACAGAGACCCCGGCCGCAACCCACCCACGAACAGCAGGAAGCCCCCCAAAACGCTACATTGAGCAAGATGTCAGAAGAAATAGCAAAAAAAAGGCTGTTCCTTATGGATTTTGTCCAAAACACTTCTATCCGGTATTAGACCTTCCCAGGAATGCCCCAGGCAAGACCCGCCAACCCACCCGCAAAAAAACAACCGACAACACCCCCAAACAGCGAAAAAGCTAAATCTCATACTTACAATATCTCTCGGCCTTCGGTCCAAATGCGGCGCTGTTCAGCTTGGTCATCATCATCATCAATCATCATAACTCCGGTTTTCCACCACGGATTTCCTGAAAAGCAAATGCAATCAAGATTAGACTGTCGCAGCAGTGCTTCGACAGAGACCCCGGCCGCAACCCACCCACGAACAGCAGGAAGCCCCCCAAAACGCTACATTGAGCAAGATGTCAGAAGAAATAGCAAAAAAAAGGCTGTTCCTTATGGATTTTGTCCAAAACACTTCTATCCGGTATTAGACCTTCCCAGGAATGCCCCAGGCAAGACCCACCAACCCACCCGCAAAAAAACAACCGACAACACCCCCAAACAGCGAAAAAGCTAAATCTCATACTTACAATATCTCTCGGCCTTCGGTCCAAATGCGGCGCTGTTCAGCTAGGTCATCATCATCAATCATCATAACTCCTGTTTTCCACCACGGATTTCCTGAAAAGCAAATGCAATCAAGATTAGACTGTCGCAGCAGTGCTTCGACAGACACCAAAAATTACCCACAAACCCCCGGAACCCCGCCAAAGAGCACCTCAAAGGCAAGCAAGTCAGCAAAAACGGCAAGAAATTTCCACCTCATATTTGGTCCAAAACACTTTTGTCCATTATTAGAGCTTCACAGCAATGGGCCCAAATCCGTCAACTCACCCGCAAAGAAGTACAACACCCCCACAAGTGCTGAGTCTTTCTTCATTGGGCGTAATCCAGCACTCTGCTTGGAGGGAAATCGCAGTCTGGAGGAGGAGGATAGAGGAGCATGTTCTTCGGAACTTGTGAACCTGAGGAATGTAGACTGCGGCACCTTCAAAGCAATAAGCAAACAAGTGAAGACAGTTCTGATGATGGTCTTGTTTTTGGGATTAGGTGATTAAAGTTTGAATTAAATTAACTGTGCAAAACAAAGAAAGAGAGACACAAAGCACACAGGAATAAAAGGGAATAAGGACGAAAAAGAAAGTTCTTGATTGATTGTCTCATTTTCAGTGCTCGGTGTCAGGGAATAAGAACAAGATTTCGTCATCATACTCTGCGAATTCAGGCTGGATGAGGTCAGTGCCACCGAACAGAGAAAAAATCCCCTCATCTACGTTGCCGTCCTCCTCGTCTTCATGCGGCGTGCTTTCTCGTACTTTGTAATCAGGTGGTATGAGGTGCTGATTCATCTTGATCATTGTCAGCCGCTCCACATTTTTGGGCGAGAGGCGGCTCCGTTTGGGAGTTACAATGCCACCAGCAGCACTGAAAACACGTTCAGAAGACACACTTGCGAGTGGGCAAGACAAATAGTTTATAGCCAGGTTGTAGAGCTGTGGCCACAATTGTTTTTTGCCATGCAAATACTGCAATGGCTCCTCATTAACAAAGACCACTGTTGAGTCATTCATATAGTCCTGCACCATCGACTCAAGGTCATCAACGGTTCCTCCACTTTGCTTACTTTTTGCTGTGGCTGTGACATTTTTTCGAGAACCATACCCCATCAAACTTAGCCAATCCTCCTCCGCAGCCACTGTTAGTGTTGTCATTGTGTGTGGTGCAGATGATCCAGTTGCCGGTGTCTTTAACGGCTGAGAGGTCACTTGTGCCCCAGCCACAGGTGCAGAAGTGGATTCTTGTGACTGGGGATGGCCTGCTGATGCTGATGCTGATGTACTGGCTTCTCCTTCAATAACCTGCCGTTCTTTTTCAAACCTCTTGGCTGACCAGGCTAACCAATGTTTGTACTTTTGAACATCTGCATCATCAAAAGGAAAGAATGCTTCGCCTGCCAGCGCCTTTTTGTAGCGTGGATCCAGAATAGTAGCACAAATGTAATGCTGATCGGACTTGATCTTTTGAAGACGTTCATCACCACGTAGGCGCTCTAATAATTTCTCGGACAAAATGAAATGGTTTTTTTTTTCTTCATCTTCTTTTTCAAACTCAGAAGACACCGCCATCAGTTGGTGCTCCAGCATGCACAACAATGGGATAGCTTTTCCCAAATTACAGTCCTCCTGGCTGACTGCACGCGTGAAGAACTCAAAAGGACGAAGCATGTCTGTCAGGCTTTTAACTATGTCCCATTGCGCCGCAGTCATCCGCAGGTCCTCCTTCTGAGATTTACCCTCTGTGAAGAAATAGTGATCGAGTACCGTATACTGCTCATACAGACGCTCAAGCATGTAGAAGGTTGAGTTCCAACGTGTTGCCACCTCCTGGATGAGTGCTTTCACTGGCATTCTACGTTGAAGTAGCAGTCTCCGCAGATGCTTACGGGCCTTAAAAGAATGGCTGAAATGGTTGAACATTTTGCGGCAGGTGGCCATTACCGCGAACGCTGCACTGTCTCTATCACTCAAGAATTTTTGAACTACCAGGTTGATACAGTGCGCCAAACATGGCACTCTGAAATAGCCACCCTCCGATATGGCCTTAACTACATTGGAGCCATTATCCGTGGAAACATAACCAATCTTGCGTTTTAGGGGGGATAGCATTGTCAAGACCTTTTTGTTAAACTCTTGCAAAAGGTTTTCTGCTGTGTGACTTTTCTCCAAGCCAAACATGGCTAGTGTTGCATGTTTCCGAGCAGCTTTGAAAACTTTGTCCGGGTCAACACCTGCGTTTAGCTTTGCTTTAACACCTGAAAAAGAGACCCAGTGTGCAGTGATGCACATGTAATCATGGCCTGGGCCACTGGTCCACATGTCTGTTGTCAGATGTATTGTGTGAACAGCACTCTTCTGCAAAGCTGCCCCAATCGCCTGCAGCACATCTTCATGTAGTGCTGGAACCGCAACTCTGGCAAAATAGAACCGGCTCGGAACTTTCCATTTAGGGCAGAGCGTTGCCACTAATTCAAGAAAACCTACCGCTTCTACAAAAGAAAAAGGTAGAAGGTCCACAGCTAGCATTTTAGCCAGCTTAGTGTTATACAGACGCGTCAGTGGGTGGTTGCGTTCATATGGCACGTCTGAAGTAAGCATTGTTCTAATGTTGCCCTGGACCAAGCATTTACGGGCTGATAATGACTTCGTTGACCCAATTTTGCTCGCTGGTGAACTTTTGTGCGTTGGTGTCTCACTCGCTCCAACACTCTTAGTGTGCCTCACATTGGGTGTGCTGCTGACAGGGGTACTGGGTGTAAGGGAAGTGTTTGACACGTCTTCTTCCTGCTCGTCATCATCAGATGAAACATCAACGTTTCCTTGATTTTGGCCTTTCTTGATCGCATCTAGGTGCGCAAACCATTTGACAGCGTGCTTTCTCTCAAGATGACCACTCTGGCCGCCGGTACCATAGTTGGTACCTGACTTACCACGACTAACTGCAAGCTTACAAAGGGTACAAATGGCAAACTTTGGATTTTTGGGACAAACAGTAAAGAAGTCCCAAACTGGGGACTTGAAGTGTCTGTGGGACCTGGAGGAGGCGGCGATACTGGTGGTGGTGGTCATGAAGCTAATGCCAGATGAAGTGGAGGATCTGGATTGCCCAACTTTTGTACGTTTTGCACTTTCACCGCCACTAATTAAGGTCGAGGTTGACGGAGGTCTCTTCTTGCCAGAAAGAAATATGGAAGCGGGACGAGTTGGTGTACTACTTAACTCCAATGATTGTGGTGTTTCCACTGCCTCCTCATCGACAACATCATCATCATCATCACGCGCAGCAGCTCTTCGGGCTAGGGTCAAAATGTCTGTTTGCTGCATGCCCGCTGGGGCTGCAGTGACCTTTATGATGACTGGGTCGTCGTTGGCAGAGTCTTCATCAGCAGCAGTATCCGCCACTTCTTGTTGAGCCTCATCACACTCCATAACTCTGAGACTTTGGACGAGCTTCCTTTTACGCTTAACTACCTTTGTTGGATCATGGTGTGCCTCACTCTCAGACGGCTGTGGTGCTGGTTCCCAAGTTTGATCCGTATCATCAGAAGGAGGTGTGCTTGAAGAGGATGTAGACACCACCCTTGATCTCTTCCTTGCTAGGGTTGTGGAAGACAATGAAGGATCATCAGGAGGAGTGGCTTCCTCAAATGATACCTCGCCTTGATTGTCGATTTCCTGGTGTGCCCCTACTTCGGGAGGAACAACTATTGTGGGCACTTGTGACCCTCCATGCACCTCTGCTTGCGCATCTCCTTGCGCTGCCTCTCCTTCCACATGTACTTGGGCTTGTACTTGCACATGTGATTGTTGTTGCGGCTGTGGTTGTTCAACACTCGTCAGATGAGCTACAACAACCTGTGTTGATTGAGGGACATTGCTGCTGCTTTCTTGCGATGAGCCAACATCACTGGTCGATGGTGATTGAAGAACTATACTGGCTGCCTCTGCAGCACTCAAGGGCTTGGACTTAAGTTGGCGTGGTGGTGGTGGTGGCACTGAGCCCAATGGAGCGGGGGGGGTGCTGCCAGCTTGGTCCCCAGCAGATCCCGCTGCTGCTGCTGCAGGCATACTTTTTTTTTTACTCCCAAAAAAAGGGGCGGGCGGCACACCAGTCTCCTTGGTAACTTGCTTCTTCTGCTCCTTACTGGCACCTTTCTTGCTAGAGGAGCTACGGGTTACTTTTTTTGGGGCCATCCTCTTCAGAGCAGGTCAGCAGGCAGCAGTTGCACGAGTTGCAGAGGGTTCTGTGTCCAGACGTGACGTCGCGTGACGTTATGCTGCACACACCGCTGCAGGACTTCTTCCTGGCACTGGTGGTTCTCTTGAGTCTTCTTGTGCACCTAAAAGCAATGGAAGACAGAGGAACATCAGTTCAGTTATACACCCCAAAAATTCGACAAAACACAGAAAAATGAGCACAATCCCATGCCATCCTTGATGTTTACATTGAAGACACCCCACAGAAAGACTACGGACATGCAAGTATGCAACACTCACTACCCCTGGGCATAATGGATGAAAAGTAGGCAAAATAAGTGCAGGCCTCAGACACTGCCTCTCCTCAAAATGGCCCCTTACACCCCAGGCACATGTTGCCTGTACCAGGTAGCACTCAAGATGGCCACCACCACCACCCACATGGCCAGTCCACATCAACAGTACACCCCCAAAAAACAGAAAAACAGCCAGAAATCACCACAATCCAACGCCATCCATGATGTTTACATTAAAGAGAGTGAGACCACACCACAGGCACACTCAGTCCATGCACCACCACCCCTGGGCAAAAGGCCACACCAGCAGCCCCCCAAAAACAACAAAAAACAATAAAATAAGCACAATCCCAGCCCATCCATGGCCTCAATGGTGTTTAAATTCAAGAAGACACCCCTCAGAAACACTAGGCCCATGCAACACTCACTACCCCTGGGCATAATGGATGAAAAGTAGGCTAAATAAGTGCAGGCCTCAGACACTGCCTCTCCTCAAAATGGCCCCTTACACCCCAAGCACATGTTGCCTGTAGCAGCCAGCACTCAAGATGGCCACCACCACCACCCACATGACCAGTCCACATCAACAGTACACCCCCATAAAACAGAAAAACAGCCAGAAATCACCACAATCCAATGCCATCCATGATGTTTACATTAAAGAGAGTGAGACCACACCACAGGCACACTCAGTCCATGCACCACCACCCCTGGGCAAAAGGCCACACCAGCAGCCCCCCAAAAACGACAAAAAACAATAAAATAAGCACAATCCCAGCCCATCCATGGCCTCTATTATGTTTAAATTCAAGAAGACACCCCACAGAAAGACTAGGCCCATGCAACACTCACCACCCCTGGGCAAAGGGCCCCACCAGCAGGCCCAAAAAAACGACAAAAAACAATAAAATCAGCACAATCCCAGCCCATCCATGGCCTCAATGGTGTTTAAATTCAAGAAGACACCCCTCAGAAACACTAGGCCCATGCAACACTCACTACCCCTGGGCATAATGGATGAAAAGTAGGCAAAATAAGTGCAGGCCTCAGACACTGCCTCTCCTCAAAATGGCCCCTTACACCCCAAGCACATGTTGCCTGTAGCAGCCAGCACTCAAGATGGCCACCACCACCACCCACATGACCAGTCCACATCAACAGTACACCCCCAAAAAACAGAAAAACAGCCAGAAATCACCACAATCCAATGCCATCCATGATGTTTACATTAAAGAGAGTGAGACCACACCACAGGCACACTCAGTCCATGCACCACCACCCCTGGGCAAAAGGCCACACCAGCAGCCCCCCAAAAACGACAAAAAACAATAAAATAAGCACAATCCCAGCCCATCCATGGCCTCTATTATGTTTAAATTCAAGAAGACACCCCACAGAAAGACTAGGCCCATGCAACACTCACCACCCCTGGGCAAAGGGCCCCACCAGCAGGCCCAAAAAAACGACAAAAAACAATAAAATCAGCACAATCCCAGCCCATCCATGGCCTCAATGGTGTTTAAATTCAAGAAGACACCCCTCAGAAACACTAGGCCCATGCAACACTCACTACCCCTGGGCATAATGGATGAAAAGTAGGCAAAATAAGTGCAGGCCTCAGACACTGCCTCTCCTCAAAATGGCCCCTTACACCCCAGGCACATGTTGCCTGTACCAGCCAGCACTCAAGATGGCCACCACCACCACCCACATGGCCAGTCCACATCAACAGTACACCCCCAAAAAACAGAAAAACAGCCAGAAATCACCACAATCCAATGCCATCCATGATGTTTACATTAAAGAGAGTGAGACCACACCACAGGCACACTCAATCCATGCACCACCACCCCTGGGCAAAAGGCCACACCAGCAGCCCCCCAAAAACGACAAAAAACAATACAATAAGCACAATCCCAGCCCATCCATGGCCTCAATTATGTTTAAATTTAAGAAGACACCCCACAGAAAGACTAGGCCCATGCAACACTCACCACCCCTGGGCAAAGGGCCCCACCAGCAGGCCCAAAAAAAGGACAAAAATCAGCACAATCCCAGCCCATCCATGGCCTAAATGGTGTTTAAATTCAACAAAACAGTTGTATCATGCACCCCTAACCAACCCTGGTCCTACTGGATACTGTGGCTACCCACAATATAATTTATTTAATGTTCTGAAAAAGTTCCAAAATTTTACTTGCAGCAACTGTAATGCCCCAAACAAACTTACTTGTGAAAGTTGATTTCTAATCCAAAAGTGATCCAAAGACAGTCAAAAAGGCCTCAAATCCAAATATCCAGCAGCACCCACAAAAAGTAATCCTTCCAGCTCCAGATCCAAATGAAAGTGACCAGGAGATGGACAAAGCACTGGGAGGAGCCTGCTGGACAGGAACAGGAAGTTGGAGACTGTGGGGCACTTCCTTCCCCCCCCCCCCCCCAAATGGACTCCTTGCAAAAAAAAGGCCATGCAAATGTCAACCTGAGGAGTGATTCTGATAAAAATCATAATTTTCTGAAGGTTTATCCTGTTTGCTGGTGATTTTCTTGTGCGAAATTGCAAAATCTCTATTTCGCAAGTGCGAGATTGTTCCTTTCCGCCGCAACTACGTGTTCGCAATTGCGAACTCTCGCGAGGTGTGCTGTGCAAGGTGGCAAGCCGCGAGTACGTATTCGCGGGCGCCAAACTCCCGCGGGAACACGCAGCAAGATCTAAAATGGCGCGTCACTCGCAAAGAAAAACAACTCGGCAAACGCTAAATGACGGAAAGTGAACGCCGTGCACCACGCCGCGCGCCGCAACCAAGCAAAAAATCCGCCGCGAGCGGATTCACGGATTTTCGACAAATTCGCGAGCGTTCGCGGATTGCGGATTTGCCGAAAATCCGAAAAATCCGCGAGCGGAGCGGATTTTACGCCCATGCTTAGTGAGGAGCCAAACCTCTACCTTCATTGTTGAGCTCATAGCCCAGGAACAACAATGTATATTCTGCAATGTGTGACTTAATCTTCGCGCGATCGCGCAAGTCATAAATACGTTCTGGGGGCGCAGGCAATGGAGACGCAGGACGAGACTCCTGTTTCTGTTGCTGTTGCTGTTGCTTTCCCTGTTTTTGTTTTTTGGGCCAATTTTGTTTTTTGGACTTGGGCTGAACGTCCGTTTCTGACTTCTGCCCTTGGGGTTGCGTTTTTTCTTTAGTAGAAAAAGGCTTGAGACCCCTACTATTGCGACCCACGGTTTTATAAGCCACCACAACAATCCTCGCTAACTGTCGGGGTTTCTCGACATCGGGAAGCGCCACCAAAGCGTTAGCTACTTGAAAGTTCACTGCATCCCCCTTGACATTAGCAAGAATGAGATTGCAAACCACATCAAAGGTGCCACATAGGCGCATACCCAATTCAACCACAGCCTCAGGTCCGTGCTCATCCTGAACACGCTTAAGGAACGTAGGCAGGACAGTCATAGACGGAGTGCCATAACACCTCGCATAGACCGCCGCGAAGGTTCTACCCCAGGTCTCACAGTCACCGATTTCAGGGGTCAAGTCTTTGGGCAAACTAATTGTCAGAATCCTGTGTTTTTCACCAGGAGTCGTGTTAGGAAATATAGCTTCCAGCTGGTCAAACTTCTCGGCAAGCCAGAAAGTAAAGTCATCCTTATCTTGGGGATGCCTGCCCATCACAGCATGGACCATCACGGGACTCAGCTTCAAACCGCCCTGTCCGGCCGGAAGCGCCGCACCACCCGTGGCCCCACCCGGAAGATTACAGGTTACGTATTGCACTAAAGCGCGAATTACGGCAATTGAGACTACATGTAGTCTACGAAGCTCAACAATGGTGCAATTGCCGTGTTGAGGATGAGGAGTAAATCCAGCCACTACCGGCCAATTTGCGCCTGGAATGGATAAAGGACCTAACCTCGGAGCGGTTAAAGAATGGGGTAGGGCGCCACCAAACCAAACGCGATGCTGCCAAGTATCAATAGGTACTTCCTGTGCCTTATACGGGGTATATTCATTCGGCACAGGAGAGGGAGTGTATGTGTGGAACTTGCGTCCACTGCCGGAAACGTCACCCACGAATAAAAGATTTCGTAAGGGTAAGCTGTGTCCGCACTCACCACCATTATCACGGCCAAGCCATCTACTGGGACATTGTAATTCTGCAAATGAGTGCGCACCGCAATGCGACTATGCTGCGGAATGTCCACGGCAGCGGCCATGATGTAACAGAGAGAAAAGAGGACAAAGTAAACTTTGTAGCACAACTGGGTAGTAATTCAAGGAAACCGTTTAGAAAGATTCAAGCTTGAAAAGACCTATTTCACAAACAGGTAGGTTTTTTCCGACACCACCGTTTTCCGGAAACGACAGTGAAGGGGTTAAGGATTGAATAATATACTACTCGAGTGTCATGATATAAGACCACCAACGTACGGGCGCCATGTAGCAGGGATCCTGTTCTCCTACAGAACTGTGCATAGAGACCTGGAACCTCAGTGAATTAGGGTGTGCCAAAACTCACCTCAGTACCCAAAATCCCCTTACCGAGCTAGCTACAGTGTTTCATTGGTCATTACAAACTCCCAATGTTTAGACAAACCAGAACATGAACTTAGAATACCTCAGGTATCGTGGAACACATGAACACTCTTTCGTCATACAATCATTTCAAACCAGAACGTGGAGTAAATGAGGACGCGTGCACATTTGAAATATTTATTTACTAATGCAGTGTTCTCAAACGCAGTATCTTATATAATACAAGCAAACATATTATAAGAAGCAAAGTTATCAGCATAGTTACTAGTCCATAAAAGGCAAAAGGTGACCACATGCTAAAATGTTGAAATGAATAAGGGTTAACAACACCTAATTCTCACCCTCCCTATCTAGCATATTATATTAAAACTAAGAAGGTCTCTTTTGGGTTTTAGCAGGGCGGCCCCATACCTCAAGATCTCAGTGGCAGAGGATCACATCATCTTCCACCAGCTCTCTGCATGCGAAGCACCATCAAGTGTCTAACGTCTGCTCTAAACAAAGCAATAGAAAACGCACGTAAAGCCAGATTTTGGCAGCAGCTGCATTTATGTTATGTCTAGGTAGGTGCGAAGATCAGATCTCACAACAACACTGTGTCGAGTTATCCTTGAAGGCTTCAGCACTCACTGTGCAGACATAGTTTACCAAGCAAAGCTGATATCAGAGCAATAACATATTATTGTCATGTAAATCACAACGCTCTTCTAGGTTGAAAGCTAAAACAACAATTATGTGTCATGTACAGAAGCAGCAAAAGGTAAAATGGCGTTTAAACATTTAATAAGCTCATGCTAACTGTTAGACCTGACACCCTTGGCGTGGTTTTCCCCCATCTTTCTGCCTCTGTCTACTGTATTTTTGATGATGTGCTGGATTTCGCTTTTGCTGGTTTAGATGCTTTGGACACTCTGCCACTGCTAATCAGTGCCAGAGTGTAAGTGCTCCCTATGTAAATTGTCATATTGATTGGGAATACCGGATTGGCATATTTGTATCACCATGAAGTCCCTAGTAAAGTGCACTGTGTGTGCCAGGGCTGGTGATGACAGATGCTACTAGTGGGCCTGCAGCGCAGATTGCGCCACCCACATGAGTAGCCCTAAAATGGTGTCTCAGGCCTGCCAGCGCAGGGCCTGTGTGCAGTCAGTGGACTGCCATGTCCGCCTGGCCAGTGTCCCCACTGGCTGGGCCTAACCCTTCCCTGTCTGTGCACATCAGTCACCCCTAGGGAAGGCTCAAGGTACCCCCCTGGGCAGGGTGCAGTGTATGGATAAGGTACAGCATGTACTAGTGCAAGTCACATGCTCTGGTAGTGAGCGGCAGCAATTTTGTGTGCTCACTGCTGTAAGGCCATCTTGCTCCATAGAATAACATGGGGGAGGCTGGTCCCAATGGATACCAGCCTATCTTCCCATAGGAACAAGATGGGACATAAGTGAATGATATCCCTGAACTCAGAATTTAATAACACATCTTTTAGTGAAGGTTGTTTTTAAATTCTGTGTTTGAGAATAGTACTTTTAGAAAGTGGCTGTTCTCTTGTCTAACCTTTCTGTGTGCCTGGGCCTGTTTGTGGATTGACTGTCTGGCCTGAGTGTGACAGGGGCTGCAGAGCCCCCAGGGGATTGTCTGAGTCAGCCCGTGGATGAAAGGCAGCATCTGCTGCCAGGGAAGTGGGAGGAGATCACACCTGATAGTGACAGGGCTGTGCCTGCCTGACCACAATGCTGGCTCCACCCCCCGGCTGGGTGACTGTCACCTCTGTACCTGATACTGAGAGGAAGAAGGAAGCCAGGAAACCCCCAGTGCCTCAGCAGCACCCAGAACTGGTTTAGACCGGGCTCAGGGCCCACTTGCACAAAGACTTCAAAGGACTTCAAAGACTTTTAGGGGTATAAGAAAAGGACCCCTGACTACAGAAAAGTTAGATTCTACAATCAAGAGGAACCTCTGCCAGAAGAAGGACTGCTGAAGGAACTGATGGAAGATTGCCTTGCTGTGTGCTTTAAGGGCTGACCTATCCTGCCATCCAACTGAAGGAGAGGAGAAGAAAGGGACTTTGCTGTGTGCTGTGACCCTGCCTGCTTGAACTACAAAGACTTTGCTGTGTGCTGTGTCTTCAAACTTGAATCTCCAAGGGCCTGAGAAGAGCTGGCCCCCTGTCTGCAACCCAGGGACATAAAGGTTGCCCAAGGACTACAAAACTCTGCTGTGCCCCCTGAAGCTGCTGTGTGCTGCAGAGATCGTGAGTTGTTTGCTGAGGCTATCGATCACTTGGCCGTGTGAAGCGCTGGCCGTCCTCTGCCTGGCTTGAGGGTGCCGCGTTGTGAATTGCCGGCCCCACAGCTGCTGTGCTGGGATATCGACGTGCTCATCGGCACGTGGGAAGTGGTGGCAGTGTGCCTGGAAGTGTTTCCAAGACGAAGGAATCCTTGTGGGGGATTCGCGATATTCAAATCGCCCTACTGTCCTTGCGCGCACTAAATCCATTTCCCCGCATTTCACCGCCGCGGCCCGGGGGCCTGAAACTGAACCGAGTGTTCCAGGAGCTGTGTAAACAACAACGAAGGGGCCGCGACCCGATTGGCCGAGCCACAAGGAGAGCCGCGCTCTGATTGGCCCTTTGCCGTGGGCCTGGTCCAGGAGCCGCGCTGCAATTGGCTGACTCCTGGAAGCTGCGTGACGTCATTTGGGGGCTCGCCCGAACGCCGCAACAGGATTGGTCCCCGTCATCGGGACCTCAGAAGTGCCGCGTGATCACCGCCGGGACCGGGGAAGACTGACCCGACCTCGCCGAGGGAATCCTGGAAGTGCCCCCAGCCCCCGGCCTGCCGTCTCTGCTCCCCACCGCTCCCCGAAGGACTGAGAGCGGGCGGAGAGGTTGCTGAGACCGGCCGGGCCTGAGCGCGAGTGTGCGCTGATCGGCGAGGTGCATAAAGAAGTCCCCAGCATTCCGGTGAGGCGCGCTTGTAGCGCTTAGGGCCCCTGGCTTTAGGGGCTGATGGTCTTGGCCGATTTTTAGACTGGCATTGTTTTTACTGCTCGTTTTGAGAGCCCATTTAAAGGAAAGTCAGTATTACTCGTTTTTAGTACTGATTCACAAGAGACTTGAGACAATTGATATAAGAACTTCCTAACACATTAACTGCAACCATTAAGATTAAGTGCTACATTCTTGAAGAAGTGATTATCGTGCAACTGATTTATTTTTCCTGCTGAAACTAGATAAAGAGATATATTTTTATAAAATATACTTACCTGTGTGGTGTCAGTTTGTGGTGGATTGGGGATTACTGTTGTGTTAAGGGCATTTATGGTACACATTTCCTCAGAGATAAGTCTGTCTGCTCGTGCCAAGCTACCTAGAGGGTGAGCAGGGGTTATCTACTTTGTGTAATTCTTCACCCTGACTAGAAGCAAGGGTCCCTACTTGGTCTAAGGTACTTACCTCTGCCAATTAGAGACCCCCAGATCTAACATTGTTGGACAGCGGTGCGGATTTTGAACTAATAATTGCACTTGACCTACAGTGATTTCTTGTACATCACTAGTCTAGTTTAACAGCACAGGTTGCGCAAGATTTTTTCTTTTTGGTGAAACCTTTTTGTTGAAAAGCTTAGGAAGCATCATGTCTCAGAAAGTGGCAAGCGTGAGAGTAGAATTGGAACTTGAATTTGAAATTCAGGAGTTGTTCAACTACAAAAAGGGGCAACTGAAGCAGTTCTGCAAACTGCTTGGATGCCCAGTGAAGGGCAGCGCAAACAAGGAAGAGCTACGGAAAGCTCTGAGGCCCTGGTGGGAGGCCCAACATGGTGATCCAGAAGTTGTTATTGGAGAGGGAGGCACACAGGAGAATGCTTTTGTATCCAGTGATTTGCCAGTGAGGAGGCCAGCATCTAGGGCTGGCAGCAACCACTCCAGTAGGATCATTTCTCCAGAGGAGCTGGAGGATAATCAGAGAGCTAGGGCCCATGAGATTGAGCTTTTTAAACTCAAAGCCCAAGCAGATGAGAGGGGACTGCGCCTTGAAACTGAGAAAGAGGCGGAGGAGAGAAGAAATGCTCTCTCTTTGGAGGAGAAGAAACTCCAATTGGCTCATGAGTTGAGCATGAGGGAGCTGGACATTAAATCCAAACAGGTGGAGTCCAGTTCTAATGGTGGCAG
Source organism: Lissotriton helveticus (assembly GCF_964261635.1). NCBI lineage: Eukaryota > Metazoa > Chordata > Amphibia > Caudata > Salamandridae > Lissotriton > Lissotriton helveticus. The sequence goes on along the minus strand of NC_136061.1, from coordinate 1,873,439,597 downwards.
CGCACAACCAGTACAGGCGGGTAAAGTATACATACCAAAAGATCTGGTACAGAATTATCAGAGGGGTGAGGATATTTATGCGTGGTTTAGATCGTATGAACTTGCCTTAAAGATGAATGAAGTGCCTGAGAAGAATTGGGGGGCAGATTTGTGGAAGCATTTTGAGGCCTCTGGGAGGGATGTCTTAGCACCCTTAGAGGCAGCAGGTAATTTATCCTACCCCGCTATGAAGGAGGCTTTGTGCCTCAGGTATGGGCTCACTCCAGAACAGTACCGCCAGAAGTTTAGGAACTTCAAGGAGCTTGATTCTAGTACTTGGGTGGAGTGTGTGAGTATGCACACGCGTGCACTGGAAGGTTGGATAAAGGGCAGCAAAGTTACTGATTATGTGGGGTTGTGTCACTTGATTAGTTGGGAGCACTTGAGTAGTTTATGTGTTCCAGAGCTGCGCCAGCATCTTTTAGATAGCAAGTTAACTGATCTCAGTGAGCTTGCTAAAGAGGCGGACCGCTGGACTAGCACCAGGGTCCACAAGGGGGTGGTAAGTACCCCAGCCAAAGGTGGACAGGGTCCTCAGCAGAAGAGTGGGGGGGACACGGTTAATCAAAAGGAGTCTTCTAAAGGGCCCCAAAATAGTTCCCAGGAGAAGGAGTCTCAACCCCCCAAGCCTAAGAAGTCCGGGCCCCATAAGGGCAAGCAGGACAACAGGTCCCCGCCTACTTGCTATGCATGTAGGGAGGTGGGGCACATAGCCCCCAAATGTCCAAAGAAGAACTCAGCACCCACTGGTGCTCCCACTCCGGCATTAGCCAGTGTAGTTTTGGGAGGGGGTTTGATTTCCAGTGGGGAGGAGGGGTTAGCAGTGATGACCCTTGTCTCTTTAGGAGACCAAGAGATGGCCCAGGAAACCTTGCTGCCCCAAAACACTAAGAAATACGGGCAGAAGGTGACCATCAATGGATAGAGGCTCTGAGAGACACAGGGGCCAGCGTGACATCTGTCAGGTGTCGGTGGGTGTCTGAAGAGCAAATTGTTCCCAAGGTACGCCGACCTGTGGTGGCATCTGACAGTTCAGTGCGCTTCTGCCAAGTGGCAAATGTTTCATTTGAATGGGGAGGAGTCTCCGGTATTCTGGAGGTTGTTGTAAGTGATGCCTTGCCTGTAGATTGTCTATTAGGTAATGACCTGGAGAGCTCTCCATGGAAAGAGGTGGAGCACAGGACTCACTTGGAAATGTTGGGTTTGCCTGCGTGGATCTGTGTGTCCACCCGTGCAATGACAGCCAGAGAGGGCGGATTAGCAGAGCTGGAGCCTGGAACAATGGCCCAGGGACCTGCCAAGAGAGGAAGGGGTAGAGGGGGCGGGAAACCAGCCCCCACAGTTCCCACGGTCCAGGAGGAAGCAGACCCTCAGGGGGATGCCCTGGAACCTACAGGGGAGCAGGTGGCCGAACTGGGGGAATTGCCTGAGCTGTCCCAGTGGCAGCAAGATGGTGGTCCCTCCAGGGAGGAATTCTGCCAGGCTCAGAAGGAGTGCCCTTCTCTCATTGGTGTGCGGCAGCAGGCTGCAGACCAGGCAGCAGGCCTGGGGTCCAAGGAACATTTCATTTACTGGGAGGATGACTTACTTTATAGTGAGCCTAAGTTCGCTGAGCCTGGTGCAGCCAGTGTGCTGGTGGTACCCGAGCGCTTCAGGAACTTCCAACTGGGTCTGGCTCATGACATGCCTCTCGCAGGACATCTGGGACAATACAAGACCTATCACAGGCTTGTCACCCATTTCTACTGGCCCCAGATGAAGAAGCACGTTTCTGCCTTTTGTAAGTCTTGCCAAACTTGTCAGGCCAGTGGCAAGAGCGGAGGGAAGTGCGTGGCACCCCTCCAACCCTTTCCTGTGGTGAGCACCCCTTTTGAGCGAGTGGGCATTGATATCGTGGGGCCCCTGGACCCCAAGACGGCCTTAGGCAACAGGTTTATCCTGGTCTTTGTGGACCGTGCCACTCGGTACCCGGAAGCCATCCCGCTCAGGACAGTCACAGCCCCCGTGGTGGGCCGTGCCTTGATGGGAAACTTTTCCCGTGTGGGGTTCCCCAGAGAAGTGGTCTCTGACAGGGGGACAAACTTCATTTCTAAGTACATGAAGTCCATGTGGGAGGAGTGTGGGGTGACATACAAATTCACCACTCCTTACCACCCTCAAGGAAATGGGTTGGTTGAAAGATTCAACCGCACATTGAAGGGCATGATTATGGGCCTGGAAGAGCCCATGAGGCGGAAATGGGACGTCTTGTTACCATGCCTGTTGTTTGCCTACAGGGAGGTGCCTCAGAAATCCTTAGGGTTCAGTCCCTTTGAGTTGCTGTATGGCAACCCTGTCAGAGGGCCTCTCACTCTGGTGAAGGAGGGGTGGGAGAAATCCCGTGGGAAAACCCCTCAGGATGTGTTCAGCTATGTGCTGGCCATTCGCAACCAGACCAAGCGCTTCAGGAAGCTCGCTCAAGAGAACCTGGAGGCTAGCCAGGAGGAAATGAAGAGATGGTATGACCAGAACACTTCCCTGGTTGAGTTCCACCCTGGTCAAAAAGTGTGGGTGATGGTGCCGGTGGAGCCTTGTGCGCTCCGTGACAAGTGGACCGGGCCATATGAGGTGGTAGAGCGCAAGAGCGAGGTTACCTACTTGGTTAACCTGAAGACTCCCAGGCAGCCCCTGAGAGTGCTACATGTGAACCGCCTCAAACCTCACTTTGAGAGGTCAGAAGTGACTATGCTCATGGCTACAGATGCTGGAGGGGAGGAGGATAGTGATCCTCTCCCTGACCTCCTGGCAACCAAGGAGCAAGATGGGTCAGTGGATGGTGTGATACTCTCACCCACCCTGACCCCAGAGCAGCAAAAGGACTGTCGCCAAGTCTTGGGTCAGTTCGCCCCCCTGTTCTCCCTGACCCCAGGTGTCACCAAATGGTGCGTCCACGATGTGGACTCTGGAGATAGTCTGCCTGTGAAACAGAAGTTTTACAGGGTGGCTGACAAGGTCAGAGCTAGCATCAAGGAAGAAGTTTCTAAGATGTTGGCACTAGGGGTTATTGAGCCCTCCAGCAGCCCCAGGGCTAGCCCAGTGGTCTTAGTGCCTAAGAAAGCTGCTACCCCCGGTGGCACCCCAGAACTTCGGTTCTGCGTGGACTACCGTGGGCTCAATGCGGTCACCAAGACTGATGCGCACCCCATCCCCAGAGCTGATGAGCTGGTGGATCGGTTGGGAGCTGCCCAGTACCTGAGCACTTTTGATTTGACTTCAGGGTACTGCAGATTGCCTTAACTGAGGGGGCCAAGGAGAGGTCAGCATTTTCAACGCCAGAGGGACACTTCCAGTTCCGCGTCATGCCCTTTGGGTTGAAAAATGCCACTGCCACATTCCAGAGACTGGTCAACCAGGTATTAGCTGGGCTGGAGGATTTCAGCGCAGCATACCTGGATGACATTGCTGTGTTCAGCTCCACTTGGGAGGAACACCTGCAACACCTCTGCGCAGTGTTGAAGGCTCTGCAGAAGGCAGGCCTTACTATCAAGGCCAGTAAGTGCCAGATAGGGCAGGGATCTGTGGTGTACTTGGGACACCAGGTGGGGAGCGGCCAGGTGGCGCCCCTACAGGCAAAGATTGATACCATTCTGGCTTGGGAGCCCCGCAAGACTCAGACTGAGGTGAGAGCCTTTCTAGGTCTCACCGGGTATTACAGACGGTTTGTCAAAGGTTATGGCACCATTGTGGCCCCTTTGACAGAGCTGACATCTAGAAATCAGCCCAGGAAAGTGAATTGGACTGAGGCCTGTCAAACTGCTTTTGACACCCTCAAAGCTGCCATGTGCACAGCACCGGTGCTTAAGGCACCTGACTTTTCCAGTGAGTTCATTGTGCAAACTGACGCTTCAGAGCAAGGCGTGGGAGCAGTACTCTCACAAATCAATGATGAGGGCGGAGACCAACCAGTGGCTTTCATTAGCAGGAGGCTACTCCCCAGGGAACAGAGATGGAGTGCCATAGAAAGAGAAGCTTTCGCTGTGGTCTGGGCTCTGAAGAAGCTGAGGCCCTACCTGTTTGGGACTCACTTCCGTGTTCAGACCAACCACAGGCCCATCAGATGGTTAATGCAGATCAGGGGTGAGAATCCAAAACTGTTGAGGTGGTCCATTTCCCTACAGGGGATGGACTTTACGGTGGAGCACCGCCCTGGTACAGAACACGCCAATGCTGATGGTCTGTCCAGATTCTTCCGCCTTAGTGATGAGGACTCCCAAGAGGTTGGGTAGTTCTCCCCACTTTCAGCTGGAGGGGACACGTGTTAGACCTGACACCCTTGGCGTGGTTTTCCCCCATCTTTTTGCCTCTGTCTACTGTATTTTTGATGCTGTGCTGGATTTCGTTTTTGCTGGTTTAGATGCTTTGGACACTCTGCCACTGCTAATCAGTGCCAGAGTGTAAGTGCTCCCTATGTAAATTGTCATATTGATTGGGAATACCTGATTGGCATATTTGTATCACCATGAAGTCCCTAGTAAAGTGCACTGTGTGTGCCAGGGCTGGTGATGACAGATGCTACTAGTGGGCCTGCAGCGCAGATTGCGCCACCCACATGAGTAGCCCTAAAATGGTGTCTCAGGCCTGCCAGCGCAGGGCCTGTGTGCAGTCAGTGGACTGCCATGTCCGCCTGGCCAGTGTCCCCACTGGCTGGGCCTAACCCTTCCCTGTCTGTGCACATCAGTCACCCCTAGGGAAGGGTCAAGGTACCCCCATGGGCAGGGTGCAGTGTATGGATAAGGTAGAGCATGTACTAGTGCAAGTCACATGCTCTGGTAGTGAGCGGCAGCCATTTTGTGTGCTCACTGCTGTAAGGCCATCTTGCTCCATAGAATAACATGGGTAACATGGGAGAGGCTGGTCCATATGGATACCAGCCTATCTTCCCATAGGAACAAGATGGGACATAAGTGAATGATATCCCTGAACTCAGAATTTAATAACACATCTTTTAGTGAAGGTTGTTTTTAAATTCTGTGTTTGAGAATAGTACTTTTAGAAAGTGGCTGTTCTCTTGTCTAACCTTTCTGTGTGCCTGGGCCTGTTTGTGGATTGACTGTCTGGCCTGAGTGTGACAGGGGCTGCAGAGCCCCCAGGGATTGTCTGAGTCAGCCCGTGGATGAAAGGCAGCATCTGCTGCCAGGGAAGTGGGAGGAGATCACACCTGATAGTGACAGGGCTGTGCCTGCCTGACCACAATGCTGGCTCCACCCCCCTGCTGGGTGACTGTCACCTCTGTCCCTGATACTGAGAGGAAGAAGGAAGCCAGGAAACCCCCAGTGCCTCAGCAACACCCAGAACTGGTTTAGACCGGGCTCAGGGCCCACTTGCACAAAGACTTCAAAGGACTTCAAAGACTTTTAGGGGTATAAGAGAAGGACCCCTGACTACAGAAAAGTTAGATTCTACAATCAAGAGGAACCTCTGCCAGAAGAAGGACTGCTGAAGGAACTGATGGAAGATTGCCTTGCTGTGTGCTTTAAGGGCTGACCTATCCTGCCATCCAACTGAAGGAGAGGAGAAGAAAGGGACTTTGCTGTGTGCTGTGACCCTGCCTGCTTGAACTACAAAGACTTTGCTGTGTGCTGTGTCTTCAAACTTGAATCTCCAAGGGCCTGAGAAGAGCTGGCCCCCTGTCTGCAACCCAGGGACATAAAGGTTGCCCAAGGACTACAAAACTCTGCTGTGCCCCCTGAAGCTGCTGTGTGCTGCAGAGATCGTGAGCTGTTTGCTGAGGCTATCGATCACTTGGCCGTGTGAAGCGCTGGCCGTCCTCTGCCTGGCTTGAGGGCGCCGCTCTGTGAATTGCCGGCCCCCAGCTGCTGTGCTGGGATATCGACTTGCTCATCGGCACGTGGGAAGTGGTGGCAGTGTGCCTGGAAGTGTTTCCAAGACGAAGGAATCCTTGTGGGGGATTCGCGATATTCAAATCGCCCTACTGTCCTTGCACGCACTAAATCCATTTCCCCGCATTTCACCGCCGCGGCCCGGGGGCCTGAAACTGATCCGAGTGTTCCAGGAGCTGTGTAAACAACAACGAAGGGGCCGCGACCCGAATGGCCGAGCCACAAGGAGAGCCGCGCTATGATTGGCCCTGTGCCGTGGGCCTGGTCCAGGAGCCGCGCTGCAATTGGCTGACTCCTGGAAGCTGCGTGACGTCATTTGGGGGCTCGCCCGAACGCCGCGACAGGATTGGTCCCCGTCATCGGGACCTCAGAAGTGCCGCGTGATCACCGCCGGGACCGGGGAAGACTGACCCGACCTCGCCGAGGGAATCCTGGAAGTGCCCCCAGCCCCCGGCCTGCCGTCTCTGCTCCCCGCCGCTCCCCGAAGGACTGAGAGCGGGCAGAGAGGTTGCTGAGACCGGCCGGGCCTGAGCGCGAGTGTGCGCTGATCGGCGAGGTGTATAAAGAAGTCCCCAGCATTCCGGTGAGGCGCGCTTGTAGCGCTTAGGGCCCCGGGCTTTATGGGCTGATGGTCTTGGCCGATTTTTAGACTGGCATTGTTTTTACTGCTCGTTTTGAGAGCCCATTTAAAGGAAAGTCAGTATTACTCGTTTTTAGTACTGATTCACAAGAGACTTGAGACAATTGATATAAGAACTTCCTAACACATTAACTGCAACCATTAAGATTAAGTGCTACATTGTTGAAGAAGTGATTATCGTGCAACTGATTTATTTTTCCTGCTGAAACTAGATAAAGAGATATATTTTTATAAAATATACTTACCTGTGTGGTCTCACTTTGTGGTGGATTGGGGATTACTGTTGTGTTAAGGGCATTTATGGTACACATTGCCTCAGAGATAAGCCTGTCTGCTCGTGCCAAGCTACCTAGAGGGTGAGCAGGGGTTATCTACTTTGTGTAATTCTTCACCCTGACTAGAAGCAAGGGTCCCTACTTGGTCTAAGGTACTTACCTCTGCCAATTAGAGACCCCCAGATCTAACACTAAATTAACACGGTATATAGGTAAGCAGTAACTATATGACAGGACCCTCATCTTCCCTGTTGTGTTTAACTTCCTTAAAGTGCCCTTTCAAGCGACGACATGTGATGGAGAAGATGACACTATACAAGCCTGAGCTGTTTAACTGAGACCCCCCTAGCTTCTAAAGATTAGTCCATGCTGAAGCACCTTGGTTATAATGTTGTTGTAGGTCCTAGCCAATCAATTTCCATTCATGGGGTTGCTGTACTTTGTGCTAGGTATCCCAAGTTTAAAGTTCTCAAAACTGCTTCCAGTCCTTAGGATAGGTAGGCAATTGCTCAGATAATCATCTCCCACAAGAAATGTGTTGTTTATACTATAGTTATGGCCAAAACACTGATGAAGCTGGGTTATTTGACTGGCTGAACTTAGAGTTGGTAGATTGGGTGGGCGATCTAATATTGGTAGGCAACTTCCACTGTATAATGAGCTATGGGATTGATACCTCTGCCATCTCCATATGGTCAAAATAAGGGCATCTATTCTAGAAAGTGCTCAGGTGCATGCCTTTTTCAACATTTGGAGGGCTCTTCACCCTTTAAGGCCTGGTTATACTTTCTATTCCTTACCTAATAAGCAATATTCTTGAATCAATATGATATTGATCAGGCCTCGGTTAATTCAATCTGCTGAAATAGAGGTCTGCCCTAAGATCACCTCAGATCATAACCAGATTTTGCTTATGTTTCCATTATTCAGTACTGGTAGGGAGTGGCACCAGATTTATATTCCTCACCCAATCCTCTCTAAGCCTGCTTATAGAACACTCACTTATCCAAGCGGCTCAGGTAGTCCATAATCTCAACTTCCAGCTCAGCTCCTTCTAATAGTGTATGGGATGCAACAAAGATATTTATTTGTGGGCTAATCTTGCAATTCGTTCTTAACAATAATAAGTCAGAGCAAGAGGCGGTAGTTAAGCTGCATCAACAGATACAGGAGCTAGAGTATCAGCATGCTCAAGAAGTCTTAGTCAGAAGCCGGGAGGAGCTACCTATCTATCTCGAGATAGTGGAAAGTCGGTGTATATTGGATCGAGGATTTATTGAAAGGGTTGCTGCTAATTATCATACATACAAAATGCGTCAGTATGAATATGGGGAGAATCTTGGTCGGATGTTAGCTCATCAGTTCTCAGAGAGGAAATACAGAAAAGTAATACAATGTATCAAAGCCAATATTGGTATTCTTCACTATGGTTCTTAAGCCATAGCTGAAGAGTTTAGTGATTTTTATAAGGATATTTACTGTCAGCCACAGCCAATCGGACAATCTGAGATTTCAGAATATTTGCAGGCAAAGTGTTTACCCTGCCTTGATTCATATCAGGCTCTGACTCTGGAGGGAGATAGCTATGTTTCGGAAGTAGAGGCAGCAATTAAAGATCAGCCACCTGGGAAGGCAGCAGGGGGAGTACCATTCCTCTGGAGTTTTACAAGACATTTAGTGAAATTCTTCTTGCAGAATTGATGAGGCTGGTAGACCATATTGACAGGGGTGGAAAGGTCCCTGCCTCTTGGAACCTTGCCAATATTGTTTTTTTTTTTTTTTAAAGGAAGACAAGCCGCTGGAGGGCAGAGGTTCATACCGGCCTATCTTCCTGATCAATTCTGATGCCAAGATTTTTGTGAAATTGTTCGCTTCCCGGCTGGCTCCTCTGGTGCAATATCAGGTCTCACTCCAACAGCACAGCTTTGTACCCGGTAGGGATACTACCAATCAAACAAATTCACCAACCGCTGTATTCGATGTTGCAGAGAGATTCTGTTCAAGGGTCAGTATGATATTGCTAGATACAGAGAAAGCCTTTGATCAGGTTACACAGGGTTTCCTATGGGCAGCAAGGGGAGCTTTCGGCGTTGTTGGCAGATTCATATCATGTGTTCAGTCTCCCTATAGAAATCCTATGGTCAAATTATTTTTTGATGATTATAGCTTTCCATTATTTAGGATCTCTTGGGATATCAGCAAGGGTGGTGTGCTGTCCCCTCTATATAGAGCCATACTTAAAGTCCCTTATTCTCAATCAATTGATCCAGTCAGTAATACTTAACTGTATTGAGGTTAACATCATATCTTATGCCGATGATATGGTAATTTACACCTCAGATTCGCTCTCTGCCATTGATTTAGTGTCAAATGAGGCTGCAAGGTTCGGAGCCCTCTGTATAGACTGTCAGATCCTAATTACTTTAAGTGTGTCCGGTTCAAGATCATTAAATGCATCACACAAATCTGAGGGGAAATGTGTTCAAAGTATTCTTTACCTTCTAGAAGACCCCATCGCGGTAGATGAGATCACGGAAGCAATTGGACAGCTGGCGACTGGTAAGACTCCAGGGACAGACAGTTGGCTGTCGGAGTTTTACTCTACCTACCCCGCACAACTAACACTTTGGTTAGCCAGTATGTATGCCAAAGCCTTTGAGAGGGGTGCATTGCCGTCCACTCTGAGGGAGGCGACGCTAGTAATCCTGCCGTAGCCAGGCTGTGACCCTCTCCAAATGGCCTCATATCGTCCTTTGTCGATGTTGAACATCAACTACAGAATCCTCTGGAAATTACTGGCGAACAGGTCGCAGCAGTCCCCTTATTGGTCCATGAGGACCAAAATGGCTTTATAATGGGGAAAAACACTGGCCTTAATCTGCGTCATCTGTTTGCGCTGTTGGAGTGGGCAAGGGGAGAGGCGGAGATGTCCTGGATAGCATCCTTAGACATCGAGAAGGCATTCAACACTTTGAGTTGGGATTATCTGATAGCGTTGCTAACAGGGTACGTCATCCCTTCCAACTTCACACTGTGGATGCGATTGCTGTACTATAAACTCGGGTGAAGATAGGTCGCACTTTCTCCCCGCCTTTCTCGATAGCGCGGGGCAAGTTCACCTGTCATGGACGCCGGGAACTGGGGCCTTGGAAGGTGAGGGGGTTAGACACATGGGGAAACATGTATGTGGACTCACAACTACAAACATTTCAGGAGCTAGTAGACACGTATGAGTTACCGCAGGTCTCTTTCCTGCTACACGCCCTGCGTACACGCCACTCCCTACGAGCGTGGGATAATGACCGCGCCAAAACTTCCACATCACGCACGGATGCTAAGAATCTTGGTGTGAAGATGGACAATTGTCTCGCTTTTAAACCTCAGATTCAGAGACTGGTTGGTCAGTGCTTTGGTCTTTTAAAAATGCTTAGAACATTTCTGCCACTTCTATCCCTTGCGCACAGAAGGACTACGGTCCAAGCCTTGATAGGCTCAAGGCTGGACTATGCAAACGTGTTATACCTTGGCCTCCCTGAGTACCTCCTGTCGCGTTTACAGGTGGTGCAGAACTCAGCAGTGACAGCAATCTTTGACCTTAGCCGGAGAGCCTGCGCAACTGGACTTTTGAAATCGCTTCGTTGGTTGCCTATACGGAAACGTATTGCTTTCAAGGCTCTTACCATAGCTTTCATGGCCTTGCATGGCTCGGGAGCCTATTACCTTAGGAACAGAATTGGCTCGCACCAGCCGTCCAGAGCTTTGCGCTCTGCGTCACTGTCGCTGGCTACGGTACCGACTATTAAGCGGGCTCACATTGGGGGTCGCTCTTTCAGATATCTGGCGCCCCGATCTTGGAATGCACTACCTTTGTCTCTAAAGAAGACTGAGAACTTGCTATCATTCAGAAAGGATCTCAAAACGTGGTTGTTCGGCCAATAATTCCACCTCCTTTCCTTGTTCTGTGCCTTTTGTCAGGTCTGAAAGCACCGGGACACTGTTTGAGTAGCTGAGCGCTCTACAAAAAACTGGATAACATAACATAACATAACATGGGGTAGACGTGCCGTAACGGCCATTTACACCGCTTTTAGACTGGACAATCCACCCGCACTGACAACACTCCATGAGTACTGGGATGCCGAGCTGTCCACCACCCACTCTGATAAGGAATGGATGCAATGTCTCAACCACCCAAAAACCATCTCAACCAACGCCAGAAGTATACCCAATTCAATTACTTACATCATACGTATCTCACACCCCATAGGTTGGCACACATGTATCCCACTACTGTCGATATATGCCCCAGGTGACGGGAGCTACATTCACACACATGATATGGACCTGTACAGTTATGCAAGCATTCTGGACTGATGTAGCCACCACACTCAGAGAGGCAGCGGACACTCAGGTGGAGGCGGAACCTATTCATTTACTATTGGGCGTTACGAAGCGCAGCGCTCCTCGTAACAGCCTGAATACATTTTTAGACCTAGCCATGGGCCTCGCCAAACGTAGCCATGGCATGGAAAGCACCACTGGGTCCCAACATATTTTTGTGGATGCTTGATCTCCGCAGGGCGCTGGTGTCGGAACGCACGAACCAGCTGACAACTGCAGCATGTGCGTCAGTGCCCCGCAACTGAATCCCACTCAATGGGAAGACTATCTGACATTGATTGAGGCCAAACTGTCCACAACACGCCCTTCCTCTTAGACCCGATCACCAGACTATCACCCTTGGCTTCTTCAGGTTCACGGGACCCACATTGACCCATATACATACAAGCCCTTGGCTATCAGGCGTACTGGCCCTTTGCCTCCTTCTCTTTTCTCTTTGCCTCTCCCCCCACTTCCCCCCCTCCCCTGACCCCGAACCCATCTTGGTGCATTTACCACCAGAGGACCACCGCACCCAAACAGCTGCACATGTGTTACCCACTGATATACTACACCGACAGGCACACTTTGACCTGTATCCACACACTGAGATCGATTTTTAGTTCTTCTTGTTCAGGTTATTTTACTTTGTTACTCATATACGATTCAATGAAGGAATTGCTCTGTGTAACAATGGCAATTTTTCCTTTGGTTCTCATGACCTATGCAACTGTTTGTAAATGTTCTATGCTACAGTAAGGTGCGGCGGCACGCCTAACAAAGTGAACTTTCTTGCTTACTGAATGGCATTCCCCTGGCATCCCGCCTACGCCATTCAAATTATTGTCATTTTGCAATGTCAATGTTGGATTATATCGCCATGCAGATGCTAATGATGTTACTTTGTCAAAATCAATAAAAATGATTTACAAAAAAAAGTATTCTTTACCTTCTTTACATGCATACACCCTATTCTGCGGGAGCCCTAATTTTCCATCTATCTTCCACGATCGTGTGGGTAAATCTCGGCTAATCTTGGGTAAAGATGGTTGGGAAGCTGTTTGATCTCAATGGGTTTTGTTCATTTTTTTCCTTCAAACCTCATATTTCCCACTAGTCTTTTTTTCAAGTATGCACAGAAAGGTGACTTTTTCTTGCACGGTTGTAAAAAGCGAGTAGCCATGGAGGACTCTGACATTCTGTCTTATCTGTGCAGCGTACCAGGCAAGGCATCGATTTGGGCACTATCAGATGTTTAGTGCTTATAGAATTGATTATCGCTCGATTCTGGCTTCAAAATGGAGTATTGAGCTTAAGTTGGATATCCTCCCTGAAGAGATTACTGTTGATCCTTAATCGTTCGGTTCATTCTAATAGCGTAAAGCTCCAGTGATTTAAGACATTCTCAATGCTCTATTATACCCACCCCCTCCCCCAAAAGGATTTCTTAAATGGGTTGCTAGCCACGCGTCTGATAAGATCTACTGCCCTATGTTTGGACTGTTTGCGGCATATATTGTCCATTTGTTTGCTAGTTGCCCTGCGCTGCAGGACGTCTGGTCGGGTGTGGTTCAGCCGCTCTTGTTTCATCACGGACATGGTTTTTAGCTATGTTAGAAAGCTTTTGCTGGCTCACAAAACAGATTATACTCCCAGGTTATTTGCATTGATGTCTATAGCAATCATTACAGCCCGGCTATGCATTGCCAGATCCTGGACACGTTCTTTACCCCCTAAGGTACCCGAGCGGTGGACACGTCTCTGCTACATCAATGAGCTAGAATTTGCTATTTCTGAGGCTAAGGGCCCCAATAGCATGAAACGCCTTTGACATATATTTGGGTTGGTATTTTCCACTGCAGAGGCGTGTTGTTATCCTGCCTTCTTATCCTGCCAATTCGCTGTAGGGTGTTTCTGATTCTTTTTTTGTGTTTTTTATATATAAGTTTGTAACGATATTTTGTGATCATGGGCAACTACCCCCCGCCCCCAAAAAAACAATTAAAACAATTGTAATGAAGAAATAAAAAAATATATAGTGCCATTACTCCAGATTATTGTGTGTTGATCAATTCTTGTTGATATTGAGTATTGATCACGCAGGTGTAGGCCGGTCAGGGATAGGTAAACGATCCAATGACCACACGCTACCCCAAACCAGGATTTACAGTCCCATCCACAAATACGCAGTGACGACCCCAATAGCATAATTAATATTAAAACACAAATGCTATGAGGACAAGGCATGTTTTCGAAGGGACAGGACGCAAACTCACCATAAAGTTAGAACATAAGGTTCCCATCCCCTAAACCAAAGTTCGATGTTTAATAAATACAGCATGACATTCTACATCTGTATTAGTTTCGGTAAGGGGCTGCCACAGAGCTTGAGAGATTGTCACAGAACTAAAAATCGCTCTCTTTGCCTTAGTAGGTGGAAAGTCATAATTATTCCTCATGTCTGTATGTACACTGGCCTTGTTTTCAATAAGTCAAGTGATAGAAAACATTTTCTGTCCACAAACGATGTTGTTCCCTTGTTAATTCCATACTGTTCTCGGCCAGTTTCGGCATGTGTATAATCTTGACTATACCCTTCATACAACTCCAGGGCCAGTGCTGAGCTGGCATTCGCAGGTTTGACTCCCATCTGTACACTGCTGGAATTAGTGCTGTACACCCTGAGTACCTGGTAGCATGATCTTACGCATGAAGTGCTATAGAAAGGGTAGCAGGGATGATGTTATGCCGGGTTTGCCCCACGCTATATAATGTAAGCAACTAGCAGAGAACCAGGGAAGGCCACAAGCTCGACAGGACGAATATGGACTGCCTATACTGATATCTGATAAGTGCACCAGTGTTGAAGGAAGGAGAGGCAGATGTGCAGTCTTGAACACCTATGAACCGCAGTGAGTATCTGGCCCCATATTATGAAAAGGGTGCACTTTCAGTGGCGAAACAATAGCCCCACGGCACGCTGTGGTGAGTGGTGCCCCCTCCAGCACTGTGCATGGCCTGAGAGCTCCGGACTGGGTCCGGAGCGTGGTGGCTCACTCAAATTTTGCTACGTCACTGTGCACTTTCCCTGTTTGCGCCAAGGCGCACCTTCAATCAGGTCTGTCTTGCGCAAACAGGGTAAGTGCGCCCTATTCTGTTAAAAGCGCTGCCCTCAAGGCAGTCGCGAACACCTGCTGCCTTGGGGGAAGTGCTTTTAAGTGAAATAGGGAGTGGCTGCTTTAAAGTAGCTCCGTATTTTACTGTGTAGGCGGCAACCTGCCTGCACTTTAAAGAAGGATTAGAGGTCCTTTTGCAAGCCAGTTGAGTGAGTTACTGCACCCACCTGCAAGGGGATGTCTTAGGCGTCCATCTTAACACCCTTTCCCACCTCCAGAGGACTGCCATCAGGGGGCGCACTAACAGTGCACCTCCTGAAAGCTTCTTTGCCTTTGCACATGTGTCCATAATACAGCAAAACACACAAGGTGATGGAAGGAATGTTGCACATTGGCAAAACATTCACCCCCAGTCACAGATCTGGGTTTAATCCATTGTTATTTTGCTCACCACGCCACCCCAGTTCAGATATGCCCATATGCAAATCAGCCTTGACCCTGTGCCTCATGGGAACAGTTCAGCCCGAACTGGCAAGCCATGTCTTCCCTGGACCAGAATCAAGCATCCTAGGACCGGTTTCTGGCTATCAACCGTCATCAGCCAGGATAGCTTGACTCCAGTGGCGTAGTGAGCACAGGACCCACGTCTGGGCATACCCTTCCCACATAGGGCGAACAGAAAAACACACAAGGTGATGGACGGAATGTTGCACATTGGCAAAACATTCACCCCCAGTCACAGATCTAGGTTTAATCCATCGTTATTTTGCTCACCACGCAACCCCAGTTCAAACATGGCCATATGCAAATCAGTCTTGACCCTGTGCCTCATGGGAACAGTCCAGCCCGAACTGCCAAGCCATGTCTTTCATGGACCAGAATCAAGCATCCTAGGACCGGTTTCTGGCTATCAGCCGTTATCAGCCAGGATAGCTTGACTCCAGTGGCGTAGTGAGCAAGGGACCCACGTTTCGGTATATCCTTCCCATATAGGGCGAACAGCAAAACACACAAGGTGATGGACGGATTGTTGCACATTTGCAAAACATTCACCCCCAGTCACAGATCTGGATTTAATCCATCGTTATTTTGCTCACCACGCCATCCCAGTTCAGACATGGCCATATGCAAATCAGTCTTGACCATGTGCCTCATGCGAACAGTCCAGCCAGAACTGCCAAGCCATTTCTTCCCTGGACCGTAATCAAGCATCCTAGGACCGGTTTCTGGCTATCAGCCAGGATAGCTTGACTCCAGTGGCATAGTGAGCACGGGACCCACGTCTGGGCATCCCCTTTGGTATCGCTTTGTTCGCCCTGAGTTGGCAGGGTATGCCCAGACGTGGGTCCCTTGCTCACTCTACCATAGGATTTAAGATATCCTGGTTGATGAGGATTATGAATCCGAAACCGGCCCCAGGATGCTTGTTTCCGGTCCAGGGAAGACATGGGTTGGCAGTTCGGGCTGGACTGTTCCCATGAGGCACAGGAACAGACTAATTTGCATATGGCCATGTTTGAACTGGGGTGGTCGAGTGAGCTAAAGAATGATGATGGATTAAACCCAGATCAGTTGACTGGGGGTGAGTGTTTGATTTGCTCAAGGACTCCGTCCATCATCCCCTTTGGTATCGCTTTGTTCGCCCTGAGTTGGCAGAGTATGCCCAGACGCGGGTCCCTTGCTCACTCTACCACTGGATTCAAGATAGCTTGGCTGATGAGGATTATGAATCCGAAACAGGTCCCAGGATGCTTGTTTCCGGTCCAGGGAAGACATGGCTTAGAAGTTAGGGCTAGACTGCTCCCATGAGGCACAGGGTCAGACTGATTTGCATATGGCCATGTCTGAACTGGGGTGGTGGAGTGAGCTAAAGAATGATAATGGATTAAACCCAGATCAATTGACTGGGGGTGAGTGTTTGATTTGCTCAAGCACTCCGTCCATCATCCCCTTTGGTATCGCTTTGTTCGCCTTGAGTTGGCAGGGTATTCTAGACGTGGGTCCCTTGCTCACTCTACCACTGGATTCAAGATAGCCTGGCTGATGAGGATTATGAATCCGAAACCGATCCCAGGATGCTTGTTTCCGGTCCAGGGAAGACATGTCTTGGCAGTTTGGGCTGGACTGTTCCCATGAGGCACAGGGTCAGACTGATTTGCATGTGGCCATATCTGAACTGGGGTGATGGAGTGAGCTAAAGAATGATGATGGATTAAACCCAGATCAGTTGACTGGGGGTGAGTGTTTGATTTGCTCAAGCACTCCGTCAATCATCCCCTTTGGTATCGCTGTGTCCATAATACAGTGCAAGGTAAAGAGATTCCCTCATTTGCATGGTGCCATGAACACCCTTTTGAGGTAGCACGAGCGCTAAATGTGCACCAGTGCTATCAGTATTACAGAGTGGCCTGCAGTTGCTTGTGCCCCAAGGGTGCACAAAGTGGGCTAACATGCCTCTTGTGCCCTGGGGCACTTTCTATAATACAGCCCATGGTGTGTCAACCAAGTGAAGGAAAAGTATCAGCAAGAGGTCACTCAACTCTAAAGCTTGACTGAATACGCAGGCTAAACCAGGGGAGTAGTTTCCATCAGTGGAGAATGTGCAGTGGCACCAGGGCCCAGAGGCCAGAGGGGCCCACTGAAAACAGAGTATTGGTGTATTTTACAGTTTAGCAAGCAGCCAGGGACACAGTTCCTTTCTTGCCTCGGGCATAAAACACATTAGCTTCGCCACTGGGAAAACATGGAAATCCTCATTAGCATAAATTAGTCTATAAATGTAACCAAAGCGGAAAAATAAAATCACAATTCTGCCTCCAGTGATGTAAGCTCCTCTACCTGATGATCGTATGGAGCAGATACTCCAAAAATAAGAATATTTATTTTTTACAGACAGCCTCATACAGAAATCATCCTGCTTCTAGATTGTGTCATAATTGATGAAACGAACACTATAGAATGATTCACATTTTACAAATCTCAGAAGAGTGAAAGGTTGAGTTGTCCATACCAGGAGATAGACTTTGGATCACAGGTTGTGCAGGAAATCTGATATATGTGTTTGAACCATATATGACTAACTTAGCAGGCACCATTTTGCCTCCTGCACCTTCAAACATGAATGTAAAAGATCAGCCATTGGCTTCAGGTGATCATGGGGTCATATGATTGGACTGTATGACGTATCCCCCACCCCCTCAATTATTCAAGGCTAAAAGGTAGAACTTGATTCAGCCCTTACACCACTTTTTCTGCAAGCTCTGAGTCAAGGAGTATTCCTGCATTTATTATAAAAACACAAACCATTCAACTTGTACCCATGGGCAGGCAGTCTCCTCTTTCGCGTATGTACCATTGAGGTGGGTGGCACCCTCAGCCTAGCACCTCTGCTCCTAATAGCCACTTCCAACCTGCATTCACCATGTGCCATGGGTATAGATGCTGTGCTCGTCCCAGTAAGCACCCATGGATTAACAGCCGCTTCCTCAGCCCTACAATCTTTAATGTCTACATGGCTCCGCTCGTCCCCATCGTCAGAACCTACGGACTCAACATTGTGTCATACGCAGACGACACCCAACTCATCCTCTCCTTATCCAATAAACCCAATACTGCCAGACACAATTTTCAAGAAGGCATGGAAGCCGTTGCCAAATGGATGAAAAACAGCTGCCTACAACTAAACACCAACAAAACAGAAGTACTCATCAAGGGCCCAAACCCCGACCCATGGAACAACACCTGGTGGCTCCCCCCCCCCGTCCTCAGAAGCCCGCCCACCCCCACGGACCACGCATGCAACCTGGGAATCATTCTGGACTCTGAGCTCAAAATGGACCACCAGATCAACTCTGTCTCGTCCTCCTGCTTCCACACCTTCCGCCTCCTACGTAAGACCTTCAAATGCATCCCCCTCGAACACAGAAAGACCGTCACTCACTCCCATGTCACCAGCAGACTCGACTACGGCAACGCACTCTACGCCGGAATAAACAAAAACCTCACCTGCAAGCTACAGAACATCCATAACGCCGCCACAAGATTGGTCCTCGACCCGCCAAGATACTGTCACATCTCCCAGCACCTGCGCACACTCCACTGGCTCTCCATCGAAACTAGAGTCACCTTCAAGATGCTCACCCACTCCCACAAGGCCCTCCACGACACCGGACCAGTATACCTGAATAGCCGCCTAAAATTCCATGCACCCCAGAGGACCCTACCATCTGCCCAGGTCTCCAACACTGTGGTCCCCGCACTAGAAAGACCAGATCGGGAGGCCGCTCCTTCTCCTTCCTCGCAGCCCGAGCCTGGATCGCCCTGCTGCCCCACCTCAGACAGACAACATCGCTCCCCATCTTTGCAAGAGACCTCAAAACCTGGCTCATCGACTGCCCCCCCCCCCCTTGATGGACTGGAGCCTGCTAACCCAAACCCCCAGCGCCTTGAGACCCTTACGGGTGAGTAGTCGCGCTTAACAAACACCTGATTGATTGATTCCTCTGACCTGGTGTGCGCTGTTTTATTTTCCTAACCATCAATCCCAGCTTCTACCCTTGGGGTGGGTGGCTATCAGGATGCACTAACATTGTGCATAGGATCCAACAAGAGCAATATGCTTTTCTGTTCCTCATCACCCCACCAGTGATCACATACACAGAAATATGAGGGCCAGTGGTTGAAGTGGGGAAAGGGGAATGGGACAAGAGAGAAAACAGAGCGACAAGGCTCCACCACTCCAATATGTTGCTTTGGTTAGACAAGAATGGCTTCAGAATGTATTTGATATTTAAAAGACAAGAGAGAGGTCTAAGTATCTTGTCCTTAGAGTTTATGTGCTTAACTTTAACAGTGAATGGAATGGAATGTTGACTTATTGAGGTTAGTCTCGCCCATCCTCCATGTCCTGCTAATGTTGCAAAGAATCATGGTTTTAAGTTCTATAAGAGACTAACTTTAAAAGATAAGGTTAATGTGGTTGTGGTCTTCTGCTCACTAGGCTTGAGAATTTTTGGTAAGAGAGATTAGAGTAATATTCCTTAAAAACCATCCTACTGTGGTGGAATCGTCTATTCTCTTCTGAACGGATTACACAAATGTGTGTTTTATGGGTGATTTATAAGAACACTGCTATCAGACTAGTATCTGGATTGCAGAAATTCAACAACATCTCAGTTGCCAGGAACAAATTGCACTGGTTATCTGTAAACCAGAGGATACAGTTCGAGGCCTTTATTGGCTCTTAATGTACTTTGTGCGTAATGGGACTCTGCCCTGATTACCAATATCAGAAAGTATAATCCAGGTTGCACTCTCTGCTCCTCCTTCAATGTCTTGGTGGCAGTGTCACGAGTAAGGAGAGACCCCTTTAGGGACAGAGGTTTTGCAGTGCTGGTAGCAAAAGCTTGGAATCAGCTGCCCTCTACTTTGAAATCTATTGCTGCCTACAGTTTATTCCATAAGAAACTAAACACTTATGCCTTTACATAATGGGGTTTCTGTCTCAATTATTTTGCTTTTGTTTCTCCGTTATTTTTCCTTTCTTCTCAGTTTTCTACTCACTCACTCTCAGTGTCAAGATACCCATTTTTAGCTGAATGTCTGAGCTTTAGAAGTATCTTTTTTGTTAATTCATTCTGTAGTTTAGGATAAGACTGCTCATTCCTAAAAATGACACGTACAAATTATAAGCATCTCAACATATAACATAACTCAAATTTCGCTTTCACAATAAAAGACGTTTTGAGAGTATTTCTCTTTATTCCCAATGTTCACCAATATGAATTCTAAGGAAGCAATAGGTATTAGCAAGGGAAATAAGAGATCCATGTAGCAATGTCTCAGCTTCTTCTACATTCTACATTCTATCACGATTGCCCAGCAAAGGACGACATGAACCACATGGAACGTTATACTCAACTGTCCAAGATAGGCTCTATCCTTCAACAGCACGCACGAGGTCCTGACCTAGTTTGTCTCCAGCATACTGCTGCATAGCACATTCTCCTTATGTGAACCGCCTCAGTCAAGACAGTGCCACCACCCCATGCCTTTACTTCCCTGAAAGGAACCTAGTGCAACCAGATTTGAATTGCCGTTTCCACACATATGAGCCAAACTGAGCAACAATGTCTCCCACACTGCTTCCTGACAATGCCGCACCCGCTGCAAAGTCTGCCCTTACGGCAGTGGGGCTGCTGGTTTATCAGGGTGTCTTAATTAAAAGTCTCACAATGAACCAAGATTGGAAGCAGGTTCCCCTAGTCATTCCACAGGAACCTTTCAATCCACAAAACATTCCAACTCTCTTATAATTCGTGCATTCAAATTCATATGTACCCCATATCAATTTTCTAAATTCAACTTTTGGATAGGATGGAAAAGCAAGATGTGTTTTTGCAAAACAAGTTCTTTTCAAAGAAACATTAAAAATCAGATAGATTTTTATAGAATGAGTCAATATTAATATTATAATACTTAGGGGGAGATTTACTAAGATTTTGCGCCTATGCTAGACTCACACACACACCCTAGCACTATGGAGCTAAGGTGGTGCGTGGCGCATGGCAGCTGTAATCCGTGCTGGCGCAAGGGAAAGGGAAGGAGAGGGCCTTCTCTTTGAAAATATGGTGCTCTCCTGCTCCTTCCGTGTCACGCGACGCAGCGCAGCCTCGCGGGAGGCTGCGCAGCATTGCGTGGAGATTCGTTAAATCTCCCCCTTAGAGTCTAAATCGGTTTAACCACGAATGGGCCCACAAATCTAACTTGCAATTTGTAAGAATTTTTCAAACGCATGTTTTTTATTCGAATAACCAAAGTATCTGACCCACAACATACTGGAATGCTGAGGCTTTCTTAAGATCAGCATAAAAAATATAAGCATCTTTAGTAACAGGCTACCTCATGGCATGTTGCCTTACATGATCTGATGATAAATATACAACCTTATCATGATACAACAATCCATCTTTCTCATGTCTATTTCCTTGTTCTTTTTTAAAAAAAACCTCTGTATCTATGAATTGACTTTCAGTACGTACTTAGGTCAGAAATTAGTCTACATTAATAAAAGCAACAGAATGAGCAGCACAAAAAACATTTGAAGATCAAATTAATGGTGGATTTTCAGTCACTTATTTTTATTTTATTTATTTATTATTATTTAAAACACTTGTAAAGCGCAGCTGTCACCTAACAGGTATCCTGGCGCTGATGAGCTTACTCCTAAGGTAGATAGAGACGGGAGGCTAAAAAGGAATTAGAAGTGAGCGGACTTGGGGAAGAGCCAAGTTTTAATTCTTTTTCTGAATGGCAGGAGTTGTGGAGTTTGGCGAATGTCGACCGGCAGACTGTTCCATAGTTTGGCGGCGGCCACTCTGAAGGATCTTCCCCCGGTCCTAACCTTGTTAAATCTGGGTACCAACACAAGGCATGCTGAGGTGGATCGGAGAGTTCTAGTGGGGGTGTACCAAGAGAACATTTTTTGTAGGGATCTGGGACCCGTTCCGTGTAGTGCCTTGAATACAAGGCAGAGTGCTTTAAAAGCTATTCGCTGCTTCAAAGGTAGCCAGTGTAGTTCGGCTAGGGCTGCTGTGGCCGAAGATCTCCTGGTCCAACCAAGGGCCAGTTTGGCAGCGGCCGACTGGACTCTTTGGAGTCTGTCCAGAAGAATGGCTGGGGACTCGAGTAAAAGAGCATTGCAATAGTCAAGGCGACTGAGAATAGTACACCTGACTATTAGTGCTCGGGCCTGGGTGGGGAGTAGTGGCATGATTTTACGTAGAGAGCGCAGTAGGGCCGAGCAGGTAGAGACTGTTTTGGTTACCTGCGTTTGCATGCTAAGGTTGTTGTTTAGCATGACCCCCAGATTGCGGACATTAGTGACCGGCAGTGGTTTTTCTAGATTTTCCGGGGGCCAGAATTCAGTAGGAAACAGACGAGGAATCCGGCTCACAGAGCAGAATACAACCTCGGTTTTGGAGGAATTGAATTGCAAAGAATTCGAGTGCAGCCAGCCGGCTGTGTCTCTTAAACAGTCGTGGAACGATTCCATAGGAATTGAGTCTTCCCCCTCCCAGGATAGGATAAGCTGGGTGTCATCCGCATAGTTTACAGTTTTCAAATTGTGGGATTTGATTAAGGTGACCAGTGGTTTTAGGTAAATGTTAAAAAGGATCGGGCTGATGGACGAGCCCTGGGGTACACCGTGAAGCACTGGAGAGAAGGCGGATTGAAAAGGGGGGAGGGACACAGCCTGTTTCCTATCCCTCAGGTATGAGTGGAACCAAAGCAGGGCGGTGCCGTCGACCCCTGCCTCTCTGAGCCTTTTCAGCAGAATCCCATTGTTAACCGTATCGAATGCGGCAGACAGGTCCAGTAGGATCAAAGCCACTGCGTGGCCCCTGTCTGCACGCATCCGAAGTTCTTCCATGGCTGTAAGCACAGCCGTTTCGGTACCGTGGGCTGGGCGAAAACCAAATTGGAAGTCATCCAGGATCTGATTCTGCTCAAGATGTGTCGAGAGACAGGAGCTAACCCAGCGTTCCACCACTTTCACTGGAAAGGGTAGAAGCGATATAGGTCGAAAGTTGGAAAGGCACTCGGGGTTCAGGGAGGGGTTTTTCAGCAGCGGGGTGATAAGTGCTTGCTTCCAGGGGGTGGGGACAAATCCACAGCACAAAGATTGATTACAGATCATACGGAGGGTGTAGAATAGTTCAGTTCCGCATGCTTTCCAGGTTTTAGGGGGCAGTGGGTCAAGGGGGGACCCAGAAGTGATTCCGTGTGCCAGTCTCTCGAAGTCTGCTTCGGGGATAGGGGGGATAGCATGTAAACATTCCCTTGGTAGGTGTCCTGGGGTTAGTGGATCCAGGTTATTAGTGGCGGCTCCGGGGGAATTTGAATTATCTTGTAATGGAGGGGTAGAAAGGTTCTGAATGATTGTCTCAATTTTGTTCGTGAAGAACTGTGCGAGATTATTGCAAAGGGTCTGTGAGGGGGGGATGATTTTCTTGGCACAGTCAGGGTGGATAAGGTTGTCCAGGATCTGGAAGATGCTTTTGGAACTGTTTGCGGCGTTGACTATGGTGGAGCAGTAATAGATGGATTTGCTCTCCGTGATGGCTGATTTGTATTCTAGGAGCTTGTTTTTCCAGATAATTTTGTTAGAGTCATGGTAACCTTGTCTCCACTTCCTCTCGGCCTGTTTACAGACTAATTTGAGAGTTTTCAGGGAGTCGTTGTACCATGGGGCTGGTGCTCTACCTTTAGGCTTACATCTTTTTAGTGGAGCAATAGAGTCCGTAGAGGATACTATCCTCTTACAGAAGGCTCTATAGTTGTCTTCAACCGAGTTGACTGGGGAGAAGCTATCTTCTACATTGAAGACGGAAGTAGTGGAGCTCAGTTTTTCCAGAGCTTTCCAGTCTCTATAGTAAAATTCTGATGGGGCGCTATTATTCGGCTTTGAAGTTTTTTTGCTGGTAATGTGGAATTTGATAAGAGCGTGATCTGTCCAGCTCATAGGCAGGATGTCGTCCACATGTATTAAACCGTGACTGGAGAAGATGAGGTCAAGTCGGTGGCCTCCTGAGTGGGTAGGTTGCTTAACCAGCAGGTAGAGTCCCACGCTTTCGCAGGAGAGCAGGAGGTTTTCTAGACCAGTGTCTAAACTCCCGTTAGGCCAGAGGTTGAAATCCCCTAAAATGACTAATTTATTGTGGGAGGTTGCCATATTCGTAAAGGTGGAAAGTAGCGCTTGCTGCTGTGAGGGGGAGAAAGACCATGGAGGTCGGTAGCAGATAATTGCAGAGAAGATACCTCCGGAGTGGCAGTTTATGGAAAGGCCGAGGAGCTCAGTCCCCGCAACCGTGTCCATGTCTATGGCGTTGATGTGCCAGGAGGCTCTGTATATAATGCCTACTCCGCCACCACGGCCTTTAGGTCTGGGAAGGTGCAGTATTTTGAAGTCTTGAGGGCACGCCCATGCTAGTTCAATGTCGCAGTTTGCGTGAGTCCATGTTTCCGTTAGGAAGAGGACGTCCAGGTGGTGGGATTCTATAAGGAGATGGATTTCGTTAGCATGCTTAGGCAGTGATCTGACGTTCAGAAGGCCTCCCAGGAGCAGGTCCTTTTGTGTGAAGTCAAGCAGTGGAGAAGCCGTGTCATCAAAGGTGAGCTTACCTTCATGAGCGTATTCTCGCAGGTTGATTAGGGTTTCTCGAGTATAGCGAGGGGGCAGCGAGCAAATTTGAGAAGAGATGTTGGCGCTGGTCGCGTCCTCGTCGCGGACGAGCACAGACGAGCTTGCCTTAAGCGCGCCTTCGGCGCGCAAACGGCGCTCTCGCTGCGCTCGTCCGCTGCGCTTCCTGGGAACGCACATGATTTAAAGCTGGAGAGGGGAGGGCCAGGGGGAGTGGGCATGGCCTAAAAAAGGGGCGTGGCCTGCGGGCGAGGCAAAGCGCTCGTAGAAGCGTCCTGCGCCTTAAGCTATCAGCGATAAATCCGCTGTAGAGTGCAAGCTGGTGCTGGTGAGTAAAGTATTTTAAAAACACAGAGTAACACAGAATAACACAATTTTAAAAATGTCTCCCGGCTATTTTGCCTCAGGAGTGCTGCATCGTAATGGTGGCGCTTGTTCTCAGCGTCCCTTTATGATGTCGGAGTGGGCGTGGCCTGCGGGCGAGGCAAAGCGCTCGTAGAAGCGTCCTGCGCCTTAAGCTATCAGCGATAAATCCGCTGTAGAGTGCAAGCTGGTACTGGTGAGTAAAGTATTTTAAAAACACAGAGTAACACAGAATAACACAATTTTAAAAATGTCTCCCGGCTATTTTGCCTCTGGAGTGCTGCATCGTAATGGTGGCGCTTGTTCTCAGCGTCCCTTTATGATGTCGGAGTGGGCGTGGCCTAAAAAGGGGCGTGGCCTGCGGGCGAGGCAAAGCGCTCGTAGAAGCGTCCTGCGCCTTAAGCTATCAGCGATAAATCCGCTATTTTTCACTTGATATTGGTGTAATAAGGCACAAGCCTTTCCATTCTTAGATCCGCTCTATAATTTATCCGAAAATCACCTTGAGAGAAAAACAAAGTTCATCTACGTTTCCTAGGGGTAAGTGCTTGGGATGATTCCAAGAACTGTACATTTCTGTGACCTGTATTCTCCTCTATTGTGTGATTTCACCTTCCTAAATAATGTGTCCATTCTTCAAAAGAGCTATTAAAGGCTATGAGTTCCTCGTCAGTGATTGTATAATTCATCTCTCCAGGTGAGAATGTCTTAGAAAAGTAAGCTATGGAACGAACCAGACTAGTGTTTGGGTTTCTCTCAGATAACACGCCTTCCTTCGCACAATAAGATGCATCCGTCTCAACAATGAAAGGGTATTCTACATCAGAATGTTGCAAAATTTGCTCTCTAGGAAACCAATCTTTCACAAAACAGAATGCCTTATTTGCTTCTTTTGACCAAAGAAAAACCACTCCTTTCCAAAGAAATTTAGTAATTGCTCTTATGATTTAAGAAAATTGGTGAATAAACCGACTATACAAATTGTCAAAACCCAAAAAACTTTAAATTGTCTTAACTGAAGTCGGTGCAGACCATTGCTTGATGGCTCCTACTTTCTTTTCATCCATTTTAAAGCCCTCAGGTGTAATGATGTACCCTACAAACTCCACAGAAGTAATCTTGTAATCAAAGCTTCTTCGTGTCATTGACATATATGCCTTCTTGTAAAAAAAAATATCACTAAATTCTTCATAACAAGGAGGCAACAAGATAGTTCACCCAATAGCTGACAACATACACACTCCTAACAGCAACTGCTTGCAATTGCAGGGGATATACTCCAAAATCTCATGGGTATAGAATCTGACGTGGTCAACATGTTGGAAATCCTCATAGAAACACTTCGGGAAATACATGCAAAAGCTAACAAACTCAACTTTGCCAATAAAGTGTACAAGGAGGACACCGGCGCAATACATGATCCTAGATTCAGAGAGCACAAAACTGAAATAAATAAAGCTCTTCGAATTCTGCTGAAAAGATCAGGTGACTTGACCGAAATTAAGATGGTCAATAAAAAGAGATCAGGAAGATGAACTCTGGGCTAAACTAAAACTACACACCGACCTGAAACACCAAATGCTAGATTTTGGGCTACTGTGAACCAACTACTCAAACCAGGCGACAGAAAGTCTCCAGATGGATCCTTGGGAAACTTCAATTACAGAACAAGCCAAAGGGCAGCCAAAGGTGGAGGCATCAAAAAGCAAATAGTTAAAGGGTGAAAAGAAGGAGCCCCAGGCCCTAACAGTATACCTCCGGCAGTGTTCAAATACGAGACAGACTTCTGGGCAGACATTTTAACACAATTATTCATACAGGTCAGAAGCACAAGTAGACTCCTTGCGTCATGGTAAGGCTCGATCATATCTCCAATTTTCAAGGGTGGAGGCAGGTCCCTTCCAGCAAACTATCACCTAATAACTCTGATCAATAACAACGGCAAATACTTTGCCGGAACTGTGCTTGACGAGTTAAACGCTTGGGCCTGCAACAGTGCCATTATACCATACAATCAGACTGGGGTTTTTATATCATCCGGCACGATCACAAAACATTCTAGCAATCTCTGAACTAATGGATGCTGTCCGCGCTTCCAATACACCACTATTTCTCAGTTGCATCTACTTGAAAGCAGCCTTTGACTGTGTGGACCTAGGGAGGCTGTGGCGGACACCAGCAAGCTCAAGTATACTGCAAAACCTGCTGAATATGCTGATAATACTACACAGTGACACATGGGTGCAAGCCAAGTGAGGCGCAGGAACACACCTCTCCCATAAAATCTTAACCACACGTGGTCTAAAACAAGGATGCGCCTTGGCGCCGACCTTATTTAAGAGCTTCTTGGCTGATCTGACCAAACAACTACAGACCTGCAACCCCCACACTCCTAAATTAGGCAGCAAAGTAATATCAAGTTTCCTTTATACGAGTCAGTCGCACTCGGGTGGGGCTTCAACGGCTACTTGACAACACAAAGGCCTACTCACTTGCCAATGGCTTGATGATCAACCTTGGCAAAATAAAAACCATGGTTTACAATAACAAGAAACTCAATAACTCAAACTCTAGGGTGACACTCGGCTGGAAACACGGAGGAGTACAAATACCTCTGGATTATCATTGATAGGAAAGACACCTTCACCGCCCAGAAGGAGGTGGCACAAAAGAAAGGCCTGGCTTTGGCCACAGCATTCAAAAACCTGAAGAAAAAATTTGCTGGCCCTTCCCTCAAGCTACTGCTTGAAGTTGCGAGAGTGAAACCTCTGCAAAGAATCTCATGCGGAAGTAAACAGCTAAGAGGCGGGAACAGAAGCACTCTAGACACCATAATCACTAGTGCTTACAGAATATATTTTTTTCTGCCAAGTTACACCTCGCCTGCAAAGATAAGATTAGAATTTGGATTGATAAAACAGTCACTTGTCAGGCACGGACCATACATAATATGCTGGAACAAGATTCGGAAAGCCGAAACAAACACCTTGAACCACATGCTAGGGAAAGAACTCCAGTGCCGCAACACGTTAGGGGTAAGAGTCTACTTATGAGGATATCTCGACCTGATAGGCCTTACACAACTCTGTGATACACCTAGTAGTCTTCAGGCATTTAAGCGTCTGGCTATAAAGTCACTCAAAATTCAATCTGTCATTGAGGACGAAGCCACACTATCAAAGAGCACATTAGTGGATGACGCTTAAAAATTACCAAACCATTTCTCTCCAAAAATATTTTGCAACCGGCTATCCAGCCTTAATCAAGCTGCAGTTCTTAAGTTATTGGTTGTGGCTTCTACCAGTAAAAGATCACTTGGCACCCTGGCTGCGCGGAAACCTCCCAGACGCTTCTGTGGGACCAGTAAGGAAGACCTGTTGCATTTCGTCTGCTCCTGCAATATTATACACAAAGAAAAGAGCCAGCTATTAACAAGGGCTTATAATCAAAGGGTAATCCGTTCAAGAAGGCAGGCAGTTCTGGCTGGCTTTGACCCACGGGACCCAAAGGTGAATTGCTGCTTTGTTAAATGTTTGTTGAATGTCGCGCAAATACTGTGTCACAATACAATTTCTCCAGCCCAGCAGACCCAAACTGCAACTTAAGGAAAATGGACACATTATCCTTTAGGAACAGTACGACCTTCTAACAGGTGACACTGCTGAGATTCTGGCCACAACACCTCTGACCCTCATTTTTTTCTTTAACAATCTGATACTTTGAAATATGAATGTAAAGACTCAATTTTAAACCTATTTATTTTCTAATTATGTGAGACATTGAACTATGCAAATATATCTTGTCAAATTTGTATTGCAATGGTTTTAAGTAACTTACCAAATATTTAATAAACTTAACACTCTTTCGAACACCCTAGAAGACAACTCTCTGGACTGAGATTGTCAGACTAGTTGTATGATATCTAACTTCAGTTGAACTGTCTTGGCAGCCCAGTCAATAGAGGGATTGTGTAAGGTTAACCAGGGCATTCCAAAGTGACTTTAAAATGCATTTATCAAGTCAAATTGAATTTTCTAAGGAAGATTTCCAAAACAAATCAAAGAAAACCGATTCTTACAAAACCTAATTAGATCGAAGGATACGTTAGAATCACACCTGCCTTACCATCTTCAGGAATCTTTTTCCTAATTATTTGAATGTGCAAGGATTTAGCAGCTTAATAGCAGTATAATTCCCAGAAGCTCCTAAATTTAAAATGCCAGATATCACCTTTCAATGGCTTTCTGGCAAACTTATCATGAGAATTATCATGTGTGCCACTGCCGACTGACCAGTATTCTCAAACGATATGGGAACTAACAATTTCTTCACTCGACAAAAAAGTTCCTTTCTTGGTAGATGTATAGTTTTGCTCCGGCTGTGACTTTTCAATAGACAGTGTCGCAGGGGGTATGTGTTTACAGTCTTTTACAAAACTAGCTGCTATTTCAAGTACAAACATAAGCCATCCCTCCATCTTCTTACTCTCTTTGCTTTACATATGGACCCACCCTTATGCAGCATAAATGCATTGACTCAGAAGATTCCATAAATTTGTCTTCTCTCATAGGCTGGATTACCAAATCTTGATTTTTG
Source organism: Lissotriton helveticus (assembly GCF_964261635.1). Lineage (NCBI taxonomy): Eukaryota > Metazoa > Chordata > Amphibia > Caudata > Salamandridae > Lissotriton > Lissotriton helveticus. Next base: position 1,873,410,108 of record NC_136061.1, on the reverse strand, counting down.
CTTCTGAACAAACTTTAAATAAGCGATGATTCAAACGTTCCACTGAAGAATTAACCACCTGCACCAAGGTATTTTTCAACTCACTTTGGAGGCATTGACCCCTTTTCCACCAGTCTCAGCTACTAAGCAATTGAATGTAAAGAGTAAGTGACTTTCATCAAATAACTATGACATCTGATAACAAAAGGTAGAAAAACTATAAAGCAAAGGATCATCATTTCCTCCAATGTAATAATCCAGTTGACCATATCTTTACTCAAATACGACCACAAATGACCACCTTAGTTTGATGATCTGGGAAAGTTGCATATCTGCACTAACAAATGAGGCCTATTCTATATTTGGTGAAAGTGTCTCCAGTGGTTTTTATGTAAATTAACCTTTTACATTTTTGGGTGCGCTTCCCGGTGCGCGCCCCGGTACTCGTACTAGCAGCGCTACGGGAGTCCTCCATTTTGTGTTTCGGTAGATTTGAGACAGAAAATGGAGGACAAACAACGTTGGGAATGGGTATAAGGGGGCATGCCTGACCCTCTAGGTTTTCTGAGGGGGTCTTAGGAGGTCCATATAGGCGAGAAATTTTTTTTTTTACAAATTTTCGCGGGGGGAGCGCCCGGTACGCGCACCGGGGAGCGTACCGGGGAGCGTACTTTGGTGAAAAATAGTGAAAAAAGTTAGAAAAAGAAAATCATTTAGAGTGATCAGAGGTAGGGTAGCCCTGAAAAGAGCTTTTGGGTTCTGTGGCTGATTTAGGTACCTACAAGTAGGTACCAATGCACAGTCTTAAATTCAGGAGGAATATTCTATTCCCCTCATCTGAGAAGTGCACACCATCTGCTCTGTAGATATCTTGCATGTTGTAACGCAAGTTGTTGTTGTATATTGAACCCATTCCATAGTCTCTCATGTAAGCAGAAACAGATTTATTCACATGTTTCCGTGCTTTCTCAAATTGTGGACAAAATTGGTTGGACCAGTTCCATTTCTGTCTTTGGCATATTTTGGAATATACCATGGCAGATTGTGGAAAAATTGTCATCAATTGCCCAAAGGTGTCCTTTAAAAGCATCTCCAGACCTACCCCAGTCAAAGTGCCTAGGTCATTTCCACCACAGTGCAAAACTATGAGGTCAGGGTGTGGCAGAAGGTAAAAGGTTTTCACCAATGGTATCAATTGATGACATCTCAATCCTCTTTGGCCAATCCATTTTATGTGCACATTTGGTAAATCAAGGTTGTGAAAATTTCAGGTAGCCGCATACCTTTGAGCCCAGTGAATGTAGCTATGTCCAATAATCCAGACAGAGTACATGGTGAGAGGAGGTTCTGGTGCAGTCAGATGAAGTGGAGGAATGAAATGGCAGTTGGAACAGTAGGAGTTTGCACAAAAAAAACCTGTGGAGTTTGAGTGCTCTTAAATCACAAGCAATGATTGGTGGATTCAGATAGTTGAAAACTGAAAGTTAGGGTGCATGGTTCTGTTATGTGAAAGAAGTTATTTGAATGGTTAAGAAAAAGTCATTTAAATAAAGATTGCAGTGGATAAGCTGGCGTATTGAGAGGTCAAACATGCTTGCTGATTTGATTTGCAACATTGTAGAATAAACTTTTAACCCTGGGAGCTCAGTGAGGAGGGAGTTGCTATGGTAACAGGTAGAAAGGGCTGAGGGGGGGAAGGGTGTTGATTTGAAAATAGAGAGGGAAGAGTTTTGATTGGTTACCATGAGGAATATGTGTGTAAAATTAGAGGTTTTCTGTGCCATTAATGGTTGCAGTGCCTGGAGAACATACCTTTTGCTCTGCTAAAGAAATATTGGTGTGTGTATCTGACACTGTTCTGAATCTCCTAAAGCATTTGTAAAGGTGAGTTATGATTCATTTAGATAGAGAGTTCAGATTAAGAAGCACATTGATTTTCTTTGCTGTTGGTTTGTGTGATGCTTTTTGAAAATGCATGGTTTCTATATTTGTAAAATAGAGGATTTGTATTTTGTGAAATAGTGATGTTTCAGTAGTGAAGTTGAATGGTTGTACATAGGACTTGCACACAGTATCTAAAATGTTATTTTAAAAATCAATTTTAGGGTAAATGAATGTGTTTCAGTAGTGAAAATGAATGCATGTACATAGGACCTGTGTTCTGTTCCTAAAATGGTAATTGAAAAACGATTTTAGTGCAAATCAATGGGTTTCAGTAGTGAAAATGAATGCTTGTATATAGGATCTGTGCTGTGTTTCTAAAATGTTAATTGAAAAACGATTTTAGTGCAAAACAATGGGTTTTAGTAGTGAAAATGAATGCTTGTAAATAGGATCTGTGCTCTGTTCATAAAATATTAAATAAAAAACGATTTTAGGGCAAATTAATGGCTTTCAGTAGTGAAAATGAATGCTTGTACATAGGACCTGTGTTCTGTTCCTAAAATGGTAATTGAAAAATGATTTTAGTGCAAATCCATGGCTTTAACATTTTTAAGGAGGAATAAATAGTGTGTGCATAATTATATAAAAATATTTGATTCTTTTACAAACATGTTACCTGTTTTACCTCAGATTGGGAAGCAGACTGAGTTTCTTTGCTGTTGGTTTGTTTCATTTTTTGGGTAATGCTTGGTAGGAATGTTTGCAAGAGATAGGAAATGTATTTTGTAAAATAGTGACTTTTCAGTACTGAAATGGAATGATTGTACATAGGACCTGCACTGTGTTTCTAAAATGTTATTGAAAAATCGATTTTGGGGCAAATTAATAGCTTTTACATTTTTGAGAAAGAATAAAAAGTGTGTGCATGATTACATAAAATAATTTGAAGCTTTCACAATTATGTCACCTGTGTTACCTCAGATTAGGAAGCACACTGAGAGCGTTATTTATGAAAACAGCGATGCGTCACTTTTAACTGTGCACTCCTTGTGACACCAATGATGGATTATATTTAATGTATGACGCATCATGTTTCTAGGACTTACAGATAAGTCAGTATTTCTGATGTATCTGTAAGCGCAAAAGTGACTAATTGCTGGAGTGTGTCACAAAAATGACGCAACTCCACCAATGCATCCTTTCACATGGGGAAAGCGTTCGCCTCAGTCTTACGCCTGCTGTGAGGCAGGTGCAAGATTTTGACGTAATAGTTTCCTAAAAGTGACCTCCCTGGGTGGGCCCCACAAAGAAATCTGCGGTTGGGGACTGTATAGTGGTGACCTTTGAGGACCCACATACAGCACGTTACATTTGCTCTTGCCCCAATGGTGAAGGTTCCGGCGTTATTCCTAGACTTTTGTCTTTCTTTTATCCGCCACCCCCCAAAAAACCACGGGAAGATGGTTGGTCCCTGGTACAGCGCCATCCTTGGAGGATTCATTCCTCCAATTACCAAGATCCCTTTGTGTGCTGGAATGGCCTACCGACCCAGAATAGGTTCGGTAGCCTCGAGGAGGTAGACTGACTCATAAGGCAACCTACGATCAATGTAGTAGCAACGGTCTCTTTAACCCAGATTGCAGGGCCTCTTGTTAGTCCCCCCGTAGTGTCTGATCATAGTCTCGGACATATGGAAAGCCATCCAACTTTGACCTTAGCACGCACTGATAATGTTGAGGACTGTGCTGGTGCTAAGACCAGTATTCTATCAGGGACTCCGACTACTGATGAAGAGATAAAAATAGATGACCCACATCAAGATAGAGTAGCCCCCCCTTTGGCACCAATGCTCCTCACTGACGAATGCGATTCCTCTGGTAGTGAGTTAATCCCACAGCTGTTTTTCCTGTCATGGAATATCGCCGGAGTAGGCAAAAATCTGAAAGACCCAGAATGGGCAGATTATGTCGACTCCAGTGATTTCTGCCTATTACAAGAAACTTGGGCACTGGATATCCCGCACAGGATGGGATACAAAACCTTTGGCATTAAGGCCATTCAGTCCGATAGGGGAAGGCCATCTGGGGGATTGATCATATGGCTTAAAATTACTCTAGCCATAAGAGTTGATCTCATAGACACAGGAACCCCTGATATTCTGGCTCTAAAAATTGTATCAGCAAAAGGGGGTGAATACTATATTGTCAATGTCTATAACAGACCTACAGGGCACTCCAAGGTCTCGCCCACCTTGGAAATCCTGGATACCTTTTTGAAAAGGGTGGTGGGCGAAGTCCCTGTGATATTGGGGGGTGACTTGAATTGTAATTTCGAACCGATCCTTGGGATTTCTGATGTTTTCCAAGATGAGGATCAAGCATATAATATTCCCCAGCTTGAGACCTCGAACTATGTCCCGTGTACCACTCTGGCGGTTCAATTACTGAGGCTAACAGCTGATCACGGTCTTAGAGCGTGTAATGGTCGTTTTCCCTCAGACCTAACAAAACAACCTACTTTTGGGAAATCAAAAAGCAGGCTAGATTTTATTTTTGTTTCTTTAACTATTTGGCATTTTATGATTGATTTTAAAGTATCATCAAGGGCCGAGAGTGATCATTTTCCTCTGGAACTTTTTATTGATGCACAGATAATCAGAGACACCCACGGCCCCATCCTAAGTGAGATAGTTGCTGATGATCCATGCGAGCATGCACATACAATTAATAATAACAGACGTGCTTTAAAATGGCCGCATCTCCTAAGTGAAGGCAAGACCCTGGCTGCAGTTTATTCATTGTTTGATAGGACTTTTACACCCTTAGTAGGACAACCCTTGTTCACTGACAATTGTGACCACTTTGTTGAGTTACACAAGGTTTTTTTCGATGAATTAAGAATCCACATGTCCAAATTGCCAAGGAAGAAACAGCAAAATGTACGTGTGGGATGCCATGGAAAACTTTGGTATGATTATGCTTGTAAAATGGCTAAGAGGAAGCTCCTAAATGCGATTAGAAATCAATCCCAAGATGATGTTAGACTCGCCAGGGAGGAGTATAAGCGAGTCCAAAGGGTATCGAAAAAAACATGGGAAGAGTCAATTTGGGCTGACATGTTGTTTGCTGCAAAACATAATGATAATGTTGGTTTTTGGAGGTTGGTTGCAAACGGGGGGCATGCTGGAAGACCTGTGAAGGACTCGTTCATTGATGAAATGACATGGGTGACGCATTTTACCAATGTGTATAAACAGTATGTCAATGGCGAGGAGGAGGAGTTCTCATGTTCACTTCCACTACCTGTATGTCTTGATTTTACCTTGGAAGAAACAAATAGGGCAATTAATGAATTAAAAAATAATAAAGCTCCTGGTCCAGATAAAATATCGGGTGACCTCTACAAACATGAACCTGAAGTTTGGGCTCCCTATATTAATTGTTTGTTTAATGCTCTGTCTGTAAGTTGTAACTTTCCTGATAGTTGGCGTGCAGCAGAAGTTGTCCCGATCTTTAAAAAGGGAAAAAGATCTGTTCCCTCAAATTATAGACCTATTAGTTTAATGGACATCCTGCAAAAACTCTATGCAAAGCATCTGCTATTTAGGATAAATGACTGGTTGGAGGAGTCAGCTATACTTTCCAAATTTCAGGCAGGCTTTAGGTCTAAGACCAGCACGATAGACCAGGTCTTTAGATTTTGCTGTCTGTATTGGAAGTATGTTCACATTAGGAAAGGTCATTTGTATGTAGCCTTTATTGATTTGAGAGCGGCATTCGACCTTGTTCCTCGCAACCTGCTCTGGAGATCGTTAAACAAAGCCGGCCTGCCAGGAAGCCTCTTGGTCCACATTATCGAGTTACACGCTAGAAATCATGCAAACATCAGATGGGGTCCGAATGGCGAACTGACGCGTGATATCCCGATTAAGCGTGGTGTCCGACAGGGATGCGTCTTGGCCCCCACCCTGTTTTCCATTTTTATCAACGATGTCCCTGATTATCTTAATGCTTGTAACAATGATTCACCCCAGCTGAATGGAGAGAGAGTGCCTGCGTTGCTCTTCGCGGATGATACCATCTTAATATCCCAAACAAAGAAGGGCCTCCAGGCACTCTTAAACTCCTTCAGCAGCTATTGTGTGACCAAAGGGCTAGAAATAAATGTTGATAAAACAAAATGTATGGCTTTAAATCCTAGTAGACCGGACAGAGGGAACCTGACCCTGAATGGGGAAACTCTAGGTACTGTGGAGAACTTTACTTATTTGGGGGTAGTACTCGATTCTAAGTTAACATGCAAGGCCCAAATCGAGAAAAGTAAGGTGTCATATGCCCATAATGCTAAACCAATAATCTGTAGATTGAATGCCAGTACAAGTAAAAGTATAACACCTGTACTTGAACTTTTCAAATTTAAAATTCAATCTGCCGCTTTATATGGGGCTGAGATATGGGGACCTTGGGCCAGGGAGAGTTTCCAAGGCCTTGATAACAAATTTATGAGAACAATTGTAAAGGTCCCAACCAGTACACCACTAATACCTCTCCAGCTCGATTTGGATTTCAAACGAACCGACCACCTAACTATCATAAGACCATTAATGTTCTGGATAAGGATTTGGTCCACCCCAGAACTGATAGATTACAGGAATGGTCTTCGAGAAGTATTGAATTTAGATTCTTTCAATTCCCTTCGGTGGTTCGGGCATGTTAAAAAATGGCTCGTTAATCTGGGCTTGCGTTCGTTCTGGGAAAACCCAGAGAATCTACCCGCCTTTGCTAAAACCATGGTAAAAAGAGCCTACTGGTGCTTTATGGATAATAGACATGTTCATGAAAGTAGAATTGGCACTTTAACTAAACACTTTTTATCCTTCAAAAGTGAACCGTGTTTTGAATCCTTCTTGGACGAAATAGAGCCCCCTGTTGCCAAGACTCTTTTCCTGAAGTTTAGGTATGGAAATCTCATGCTGAATTCCAACATTGAGCGTTGGACAAAGAAAAAACCGGATTGTCCTAATAGTACAAGTGAGAGATGTCCTATGTGCTCAGATTTATGTAAGGAGAATGAGGTCCATATGCTGTTTATATGCAAAGCATATCTGAAAGCTCGGAAAAGATGGCTTAAACCCATGTGTGTTCTCTTAGGAACCAGATCCTGTTTCACAGCATACAGGATCCTAAAAACTAATACTGCACAGTTTATTGTATTCAGTATCAGTAGGTTTCTCTACTCTGTGTTTATTGTCCGAAAGAAATTGGGACAGGTGCTTTAAAGCTGGATTAATTTTAAATACTGAACTTTGCTGCTAAAAACTGAACTTTGCTGCTAAATGAATGATGTTTATGATTTGATTGGTGAAAATTAACTTGCACTCCATTACTGAAATTATTGTTTTAAATGTATTGATGCACGTATATTGTTATGATATATGATTTAATGTATGTATATATGTGTGTCTTTTATGGCCGTTTGGCCGAAATAAATAAATAAATAAAAGTGACGCAGTGAAATGTCATAGATTTCACTGTGTCACTATTACGAGGCTTTTTGCGGGGGAGTGCCCCCTCTGTGTACATTACACCTGACAGAGGTATAATGTGGCGCAGAGGTTTAAAAGGTGACGCATCTACCTACCTGCGTCACTTTTTAAACATGGCGCAAAAAGGCACATGTTTTATGCCGCCGATGCGTCAAAAAAAGTGACGCATCAGCAGTGCAAAACTGACGCAGGGCCTCATAAATGAGGTTCATCTTTTTTTGCACACTACTCCAGTTTAGTCCTGTCCACTGCACTCTTGGACACAAGCCTCACCTTTTGTGCTCCCCTGGACAGGCTTCATCTCATCTGCACTCCTGCTTAGGTGTCAGAATCCTTTCACATGGGGAAAGCCCCATGTGAAAGCGTTTGCCTCAGTCTTACGCCTGCTGTGAGGTAGGTGCAAGATTTTGACGTAACAGTGTCCTAAAAGTGACGCAGTGAAATCTCATAGATTTCACTGCGTCACTATTATGAGGCTTATTGCGGAGAAATGAGCCCTCTGTGTACATTACACCTGACAGAGGTATAATGTGGCGCAGAGGTTTAAAAAATGACGCATCTACCTACATGCGTCACTTTTTAAATATGGCGCAACAAGGCACATGTTTTATGCCGCCAATGTGTCACAAAAAATGACGCATCAGTAGCACAAAACTGACGCAGGGCTTTATAAATGAGGCTCATCTTTTTTTTGCACACTACTCCAGTTTAGTCCTGTCCACTGCACTCTTGGACACAAGCCTCACGTTTTGTGCTCCCCTGGACAGGGTTCATCACATGAGCACTCCTGCTTAGGCCTTATAATCTTTTTTTAGAATAACATTTGAGAAAAAGAGAAAAGGTCATATATATAAGCTTTTCATTACACTACTAAAATATTTTTGGGGCAAATAAATGAGTTTTACATTTTTGAGAAAGAATAAATAGTAGGACCTGCACTGTGTTTCTAAAATGTTATTGAAAAATCGATTTTGGGACAAATCAATGGCTTCTACATTTTTGAGAAAGAATAAATAGTTTGTGCATGATTACATAAAAAAACTTAACATTTTCACAATCATGTCACCTGTGTTACTTCAGATTAGGAAGCACACTGAGCTTCTTTGCTGTTGGTTTGTGTTATTTTTTAGGTAATGCTTGGTAGGATTGTTTGCAAGAGAGAGGAAATGTTTTTTGTAAAATAGTGAGTTTTCAGTACTGAAATGGAATGCTTGTACTCCAGCAATGCATCCTTTCACATGGGGAAAGCTGCATGTGAAAGCGTTTGCCTCAGTCTTATATCTGCTGTAAGGCAGGCGCAAGATTTTGATGTAAAAGTGTCCTAAAAGTGACGCAGTGAAATCTCATAGATTTCACTGTGTCACTAATACGAGGCTTTCTGCGGAGAAATGACCCCTCTGTGTACATTACACCTGACAGAGGTATAATGTGGCGCAGAGGTTTAAAAAGTGACGCATCTACCTACATGCATCACTTTTTAAATATGGCGCAACAAGGCACATGTTTTATGCCGCCGATGTGTCACAAAAAGTGACGCATCAGCAGTGGAAAACTGATGCAGGGCTTTATAAATGAGGCTCATCTTCTTTTTGCACACTACTCCAGTTTAGTCCTGTCCACTGCACTCTTGGACACAAGCCTCACCTTTTGTGCTCCCCTGGACAGGCTTCATCACATCTGCACTCTTGCTTAGGCCTCATAATCTTTTTTTAGAATAAAATTTGAAAAACAGAGAAAAGGTCATATGTATAAGCTTTTCATTGCACTACTGAAACATTTTTGGGGCAAATTAATGTCTTTTACATTTTTGAGAAAGAATAGTGTGTGCATGATTACATAAAAAAATTTGACCTTTTCACAATCATGTCACCTGTGTTACCTCACATTAGGAAGTAGATTGTGCAGATGAGGTGAGGCGAGGCATGTCCAGAGGGACAGAGGAGGTGAGGCCTGTGTTCAAGACTGTAGTGGGAGAGAGGCTTTTCTTGGAGAGCGTAAGTGGTGAGACCTGTGTCTAAGAGTGCAGTGGACTAGGCTTCATGAAGCCTATCCCCCACTGCAGTCTTAGACACAGGTCTCAAGTTCTTTGCACCCGTGGACAGACCTCTCTTCTACTACACTCTTCAATAGAGGCCATACCTCTTGTGCACCCCTAGACAATCCTTACCTCATCTGCAACCCTGAATAGACTTCAACTAATTGGCATGCTTAGACAGGTCTCAGGTTATTTACACCCTTGGACATGCGTCACCTCATCTGCACCTACTTACTATCAATTATACTCAATACATTGAGGCCTGTTCAGAGGACAGAGATGAGGTAAGGCTTGTCCAAGGGTGAGAGGAGCTTAGTCCTCTCCACTGTAGTCATGGACACTGAATGGTTGTACATAGGACCTGCACTGTGTGTCTAAAATGTTATTTAAAAAACGATTTTGGTGGAAAACAATGACTTTTAGTTTTTTGAGAAGGAATAAATAGTGTCTGCATGATTAAATACATATATTTCATCTTTTCACAATAATGTCACCTGTGTTACCTTAGATTAGGAAGTAGATTGTGTAGATGGGGTAAGGCATGTCCAGAGGGACAGTCGAGGTGAGGCCTGTGTTCAAGACTGTACTGGGAGAGAGGCCTTTCCTGGAGAACATAGGTGGTGAAGCCTGTGTGTAAGAGTGCAGTGGACTAGACTTCATGAAGCTTATCTCCTACTGCACTCTGAGACACAGGTCTCACTTTCTTTGTACCTGTGGACATACCTCTCTTCCACTACACTCGTCAATACAGGTCTCACCTCTTCTGCTCCCTTGGAGAATCCTCACTTGATCTGTAACCCTGAATAGACCGTTTGCTTTTTGTCATTGCTTTGTTGTTTGATAATAGTGGTCTATAATGTGCTATTTTTTTCTTTAACACAGATTGAAATCAAGATTTCAAGAGTAAGGAAAGATGCCCTCAAGGCAAAGAAGAAGGAAAAATGAAATACGGTTACAAACAAAAACAGCAACGGAATTACAGCACTCTTCAACAACAAATACTTCAAGAAACAGGAACAAAGCTCCTGGTAAGACAACTAAGTCTTTCTTACGGAACATATGTAGATCAAAAAAAAATGTTGGACAGCATGTAGAAAAAGAGAATGAGACAGTAAATTTGAAAAGGAAGGAGAGACCCTCAAAGAATCCTACAACTGGAGCAGGAGAGAATAATATGTATAGGAATAGAAGGCAGAATCAGTTTAGAGACATTCGTAAACGAATGTTTCGCAATAGGGTGGTTTTAAATTTGTTAAAAAACATTAGGAAAGGTAAACAGAGAGCTGCTTTTTATAAGAAAAAGAAAAGTGTAGAGAAGATTGCTGATCAGGCTTTTGAAGTTAAGAAACAATTATTTATTTTAATAATCAATAGAATTAGGACACTTAACAAGACAATTGATGTTTTCAAATCAAACAGCAGGTGGAAAAGAGTAATTAATCGGACTAATTTTTGTAAAGTTTTTTCGGGAGAATGGATGCACAGTTCAAGTTGTGAGCCATTTTTTAATGAGGAGAGTTACTTCCAGGAGAATGATTTAGTGCATGCAGTTGACACCAGTGGTCGAGCGTATGAAGTGAAAGACGGTTGTCCGATTGAAAAAGAGAAACTTGTGCCTAGAGAACCAGAAGAGGTGTTAACTGATGAAGTTTTAGGGAGACGTACTAAGGGTCCAGTGCACACTTGGAAGTGTAGTCGTATTTGTAGTGTGCGACAGGAATCAATTGATTTGTTTTGTAATTTCTTACGTACATATAGTAAGAAAAGTCTAAAGCAGAAAGTGAAGTTGTTGCAAGATTTAGATCCTTGCAGAGTGAGAGAAAACACAGGTTTGCAAGGGCATTCACTGGCTTGTCTTTCTAGAAAAGTCTGTCAGAGTGTTTTTCATCATTTTAGGATGTTAGCAGTGCATCATACCAAAATGAGGAAATTAGTGAGAATGTTGTATTATGCAAAAAGTCCAGCACTTAAGCTTAAACAATTAAACAGTGCTCTTTTGCATGGAACTGAAGTAGATGTGAAAAAGATTTGTGAAGAAATTGAGATTTGTTATTTTGGTGAAAAAGAGGATAGTGTAGAAATTGACACAGCAATTCAAGGTAATGTGGAAGAGAATGTACAGATTTCAAGTACAGAAAAGTTTGAGCAGGAAATTACCAGGTTTAAGGTGAAATCAAGTGAAAGGCCGAATTTTACTTGTGTGTGTTGTCGACGAAGTCATTATAAACATCAAACTAGATTAGTTGATTTATACGTAAAAAGTGAAAAGATGAATAATTATGAGTGGAAGAATTTTGCAACTTATTTGTGGGTGGAGAATTGTTTTGATTTGAGTTCTGATCAGCGTATTTGTAAATATTGTTATGATAAATTAAATCAAAACAGAATGCCTGCTAGAGCTGTTCATAATAATCTGGAGTTGGTAGACATTCCCCGTGAATTGATGGATTTAAATACATATGAGTCTATTTTGATTCAATGTGTCCATCCTTTTCAGGCAATTGTTCGCATGGAGCCTAAGATAGGGAAATTGCCTCCTACAGATTTGCAGAGAGGATTAAAGGGAAGAATTGTTTATTTGCCTCTAGATTTAAAAAAAAATATTGATACAATTAGTATAGAGAAAGTAGAAGAGGAACCTTTAGTTATTCTAGTTAATGGGGTTCCGACAAAGAGTAAGAAAATCTGGCAAGATTTAGTGGATGTTAGGAAATCAAAAAGGCAACGTTGTATTTAGTCAAAAACAATGAGTATTACAAAGATGTATGTGTTGCAGAAGAGGAAACAGCTGCAGATGAAGACAGTGATTGTTCAGGCGGCCAAATTGAAAAAGTTGATGTGTCTAGAAGTGAAGAAATATATGAACATTATATTGAATTATTTCAAATGAAAGCAGCAAACGGAAGTCCCATTAGTGTATGGGAAGAAAGTTTGGAAGCTCGTTGTTTTCCACAGCTATTTCCAACAGGTCGAGGTGGACGATATGACGATCGACCACTTCAAATTCCTGCATCTGAATATCGAACTGTAAGATTATATGCTGAAGATCCAAGGTTTCGTCAATGCATTCCCTATTTGTTTCATTTACTGTATGAAAGTGACTTGTCTGGGCTTTCTTATGCAGTAAACCATATACTGAAAAGTGGAGCACATCTGCAAAATGTTTCGGCGAGGGACTTTATGGAGAAAGTGAATCTGCAAGATAATATTTTGGAATCTCATTTAATCAATCTCATGGCGGTTGGGGGGAAGATGGCGGCCGGATAACACGTCCGGTCGGAGACTCCTGTCTCTTAGGCGGAAATTTGCACGAAACTCGCCTTAGCATGATACCGTAGCGGGGGAGAAGACTACCGCCATACTCCAATGCAATTTCTATTAGAGGTGCAGTACTCGGAGCGCCTATTATTCACGAAATGAAGTGAAATGAAAATGTACCTGGTCGCGGAAGTCGAGGAGAACGAGGACCGGTGGTCGCCTCAGGACCGGGAGGCTGTGGTGACGCGAGACGCGGCTGGACTGTGCTGCGGAACCTGGGCTGCCGCGGTTCAAGCAAGGAGGAGTCTCCGGAGTGTTGCTGGCAGACTCGGCTTTCGCTTCCGGGGCGAGAGTGGCGGTGCTAGCTGGGGGAAGCCAGAACGGGCGGAGTGCACGCAGGACTGCTCGGGGGCACAGAGGAGGCAGGAGGGAGACGACAGCCGGCTCAAACGACAGCTCACCTACATAAAGACTGTGGGGGTAAGCAAAACGGCAGTTAGTAACACAATCACCACAATTCACTACACGCAAGCCCTAAAAATCGCCAAAGAGATATTTCATGATGGTGGCCAAGATCAAGAGATAGAGTCCTTAGAGGAAAGAGACTTAAGCAATCAACTGGCCTTCCCAAGATATAACATTCATTGGTCCATGAGCAAGGAACTGAGTGGAGGGGACAGGAAGGGGGTCCTCAGTGGGTCTAGTGTTCCAGCAAACCCTGCCATAGATATCCCCAGAGAGGAAGGCGATGAAGGGGTGACAAAGGACTGTAACAGTGATAGAGTAATTATAACACAAAGCCTGTGTAACCAGAAAGGAGCGAAAAAAGGCATAGAACCCCAAGTAGTTCGACTAGAGGACACGCAAAAAGAACAGAACTGTTTCGCAAAATCTCACTATAACCTAAGGGGAAGACAGTACCTCAATCAAGTTTTCGTCCCCCTAAATAAAGGTGTAACCCCAAAAAAGTCTGGTAAACAGCCCAAAAAAGTACGACCTACTCCTAAATTCAGAGCAGAAAAAGCCGTCACAGTGGAAAAGGTCCAGGGGGTTCCCAAGGCAAAAATTACTCCATCTCTGAAAACTTTTTTTAAAGTTCAACACCTAGGTCAGCAAGTTACCAATTTACCGCACAGGAATCAGAAAGAACAGGATCAGTCCACGTTGATAGAATCAAGGGGTAACCCCACCACGTGCTCAGGAACAGCAGATTCAAACCCAGGGACGCGAGATAAAGGGAAAAAACTCATAAAGGACTCCGGGAAGGATCCTGCAAATCGTAAGGACATAGATTCGGCAGATATGGAGGAAGCTGATGATGCAGATCAAGCAGAAACAGGAATAGGTATAGCGAAAGTACTACATAGTGAGAAGGAAGTATCAGGAGATGATGCGGAAAGTCCCTTAACCAGCAATAATAATTCTCAGGTTAACACTACGGAGAAGTTCATGGAAAGGATGTTAAATGAAATGAGAGAGAAATTTGCAATTTCAGAGGCCAATCAAGGAAAAATACAGAATGCATGTGAAGCATTAGACTGCAAATTAAATGCACTTGGGGACAGAGTTACGGCAGTAGAAGAGGAGGTGGGAGCTCTCAGTAAGAGGGTAAACATCAACCAGAAAGACATCAGAACACTAAGGCAAGATGGAAAAAACATGAGTGAGAAACTCGAATCTTTAGAAAATCAGGCCAGGAAAAATAATATAAGGATTTTAAATGTCCCAGAAAATCATGAAGGCTCTGATATTAAAAGTTTTGTAATTACTCTCATCGCAGAACATTTCCCATGGGCAAGCAAAGAATGTTTAGAAGAAGACATACAAAGGGTCCATCGAGACCCATTTGGAAGAGTGAAAGAGAGGAAAACTCCCAGAAAAATTCTCATCAACTTCAAAACGTATACATTAAAGGAGAGAATCCTTGGCGACGCGCTGAAAAAAGGGGATTTCAGTAAGGACAACTGGTCTTTTAGAATAAGGTCAGATATGTCCAAAGCCCCACAAGATCGGCAATGGGAACTGGGCCAATACATGACTGAAATAAAATCCTTAGGGGCCACAGTGCAAATGAATTCCCCCCATCACTTAGAATTATGTGGAGGAATAAAATGCGGAACATACGAGACCCCGAGGAGGTTAAAGAATTTCTTGAGATAGCCCGAGTCAACATAAGATCTGAAAATCCAACAAACCACTAGTAACTGCCAAAAGAAACATATCATGGAGAAGGTAGTTAAAACAAAATTTAGGCACAAACAGAAATATAAGAGTCAGGAAGCCTGAAAGGGGCAAAGAGAATAGCCCTAATAAAAGAAGAAGGAGGCTTCCCCAGGGAGGGTAAACAGGGAGGGTAAACAGGATGTACACAAAATAAAACTAGAATATATGAAACAGAACACGGGTGGGGAGCAAGCTAGGGAAAAAAATTAAAAAAAATCCTCAATGTCTCAGAAAAACAGGGAAATCAAGGTGTCAGCCAATCTAACCGTAATGATACCCAGCATGCAATACACAACTCAAGTAAAAGATGGGGTCACTTGATAGAAAGTTTAGTATACTTTCGTGGAATGTAAATGGGTTAAGGGTAAAAAACAGGAGAAATAGAATTTTAGAATACTTAAGAGCTTCAGATTGCGAGGTGATTATCTTACAAGAAACCCACCTATTAAAAGAAGAGTGGACCCAGATTTCGAAAAATTTAGGGTGGATGGACTACAATGTGTGTACAAATCAGAATTGTAATATAAAAGGAATAGCTATTATGTTCAAGAAAACTCTCAAAATCAAACTCGAGTATTCTGAAGTAGACAATAAAGGCAGATGGGCAATCGCCAGAGCAAGAATTGGAAATAATCGTTACACAATAGTAGGATACTACGGCCCGAACATAGATGACTCAGGGCCACTACAACATCTATATACTCACCTCCTGTCAGCTACCTCCCAAATAATAATGGGTGGTGACTTCAACATAATCATAGACCCTAAAGTTGACAGATCGCCCCCGGGAAGACACAAAAATCTTCCAAATATGAGAGAGTGGCTCGGAAACTACAAGAGAGACTTAGACCTAGTATATATTTGGAAAATAAAAGGGAATAAAATACAACCTTTTACATTACATAATAAGAAACTTGGACACAGGTCCAGAATTGATTATTTTCTAACTGATAGAGGCCACACAAAAGACATAATCACATTAAAACATCTCCCTGCTCATATGTCAGATCATTCTGCTGTCCAGCTCACGATACAAAGATCAGAAATTCAAACGCAAAAAAGACTGACAATCGAAAGGGCTATACTGTTAGACCAACACTGCTTACATGAGCTCAAACTGGAAACAGAATCCTTTTTTGAAAATAACAGGATAGGCACATCAAGACAAATCTTATGGGACACCTATAAGGCAGTAATTAGAGGGAAATTATTAAGCCTAGGAGCATATCGATCCAAAACAATAAAACTCAAAATAAAGGAGTTGGAAGACTCTATAACTCTTATAGATGGGCAAATAGTGGTTGAACAAAGTACAATCAAAAGGGAGAAGATGGAGACAGAAAGGCAAAGACAAAAGGATTGCCTTGCGGATATTCTTGAAGAAAAAGTGAGGTCGAAATAGGAAGCTAGCAAACTAGCAAACCACGAGTATGGGGAAGGCTGCGGGAAACTTCTGGCCTGGAAATTAAAAACAGACTTATCGAGGAATAAGGTAGCAAGTATCCAAAAAGATAGTCAATCACCACCATCTTCTGAAGATACGGTTATAAGGCAGGAATTTACGAAATTTTTCAGTGACCTATATTCTGAAGACATAAACCCAACAGAAGAGCAAATAGAACGTCATCTGAATAGTCTACCTACCCAATCTCTAACAGAAGAAGAGAAAAAATCCCTAAATGAAGAAATTACCAGAGAAGAGGTAGAAGATGCAATAAAGGGGCTGAAAAGAGGGAAGGCGGCGGGCCCGGATGCTCTCCCAAATGAGATATATATGGCACTCAGAGAATCTTTATCTCCACAAATAACAGATTTACGTAATGGGGTGTACAAACAACATGAAAAGATCCCAGATTCCTGGAACGATGCTAATATTACCATAATTTTAAAACCCGGAAAAAAGCCGACATTATGCGAATCATACCGCCCGATATCACTTCTCAATTGTGATTACAAGATTTGCACAAAAATTATGCAAACAGGCTGGGGGATGTGATGACCCAGCTAGTTCACTCTGACCAGAAAGGATTCATTAAAGGAAGACAGATTTATGACTTAACCCATGAACTATTTGGGGCAATATACGTCGCTTCCTCCGAAAAAACTCCACTTACAATTCTCACCTTTGACGCCGCAAAGGCGTTCGACCGGGTGAATTGGGCCTTTCTAAATGAGGTAATGATAAGAAATAACCTGGGGGATTCCTTCCGGCATATGGTGAAAGAGATTTATAAGACCCCAAGATCTAAAATATTGGTGAACGGAGATTTAACTAACAACATAAGAATCGAAAGAGGCACAAGGCAAGGGTGCCCTCTCTCGCCATTATTATTCAATCTGTACATTGAACCATTAGCAAGCTTGCTTAGGGAAAATGAAAAAATACTTCCATTTAAACATCAGGAGTGGTCCAAAAAAGTGGCCTTATATGCGGATGACTTAATGATTTTTACTAACGATTACGAGTCCTCCATGCCTGAAATCAAAATCATTCTTGAGAATTTTGGGAAAATTTCAGGCTATTTGGTAAACCACTCAAAAACAGAGATTATGTCTTGGAACACTAATTTTACCAACCAAAACATCAAGAAAGAAATCAAATACCTAGGGATCACAGTAGTTCATGACCTGGAAAAAATCCCACAGATAAACTTAAACAGAGTGGCAGGCGAAGTAAGGAAGCTCTTAAAGACCTGGACTACCCTCCCCTTAAGCCTCATAGGCAGATCAAACATCATTAAAATGTCTATTCTTCCGAAATATACATACCTGTTCAATACAATACCGCTTGAATTAAAAAAAAAAGTCACTGAAGAAACTACAGGGAGAAATCTCAAGCTTTATTTGGGCCTCCAAAGGAATCAGACTATCGTGGAAAAAAATCAGGAGAAGGAAATTACAAGGAGGGATAGCGAGCCCTGACCTGTGGGAATACTATAGAGCCTTTTTCTTCAAAAATATGAGATCAATGATGGGGCTCATCACTACTATCCTGATTATCTCCAAGCATTAACCAGGAAAGTTGACCATTTTCTGTATAAATTTGGGCACCCAAAGTACTTAGAAAAAATAAAACTAAAGATCTTAAAGGACGCGGCCAGGCTATGGGCTCAGATCAGAGGAACCCTAAACATTTCATATTATAGCTCTCTAGCCCCTATATGGGACTCCCCAGGCACCCCAGAATGCCTTAAAGACAGTCTGGCAAATCCTCTGAAAACAGCCAACATAGAACATTGGGGGCAAATACTGAGGAGGTCAACACTGATATCTTGGGAAGATCTTCAAGTAATTACAAATTTCACCATCTCCAAATTTAAATACTACCAGCTAGCCAGCTGGGCAAAAACCCTCACAAAACATGAAAAGGATACCGAAGAATTGGAAAGAGAAATGAAGAAAGTTTTACCCATAAAGAAAGAGATAGCCAGATGGTACTGGGTACTAACAACCTCAGGCGATGAAGATGCCCAGATAGCAGAATCAATTTGGGGAAGAGATCTACAAATTTCAAATCTTGAAGAAGTTTGGTTAAAGTCAATTGAGAAGTGCTGGGGTACATTAAAATCAGCAGCGTTAAAGAGGAATCATCTCTTCACAATCCATAGGGGTTATTGGACCCCCAAAAAACTGTCCAAATTTAAAGGTGCACAAACAAGGAAATGTCCGAAATGTGGAAAGGAAAGGGGAGATGATATTCACATTTTTAAAGACTGCCCTTCCCTCACTGAGTTCTGGTCCGAAGTGGGTAAGATCTTGAGCGTGATCCTACATCAGCAACTAACTGTAAGTACCATCCTTGTTTTGTTTGGGATTGAAAACAACAATATAGGAGCGGGTAGCCTAACAAAGATGCAAGAAAACCTGGTTTTTGTAATGATACTTCTTGCAAGAAGGGAGATATGCATTAAGTGGGTAGGCTCATCAACCCCTACGGTTGGTGAATGGATGAATTCAGTCATGAAAATAAACAAACTAGACAGAAGGGGAAAGCAATCCAATAGAAATAACTTTTGGGAAATATGGGAAAATCACTTTAACCCTATTAACTAATGGTCGAGATGGAATAATGATCCTATGATTACGCGATGGAAACTTCTGTGGATGAAAATAATTTTCATCGAGTAGTCAAGGTGGCTATCTCTGTCCCACGAACGATAAAAAAAAACAGAAAGTTATTTATGTGTTGGTTTTAAAGGAGACCCCTCTGCAAAATCTGATGACTGAGAAACTCCCCTCACACCCTCGCATTGGGGCAGTGCTGGCATAGTAATTGCGGAGGCTGAACCTTGATACTACCAAAAAAACATAAAAATCGCAATATGAGGATTAAAAAAAAATAATAAAAAAAATAAAATCAATCTCATGGCATGTCAGCGTGGTACAAACGAGTATTGGTACCGTCGTCATGGGGAATTGAAATGTATGCTAAGAAACTTAGGAACTCCTACATGGTTCCTCACTCTTAGCTGTGCCGAGTATGCATGGGACGACTTACTTCAATTTCTACGAGAGGCAAATGCAAATATTCAAAATATAGAATTCAAAACTGCTGGAGAACTGTGTTCTTTGGATCCAGTGAATGTGTGCAGATATTTCAATCATAGATTTGAAGCTATGATGTCTTTTATTACCAACAAAAAAATCCTCCCTTTGGAGAGGTTTTGGATTTCTTTTGGAGAAAGGAGTATCAAGCGAGAGGTGCTCCTCATATACATATGTTGTTGTGGATTAAAGATGCACCCAAATTTGGAACAGATTCGGATGAGACAGTGATGAGCTTCATTGAAGAGTATTCAACATGTGCTGTTCCGAAAACTACAGAAGAAAACAGTTTAAGGCAACAAGTTTTACGCTTTCAATCCCATCGTTGTGGAAAGTACTGTCGTCGAAAATTCAGAAACAAGGACAAGTTCTACACAACATTTCATCTCAGCTTTCCAAGACCAGTGATTTCTAAAGGAAGAGTAAATAATTTGATGTCTTCTCTGCGACATACTGTGACGAGGAAATCACCAAAAAATACATACAATTTAAAAAGAAACGAAGAGTCCAAGTACATCAACGACTACAACCCAGTGATTTTGTCCATGTGGAATGCTAACATTGATATTCAATTCGTTGCTGACAACTCTATTGCTGTGGCTCGATATGTGACGTCTTACATCACAAAAAAAGAAAAGACAGAACTGAAGGAAATGTGGGAGGACATTTCACATGAAAAGAGTCTAAGCAAGAAATTATACAGTTACAGTCTGAAAATGTTGTCGCATCGAGAAATTGGAGCATATGAATGTTCTGATCGATTGTCATCAGCAAGTCTCTATGCCAAATCTAGAACCATCATTTGGGTGAGTCTAGGTCTTGCTGCAACACGAAATCGAGTTTTGAAATCTGTACAAGAAATAGAGTATTTGGTGGAGAAAGAACCAGAAAGTACAGATATTTTGAAGACAAACATGTTGGATACATACTATCCAAATAGAAGTAGTCATCTTGAGAACAGTTGTTTGTATGAAGTTCTGCAAAACTATATTTATAAGAGAACCATCAGAGAAGATATCAACAATGGAATATATGCTATCATTGGGTGTGAAGGATGTCTAATGAGACAGAAAAAAGGCCATTTGATTAATCATCGAAAATTGAGTTGCAAAAATCCTGAGAAAAGGAAATTTTACTATTTAGCTCTTTTGCAACTCTTTAAGCCATGGCGTACAGAAGAGGAACTACTTGGTGATTTTCTCTGTTACGAAGATTCTTTTAATGCAACCAAGGATACCATAGAATGTCCTGTTTTTCCAAATTATCTGCAAATGTTGAACGAAGAAATAGAGCATGAAGCCACAATTGCTGCAGAGATTGCTAGAGACAGTTCTCAAGACAGTCAGAGTTCTGCTTCATTGAGTCAGGATCCACTTGGAGGACCAATTATTCAAAATGAAGCTGCCACTGTCATGGATGAGGTGGAAAGAGCTATGGAACAAGCTCAAGATGATGTAGTTAACTTAGAAGATTTGGTGAAACAACTAAACCTTGAGCAGAAACAGATATATGACGAAGTCAGAGATCAGATTGAACATGGATTCACTCATGAGAAAAAAAGAGTGCTCATGTACATCATTTAAACCAGTCCAACTATACGTAAGTGGAGAAGCAGGAACTGGAAAAAGTTTTCTGATTAAAGCAATTGCAACTTATCTGAGAAAAGGACTGAATCGCCGCTATCTTGTGTTGTTACCGCTCCAACTGGGCTGGCAGCACATAATATTAAAGGGATTACTTTACATCGTTTACTGATGCTGCCAGTGGAGCATGATAACAAATTGCAATATCACAAGCTATCTGGAGATGCGTGTTCTGAAGTTTCGAGAGTCCTGAAGAAAATGAAACTTCTTATCATTGATGAAGTAAGCATGGTGTCAAATATAATGCTTGCTTTTGTGCATTTGAGAATGCAAGAGATTCTTAGAACAGAGTATGATGTCTTATTTGGAGGAAAACATATTATTGTTTTTGGAGATCTACTGCAGTTGACTCCAGTGAAAGGACAACCTGTGTTCAAAATGCTCACGCATGAAGATACCAGGAAGTGCCTAGGAAGCATTGGAAACGTTAATATATGGTTAAACTTCAAATATGCAGCACTGCTTCAAAATATGCGGCAGGCAAAGGATGAAGATTATAAAAATATTCTACAAGATGTAAGAATCGGAAAAGTAAGTCAGCAAGGGAAAGAAGCTTTACATGGACGATTAATTTCAAATTTGTACCCAAATGAAAACATTCTTCCAGAGAATATTTTTTTTTTTTTTTTTTTAAACCTTTATTGAGGTAATCAAAGTATGACAAGCGCAGGCCTACAACCACAGAGGCCGGCCGCAAACACAGGAATCAGATCAGGAATCAAGCACGTATATACGACCAAATAATGTCGACAATACAGATACAGCATGTGATTGTATATGCCTCAACGCAGCAGGATATCAAAGGTTTAATTTTAAAGTTATAAAGAAACAGAAGTGGCTGTACTATCGGTGGCGCCACACCATAACATGAGGTTAAATAGAGATGGGGGGGAGGTACCCCGCAGTGCAAACAAGTCCAGGTGATGAGCAATATGAACCTTGGGCACACTATGCCCGCCGAGGCTGACGAGGAATAAAAAACAATGTAATAACAAGCGATTAGCGAGCACACCCTCCCGAAAACCCACCCTCCGGAGACAGTAAGGTATAGGCAAGTATAGACGCCAAACAGAGAAAGAAAAAAGGATAAGGAGAGACAGCCAACCCTACTGTAAGGAAGGAAAAACCCTACCCAAAGAAGAGGAAAGAAAGAAAGAGGACCATAGAACAAAACAAACTAAAATAACAGACCCCCCCAACACCCGCCACCCTGCACCCCTGTAATGGCTACGGTCTACCCACTAACAGCGTGCCTGTCGCCCCGGAACACCCCAAAGAAGGGAAATAAAGAAAGCGGAGGAGGAGAAGAACAAACATACTCCCGGCCACCTATACCCCCCACCATTAGCGACCTCCCCAAAACATATTGTCCATTATTAAAAGCAAGTATTAAGCACCAATATGGGGAGGACCTCAACCAAAACCACCCGACTCCCAGTGAGATACACGGTACAATCCTGGCATAGACCACAAAGCGTAGCTAACCCCAAAAGTCAAAGACAACCATGACAGTTCGGTTCTTCACGATAATCTACGTCGCCAAAGCCAGCAATCTCGCAGGAAGCGAAGCGTCCCAGATAATACAAAGCAGTGGCATCGGATCTAGGGCAGGATACAAGATGAAGTCAGCCCTGACCAGTACGATTCTTTATGAAAACCCATGCCACCCAAACCACAGTATTTATGTGGTAATCGAAACGTCCATAGCAGTTCGAAGCAGCTGAATCGGACCAAGGACAGGATACAAGATGGCGGCATCCACAGGACCAACGGGGAAAGATGAAGGAGATAAGCAAACCTCTCCGACGGTCACCAAAGAGCTGTTCTTGGCGATCAAAACCTTCGGCAACGATGTTTCGCCGATCAGGAGTCATACCGGGAAAGCTAACTACGGTCTTAGGTGCAACATTCACGAGGCCAAAATCATCGACGTGAGCTGAGTCAGGCTGCAGCGCGGGAACCTCAGAACAGCAGGCCAAATCTTCCACTGGAACCACAGAATGCTGATCGTGTGTCGCAGCATCATCGTCCGGTCGCAAGCAGATATTTCCCAGCGTTTCTGACATTCGGTCATACGTGACTGTGAATTGGGAGTGGAGCGCCCCAATGGCGGCCATCACGGACCTCAACGATGGTGCGCCATCTGTCCTCTCCATCTCCCCCCCCCCCCAAAGAGACGAAGCAGGACTCGAGCCCCAGACTCACTTCCGAGGCTCCAGGCACACACGAAGCCAATGGCAACAGCAGGCGCTCCCTCAGCTGGTGATCACGACACCTTCGCCGACCGCGGGGGCCCCCCCTTCAACACCGCTGTCCTCAGCAGGGTCTCCGGGCGAGCGGCCCCCGACCGCGGCGCACGATGCACACCCTGTGTCACGAGACCGAGTCCTCAGTGCCAGCTGGTAACTGGATTGCAGATCGGAGATGCAGAAAAAGATCCGAGTACGGAAGACCGGACGAAACACTGGTTCCACAGCCGCTGTTGATCAATTCCAGCCCGGATGGGCTAGAAATCGAGGTCCCGGCTTCAGCCCTGGAGTAGGCCGAAAATGGAACACGACATAACTCCGCCACCCAGTATGTTAGGGAGTCCGGGATTGCACCACCGGTATCAGGTGAGCTTCATACACACGGGAGTCCGGCGTAGGTAAAGGATAAATGACAGGATATGCGAGCTGCCGGCGGAGGTCAACGGAGCCGGGAGCTTAAGCAGCCATCTTGGATCGTAGCGTAGCTCCTCCCCAGAGAATATTTTTAAGAAAATTAACGAGAAGAAATCTGGCATATGTTTGATGCCAACTCTGAAAGAATGTTCCATGTTCAACAACAAAATGTTAAAGTTAGAAAATGAAGAGATAGTGAGACTGGAAGCTATAGATAAAATTGAACATATGGGAGCAACAATTATTTTGTCTGAAAATTTGAAATCAAAATTGGATTCATTAGAGAAGACTATATCTAAAACTGCTGGTTTTGAAAAGACTCTGAATGTGTGTTTAAATTGTCGTATCATTTTGAGAAGGAATTTAAATGTTGAAAGAGGTCTGGTAAATGGAGCAATGGGTCATGTTGTTGGTTTTGTGAATTACAAAAATAGAGATGGAATTGAAATTTTAAAAATTAAATTTGGGGGAGGAGCCTAGCTCGCGGCCGTGATGGTCGCCTTTTAGCTCGGCTCCCGCAGCCCTCCATCCTGACTGCCTATCCTGTCTTTTATCCTGTCCCGGGACGGCACACTTTTGGGGAATTGGAAACATTACGGCTTGTTTGTACTTACCATCTGACCCCGGGGTCTTGACGTGCAGTGGCTCCGGAGTTCCGGCCTCCGAGAGATCGGGGCCACTGCGAGACTTGGACCGGGACCTGGCCGGTGGGATCCGACGGCTCTCGGCCCCGGCCGAGAGCGAGAACCAGTGTTGGGAGCCGATGTGCGAAGATCCCGGCGATCCTGACCCGGACCTGTCCTGCTGGTCGCGTGGCAGACGTGGGTGAGAAGCCCCGGGACCTGATTCTGAGAGGGGGTCTCCCCCCGCCGCTGCTTTGTCCGGCGGCCCTGGTCCTCGAGGCCCGGACTCCGCTTGTTTGGGGCACCGGTGCTGGTGCGGGCGGAGACCCGTTTTGGGCGGACATCCTTTTGGCATCGAGGTCGCCCTTGCTGGGACCCCCGGCGCTTGTAAAGTCCTACATTTGAGAACTGTTATTTCCGGGGGTCCTCGTGGGCGGCGATTGGGCTGATTCACGAAATGGCGGCCGGCCCTCTGGATCGAGAGTCACCTTGTGGCGGCGGGCCCGAGTTGCCTGATTGTGTGGGGATCGGATCTGGTGGGCGTGAGCCGACAGTCGGAGATATCCTGGAAGCCCTCAGATCCCTGTACGCTTCCCTGGCCCTGGGCGTCTCGGTGGGTCCGCCACGATCCGCCGCCATTTTGGGCGGCCGTTTCTTCTTGTCGCCCTCTTGTTTCGAAGCCTCCATTGCCTCACCCCCCTCGATTGACCTGAGTGTCTCCACCGCTGATCGAAGATCGTGTAATGTGCTGGTGACTTTGGGGCGCCCTGCTTTTCGAGGTTCGGACCCCGGGGACTCGGATGCTGTACTGCGACCCTGTTCGACATTGTTGCCTGGAATTATGGGTGGACTTCCTCCTGTGCCTACTTCGATGACTTTGCCTGTGTTTAAAGATGGGACCACCTCGCCTGCTCCAGTGGCGCAACTGAACTCCTGTTTCTCATGGCTCGTGCTTCGATTGTTGATGCATCGATACTTTCAGTTTGAACTATTGCTCACTTGTCGATCTATCTACTCCCCACGTAGCTATGCTAGTCTCCATTCCACTCGATTATCTGCTGATTTCGTATTTAGTATGTGGTTGTACATTGCCATGTGGTGGGTGGGGTTTGTCGCTCGGAAGGGTTGGGGGTGAAATGTACGACTTCTGCTTGATTCCCGGTATGCGATTTCGTTGCACACTTGTCTCTGATTGTAGAGGGGTGGGAGGTCCCCTTCTCCTAATATTTGGTGGCGCGTGATGGGGTGACATCCTGGTCCTTTTTTGATTGTACCTGTCCGGTTGGGCGGAGGGCTGTGGCCCATCGTTTGTATTATAGCTCTTCTGCTCCTCCCTCCTGTTTTCTTTCTCCGCTTTTGTGGTCTTTTTGTCTCGTTTTTCATTCTTTCTTCTTGCTATATTTCGGGTTCTGGTTTAGGGCGACAGGCACGCTGTTTGAAGGGTAGGCCGTAGCCTTCTACAGGGGTGCAGGGTGGGACGGGTGGGTTGGGTTCTATTTTTTGTTTGTCTTCTGGTTCTATGGCCCTTTTGTATATCTTTTTCGTGAGGCCGCGTCTGTCCCGACCTCCTATGGTGTGTTTCGGGTGGGGGTATGGCGTCGTTACTCCTCCTGCTACATCTTGGCTGTCTTTTCATCCGATTGCCATGCCCCACTTGGACCGTTAATCCTTTTGTCTCCTGTCCTCTCACCGTGGGGTGCCGTGTCGGCGTGTCTTTTACCATTCTTTTTTCATATTTCCTTATTCCCTTTTATTGTTTGGTTTTTCTCCCTCCATTTTCCTTTCCCTTCCTCTCCCCCCCCCACCTAGTCCCCTTCCCTTTTTCCCTTCCTGCGTCCCAGAGGGTACTGTGACGGGCGGGTTTTCATGCATTGTCTTCCGATCCCACTGTTCTGGCTTGGTAGTGTCCCGGGTGGCGGGCGTGTTACGAGGATAACGCTCAGGGGTTGACTGTATCTCGCATATCCTGATTTCTTGAATGCATTGTGTTGTCCCCCTGATATTTTGCCCCACGCCCCCTTCTTAATGTTGAGGTTGATTACGGGATATCGGATGCCTCCGTATTGCAATTGTGCCTGTCATATGTCCTCTCCCCTTATTGTAAAATTAAGCCTTCTTTACTCCTGTGTTTTAGCCCTTTAGTTTCTGTATTTTTTTTTCCCTATTGCGATTATACGGCCTCTGCTTTGTGTTGATTGATTATGTACTATTTGCCTGATGACTCCTGATTGTTTTGTACACTGCGGCCGGCCGGCTTGGTTGTGGGCCTCTATTTGTCTTCTTTTGATATCAATAAAGGTTTTCAACAAAAAAAAAAAAATTAATTTGATGGCATTGACGAAATAGAACAAATTTGTCGTTGTTCAGCTAGGTTTTTGCTTGTGAAAGACTTATATGTTCGCCGAAAACAGTTTCCTATTTGTTTGGCATATGCGGTGACAGTTCATAAATCTCAAGGTTTAAGTATAGATAGCGCTTTGGTGAACATTGGAAGTTCTGTGTTTAAAGAGGGTATGGAATATGTGGCATTATCACGAGTCAGAACTTTATCAGGATTGTACTTGATTGAGTGTGATGAAACAAAGATTTGTGCAGATCTACATTGTGTTAAAGAATACAATAGGTTAAGAAGAGAGTATGCTTCACATTTGCCTCAATATCCTCTGTTTGAAAAACGTGTGGTAGGCCGAAAAAGAAGAAATGAGAATAATTGCAGTGAGGTGTAGCAAAAAGACAAAAAGCAGATGAAACTGTAATTGTAAGGAGAAAGAAAAAGGATTCTGTTGAAGATGTTGTTGGATTTCAGTTTGAAAACAGTTCTGGTGTCAACTGCTATGCTAATGTAGTGGTTAATGTTGTTTTTTTTCTTCAAAATATACAAGAACAGATTGTTGAAAATCGGGATCAAAGATTCTGTTTGTTGAATTCCGTGTTTGAGAAATGTAGCAGTAATAGAGCAAAAATAGAAAGTGTTTCAAAAATTCGAAATCTTTTAGACATATGTTCTGGTCAAAATCAATTTTCACAGAATATTCAGCAGGATTGTCAGGAATTTTTAATGTATATGTTTGATGTATTGGAAGATGAAGGTGTAGATATAAAAAATCTTTTTAGCCTTTATCAATGGCAGCATGACTGCGACAACTGTACTTCATCAAGTACTACTAGAATAGAGACTGAAAGATTTATATATTTGACTTTACCAGACTGCAAATCAGTGCCTTTTAATAATCTAGTTAAAGCAGCGGATCACAATATGGTGTGTACCCAATGTAAGTCTGCAATGCTGTCCACATTATTTCTACAAAATTATGGTCAGTATGTCATTTTAATGTTCCAACGATGTAGACCTGATGGAACTAAATTGACAACTTCTATTAAAAATTTTGTGGCATCTCAGTTATCAATATCAGGAAGAACCTTTGCAACTGTAGCTATTATTTTTCATGACGGTCCTTCTACAACATCAGGGCATTACACATGCTATTTAAAAAGTTGTAAAGGTTGGACCCACTGTAACGACACTCATTTGACTTTCAAACAACGTTTGCCTTTTGGCTTAAAAAATTCATACCTAGTGTTTTTACAACCAAAATTTAAGTAAAGGTAATTGGCCTATGAAGACGGGAGCAGTTAATAAAAATATATTCTGAGTAAAAGTGATCCAGGTAATATAAAAAATTGACTTGTCATATAGGTACTGTAAGTGGACCTCATAGTAAGTGATATTAGTATTATACAAAATGATGAACATGAGTGAGTCAGAGATGGTTTTACAAATACTTAAATATTGTGAAAATGTTGTATGAGACTTTCTTTCAGAACGTCGGAAAAAAGGTAATTTCAGAGTTTCTTAGAATTAATTTTAAAATATACTCATACATCTGACACTATTTGGCCAAAAGGAAAGGTACAGGAATGAGTAAAGAGTCATGACTGAAAAAAGGAGTATATGAAAATATTTCAGATGTTCTTGGAGCTTTTCTTCTAGAAAGTCGATGAAATTGATTTTTTAGTGAACAGCAGAGTACTTTGCAACGAGAAAAGGACCTCCATGATATACTATTTGGCCTCAAGGAAAAGTAAGTCAATCAAAGATTAGTGTAGATTTGTCAATTGTCAGTATCCAAGTTTTTTTTAAAAAACACAATCTTTTAGATTGTGTTTTTTTTCCCCGATGTCATATGATGAGTAATTTGGACTCACTGTTTTAAGTGAAATTCAATATATTCTGAGAACAGCAAAAATAAACTATGTAACATGTTGTACAAGTTATTCTATACTTTGGATTGTGTAAATTAAATTGTATTCCCATTCTCTGACACCCACTTTCCTTTTTCCATCCTCTTTCAGCTCTTTTTACTCATTTATAATGTCTTTCTTTCACTCTCAGTGAACCCCCCGTTCCTTTACTCCACTTCTTTGACAACCCCTCATTCTCATTTCAACTGTCTGCATCCCCTCTCTCCCTTGCATAACTTTTCAGCTTTCAGTCTCTCTGCTTTACTTCCCTTTTCCGTATTTTCCTCCTTTGCTCTTTTAGTAATTCCTGTTTACTCACTCAGCAGTATTATCGCACTCTATCACTATAAATCACCCACTCTCGCTCGCTTATCTTTGTTTGCTCCTTTCTTTTGACCTCTTCTCTCTATTTTTCGTTCACTACCTCTATGTCCTCAGTGCCTCACTCTCCTTGTGTTATGTTCACTTGTGTTTATCTACCTTCTATCATTTCTTTTACAACAACTTCACTGCTACTCTCTCATCGTTCTTCATCCCATTTCTTTTACTCTGGTTACATTACTATCCCTCATTTCCTTTCTTTCAATGTCCTTCTCTTTACTTTCATCACCAAATTATTTTCTCTCAGTACCACTGTTTTAGTCGTCTTCTCCTCTCTTTCCTTTTTTTGCTCCCTTACTCATTTCCTTTGCTCACTCATTGTACTCCACCTTTCTCTTGGTGTGTCTGTCTACTAACTTCCTCACTCCATTTCCCTCAATCGTTGTATATTATCCTCTCTCCCTTCATCCCTTCACTCTATGACTGTTCTTCACTTACTCTCAGTTATCTTCTATTCCTCATTCTTTTAAATGCATCCTTAATTAGACTCTTTTCTGTCTCAGTCATTATCTTTTTACTTACTACTGTTTCATGATTTAGTTTTGCTAACTCACATTGTTTTAGTATCTTTCTTACCTTCATGTCATTTCTCTGTTCTTCTCTTCCTCTCTGTCAGTGAATCTATATTCCTTACTCTTTTTTTTTTTTATTCTTTTATTGTCGCAAGAACATAGATTATCAATACCAACAACTGTTTGCATTTGCGCCTACAACCCTGAGGCCGGCATAAAAAGGTTTCACATGTATGATCTTCAAATATGTATTCTGCCCTACTCAGGTTTTCTTTATATTAATGATCAGGTATGTTGTTGGATCCCTATGGATATGTTAGACAAGTGCGTAATGAAAACTTGCATTTTGTATTTTATGTACAACCTATAAACAACTCAAAACGTGACTCAGTTGTAACTCACAGAACTCACACCCTACAGTGCAACCTCAACGTTACCCTGATGCAGGTCACTCCCACAAGTCAATGAAAGCTATATCCCCCTCCCAACCGCCCCCCCCCTGGCTGCTCTTATTGCATCGGACAAGGTCTGTACCCATTGTGCATGCCCTCAGCTATAACCTTCGGCCGTCACTCAATTTCTTCCTCCTCCTCTGAACTGTCAATATCATCCTCCGGCAAAGGGTCACAAATGTCCCCCCTGTATGTGTTCCAGGATTGCCAAATTCCATTCCATTTACGCGGACTGGCTCTTGTTTTGTATACCGCCCTCTCCGTGAGCATGAGCATGTCCATATTTCTACTCCATTGTGCCAGGATGGCGAGCTCAGCCGTCCCCCATTTTTGTGCAATATCCCGTTTAGCTGTCATGAGGCCTATCGTGACCCACAACCTCCCGTAAAATGTTAAATCAGTAGGCCCCCACACATTGAGCAAGCACACCCGTGGGTCTAGTGTTAATGAGGTGTCAAGTGTTTGTGCGATGGTGCGGAGCACCCGCTGCCAATAACACACGATGCTGGTGCAGCTCCAGAGTGTGTGGATGAAAGTACCTTCCTCGCCGCATCCCCTTAAACAATATGGGTGATCCGCCCTCAGTAACTTATGTAGAGTGGTTCTCGTGTAATATATCCTATGCAGGATTTTTAACTGTACCAGGCGGAACCTAGCTGATATGCCAGCCTCACGTGGGGAGGCAATAGCAGCGTTCCATTCAGAGTCGTCGAAATCGCCGACATCCTCCACCCATTTCGCTTTTAGATTCTCCAAGGGGTCAGGCATGTTATTAAGTAGCTTGCGGTAAGTTAATGATGTTGCTTTCTCTTGCATAAAGTCTGTGAGCAGGCGGTCTTCGAGCGGTGAAGACTCTGGTGGGGTGGTGTTCTGAGGGATCACTGCTTGGAGGGCATGCCTAGTTTGAATGTATCTAAATAGTTCATTGTCTCCCAACTCGTATTGGTCCTGAAGGGACGTAAATGGAATCACCCCCTTTCTGGACCACATGTCTCCCACCGTTGAGATCCCGATGTTGTCCCACTGGGTAAAGCCCTTAGTGTGCCTCAAGTGCCCCAGTGCTTTGGAGTCCCACAGTGGAGTAAGTTTCGTAATGATCCCTTCCCAGCGTAGTTTTGTGTGCGCCTTGTACCATAGCTGTACGGTATGCTTAGTGGGTTCTATCAATTTGTTGCAACACCCTTGTGATACAGAGGTGCCAGCAGGGTGTGAGTGCCTAGTTGTGTTCTGTCCGCCTGAAATGCCGGGTCGTCCTGTGGGGCGTGCATCCATTGATTAATAACCTTAAGTTGGGCCGCCCAGTAGTACAGTTGCACGTTAGGCAGTGCAATCCCGCCATCGAACCAGCTCCTGTTGAGCTTCACGTGAGCTATTCGTGCTGGGCGATTCCCCCACAATAGATTCGGCATCAGCGCTGTCACCTTCTGAAAGAAGCTGGTGGGTATGAGCATTGGAGTGTTTTCAAGTATGTATAAAAAGCGCGGCAGCGCCATCATTTTAAATAATGCTGCTCTGCCGAGCAATGTCAGTGGTAGCTCCTTCCAGTGTTGTACGTCATTGCGCAGCCGTACGAGAGGGGGTTGTAGATTAAGAGTAATGAAGTCTGTGGCCTCTCGGGTAACATGTATTCCTAGGTATTTAAAGGAAGCGCCCGCCATTTCCAGAGGGCAAGACTCCGGGAGGGCTGGGATCGGTCCCTTAAGCTCGTAAAGTGTCGATTTCGACCAATTGATAGTGTAGCCGGACAGCCGCCCGTGTGAGTTGCACAACGTGAGGAGGTTCGGAAGACTACTATCCAGGTCTGTGAGGTAAATCAACATGTCGTCCGCGTATAAGGACACCCTGTCTTCCCAACTATCATCCCATTTAATCCCTTTCAATAGTGGCGTCTTTCGAATAGTAACTGCCAGCGGCTCTAGGACCAACGCGAAAAGGAGGGGTGAGAGCGGGCAACCCTGCCTAGTCCCTCGCGCCAAACTGATCTCACGCGATATGTGTCCATTGGCCACTACTCGTGCCACTGGGTCTTTGTACAATAGTTTGATCCATGCGATAAAGGTGGGCCCAAATCCCATGCGGGTGAGGACTGCGAATAGGTAGTTCCATTCCACCATATCGAACGCCATTTTGGCATCTAAGGACAGTATTGCAGCCGGTTCTTTCAACAGTGGGGTTCTTGCCAATACTCCCTGCACTCTACGAAGATTCAATGCCGTGCTCCTGTGTGGCATAAATCCAGATTGGTCCGGGTGGATCAGCTGGGTTAAGCACGGCATGAGTCTGTTTGCTAACAATTTCGCTAGAATTTTCGCTTCAGGGTTCAGGAGTGAGATAGGCCTATATGACTTACATTCGTTGGGCGGTTTACCCGGTTTCGGAATGGCCACTATGGTCGCCATCCGCTGGTCTGGGGGCAATGTACCCTTCCCTCTACTCTCCTCGAACATCTGAAGAAGGGGGGCACTCAGGGACTCCGACATTGTTTTAAACCATTCAATGGGCATCCCATTTGGACCTAGAGCCTTGCCCGAGTGGAGTGCATTTATAGCCAACTGAATTTCATCAGTTGTCAGAGCGGCATCAAGGTCTTTTGCCGCCTCCTCCGTCAGTGTAGGTACGGAGACATGATTCAGAGCCTCCCGAGCCTCCTCCTCGGTCACAAGCACCGTGGGGGTGTATATCTCAGAAAAGTAATTGGCCAATACATCGACAATGTCTTCCGGCCTGGTATGCACTGTCCCATGTGAGTCCGTAATTTGCAAAATATTCCTGTTACCCCCCTGTTTTCTATCGAGCCATGCCAAGAGTTTGCTAGCTTTATCCCCAATATCGTACACCCTGTGTTTGGTGGCTGAAATATCTGCCAATGTCAATTGCCTCAGGTGGTCGTCGAGGCGACGCTGATGTAATTGCAGTGAGTGTAGTGTGTCATCCGATGGATCCGCCATATGGGCAGTGTTGGCCCTTTCTAAATCTAGTTCCAGTTCTGAAGCTTCCCTCCCTTGCGTTCTCCTATGGTGCGTTATTGCTGCAATGGCTTGCCTCTGAATACTGTTTTATAAGCCTCCCATAGTATTAAAGGCGATTGTACCGAAGGCCGATTTTCTTCAAAATAATATCGGCTAGCTTTCTTTAATTCCGTACTAATAGATGGAATCTTAAGATACCCTGGAAAGATTGGATAGACCCTCTTGCGCGTTTTCCCTAAACTAGACACAGTCAAAGTAATCGGTGAATGGTCCGAAATACCCCTCGGTTGTATCTGCGCTTCGTCTATGGTAAGAAGACCGTTCCCTAATGTGAGGAAGTAATCTATCCGTGAGAGGCTATTGTGTGTAGCCGAGTAATAGGTGTATTGCTGTTGTTCTGGATGTAACAGGCGCCACACATCCATCAACCCTTGTGCTTCCAGAAAACTATGAAGCTTACTGGGACCTCCTGTGTGCGTTCGTATTGGGAATCTGTTATGCAGTATTGTGTTAAAGTCTCCCCCAATGATTAAGTCTCCGTCAGGGAGACTCAAGAGGAACCTGCTGAGGTCTGGCAGCGCCACAGCGTGCAGTGCCGGCGGGATGTAGACCGACACCACATTCAATGGCCTGCCTTCCCACTGGCCATGAACCGCCGCGAAGCAGCCCTGATCGTCTGTCTTGGTGGACTTCACAATGTATTGGGAGGAAGTTCGTAGCAGTATGCCAGTACCGCGGGATCCCGAGGTGAATTCCGCGTGTGCAATCATGCGGTAGCCCCGTCTATCCATCGCCCGTGTGGCCGTACCCACTAAGTGTGTCTCCTGTATCAGGACCAGGGCAGGACCCAACCTCTTAATTCCTTGCATAACCAGGCCTCTTTTGATCTTATCGCCCAGTCCCCTGACGTTCCATGACATGATTTGTAGTGGGGTTATCGGGGCGAGGCTATCTATCCTGGCCATGGCGGTGGCTTGTTATGTGGCCCAAGTAATGTCCCTGGATTCATTCCCTCTCGTATCCCTTGGGAAGTACTGATGTGGGGGTTAGCCCAGCGCTTCTTGTATTTGGCAGTGTGTCTGTGAAGGAGCAAAGCAGGCTTAGCGCCAGCATGCCTACTTTCGTGTGCCTGCATGCGAGTCTTGTGACATTGTGTGTTGATAGTGCCGTAGTACATAGTGTGAGTGTGAGTCAAGCATTGAACCTTGAGGACCAACTGGTCCCGAACATGAACCCTTCCCCTTCCCTTAAACGCCCCCCTCCCTGCCCCCCTGCTATACGGACTCGAAACTGCCCGCCCCCCCAACTTAGCAGAGTGCATGTCCCATTCCCACAACAGTTTACTTGCGCGCTGGGGTAAAGGACTCTCCGAAGTCAGCAGCCCCTCAGTCTCTTCCCCGGAGGTCCAGAGCCCAGTGTCCAGTGGCGGGCCTTAGGCGTTCCGTAAAATGGGACCGACAACCGGTATATCTTGGAAGTCATTGTTCCTCAATGTCTTCTTCACCCACGTCTTCTCTTAAAGGTGTGTCTCCCTCCGTTCCCCCACCTGATGCTTGGGATTCCTGAAGACGTCCGGTGGCACGACCTTTCTGGTGCTGGTTAGATCTCCGAGGGTGCGTGTCCGTTCGCCATCCCTCCAGCCATTCTCGCGCGGATTCCGGGGTATCGAAGAACCATGTTCTATTGTCTGCAACAACCCGCAACCTAGCCGGGAAGAGCATTGAATATGAGAGTTCTCTTGCCCTAAGTTCTTTCTTTACTTCGAAGAAGGTTCTTCTCCTGCGTGCGACATCCGCCGTGTAGTCTGGGAAGAAAGCCACAGTGGAGTTTTGTAGTCTAATAGGGGGGGACGACCGTGCTGCTTGCAGGATGGCATCCCGGTCCCGGAAATTGAACAGCCGGGCAACAATTGGTCGTGGGGTCGCCCCCGGTTTAGGTTGGCCCCCTGGCACGCGGTGCGCCCTCTCCACAGAAAAGAAGGCGGACAGTCCCTTCGGTTTAAGTTCGTTCGTAATCAGGCTTTCAACGTACAGGTCCATGGCTCTCGTGCCTTCCGACTCCGGCACGCCAATAATGCGGATGTTGTTCCGCCTAGAGCGCCCCTCCTGCTCGTCGAGTTTCTCCCGTAGAACCTTGTTGTCTGTCGCCAACTTCTCCACCGCCTGCTGAAGGTCAGACACGTCCTCCACCAGGGATTTTGTTACCACTTCCATGGCGTTTACCTTCTCCGTCATTTTATGGAAGTCTGCCCTGAGCAGTGTTACATCGGTGGAAATCGAACCCACTGTAGTTTGTAGATGTGCCAAGGCCTGCATCACATCGTCCAGCGTCGCCTTCTTGCCTCCTGACGCTTCCGTGGTTTTCCCGGCTGTCCCCAACCCCGTGATCGGGGAGGTGGTTGATTTGTCGCAAGCGTAGCGGTCTATTCGGGTCTGCGTAGTGCCAGACTTTTGTCCCCTCCTCGCCATGCCTGCGGCTTTCGCGGTCTTCAGGTACTCCTGACCCAGGGGATCGCCTCCTCCTGCTATCGTTGTTGTGTGTTGAGTTCGTCACCTTAAGTCGTGTTCAGGCAGGGCACTCCACCACCGTCCAGGGAGGTCAGCGAGCCAAGGTCTGCAGATCCACAAAGTCTCTTTTGCGCCCGTCGAGGTCTATAGGGCGAGATCCGTTCTACAGTGGTGGTTGCACCCAGCTGTTCTCAGCAGGAGGCGTGCCGCCTACCAGTTCCAGCGCAGGGCCTGAAGTGACTTGTATAGGGTTGTCCGTGTGTGGCACCGTGCAGGGGGTGCCAAACAAGCCTTCGCCGCCTCAGTTCCAAAGGACGTGGGTAGGCCACAGGCGGATTGATCCCTCCTCTGGGCGAAGTTATGCCGAGCGCAGCGTCGCACTCCTCTACCCCCAGGTCAGGGCGCGCTGCTCCTCGAGTGGTAGATCTCGGCGTGCCGCTGTGGCAACAGTCCCCCTTCACGTCGCCTCACGGGACCAGTGCCTGAGGCGTGTCACATGCCCCGTACCTCCAAGTCCCGGTTCCGCGTGTTTGAGCAAAGGTCCTGGTATATTCAGGGGGGGGGGGAGTGTCTGTCTCCCCAACGCCACACGCTCCGAGTTGTTGGCCCCACTGGTGAAGGTCGGATTAGGATGTGAGCGGCTGACAGGCACGTCCACCGAGCCCTTTATCTTGGAGGAGTAGATGATCCCTGCGCCCGTTCAGTGTACACCCAGGCGTCCGGCCCTTGTAGGAGTGCTCCCCCTCCGCTCTCACCACGTCTCACACCGCCCGGGCCAGAGCTCTCGGTCAGCGTCCAATTCGCGCCTGACGAGCCGCGACCCCCACTGCGCGAAATGGCGGCTCCCTTCCACAGTCCGCAATCTTCCCTCTCACCGGGCCGCTGTGCCTGACGCGGCTACCGGGGTGAAGGGAGAGGAGAGTAGACACCAATTCCGTGTCTCCGGTGGCGATCCGAGGGGAACTGCTGGGGGCACTCTCCGGATCTCCGCACTCCCTCAACGAGCAGGGGCACTTCCGGCGAGGGTCCCCCGGAGTATCTCCACTTCCTGTCGGGCACGGCCGTTAGGGCGGTCCCCGGTCTGCTTCGTTCCTGTGGGCCTGTCTGCTGCCATCACGGCCGTTGGTTCCCAGACATCGGATTTAGGCACCGCTCGCCGCCGTTTGCTCCGCCCGGTCCTGGGCTCTGGTTCCCTCCTGCGGGGATGAAAAATGTCGTCGGATCACTTGCCGGATCGTCGGAGAGGCCGCCTTAACTACGGAGCCTGTCCCTTATGCTGCCGCCATCATCGGCTGCTAGCCACGCCCCCTATATTCCTTAATCTTAGTAATTTGCTCTCCTTCTATTTCTTTTTCTCTCTTTTTGTCCTTCTACCTTACTTTATTTCCCTTTCTGTGTCCTTCACTCTTACTTTATTTCTAAATACACTGTTATGATTTTTAACCTCTTCATTTGTATCTTTTAATTTAAAATACATGTTTTACTAATTATAACCTATTTTTTCTTCTCTCTTTCACAGATACAAAGTGTAGTAAAAACATGTAATTAAGTTTACATTAATTATATGGTAAGTGTGACTAAAAAAATGTAGTTTGTCATCACCCTTTGCTTTAACCTCACTAATATTTTCTCAACGAACCTCACTCCTGTTTCTTTACTCTGCTTCCCTCACTTATTCTCCAAGTTTACTCCCCTTTCCCTATTTCCCCTCTTATATTCAACTTCTTTCAGTTACCATTCTTTACCTCACTTACCCTCTGTTCCCTTCCTTTACTTCTTCACTCATTCTCTTTTTCGTAAATATTTACTTCACTCCTACACACACACCTCATCCCCCTCCCAACACATAGACACATGTCTGACATACACCCCACACACACAGCACACACACACCTCATACACACACACACCCCCCACACACACTCTTCACACACACACACACATTCCATATACACACATACATCCCACACACATACCCGCCACACCCACACACCCCTCACAGATATCTCACACACCCTCACCTCCACCGACACCAAAACACCCCACACACCCACACCCACAGACACACCTTACACAGCCATACCCCGAACCAAAACCCACTGACTCCCTATAAGTCACACACACTGCATTAATTACCTTTCTTTGCTGTTTCACTCAAACCCATTCAGGCAGTATTTCCTTTACTCTCTTTGTCCTTTCTCTTTGTCATTCCCCCATGTGTTATCCTAATTCAATTTTTCACCCTCTTTCACACCTCTTTACTTACACTAACTGGTCTTTTCTCACCCTCCTTCACCTTTCTTCATTTATCTCGGTTCCGCCACTACCCTTCATTCTCCATTTTTTACTGTTCTTTTTTTTTCTTTCAACACCCACTCACATTCTCCCACTATCTCTACTTTAGTCTTCTTCCTCTCTCTTCCTTTCTTTCGCTCCTTTAGTCATTTTACTTTTCTCACTTTCACCCTATTACACCTTCTCTGTTTTTTACTATGTAATAAACAATCCCTCTGTGTTTCTCCCTGTAGCTCTCTTTCTCTTAACATTACTCTCTTTGTGTTCTTCCCTCATGCTAACTCCTTCATTAATTTTTTTTTAGGTGCGCGCCCCGGTACGAGTACCCTAAGGAAAAAAAATTGACAGATTCTTTAAAAATATAGGTTTATTTTTATAAATTAAAGGTAGTTCTAAAAAGAACTGTTTTTTTTCTTCTTTTTGTTGTTTTATATTTTTTTTATTGTTTTTTTGAGCATTTTGTATTTTTTTGGCTTTTCAAAACAGTTTTATATTTTTTTTGTATTTTTTATGGGGAGAAACAAAAAAAAGGGAATTGAAAATGGCTCAACTGGAGCAAAAAACAAAAAACGGAAAAAATTAGGGTTTTTTGGGGCAATTGTGGTTGTCACCAGCAAAGACGATGAGCTTTACGCTCTTTTCACCATACGACATGAGCTTACCACAGTAAATACATGTTACTCTAAAATCTGCAAATCGTTGTTGTATGCAAGGCATCGTCTCCGTTGTTTCTGGTCCCGATGGAGTGGGTTGCTTTCTTTTGGAGGTGGTCCTTGAAGACTGGGGGAGGTTTCTGGCCAGTTCCCTCATCTCTGCACGAGAATAGTTGTTTGGATGCTTGCGGGTCATATGTCTAATCATGGTATTATTACCAAAGGAATATTTTTTGTTTGGGTTGCCCCTTGAGAGTTCTGCGCCACAGATTAGGCAAGTTACCTTGGCCACATTCACTTTTTTCTTGCCCTCTGGGATTGAAAAAAACTCCCATACAATGTGTGGCCTTGGCTGGTATGGGGTATTG
Organism: Lissotriton helveticus; assembly: GCF_964261635.1. Taxonomy (NCBI): domain Eukaryota; kingdom Metazoa; phylum Chordata; class Amphibia; order Caudata; family Salamandridae; genus Lissotriton; species Lissotriton helveticus. The sequence goes on along the minus strand of NC_136061.1, from coordinate 1,873,371,331 downwards.
TCTTCAGCCAGCCATCTTCTCCCCTCCTCCTCTTCCTCTTCCTCCTCCTCCTCTTCTTGACCACCAATGTACTGTTGTGGTGGTCCTCTTGGTGGTGGTGGTGGTGGTGCAGATGCTCCAGCTGCTGCTGCTACTGTAGCCATTTTAAAGTACAAAATTATTCTCTTTGTTGTTGTAACAGGTCTTCCTCAGTCAAAAAACAAAGTCAGAATAAGGAAAAAAGGTGGAGTCTTTCATCATTTGGAAAACAGAACTGTGTTATTTTCAAGTCACATGATCCGGGCTTACATCATTTGGAAACCAAAACTGATCTGCACCAATGAAAAGTGTTATTTTCAGATCACATGACCCGACGCGCTTACGCTATGCGCCCCGGGGAGCGCCCGTAGTCGCGCTCCGGGGCGTGCCCGGGGGCGCGTAGCGTAAGCGCGTCAGGACGTTGCACGATCGTATGTGCTCGCGTGCTTCCGGGTGCACTTACGCAGTGCGTCATATGACGCATCACGCGGCTACGCCAAACGTCACAATGTTGTTTTCGTTTGCGAGAATAGCACTAACGGGACGCTCCCCGCCGTAACATTGCGCTTACCCATGCGTTCACCAGTACGCGCCCCGGGAGCGCCCCAAGGCAAAAAAAAAAATTTTACATTTTAAAAAAACATAATTATACAATATAAAATTCGTTATAATTTTTTTTACTTTTTATACCTATAGAGATTTGCTATTAAAAAACCATTGAAATTCACTGAAAAAACCATAGGTTTCACACCAGTTATAGTTAGGAATTAGCATTTAAAAAACCTAAAAAATTCACTGAAAAAACCATAGGTTTCACTGCAGTTATAGTTAGCTGGAAATTTTACTCGCATAAAACCATTGAAATTCCCACGTTATAGTTAGTTGGACTCACTATAACTTGCGCGTGCAATGCACTGCTGATGACGTCACATATTACATCACTCATGACACGGTCAGTGACATCACTTATGACATCAACGATGACACCATCCTTCTGACAGAGTGACAGACCTCCTTTCACTGTAATGTAACCTTTGAAACACATATTCAAAAATAGAAACTAAAATTTTCAAAAAAATGGAGATACCCATACCAGTTACAACAACCAATTCAGTAATTCCACCATCTATATACACATCCACTCATTCACCAACAGTTCGATGTAGTCACTCATACATATACTCACTCATCATATATAGTGATACACCTATATATCCTGTTACACAACGACAGTCATCCAAAAGTTACTCACACACATACTCACACATGCAAATAAACTATTGAACATCCATTTATTTGCATATACAGCTATACACACACTACCACCTTACTTCTAAGAAAACATACACATATTTACTCTGTTAAACAATCACTTATAGAAAAACATACTTATTTAAACAGGAACTCTTACAATCCCTCACTCTCACATATACTCATTTATATACATCAATATTCACATATACTAGATTAAAACATATGTAGTTACTGATAAAGACATTAGTGAGACAGGCAGTCACTCACTAACACACACATATACACACTCATCCACCCATACAGTCCTGGACATATGCTGTCTTTAAAACACATACAAAGAGAGAGTCAGTCATTCATGCATCTATGTGCTAGGTAATACCCCCACCAAACCATACAAACACTCATACTGATACTAAGAAAAACATGTAATAACCCATATACATACACATGTAGCTACTCACCAACCCATGCAGCCACTTATACACAAAGTGAAACACTAATACATATATTTAAATATTTAAACATTACTCACTAATATATGTATTCACTAAGATACACTTAATAAGCCAGTTAACCAATCAACATGTAAACACTTATTTAAACATTTATTCTTCCTTCAACTTTTACATATACATATATAAAACATATTTATTTTTCAGAAAGACACACATTCACTGGATGGTGTCATCAGTGATGTCATGAGTGATGTCACTGACCATGTCATGAGTGATGTAATATGTAACGTCATCAGCAGTGCATTGCACGCGCAAGTTATAGTGAGTCCAACTACCTATAACGTTGGAATTTCAATGGTTTTATGCGAGTAAAATTTCCAGCTAAATATAACTGGAGTGAAATCTATGTTTTTTTCAGAGAATTTAATAGGTTTTTTAAATGCTAATTCCTAACTATAACTGGTGTGAAACCTATGGTTTTTTCAGTGAATATATATATATATATATATATATATATATATATATATATATATATATATATATATATATATATATATATATATATATATATATATAACGATAACTACTTGCAGCCCGTCCCGATGTTGTCCGGGTATGAATTGCTGCCGGCCGGTAGTATATTGTTTTGTAGGATTTCGTTTTGATAGCATTTCTTATCTCTGACAGGCCTGTGAAACGCTCCGATTCACAGTGCACTGCTGATGCACTTAAGAGTGCACGTTCAGTAGTGTGTGAACTCGAGTTTCCCTACTCTATTTTTCCTTGCAATATTATATAGCGCGAACTCGACAACATGGCATGAGCACAATTTACATTACAGAAGAACACATTCATTTGTGGTAGGCACGGCGAGACAAAGCAATTTGCCTGGAATCACAGGATGTTGAGCTGATGCAGAGATTCGAAAGGTAGCTCCCCAGCTTTAAAGTTCGCAATTCTAGAACTTGTGGCGGGAGGTGTGTCTAAAAGTGTATGTCGGTGCTGGCCATCAATGAGAGAGACCTGTGCATTTTTCAAATGGGTGGTGAAAAAATATGAGTATGTTGCTAAGATGTGGGCCGCCGTGCCACCAATGTACTTACCGGGGGAGGGTAAACACCCATTATTCCGCAACTTTCTTTCCGCATACCATCACTCCGCATACTTTCATTACGAAAGTACCATGATTTCGCAATGCCATTATAACGCATGGCATTACATTTTATATGCTTTTGCCATGCATACATTTACAATGAAATTCGTTGTAAATGCATAAATGGTAAAAGCATGTTTTTTTAAAATGTTTGGATAAGGTAAGTATGGGTATAGGGGTATATGTTTTGGGGTACTGAGGTATATTTTTGGGGTGTTTGGGTATTTTAAGGATTCAGATATAGTTTTGGGTTATGGGGTACAGGGGTAGTTTTAGGGTTTAGGAATAGGTATGGGTTTTGGGGTACAGGGGTATTTTTAGGGTTCAGAGCTAGGTTTGGGTTTTGGGGTATAGGGGTATTTTTAGGGTTCAGGGGTAGGTTTGGGTTTTGGGGTACAGGGGTATTTTAAGGGTTCAGGGTTAGGTTTGGGTTTTGGGGTACAGGGTTATTTTTGGCATTTAGGGCTAGGTTTGGGTTTTGGGGTACAGGGGTATTTTTAGGGTTCAGGGGTAGGTTTGGGTTTTGGGGTACAGGGGTATTTTAAGGGTTCAGGGCTAGGTTTGGGTTTTGGGGTACAGGAGTATGGGGTGGTTTCGGGGTACAGTGGTATTTTTGGCGTTCAGGGGTAGGTTTGGGTTTTGGGGTACAGGGTTATTTTTGGCATTTAGGGCTACGTTTGGGTTTTGGGGTACAGGGGTATTTTAAGGGTTCAGGGTTAGGTTTGGGTTTTGGGGTACAGGGTTATTTTTGGCATTTAGGGCTAGGTTTGGGTTTTGGGGTACAGGGGTATTTTTAGGGTTCAGGGGTAGGTTTGGGTTTTGGGGTACAGGGGTATTTTAAGGGTTCAGGGCTAGGTTTGGGTTTTGGGGTACAGGAGTATGGGGTGGTTTCGGGGTACAGTGGTATTTTTGGCGTTCAGGGCTAGGTTTGCGTTTTGGGGTACAAGGGTATTTTTAGGGTTATGGGGTAGGTTTGGGTTATGGGGTACAGGGGTATTTTTAGGGATAGGTTTGGGTTTTGGGGTACAGGGTATATTTATAGGGTTAATATGGGTTAGTGTTTATGGGTGTTGGGGTATTTTAAGGAGTAAGGGTGGGTTATGATTATGGAATGCAGGGGTATTTAAAGGGAGCAGGGTGGGATTAGCACACGATATGAGACATGGCATGAAGGGCGGAACGTACCACACGCCACCAGCGATTGTCACGCCCCCAGCACACCGCAGACATGCCCACAAGGGACTACTTTGTGATTGGTGCTGTGGTTCCTGAGATTACCCGCCTCAAAGGTTTGGGCTCTCTCTTTATTATATTAGTATAGATATATATATATATATATATATATATATATATATATCACAGAGTTGCCGTATCCAAAACAAAAAAACACGGACCACAGTTCTGGTGCTTCTTGCTGTTTAATTCAGTGCATGGACATCATGACGCGTTTTGGTCCCGCCTTGGACCTTGATCACATGACACAGTGAAACCGATTACATTGGTTTAACCCCTTCGGGGCTGATGACGAGCTGGGCTCGTCATGGCGTAGCCTCCTCGCACGCTCATGACGAGCCCAGCTCGTCATGAGCCCCACCCTCGGGGGAAGCGCCAGCGCTCCCTCCGAGTCTGCCTGATTTTTTTCGTTTCTGCGGGGATGGCAGGGGAAGACCTTCCCCTGCCTCCCCCCGCCCTCCCCGCCCACGTCATCAATGACGTCAGCGCGCGAGGCGCGCTGACGTCACCGGAGGCTTCCTTTGTGTACAGACGCGCAGGGAAGCCATTTGCTTCCTGCGCGTCGTTGGACAAAGAGGTTCGTTTTGCGGCTGGGGCGGGGGGGATTGTGATGCAACTTGCATCGAGGGAAAGGAAAGGCTTTTCCTTTCCCTCGGTGGCATTTTAGAGGTTTCCTGCTGCACGATCGTGCGATCGTGCAGCAGGAATGTTAGGGATTTTTTTTTTTTTTTTTGGTTTTGTGATCAGTTTCTTAGTTCGGGGAGCGGCACCTTGGGGAAGGGTCGCTCCCCTTGTTGGGGGAACATTATCTATGAAGTCTTCTCTTGGCTGCAATGTTGTGGAAAGGCCGTTTTTTCTACAAAAATGCTGATGGGGGTCATTTATAAAGTAAAATGATAGTGCTCATTGTAATGAAGGATGCAAGTGCCTCTGTCCTTCATTACTTATACTGATGTGTGTTTCTGAAGTGGCTAAAAAACACACCTGTGCTGCCTAGGCAAAGCTCACTAGTGTTTTTGGCCTGATGAATGTTTTTTTTTGTGTGCTGCTTTTCAAACACATGCTTTGTCTCCAGTGACCATGTGTGTGTTACTATGCCATGTGCGAAGGGGTCCCTTGAGTGAGCTGTCCATCATAGTGGGAAGCTCACAAATGTTTTTGGGCTGTTGATTGTTACCTGAATTTGTGCTGCAACTCTAGCGCCATCTTTGTCTCCATTGACCATGTGTGCGTTACTATGCAACTGCACAAATGTGCGCAGGGGTCCCTTGAGTGAGCTGTCCATCATAGTGGGAAGCTCACAAATGTTTTTGTGTTGATGATTGTTTTCCTGAGTTTGTGCCGCAACTCGAGCGCCATCTCCAGTGTCCATGTGTGCGTTACTATGCAATTGCACAGATGTGCGCAGGGGTCCCTTGTGTGAGCTGTCCATCATAGTGCTTGGGGTATGCACGAAACATGTCGACGATAGGAGTTGATAGGTACATCTGGACACATTACGTTTAGGGCAGCCTATCTTTCCACCCCGTTTATTACCACCTAGAGGCAAGAATAAAGTTTATTGTAAACCTACTGGGCAGGTATTTCACACATCACATAGTCCACTCCTCAAATACACATGCACCACACATAGTCTAATAAAGTGCTCCTACGTAACTTTCGCAAGTCGCAGCACGCCCCAGCCCGTAGAGGACTGGGATGGCCCCAATGATGAAGCATGTCACCGTGGGGCAACCCTGGTGAGTGAGGGGACACCTAAAAGAGGAGCATTTCTCCCCTTTTTTGTACACAATACCATATTTTCACAATCGACCCCAGTGTGTGTTGGTTGTTATCTGAATAAACTAGCAAGGCTCTTAGGTATCTGGAAACAGAGACCATTTGTTCATCATAGTGGGAAGTTCACAAATGTTTTTGGGCTGATGATTGCTTTCCTGAGTTTGTGCTGCAACTCGAGCCCCATCTTTGTCTCCAGTGTCCATGTGTGTGTTACTATGCAATTGCACAGATGTGCGCAGGGGTCCCTTGTGTGAGCTGTGAATCATAGTGGGAAGGTCACAAATGTTTTTGGGCTGATGAATGTTTTCCTGAATTTGTGCTGCAACTCGAGCGCTTGCTTTGTCTCCAGTGTCCGTGTGTGTTACTATGCCATCGCACCAATGTGTGCACAGGTCCCTTGAGTGAGCTGTCCATCATAGTGGGTAAATTTAGGAAAGATGGTGCACTCCGCTAGTTGGTGGGCGTTGCCAATAGGGGATCTTCTGTGTGAGTTCACATGCCTCTTATGTGTATAAATGGTCAGAGACTGTTGAGAGCAGCAGATGGGGAGAAAGAAGCTCCTGGTCATAGGAACTGTTTTAGGATTGCGCTTGTGAAAATCAAGGATGCAAGTGCCTCTGTCCAGCATCGCAGTTAACCACAGTAATTCTGTTGTCCCCCTCCCCATGAGAATCCCTGATGATGTCAGCGCGCACAGCACGCGCCAACATCTTCAGGGATTCCTAGGCGGTCGGGAAGCCATTTGCTTCCTGTGCCTGGAGGTGTTAGGTTGGTTTTGAGATATTTGGGGGGGTTTGCAAAGAGGCATCAGGGGAGAGGTAAGTGATTTTCCTCTCTTCTGATGTCTCTTTGCAGGGCATTTCTGGCTCACGGTCGTGCACAGCATTGCGATTGTGCGGTGGAAATGCCCTCACTAGCACCAGGGATTTTATTTTAGATTGTAGGAAGTGACCCATTGTGCAAGGGTCGCTTTCAGGTGGGTCGGATTTTAAATTTATATTTTCTGGCCTCCCCCCCCCCGGTGGGCAAATCAACCCGTACTTTTGTCCGTTTTGCCCTTTTTGATGGCCCATCTGTGTGGATGTGATTTTGGGGGTAAATTTGTGTATTGTTTATTCATTTGTTATGTTGTTTGTGAAATGTAGTATTAAATTATTTTTTTTCTTCTTTGTTTTTGATCCAGGCTTTTGCTGTTTGTATTGGTGTAGGTTGTGGTTCGGTTAATGTTGGTTTTGCAGCTTGTGTAGTTGCATGTGCTTGGTAAGTAAATGTTTTTTGTACTATTTTTCCTAGATAAATGTGTTGTTATGAAAAGTGAAGTTATTGCTGTTTGTGTGGCTTTGTGTTTCTTGAATGTTAACTTTTTTTTTTGTATTGCTGCTTGATGTGTACTTTGTCTAATCTATACTTTTTTTTTTCTTTCCAGTGGGATTTCCTTTCTTTTTGCTGTGTTTCAGCAGAGTAGGTGCTGGTGAGTCTTCTTATTTTTGGTTAGATTTGAATTGTTTTTGAGTGTATTGATTTTTGTGTGAAGACTCTACCTTGTTTACTTCTTCCTTTGCACAGTGTAGGTTGTTGTTCACTTGTGTGTGTAGTCTTCTTGATTTGTAAGGATAATGGCTGCTCGCAGGATTACTGCTAAGCAGGTTGTTAGTTTGCTTTTTGAGTCTTCCTCTGACCATGGTCCAGACACTGACTCCGATTCGGAGCATGAGGTAGGTGCAGAAGATTCAGGCAGTGAGTTTTCTCTTCGCATGGTATCATCGGATGATGATTCTTCTTCTAGTGCTGATGAAGTGCCTGTGGTAGAGAGGGACATTGATGTGCCGGTAGAGAGGGAAGAGCCATGTGAGCGGCAGCCTAGGTCCTCAAGGTTTCCCTTTTTTTCTCGTCGGGAACAGGCAAGTGTGGTAAAGGCTGCGCCCAAAAGGTTTCACATTGCTGTGGTGCGCCAAAGGTTATCTGGTGCTGCTAGTCTTCCTGTTGTTGAGCAGCATGAGGCATCTGGTGCTGCTAGTCTTTCTGTTGTTGTTGAGCAGCAAGTGGCATCTGGGGATGCGAGTTCTTCTGTTGATGTTGAGATGCAAGAGGCAGCTGGGGATGTGAGTTCTTCTGTTGGTGAAGAGATGCAAAATGTATCTGGGGATGCTAGTATTCCTGTTGGTGTAGTGAGGCAAGAGGCATCTGGGGATGCTAGTGTTCCCGTTGATGTAGTGCAGCAAGAGGCATCTGGCCTGCAGGCTAGGGTGGCTTCTTCTCCTCATGTTAGTGATGACGTCTGGGTTGCCCCTGGCATGGTGCAGCCGGAATTGCCAGACTTCACTGGTGTTCCAGGGTGTAGAGTGGATACTGACAATTTTTTGCCAATTCAATATTTTCAGTTGTTTTTTGACGATGAGTTTTTGCAGGAGATTGTGGAGCAAACTAATTTGTATGCAGAGCAGTATTTGAGGGACCACAGTGCCAGCCTTAAGCCCCATTCCAGAGCTACCCATTGGTCTCCCACATATGTTGAAGAGATGAAGAAGTTTTTGGGATTAACTTTTTTGATGGGCTTGCTAAGGAAGCCATCAATGTCTTCTTATTGGTCCACTAGTCCCTTGATGGCAACATCTATATTTCCAGCAGTTATGACTCGTGATCGATATATGCTTCTTCTTCGCATGATGCATTTTGTTGATAATGATTTAGCGTTGCCACGCGATCACCCTGATTGTGACCGTCTTTTTAAGATTCGGCCTGTCCTTGATCACTTTGTTGATCGTTTTCCTGAGATGTTTGCACCTGGAAGAGAAATAGCTGTGGACGAGTCTTTGGTATTGTTCAAGGGCCGCTTGGTTTTTAGGCAATACATTCCTAGTAAGAGGGCACGCTATGGCATCAAACTGTATATGCTGTGTGACAGTGAGACTGGATATGTTTATAATTTCAGGGTGTACACCGGTAAGGATTCCAGCATTAACACTTCTGCTTGTCCGTCCACTTTTGGAGTGACTGAGAAAATTGTGTGGGAACTAGGTAGACGATTATTTAACAAAGGCCACCATTTATACGTAGATAACTTCTACACTAGTGTGCGTTTGTTCAAGGAGTTGGCCAAAGTGGGCACTGTTGCATGTGGCACGATGCGCAGTAACCGGAAAGGTTTTCCAATAGAACTTGTTTGCAAAAGGCTTGTGCGGGGACAGTCTACTGCATTGCGATGTGGGAAGCTTCTAGCTGTGAAGTTTTCAGACAGGAGAGATGTTTACATGCTGACTACTATCCATGACGAAAGCACTGAAGCTCTGCCAGTTCGGGGTGAGACTGCTGAAGTGCGTAAACCTGTGTGCATTTTAGACTATAATAGGCACATGGGTGGTGTTGACAGAGTAGATCAGAGGTTGGAACCTTATGCTGCTCTTCGAAAGGCTTACGTTTGGTACAAGAAGTTGGCTATCCATCTTTTCCACTTGGCATCCTTTAATGCTTTTGTTGTTTTCCAGAAATCTTGTCCTGAGTCAAAGATGCCTTTTGTTAACTTTCAGGAGACTATAATAGGCAGCCTTGTACTAGTGGAACAGGCAAGTGTGCCAAGATTTGGAGTGGTGGAGGAAGTGGCTAGACTGAAAGATCGCCACTTTCCAGAATACATTCCTCCCACAACTGCAAAAGACAATCCCACTAAAAGATGTAGAGTCTGTTGGCGAAGAGAAGTGCGGAGGGAGTCTCGTATGCACTGTCCTGACTGTCCTTCAAATCCTGGATTGTGTGTGCCAGCTTGTTTTAAATCGTACCACACACAAAAGAAGTTTTGGGAGTTTCATTGAGCTTGTAAGTGTACTGTCTGGTCTGTTTTCTGTAATATTTTTTTGTTTGCTTTTAGGTTTGCATTAGTGCAAAGCATTTAGGTTTTGAATTTGTGTTAGCAGATTTGTAGGTTTCTACATTTGATTTGTGGTATTTCTTTAAAAAATTCTAATTTCGATGGTGGTGTGTGCAGGATTGTGCTTGGATTGTTGGTGTGCGTGGACTGGCGCTTGGCTGGTGGTGTGCGTGGTCTGGTGCTTGGCTGGCATAGTGCATGGATTGGAGTTGTGCTGGGGGGGTGAGTGGATTTTTGCTTGGCTGGCGGAGTGCATGGTTAGGTGCTTGGCTGGTGGTGTGAGTGGATGGCGCTTGGCTGGTGGTGTGCGTGGTCTGGTGCTTGGCTGGCATAGTGCATGGATTGGAGTTGTGCTGGGGGGGTGCGTGGATTTTTGCTTGGCTGGCGGAGTGTATGGTTAGGTGCTTGGCTGGCGGTGTGAGTGGAGTGGTGCTTGGCTGGCGGTGTGTGTGGAGTGGTGCTTGGCTGGCATAGTGCATGGATTGGAGTTGTGCTGGGGGGGTGAGTGGATTTTTGCTTGGCTGGCGGAGTGCATGGTTAGGTGCTTGGCTGGTGGTGTGAGTGGATGGCGCTTGGCTGGTGGTGTGCGTGGTCTGGTGCTTGGCTGGCATAGTGCATGGATTGGAGTTGTGCTGGGGGGGTGCGTGGATTTTTGCTTGGCTGGCGGAGTGTATGGTTAGGTGCTTGGCTGGCGGTGTGAGTGGAGTGGTGCTTGGCTGGCGGTGTGTGTGGAGTGGTGCTTGGCTGGCGGCGTGTGTGGAGTGGTGCTTGGATGGTGTTGTGTTTGTGGAGTGGCGCTTGGCTGGTGGTGTGCGTGGAGTGATGCTTGGCTGGTGGTGTGTGTGGAGTGGTAGTTGGCTGTCGGTGTGCGCTGAGTGGTGTTTGGCTGGCAGTGTGCATGGTCTGGTGCTTGGATGGTGGTGTGGGTGGACTGGCGCTCGGCAGGCGGTGTGTGAGTAGTTACTTTCTGTTGGTCACTACACACACTGCTAGTTGAGTGACACTCCACACAGTCCATCATTTTGTGTAGTTGCAGTGTCAGAAATGTGGGCGTGTGAAAGTGATGGGCCCTTGAATGGCGCTGTTTGCTGGTGTGAGTGTTGAAATGTGATGGGTCCGCGGCTGGCGGTGTGAATGTTATGTATGTGTCACGCGTACGAAAGGTGTATGAATGGCCTGTAAAGAGGTTGGTGCCTTGACGTGGCTTTACAGCTCATGAGCTGCGAGTCAGTGGTTCAGTTTATCATACTTTCAATTATACGCAGTGTATTTCATTTTTGATGAAATTACTTGCGTATCCAATTGTATGTACTAAATCATCACTCACCCTCGTGCCAAATCCAACCAGTATGTGTGTGTGCTTGCGGATTAGATGGGTGTGCAGTAATAATTGTTTTTTTTCTATTTCTGCAGTAGGGTGTACCTTGCCCCTTATTGTGATTGTTGTTATGTGTTGCTTTTCCATTCGGATGGTGTCAATGGTCTGGTTTGTATCAGGTATGAAAGGTGCGTGAATGGCCTGTAAAACGGTTGGTGCCTTGTCGTGGCTTTACAGCTCACGAGTTGCGAGTCACTGGTTCAGTTTTTATGCATTTATTTATTGACAGAGCATTTCATTTTTTTGAAATATCTTGTTAATAAAATTTTATGTACTGAACCATCACTCGCCCTCGTGCCAAATCCAACCTGTATGTGTGTGTCTTTGAGGAATAGATAGCCGTGCTTGAATGTTTGACTTTTGAGTAACTCTGTTAAGGTGTGGTATCCTTTTACTTGGGAGAACAAGGGGAGCGCAGGGTGGTAGGACTTTTTTGCCGGCACGGCGATCCCACGCCAAAATGTTTGGAAAAGTGCTATTTTTACCTATTTTTAAGGTTTGCAAGGAGTTCTGGGTAGGAAAACATTGGTGGACCCACACATGCCATACCTCCCTGGACTCTCCCGGGTGTCTAGTTTTCAGAACTGTTTGGGTTTGCTACTTTCCAAAGAATACCACCCACCCCGGGCCAAAAACTCAGGTGCCTCCCCCCCAAAAAATCAAAGTTATATTGCTTCAGGGTATTTTATATTCACCACTGTTAGATTTGGACCTTTTCCTGTTGCAGCCACTATGGCTACCCACGCAAGTGAGGTACCGTTTTTATCGGGAGACCTGGGGGAATGCTGGGTGGGAGGTAATTTGTGTGAGCCCAGTGATGCCACGCTTTCCCAGACTACAACGTGTGAAAAAATTGATTTTTTTCTGCTAAAATTGAGGTTTGCAAGGGATTCTGGGTAAAGGAACGTTGGCGGATCCACGCAAGCCATACCTCCTTGGAAGCGCCCGGGTGTCTAATTTTCAGAAATGTGTGGGTTTGGTAGGTTTCCATAGATGGCTGTCTCGCACGGGGCCAGAAACCCAGGTAACCCCTAAGTCCACCAGCTTTTGCAAGAGGGGTTACCTGGGTTTTTGGCCCCGTGCGAGACAGCCATCTAGGGAAACCTACCAATCCCACACATTTCTGAAAAGTAGACAACCGGGGGCTTCCAAGGAGGTATGGCTTGCGTGGATCCTCCAACGTTCCTTTACCCAGAATCCCTTGCAAACCTCATTTTTTGCATGGAAAAAATCAGTTTTTTCACACGTTTTAGTGTGGGAAAGCGTGGCATCACTGGGCACACACAAATTACCTCCCACCCAGCGTTCCCCAAGGTCTCCCGATAAAAATGGTACCTCACTTGCGTGGGTAGGCATAGCGGCTGCTTTAGGAAAAGGCCCAATTCATACTGTGGAGACGAAAACATTACCTTTAGCCAAATAATCTTATTTTTTGAGGGGGTCACCTGAGCTTTTGGCCCGGGGCTTGGCAGGCATCTTTGGAAACTACCAAACCCAAACAGTTCTGAGAACTAGACACCCGGGGGAGTCCAGGGTGGTATGGCATGCGTGGGTCCCCCAATGTTTTCCTACCCAGAAACCCCTGCAAACCTGAAATTTTGGTCAAAAAAAACATTTTTCCATACTTTTTTGGGTGGGATCTCGCTGCCGGAACAAATGTCCTACCACCCAGTGTTTCCCTTGTTCTCCCGAGTAAAATGATACCTCACTTGTGTGGGTGGGCCAAAGGCATGTGACTTAGGCTGGGGTGCTTAATTTGTAAAACGTAAATATGAGTAAAAACTACTTTTTTCAAAATTCATTTTTGGCGTATTCTGCTTTGGGGCACCCACACAAGTGAGGTATCCTTTTACTCGGGAGAACAAGGGGAACGCAGGGTGGTATGACTTTTTTGCCGGCCCGGCGATCCCACGCCAAAATGTTTGGAAAAGTGCAATTTTTACCTAATTTTAAGGTTTGCAGAGAGTTCTGGGTAGGAAAACATTGGGGGACCCATGCATGCCATACCTCCCTGGACTCCCCCGGGTGTCTAGTTTTCAGAACTGTTTGGGTTTGCTACTTTGCAAAGAATACCACCGAGCCCCAGGCCACAAACTCAGATGCCCCCCCCCCAAAATCAAGGTAGTTTTGCAATAAGGTAATGTAAATTCACCACCGTACAATTTGAACCGTTTCCTGTTGCAGCCACTATGTTTACCCACGCAAGTGAGGTACCATTTTTTTCAGGAGACCTGGGGGAACGCTGGGTGGGTGGAAATTTGTTGATCCACGCAGATTCCAGAACTTTCCACCACAGAAATGTGAGGAAAATGTGTTTTTTTGGTCAAATTTTTATGTTTGCAAGGGATTCTGGGTAACAAAACCTGGGGGTAGGCAGGCGAGTCACCCCATCCTGAATTCCCCTGGGTGTCTAGTTTTCAAAAATGTATAGGTTTGCTAGGTTTCCCTAGGTGCTGGCAGAGCTACGGCGCAAAAACAAAAGGTAGTCTTTTTGTCCGAATCGTGCTAAATTTCACTGGGAAATTGAGGTGCGACCATGCTGCGTTTTGCGCTGTTTCATGTCGCAGCCACTATGCCTACCCACGCAAGTGAGGTACCATTTTTTTCGGGAGACCTGGGGGCACGCTGGGTGGGTGGAAATTTGTTGATCCACGCAGATTCCAGAACTTTCCACCACAGAAATGTGAGGAAAATGTGTTTTTTTGGTCAAATTGTTATGTTTTCAAGGGATTCTGGGTAACAAAACCTGGGGGTAGGCAGGCGAGTCACCCCATCCTGAATTCCCCTGGGTGTCTAGTTTTCAAAAATGTATAGGTTTGCTAGGTTTCCCTAGGTGCTGGCAGAGCTACGGCGCAAAAACAAAAGGTAGTCTTTTTGTCCGAATCGTGCTAAATTTCACTGGGAAATTGAGGTGCGACCATGCTGCGTTTTGCGCTGTTTCATGTCGCAGCCACTATGCCTACCCACGCAAGTGAGGTACCATTTTTTTCGAGAGACCTGGGGGCACGCTGGGTGGGTGGAAATTTGTTGATCCACGCAGATTCCAGAACTTTCCACCACAGAAATGTGAGGAAAATGTGTTTTTTTGGTCAAATTTGTATGTTTGCAAGGGATTCTGGGTAACAAAACCTGGGGGTAGGCAGGCGAGTCACCCCATCCTGAATTCCCCTGGGTGTCTAGTTTTCAAAAATGTATAGGTTTGCTAGGTTTCCCTAGGTGCTGGCAGAGCTACGGCGCAAAAACAAAAGGTAGTCTTTTTGTCCGAATCGTGCTAAATTTCACTGGGAAATTGAGGTGCGACCATGCTGCGTTTTGCGCTGTTTCATGTCGCAGCCACTATGCCTACCCACGCAAGTGAGGTACCATTTTTTTCGGGAGACCTGGGGGCACGCTGGGTGGGTGGAACTTTGTTGATCCACGCAGATTCCAGAACTTTCCACCACAGAAATGTGAGGAAAATGTGTTTTTTTTGGTCAAATTTTTATGTTTGCAAGGGATTCTGGGTAACAAAGCCTGGGGGTGGGCAGGCGAGTCACCCCATCCTGAATTGCCCTGGGTGTCTAGTTTTCAAAAATGTATAGGTTTGCTAGGTTTCCCTAGGTGCTGGCAGAGCTACGGCGCAAAAACAAAAGGTAGTCTTTTTGTCCGGGTGTCTAGTTTTCAAAAATGTATAGGTTTGCTAGGTTTCCCTAGGTGCTGGCAGAGCTACGGCGCAAAAACAAAAGGTAGTCTTTTTGTCCGAATCGTGCTAAATTTCACTGGGAAATTGAGGTGCGACCATGCTGTGTTTTTCGCTGTTTCATGTCGCAGCCACTATGCCTACCCACGCAACTGAGGTACCATTTTTTTTGGGAGACCTGGGGCCACGCTGGGTGGGTGGAAATTTGTTGATCCACGCAGATTCCAGAACTTTCCACCACAGAAATGTGAGGAAAATGTGTTTTTTTGGTCAAATTTTTATGTTTTCAAGGGATTCTGGGTAACAAAACCTGGGGGTAGGCAGGCGAGTCACCCCATCCTGAATTCCCCTGGGTGTCTAGTTTTCAAAAATGTATAGGTTTGCTAGGTTTCCCTAGGTGCTGGCAGAGCTACGGCGCAAAAACAAAAGGTAGTCTTTTTGTCCGAATCGTGCTAAATTTCACTGGGAAATTGAGGTGCGACCATGCTGCGTTTTGCGCTGTTTCATGTCACAGCCACTAAGCCTACCCACGCAAGTGAGGTACCATTTTTTTCGGGAGACCTGGGGGCACGCTGGGTGGGTGGAAATTTGTTGATCCACGCAGATTCCAGAACTTTCCACCACAGGAATGTGAGGAAAATGTGTTTTTTTGGTCAAATTTTTATGTTTTCAAGGGATTCTGGGTAACAAAACCTGGGGGTAGGCAGGCGAGTCACCCCATCCTGAATTCCCCAGGGTGTCTAGTTTTCAAAAATGTATAGGTTTGCTAGGTTTCCCTAGGTGCTGGCAGAGCTACGGCGCAAAAACAAAAGGTAGTCTTTTTGTCCGAATCGTGCTAAATTTCACTGGGAAATTGAGGTGCGACCATGCTGCGTTTTGCGCTGTTTCATGTCGCAGCCACTATGCCTACCCACGCAAGTGAGGTACCATTTTTTTCGGGAGACCTGGGGGCACGCTGGGTGGGTGGAAATTTGTTGATCCACGCAGATTCCAGAACTTTCCACCACAGAAATGTGAGGAAAATGTGTTTTTTTGGTCAAATTTGTATGTTTGCAAGGGATTCTGGGTAACAAAACCTGGGGGTAGGCAGGCGAGTCACCCCATCCTGAATTCCCCTGGGTGTCTAGTTTTCAAAAATGTATAGGTTTGCTAGGTTTCCCTAGGTGCTGGCAGAGCTACGGCGCAAAAACAAAAGGTAGTCTTTTTGTCCGAATCGTGCTAAATTTCACTGGGAAATTGAGGTGCGACCATGCTGCGTTTTGCGCTGTTTCATGTCGCAGCCACTATGCCTACCCACGCAAGTGAGGTACCATTTTTTTCGGGAGACCTGGGGGCACGCTGGGTGGGTGGAAATTTGTTGATCCACGCAGATTCCAGAACTTTCCACCACAGAAATGTGAGGAAAATGTGTTTTTTTTGGTCAAATTTTTATGTTTGCAAGGGATTCTGGGTAACAAAACCTGGGGGTGGGCAGGCGAGTCACCCCATCCTGAATTGCCCTGGGTGTCTAGTTTTCAAAAATGTATAGGTTTGCTAGGTTTCCCTAGGTGCTGGCAGAGCTACGGCGCAAAAACAAAAGGTAGTCTTTTTGTCCGAATCGTGCTAAATTTCACTGGGAAATTGAGGTGCGACCATGCTGCGTTTTGCGCTGTTTCATGTCGCAGCCACTATGCCTACCCACGCAAGTGAGGTACCATTTTTTTTGGGAGACCTGGGAGCACGCTGGGTGGGTGGAAATTTGTTGATCCACACAGATTCCAGAACTTTCCACCACAGAAATGTGAGGAAAATGTGTTTTTTTGGTCAAATTTTTATGTTTGCAAGGGATTCTGGGTAACAAAACCTGGGGGTGGGCAGGCGAGTCACCCCATCCTGAATTGCCCTGGGTGTCTAGTTTTCAAAAATGTATAGGTTTGCTAGGTTGCCCTAGGTGCTGGCAGAGCTACGGCGCAAAAACAAAAGGTAGTCTTTCTGTCCAAATTGTGCTAAATTTCACTGGGAAATTGAGGTGCGACCATGCTGCGTTTTGCGCTGTTTCATGTCGCAGCCACTATGCCTACCCACACAAGTGAGGTACCATTGTTTTCGGGAGACCTGGGGCCACGCTGGGTGAGTAGAAATTTGTTGATCCACGCAGATTCCAGAACTTTCCACCACAGAAATGTGAGGAAAATGTGTTTTTTTGGTCAAATTTTTATGTTTGCAAGGGATTCTGGGTAACAAAACCTGTGGGTAGGCAGGCGAGTCACCCCATCCTGAATTCCCCTGGGTGTCTAGTTTTAAAAAATGTATAGGTTTGCTAGGTTTCCCTAGGTGCTGGCAGAGCTACGGCGCAAAAACAAAAGGTAGTCTTTTTGTCCGAATCGTGCAAAATTTCACTGGGAAAATGAGGTGCGACCATGCTGCGTTTTGCGCTGTTTCATGTCGCAGCCACTATGCCTACCCACGCAAGTGAGGTACCTTTTTTTTGGGAGACCTGGGGCCACGCTGGGTGAGTGAAAATTTGTTGATCCACGCAGATTCCAGAACTTTCCACAACAGAAATGTGAGGAAAATGTGTTTTTTTGATCAAATGTTTATGTTTTCAAGGGATTCTGGGTAACAAAACCTGGGGGTAGGCAGGCGAGTCACCCCATCCTGAATTCCCCTGGGTGTCTAGTTTTCAAAAATGTATAGGTTTGCTAGGTTTCCCTAGGTGCTGGCAGAGCTACGGCGCAAAAACAAAAGGTAGTCTTTTTGTCCGAATCGTGCTAAATTTCACTGGGAAATTGAGGTGCGACCATGCTGCGTTTTGCGCTGTTTCATGTCGCAGCCACTATGCCTACCCACGCAAGTGAGGTACCATTTTTTTCGGGAGACCTGGGGGCACGCTGGGTGGGTGGAAATTTGTTGATCCACGCAGATTCCAGAACTTTCCACCACAGAAATGTGAGGAAAATGTGTTTTTTTGGTCAAATTTTTATGTTTTCAAGGGATTCTGGGTAACAAAACCTGGGGGTAGGCAGGCGAGTCACCCCATCCTGAATTGCCCTGGGTGTCTAGTTTTAAAAAATGTATAGGTTTGCTAGGTTTCCCTAGGTGCTGGCAGAGCTACGGCGCAAAAACAAAAGGTAGTCTTTTTGTCCGAATCGTGCAAAATTTCACTGGGAAATTGAGGTGCGACCATGCTGCGTTTTGCGCTGTTTCATGTCGCAGCCACTATGCCTACCCACGCAAGTGAGGTACCTTTTTTTTGGGAGACCTGGGGCCACGCTGGGTGAGTGAAAATTTGTTGATCCACGCAGATTCCAGAACTTTCCACAACAGAAATGTGAGGAAAATGTGTTTTTTTGATCAAATGTTTATGTTTTCAAGGGATTCTGGGTAACAAAACCTGGGGGTAGGCAGGCGAGTCACCCCATCCTGAATTCCCCTGGGTGTCTAGTTTTCAAAAATGTATAGGTTTGCTAGGTTTCCCTAGGTGCTGGCAGAGCTACGGCGCAAAAACAAAAGGTAGTCTTTTTGTCCGAATCGTGCTAAATTTCACTGGGAAATTGAGGTGCGACCATGCTGCGTTTTGCGCTGTTTCATGTCGCAGCCACTATGCCTACCCACGCAAGTGAGGTACCATTTTTTTCGGGAGACCTGGGGGCACGCTGGGTGGGTGGAAATTTGTTGATCCACGCAGATTCCAGAACTTTCCACCACAGAAATGTGAGGAAAATGTGTTTTTTTGGTCAAATTTTTATGTTTTCAAGGGATTCTGGGTAACAAAACCTGGGGGTAGGCAGGCGAGTCACCCCATCCTGAATTGCCCTGGGTGTCTAGTTTTCAAAAATGTATAGGTTTGCTAGGTTTCCCTAGGTGCTGGCAGAGCTACGGCGCAAAAACAAAAGGTAGTCTTTTTGTCCGAATCGTGCTAAATTTCACTGGGAAATTGAGGTGCGACCATACTGCGTTTTGCGCTGTTTCATGTCGCAGCCACTATGCCTACCCACGCAAGTGAGGTACCATTTTTTTTGGGAGACCTGGGGGCACGCTGGGTGGGTGGAAATTTGTTGATCCACGCAGATTCCAGAACTTTCCACCACAGAAATGTGAGGAAAATGTGTTTTTTTGGTCAAATTTTTATGTTTGCAAGGGATTCTGGGTAACAAAACCTGGGGGTGGGCAGACGAGTCACCCCATGCCGAATTGCCCTGGGTGTCTAGTTTTTAAAAATGTATAGGTTTGCTAGGTTTCCCTAGGTGCTGGCAGAGCTACGGCGCAAAAACAAAAGGTAGTCTTTTTGTCCGAATCGTGCTAAATTTCACTGGGAAATTGAGGTGCGACCATGCTGCGTTTTGCGCTGTTTCATGTCGCAGCCACTATGCCTACCCACACAAGTGAGGTACCATTTTTTTCGGGAGACCTGGGGGCACGCTGGGTGGGTGGAAATTTGTTGATCCACGCAGATTCCAGAACTTTCCACCACAGAAATGTGAGGGAAATGTGTTTATTTTGTGAAAAACTTAGCTTTGCAAGGGATTCTGGGTAACAAAACCTGGTGGTAGGCAGTCGAGTCTCCCCATCCTGAATTCCCCTGGGTGTCTACTTTTCAAAAATGTATAGGTTTGCTAGGTTTCCCTAGGTGCCGGCAGAGCTAGGGTGCAAAAACTACAGGTAGGCACTTTGCCAAAAAAGGGTCAATTTGTAACTGCTAAATTTAGGTGTGACCACGTTGCATTTTCCGCCGTTTCCTGTCGCAGGCACAAGGCCGACCCACACAAGTGAGGTACCGTTTTTATCGGGACACTTGGGGTAATTCAGATTTGTAAATCAACTGTTATTACCAATTGAGCTTTCATGCATTTCTCCCTTTGAATGAAAGACATTGTGTAAAAAAAAAATCTTTATGAAAAATGACCAATAATTCTCATGCTAGTATGAGTATTCCCAACTTTGAAAATGTGCAATTATATACTGTTTCTGAAGTCTATAATTTGTACCCAATTCAGAAATACATAGGTGTCTTTCATACAGATTATTCCATGTATACATTTTCCAAGACAAAGTGCACTATACCCAGTAAATGAAAAAATACCATTGCAAGTTGCTGCTCAGTTTTTGGATCTGGGTTCGTCGGGTTCTTGGTGAAACTACAAGTCCTATATATCCCCACAACCAGGAAGGTCTAACGGATGTAACGGTATATGGCTTTCCAAGAGCTGTCAAAATTAGAAAAAGTTATAGGTGAAAACGTTGAGACAAAAGGCTGTTTTTTTCAACAAAATTTCAAATATTCCAATATCTAACTGTTAGTTTCTATAACGAAACCTTCATGGATTTAGACAAATGACCCCTTTCTGAATTCAGAATTTTGTCTACTTTTCGAAAATGTAAAGCTTTCCAGGATCCATTATTGCTTTCAAACTCATTTCTACCATTAACTGGAAGGAGGTGGAAAGCTCTAAAAATAGCAAAAATAGGCTATGTCCCAGAAAAATGCCAAAACTGAGTGAAAAATTTCGGTTCTCTGACAAAAGTCTGTCATTCCCTGAAAGCTGAGAAAATGGAGATTTCAGCCCCACAAACCTTTTTGTGATACCATTTTCAGGGAAACACCCAGAGGCTTTCATTTGCAGCCCGTTTTTCCCATTTTTCTGAAAAAAACTAAAAAATCACTATATTTTGGTTAATTTCTGGGCCCCCTCCAAGGGAATCCACAAACCCAGGGCGCCTTTAGAATCCACATGATGTTGGAAGAAAAGGACGCAAATTTGGCGTGGATACCTTATGTGGTCAAAAAGTTACAAGGGCCTAAGCGCGCACTACTCCAAAACGCCAAAAAAAGCCTCAGCACAGGAGGGGAAAAGGTCTAGCAGCGAAGGGGTTAAATACTTTACATGGATGGGTGACGTCAATATCGTGTAATACGAAGACGTTCATAGACATGAAAGAGTTCTTTCAACCGCATCACAACAATAGGTACATTTAAATAAGGTAAAACCTATTGAATAATAGACAAGTTGTAATTCACATTTAGAATAAAACCAATGTTTAAAAATATTTAGTGTAATATAATGAATAAAGAAATAAAGAAAAATAAAGTGCAAGTGCAAAGTGCAAAAACAATACTTTTTCTGCAGCGTAACAGTCAGAAAAGATTGATCCCAATCTCATGACTTATATTAAGTGTTCAAGTAGATTGTAGTGCTGTGTAAAAAAGATAATGGTATAAATACCAGAGAATTCAACGTGTCTTGTGGGATCTATATACTCACATAGTTGATTGGGGCCCCAATGCAGTTAGCTATATTAATAAAAGTGAGGAGTGATCGGCCATATCAGTGGGGTAATACCAAGGGGTCAGGACACAGATAGTCATGAACTGTTAAATACAGTGTCCCTAGTAACTCGACCAGATCAGTTGTTATGCATGCGATATTTCTATGCAGTGACAGATTCAAATTGATCGGTATATGTGGTTATTTATCAAACATCATAACAATTAAATACTACGATATCAATGACAATATATATATCTTTTAAAAAATATAACGTTTTCCAGAAAAATATCAAACAAGAGATAAAATTCATGTTATTTATACATCCTAAAATTTCATATAAATATAAATATAGATATAAATAGGTAGGATAAAATGCGTACATATTGCATAGATAACTATAAATATATCATAAATACCGATTAAGATCATCACCACATGAATAAATATACATGTTTAAAATACATCTGTTTTCGACAACTGTCACATGTGAGAGGTGTAAGGTTTTGTTTGGAACAATTAGTATCAGAGAGAATCTCGTATAACCTGAAGACCTGAAATCTGGGGGGGCCTATCGCTTAAAGGTATGTAGACAAATCCTCCGTCATATTTAAGCCGGACAGTTGTTTAGTATTGAGTTCTAAGATGTATCTAGTTTCTAATTGACGTAGTTTTTCTTCTCGATTGCCTCCCCTTCTACTTGCTAATACTGAGTCAATTACATAAAATCTGAGATCACGGCTATTGGATTTGTGTGTAGATTTAAAATGCCTGGCTACTGGATATGTGTTGTCCTGGTTAGAGATTGCTCTTAGGTGTTGTAAAATACGCTTATGTACCTGGAGTTTTGTACTTCCCACGTACAAAAGGTTACAGGGACAGGACAACACGTAAACAGCGAATTCCGTCTTACAGGTTAACAGCTGTTTAATTTTGTGTTCCTTTTGATCAAAAGGTGAAACATACGTTTTAGTATTCACACCTTGTTTGCAGGCTTTGCATATTTTGCAGTTATAGAATCCACTGTGAGTTTTTAACCAA
Source organism: Lissotriton helveticus (assembly GCF_964261635.1). Taxonomy (NCBI): domain Eukaryota; kingdom Metazoa; phylum Chordata; class Amphibia; order Caudata; family Salamandridae; genus Lissotriton; species Lissotriton helveticus. Next base: position 1,873,349,231 of record NC_136061.1, on the reverse strand, counting down.
TCTGAAGATTCAATTACCTCAGGGCTAGTTTTTATAAGCTCGTCTCTCATTGAGCGGCCTCTACTGTTGGTGATTGACGGTCTCTTATATATATATACCCACGACTACTTCCAGCACTTCCTTTCGGCGAACAGGGAATCAATGGACCACCAGGCAGCTTGAAATGACAGGTACGTTTTTATTTCTCCTTTATAGAGAGAGAGAGTTTCAACCACATAAACAACGTCATGTATGTGTACATTCAATCAACAGTTGAAGTTTGAAAATCAATAACCTCCGTTTCCATGATTCGTTGTACTTGTTGCCTGAAACTCCTCTGTTGGTATGGAATATAGGCTCGTAGTTATCATTCTGCAACCGAGCGCCATATTGGAATACAGTCATAAATGCTATACATGTGTTAGACTAAAGGAACATATCAACATGTTCACCTCCTCCTTACATTGATATTGAAGAAGGTAGCCTTTTTAAGCTATGACCAGCAGTCACACCATTTTGTAATATATATGTATGTTCATACCCAAATAACTAATTTGGATTTGTAGTGGCAAACAATCACAGTTAAAGAATCAGTTTTGGATATCGTAGTAACATATCATCAGCAATATAATATTCTAATTAATATCAATCATATATGTGTTACCATCTCATTATATAACCAATCAATGTGTACATTGTAATACTTTGTCCATATCTCGTCTTATGGTGGGATTCCCATTATCTGTATAAATTTCAGTAAACAGCACCTTATAAATTTATTAAATTATCACCTGACCGTATTGTTCAATAGAACACGACATACTATTCACACATGGGCTGTAATCAATTTCCAAAGAAATAGTGTAGCTCATGATCAACATTTGAACCCTATTCCACAGTCTGTAATTTTATGATCCACTTTGCCTCGTATCTTCTCAGGGATAGTTCTCTATTCTCTCCTCTTGGATCCCTTGGCACATGGTCAATACCATATAACAGAAAGTTCCAGTGTAACCTTGTGACTGGCATTTATTTACATGTCTTGCCACTGGGTTTCTAATGTCAGATGTTTTTGTCGCTCTGAAGTGCTCACCCACTCTCTCTTTAAGAGTCCGTATTATGCTTCCCACATACAAGTGACCACACTTACATTCGATGACATAGACAACATACTTGGTCTGGCAAGTAATGTTTGAACGTATTCTGTAGTCTCTTCCTTTAAAATCCATAAAGAATTTAGTTTTATCTTTGGCCCACCTGCACATTGCGCAGTTGCCGCATTTGTAAAAACATAATGTGTGACGTGTTAGCCAGTTGTTTGTTCATGTTTCTTAAGAGAACTGGGACTCAGTAGGGTCCTCATAGTACGCCCTCCCTGAAAGGTGATACTCGGTCTTGAGGGTATGTAATCTCTCAGGGCCCTATCATCTCTCAATAGGTGCCAGTGTCTGTTTAAACATGTATGATATCTGTTTGCAAGGACATTACAGTCTGTGATGTGATGTATAAACGTTCTAGTATCTCCCTTATTTGTTTGTGTTTCCAATGCACATCTTCTATCAATACCAGCCATTCTTCTCCTAGCAGCTCTAACTACATTGATGCCATATCCTCACTCCAGAAATCTCCTCTCCATGTCCTGTATACAAGCATTAAACTCCTGTTCCTCACTGGAATTCCTTTTGGCTCTTATCATTTCTCCGAAAGGTATAGAATTGATTTGACAATGTGAATGCGAGCTGGAGGCATGTAGAGTTGCATTGCATGAGGTGGGCTTACAATAGAGTTTACTGTGTAATTCACTGTCTTTCACATATAATTCCACATCCAGATTTTCAATTGTTGACTGACTGTATTGGGATATGAATTTTATTTTAACCTCGTTCTGATTCAGATATGTTATAAATTCTTGCAACAGTGCCTCACTGCCTGTCCAAAACATAAGCCAGCCATAGATAAACCGACCCCAGTATATGTGTCCTATCCATTTAGCTTGTTTCCTGCCACAGATATGACCCTCCTCAAGTACAACAAATCATGGAAATGGACGTTATTGGTTTTCAGACTTCAACTGTCGATTGAATGTACAAATACATGACATTGTGTATGTGGTTGAAACGTTTATATAAATATATATAAATACACACATAAAGCAATTTTAATATGCATAAATTGAACCCTAGTACATTCTATTTAGTACTAGCAAACGCATGTTTATTAACATGTTCCATTATGGAATGGAGGTTGGTTTAGAATCTTTCGTTTGTCATCTTACCCAGAACGTTAAAATTGATCTACAAACATGTTCCAATATGGCGTGGGGGTTTGTATAGAACCTGACGCTTGGTGGACAGTCACCTTATCTAGAGCATTATAAATAGATTTGAAGATGGCGCCCATCGAGTACTCAAAGATATAAATATGCATACGTTAATACTATAGTTGAGACTAATTGACCCGTACACGAGTAAGATACATTTATATTGCATATGGGTCAAACGTTTATAAATACTTCCCCATACAGAGCAATTATAATGTTGTTAGAATATACTTTACTACTCGCTATTTGGCACCCTTAATGCATGTATTGACAATTTTCAATATAGCGCTGACATTTACCTAGATACTGTCATTGGGTAGGCTATTACTCTATCCGGAGCATTATGAATAGAACTTGAAGATGGTGCCCGGCTAGCAAGCGAAGAAAGGAACACGCAGACGTGTTGGGGTTCAGTCGACCCGTACATTGTTAAGATACAGTTATATTGTATATGGGGCCAACTACAGATGTGCCCTTGACTCTAATGGCTTATGCCATGTCCTTTTAGTGGTCGGACCATCAGTATATGGCTATTTACCATTTGGGGGCATTCCGATTAATTTGGTTCCCTGTACTCATTTGTTAGGTTGATAGCATACACACACCTTACAGAGTCCGTATCTGGGCACGGGAGACGTCATCATGACGATCGATACCAAAAAGATACTTTGTCTACCTTTCTACATTATACTAATAGTGGTTTATTTAATACATTAATTTTATTAGAAATACATTTACGGATAATAGAAATAAAATATATATCATATTTTACAGAGGACACTCACGGATTACAGGATTTATGGTACATTGGTGATGGCCACAATACTAGATTAACATAGGGGACAATTGACCCATTAGCATGACACACATAACATATAAAAATCAGGTACTCAGCTTACAATACTTGCATTTTAATAATTTTCACTGGGTGTAGTGGCAACAAAAATGGAAAGATGCTCATAGTAATGAAGCATGTCACATATGTAATTAATAGGTGTATAAATTGTGTGACAAGGTGTTTATGGTGTTTTGGTGTTAAAATATTCTAAAATACTGGCCACTGCTACAAATGTGTTTATATATAACCTTGGGAGTTGGATTGTATGAATAATTTGAAGAATCGTGCAATGGAATGAATTGTAAGATACATTTAAATTTGATTTTCCAGCCCTGAGGAAGTCATAGGGTGACACACCAATTGATGACATGTGTCTAGGAACGAGTCCTCACGCTAAAAAACGGATCCTCGCAGTGACAAGAACTTTGCCACTGCGAGGACCCGTTTTTTAGCGTGAAGACTCGTTCTTAGACACATGTCGACACAAAGATATTTCTTAGATATAGGCTTAGATATAAGCCCAAATGCATTGGAATGACTAAGAAAATGAAAGAATAAAAACTATGCGGAAAATTAAAAACATGGTATTTGATGAATAACAAAATACAAGGAAGAACAACAGATAAACAAAAACCCTATTGCAGGGACTAAGGCAGTGACCAGAGGACGTTACCCCAGTCTTAGGGGCATGCAGCCATTATTGTTACTTCAAGTGCAGGACGGAATACACACTCTGGGGCATGCTACAACCATAAAATGTATTAACTTCCAAGGTTGTGCAAGTGGAACCTCAACTGATACACCCATTGATGAAATACGCACTGGCTGGCAGAAGACATCAAATAAAAACAAAAGACAAAAGAATACAAGAAAACTGTGTTTATATGACATTGTGTGTGCTAGGAGACTTATGTTCTTATAATAGTGATTAAATGTTTAGCTAGGGATGCTCTAGACATCATCTTGCTGTAGGAGACCCACTTAAAGGGTAACCACTGATTTCCTTGGTAAAGGTAGATACACGGTTGTTGTATTCCTTTTTACTATTATATTGCTCTTAGAATGGTGATGTTAACATTCTTGGTTCCTTATGTGACAGTTGCTGTCTGACCTCCGATGCTGGGAGACTTGTTGGATGAGGCTGAATATTCTGGAGAATAAAGCTTACAAGAAACCTCTTACTCGTCTGGTTCCTGTTAATTACGATTTATTGAATACTTCAACGGTACTAGCCCATGTGGGATTCACAGCTGGTTCCCGGGGCACCTGTAGACTAGCACGTAAATCGCCTCTCTTACCAGGTGATGAAGACGTGGGTTGTTCCACAGGGTTGCTGGGTGCCCACGGTGGGCATGTGGCAGGGAGGGAAGCTGTATGTAGCGTCCTGGTACTTCCCACCAGGCCTCCAGGCACAGAGCCTAGATAAGATGTCGAGGTGGATTGCTTCAACTCCTGATGGTGGGAGGGGCTCTGAGCCTTGTGTTGGAAGGTGCTTTGAAAAGAAAGATTAATGGTGGAAAGAGCCTAAGGGAGGATGCTAGATTGCAGACTTTTTGGGGGTGATGCGGTTGCAAGACCCATGGAGGGCTGGGCATCCCGGAAAAAGGCAATTCTCTTGCGCAGCCAATACACTGCAGTCATTTTCCCAAATAGATTATTTCCTGGTTCCAACAGGACAATTGGGCAGATGCAGTAGCGTGCGATAACTGCTGAGGGGGATTTTGGACCACTCACCGTTAAGTATGTAACTCAAGGTCCATCTGACACGGCGACCCTCCCCCACGAGCATGGCGGTCAAGGCTTGAAAAAAGGGCGCGGTCCATATCAGATGATAGGACGTCCTCCCGCTGAAAACTCCCCTGTGGGAGTCTTACGTGGTGACACCAATACGAGTAGAGGGAGGGAGGAGATGGGATCTTTTAGGGATCTCCAAGTTAGGGGATGTCAGGGATACGAGAGGCCCAATCCCCTTGGAGATGCTCTGGGCGTATATAAATTGGCGGTAGTTAATACTTGCGTTACATCCAGGTCCGACACCTTGGCAGTGGATGTTTGGGCCAGGTTGAGGAGCACCCGGAGGAGAGTCCTCTGGAGTTTAGGGTAGTTTCAATAGCGTACAATACCCTGCAGGGAGACAGCACCCTGGCACTCCAGTCACCCCAGAGATCGTTGGAAGACCTAGGTAGGCTTGAGAATGAGGAGTTGGGAGAGGCATGTTGTTACTCCGGGGAGGTGGAAATCCGAGCAAACTTTACACAGGTCGAATTCGAAATCCTGCACAGGGCATACTTTACAAAGACAACTCTTTGCCATGAACAGATGCTCTTCTGATAGGTGCCCGAGGGGCTGCCTACTATGGGGCTCATTAATTCACACAATATGGTGGTGTCCTAACCGGAGATCCTTCAGGGAAGGCGTGGCTAATGGGGTATCCAGCCTTTTTGACATCACACCAGACCTCACACCGAAACACATCATTTTAGGCATTTGGGGTGAACAATCGTTAGAGAAATGCATGCAACTTTTCTGTGATGTGGCCTTAATGGCTGCTAGATGGGATGGGATTTAAAAATGGAGCAGTGCAGGGGTACAGGAAGTAGATGATTGGGACCACAACATGGATTAGTGTTTAAGAGCGGAGGAACACATTTATAAGGCCTTGGTCTGTCCTAAAAAGGTGTCAAAAGATCTGGTGAGCATGGCGGACCCGGGTCAAAGACAGGGGCGGAGACACTGAGGGGGACAAGGTTGGAAGATAAACTGGGAAGTCTACAAGTAGTGCTTTTTACCTTAGGACGGTGACAGCCTTTGAGGGGGCGTCTAGACACTGATCTGTGCAGTAGTATCAACGAATTCTGAATAGCAACCATTGTGAACCTTTGGATGGATAGTGCTTACTGGGTTGCCACATGTTGCCTAATTGGGGGTGCTGGGATTGGGAGAAAGGGACCACTTTTGTGGGATGTTTGGTTTTTGGAATGTACTTTTTGAAGCTCAATAAAATATTTTCTACCAAAAAAAACAGTCAAAGAAGCAGGGGTGTGTGTCCGTCCTCTCCCAGACATTACAATGCACTACACTTACTCTCACTCAACTGAACATAACATTTATCCCCAGGAGCCCAAGGTCCTGAAATCACGTAGCCAATCAGGAGAAGGTCTGTGGCCTATGTCCCTCCACGCATTTCAAACCTGACCAAACGCAAACAAAGCCACGGTCGGCTTGGCCTTGATTGTGCCAAGGACAAAAGAGATCCATGACAACAGCTACCTAAGCAACATAGGATGAAGCCCTCTACCCTGATAGCCTAACTCACACCATCTTAATCTTGGTGAACACCAAGGCATGGCAATCATCATCCTGAAGAACACTCCCTGCCTGAACCCTAAAACCGCTGCCCTGTTAGTCAGAGAACCTGTGGAAATGAAAGGGAGTGTACAATCAACTTCAACTCTAGCGCAACCATCTTCAGCTAGTGGGTCCCATAAGTAAATGCATCAATGAGCGAGAGGCCACAGTATTACTGCAGACACTGCCAGAGGGCGAGGAGCCATTGCCTGCTACTCTGATAGGATTCTCTTGGGCCCAGGATCAGTCGAATAAACTACAATTAATTGTAATCCTCTGACGGGTGAAACAGAGTCTCTAATTTTATTATCTCTATCTTTCCTTCACTCTCCTTTTTAAACAACAGTCCGTCCAGAATAAGAAAGCAGTGCTGTGGTAAGGTTTAAGACATCTGTGGACAACAGCATTTTCTCACATGGTCTTAAAATGCAATTGTTGGTTGTGTAGGAGGTAGGTTTGCTCTACGTTTACTTGCAGTGGTCTTCAAAGCCAGTTTTTCAAGATTTTACTGGAGCTTAGGTGCAGGAACGTTGTTATAAAGTTAAGTTACCCAGATCGGTGGTTGTACCTTTATGTTTTCTATTTCAATGTTGTTCATGCAGACATTATGTGGAAGCTTGGGTGCTCTCTTTTTGATTGAAACCAAGAGCTGTCAAGTTTTCCATTTCTGTTGTTCGTTTCACGTCATATCCGTTCCACCCACAGCTTGAAATCTTCTAGTACCAGGGTTTTCAGTGTTACAGTCTGCAAATGTAAGACTGCTTGAAGAACTTGATCCAAGTAGATGGTGGTTTGTGGATCACGTGACATGAGGCAGACACTGTGAAGGATAAGGTGTATTGTCTGAACCACTGGCGCATCCGAAGTTGTCTCATATAAAACTAGTGGCTTATCGAGTTCTGACTTCTTTTCATTCTAGTACTTACAGGTTTGCTTTATACATGTTATTACCTATCAACCAGTACTACAAAAAAAAATGTGAATATATGAATGCCCCCATTAGACATGGAAACATGGTCCCTCCTTACTAATGGGAAATGGCATAAAGGAACATGCTGTACACAAATCTCTGAAATGAGCGAAGGTTAGCGGTGCAGGCAACACATGCAGATAGGCAAGAACTCTTTCTGCAGATGCCAGTGAGAAAAATTACACTACTTACCATCTCTTTCTTGAGTGGAATACCCAAATATCCATAGGGCCCACAGCCATATCTTGCAGACACAATTGTCCTGATGTAAGTCTGCCCACCTAACATCTGTAAAATCAAGACAGTCATCATCTGGCAGACAGCAATACTTACCCACTCACCGTACTCAGTTACCTCACCAGAAGCTTACCATTCTGAGGGCATAACTTGCAGGTAACCCAGTTGCCTAAAAATATTCTTACAATTCTGTAAAACAATGTTATAACCCAGCTTGGTATCTATGAGTATACTCCACTTGAGGTGTAATCTCCATTTCACCATATTCTTAATACCACTCTTCCGTTGCAGGAAGCAAGATTCCCCATTAAAAGATGAACACATTAAGGAGCTATCACAGATGGTCATGCCCTCACATCCATTACGCCTTAGAGCGGATGTCCTGGTGTCCTGCAAGGGGGAAAGTAAATTAAAGCATCCCCTTGGTGGAGGGACCAGCTGCTGATTTTATAAATTACCGCCAAGCAGGCACACATAGAGGAATTTGTCCCCAGAAAATAAACCAGATGTCAGGAATTACATTCGAAAATTGGTGCTGAAACACTGATTTCCAATAGTATTCTTCGTTCGATAGGGGATTACTTGAAATGCCAGGGTAATTTTGCCTGGATAATGGTAATTCCAGGGTGAAAAATTACTGCAACTGAATTACTGAACACCTTGGTTTGTTCTTTTAGCTGTCCATTATTCTTATGTCACCTCATCTTTTCTTTTGTAGACAAGGGCCAAAGGACACACCATTGAAGCAGAAGCATAAAGACGGGAACACAAATGATCCCTCCACCCCCAAAGCTAGTCATACAGATAGAAGACAAAGGGATTTGGTTAGGCAGCAGGGCTAATGAACTGGGAAATTACATATGAAAGGGAATTGAGCGTCAATGCTAGCTAGAGTGGATTGTGGAGGAGCAGATGTGTACGAAGTTGAATGTAAGAGTGACCAGATTCAGTGGCGTAGCTAGACCTCTTGACACCTGGGGCCTTCTGATGCAGGTAAAGAGTGGGGGGGGGGGCGGCAGCCGACGGATGACTTGTTCTCGGGGCAGGGGGATGGTCGACAGACTTGACTTGCTCACCACCACTGCCCTCAAAAACAGAGCCGCCTGGGGCGGACCCCGCGCCACCATAGATACACCACGGACCAGATTATTGGAAAAGGGCTGGAATGTAAGGAGGGCATAGACTACATATTTGAAGGTTAGAAATGATATAACACAAGTGAAAATTCAAAGGAATGGAGCCAGTGAACTGAGGAAAGATGGGCTACGGGAACAGAATGGAAGTTTTTTAAAAGTTGAAAAAGTTGAAGACTGACAAAAAAAGATGTGAGAGAATAGCCCACAAAAGGGGATATTAACAGTAAAGACATGAGAAGACCTTGGTAAGTTGGAAACTTTGCCAGTATTAAAGGTGAGATTAAAGTTTTGATAAACAATTTTTACAAATGATATACAGCTGAAATTGGCAGACTTATAACACAAAGAATTCTAATAGGCTTAAAGGCTGGAGGAGGGTGATATGGAACTGAGAGAAGGACGTGGTTTGTGTGTTAGGAAGATGGTGGCATGAGAAGCAAGGAGGAAAAGAATGTTGTAGTTGACGAGTGAGTGACATTGATGGCTTGAATGAGGATGTTGTGAAAGACCATTGATGGCATGTTAAAAGCAAGGTCATTATTCATGTCTTCATGGACACCGCTTGGTGGGATGATATTGAGAAAATTGCCACTGAGAAGGGGACCTTCCTTGGCAGAGATCGGGCTTACTGCAGAGGTTTTAGGTGACAGTGGTAGGTTCTGCACCTATAGGGTTGAGCAAAATGTTATGATAGAAGCTATCGCAGTGTCTGGTCTTGGATTAGTAATGGCTTGTTAGGTTTTGGGAACAAGAGAAAGGAAAACTAGAGTTCGGACAATAGGGAGACTATAGTCTAAAGGACACCATCATTTCTGACAACAAATATAACCACCTTAGGCATTGTTCTAAGGCCAGTGATATGCTACAAGTATTGAATGCGTAGGTCATTGCAGTAAAGGTGAGGACAAATATTTGTATTTGCACCCAGAAGCAGGTGCCGCAGGAACTAACCCTGACTGAAAGAGTACAAAGAAATGTATCCTTTAAGTGAATACTGCAATCCAATTGCATTATTTAGCTATTGGAATACACCGCTTCCAGACAAAGCTTAATATACCTTACCAAAAATACAATAAAATAGTACAAGAAATGCAATAATTCTAGGAAACTGATAGAACACAAGTGCAAGATAGAGATAATTGCTTTCTTTAACAACATCTGAGTAGGTTGTGTCTAGTCACCAGGGAACACGTATAAAAATTAAACATTTTCACAAATCAGAATTTAAGTACAGCCAACAACTCAGATCCTTTAGAAGACATGTTTGTGGGATCAGTCCCCTAAAAACAATGTAACTGGCAATAAGAAAGAGAACTGTAAGTTCTAATTTAATAGAAATGAGTGAATCAAGTTTGCTTGCTTTTAAAAACAGTTTCTCATCAATCAATCAATATTTGATATGTGCAACACGTCCAAATATAAGCACGTCATAAAAAACCATTTAACAATACTTAAGAAATAAAAACAAATTAGTTTGGTAAAATCTCTATATTCATATTAGGGAGAGTTTTCCCCGATTACATTACAAGACAGGAGGCTACATTATGCATTAATCTTTTAATGCAGTCAGGTTCTCATTTCCTTGCAGTCCGTGTCAAAACTATCGGTTTGTAATGCCATAATATCTTTTGTAAATGGCACTGTCAGAATTATGATTCTCCTATTAACATGACCAGAGAATCTGGATTTCATTAAAGACACAGAGGCTAACATTATGCATTAATCTTTTAATGCAGTCACAAGCAGCCACACTTACATCATAAGTAAAACAGTTCTAGAATGCATTGACAACAACTTATAAAAGGCATGAGCAACAACAGAGCTGCCTCTTTTAACCCCTTCGATGCTCATGACGAGCTCTGCTCGTCATGAGGTATACCTCTAGGGTGCTCATGACGAGCTGAGCTCGTCATAACCACACCTATTAACATTATGGCCCGGCACAGCAGAGGGATATCTCAAGCAGCCATGAGGTTAAATGCGGCTCGCAGGCAGATAAGTTACTTTTCCTTGCTCTACTTATTCTCCTTTATCCCTATTATTATGCTAAATGCTTTTTATATGATATCTCTATATTGATTACCATTGTTACTCATTGCCATTTCTACTGATTTGTACTGTCATTTACGGCGCTTTACTATCTCCTTGTCCTTTCTGAATCCCCGGCTTGCCGACACCCCTTCCCTTCCCCTCCCTCGACTTCCAATTTATGGTCGTCGAGTCCGATGCCACCCCCCCTCACCGAAATTCTTCTGAGTGGGCCCGCACTCGCTCTTCGGCGATCCGCCTTCAGAGCGCCTCCTTCCCGTTTTCTTTCGCCCTTTCCTCCATAACCTTTCCTTTTTGCTGCCAATTTCACACTATTTCAGCGTCTTCTTTAAACGCTCAAGGCTTATAAAACGCGCTTGCTCGGTCTCCGCAAGCATGTCTTTCCCATTCATAACATGGAAGGGCCCTTGGCAGCGGTGGCCTCGCGTCCCCCGCTTGCCTACGGCCTTTCCTCTAATTCTCCGGCAGCGGCTGGCTCGAGCGCATCAGTTACATCGCGCTCCCCTGCTGCTGCCGGAGACTTCATCGATACGGTTACAACTCGCGTTTTTTAAGTATCCTTGCTCCTACGCACACAAAAAAAGGGGCAAAATAAACTTTATTGGAAGACCGCTCTCCCTTCTTTTTTCTAACCCTCACTAGCCTTGACTTTTAAGTCATAATATACACTCAGATTTCTGTCTTTTTAACTTATATTTCCTACCTAAAAATATATATATATTTTTAAAAACAAGTAGTGTGCTAACAAATAAGTGATCTTCTGCAGTTATATATCTTTGCTAATTCAACCCTTACTTACCTGTTGCTCACAACTAAGTGACTGTTATGTCTGACATGGAGTCTGATGGTGCCATCACCAGTTCCCCATATCACATAAGTGACTTTTTTAAAAACTTCCTGCAAAAGAAATGAGGTCCTGCATGATGGACATGCTAAAGGAGGTTATGTCATCTAAGAGACCCTTTCTTCTTGAACATGAGGACACCTCTCCTCGTGTTCCTCATCTCTTACACACCAAGAGCAGTAAGAAGTCTAAACACTGCGAAGGCACTATGAGAGGTCGTGGAACCTCAACTGACTTGGGAGGTCCCAGCACCTCAAATAGGATGGGTGTCCGTAGCGGCATAAACTTAATGGGTGTCCCTAGCGACACAAATTATAATAGTGCCCACGATGATGCAGGTACCGACTCCAATGAAGAAGAAGTCTTCCATAATTCCCTATGACGAGTTTGTCCTTGACCTGGACGATGAAGATCTCGACTTTAAAAATCAATTCGAGCTTGACTCTCCCCCCCCCCCCCTCTGCTACAGATGCTATCCGTGGCCCCCTGGGTGGAGAAATGTTTTTCCCTCTCAACATCTCCCACCCCAATAGTTCCAAATAGTTTCCCCAAGATCATGTTTCAAAATTTATCACCAGATGGTTCCGAAATTCTCTTGAGAGGGAAATACGTAACACACTTAGATCAGAATGTCCGAGGCCCTCCATTCAAGACAAGGTCTGTCAGACCCCAAACCTGGACCCTGATCTAATAAAGTTTTTATTTAAACTAGGTAAGGACCCTAGGAAGGGCCTTGAAAGAGCCCTCAAGAACTGCCAAGATCATCTCCTCGAAGTTCTCGCCCCCTCACAAAAGTTTTGACTGAGCCGAAGATTCATATATCTCCAACTCTCCTCTCGACATCAACCTCATCAGAGGTTGGAGCCAAAGGGCCATTGTTTTGCTTGGCAACGCAAACTCAAGCCTCAACATCGAAGGGAGGAAGACCATCCTTAATAAAATCAATCCCAAACTGGGTGATTTAGCTGAGAAAGAACCCTCACAAAACCCCAAAGGCCTCCTTTTTGGTGAGGACATGATTAAATCTATAGGAAAATACGTTTCCACCTTTACTGCCCTAGACAAGGCCCAGAGCAATATGAGGCGCGTCTTCAACAGTAATCATTTTGGACAGGCTTGAAGAAGGGGCCGTTCTTCCGGCTGTGGCAACTACCGGCCCTTCTCGTCCTCCAGAGGCAGAGGAGCATCAGGCAGAGGATTCTATCCTTCTAACTGCCAGTTCTACCCGCAAAGAGGCAGAGGCTCCCGAAACAGAGGTTACTCCTCCCGTGGAGCTCCCAACAGCAACCCTCCAAGTAAGTCTTCCTCTTTCTTCTTCCCCTCCCAAGGTCGGGGGCAGACTCAAATACTTTTACCACGTTTGGAAATCTTTAACTCAGGATCCGTGGGTTCTGGAGACTGTTCAGGGTTTCAAAATAGACTTTGTAGATCTTCCCTCCCAAACACACACGCCTAAACCTTTGATTCTTTCAGTAGAACATCAACAGATTGTCAAGGAGGAAATCTCCTCCATGCTTCAAAAAGGTGCTATTGTAGAAGTGCCATGGTTTCTAAAGAGATTTGTCAGCACTCTCTCCCTAGTCCGAAAAAGGTTGGAGACCGGTTATAAACCTTTGAGAAGTAAACAAGTATCTGGTCTACAGACACTTCAAAATGGAGGGTATTCACCTCCTCAGAGATCTCCTTCTACAAGGAGACAGGCTGGTCAAGCTAGATCTAAAGGACACTTATTTTACCATCTCTATTGCCGAAGAACAACATCCCTTCCTTGAATTCATCTGGGACAATCATCTCTTTCAATTTCAGGCCCTCCCATTCGGGCTCTCATCTGCCCCTTGGTGCTTCACCAAGATCATGAGAACTATCGTCCCTCTTCTGAGAGAAAGAGGCATTCGATTAATTATCTATCTAGACGATATCCTTATGTCCCAACTCCACTCTCAACTTTTGGAGGATCTCAAGACTACCATGAATCTCATAGAGAGTCTCGGCTTCATTATAAATCGGGGAAAATCTATTCTTACCCCCTCAAAATCTCTAGAATTCCTCTGGTTCATCGTAGATATCTCAAAATGCCTTCTTCTTCTTCCCAACAAGAAGATCGCCAAGATTCGCAAAGAGATCAGATTTGTTCTAAAACAACAACCTCTTACTCTCCGGGAATTAGCCAGACTTCTGGGCTTACTGTCTTCCTCTATTCAAGCCATCTTTCCGGGGCCACTGAATTACCGTGCTCTCCAGAGAATAAAAGCCCAAGCCCTCAGGTCTGGTCTTTGGTACGGAGACCTTGTAACCCTAGACCAGTAGGCCAGATCGGAACTCTCCTGGAGGCTGGACAATTTGGATTCATGGAATGGGAGAGCCATCTTCGGGTCAACTCCGGATTTTGTCCTGGAGTCAGACGCCAGCCTTCATGGTTGGGGCGCTCGCTTCCTCGACCAGAACACGGGTGGTGTTTGGTCTCATGTGGAATCATCCCACCATATAAACTTTTTGGAACTTACGGCCGGTTTATACACCCTTATGAGCTTCAAACACTCTCTTCAGGGCAGATCTGTTGTCCTCAAAATGGACATCTCTGCAGTCTTCTAGATCAATCGCCTTGGCGGGACCAGACCAGCAGACCTCTCCGATTTAGCCAAGAAACTCTGGATGTTTTGTTTAGAACACAAAATTTCCCTGAAGGCAGAATATCTCCCGGGAAAGTCCAATCTTTCCACAGATTGGAAATCGAGATTCCTTTTAGACTTCAGCGATTGGAAACTCAATGTGAACGTTTTCAACACCCTGTTTCATTTTTGGGGCCCTTTCGATGTAGACTTATTTACGAGCAGATTGACTTTCCAACAGCCGAAGTACTTCAGCTGGATGCCAGACCCAGGCGCTCTTGCGTTGAACACCTTTCTCCAGTCCTATTCTCACCTTCAGCCTTACGCCTTTCCTCCCTTTGCCATGATCCAGAGGGTTCTACAGAAAGTGAGACAAGACCAGTGCTGTTTGGTCCCTTCTTGCCTTCTCAGGCATGGTTCTTGACAACCTTGGAACTGTCTTGCGACATCCCCTTCCTAATTCCTGCAACAAAAGGTCTGTTTTCAAACGTAAAAGATCACCAACTAATCCTTTAAGGGAATTTGAACCTTCTTGCTTGGAAAGTGTCAGGCAATCTAACGAGTTGTCTGGACTTTCGTCATCAGCTCTCACTCTCCTCGGAGAGTCCTGGGCACCAGGGACACATTACAGATACAATAACATTTAGAGATAATGGTTTTGTTGGTGCAAGGAGAGGAACTTGGATCCCGTGGAGGCTCCTATCGTCAGCATAGTTAACTTCCTTGTCAAAATATTCGACAATGGCCTCTCCTATACATCCATTAATTGTTACAGATCAGCGATCTCTGCTGGGCATTCTCTCGTCAATGGTAAGATGGTAGGTAAGAATGTTATCTTATTGTAGAGTTCTGAAAAGTATTTGACTAAGAAGACCTCCTAGACCCAAATACCAATCCTTGTGGGATTTTAGACCTTTTTTCTTCATGGCCTGATAATCCCTTTCTTAATAGTAAATGTCTTTCCATTAAACTTGCTACTCTCTTATGTTTGATCTCTAGTCGTAGGGTTTGATCTCTAGTCGTAGGGTATCTGATGTTAAATCTCTTGATATTTCTAAATGATGTTATGACATGTATGGTGTTAAGTTTGAAATCCTTAGGAGAACTAAAACGATGTCAAATTCAATCTTTTACTCTCGTTTTGGTTTTTGTAAAAAACGTTGTTGTTGTTGATTGTATGAAAGAATATGATTCCAGAATGAGAGACCTTCGTCCTCACGATGCTAATCAACTTCTTATTTCATTTGTTAAACCAGTCTCTTCCTGTTCCATTGCTAGATGGGTCAAACTAGCTATGAACCTCGCTGGTATTGACCTTTCTAAATTCCAAGCCCACTCTCTCAGAGGTGCTATGGCTAGTAAATCCTTCTGGTCTGGTGATAACTTGATAAGTTAATAAGTTGATAAGTTGGTAAGGTGATAAGTTAGATGATATCCTTAAAGCGGCCGATTGGTCCAATGCTTCCACCTTTGCTCGTCATTTTTGTAAACCTATTGAACATAAGCCCGATGTTGTCCTTTAAGGCTACCAACATGCATAATGTAGGCTCCTGTCTTGTAATGAAATTGCGATTCTCCTATTAACATGACCAGAGAATCTGGATTTCATTAAAGACACGGAGGCTAACATTATCCCACCCGTCCCTCCCTTGGACGGAGTATCTATTTATATGTTGTTGATGGTTTGCATTTATATGTTGTTGATTATTTGCACTTGTTCCTTACTGTATGCATTTTTTCTGCCTTTATTGCTTAAGGTTTGAACCTTTTTAACCTTTCTTTCTTCTTTTCAGATAACTCAACCTAATAGATTGTCCTCATTTCCTCTAATCCTCCTCTCTTCATTTCCTTCCTCGGAATTCTGTATTTTCTTCGCTCTCAAAACCAAGTTGCATCTCAACTGTATGAACTTTTTGAGGCAGCTCTGTTGTTGCTCATGCCTTTTATTAGTTGTTGTCACTGCCTTCTAGAACTGTTTTACTTATGATGTAATTGTGGCTGCTTGTGACTGCATTAAAATATTAATGCATAATGTTAGCCTCCGTGTCTTTAATGAAATCCAGATTCTCTGGTCATGTTAATAGGAGAATCGCAATTCTGATAGTGCCATTTACAAATGATATTATGGCATTACAAACAGATAGTGTTGACACGGACTGTAAGGAAATTAGAACAGGTCTATACTGTTTAAAAAACAAAAGACAAAGTGCAATGTGCTCTGAATGGAAATTCCAATTCATCGGCAAACTCCATTCTTTTTAAACCATTGTCCGGTTTTAGGGTGTGTCATCATAAAATGCACAATATGTAAATAAAAACATGTTAAAATATATCAATGGTGACGATTTACCATGTGCAACACAAACTAGGTGCCTTTACCTGAACCGGGACCATTTCACTGTTGATCCGTGACATTCCATGCCAATCCATTCAATTTAGCTACAGTTTCTTGTCACTTGTGTGGGATACAGCATACTATATGCACTTTCAAATTGTATTACGTTTCTTTTTCAGTATGACGAGGCACATCAGGCACTCATCTTCGGTGACTGGCAGATAATCCAGGGAACACAACCACCAGCCCTACATCAGCAAAGGAGACAACACAGAGTGCCCCTGCACTACAGTGAAGGCTTGCAGTCATCAGTGATATGACAGGTATTCTGTCCAGTTCATTCCACATCGATTGCAATTCATCGAAAATCCATGCTGTTCTAAACGAGATCATGTTGTTCTGCCATGGCCTGGTCTAAAAGTGAAATAACATAAGGTGAGCAGTCGGGGGTCAGTTGTTCTCCTATTTCAGTGTTAACTTATCATGTGGCAGCAAGGAACACATGAGAAGAGCAACAGCCCATTTCTTGGAACCAAGTGAAGACATAGAACGTATAATTCGTAAAGACCAGCCATTGGCAGACTTGGGAGTTTAATTCAAGTAATAAACTTCAAATGCACTTGAACTCTTATTACTGGTAAGATACTGTGCTGCCTATTCACAACTGGTCTGGTGCTCCCACTCCTACTTTTCCTGGCTGGGGTACACCAGAGCCAATTTAACTACCCAGTAATTTCAGGTAGTAAAATTGTTTGAGGCTCTGGCAGCAACAGCAGCCACTCTCTGTCCTCTCTCTGGCTTGTCATTTTTAGATGTCGGCTAGACAGTGCTTGCGCTGTCACTTCGAGACATTTTGTATATACTTTTTGGGCTTCAGGCTGCCCATACACTTCCCCTTTGCTGGCTCCATCTTCGCTCTCCTAATCTTTCTTCCCATTTGTCCATGGCATGCATTTGTCATGCCTCTTCCTGAGCTTAGCCCTCCCGAAGAACAGGGACCAAGTACTATATCAATCCACTGGTCACCATTTTAACATCTGTTTTAGGAACTACCTTAGTCTTTGTTGAAAAGCACTTCACACAGTCAGTCCTATTTACACTCCCTTCGAGCTCTGCTCCATTTCTGTAAACAGGTCTGTCAATCTTGTTCTTATCTCATCACATTTGCTGTGCATTCAGAGATCAAATGTCAAATGCTGTTTTCCGTAAGTCCACTATTCCATCCCGCAAACCCCTCCTGCTTTGATGCTTGTTTTGCACAGGCCACCGGGAACACAAAGTCAGATTCACCCATGCACATCATAGTTTGAAATGTCCACATTGGACAATTCAAAGAATAAAAATTATTTCCTCAGAGTTGTCATTTCGCTGAAATAATAACATAGTAGATTACTTCTTTATAAATTACAGCTAGGTCACCGTTGACTTCTTCACTTATGATTGGGTGTGTTCCCGGAAATCAGAAAGGTTTTCAATCAAGCAATGGATTGTGGGAAATGTAGTCTATGTTGTCTTATTTGCTGGGAACACCAAAGGATTTAAAAATCGGGAAAGACTCCATCTCCCATCAGCATATGCTCAATGTCCCACTGCGCATCCTAACTGGCGTAAAGAAAGGGCTCTCATAGTGAAAAGAATTAGGTCTGCCATCACCCAGGTGGATAGCCAGCAATTTGTTAGCCTGCATACATGTGACATGATTTCTGTGTTATCTTTGTGCACTTGGGTGATATTCGCATGCCTCATGAGTGACAGTTAATGCAGGGAGCTTAACAGGTAAACTGGTGCACTGACTAAGATCACCTGTTCCTCTTTATTGCAGCTACGGCCCTGTAGTTCTATATTTAAAGTGCAAGTAGCAATATAGGAAGAATCAGAATGTAGTTGGTAAAAGACAATACCATTGACCACGCCAATACATCTCGGATTTCTGAGACCAATTGGCTTTGCCAATGCTGATTTTAAGCAAGAGGGGGTGCATGTAACATTCTCCTTTGCTAGGGCACTTTGCCCCCTCCCATCTCAACTCCCTACCTCCCCCCCCCCATTTGGACCCCCACCCAGCACCTGCCCCCCACCTCGCATTTAGCAGACAGTAAATGGGAGAGCTAATACACCAAAACTGAAAAAAACTGTGCAAAATTCCACCCACTAAAACCGGGGCTGCATGATGATTACTCAGTCTAGGTTGGTTAACGCATAATTGAATGGTGAAGGTGGGGTGTTACCACACAATAAAGGTAAATTGATTTGCAGAGCTTGCACCCTAACAGTATCGTGCAACTTGTAATGAGAACTTAGACTCATTATTTGGAGAATATCAATTGGTTGAATGCACTTAATGCTACCTAAAAACATCGCAGTCAAGAACAGATTAGAAGCTCACATCTTAGAATTTAGCCATCTACATTGCTGCAGGGAATTAATACCTCAGTATGGTACATAGATACATTATAAATTACACGAGGTATCAATTAAGGCAACACGATATACTGTCCATAACTTCATACGGTGTGCAGTAGACATAATAATAAAGTGTGTAGACTGTGCAATCTAAAGAATGAAACAATTGCTCATGTAATATATGTTGCATGGGAATGGCTGATATCAGACATTGATTTCTCTGAAAGGCAAACATGGAAAGCAGCATCAGTTCTGTTACTGAAGCAGTACGATTTAAGGTCCACCTGGCTTTGGCTAGCATCATGATTCTGGTTCTGATTTTGCCAAGGAATTTACTAAATCGGATACCTCTTTTTTGAGAGTTGACCTGGCATTTTTAACCTATTATGCACGCACGTTTCCAATCCCTGTAATACTCCCACATAGGACCCACGCTTCCCCTGCCCCCACACACCCGCATGCACCATCCGGCGATATAAAAAGATCTCCGATAAAGTGACCCTTTGGGGGACCCATAGGGAATTGCAGCGCCTGCCCTATGAGGAGCAAACGCCCAATGATGAAGCATGACACCCTTCAGGGTGTGTGAGGGCAACAGATGATAAGATTGGTCTTTCCCTTTCACTGGTGGGCTCCCCTCCTTTTTTCCTAGGAGTCGGTTTCTTTCTTTTTTCCTTTCTGTAAGGCGCTTGGGTGACGTTTTGCACCCTGCCTCAGGAACAGTGTCCTCCTTTTGTTTAAATGCATTATATACCGAGCATGGACACTGGACCATTAATGGCTCCTGACTCCCCCCCCCTTCTTTTGGATTGATATGGCTGATATCAGACATCGGTTTCTCTGAAAGGCACACATGGAAAGCAGTATCAATTCTGTTACTGAAGCAGTACGATTTACGGTCTACCTGGCTTTAGCTAGCATCATGAAAGCTTGGTTCATTTTTAAGTTGTATGTGCACACATACATCATGCACCAGCATGCATGCAAAATGACGTGGATGGCAGCGGTCCCATCTTTGGCCTTTTTTTCTCCTACTGTATATACAATGAAAGGCACTGGCAGAGCTACTAGGTCACAAGGGCAAGGCCTGTTGGCTTTGCCAATGCTTGTTAGATTTGGCCGTAACAGAGGGAGATCTTCACGGAGGTGCTGAAGTTGATGCAGATTTGTAGTTCTTGCTCTGCGGTTTAGGCGGTTTTAAATTGTGCCCACTCAAACAATAAATAAATCCACAGCAGCCCTATGCTCTTGTGACTATCAGCGCTGCCTGATTTTTTTTAGCTTCTGAAACTTCGGTTTGTGGGAATGCATGAAGAAAGCGATGACCGTGCTCACCTGTACACCTTATCTTATATAGCTCAGTTCGACTTTGTATTGTGTATTTATGAATCGATTTAGTAAATCTGTTATATTTTGTTATACCTACAATGCAATAAAAGATGAATCGAACTGAACCTTATAAGATAAGAGGTACAGAGGCATTAATACCCTAAAGATAATCACGGTAATGGTTTTCTTCATGTAAACGTTTCTAATCCCTCTTCATAATTCGTTTATGGTTACTAATCTCAACACCAGATGAAGATGTTTGCAGTGTGCGTCATACAGGCCCACAGCCTCAAACACAGATGCGAAGATGAACAATAAAACGATTGTGCAAGGCTGTAAGCCCTGCTAGTGTCTTCCAACTATCCTGTGTAGGGAGGGTGTGTAATGGCAAACATTTACAAAAACATCAAAACGCACTCCAGGTAACTTCTAAGAAATAAAGCATGAAAGTTTCTGGGGGTATGCTTTCATCACACATGTAGATCTCATTAGACCTTGTTACTTTTAAATTAGTCCTTCAGTGCTCGGCGCTCAGTGATAGGTGGAATGCTTGAGTGAATCTCAGGCACTGCCCATTACAAAAGGGTTGAATTCCAGTCTATCTTTTGTGCCCACTGGGCTACTTTAGACAACTTTCTAAACTGAAAACACTGCCTGGCTCTGAAACTAACAGACAAATCCCAGGTCAACCTATTGGGCGCGTAATGGGAAAACACATTATCAGTAGCCTAGCGTAGGTCTTCCTGTACATCATGTTAGTCCAGAGCACTGGCAAGGGCAATGCACGGATTGGACCTGTTTGACTGCTGACTGCTGCTGGGCGGACTACGGCATCCAAGGCTCCCTATTGGCCGTGTAAGGCCGCAACGTCACCCGATAGCGCCAGGGGCACTTTAAATCTGCCTGCATACTCCCGCACCACGGGTCCCTGTTTGACTGCTGCTGGGCGGATTACGGCATCCAAAGCTCCCTATTGGTCGCGTACGGCCGCAACGTCACCCGATAGAGCCAGGGGCGCTTTAAATCTACCTGCATACTCCCGCATCATGGGACGCGTGCTCAGACCGTGCCCGGACGAAGCCCGAACCAAGGGTGGGCCCGTCTGAGCCCGTCCGAGACTGGTAGAGGCTGGGCTGGGCCCAGACCCCTAAGAACTGGGACTTGAGGTATTTAATCTTTTATAAGGCTTTTAGATCTGTAGCCCTCACCTTATTTTGTTCTCCTTGATTGCGTCGTAACCTGATAATGAGTAAACGTAAACGCACTACAGGGCAGGGGGTGGTGGGGACATTAGACGTGCTCCTTCTAAGAGCTGAATCAGTTCTGATCCACGAGATCGAGCCGACAGAACGCAGGCTTTCGTTAGAACCACAGCCCTCCTTAACTAAGCAAGCGCAAAATGTCCCCCTTATCAATCCCATTCACCTTGATAACTTAATTGTGTCTCAAGAAACCTCAGAGTTAGGTATTGTTACAGAACACACTTCACCCTCAGAACATCAAAACGCAGGTAGCAGCCCTTCTCCTACGGCTATAGGGCAGGAAATTGATATTACTTATAACTCTAGCCAGGAACCACCTATCAAGAAGAGGAAGGGTAGGGGCGCACAAAGAGCATCTCATAAGGCAGATAGCCCAAGGATAACTAGGCGAAAGGCTAAAAATTATGGAAGAGGTGTCAACCAGGGCCCCATCAGCCAACAACAACCAAGGGTATCTAACAGCGTATCGTCGCCGACTATGGACGATGCTTTTTGGAAGAGAATGGAGACGATGATATCAGGCATGTTGAACCCTTTGGCTCAGAAGAGAATGGAGACGATGATATCAGGCATGTTGCACCCTTTGGCTCAGAAATTGGCATAAAATTGATGATATACTTATGAAATTGGAAGGGCCCGTTATGGATATAATCTCTGATATCAATAAGATAGCTAAAGGTGGGGAGGCTAGGACTAATAAGGGACCTCTGGGAGATAATCTTTCTGTGGAAAATCAAGCGGCTGGGACATATAGGAATCACCAGCCAAGCTCAATCACTATTTTAAATACTGACTCAAGTAGAGCTCAGGCTCAGAATCAACCTGCTACACGTAGACCTCTGCCCCCTAACCTCTCTTATCTAATCAGTTGCATCCTGGCGGATTAAACTCTGGGAGTGGATTGGGTCTTATATCCTCCACTAGGGCTCCTCTATTAAATAATGGAGGATCTACCGAGACTGGGGGCAGGAGCATCTGTATCTAAAAATACTCCTGATTATAATCATGGTATTCAAACTAGCCCAATTACGATTTTAGACCTTCCCCCAGAAGCCACTCCATACACAATTGTGTTAGCCAATGTTCCCCCCAATATTCAAAACGGCGTGGAACATTGGTCTACCTTACGGAATAGCTCATTACATCTATTATCTAATAGGACTGGGTTGACTGACATTCTTTTTACAGAATTTAAAATGGTGAGGCGTATATTTTGGGTTGGCAAATCACCAAAGATGATGGAAGGAGACTGTGTGGTTTTATCCTTTAGATCGCCTAGATTAGTACAGTCTATTCTCAACATAGCAGGGAATCAGCTTAATTCCACTCACAATATCAGTTTATTGCCCTTGGGGTTCTGTTATCAACCATCCGGCATCTCTGGAAGATTCCGGAGGAATAGGCCCGCAGGGGAACAATACCTAGCTAAAGATTGGTGTAGCTACTCCATCCCAGTTAATAACCGCTATGGAGTTCTGGGTACGTTAGACGAACAAGATTGACTTGCGCACTCATTTAGTCTCACTAGGGGAAAGAATTGTTGTGGTGTTAATATGTACTATGACAATAATCCTGTAACTAAGGTAGATTATTCGCCTTCTACTACTGAGGCACAGGATATGGCCCCTAAGAACTTATCCAATATGACCATCTGTCAACCTAGACCCATCAATAGCCCAGATTCGCCTCCAATTAGCGGAGAAAGCGGTGTAGCGATCCAACTAATCATCCCAGCTCATCAGATCGAGGTAGAGAAAGTATGCTGGAAAATAGTGTCATGGAACATCGCAGGCTTGTTATCCAAACAATCGAACCCGTTGTTTGGGGAATTTGTAAGTACTTACACTATTATATGCCTAAAAGAAACCTGGGCAAAGGAGCCAATCCATATTAACGGCTTTAAGACACTTCATACCCCACTAGTCGCAGGGCTTATGGGCAGAGCGAAAGGGGGTCTTGTAACATATCTCAATATACTGGAGAAAAAAAAGATAGTACTTTATGCTGAGGAACACTATTATCAAGTAATTTTACTCCACATTGATGGTACTCACTGTATATTGCTTGTTAACCTTTATAATAATATACCGCCTCCTTGGTGAAAGATGTGTTAACACAACTACATAATAATTTGCAGTCCCTACATGGAAAAAATTATAAAGACATGATGATGGTCTTGGTAGGGGATTTTAACTGTGTCTTGTGTGTAAGTGAAGGAGAAAAAACTTGCGGTGTTGCGCAAGACGACGGTATGTGCAATACCCATTTTTGTCATTCCCCATTAGGTGATTTGTATAATAATTTGATCTACAGTATGAATTTGAGTTTTGCAAATGATCTTATTAACAAATCCATACCTATGCCTACTACTTTTAATGGGAGGGGGTCTCACTCGACTAAGATTATATTTTAATATCAAATAGCCATGCACATAGACTGAACTTGTTCTATGTGGATGACAACTCTTTGAGCGATCATTTTCGTTGATCCTCACAGTTTTAACACCAATCAGTAAGCCTATTAGGCATGACCAAACAGACCATGTCCACTCAGAAATTTCGCTTAATAAGTCAAATGGTTATAATTTGCGATGGTCAGACGTGGACCCTGTAGCCATCACTAGTAAAGTGATTAACAAGTGTAGACCAGCCATTAACACCTGCCTGGATGAGACTATTTCCACAGCGGGTATTCTTTCCCCCTTTGAGTCAATTTCTGAGGCAGTTAGAGATTTACTATCAGTCCCACTGAAGAAGAAAAAAATTGTCGGGGTTGGTTTGATAAAAAGTGCTCCCAGGCCTATTCCAAATTAAAAAGGGAACTACATAAGTCTCCTAAAACCGAGGATAACATAAGGATGGCAAGAAGGGAATATAGAACCGCCCTCAGAGAACGTAAAGCTATAGTTAGAAATGAGACTTGGGAACTGTTCCACGAAGCGTCCTTGAGGAATGATAGCTCGGCGTTCTGGAAGGTGATAAAAGCACCCTTTCTGAATGCGGAGGAGGGCCCTTCACTAGAGATTGCCACTGCTGAAAATGAATGGATTGACTACTTCTCGAAGGTGTACAATACAGACGAAACCCCTGCCAGTAACCCTAAGGGTGCTTATGGTGAAACTATAGTAACCCTGAATCCATGTATGCTGACCCTGGGTTTACACTGGAGGAGGTGAACCGAGCTCTTTTCGCGAGCCCTTGGGGAAAGGCGCCGGGGGCCCGGATGGTGTCCCCATAGATCTTTTTAAATCTAATGTTGACCTATGGGGCCCAATTTTTACTCTTAGTCTTAACAGCTAGTTGCTTTGCCCCCTTCCCTGAAACATGGGTGGAAGTAACCATTATCCCATATTTTAAAAGGGGGATCGCCAGGACCCAAAGTGTTATAGGCCCATTTCTTTATTAGATGCCGGGCGCATATTGCTAGAACGCTTAAAAGACTGGGTTGAGGGAAATAATATTCTTTCCGACATACAATATGGTTTTCGGGCGGACTAGGAACAGTGGAGTAGAGTTTAAACCTATCTATTCTGCTTGGGAAATACACACAAGTAACAAAAGGCAGACTTTTTCTAGCCTTTGTTGACCTAACCACTGCTTTCGATTCTGTTAGTCATGAGGATCTGTGGGCAATACTTGAGCATCTGGGAGTAGATGTACAAATCGGTCTTTTCCTCAGGTGCCTATATAGTGGTGCTAAGGCGAGAGTACGTTTTGGAATAGGAGGAGAACGTACTGATTAATTTCCCATTAGAAAGGGGGTCAGGCAAGGGTGTGTTCTAGCCCCTTTTCTTATTAAAAATTGAAAGTGGTGGTATGCACTCCGCGTTTATTCATTGAAATCATTATTTAGTCCATGAGTCTTGAAACATCCTTGGCGATTTGCGTGCGAAACTGGGTAGTGCCATGCCCTAAGTGCACCATCCAAAAGTACAACCATGTGGGCAGCGCCAAGTCAACGCTCCACCCCCAGACGCACTGCACATTTCTGGATACCAGATCCAGCCATTGATCCTCCGTTTTAACCTTGTTCGTGTTCATCGTGTTTTAACCATAGTATTACCATACTTTCTTCCTCTTTTTTAACTGATCTACATACTAGACAAATTGTATTTGGAAAACTTCACATATTAACATGTGCCCATCCAGGCCTTCTTGTAAATACGATCCAATACAACAGGTAGTTCAAAGCAGCAGTTCTTTATTCCAACCCAATGCATTTCGGGCTTTTACCAGCCCTTCGCAGGGGTAACTGAAAGTCAACAATAACATAAATTACTTTACTATATCTGTCATTTTTCAATATATTATATTCATCTTCATTTAACATAACACATACATATGACATTTTGCGTGTAATTCAACAATTACCATTTCTTTGATTTACCCAATTATTATCCAGTGTTCATCCCCTACTAAAAATGCTGAATCAGTTAAAAAAGAGGAAGAAAGTATGGTAATACTATGGTTAAAACACGATGAACACGAACAAGGTTAAAACGGATGATCAATGGCTGGATCTGGTATCCAGAAATATGCAGTGCGTCTGGGAGTGGAGCGTTGACTTGGTGCTCCCCACATGGTTGTACTTTTGGATGGTGCACTTAGGGCATGGCACTACCCA
Source organism: Lissotriton helveticus (assembly GCF_964261635.1). Lineage (NCBI taxonomy): Eukaryota > Metazoa > Chordata > Amphibia > Caudata > Salamandridae > Lissotriton > Lissotriton helveticus. Next base: position 1,873,322,949 of record NC_136061.1, on the reverse strand, counting down.
GCTTCGCACGCAAATCGCCAAGGATGTTTCAAGACTCATGGACTAAATAAATATTTCAACGAATAAACGCGGTGTGCATACCACCACTTTCAATGTTTCAGTATGTATTGCCCCCCATTGGTTTTGCACCCGAAGATGCAGCAAGTTTAAAAGGAAAGATTTTTAGATCAACGATCTCACATATTACGAAACAGCAAGCTCACAGCAGCATTGGATGAAGGAGGCAACATGACAGGACATACATACACATTACGTTTTTTATATGTATAAATGCAGAAACTAGTGATATTTTACGCATATGTTCAACAGGATACATTCACGTTTTGTGTTGCATTGTTTTAGCAAGGGGACCAGATGCAATATGGGTATTGTAGTAATGCGATTAACACTAGGGGTCCTGGGAGTTTTTCACGGGATGTGGGTGGAGCACATGTAGTTTAAATCGGGCTGGTTTTTTGAGAAGGTCAAACAGGAACGACAAGAACCTGACGTTAATGCTATGTAAGGAGAAGGAGATGATCATTTAAGCAGGTACGCACTGAGTTCTGTTTCGATTGGTAACACGCAGATGCTTATTAATCTTTCAGGAGGTAAATGGCCGTCGGTATGCGCCCGTCAGAAGAGATGTATAAGTTAGCGGGATACGCCCGTTGGCACAGAAATAAGAATACAATATTCGAGGGAAGACAGTAAACTAAAAAACGCTAGCTGCGTAGAGCACAAGTTCGGGATTTAAACGAAAAAAGAATGTTGTTTGAACTGCCGGTTGTTTGTTTCCACTGAAGGGCATAACGCACGATTGTCAGAAGCAAAGCCTGATATCAAGAATATAAAGGGGTACAAAAGGGGGTGGTGATGGACGGAGCATCTGAACCAATCAAACACTCACACCCAATCAAAAGATCTGGGTTTAATCCATCACCGTTCTTTAGCCCACTCTGCCACCCCAGTTCAGACATGGCTATATGCAAATCAGTCTGACCCTGTGCCTCATGGGAACAGTCCAGCCCAAACTGCCAAGCCATGCCTTCCCTGGACCGGAAACAAGCTTCCGAGGACCGGTTTCTGGCATTACAGCCGTCTTCAGCCCGGCTTGCTTGAATCCAGTGGCAAAGTGAGCAAGGGACTCACGTCTGAGCATACCCTGCCAACTTAGGGCGAACAAAGAAAAACCAAAGGTGGTGATGGACGGAGCGTTGACAATACAAACACTCACCCCCAGTCAACTGATCTGGGTTTAATCCATCACCGTTCTTTAGCTCACTCCGCCACCCCAGTTCAGATATGGCCATATGTAAATCAGTCTGACCCTGTGCCTCATGGGAACAGTCCAGCCCGAACTGCCAAGCCATGTCTTCCCTGGACCGGAATCAAGCTTCCCAGGACCGATTTCTGGCATTACAGCCGTCTTCAGCCGGGCTTGCTTGACTCCAGTGGCAAAGTGAGCAAGGGACTCACGTCTGAGCATACCCTGCCACACTTATGGCGGCCAAAAGCGGTACAAAAGGGGGTGGTGATGGACGGAGCATCCGAACCAATCAAACACTCACACCCAGAACTGGGGTGGCAGAGTGGGCTAAAGAACGGTGATGGATTAAACCCAGATCTTTTGACTGGGTGTGAGTGTTTGATTGATTCAGATGCTCCGTCCATCACCAACCCCTTTTGTACCGATCAAGAATATAAAGACACACATTTATTTCTTAGTTTCACTATGTTAACTAAAGTTATTTTTAGTAGGGGATGAATACTGGATAATAATTAGGTAAATCAAAGAAATGGTAATTGTTGAATTACACACAAAATGTCATATGCGTTATGTTAAATGAAGATGAATATAATTATATTGAAAAATGACAGATATAGTAAAGTAATTTATGTTATTGTTGACTTTCAGTTACCCCTGACGAAGGGCTGGTAAAAGCCCGAAATGCATTGGGTTGGAATAAAGAACTGCTGCTTTGAGCTACCTGTTGTATTGGATCGTATTTACAAGGAGGCCTAGATGGACACATGTTAATATGTGAAGTTTTCCAAATACAATTTGTCTCGTATGTGGATCAGTTAAAAAAGAGGAAGAAAGTATGGTAATACTATGGTTAAAACACGATGAACACGAATAAGGTTAAAACGGATGATCAATGGCTGGATCTGGTATCCAGAAATGTGCAGTGCGTCGAGCGTTGACTTGGCGCTCCCCACATGGTTGTCCTTTTCTTTTCAACCTTCATACTAATAGCCTTTGGGAAGCCCTAATTAAGAACAACCGCGATTTCCCACGTCCCCTGCCTCGACTGCTCTACTGAGACGATGCAGTTTTAATGTCACGTAGGCAAATAGGCCTACAAAGGGTTTTAAACAGTTTTTCCAAGTTTATGGGCCAATTGAATCTCAAGGTTAATATCTCTAAGACCTACATTATGAGATGTGGGCGTGGGAGCAAAAAATGCAGGGATATGTTCCTGGAGGGTCAGAAAATAGAGCATACCTCCAGGTTTGTCTATCTGGGTATATTGCTCGATCACTGTGATTGCTGGTCTAGTACAATTATGGCAAAAAAACTCATACTGGCAAGATCAACAAAGGCACTTGCCAACTTCGCAAAGAAATTGGGGAGGAGACCACCACGGTAGCTATTACAGATTTACAAAGCGATGTGTGTCTCTGCAGCCACGTACGGAGCGGCGGTTTGGGGCTTTGTGGACACGTAGTCACTCCAGTCAGTGGAAAATATTTTCCTTAGATATATTTTAGCTGTCCCTAAGAGCACATCGGCATATGTTTGCCACGCAGAGTTGGGCCTCCCATTTATTTCAGACTTGATAAAAATGGAGTAGAAAAACAAGAGGAGATGCCTGGTCAGCAGAACTATGTGTGTGTTGTGTCAGAACTGAGACCGTGAGTCCATCAGGTCACAACTAGAATAACACTGGGCTACAAAAAGTTCCCATCAGCCCACCCTTATGGTGGAATATCGCCATGTGGGATACATGTCATAAATCCAGATCTCACCCAACGCACTTGGTAATGGTGTGGAGATGGATTATGAAAGTATTGTTCTAGACCACAGTGATTTTCAGGTAGTGCTAACGGAGTGCAGTGCTAGTGAAAAGATGAAGTGAAGTTCAAGTGAAAAATAAAATTGACTCATGGGACAAAAATTGAGTTTAATAGATATTGTCCTAAGGTCAAGAGATAAAAGCAGCGCCTGATAGTTTGAAATTATAACTATCTGGTGGCGTAGTGCAGTGAGGTCGACATGTTTCAGCCTAAATGGACATAATGTCCAAGCTTTCTTCAGGACCAGTTGGAAAAAGCGACTGCAGTAGTGAAAATATTGTTTTGCTAATAATTATGCACAAATATAATGGATTACTCCTACCAGATACTTTGAGCCCAAATGTTTTCTGGCGGATATCCAAGCATTCTCTTAGTCCCAGCTTTCTGTGGGAAGTTGCCTCACCTCACCCGGCACCCGCTCGGGAAAAAGGAGGCCCCGCTCTGTCCGTCGGTACCTCTAGGCCACTCCCTCTCGGACGCTGGCCTAGAGGTACCGACGGACAGAGCGGGGCATTATGTCCATTTAGGCTGAAACATGTCGACCTCACTGCACTACGCCACCAGATAGTTATAATTTCAAACTATCAGGCGCTGCTTTTATCTCTTGACCTTAGGACAATATCTATTAAACTCAATTTTTGTCCCATGAGTCAATTTTATTTTTCACTTTAACTTCACTTCATCTTTTCACTAGCACTGCACTCCATTAGCACTACCTGAAAATCACTGTGGTCTAGAACAATACTTTCATAATCCATCTCCGCACCATTACCAAGTGCGTTGGGTGAGATCTGGATTTATGGCATGTATCCCACATGACGATATTCCACCATAAGGGTGGGCTGATGGGAACTTTTTGTAGCCCAGTGTTATTCTAGTTGTGACCTGATGGACTCACGGTCTCAGTTCTGACACAACACACACATAGTTCTGCTGACCAGGCATCTCCTCTTGTTTTTATAGTATATGTAGGGGCCAGAGCTGCTTTGGTCATTAAACAACCCCCTTTTTTGACCCCATTCACTTTATTTCTCCATTGATAAAAATGGAGCCAATTCTTTTATGGCACAGAATCTGGTCAAAACCAGAGACTAAGCTAAATCAGGATATTTTAACTGACAGCATGAAACTTGAAGGAGCGCTGCTGATCGCTGCTGATCCCGTGGCTGAGGTATATTAAAAATGTTATGTCTGATCTTGGCCATCCAGAGTACTACAAATCTCCGGGTACAATGCAGTCAATTCCAAGAAAGGAATTAAAAAAACAGGGTCTGATTTTTTTGGACACTATAAGATTGGTTACCGAGAGTACAAAACCTTCTGTTCAGCACAACCAATTGATTTTATCTTCTTTTAATATGCAGTCGTATTTATTGTTTGTACCTGGTGGCTATGATAGACTATTACTAACTCATTTTAGATGTAACATTTATCACAGGTTCGTGAGTTTCCCATGTATGAACGATTGGGCACGAACTTTAGGCCCATGTCCGTGCGATAATTGTTCAGAGCAATCGACTATGCATGTTTTCCTATTCTGCAGATTTTATAGTAATTTGAGGAAAGTTTGTCTTGTACCGATAATGAGAAAGTTGGGTCTGAGACAATGCCGTCCTGCTTTCCTCACGCTGTAGACCTTGGACGATATTCACAGGACCTGGAGGACATGTATGTTTTTAAAGAAAGTACTTAGCCACAGGAAAACAATTGTATTGTAATCACGGACTATAATATGCATTTTTGTACGAGGATTTTTAATTACGTATACATTTTTTAATTTTTTATAACTCGCAAATGTTTTTATTGCCAATATGTACTTTTACGATTGTATGATAAAGCAATCGAATAAAGTCACTATTGAATTGAATTGATTGGACCTATCCGACCCTTCAGCAGCAGTCACACATTCATGCAAATAAATACAAGAAGGCTATGGATGAAAATTATATATGTTGGTAACAAGGACCCCCTGCACATTAATACAGTTCTTGGGACAGGGAAAGAAACAGTGGAAAATATCATTCCCAAGCAACTTGACAATTAAACATTAGTGAATATATGTAACTATAGCAACGAATGAGTTCAAAACAACAGATAAAAAGATTATCAAAATGTTAATCAAAATTGTAAAATACATTCAATTTAAGCAATACATTTCAAATAAAAATTATTTCATCTAATTAAAAAACAATCTGTGGCAAAAATTCTAACAATAACATTATTAGTAAGCGAGAATCGCTTCGGGGACTTGATTTTGATTGGCCATTCTAGTGAGACTAATTTAAAATTGACCTTATCAGTAACCTCTCCATCATCCTTTGAGGCGCTGCTATTAAGAACAAACCGATCATCAAAGTTACGGAATAAATTCGGAAGTGTACGGTTGGCTACTCCTGACGAAGACACTTAGTGAGTCGAAACGCATAGAAGAACTCATTTTTGCCACCGATTGGTTTTAATTAGATGAAATAATTTTTAATTGAAATGTATTGCTTAAATTGACTGTATTTTTATAATTTTGATTAACATTTTGATAATCTTTTTATCTGTTTTGAACTCATTCGTTGCTATAGTTACAAATATTCACTAATGTTTAATTGTCAAGTTGCTAGGGAATGATATTTTCCACTGTATAGATGAAAATTATACATTGCATTCCAATTTTCACTTGAATTATGAAGCGGATTTACAAAATGAAGACAGTACCATTTCAGAAAGCATACTATTTCAGTGTGCTCAATCTAGAATGAACGTTTGTATGAGCAGTGTCTGTACAGTTATAGGGATCCTGGTCCTGATGAATGCCATGGACTTGGAATGAGGCCACCAGGCAGAAACATGTTGACCACTAAGATGCCAGACCTGTAGTTCTCCTAGGAATCCTATACATCACATTGTTTACTATTTTCTCTGTACAATATTAAGCAAAGGTGTGCTCGAGATTCCCTGGAGTTTTTTAATGACTAATCTTTGGATCTTGCTTTTTTCCAGTAAAACTATTTAAATGCTTCCTCACTAGAGGAATCCCATTCGCCATTATAATAGATTTATACATTTTGGCGAATGAGGAAGCCAGAAGATCGAACATGGTGTGTGAGGGCTTACCTGGCTTTTTTTTTTTATATATTCACTTTACTTGGAACATACGCGCCAGACACATACTCTGAACTCTTACCACGGGTAGTTTCCATCAAAGCACAGCAGTGATCTAGCAGGGGTTTGCTTTTTGTTTTGTGCAGGTCTAGCAAATAAAAACCTGTAAGAATATACAACTATCAAAATGGAAGCTATATACACATTAGAGAAAACATTAATGTTTTTTATCCCAGGAGTTGTGTGCTGTGTGAACCAGTCACATTCTGGCCACCTCACGCTATAAAAACACCAAACACCACAAACTAGTCAGTTTCTTTGTACACAAAATCAAGGCCCACAAAAAATCCAAGGAATGACAGTTCACCAAACAAGCAGCACAACACTAAATATCCATACTACTCAATTAGCTCATGCCTGGAATTGTATTCAGATTTAAAAATCAATTATTTTTTAATGAACAGTCAAGTCCAAAGCAGATCTTGCCTCGATACTTCCTGAAAACCATCACATTTACAGACCTTCAGGCTGCCAAGAAAAGTGGACTCGTTAGCAGAAAAGCTTTTCAAAGGGCATCCCAAGATTTTTGACACATTTAATGACATTGAGAGTGTTGGCCTATAAAGTGATTAGATAAAAAAACTAGTCCCTACACTGCATTTATTTAAAGACAATCGTAAAAAAACGCATTTAAAACCGAGGAATGTATAAAGTTGCTGTTATAGCGTGTGGTTTGAACTGAGTGCACTGACTCAAACAGAAGACTGTACAGCCTTCATCACAGCCTCTGTTCACGGTTACACGCAAGACACTCGCAAATCAGGACACTCATTGGACTGGGATATTGACAAATAACTGTGCCACGCATATACTGTGACGTAGACTGGACATACCACTACATGACAAACTGTACCGTGACATGCCTTAGGTCTCAGCATTACATGTGGATTTCAAAGCACACTCAATTTAGCCGAAATATGACAAATCTCACGAAAGGTAACATTCATCCGTTGTTTCAGCCGAAAAGGCAGGCAAGCGTAATAACCAAGAACAGTACCTGGCCACTAATTATAAGCAAGCATATCACAGAACATGTAGCTTCCCTAGAAACACAAAAGAATGACCTCCGTTACAGAACGTGGACCTGTAATAACTAAAATGCCCCAAGGAAGGAAATTAACAACTGAAGAAAGTCAATTGTAGCATTTTACAGACTTGCTAGACAATTCCTGGAAGGCGGACTTTCTTCGCTCACATCCCCTTCACTGGACTACACAGTAGTGATATTGTTGTTGTTCCATATCCCCTAAACTTCACAGTGACCACAGCCTAACACAAAACTGCATCAGAGACCTCTACAAGCTATTTTTAGGAATTATGATTTTTCCTTGCACACTTGGACACAGATGTTTAAATGTTTGCTAACATGGTACAGTTACGTTTCTCAAGACATCAATGAAGCATGCAAATTCACAATACATGCAAATAATGAAAGCACAAAGGGAGAGCGAATGAGTTATTGCAAAAAGGGAAATTGACACAGTGATCCTCCATAGCTCATGAGGTGCTGGAGGCCACCATCCAAGGTGTCTAAGCTGCCTCCACCTTCCCAAGATGGCAGACGGACAGTGGCCCTCCTGTTCTACAATATTGCCGCTCTAGGGCTTCATGCATTGCCACCCCTTGGTGTTGTCTTTCCTCTCCCACTGCTGGGATGTCTCCTTGCCTGGCAAGTGTGCTCATGTACCATACCGTACATGTATTAGCGCCTCAACATTTTGATTGATGATTTTCGGCACTTTATAATGTTTGTTTCATTGATTGACCGTACGGAGGCCTGGAATGAGTGGTTACATCTTGACTGGATGGGAACATCCTCCCCTGATAGAGTGACTGCAGCAACTGTTGAGCGAATAGTGCTGTACCACCACATCAGAGAGGAGAGTTGGGACAAGTCCAGCACTGCCATCTGTTCCACTAGCTGCACTCTTTTTCAACTGCTTCCATCAATGACTACCTACAAAAAATGAATGTGTCCTTGTGTAACGCAACTGGTGCTCATGTAAAGCGCTGTGATACCCAATACCGCCGAGGCAAGTTTGCGATATATAAAACCACAACAACAAAAAAATGACTAGAGATCAGCGTATATTTATGCTCCCTGCTCAACTTACCTCACATCTAGGGACGCTGAACGTCCCACTGTGGGAGATAGCTGTTCTACAGTTGCAAGGGTGCAAGTGTGTCAGTTGCTGTGACCCTGTCAGGGGAAATAGTGAGCCGCTGCCGTGGTCAGTAGCCACAGACGCTCAGTTTATGTGCTGATTTATTTTAGACCTCCAAAATGTTCTTTAATGGATATGGTTTGTTGTGACCTGATATGTAGGCAGTGGCAGCATTTATGCTATGATGGAGTAGCTTCGTCTATGCATGCGCCTGCCTGCAAGTCGTGGACCTGCTGAGTTGCTCCTATTGCATCAGAAGTTTTAGTGGATGTAAGGAGGATTCAGAGAGTGCTGCTTTTCAACCGTGAGGGTATCCAGGAGATGTGGCTGAAAATTTTACATTTGCTAATGACTAAGACATTTTTGTATTGTCTACAAACAGAATTTGGCATTTCATGTGCCACAGTGGCAGAAATACACATACATGTGGATTTGGTGACAGGGAGCTATATAGACAATATTGCTCCACACATCCATAAAGGAGGTATCATGAGGCTGAGCATGGATTATCACATACATGACCATGCCAAAGTTTTGAAAAAACAATCTTGCCACTTCTGATCTTGGGATACTTACTTACACTCATCTCTGGATGGCAGAGTGACCTACATGTGACATGATACAAGATTGAATTACATGACATTAGGGTTAACAGGTTTTTTTTCTCCTATGTGGCATTTACTTTTACCTGTTGTGTAATTACTCGATTTTAGACCTTCGAGTTCATGGGTGGAAATGGCGCTTCTCTCCTAATAGGTCATCTGAATATTGGATTGAGCACTGCTTGAGGGCATCCTATCTTTCTTGATCACCTTGAATGTACGGTTGAAGGATGACAGTCTAAACACCTTCTGGGACATGACGGGAGGTGTGCGGGATGACCCAGGTGTTCCAGCTGCCCACATGTCACTAAAACAATGGCCCATAGCTGGCAGGTGCTTCCTACCCAATCACGTTTAACCCCACCTTAAGTGAGGAAGAGATGAAAAAGAAGCATCTGACTGATCCTTTGCCTCTTGCACAGCCATCTTACAATGTTGATATGTAGGTTGTCTATGCAGGCGAATATCAATGAAAGTACGGATGGTCGTCCAAACAGGATATGGAAAAATCAATGTCTGAAATGTTTACACAAAACACACGTGAATTGTGATGCAAGTGTGTTAATTGATACAAAAAAGGTACCATGTCTAACAATATTTATGGTGGATACTATATCCTCCCAAGGATTCCACACCATATAAATATCCTAGAGTTATGTGGAAAGGAACAGAGAGAACATCAACAAAAGCAACAAATAAAGTATATTACACGTTTGCATACCTGGGGAGTTTAGTACTCAAGGCACTAACTCAGCAGGGAAATGGATGAGAAATCGGTGGAAACATAGTCTACACCAGAAATGTCTTTACCAAAGGTGATTGAGAAGTACTGATTAACCAAACAGTCAGGCAGCATTGTAAAGTATCTGTCAGTGCAAGCCTGAGCTGTGAGTCAACAGTGTTTCGCAAAATCTATGTAAGGATAACAGTGTGGGAACCCTTGTGACGTGGGCATAAATGCCAGCTGGAGGTTCTCCATTGGCCAAAACACAGCAAATCTTTATTCCCGGCATGACTTAACATGGAATTGTCTGCTTGGTTACTGACTTTGCATTTTTTGCTTTACCCAAGGTCCCAAGGACCTGATTATCAACCCTATCCCGCTGCGAGAGGTCAATGTAATAAGCAAATATACACCTAGGATCCAATCTATGCAGTTTGTCCTCCTCCGTGGTGGGATGTGAAGAACAGAAAAAATATGGAAGAGTGACTGAGTGCCTCAAACGAAAGGCAGCTAACTACTGTTCTGTAAGAACGAAGGGCATGTGAGAAGAACCAGTTTTTCTGGTTAGGACGAAGTGAAGGTTGGCCGGAGCGAAAGGGTCTGAAATTTACCAACCTAACAAGCCACAGTTAATTCCACAAGGAAACAGTTTCCAGGGTCAAAAGTAGAACTGGACAATTGTGCATCAGATCAAATGGAGACCTCATGAAGAATGTTAGCACAAGACTCAAAACTCACAGTGGAACAATAAGCAAAGTGAGAGGAAAGAATTTGAGAAAACATTAAAAAAAAATCAACAACAAAAAATGCCACTAGTGATGACTTAAATAAGGCTGGTCAAACATACACATGAAGGCGGGAGGGATAGCCAAATACACTTTGTCTTCTGGGCAAAAGGTAGTGTGAAGCATAGCAGAATGGCTAATGGGCGAAACTGAAAGGATCAGACTTGCTAGCCAGCTTACATTTTATGACAGGTTTCCTCATAGTCAAGATGACTTACGCAGCCTCTGGTGGCAAGCAGGTGGTCTCTAGTTGGCACAGCTCAATCTACAAGTGTGCAGCTGTGGCTTCAGTGGAGCTGGTTGTAAAACCTAACCATTTGAAAGCTGGTGAATGTCATCACTAAAACACCAAGAGTAGCTCTAAACCCATGTCAAAGAGGTGTGGACAAACAGGAACGGACATCAATTGGTGCCTTAGAGGTCCCAGTGAGGTCACATCTCGGGCAGGCAAAGTTACTGCTGAAGCTGCATGCTGTTGCCTGGCAATGCTGGAGAGCTATTGCTGAGGGAAATGTTTCCTGATCGAGTCTGGCTCTTGTAGGATATTCATACGGGGAAGAATATGGGGGAACAAATATCCCTCCGGAATACTGAAGCATGCATAACGTCCTTGTATCACAAACACAATCACGAGTGACTTCATCAAATACAAATGCTCTTCCCAGTTTCTGAATATTTACATTTATATTGTCGAGATGACTGATAGTAGATCAAGATTTGTATTCATCTGGTAATTAATGCATTTGTGCTGTTGTTGGTGTTTCTGTTAATATAATGTTTCATAAATCTGAACAAAAAGTCAGGTAGGACTTAATCAATTCTAGGTTATTCATCCAGAGGTATGAAGTCTCTATAACCTGCTTAATCACATGCAGTGTAAAGTTAATTACATATGGAAACCGTAACAAATCCTAAATATAGAATAATCAATAATGATACATAGATGATTAATAAATAATGTGCTGGACAAATAATTTCATACATGTATTGTGTGTGTGTGTATATATATATATATATATATATATATATATATACATATCTCAATCAATAAACAGATATGGGTATGGTGTGAAAAAGTGAATAAGTAGTGCAGGCGAAGCAGTGTTCACATCGTGTTAAAATGGACAACAATTACTACACTGTACACTCCCCAAAGGTTGTATACACTTTCAAGTCCTCAAAAATCCTGCGAACCTTCCATAAACTTAGCAAGCCCCCTCTGTTCATTGAGGTGTCAGCGAATTCACAAATGTTCACAATTTTGCAATAAAAATCAAATAAAAAAATGCTCATTTGCCCTGAAGGGGTCCCTGGGGAAACCCAGTACCAAGGATATTCCTATCATGCGCCCTTTTCTTTATTTTTATGGTTTTTGTTAGGACTCAGCTCAGGCCAAGTCCCAAAATGGCTGCCAACACTTCCTGGTTGAAGTGTTGGCAGCCAAGCAGATCTCTGCATGAGATAAGGAGTATTCGGGAATTAGTCATGACCCTAGATATACAAATCTGGATTTTCTTTGATAACTCCAAAACTACTGAAAGTATTTACACCAAATACCAAAGAGCATGCATTGTGGATCAAGAGCTACCTGGCTCTTCTAATGACTAACGGAGTTGCTCACCCTCCACCCCTGCTGCCAAATTTGATGTAATTACGTCCAGCGGTTCCGGCTGTATTCCTGTTCAAAATCCGAAAGGGAATTAACGTGGGGAACTCACTCTCCCTACCCCCCACTACCACTTTTCGCGGCCTCAGGGACCTCCCAAAAACTTTCCATGTACAAGAACATAAGGGACACTTTTTGTGGAAAATTTCACAATGATTCGTCAAACAGCGCCAAAGATATAGCCAAGTCAAAAAAAGCTTTTCCCTATGGAAACTAGCTACCTATAGCAACTGCCAGTAGGTAATTAAAAAACAAAATATATATATATATTCCAAAAAGGAAATGGTGCACACTCTCGGGCTGAATTCAAGATATTTTATTGCTTCCAACACAAACTGAGAAACGCGTTTCGGCCCCATGGCCTTCGTCAATGACGTAATTGTATGTCGTCTCTTAGCCACTGGATGAGCACCCATTGCTTGAAGCTGAATTCGAGTAAGACGGAGGTGATAATGTTTGGAAATCTTTCTCCCCTCTGGTCTCCAGTCTGGTGGCCGGATAGTCTTGGACTCTCCCCTACACCGGTGGACAAAGCAAAAAATCTTGCTGTCATTATAGATGGAAAGTTGAATTTTAAGACCCAAGTCTCTAAATTAGTGTCGTTTTCTTTTTTATAATTAAGACAATTAGGAAAGTTTTGCCATTTAATCCTAAATCCTGTAGAAAATCAGTAGTGACTGCTTTAATTTTGTCAAAACTTGACTATTGTAATAGTTTGTACATTAAGGTCCAGGCTGCCCTTCTCAGGAAGTTGCAGGCAGTACAAAATGCGGCGGCAAGACTGATCCTGTATATTCCAAAATTTCAATCGGTAAGAAATAAGGAAACTCCACTGGCTGCCAGTCCACCAGCGGATAAAATTCAAGACTCTCTACATTGCACATAGGGCACTACATAGAGAAGGACTAAGGTTCTTAGAGAACTTGTTTAGATGGTACTCCCCAAAAAGAGCGCTGCAGTCAGCAAATGCTTACCTTATGCAGCCAGCAAATGCTTACCTTATGCAGCCGGCCAGGATCCATAAGATGAACTGGGGTGGAAGGAGTTTAGCATTTAATACCATCAAAGAATGGAACTCCCTCCCGCTATAACTGAGGAAAATTACCCGTCATTTGGAATTCAGGAAACAGCTTAAAACCTGGTTATTCAAGTAGTAGTATGGTTGAGTTCAGCACCATTTGGGTCCGTTAGCGCCAAGACGCCTGAGGGTATTCGTGCGCTGTACAAATTTTATTAACATAACATAACATAACAATGTCTGAGTGGGTGTGAGAGGGGGTTTGTGAGTGGCTGTATGAGTTTGTACAGCGTTATTCTGCATTGTACCTGCCCAGGAGACATAAACTCTGGAAAAACAATTGAAGCAGCCAGGGTATGTGGGGGTTTTCACCATGCACAGATCAGGAAGCAATTTTAATTATGCACAAAGGCACTCTGAACAACTGTTCCGTTTAAAAAAAAAAAAAAAACGTGATGGCAGAGGTGTTGTCTTTCGTGAGTGGCAGGACAATAAATTACTATGCTCTACATTAAATCGATTTCCTTGAGGCAATGAGAGTAACGTATTGACTAGCACAAACGCAATGCACTATGTATACTGTGGTCCACGTATGATATGTTGTCAAATTGGAATGATTCTATAAAAGCATGAATGTCTGTGCACTAATTAAGAACTACATTTGGAGTAAAAAAAATCTTTGATCACAGATGCCTGCTTTTGAAATGAACTGGTGACCAATATTACTGGCATTATTTTGATGAAATTACTAATAAGGAAGTCTTTTTCAATATCTATGTATCAGGTCCTTAAAAGATTATTGGCTCACTACCCTGCTTTTGGTATATGACTAAGATCCAGGAGGGTTGAAACATGTTAAGCTGCATTGTGCATTGACCAGAATGAATGAAATTGGCTTACAAACCGACTGGTGGGCTCGCTGTGCTTCTGAACGAGAAGTGTGGTTCGTTTGCAATATATGACGGTGACGCCAATCTGCGAGCTCCGACCTGAGAGGCTGGGCATTCCTCCCATCACAAAAGGTCAAAGTCCCTTAGGGTGATCATCTCATCAACTGTAAGGTCTCCTTAAAACTCCAAGTCATATCAGCGCATCGCTGTTTCTACAGGCTGAGGACTAAAAGTGAAGATGGTTAACAGAAATGTCACCAAAGCTCAGCCTTCAATCTTACTGCTAAAATAAAATGTAATGACCTTTCAACCATAGAATTAATTTGAGGACTGTTCAAAGTGTGCCGTTATATTGGGGAATCTAGCTAGCTTGAGTTTTTTTTCTTTTTTTTGCTGTAAAGACTTAAAAGAAAGGAAAATCCACCAAGGCCATAAATGCCAAGAGGTCATGTGGTTGACTCAGCTAATATTTCCAACGTTGATGAAGGCAACTCAGTTCTTATTCTATTATAAACAACAGTTTGCATGCTTTTTTCGATCATTTACTATTCTGGGCCTTACAGCTCACTTGAAATTGTGTCACTCTAGTTTTGTAATGGAATAAACATACGATACAAAGTCACAATTCTTCCCAAAATTATCTTTATTTAACATTTTATTCCATGATGTATATAAAAATAAAATCATATAGCTGTATAGTTGGCACGTTAACATGTATTCCAGAAGAAAAGACAGTTATCAGCAATAAAATTAGCAATGGCACTTTTATGTTGCTATATTTTAACACATTTCATATAAATACAAAAGTAGAAGATAAAGTGCTGGATAGTACACCTTCCCTGCCCCCACCTGATTTCTGAGGCATAAGGAAGAAAAAAAATTAAAATGGAAGAAAGGCTTAATTATACAGCTTCAAGCAATTCCTCAATGGGCTAGCCATTGATATTATTCCGATCAGGTTGCTGATTTGCATTATTATTTCCAACTTTAAAATACTGCTAGGCATCCCGTTGATCCACTGTGATAAAATGTTAAAATTAACAGTCCATGGCATATTTCCTAAATTGCACCGTAATTCATTTGGAAGCACTGTCATTCACTGCTGTTCAAGCAAATATAAAATAAGCTTCTACAATATGAGGTTGAAGACCTTAGTTTCTGCCAGTGTCATTTCATAGCTCTGAGTCTGTGTACATTCCATTGATTAGGTAGTCCACTTGGGTGTAGTCCTTCTTTTTGTAGCTTTCATAGGCTTGGGCAGCAAATACAAAAACTACTGCTAAGAAAAATACAATACCAAATAAAAGAACAGCTAAAAGTGAACTTGTGTCCATCAAATGTCTCGCTAAAGGCCATGTGGCACTCAAATATTTGTCACCGTTCACATCATTTTGGCTGCCCCCGGGGATGCTTGTAGAGCTCTGAGGGGTAAGGTTTGTGGAACCAGTTCTGTGTGTATCTTGCAAAGTGGGCAGTGTGGTTTTAGACGTAGTAGTTACTTTTTTGGGAGTCGCAGTGGAAGTTGGAGGCTCTTCAGTCTTAATAGGGATAGTTTGTTTATGCGTGGTGGTAGGTAAAAGGGTAGTTTTGGGGGTCTTTATAACTGAAATAATTTCGGTAATAGTGGGGGTTGCTTCGGTCACTATGGTAAATGTCTGCCCAGTAACTGACACAAGAAGGCGATCTGTTGTGTTGTAGAAGAGAGAATCATTTTTGGCCAACTGCGTGGTGTTTATGGTTTCCAAATCGGAGGTCTGTGATTTAGATTCAGTGGTATATGTAATAATTGCATTTGGGATTACGGTGGTCACATCTATTTCCACTGTAGATGTATCAGCATCTCTGAGTGTAGCTGATTTGATGGTTGATATTATGAAACCGGTTGGCTCAGGTTGCGAGGGTACTGTATAAATCTGTGGACTTGTTGGCGGGGATGGTTTCGTGGTGGAGGAGCTGGTCCCATCTGTTGATTTCAGTGTCGAGGGCGACGTTTCTGTAGTAGCTTCAGCTGTTTCGTTGCTTGCTGGTGTTGCGTATGTGGTTTTTGGAGTGAGAGGCATTGTAAGTGTAGAAGAGTTTGAAGTTGTATGTAAAGAGACAACTGCTGGTTCGGGGACCAACGTTGTTGCTCTGCTCTGGGTTGCTGTCTGAATAGTCGATAAAGTTGTTAACATACTTGAAGTAGCTGGCTGAGTGGTGTTTGTAAGGGCTTGTATGGTAACATTTGTTGATAGAGAGCTGGTTAACTTTGGGGTCGCTGAAGTGGCTGTTAGTGGTCCATTGGTGGTTGAAGAGGTGTCTGGTAGTGGCACCAATGTAGCTTCTTGCGTCACTAATACAGTTGTTGGTGAGGTAGTTGGCATTGTTGCGGAGGTCACTGTACCATTGGTTGTGATAGAGTCATTTTCATTTGCAGCTCTTCTTTTTAAATATAACACAGCCAGGGCATCTCTTTTCTTCCTCTTTGTAAAATCTTTGAAACCTGCAGTAAGGTAAACATAGTGTTATAAAGAATGGAGCAGAATAGGCAACACCAAATGTACATAAACCTCAAAAAATTTCTGCCAATGCTCAGCGTTTCTAAAACATTCAAAATGCTTCCGTGCAAGAGCCCTCTTTCTGTTTCTCCATCATGCAATAATTTTGAGTAAAGTTCGTTGCACTATACAAGGTTACAGTGAACTGGTAGTGAGGTTGTCAGATAAAAAAAAAATATATATATATATATATATATATATAATATATAATATATATATATATTCACTGAAAAAAACATAGGTGATAGACCATATATAGTTAGGAATTTGCATTTACAAAACCTTGAAAATTCACTGAAAAAACCATAGGTTAGAGACCATATATAGTTAGCTGGACATTTTATTGATATAAAACCAATGAAATTCCATATATAGTTAGTTGCACTAACTATATATTTTGCGCATCCGCAATCCAATGCTGATGATGTCACATATTACATCATTCATGACATGGTCAGTGACATCACTGATGACATCACTGATGACATCATCCAGTGTCTGTGTGTTTTTTTAAAGTTTAAATATGTTTTACATATTGAAGAATGAGTGGATGTATAAGAGTATGGATGAAGGATTTGATTGTATAAGTGAGTAAGTATGTGTTAGTATATCTGTGAAAATGTAAGCTGTT
Source organism: Lissotriton helveticus (assembly GCF_964261635.1). NCBI lineage: Eukaryota > Metazoa > Chordata > Amphibia > Caudata > Salamandridae > Lissotriton > Lissotriton helveticus. The sequence goes on along the minus strand of NC_136061.1, from coordinate 1,873,305,718 downwards.
CTGTGTTTAACTGTGTTTAACTGTCTAGATGAAGAAATGAAAGTGTGATTGATTCTTTACAGGACTGACTAGGTGTGTGAGTAACTCCATGGATGAGTGGCAGTGTGTGAGTGTCTGCATAGGTGTATGAGTGCATATGATAGTGTTGTAATGATGAGTGACTGTATGTACGAGTGATTGTATGGGTGAATGAGTGAATGTGTGTGTAGATGTAGGAATCAGTGAGTGCGTATGTAGTAAATGGTATTCGTGTGTCAATGGTTTAAAAAATGATACTCTGTATTTTACACTAGGTGTAACAGAGGTTATATTAGAGTGTAAGGAGGTGCATTGTATTATCACATGAAGTATATCATCAGTGGTGTGATCATTGATGTTAAATGAGATGTCATCAGTGATGTCATCAGTAATGTCATTTGAGATGTCATCAGTGATGTCATCAGTGATGTCACTGACCATGTCATGAATGATGTAATATGTGACATCATCAGCATTGGATTGCGGATGCGCGAAATATATAGTTAGTGCAACTAACTATATATGAATTTCATTGGTTTTATATCAATAAAATGTCCAGCTAACTATATATGGTCTCTAACCTATGGTTTTTTCAGTGAATTTTCAAGGTTTTGTAAATGCAAATTCCTAACTATATATGGTCTATAACCTATGGTTTTTTCAGTGAATTTCATTGGTTTTTGAAAAGCTAATATCTATAGCTGTAAAATATATTCTTTATTACGTGACGTATCACGTAGCCACGTGAGACGCCTCATGACGCGTCGCATAACCGTGACGTATCGGCTCTGCAGCGCAAACAAAACCCGTAACGTAAGCGCGCCGGAGCACGCTTACAGATATATATATATTTTTTTAACCTTCATTAGACAAAATCCACACATGCACATATCTTGAGGCCTTGCAAAGGCACATCAAACAAACAGTCCCTACAATTTTGCCAAATTTGGTGGAAATCTATTCCCTTAAATTTTTTTTTACTGTTTCTCTTGGTTTTCCCCTTGTTACGCTTACCAGGACGCTACCCGGTACGCGAACCGGACGCTCCAAAAACACAAGATGGCGGGCTCCCGTTACGCTGCCGGTTAGCTGCCCGGTTCACGTACCGGGAAGCGCCTCTACCGCGAAAAATCGCAACATTTTTTATTTATTTTTTGCCCCACGGGGCACTTTAATATCCCCCTCATCAATCCTAGGGGGTCAGGAGGGGTCTACCTTGCCCCCTTTCCTTCATTTCCCCCTTCGTTTTTCACCACATCTTGTCTCTCGATCCTACCGAGAGACAAGATGGCGGCCGCTCCGGACTGTTTAGAATGTTGACAGACACCGGAGAGCCAATCAGCTTCGCGAAGTTCCGTTACGCGTCCGGTACGCGAACCGGGGCGCTAACCGGAGCGCTGTCACAGATATATATATTTTTTAAAACGTTAATTTCTCAAAATCCACTGGAGCACATATATTGAGACATAGCAAAGGCACGTCGGGCAAACCATATCTACAATTTTGCCAAGTTTCGTGTAAATCCATTCAGCCGTTCGAGCTAAAAGTGAGTCCAACCGCCCAATGGAAAAATGAATGGGAAAAACGCGTTTTGGGACCCCCCTTTTTTCTCGGCCCCCCCTCGATGAAACCCCCCCAAATTTTCAGGGGCTGCTCAGAAACTAAATGTGCCATTTTCCTGAAAATTTCAGCCAATTCCGTCCACAAACGCCAAAGTTATTCGACATAGAATTTTCAGAAATCCCATAGGAAAAAAATCCTAACTATATATACCTACTGGCTATCGCCAGTAGGTAATATATATATATATATATATATATATATATATATATATATATATATATATATATACACACATTTCTATTAGTTATATTCCTAGCAGGCGTACATTTTCCAATAATAACTTTGCAGTAACAATTATACAGGTCAAGCACAACATAATGTGCGTGGTCTTACAGTTGATACAGGTAAGTATTAAACATTACAAAACCAAAAGTAACTAACTAAATGGGAAAGTGCAAATTTCAGGTAGAGCACTCATTTGTGCTGCAAAGTTTCAACAAGGGGCTAATACTCCTATGAAGGATAGAAAGAGAGGCACAATCTCTCAAGGGTGGAGAGTACCTTGGGCCAGAGTACTGGACAGAGACAGTCAGCTGGACTGTTCATAGTGCCCTCACACATCCCCTAAAGGATGTCCTGCTTCATCATAGGGCGGTGCTCCTCATCTGCCCAGCGCTGCAATTCAATACGGGTCCCCTGAAGGGTCACTTTAGCGGAGATCTTTTAAGAGGATGCAATATGATGAATCCAGGTGAGGTGGTTCGTGCAGTAGAGGGGTGTGAGCTAAAGGATTAAAAGTGGTATATTGGATATTGTACCTCACCACGGGTTTCTCAGTTTGTGAATATTCCCAGGAATCAGACGGAATCTGGAGAAATTCTAAAGCAAAACTCATGCGCGCTGGAAGGTGGAACCATGCAGCTCCACACCAACTTCATTCCGCTACGGAAATGTCAAACAGAGCCACATGTAAGCACCACTCATATTGGCTGACATAAGTTTCTTTTGAAGGTTGTCTGTACCCTGAGATGCAGAGCTCCTCTGCAAACTGGTATAACCAGTGTGCAGATCTCTAGATTGTACCCTTATTCTACAGAATGTGGGGGTGGGGGGGGCGGAACAGGGGGCGGGGGTGGGGGGAAGGGTGGTGAGGAATCTGTAGCTAGTGTCTGTATCCACCAGCAGAAGTGTTGCCGAATATAAGTAACTTGTTCTTCTGATGGATACTTCTAACCAGAGACTCCTCGCCTAGCGAATAAATACCAAAGCACTACCTCCCCAAGGTGGTGGGTCTGTGCAATCACTCAGACCAACAAGTCCTGCTGGTTCTCACGGGCAAAATGCCCATCCCTACAGACCTAACCGTCAAGGCAGTAGCGTTTTGTGAATATTTGCACTGATGCCCTCACAGCAGCCTGAATGATATTAGGATGCGTACTCCGGCTTGGCAAAGCAGTAGTAAAAGCCTTGGCTCGAGTGGAATGAGCCGTAACCCTTCAGTGGGTTACTTCTTACCTAATGTGTAGCAGGTTTTAACACAAACGACTATCCACCTAGAGATGGTTCCTTTCTGTATTACCTCACCTTTCTTTGCCCATGTGAAGCTCACAAAGATCAGATCGTTCAGCGAATGGTCTCTGGTACGATCAATGTCAAAACTGAGACTCATTTGGGATCCAAATGATGCAGTCTCTCCTCCTCTCTCGAGGAATGAGGAAGGGCAAAAATGCCAGTAGGGTGATAGCCTGCCCAACATTGAAAGATATGACTAATTTTGGAAGAAATGCAGCACAAGTTCTCAACACCAGATTGTCTGGAAATAATGTTGCATAAGGCAGCTGGACTGGGTGCCTGCAGCTCATTCATAAGATGAATGCCATTATAATGACTGGAAAGAATGTTTCAGGTTCAAGAGGTGCAGTGGACAACTGTGCTTAGACCCAAAATAAGTGCAAATAAGAAAAGTGAAAACCAAATTCAAGTCATAGTGTGGAATCACAAAGTACTTTGGCTGGAACATGTGTTATAATCTTTAAGGAGTCTCATCACAACAGGTGATTTTAGCAAAGATGGCTGCTCCGGCAAATGCAAAAAAGCTGAAGGAGTCAGCATGTAATTTTTTGACAGTGCCCAGTGCAAGTTTGCGCTGGGCCAAAAACAAATTAATATATATACAACAGTTTGCCCTGTAACGGGTCCATCTAGTTGTTGTTGCACCAGTTAACAAACTTGTCCCTGCATACAGTATACAATGACTATATGGAAGGGTGTCTCGCTGTAAAGATATCAACACTCTCAGGCATGAGATAAAATGGAATCAACTGCTGCCATTCAATTTCCACACATGGGGATGTAGGTTGGCTATGCCCATGTGCAAGACCATGCCCTGCTGTTGTGACAGAATATCCTCCTGAAGTGGCAGCTTGATCTGACACCTGATGCTCATGGGGATCCAGCGCCCCTGGGTGACTTGGGTCCAGTTATTCCTGATCATCTTCAGCATGCGAGCCAAGAGAGGCGGGGGGAGGAGGCATAATTAGTCCAGAGTTCCACCCTAGGAGGAATGTGTCCCCAAATGAGAGAGCCTTTTTAGCAACTCCACAGTGTAAAAAAGTGTTGACATTGCAGTCTCAGAGGTGGCGAAGAGATAAAATAAGGGTTTTCCCCACTGCTGGAAGACGCCATGTACCAGCTCTGGGTCGGACTATCATTGGTGATCCACTAAGCGTGGGTAGCAGAATTTGTTCTTCTTGGCTTTCGAAGATTCTGCCAAATGGTTAATGACTAGAAAAATGCTATGACAATTCAACCAGTTCCAGAGGCGTAAAGCCTACAGGCACAGGAACCAAGACCCACCATGCCCTGTTTTTTGCAGTACCACATGGCATTGTCTTGATCATCCCAATCAGGCAAAATTGCAACAATTTGTACTCTCATGTATAATGTCAAGATTCCCTTGAACTGTGAAGTAGATATGGCTCTTATCATTAAAATGCAGTAAAGTTTGTGTTGCAGTACCACACATGGCAGTGTGGTCTGTGAGAACCTGTTCCAGCCACCCTTTAATGTTTGTCCTCAAAGCTACGTGAATCACCCTCAACTGCAACAGACTGATGTAGAGGCAAGTTTCTGCCGGACACCAAAGGACTCTGATCTCTGCCACTCCCAGATGGCACTCTCAATCCAGCAACAATGCATGTGTCACCACCGTCAGATCTGGGTGAGATAAGGAGAGGAGTCTGCCGCTATCGTCAAGCAGACACTAGCCCAGATCTTTTTGCAGCCTCACCGATGCCTGGATGGAATCGGACAGGTTACCAGAGTGCTGCGCCCACTTGGATTTCAGATCACACTGCAAAGCCTGCATGTGCCATTTTGCATGTTCGAATAGTAAGATGCTGGAGGCCAACAGTCTTAGTAGCCTCAGAGTCATCCTCACTGAAATCCAGCACAGAGACTAAAACATCTGGATCAAGGCTTCAATGTCTTGGACTCTGCTTCAGAGTAAAGGCACAAAAGGACAAGTTACTTTCCTTTGGTAACACCTTATCTAGTAGAAACCATCTATCTGCAGATTCCTTACCTTAGAGCTATTCCCAGGCGTCAGACTGGATCCGGAACTTTTTTGTGAACATTAACCCTGCGAGTTGGTAGGTGACATTGTTTGGCTCCGCGTGGTGTAGTCTGAGTCATCCACGCCAAAAATAATGTTTGCAGTGTCTATATAGTACCCACCCAGGCGATTTGGCGTCAGTTACTCTTTGCGACTTTTCACACCAGAGGCACCGAGACATGAAGTAGATTGACCACTGGTGTGGACAATTAGGGCCCTGAAAGGGGAAAGCCCTGTCCCTAGAAATCTGATCACAAAGCGGGAAGAATGGGTGGGTCAATCTCCAGCTACAAAGAGTCTCTAACAGATAAGGCATTGCAGAAAAGAAGTAATTTGTCCATCTGATAGAGACTTCAAACTACAAAAGCCTTAGCTTAGATTAGATACCCAAACAATACCTTCCCGGAGTTGGGTCTGCAAAACAATTTCATACCAAACAAGCATTTGCAATGCAATAGGTCTCACATTAGGAAAGTTTAAGCTATTAGCATTGTAAATGACACATTTTTTATTTATGTGTTGGTTTTGAAAATAGATATATTAATAGCATTGTCATTTACAATGCCAATAGATATAACTTTCACAAATTTGACACCTATTGCATTTGTAATGCAATATGTGTTGAGAGTGAGTGAGTCAGTCAGTGAGTGGGAAAGTCAGGCAGTGAGTAGACGAGAGTGGGCGAGTCGGTCAGTGAGAGTCTGTTAGTGACAGTGAGTGAATGAGTGAGAGTCAGTTAGTGAGAAAGTTATGCTATGCTTTGTTATTCTATGCTATGCTGTTTTGTTGTGTTTTGCTATGTTTTGTTATGCTATGCTTTGTTTTGTTATGCTATGTTTTGTTGTCTTTTGTTATGCTATGTTTTGTTATGCTATGCTTTGTTATGCTATGCTAAGCTTTGTTGTGTTTTTTTATGCTATGTTTTGTTATGCTGTGCTATGCTTTGATATGCAGTTTTATTTTGTTGTGTTTTGTTATGCTATGCTTAGTTGTGTTTTGTTATGCTATGCTGTGTTTTTGTGTTTTTTTATGCTATGCAATGTTTTGCTGTGTTTTGCTATGCTATGTTTTGTTATGCTATGCTATATTTTGTTATGCTATGTTTTGTTGTGTTTTGTTACGCTATGCTATGTTTTGTTTTGTTTTGTTATGCTATGCTGTTTTGTTGTGTTTTGTTATGCTATGTTTTGTTGTGTTTTGTTATGCTATGTTTCGTTGTGTTTTGTTATGCTATGCTATGTTTTGTTATGCTATGTTATGTTTTGTTATGCTATGCTATGTTTTGTTATGCTATGCTATGTTTTGTTATGCTATGCTATGTTTTGTTGTGTTTTGTTATGATATGCCATGCTACGGTTTGTTTTGTTATGCTAGGTATGGTTTTGCTATGCTAGGTTTTGTTGTGTTTTGTTATGCTATGCTATGTTTTGTTAACCTATGCTATGCCTTGTTTTGCTATGCTATGTTATGCTACGCTATGTTTTGTTGTGCTATTCTACACTCTGTTTTGTTGCGATATGCTATGCTTTGTGATGCTATGCTATGTTTTGTTTTGCTGTTTTGTTGTGTTTTGTTATGATATGCCATGCTATGCTTTGTTTTGTTTTGTTATGCTATGCTATATTTTGTTTTGTTATGCTATGCTATGTTTTGTTTTGCTATTCTCTGTTTTGTTATCCTATGTTTCATTGTGTTTTGTCATGCTATGCTATGTTTTGTTATGCTATGCTATGTTTTGTTATGCTATGCTATGTTTTGTTATGCTATGCTATGTTTTGTTATGCTAAGCTATGTTGTGTTCTGCTATGCTATGTTGTGTTATGCTATGTCTAAATTACGCTCAAGGCAAACACTTAAAAAGCAATATTTGTGCTGTTGTATGCAGTACTGTTATTCTGTCTCTTTGTTGAATGTTGATCTCGTGATGTACTTATTAATACAATAAACAATGGATACCGTGGTAGGAACAGCACTTCAACCACCACATGATCAGAATTTAAGACAATATTGGTCAGATGTTCCCCAGTATACCCGCTGAAGCACGTCTTGAGAATACTTTTGTGCTTTAAATAAAACAGTAGGTGGTATTTACAACAGTGCAGTGCTGCCTGAGTTAGGCTTAATGTGCACCAGTAAGCGTAAAGTGGCAAGGGGCAAAACTGATATAAGGCAAGGTGAAGTGAAGGACATAGGGAAAAAGCACATTGTAACTGGCGCTCGTAAAAAAATCTCTCAAAGAAAACAAGGTCTCGGCATTGCGGGGGACGGGGGAGCGGAGTCCTTGTGTATAAGAGCTTGCAGGAGGAGCGGCTCTTTAACAAGCTCGAACAGCACTTCAACCACCACATGATCAGAATTTAAGACAAAATTGGCCATGTTAGAGCCAGTCAAATAAAAGAGTAGGTGTTATTTACAACAGTGCAGTGCTGCCTGAGTTAGGCTTAATGTGCACCAGTATGCGTAAAGTGGCAAGGGGCAAAACTGATATAAGGCAAGGTGAAGTGAAGGACATAGGGAAAAAGCACATTGTAACTGGCGCTCATGAATAGCGCTCTCAAAGAAAACAAGCTCTCAGCATTGCGTGGCGGGGGCGGGGGACAGGGGCGTAACACAGGCTCCTGCAGCCCCCGCGGTGCGGGGGGGCCCTCACCCTTCAAGGGGCCCCGTCAGCACCGCACTTCTGCTGGGGAGCTCTAGATTGAGTCCGGAGGGGGCCCCTTCATGTACCCTGCAGGGGGGCCCCCTCAAGGTTCTTTACGCCACTGGCGGGGGAACGGATTCCTTGTGTTTAAGAGCTTGCAGGAGGAGCGGCTCCTTTAACAAGCTCTCGGCATTGCGTGGCGGGCGGGGGAGCGGATTCCTTTGAAGTCTGATGCCGAGGCTCACAGGCTGACAAATGGTGTGCGATGTGCACGCGCCCGGCACACATGCACTGTAGGCAATCCGCCTAGAAAAGCCTTTGGGTGCATTGTTTAAAGCCCCGACATATCTCGCCATCAAGCATTGCTAACGCAATTGCTTAGGCGAGACCTAAAAAGTGTTGCAGGACCGAACAGGTAAAGTGCCCACCCTGACAGACCCGACTGTCCAGGCAATATGGTTTTGTGAACGTGTGCAAGAAAGTCCACTTTGCAGCCTGGCAGACGTCCAGGACCGGAACACCACAATCTAATGCAGTGGTTGCAGCTTTAGCTCTACTGGAATGAATGCATACACACCCTCAGAGGGTTGCTTCTTAGCCAAAGTGCAGAAGATTTTGATACAGAGAACGATCTATTAGCAGATGGTTTAGGGCCGGTCCTTTCTTCGCTCCAACATACCCCAAGAAGAGTTCGCCGTCCACCCGGAACTCTTGTGTGTTGTCAAGCTAGAACAATAATGATCTTTCTGGGTCCAGATGGTGAAGTTGCTTCTCTTCCTTGGAGGGATCTGCTGGTGTCAGGCTCCGCATGGCTTGAAGCCGCCCTTCCTAGATTATGTATTCCTGCCACACCAGGAGGATATCCTCAATAAGAAAAAAACCCTAGTAAAAAAATTATTAACGGGTAGCTCCTCCCAGATCTGCACTGTCTGGCGCGGAAAGAAAAGAACTGACGTCAGCGTGCCTGGGTGGAGCCAATATAGGCATGTGAATGTAATTTCCGGCGCAGATGACATCAAGTGGAGCAGAACAATGCCACCTACCAGCACGCAGGGGTACAACTCATGAAACATTTCTGGATCCAGTCTGATGTCTGGGGATAATTCTAAGGTAAGGAATCTGCGGACAGAAGTCTTATCAAATCTACTCTATATCCAGGATGTCTCTGACGAATGGTAGCACCTGCAAAGGAGTTTGGTGTGACTTCGGAACATTGATAGTAAACTCTAGTGATGTTAGAAGGTTTGCTGTTGTCTGGGGTGAGCCTCCTTCCAAATACCAGTCAGGGGAGACTTAAAACACTTGAACCCGACCTCCAAAGGTGGAACGCAACCATCGCCATCCCTTTCGTGAACACCCGAGGAGCACTGGTGAGGCCAAAGTGAAGCATCACAACCAGAAAATGTTCCTAATGCACTGTGAACCGAAATTAACATCTGTGGGCCTGCAGGAAGAAAATATGGAAACAAGCATCCTGCAGGTCCAATACTACTATACACTCGCCAGAGTCCACACAAGAGAACTTTGGCTAGCAAAAACATCTTGAATTTGTCCTTTCGCAGGATATTGCTAGCAGAGCGAGGATCCAAAATAGGACGAAGACCTTCATCCTTCAGCACAAGGAAGTAGTAGGAGGAACACCCAGTTTCTGCTTCTGAATCCGGAATCTGCTATATGTTCCCTTTGGCCAAAAGAGCCTGCACTTACTGCTGCAAAACGGACATGTTCCTATGCCAGCCACTCTGATGAGGGCGGAAGATGCAGTTTGGTAGAAAGGAATGAGATGTATACACATTGCACAACAAAAGTAATGTTTTGCCACCCCTGGAGGATATGGCAGATCCTACCTCATACAGGGAGGTTGTATGTCAGCAAGGATATGGTTTGGGTGATAGAGCTGCCTGTATGGTAATGGACAGGCACCACTGCCCCAGCTGCAGAGATATCTGGGTACTTGGTACCGAATTTTTCGTCATGAGCAATCACGGATCATGCATGTGCGCCATGCCTTCGTCCTGTCTCATGGATTGCGGTCTTGTTAGACTGGGAGGGGTGCACACAGCATTAACTTGGAAGTGAAGGGGTACTGCTCTTATCCAGAGTTAAGAAGCATGAAAGCCGTGGTGGCAATTTACCATTTTTCGTGACAGTGGTTAATAAAGTGAACAGCCCTTTTTAACTGTCACTGGAGTGACGCTTACTGTTCCACTGATGTAAAGTTCCACTGCTGTGCAACTAGCTTTCCCTTGCCCTACATCATGTTAGTATGTAGCACAATGCAGTGCATGTGCAATTACATATATGGGCCATCTGAGGATTAATTATTACCCAACAAGGGCCTGGATAACGTCTATTTGCAGTAGCTACATTGACGCACTGTATAAGAGAAAGATTTATGTAAGTAGTTTTGGCCGATTTAGAGGAGCCTGCGTTGCACGTTTATATCGCTTGTACCCCGTATAAACACTGTTCTAACTGATATAAACTTTCGTTTTTCAGTGTGACAACTACATCAGTGTCATATGAAAAATTACTACCTAGCTGTGATCCAAGGCTTGTACCGCGAGTACTCTGGACTTGAAATACTTTTATGTAAGTAGTTTCTAGAGACCGTAGTTGTCATAGTGACCATTTAAACATCCTATAGTGATCTCACAAATAGTGTCTGGTTTTATTCCACAGATAGACTTTCGACCGAATCACTACGTGCCCTTTCTGGGAGCTACTTCAATTCTTGCGTACATTAATTAGAGAAGAGTGTCGCTAAGAGGTCAGGACATACTTTATGCTTTTATTGTGCTGCTTTTTAGCGAGGGATCTAGGCGTACTTATCCATACGTTTGCCTTCTCCCCCTTTTCTCTTTCCTCTTTCTCTGCAGTTGCGGAGTAGTTTTTCAGCCGCACGACGAATATAGGGCTAGCTGTCCGCGATAGGAGCAACCGATTTCTCTATTGGGGTAACAGGCTCGAGATACGAGGTTGGTGCCCGGGTATACTCTAGAGCTGTATTTTACAGTGATTGGCTTAGATGGTCATCTGCCCTTGCCAGGGAGTCTAAATGTATAAGGTGGCTTCTACCACTAGATACACTCTAGGATGAACCATGCTGAATTAAATATGAAATGCTGTACCAAGATTTCATTGCATTTAGAGTGGTAATTAGACATAGAACTACCTAAACGGGGTTCGAATGATTTACTGATATGATTGCTATAAATGTGAATAAATGTAAATACATGTCGTCTGTATTAGGATGATTATATTGAAGAAAAACTCTTGTTGCACTGCTGTATCTTTGTGTGTTTTAAAAAAAACTGACTTTTGTGATATGGTGTCTTCTTTCTTTATATAAAAAAAACTGTGGATAGGCTGCTATGATATTCGGAGCAATAGCTGGGTTTCATGTAAAATGACATTGTGGTTTGATTAAATGTACAGGATAGTTTTAAATTATGTCATAGGGAGATCACTAAGACATATTTTATGTAATTGCAGATTTCTTGGGAATACAGACTATATTTCCTGATGAAGACGGCGATATGCTAAATGTCCGTCGAAACGCGTTGAACTGAAGGGAATAACATTATTGATATTTGATTTAGGTTTTTTTGTGTATTTCCATGCTTTAGGTGTATGAATTTGATTAGATGAACTTATGGTTTTTGATTCATTCCCCTGTTATATTCTCTGTGTTCCCAATTCCGTTGTGATTTTATGTGTTTTTATTAATTTTATGTATAAATAAACTGTGCTTATTTGAACTTTTTGTTATTTCATAAATTTGAAGCCTATGCATTGCTCTTAGTTTCTTAGTCTATATGGTTAAATCTGTGTTTATGTTCATAATATTTGTTGTTCTTCTATGGCATTGAGAAGTTGATGTCTGCAAAATTTATATGCCCAAAGGGAATTTCATTTTTGACTTAAAGTCTATTGTTGGTACCCCATCCCTTTGGTTTTGGGTCCCTCTCTCTTTTATTAGAGAGTTAGACAATTACATATATGTGCTGTGATATATCGGAGCTTGTGTATGGTAGAGAATATAGAAGTCTGTGGTTTATGTTTTGGTATCCCAAGGCCTGAGAGGCTTGTAGAAGTGGAGGAGCCACCCCAGAAAGATTTGTGGATCGTCTGTATTCCTGAGAGCTGGGTGGGGTACAGACACATGTACAGACACAGACACACACACAGGAAAGCCAGGCTGTAAAGGTCACTCACTGGTCACAGAGGAATGAGCAGATCTGAGAAAGGACATGGAGCCAATAAGGGACAGGGCTGTGGGCTTTGGTAACCTTTTGTTATATCAGTGAGGCTGACATCTAGGTGTGATCATCATTTTTATGCCTGCGATCTTTATTGTACCATGCATATACACTCCTTGCAGACTTAGTAGTCTTAATGCTCATTCTGGGGACTAGAAAGTAAGTATAAAGTATGTCAAAAAGACGGGAATGGACCAGAATAGCATTTACCAGCCTGTTTTCACTAGCGACCACAGACTGTAGCTCAAGAGTACCTGCTGCCAGTTCTTGCTGCATCCCTACGGACAGCTGGCTCTATTTATGTGTTCACACTCTGCCTCTCAGAGGGAGTTCTACCATTAACTGCCCTCAGCCCAATCTCTACATTCAGGTCATTAAGTTGGAGCTCTGTCTGCATCCATCTTTAAATGGGGTAAGTTTAAAGGTGGAACTGCCCATTTGGTGTCGTCACCGTGAGCCTAGCAGATCTTCGCTATTGAGTGGCTCTAAGGTACTATTAAAGTCACCTGCTACCATTAATTTAGAATGTGGTGAGCAGCTAGCTAAGCTCTCTTCCAATAAGGTTTTGGTGGGTGAAGGTCTGCCCCCTTTAGTCCCCCTCGCATAAAGGTTCAACAGGTCAATGGAGTCACCCTTCCTAGGGCCCTTAATGGTAATCTACAGGATATCCGGGCTGGAGCTAAAGTGGTGGGTAGTCCGGCATCCCAAGGCTATGTTCATCCAGATAATCAAACCCCCTGTCGGGCACCCTCTCCCAATTGCCATTGCCAGTGAGGAGAAACTCATAAGGCAACTCAAAGTCGAAATACAGATTACCCCTCAACTTCCTTTGTTTCGAAGACTGGTGAGGGTGAAGAAGCTGCCAGAAATCAAGACATAATTAGGAAAGGAAGTCAGGGATTCTAGCTGTCAGACAGGAGTAGCTTGCAGATGTGTAAAACCCAAAGCCAGACACACCCCCCTAAATAGATGCCCTAATGTCCTCGGGGGGTACACGACTGGAACAGCTGTAGCCTAATAGTAGCCCGGACTATATGTACCTCTCTAAACCTCTGTCCAGCTCCCAAAAACACTGCACCAAAACCTTGCAAGAGGTCTCACAGACCGAGGGGGCAATGGGATTGGCAAGTCTTTTCAACCCAAACTGTCAAATCTATGCACATCTTGGCTCCATCTCTGCTGCCCCATTTTTGAGGGGATGATTGTGGGGCAGTGCCCACAGATGTATCCTGCCTTCTGAGAGGCCCTGTGCTGGACTCTACTCGGCCTATACACCCTAAACCAAAGCACTGGGAGAGCTGAAATGACATTTCCCCAAAACAGAAGAAGGACTTCCATTTTACTTCAACCCAGCGCCAAGAATGACAGTGCTCCTTAGCAGAGGATTACAAACAAGAACATACATAAAATGACATTTTTAGAGCCAGTAGCATGCCTGTTAATTAAAAAATTGCTTTCTTATAACAGCTGCCAACTGTCCCTGCTTTCCAAAACATAAAAAGATACCTCCCACCATTTTTATCCGTCCCGCTCTAAAACCGTGACATGAGCTTAATTTCATGAAATCTGACGGGGCAGCTGGCGGAAAACCGAGACTGTCCGGGCAAATCCGGAACGACTGGTCACCCTAAGACTAATTAAAGGCCAACGCGGACATCAACGAGCAATGGTCCACAAATGACCTCAGCCAGTACCGCCCAGTCAGCAGCATGCAGGCCCTTCGAGGAGTTAACGAGTGACGTATGCTTGGCCAGGACGGCCGTGAGCGTTATTTGTACAGGACTGAGCCCTACCCCAGGCCGCACTCCTATCACCGGTCATGCGAACGGCTTACCCATTCCAGCGGGCACAATTACCTGGGAGTAGTTCTGCAACGTCACCTCCTTTCAGTCTCAGACAAAGAGGGAGGCTGCGGCAGTGCGCGAGCAGGCAGCGCTTCCGGTACACAGTGGACCAGTTGCAACTAAGCCCATCTGAAAGGACACAAAGCACAAGTGTAAGGGCGGGCAGAATGGGGTTCGAAGCACAGGTGTGCCACAAAAAGCAGTAACATTGATTTATACGGCTTCTTATCTGTACTTTAAGCGATTGCAAACTCCCGTACAAACAAGCTACACAGGTCACTGCTCCGCTACACCTGCCACATCAGACCGCATAAACATTTTACAACCCAACAGACACTTGTTATCTACCGTGGAGGAAAGGCACGTTGAGTTCGGAGTTTACAAACACACGCATTTAAAGACGGCCATTAAAATAGTGTGTTCTCTGAGACAGACTCCGCCCCATTTGTGCCGCCTCAGTGTCTGCGACCGCTCAATGTCTCTTCCTGTAGAGAACACGGTATTTATACAGGTAAGCTTCGGCATGTGTCTGCGTGTGCCATCGAAGACGGGGCTAGCTCTTATGTGTGAAGCACAACCGCTGCCTGGTGCTCGTGTAAACGCGGATATAGTAACATCCAGGACCCACCACTGTGACCCACTATTATCCCCGAGTACGGTACCACTGACACATTCTGATGCACCACCATTTCAATATAAATCTGAAAACTGGAGCCCCACGAGCAGGGCTGAAAATGGTTTCTATTATGTTTTCAATCTACAATTGAAACCGCTCATATTACAAGTGGAATCAACCACAGGGGAAAACCGGCTGCAGAATATTGTAGCCCAACAAACACTTTTAAATAATAGTTGCTGTCATGGTGAAATCCAGACGTTTCTGGAACCCAGCAACAGGGACAGACTGGCCCAAATAAAAGATTTTAAGCGAGATGTAAATATTTAGGCCCCTGTTTTAAGTGTGATTGTTTGCACACAGTCTGGAATCCAGGGTTTTGCAGTAAATACCGCAAATATTAAATTTCCTCCTGCTGATTTATCAAAGTGAAATCTGTTGATGTTGTTCAGGGAGAAATGTGCGAGAAAACCCGGGAGAATGAGAGAAAAATTCGTTACATGCAGAAGTCGAGGCAGTAAACAACAATTTCACATCTAAATCTCCCGCCTTCCATACAAACTCAGTGTAGAAAGTATTTACTGAATCTGGTAAATAGCTCACCCAGGGGTAATGGTATCGTATCTATAGAGTCTGGTTAATAACTCATCCCTTACCTCCAACTTATAGTCGAGAACTTGGGCCTAGAGAGGTGCGAGTGTCAGAGGACAGGAAGATCCAGCCAGGCCTTTGGGGATACCCGATATGTAAAGTCAGGAGAGCATGGATAAAGTAAGCTTAAAAGATTTGTTGGTTTTGAGTTACAGCCTCATGACAGTGACTAAAAGAAATCTCATGCAACTCTACGGACTTATGTTCCTCAAACACCCACATTTCTTGTTCGTTCAGCCCAAAAAATGAAGGCACCTTTAAAAGGTTAACATGGCAACTCCAGGACTGCTCGATTGAGGGCCAAAACTACTCAATAATTTATAAAGCAATGTCTGCCATATTTATGGCCTCTTGGCACTGGCTGCAGTAGGAGTGGCATTATGTGAATGCCTGTACCTCAGTGACAATTCGCCCTTTCACTTAGGTGTGCTTGGACTGGTGTTTATGTATTACAGCTTGAGACCTGCAGTCCTTGCAATCTTCCAGAATGCAGAGATCTGCTTGCTATTTAACTTGAAGAAAGTAAATCACCCTTCTCTTAGACGTTCTCTTCAACATACCCCAGTGGAAACACAGACTTATCTCAAGTCCTCCATCTCAGCCAAAAATATCTCTTAAACAAATCTCCACCACGTAAAAAAGTAGCCTGTTACATTGCTTGCTCTTGTAGCACTTGCCTACTCCTGGTATCCCTCGGCTCTACATCCAAAATAGAGGCAAAACTGACTTCTTTGCACAGAATGCCCGGTGTAAACCACATTTACGTCCGAGAAACACAACCTAGTGAACATGAGAAGCGCAGAACTTCTTAGAAAAACTATTACTTTATGCCTGCAGCTCACTTGTGAAAATGATTTTGCTTTGTGCGCTGTACAATTCATCTAATTTGTTTAGGTTTTCCGATGACACTACATTACCAACAAGCCATGGATCTGAGACTGTCTTGCCCCACTTTACAGCAATAGCTCACAAAAACGGAAAAAAATCCTATTAAAGAGCTCTACTTATAAAGATGGAGAGAACAAGGACAAAAGCCTGATCCTAATCAGAGCCATCTCCCCACCAGATTACCAAACAGCTTAATTTTTTAGAGGTGACAAGACGCAACCAATAGAGAACCTTACCCACAATTTAAGAGTCCTGGGGACGTACAATGGATAAGGAGATCTGAACCACTCAGCGCCATGACACACACTGTAGTCTTTGCGCCAGTCGCAGACTAGGAGGGTGCACCATTTCAAAAGAAATTGCTTGTTCCTAGCGCAGGCCCAACCCCGGGCCTGCACTGAGAACAGCGCATTAGCGGAAAGCTGTTTGACCGCCGGTCTGCCTTTCACTGTGCAGCAGCAACCAGCCTGACTTGAAAAGGTCTGCCTGCATTTGCCCGCATGGGGATATCTGCGGGATTGGTGGCAGGCTCCAGGGGTCCCCTTTCTCTCCTTTTAAGGGATGCTGTCAGAGCCCCAATGAGTATGTGCCACATCTGTGTAGCACATTTAGGGTAACCAACTGGCATGGGTGCAAATTCAGGACGGTCAGCGTAAAATTTAGGACAAAGGGTCAAAATTCAGGAGAAAAATTCAGAACAGAAGATCAAAATTCAGGACAAAAATTTGGGACAAAATAGAAGTTGTACAGACATATCAGAGGAGGTGGCACAATCATATATATAAGTAAATAGACAACCAAAATAAATACAAGTCAAAATAAGTTTATATAAGGTTGCGCCAATCGTGCACTTCACAGTTTTTCAGTATGTGCGCAGCTTTGCAAAGCGACATCGGGCCCTTTCGCCAATCAAGATTTGTGCTAGTAACAATAAACATTATTAAATAGTATTTTTTGTATTTGTATGTTGAAATCTGTCTTTTAAATGTTCAGTGAAAACGCTGTTAGTTATTCTATTTTCTCCAGCATGGCGCCAAGAAAAAAGCAGAATGCTTTGCCCTAGTCCCATGCAGGAGAAGGCACACCGCATGATGTTACTACATTTGGGCGCATTGTCATTCTGAAGTGCTAATCAGCTGCAGTCTCAGAATGACAATGGGCCAGTCCACAGTCTGCGCTTGACAGGTCCGGGAGAAGCCTCAGCAGGCAGCCTCTACAGATTCAAAGTTAAGAGCGAGAGGCCCGAGTGAAATCTTTTTAACTCACGGGGCCTCTCGCAGTGAAACAGCATTCCTTACTGAAATTTCCTATTTCGATTTTAGTGTGATGCCTGTAATGCGTCCGTAATTTGAGATCCCCAAATTACGGACGCCTTACAGAGATCATACTGAAATGACGGACGGTCCGTGAAATTTACGGACGGTTGGTCACCCTATTCAGTGCGCCTCCTAACATCTCCTTCGCCTATGCGTCTGTAATAAGGCAGAGTGCAGAAGCAAAGTGTTCCTCACCCCCATGCCAATGAAGGGAAGCCCCCTTAAGACTGAGTCAGGGCTAAATTTGTGTCAGCACATTCTGCATTAAAGAGGGGGGCTGCACAAGCACCTGCGCCCCTTCCTGGAATAACAAAGTGCTCTGGGGCACAGAAAGTGGGTGCACATGCCCGATGCACCCTCAGAGCACTTAGTAGACCATCGCCCCTTGTACGCAGAAATCCTGAAACGTTCGGAATCCCAGACTTTCACTGTTGTAACCAAGTGCTTATGCACCCTTATCTACCATCGTGTGCATCTCCTATGCTCAAGGTCGGACTGGCCGTCCTGGGCATCGGGCGTTTCCCGGGAGGCTCGAAGGGGTGGGGGCTGCTTTTGCTACTGGGAGACGTTTGTTTAGTAATGCAGCGGTTTTGTTATGTTATGTTACTGCCAATTTCTAAAGCGTAGTTTCACCGGAAGGTCTCTTGGCGCTAGGTAGCTGATGCAGCATTAATCCACCGTTACTGGTAAGCCTGTTTAAAGAGACATGTCTTCAAAAGTGGTCTGAATCTGGTGTAGTTCGAGGTAGTCCTAAGCTCCAAGGATAATGCATTCCATGCTCGAGGGGCCGTAACAGAAAACCTACACCCACACGTCCTTTGTTTTTCATGAGTAGGGATGACCAGGGGGTGTAGGTGAATGGATCTTAGTTCTCTGGTGGGGCAATACTTGGTGATCTAAGATTTTTTGAAGACGGGGCAATTCAAATGTAAGACCTTACAGACCGACCGCAGCTCCAGAACCTAGTTCTCTGTGCCAGTGACAACCAATGGAGGTCCTTGGTCACCCAAGAGAAGTGTCTGCATCTGGGCAGATGAGATATCAGCAGAGCGGCCTGATTTTGAATTAGCTGGAGCCTGCGCAGAAGAAATTTGGGGAGACCTAGATAAAGGGAGTTAGCGTAGTCAATTCTAGACATGACTAACGCTATAATTTCTTGGATCAGAGCCTCCCTCGTAAGAAACTTCATTATCTTTTTTATACATTGTAGTTGGCAGAAGCAGGCCGAGGTCACTCTACTGAGGGGGGGGGAAGGGAGGGGGAGGGGGCATTTCGTTGGGCCAAAAGGATTCCAGAGCACCACCCTGTTCTTCGTGATGATTATCTCGGTTTTGTCCGGATTTAGTTTCAGATGGTTGCTGTTCATCCAATCCCGGATGAACAGCATCGTGTCCTGGAATTGCTGTCTAGACTAGGAGCTATCATTGATCATAAATAGCAATTGCATGTCATCGGCATAGTTAAAAAGGTTAACTTTCATGTTTTTAAGGAAGTTGACCAAAGGACCAATATCGATATTAAAAAGATTAGGAGAAAGAAAGGAACCTTGTTGCACCCCACAGTTCAGTTGAACCTCTGCTGAGATAAAAGGGGGTACCCTAACCGATTGGGATCCATTACTCAGAAATGATATGATCCAATTCAGTGCTGCACCCGCAGACTGGCTGCCCTGACCCGGTCAGCCAAAATAATGTGGTCCACCATGTCAAAAGCCGCAGATAAGTCTAGTAGTATTAGGGCTTGAGTATTAACCTTGTCTACTTCCTTACGCATGTCATCTACCACTGACGTAATCACTGCTTTGGTAGAGTGTGCGGGCCACAATTGAATATTTAATGAAAAATGTGTTATAGAATGCACAATTTTTTCCAAAATTTTATTGAGGGGAGAACTCTCACAAGAACCCTAGTAGCGGTAGACTTGCTCACTGCGCTCGCTCGCTATGCACTGCATGGGGGCTGGTCTGACAAAATGTGCCAGGGCTGCTTTGGGTTCCCAGTCTGGCCCTGCCTATATGTATATTTTGACATTAACCTTTGTGTTTAAATCTGGGGTGGACTTAACATGCCAGATGCCACTAAGCAGATGGAGTATTCCCCCATAAGGGTCTTCAAGTCCAGATATAACAGAATACAAACACACAAGGCTGGTTATGTGCTGAAAGGGTCTTTATTACAGGCTTCATACTTCGTACAGATGAACCCAGCACAGAGTGTCTTGCTGGATCTCTCTCTCTAAATCATAGAAGTGTTTGGAAACTTAAGGTCTAGGTCACTGGTCTTATTTTCCACTGTTGTCTTGACAGCATTGGTGAATGACAGGGAGGTGGAGGGAGTCCACACATGTCCTTTGGCACATATGTATGAGCAGGGGCGGCTCCTTCGCTAAGGCGGAGGAGCGTCGCCCCACTGCTCTGCGAGTAGTAATTAAAGGAAAACTAAATTGATAGTAACCAGCGTTATTATCATTTTTAGTTTTCAGTTTCCTCGGGTGGGCGGGGCTGGACTGCCAAGGCAGGGGCCAGGAGGAGGAGTGGGTGCTCCAGTCTAAAGTGTGCATAACTGTTTGACCAGCCCTCTTGCAATAGGTTATAGGGAATTACAATAAGAGCATAGGGCCGGGCAAGACCAGAGCATACATTGCAGATGGGCTGAGGCGAGTGGCAGTGGGGGCAGCTAAGGTGTGTATTAGAGAAGTAGCGATTGAGTTGTTCTGGCGTTAGGTGGGCCTGGTGTAAAATTGTATGCTTTTAAACTGAGGAGTTTGAGACACTCGTTGGGGAAATTCCAAAGCCTGGTCCCAGTCGGTGTTGTGAAGTGCCTGTCTGATATCACCTTCCCATTTGCCCCATAGGGCCATCAATGGGATCCCTGTGTGCTCCCTTATGGCTTTATATATCCTTGTTATCAGGGGACGTCCTATCCCCATGTGTAGCAGTGTCTATATGACTGAGCGTGTTTGGGGTTCCTCATCCTACGTGGACCAGAGGACAGAGCACTTACTGCGTAGCTGCCAGTATGTTCGATAATGCTCCCTGGGAAGAGAATAGTCAGAGATATTTTGATAGAAAGAAACATAGTGACCATCTGTAAAGAGGTCACCTGCTGTGATAAAGAATTGCTCATGCCAGCTCCTCAGGTCAGAGGTTGAATAGGATCCGGGCAGCGTAGCAAGCCTTGCAGAGGGAGGGCAGGAACATATAGTGGAATATGACGTGTGAGGTGGGAGGGGTTAGCCAGACATCTGCAGGCAATCGTGATTTGCATTAACCATGGGGCCAGAGGGGCGACTGTGGGAAGGAGGAAGCCCCAGAGCGCAGATGGTGTAAAGGAGCTGAACCCATTGCATGTTTCTCCCATAAGTCATTCCGCTAATCACGTTGAGACTCATTGCAACTGCATCGCTATGTAGTGAGCCTCGAACAATGGGGCTCTGATTTCGCCTCTAACGACTGGCAGTTGCAGCTTTTTCAACACAATACGATGGTGCTTGTTCCCCCAGATAAGCTCCCCTAACATGGTATCCAGGTCCCGGAAAAAGCATTATCCGGTGAGACAACAGGGACGTTGGTAAAACCAGAGAAGCCCCAGCAAAATTATAATGTTGGATAGGGCTATTTTCCCCGTTATAGCTAAGGGCAGGTTTTTCTAGTACTGCACCTGTGATTTTAGGGCAATAAGTGCTCTCCTCAGGTTACCTTCATACTGGTCGGTTGGAGAGTGGTGGAAACGAACTTGGAGTTATTGAACTGTATCGCCCATCGAGTTCAATAAAGTTCCTCCAAGTCGCACCTTGAGCGGAGTTATGTTGCAATTTAGCGGGTACACACACACGACTTGGCTCAGTTCACCTCAAGATTAGCTGCATGTGCAAATTCCTGAAGCGTAGTATGTATTGGTAAGAGGTCTGAGCGGATGTCGTGAATGTAGAGAAGTTGGCCATCCGCATACAGACACATCAAGAGGGTTGTACCATTCAAGGGGACCCCTCACGCCTCACCCTCCAGGAAGAGCCTGGAGACGATTGGTTCCATAGCTATCATGAATAGCAAGGCGGATCGGGGGCATCCCTGCCTAGTGCTTCTGCCTACAGAAAAGGGTGGTGAGATAAGCCTGCTCAGGTGGACCCTGGAGGTGGGGTCAGTGTATAACAGTTTTGTGAATGCTCTGAGGCGTGCATCTATCCTCATCCCGACCAGTACTTGGAAAAGGTAATCTCATGTGAATGTGTCAAAAGCCTTTTCAAGATCCAATAATAATCAACCTGTACATGAGAATTGTCTCGGGGCTTGATCCATCACATGAAACAGGCAGCAAATGTTTGGTTCATACCACGCCACGTCGGTTATGTGCACCTCATGATCAGAAATGATACAGCCTAGGAAATTGACCTAGGCTGTATCTGACCGAATCAAGGGTGGAGGTATAGCACAGAATTGGTCATGGCACATGTAAAGGTTAAGTGCTGCAGAACAGAATGAACAAACTTGGGAGTGTGGGTACACGGACCTCCAGGTATCTGCAAGTGCCCACTGGCAGACCCACTCTGCAAATCGCTCCATCTGGGTATATGGGTGAAACGTGGGAATGGGGGGTGGGATCGATCCCTCTGTAGGGCAAGCACATAGGTGCAGTCTCCACCTAGAATGCATGGCGTCCCAGTTTTATGCAGTAATACCCTGGAGAGCGTGCTCTAGATGTCCTTGTGATCAATGCTTGAAGCATAGATGCTTGCCAGGAGAATTCGCAAGCCACCCTCAACAAGCGCATACCACCCCTCCTTATTACTCCACAGATGCAGAGTAGGTGATAGCGATGACATATCCTCTCCAGCACCTTTGTAAGAACTGCAGCTCCACCACCGTGGTGTGGATTTCCTGAAGGAATATGATGTGCTCATTCTGTTGCTTGATGTAGGAGTAAACCTAGTAGCACTTTCTCACCATGTGCATACCACGGACGATTAGGAACCGTATCTTATCAAGTGGCCATATTGCAGGTGAGTAGAACTGCCAGAGAGGGGCGCTGGGCTTATCAGAGAAACCTCCCTGGAGGAACTAATGTAGTTACCCATCTTCTGTGGGCTAGGTGATGTGTACCTCCCAGGCCGGATTGCTGGGTGGTGAACTGTGTTAACAGGGGAATTAACTTTAACATGCAGGGCCTACTGTAACCAGCAGAATGTCTACACTGATAGGACTGGTGAATCATTAATTGAGATGGAGAATCAACTTGATAGCAGGACACAGTATGCACGCAAGGCCAGGCCATGGATGGCACAGGGAAGAATAGGGGGGAGGGGTGGGTGCCTCACCACCCATGGCAACTGTGCGTTCAAGGTGAATAGTACCGTGATACCTGGGTGTCATGTGACCACCGTGGTGTGTGGCAGCCCTCTCAGAGTTTGAGTCATGTTCGATGGCGTTCTAAAGAGGGTCAATAGTGGCATGGATTATATTATTCGATCTGCCTTCTGTGGGGTCACCAACAGCAGGGTTTGGAGTCCTGTCGGGATCCATCGGTCATTGTGGGGTAGATGTCTGATGTGAAGATGTGGGGGCCTTTCTCCCCTTCTGATGCGCTGTCACCATGTCACAGAGACAATCCTGCCTAGAGGGCCCGTGCCCATCGTATATCATTTGTTCAAGTGCTGGGGGCCTGGTCGTTGTGGACATTGGGGGGTATGGGGGGGTTGCTGTCTTTTTGCTGAGTGGGCAGGAGGAGCTTTCCACAGGACCCACAGGTGTTTCGTTGTGGTGACGGTCAGCCCAGTACCATACGTGCTTGGGGTCTGTGAAAAAAAGGGATTTACCCTGGTCGTTAAAGCAAGCCCTAGTCCTGGCTCTCCAGAAACTCACTCTGGGGACAGGCACATCTGTTTCCCCTCTATGCCTCTCAGCAAACTAGGTCCAAATAGTAAGTGTAAGGCTGACAAGTGGAGAATGTAACACATTGGTTTAAACTGTCCAAATGTGATGGTAGGTCTCATGAGAATGGTACCCAGCAAACAACTATTGCACGGTGGCAACAGAGTTACCATGAGCTTTCATTTGACATAGCCCAAATCTCCAAGAATTATGCATACAACTGTCCAAGTACCATTTCAAATTGGCATTGTGTTCATACAAATTACAAATCTAACCTTTGCCCACCAAATCTTTTCCAGTCAGCATTTTTTGTTTTGTTTGATCAAGGGACTTTATCGTACCTGGGACCAATGCTTCTTTACATTGTTGGCTGCACCTCTGCCTGCTGCGGGTGTTGCGGACCTGCAGCACTCGGAATCCAGTTTCATCTGAGGCACTAGCCCTGCCATCAGAAGCACACAAGGAAAGCATGGCCACCAGAACCAAGGTAGCCCACATCCTGAAGGTAGGGTCCTTCCACCTCTGAGTTTGTAGGTCAGCCACTCAAGAGTTTATTTCAGCTGCTACACATCGTGCTGGTTCTGAAACAGAAAACGTACACAGATGTCTTCAGTCGATATAATAAATACAAGGTTAGTAAGGTTTTGTAAAGAATCTGAAAATTAGCCTTCTGCATACTGGAGTTCTTAAAGTGCCAACTTAGGCGGTTATCTGCACGCTTGCATTTTTCCCCTTACACTTTTGCCAGGTCATACCATGCAATTATCAAGGGAAGATGTGTGGAAAACTGTAGTAGATGTTTAAATTTGTGCATTACGTACTTCTTTCCGCATGTAATTCCCCATTTTCCCAGGGCAAAGTATTAACCAGAGGCATTTATTATATCAGGTAAATACCTCACCCTCTTTTTTTTATTTTCCCAGGTGCGGTAAATAAAGCCCCAGCCTACTTACAGAAGACCATTTAGATGGTAGTTAGCTTAAATTTTTTAACAAAAAAAATGCCATAGTACTACTGAACCAACAATGGGGAGCAAATGGGGAACCAAGTACACTTCTTTAGCAAACAAACTCTCTCAAGATAGCCAGGCAGAGTACATAAAGAGTATGCACCTTTAAAACTTGAACCCCTCTTAATGACTGACTGTGCAGTCGGTAATTACATTTATCACAGAAAAGTACTTTATTACACATAAGGAAATAGACTTTAGATACCAAAACAATTAACATGAAAAATAAAACTCCATCTCCTTCTTAGCTGCATGTGCACCAAAACACTATTACAGTGTTCACGCACTACAGGTACGGTTTAGCACGGAGGTAACGATCATTTGTTGTTCAATGTGCAAAGTCAGAGCAAAAACGATCATTCCTGAAAGTTTGCATAATCCTTAACTGTACCTCAAACCTCAGTCTCATTACAGATAAACATCGATACTTTCCAATGGGGAAATGGATCACCCTACCTACTCTGCTGTGACTTTGGTTATAGATACTGAAATTGTAATGGCTTTGATGCATCTGCCACAAAATCCTTTCGACCCAAAGAACTTCATGCTGGTATCCCCTCCCGCCGTTCTTTCTGGAGTGCAGCGGCTACGTCAAGTGGCCAGTGCCTGGTCACTGTCAACTGGAGGCCAACTTACTAGTTCTTTAGTTGAAAAGAGCAGGTCTGGGACTAGTTCACCGGACAACCCAGTTTAGATGACAGAAAGGCTTCCCCTACTGGTGGCTCTCAAGCCCGTATGCAACCAGCTTACTTAATTAGAAGTTTTTGCTTGGTTTTCTTGATAATTATATATCAATATTGAAAAGCGAGTATTTGAAATGAAAATGTGTGTATTTTCAAGACTAGCAAGTGATGCT
Source organism: Lissotriton helveticus (assembly GCF_964261635.1). Classification (NCBI taxonomy): domain Eukaryota; kingdom Metazoa; phylum Chordata; class Amphibia; order Caudata; family Salamandridae; genus Lissotriton; species Lissotriton helveticus. The sequence continues at coordinate 1,873,280,575 of NC_136061.1, read as the reverse complement.
TGGATTAAAAAAAAATGTTGAATTTCAATAGAATTTCCAGCTAAATTTCCAATACAACCATTCCAACTATTGAGTTGGGGGAAGGATAACTGTCATTTCAGTGCCAGATTATCCTTCAGCAGGCACACGTACTTTAAAAATCCATGTGTGTGTTATATTTAAAGCTACTTTTTGAGTAATAAATCATGCGGCGTTGGGGAAACTTATTAAATTGATGTAAAGGGCATTGCACTGTGGCTGGTATGTATTACCCAGGCAGAAGCCTGACAAATTGGTATGGCCTTTTTTAACATTACTGCTTGTACACTGAGGCGATCCCTGCCGACAGTCTTTAATGACATTGTCACCAATGTAATCTTGACTGATGTGGTCACTATTGCAACACTAATGGTAGCTCAGGAAGATTTTTATTGAACATAAGTAGTTCTTACTACAGAAAAGGTTGGGGACCCCTAGGCTATGTCCTCGAACAAGAAATTTGTGAAAGGGGTGCCGACAGGTTTGGGGGTGCAACTGCTGGGAGGGAACAATAGCAAAGACAAAGCTAAAGAGAATGTGCATTCGGGGGTGCACAGTGGGGGTTCAAACGTGTGTACCTCTGAAACAGCTGGAAATTGAAAATGCAGTCACTGGTTCCACCATAAATGAAACTCCATCAGATACTTTTCTGAATCCCCAGGCTAGCGAGTTACGTCTAGGTAATCCTGAAAAGGTGTCAACTCTTTAAAATAGCCTCAATGACGAAGTGCAGCAATGGGAGTGCTTAGAATACTTCCTGAACAGCATCTGGCGACAACATTATGGGCCACATGGACAACGGAAATATTTTGCGAGTTCCTAATTGTGACTCACAATTAGAAACTTGTAAAATGTGATGTACAACAGTCTCTCAATGGGGTCGCAATTGACTTGCCTCATCAATATTCATGAGGCAGGTCGCAATTTGTGACCCATTGAGAATGGCCTGTAATCACCTGGATGGCAGCAAGCTGGGGTCAGCCAACCACCATGTCTGTGACTTCCTTGTAAATAAAGCATTTTTTTTTCTTGAAATGCAGCCAGATTTCTTTAAAGGAAAAGGGTATGCATTTAAAAAAGAAAAATGAAAAACAACATTTTTCATTTTTTAAGAGGAGGAAGGGGTCCATGGGACCACTGCCACTTCTTAAAAATTGTTGGTGACCACATACACAAAGAGGAAGGTGTCCCTTGGGCCCATTGTCTGCTCTTAAAAACATATTATTGCCCACATGGACAAAAGAGAAGAGGTTCCTTGTGGACACCATCCCATTTGTGAATGGGTTACCACCTCCTTCATGGAGTCAGTACAATATAAATGTTTTGCAACTGCAGCCCGGCTGCAAAACATTCTTACATGCCCCGGCAACTCGCTATTAGGAGGGGATGCCCTTGAAACCCCTCTTCTTAATACTGACTCGCAAACCCTATTTTGAACATTGGTAATAGGTTACCGACTCGCAAAATAGCATTAGTACATCCCAAACGACTTGTTAGCAGTTGCAAACCCCAGAATCTCCATTTGCGGCAGGTAAAACGTATCGTACATGCAGCCTTATGCTTCTGGCGTGGTGCAGCCCAACAACTTGCCCCATAGTTCCACACAGTCCCCAGGGCTCCGGACCTCGCATACAGGCATGCTTTCATCCTGTTCTGTACTGCATTCACCTGCCAGAAACCTATTTATGACCTCTGTATTGTATTCAGCTGTCCGTAGGTGTTTTTTGCACTTCTCCTTCAACTTTACCCCAACCTTTAAAACAACGTGTTCTGCATGAAACTTGGTATTTCTGCGCTTAATTTTCTAACTGTTGGGACAGGAACGTTAATCTAATGTGCGCACGATGTTCTAGGCCTGTCCCTAACAATGTGAGGTTGGGCGGGGTGAGAGGTTGGCGGTCTAGATTGGCACTGCAGTTTCTGGTGTTCAAGGTGCGGACGTTTCTAGGCAAGGACTGCACTTTTATCTGTCCCTGCTGCTTTAAGAGAGGAGGATGACAGCTAGGTGCAGATAACTAACAGATCACTGCACCCATGTGGTTGATGCTCCTGCTTGAAGACCGCCCCAGTGCTATCTGAAGGAGAAGCATCACTTTACAGAAAGGCTATCCCTGAAGAGCAGCCTGAGAAGGACACCTGAAAAGATAAAAAAATAAAACAGTTCTCAAGTTTGAGAGAGTGGATCCCCATCCTCCGTTTGGCAAAATGTGTATAAAAGTGAGAGGTGATACACCTCTCTTTGTTCCAGTCCCAAGTTATTTTTCAGAAAAGAAGGGAGAGCTACATAGCGTATTCGAACAGCTGCATTGTCACCAGGGTTAGTGTCTGCCTTATAGCCATTCTCCAAAACGGGAGGGGTCAGCACTTGAAATCTGCACTTTCTGCTAGAAGCAAAAAGAACTGTTGATGGACATAATGCAGAACAATGTCATATATTCACTCCAGTACAGAGATCTGGGCCTAAATCCATCGTTCTTTTGCTCACCATGCCATTCCAATTTGGACCCAGCCATATGCAAATCAGTCTTGACCCTGCACACAATGGGAACAGTCCAGCCCGAATTGCCAAGCCAGTTCCTCCCTGGACTGGAAACAAGCATCCTAGGACCGGTTTTGGGGTTCCACCCTTCTTCAGCCATGATAGCTTGATTCCGGTGGCATAGAGAGCACGGGACTCACGTCTGAACATACCCGTCACACTCGGAGTGACAAATGCAAAAAGAACTATTGATGGACAGAATTCAGAACAATGTCATACATTCACCCCAGTACAGAGATCTGGGACTAAATCCATCGTTTTTTTGCTCACCATGCCATTCCAATTTGGACCCAGCCATATGCAAATCAGTCTTGACCCTGTACCCAATTGGAACAGTCCAGCACAAACTGCCAAGCCAGTTCCTCCCTGGACTGGAAACAAGCATCCTAGGATTCGGTTTTGGGGTTCCACCCTTCTTCAGCCATGATAGCTTGATTCCGGTGGCATAGAGAGCACGGGACTCACGTCTGAACATACCCGTCACACTCGGAGTGACAAATGCAAAAAGAACTATTGATGGACAGAATGCAGAACAATGTCATACATTCACCCCAGTACAGAGATCTGGGACTAAATCCATCGTTTTTTGCTCACCATGCCATTCCAATTTGGACCCAGCCATATGCAAATCAGTCTTGACCCTGTACCCAATGGGAACAGTCCAGCCCGAACTACCTGTTCCCATGAGGCACAGGATCAGACTGTTTTGCGATTGGCCATATCTGAACTGGGGTGGTGTGGTGAGCTAAAGAATGATGATGGATTAAACCCAGATCAGATGACTGGGGGTGAGTGCTTGCATTGTTCAAAACTCCGTCCATTATCCCCTTTGGTTTTGCTTTGTTCGCCCTAAGTTGGCAGGGTATGCCCAGACGTGGGTCCCTTGTTCACTTTGCCACTGGATTCAAGCTAGCCTGGCTGATGACGATTGATTAGCCAGAAAGCGGTCCCGGGATGCTTGTTTCCGGTCCAGGAAGACATGGCTTGGTAGTTCCGCCTGGACTGTTCCCACGAGGCACAGGGTCAGATTGATTTGCATATGGCCATGTCTTAACTGGGGTGGTGGAGTGAGCTAAAGAATGATGATGGATTAAACCCAGATCAGTTGACTGGGGGTGAGTGCTTGCATTCAATACTCCGTCCATCATCCCGTTTGGTTTTGCTTTCTGCTGGAGGAGCAGAGGATCTGCCTAGTGCCTCGAAGCTTGCTAGCCTGCTGAGTGTGCATGGCCGGCCCTGCAGTGAAGAGAGACACTTAGGGAGGAGAATCTGAGTATTCCCTGGAGTATTGAGCACCCAGAGAAAGCGGAGGTGCCAGAGAGTAAAGCCAGGAGCATGATTGAGGCGCTCCTACTTGAGATATGCCCCAAAAACTGCACCCAAAAAAAATGTGATTGTGTCTGCTGTTGGCCACTGCGTCCGCAAACTATGGCTGGCATAACAAAACCAAGCTGCTTTGCAGCAATGTGAGACTGATTGGCCTGAGAGGTTACCACTACATGTGTGTGCGTGAAACCGATTGACCTGGGAAGAGCAGTACTTGTATGTTTCCGCTGTGAGCCTGAATGGGCTGGAGTGAGGGGGAGGAGGAGAACATACCTGCTGAAGAGGCTATGCTGTGATACACGGATCTGCGGTGCGGCATTTACTCAGAGACATCAGCACTAGAGAGGGGCTACTGTGAAGCCTGAAGGTGCAGTCTTTGAATGTCTCGGTGCCGGCCCTTCAAGAACTGGAGCATATGCATCACAAGGCTTCACCTACTACTGGAGCAAAAGGACTGAGAAGAGTTCCAAGGAAGTCAAGTGCGAGGACTTTCGGCTCAAATAAACCAGGAGTAAGAATGAGTGACTGAGTTGCACTTCCAGGGCCTACAAGGATGACAGTGACATAATCAGTACCTGTGCCTAAATATGCCTGTAACACCAGATATTGGGGACTACAACTCCTAGGATTACCCATGTAGGGGGAGGATACTGGACCCAGAGTTTGTAGCACCTTCTGAACGCAACCAGGGAAACAACCCTGTATTCGCTTATCATAACTAAATAATGTAGCATCATATTCTGTTGGATGACTAAAGCACTTGCTTTTACTAAAAGACAGGTACTGGACTGAACATAGAGTTATTGTGTCTGTTGGTTGATTTTTGAGTTCTGAGCTTCTGCCCCGACACTACCTCTCTGTAACTGCTTGCCCGCAGTATCTTGAGAGAAAAGTGCAGAAACGGTTGTACTTGGCCCAGTTTGCAGAGACATAATCGGAAAATCCCAGGACGAGAGTGGCAAGCAACCTCAATCTTCATGGTTAGAGCCAAGCTGCTCTTGTCTGTCCGGTGGCCCTCAAAAGGGTCTTTTCTCTGCCTGAAATTCCATGCAAATTCAAACAGTACCCGAATGTTGGGACAGAAAATGATTTTGCATGGTAATAGGCATGAACCCTTCTCATGAGTGGACCAGCTGCTGTGACGAATGGATTCTTTTTTTTTTTTATTTAACATTTTTATTGATAAAACAAAAAGAAACAAAAGCAGAGGCATTATCCAATAAGCAATCAATACAATACAGAATCAGACATGATGGGCATTACAGAAAGAAAATCACATTAAAGATCATTACACCGTCTAGGTCCAGCCCTATCCATGGCCATATACACAGTGGGGGAGGTACAGATCTCACCTCTGTAAGCATTCCAGTGACCCCACTTTTTGTCCCATTTCTTTGGGCAACCCCTGATCTTAAATACAGATTTTACAGCCAGCATGCATCTATCCATTTCCGCCACCCAACCTACTAGGAGAGGCCTCTGGGGGGCACCCCATTGCATTGCCACTGCACGCTTCACCAACAGGAAACCCAAGGCCACCCATTGAAGCTCCACCTCCGTGAGGTCTTTGGCACCCCACACGTTAAGAATCCCCTCTTTAGGGGAGAGAGGAATGGGCTTCCCTACCGCTTCTGTCATTTTTCGAGCCGCCCTGTCCCAAAACTGCTAGATTACTGGACATTCCCATAGAACATGGTAAAAGGAACCAGGGAGGTCGCAACCTCGGAGACACTTGTCATCAGGGCGCCTACCCAGTTTGGCCAGGAGAGGAGCGGACATGTAGGATCTGTGTAAGATTTTCAATTGGATCAACCTGAAGCGGTGGTTTATCGCCGTTTCCCTGGGGGACATCAGCGCAGATCTCCATTCGTCATCCTCCAGGTCTCCCACATCCCCCTGCCACTTGTCTCGTAAGGACTGGAAGGAGTCGGGCATATTGTTGCATAATTTGCGGTATGTGCAAGAAATTGCCTTTGTCAGGAGAGGTTCCGATAATAACCTATCCTCAAGAGGTGAGGCCTCCGGAAGGGAGGAAAGGACGGATACATTCATATTAATAGCATGTGTAATTTGGAGGTACTGGAAGGCCTCGGTCCGGGCAAGAGAGTGGCGCTGTTGGTGCTTGGTGAAAGTCAATAGTTTCCCTTTGTGGATCAAGTCGCCCAGGGTGGAAATGCCTATCATGTCCCATCTATCAAATCCCTTATGATGGCAAAGGGAACCTAGCTTCTGGGAGGCCCAGAGCGGGGTAGCTTTAGTAAACACTTCGGACCATCCCAAGCTCTTGGTGGCTCGGTGCCAAATGGCTATGGTTTGTGACATTGGACCCACATAGCGATTTCGGGGGAATTTACTATATAGGGCGCCCAGGTACCCCTCCCGTCCTGTCTGGTAGCGTTCTAAATGAAAGGCCGGGTTCATAGGTGACCGGTGAATCCAGGAGTTGGTAGCCACCAATTGGGAGGCCCAATAGTAGAGGCGCATGTTTGGCAAGGCAATACCCCCATCGTACCAACCCTGAGTGAGTTTGTTCAGGGCGATTCGAGGCGCCTTTCCATCACACAGGAGGAGCCGTATGTCACCCTCCAATGCTCGGAAGTAGGAGTCAGCAATTGGGAATGGACAATTTTGAAGGACATATAAAAAACGCGGGAGTGCTAACATCTTGAAAAGAGCCGCTCTGCCAGGGAGGGATAAGGGCAGCGTACGCCAGTGAGATATGTCGCTATGGAGCCTCTGTAATGGATTTTTTAGGTTGTGGTCGTAGAAGATTTGGGGATTCGGAGTCGCAAAAATGCCCAAATATTTAAATCCGTCCCTGGCCACGGCAATTGAGAACCCTTTCGGAAGAGCAGGTGAAGGACCATGAAGACAATATAAAACCGATTTGGACCAATTGATTGAGAAACCAGAATATTTACCAAAATTTGTGATGACATGTAACAGACTGTTAATGGAGGATTTGGGAGAGGAGACAAACAAGAATATCATCTGCATATAGGGATATTTTATCAATCGTATCGTCATTCCACCGCAGCCCCTTGATGGAAACATCAGTTCGAATCCAATGGGCTAAGGGTTCTAAGGTGAGTGCAAACAGGAGGGGGGAGAGGGGACCCCTATGCAGTTGGAATTGTCTGGAGGTGTGGGCGTTGACCCGTACCTGGCCCAACAAATCAGTGTATAATAATCTGACCCATTGAATGAAAACCGGGCCAAATCCAAAGCGTCTCAGGACCTCAAAAAGGTAAGACCACTCTATGGAATCGAATGCCAGGGTGGCATCAAGGGACAGAATTGCAGCCTCCTCCTGTATGTAGGGCTGTCTACCCAAGACGTTGTGTAGTCTACGGAGGTTTAAGGCCATGTTACGGCCCGGAAGGAATCCCGATTGGTCGTCATGCACCAGGGAGGGGAGGACCGTAAGGAGTCTGGTAGCCAGGAGTTTGGCCATAATCTTGACCTCAGCATTTATGAGAGAAATCGGCCTATAAGAGCTGCATCCAGTGGGTGATTTGTTAGGTTTATGGATGAGTGCTATTGAGGCCAGGCGCTGGTCAAGAGGCAGACTGCCGCGATCAAGACTTTCCTTCAAGTGAGGGATCACCTCCTGAGCCATCCCCTTGAGGAACTCAATAGGGGCACCATTAGGCCCCATATCCTTGCACGAGTTAATAGCAAACAGAGCATTCGTAAGCTCCTCAGTTGTGAGATCAGCGTCCAATTCGTCCCTATCCGAGTAAGAGAGAGTGGGTAACTGCATTTCCTCCAGAAGGAGTCGGGATTCGTCCGCCGAGTAGTATGCTCTAGAGGAATAGACCTCTTCCAGATGATCTGCAAAGGCCTCAGCTATAGCCAGTGGGTCAGGGATGCGGCGTTCTAGCCAAGCAAGCATTTTACCTGCCCTGTCCCCCAGCTCATAGACTCGGTGGCGAGTTTTCATCAATCGGGCTTGAGCCTTTTCTAAGGGCATCATCTTGTATTCGCGTTGTTTAAGTCTGAGACGGGCAGCTGTCTCATCGGATGGGTTAGTATTAAGGTCTGACTCCAAGCGGAGTAACTCGGTTTCAGTATGGAGCAGTAGCTCGGATTGCTTAAGTTGGTATCCGGACTTAAGAGCTATCGCTCTTCCCTTAATAACGGCTTTATACGCTTCCCAGATCGTGACGGCCGACTGGACCGATCCAAGGTTCTCGGCAAAGTAATACTCGGTATGTTCAAGCAGACTAACTCTGATGTCAGGGATTTTTAGGAGACATGGAAGGATGACTATGGGTCCCCTAGCCACCTGCAGATGGTAGGTAAGCTCGACAGTAAGCGGAGAGTGATCCGAGATACCTGGGGGAAGTCCCTTTAAGTTGTGAAAGAAACCTACATCCGTCGTGTGGCAAAAAATGTAATCAATACGGGACATACTATTGTGCGCGTTGGAATAGTGCGTGAAATAAGAGGTGTCGGGATGAGACGTCCGCCAGAGATCTTGCAAACCCATCGCCTGCGTAAAGTCTAGAAGGTCCGAACCCCGCCCATGGGAAGCACGCAGGGGATGCCTGTCTATAGCGTCGTTCATCGTCATGTTGAGGTCCCCCCAACTACCAGTGTACCCTGAGGGAGGTCTAACAGCAGCCGTTCTAGGGTCGTCAATGCATCCTTGCTCAGTGCTGGTGGGATGTCGTCCCTCCCATGTGGTCTCGGCCACCGCGAAGCGGCCTAGGGGGTCTGCCCACGTCTTAGTACAAGTAAGTGGAAGATTTTTCTTGACAAGAATGCCAGTGCCACGAAACCGGCGTGTACCAATAGACTGTACCCCCCTCGATGGAGTGCTCGCCAAGTGTTGCCCATCAGATGTGTCTCTTGGAGCAACACCAAATCAGGAGCGTGACGTTTGAGATACTGCAGAATCACTCTTCTCTTCACCTTGCTTCCAAGGCCATTAACATTCCACGTCATGAGGGTGAGCGCCCTAGTGTGTGATTGTGTCATGGTGGTTTATATGCTGAGAGATGGCTGGAGGGCCCACCAGGAGGGGCTATAAATAACTCCATGGCCATCAATATGAGTATGATTGCATTCAGGGGCCGAGCCAGAGGGGAACAAGGACAAGCATCCCTAAAAGAGAAAGTGGTAACAGAGGCCGGACCGTGGGGTCCATTATGCCCAAAATCAAGGAGGACTCTGCAAACAACCAAAAAAATAAACAAGCACCATTGGAGATATGATGTAGGACTGCAATAGGATCTGTGAAACAAAAACCAAACAAACAAACAACCCCAAACCCGGTATCCCCCCCCTGCCCTCCCCCCACCCTGCTTCCCTGCCCGCTGACCTGAAACTATCCACACCCCAACTCGGCAGAGTGCCTGTCGCCCTCCCAACCATAAACGGGGTACCTGGTGAGCCAATGATGCCTCTCGCCTGAAAGTGGAGGAATCAGTTTGGGGCGGTGAAATGTAGGAGTCAAATACACATCAGTGTGCACGTCAACATAATAGCAAGAGTGTACCAGTTCTGAGGCAACCCAGAGCCCCAGGGGATCGAGAAATGAAGGGGAGGAAGGGGGGGAAGGGGGAGGAAAGGACAGGATCAAGGGATAAGACACAAGGCCTAGGTTACCCCTTGTCTCTCAATTCGAAAATCACACAGCACTGGGTGATAAGGATGGTCACCTTGCGGCATGTCCATTAGTCCAACCTCAAGTATTCTGGTGCCATCATTAGCCATCGTGGTCATCTGCGGTGTATCCACCCAATACAAGCTACCTATTAATGTTAAGACAACTAAAGGCCACTAAAGAAAAGGGAGGGGGGGGGAAGAGCTGGGTCAAGGCATCATGACTCAAGGCTAAGACTGCCCACCGCTACCCCATGTAAGGAGCATACCATACTGGACCATATAGTAGTAGCACGGGAATTCCATCCGTTCAGTCTCAAGAGTTCCGGAGATCTCACTGGTCACTCTGGGTGACTGCAGTAAACAGCTCAGGGCTCTCTGGTTGTGGATCTCGATCGGAGCGAGCACCATATGCTCCCCGCCTGCCCGAGGTCTGTTCCGCCCTTCGCCAGCCCTCCAGCCAGTCCCACACCTCGTTCGGGGACAGCATGGAGTATTTAATGTGTTGATCTCGCAGGGCCTTTTTAACTTCCAAAAAACTGCGTCTCCTTGCTTGCACCTTCACCGTGAAGTCCGGAAAGAATGTAATGTGGGCGTTGTCTATTCTTAGCAGCGAACCTGCCCTGGCCGTTTGAAGGATGACGTCCCGGTCTCTGAAGTTGAAGACCCTCGCTATGATGGGTCGGGGGAGGGCTTTGGCTTTGGCTTCCCTCCCGGGACTCTGTGGGCTCGCTCAATCGAGAAATAGTTGGACAACTTTTTGGGCTGAAGGTGCTTCAAAATTAAATCCTCGACAAAGAGGTCGGCCGCAGGCTCTTCCATCTTCTCCGGGACCCCCAAGATGCGGATGTTGTTCCGTCTCGCCCGCCCTCCATACTCGTCCAGGAGGTCCCCCATTTGCCGCTGCTGCTCTTGGAGTTGTGCCACTTGTTGCTGCAGAGTAGAAGTGTCATCAATAAGGGCTGCGTTATTTACCTCAACATCTCGTACTTTAGAGTCCATTTTACGGAGATCCGCACGCAACAACGTTACCTCCATGTTCACTGAGTCTATGCGAGTCTCCAAGGAGGTCCGGACCCCCGCGATTGCCTCAATGATATCCTCCAGGGTGAGGGCCTTTGCCGATGGGGCGGGGGAAACAACCTGTGCGGGGACATCCGGCGGTGGGTTTTTACCGTCTCCCTTAGCTCCCCAAGAGAGTTTATTTAGCTGTTTCTGCGTGGAGTTTTTGGTTCCCCTAATAGAAGCCATCAGAGATGCCAACAGGTGACCCTATTCCGGGCTTGTATCAGCCGTCAAGGGGCAGCACCCACCTAGGAAACACGCGGACGAAGACCAAACAGATCTGACCCTCTGGTCACCACCGATAGAAGAGATGTCAATGAGACCACAAGTAGCAATAAGGCAGCTGAGTTCAAGGGACGGTGTCACTCGGAGGGACAAGGAGGCCTTACCCAGTGCAAGGTTGTTGATTTCACAGCTCTCCTCCGCCTCGCCGGGAATGTTGAGTCAGGCCTCAGTCACTTGTGGACCCCGGTATGGCCTATGGGGTCTCGCAGGTCAAGACAGTCAAAGCGTCTGCTGGAACAAGACACAGTGATGCCACGCCGTGTGCCCCTGCAGGAATTGAAACACAGTAGGCCACACGTATCTCAGAGCAGCTGCGTAGTGGGGCTCGTAGCGCTCTACCTTCAAATCCGCTGAAGGGAGGCCACTTATGGAGGCTAACGGTGTGGGCCGTGTCTTGATCAGGCTCTCAATTCAGGGACTGCAGGGGCCGGTGGTGTCTCGGCGTGGCGGGGCCCAGTTGTGCTGCGGTCGCGGTCACACGGGCCTCTGCTGTGGGAGCTGCAGGGGTGGACTCAAGGGGGGCTGTCGTCTGCCTCTGTACCGCCCGCGCCCCAGGCACCTTTCAAAGCCAAGCGTGTTTATGGGCCTGAGGGGGAGCCATCCGAAGCTTAGGGGGAGAAGGCGGAGCTTCAGGGGTGGACCTCGGGCGGCCGACACAGAGGCCGCGAAGCCGGGGCGCAGCGTAGATTCCAGGCCGAGGTGCGGCGGAGGCCCGCTTCGCCCCTCTCGTTGCGGCCCCGTAGTCCTCTCAGGATGGCGCTGCTCCGCCCCGATGGTAGGAGAGGGTGTCCGATTCCCTCCGGTGGCCTCCGGAGGACAAGCCCCGATCGCGGCCAGCAAGGAGGTCTCCCGAAGCTGCAAGGGCTTAGAGCCGATGCCGAGCTCAGGCCACCATCCTGCCGGAGCTGCCCGGGGGAGGCTCTTCTCCGGGTTTTACTGTCGCCCCAGTGCTGGAATAAGGGTCAACCAGGAGGCATAGTGGTGCACACTGGGCTTCGTCACCGATCCTCCCGCTCACCAGGGAGTCTTGCGACAAGAGACGGATCTAGATAACGGATATTCAGGCGAGGGCCGGGGAGCCGCGCTAACAGGCGACCATTCCCTTCGGCCGCTGGCCACGCCCCCCTTGACAAATGGATTCTTGATTAACAATTTTTGGTCATGAGTGAACACAGACCATTCATGCGTGCAATGACCTAGGGCTGTTTCACGGATTGGAGTCTGGTTAGACCAGGAGGAGAGCACAACGTGCTATCCTCATAGTGTTGAAGGGCTACTGCCCTTACCAAGTGCTAAGTAGCACTTGCACTGTGGTGGCAGCGTACCATTTTGTAATAAGCAATTAGTAATATGACCAGGCCTTTTTACCTGTGTCATGGGAGCAGGGCTACTGGGCCACACTCAAGTAAAGTTCTGCTACTGAGTGCTATGCTCATCCTTGTCCTACATCAAGATTGGTGAGAGCTGGCAGCTCATGGGTGTTGTGCATTGTGCTGGCATGTATGTGCCCATGGATGCAGTATATGGAGGTCAGAGCGTGTGGTGGTATACAGCACACTGGTATGTATGGGGGCCTGTAGGGGCAGTACACGGAGGAGTGCACACATGTTGGTATATAGCACTTTGGCATGTATCTGTGCCTGTTGCTGAAGTACATGGAGGCCTGCATATGTGCTTTGTACAGCGAGGTGGTATGTGTGCCTGTTAGTGGTGCAGTGCATTGAAGGCTACACACGTCTACATGCAGAGCCTAAGCATGCATGTGTGCCTGTGAGTGGTACAGTGTATGGAGATCTTTGGGTTCTATATTGGGAACCCTAGGGCCTGTTAGAAAGGCTTATGAAGGTAGGACCCCTCCTCCCCCACGCCCCAGATAGATTTGTAGAATACTACATTCCTGACGGCTGGGAAGGACACCCAAACTGGAGGGAAGGGAGAGCCAGGCCCTTCAAGCACTACAAAGGCTATCTTTGATTCACTAGGAGGTCAATGATCAAGGGGGCCTGGTCACATCTCAGGTAGGAAGTGGGGCGGATGGGAGAATCAGAGTATGGCTTGGGTCTTTTGGCAACCTTTGGTTGAGCATAAATCAGACATGTGTGAACCTTAAGACCCTCTCATGGCTTGTGCTATGGTTTTATCAAACTTGGAGTCACTCCTACTGTGATAGACTTCTTCCTGGACAAAGGACAGGATGGGAGAGAAGCCTTTAAAAGGAGGAACATCCATTACACAAATTACAAAGACTGAGACACTAAATTACATTTGTGTCCGTAACGCATTATAAAAAGAAGAGCTTGAGGCTTTCATATGGTCAAACAAGCTGTACATCAGCATGGAGAAGCTCAGTATGACTTCTGCCTGTAGTGACCTGGACTGAGGGGCTGCAACTCTACCTGTTGGGTGAGGGTGCATCACCCAGGAAAATCAGGAACACTCACCTTGGAGCCTGGAGCACTGGCTTTTGCCTTAACCAAGATCACAGGACCCTGTGAGGAAAAGGAGAGCGCCTGGAGCGAGCAAGATCCGCTGGGGATTCTGCCATGTGGATCCCAGGAGTGGAGTTTAAGATTCTGGACTTTCGGACAGCCACAGTGACCTGCCAGTGTGCACAGTTCGTGACCCCCCCCCGTATGCAAGGTGGGGGCTGTAGGGAAGAACAATGGTCACCACCCAGGTACAACGCAGTGAAAAGAGCAGAGCAGTCACACTGTGCAGCACCATGACCTTATAGAGAACCGTCACCTTATTTGAGCTACTTGTGACACTCATATACCAGGTGGAGGCCACGGTGAAGACTTCGATCCGCTGCGCTGGTGCATTGCTGCAACGAGAGGGGGCTGTCGCCCTGTGCAGTGCTGTGACGTGAAGGGGCAATAGTTCTGTGTGCCATGGTTTATGACAGGGTCTGCTGGGAGCGGGCCGTGGTGAAGTGAAAGGCCATCATCCTGGAACAGCATGCAGCTGTGAAGAAGCAGGTCATGACTTGCAGAGGAAGAGCAACGAATCTGAATCCAAGAGCAACAAAGTCCTGGCACAGGACTCATGGAGCCTTATTACGTGTCTCGAGGAGAGATGTGGACAGCTGTTGCCGCATCCAGACTTCTGGATCGTCCGGTTGCAGAAGTGAACCTCGGCCTTTTGCACTGTCATTCCAGAGAAATCCAGCAAAGCTGAATACCAGGTCTTTGGGGGACTTTGCTTCGAATACCGCACTATGGTGTTAAAACTGATTTTCTCAAAGCCAACATAAAACTTCTAAGGCTTGAACTCACTAGCAGGACCTCGCCTAAATGTCTTGTCACATAAATAGGGAATAACCATGGTACTCAGACATGGAAGTGGGACTCCAGAGCTGACCCAGGTGACACTATCGTACCTGCTTTATGAAGACTATGTATAATATTTGTAGTGCACCGTATTATACTTAGTGTTCATATACAAATACTACCTTATATATAAAAGTAAGTATCTTACTGGACAATCATTTGCTGTGGTTACTGGATGCATTTTGAGCTGTAAGGCTGTGTTTACCCTTCACCGATCTCCTCCCCAAGAAGCCTTGGACTGCTCAACCCGCGCTACCACTGAAAGTCAAGTGTTGAAGGGGTACTTGGCCCAATTGCTCGGAGCCCATAGTAGGCCTGGCCATTAAGAGTGAAAGGCCTCAACCACCACAGTTGGGCCCAGAAGGTCCTGCTTACCCCGTTGTCTTCTGAATGGGTATATTACAGTAAACAAAACTTTAACTGCCCAAAATTATTGTTTTACCGCACACCTTGATGGATCAGCTCAAAACTTGACATGCCAACCTAAAGCTAAACCTATCAAATAGTGTCAACGTTTGTGCAGATTCATCAAGCACTGACACATTTATTACCTTATGAACACCTCTTTAAACATGCCGCTGAAGAACCTAGATAAAATTGAAACTACACTAATAAGCAAAACTTGCTAAGGGCCTTATTACGAGTTCTGAATCAGTGGTGGCAGTCAGACGGCCAGAACAATGCAGAACCGCCCACATTATTACAATTGTGGTGGTTGGACTGCCACAAGACCGTTGGAATTGAGGATTCTGTTAGGCTGGCGGTCTGCAACCCGCTGTAATATGGTGGCAGTACTGCTGCTGGCACCGCCGAGCATATTACAAGTTGCATTTTCGTCACCTTTTTCATGGAGGTGATTCCACTATAAAACAAGCATTGGAAATGCAATAGGGCTCGCATTAGGAAAGTTTGAGCTATTGGTCTTATAAATGATTTTTTTTTTATTTATGTTTTATTTTTTAAAATAGCTAAATTGATAGCTTTGTCATTTACAATGCCAATAGTTATAACTTTCGCAAATGTGACACCTATATCATTTGTAATGTACACAAAGTCTCTTGAATGAAAAATAAATTCTAACCCATAAGTTGTGCATATCGTGGACGATGGAACATGAGGTCCGTGCTACTTTGAAAGCTGTGGTGTGCAATTAAGGTGCAACAACGAGCATGGTGCTCAACGAGTTGGTGAAAGTGTCAAAAGGTAATAGAAACTCGTGCTAGAGCGTGGTGTCCTAAAGCTGGTATCTGGTGTGAAGAAACCGTTGGGGGAATTAACAGGGTGATGACTGAAGAACGGAGTTAGTTAGATCAAAGGAAACCGCAAAACAAGCGTTAATCACAGCTAGTGAGTTGTGTACACCGGCGTCGGGTTATCGTGGGTTACAGTGATATGAAGCGTACGGGTAAACAAAGGTGGTGAAGTGCAGTACACAGTACATTACATAAAAGGGCAAGATCTAGTCTCTTTGAAAGTGCCGTCAAAAGAGATTACTTACTGGAAGTTCCTCCGTGTGGTCAGAACCGGTCGCCGTAGTTGCGGGCAAGTGTGTTATTAGAACTGTGATCACGGGAGTATATGTTAATGCAAAATGCGTGATGAACATAGACATTGCTGTGGTGAGTTAGTTAGATCAAAGGAAAACGCATAACAAGCGTTAATCACAGCTAGTGAGTTCTGTACACCGGCGTCGGGTTATCGTGGGTTACAGTGATATGAAGCGTACGAGTAAACGAAGGTGGTGAAGTGCAGTACACAGTACATTACATAAAAGGGCAAGATCTAGTCTCTTCGAAAGTGCCGTCAAAAGAGATTACTTACTGGAAGTTCCTCCTGGTGGTCAGAACCGGTCGCCGTAGTTGCGGGCAAGTGTGTTATTAGAACTGTGATTACGGGAGTATATGTTAATGCAAAATGCGTGATGAACATAGACATTGCTGTGGTGGGGAGGGGGGGCGGGGAGAGGCAAGAAGGGAAGAATATGGGCCGGGAGCAGCAGCCTTTGATGTGCCTGCCGGCAGTGCAGTGAATAATTAGGGGAGGAGAAATGCCGGCTGGGGGAAGCTTGAGATGCCTGAGGAGGCTGGTGGCTTTGATGTGCACGCACGCGCTTTTTGCCAATGCGCTTGCGCATTGAGCTTGTTTTTCTCGGGCACTGCAACAAATCGCCGAGATGGTTAAGCTCTGTTTAAGCCACAATATAGCTAGCCGGCTATGCGCAAGCGCATCAGCAGGCGAGCCCTAAAAGGGGCAGTGGAAAGGCAGCCTCTGCTGGATTTGGGCCAGGGGCGAATGGCAGGGTACATGCAGTGCCACCTTGTATTTGCACCTCAACCTCCTGCTTGGTGGGGCAGTTGCATCACAGGTTTGGCGTTCTTACGTCAGACGTTGGAGGACCACTGCCACTGTAGGACTGTCAAACTCGTAATCAGGCCCTCAGTCTCTGACAAATTTCATGCAGATTCAGTACATGATGTCAAAGTATTAGCACATCAAAAAAGTTTTAAACCACCATTTAACTTGGCTCACCCACATTTGATCGGCAGGAAACCTGAAATAACTATCCTAGGTATAATTACCTCCCCTCCAACCCACCCATTGATGGACTGGCACACAACTTAACAAACCAATGGAAACCAAAACTTAAAATCTGCACAAAATGTTTCTGAAGATTTGATTTGTCAGACAGCAGCAAAGTTATTCACAAATCAACACTTGTGTGTCATTCCTTTTAACCTGGCCTCCCACTGGAAATGCCTCAATCTGAATATACACAGAGTAAGTTTAACATGGTGTATGCCAGATTTCATTCAAATAAATCAAAAGATGCTAAAGTTCTAGGAAAATTTAAAAAATGCCTGAGGCCACTGTCCTGTTTGGCTACCAAGAAGTAAACAGAGTAGCACCGCTTACCTTTGTCCTTCTTGGGGGCTCTGTCTATTGCCCTTTGATTCAGCAATGACATAATTTCTTTGGCAAAGATGGACAGATGTTCTGCTCTGGCCCGATTGAAAACAGGAGGAAGCGTAGGATAATGGGGTTGATAGATATGGAAAGGCACAACCCTGACTAACATCTTGCAGGACCCATTGTTCGGAGGTAATCGCATGCCAGCATATTCGGTCCCCCAGTGCCCTCTGCTAGCTCCCAAAGAAAGAAAATAAGAGCAGCTTGGCAGCAGCGTCAACCTGTGCAGAGGAAAACTAAGACTGCCTCTGTTGATGTTGTCCTCTGCAAATTCTGCACACACTGGGCCCACAAAAATACCGAACAGCCTACTGTATGGGTTGAGATGATTGCCACTGGTGGTAAGCAGGCCTAGGAGTAGCTCCTGAACTTTCAATTTTGTTGATGGAACTGGTAGTCCTACAAGAGCAAGCCCAAGGATCGGGCCGTGAGGTGACCCCCCTCTAAATTTCCCAAAAGCAGTGTCTACCTTGTCACTAAACAGTCAGGAGCCATCAGCCATCAAAGGGCTTGTCCCCGGAGACACCTGTAACATACATGCAGACGTTATGAAGAATCCTCTCATCACTCACAGCATCCAGGTATTTGTCCGTTTCCCGTCATTCGTGGACTGTGTGAGCAAAGGGGTTCAGAAACTCTTCAGGGAGGGTGGGACAAGATCTTGCTAGTAAGATCCCAAAGGGCATTAATGTATTAGCCCAAAAGACTGCTTAAAGTAGTAACAATTCCTAGGTAGCTTAAAACCTGTCGAAAATCAGGTCTTACACATAAAGAATGATAAACAGGAACTCAGTGTACCACAAAGGACAATTAAGAACACTTCATTTTATTTATACATATATTTTGTATTAAAACAAATATCACAACATCAATAACATGACAAAAAATAAGCTAACCATACATTTAATGTTCTCTCATTACATAAAAGTACAAAAAGGACACATAAATATAGGTAAAAAATGCTGTCTAGAAGAACATGGAACGAATCCTGGTTATAGGATGAGATGCCTTAATTACCAACAACGTGCTTGTGCGTAACCGTATGGTACAACAGACAATTCATTAAGCGTAAAAGTGTTATCAATAATAGCTTAATAAACAATAATCCCTATTGACGGGCACACAAAGCTCTCTGGGTAATAACCATTCATAACATGGGTGAAGCTAGCTCACAGAATTTAATAAAATCCACACAGAGTGGGATGGTTTAGTGGCTCAGCTTGCCGATGTTTCCTTGCTGTCGAGCCAAGCGCAGTCTGGATGGTTCCCTGAGACTAGGAAAGGCTCCCCGGCAACTCTGCATTGAATATGGCGCCAAATCGGTTTATACAATGTGCTCTAAACAATACATAACGGTTAAGTTATAAAAAAAAAACACTCCCAATTATTACTAAAATACAGTTCTATTGTTGCTTGGCTGAAAGACTGTGTGATGGCAGCTTAAGATTTCATTCCATGCGCTGAGCTACCTCTCTCGCTCCTCGCACTCTGCCCCCACTGCATTTCTAGCTGTTGGTTATTAACTTGGAGGAACTTTGATGCCCTACAGGAGAGCTGTAGCGACGGACTGTTCAAAAGTGTCATCAAAGCAGGTTGGTAAGATCTTATCTGGAGAGACCGGAGGGCTGGTAGTAATAGTTTCCGTCTCAGCGGGCAGATGTACAGAAAATGTAATATAGGCTCTTCGGAGCTACCGCAGTTGAAGTTCGACCAGGTTTGTCTCCAAAGGGGAACCAGGTCTTTAGATGTAAAAACTCCCAAACCGATGAGGAGGATAGAATACTGTGTTGCTGGAGATATGTGGCTTATGAGGTAGGGTTGCCGACCCCAGTTTGCGTGGGATTGCAGAACCATCCATCCATGTTTTTTCCACGTCATCTCAGCTTTGTCGATTCACCAGGCTTGTAGTTTGGGTGCTTAATTGGCAATGTTTTTGAATGCAGAAAAGCTGGTGTTTAGGCCCCATGCTTCATTTAGGGTGAGGGTGGTTAGCACATGCTGGAGCACCGTTGGCCAGTCATTCTTTATTTCTGTCCAGCATAGTGTGGCCAGTGAGTCTGGTTGCACCATACTCAAACCCCAGCACAGTTTAATGAGTGCGGCCACCCTAACCGGGGATTAGTGGAATAAACTGAATTCTAATCGGACCTGAGCCTAGGAAGTGAATCGCAGAAGGCAAAAATGTTAATTTAAACAAGGGCTGACTGCTGTAGGTTCAAAGTGATCGCATCATTTCCCTTTATGAGTTCTGACCCATTGGTAACTGTGTGAAGAAACTTGGCTGCCATTACTTGCAACAGATGGGAGTGGGACAGCATCCAAACTTTGTTCATAGTGTGTTGAGTGCAGAGCGCAATTTATTCGCCTGGGACCATCTTTGAACTAGGTATGTTATGATGACAAGACACAGGTTCTAATCTAATACACAGTTTCTGTTTACATTTTTTGTTTACTTCTTGTACAAGGATCTCTTGATTAGGTTCTGGTGGGAACTCGCATTCCTGTGGTTTAGGCAGATGGGGGAGTAATGTGATAACAGCTCCCATCTTGCCATGCTGGCTCCACATCTATTTCGGAAACTAAGAATTAGCTAAAGTCATTGCTTGCAATCATGCAAGTAAAACGATTAGACACAGAAAGCAGACTTTAAGCCAACTGGTAGGCCTGAGGAAACTAAGAGGCTTGTCCAGCTGTGAATGGTCCGGGCTCAGAACACTGGGACCACTTGGGAGGGTCTGGCCCACCGGAACGAGGCCTTGCTTGTGTTAAGAAACAGTGCACTTGCTGCCTGTAATATATATATTACAAGCAAATGACTTATCTCCACACAGCCCCTGCAGGCAGAGAGCGCCGCTGACCCATACCTCCCTCTGCCTCGTTCCACAAAGTAGGATAACAAACAGGCCCATCTGCCGGCCGCTCCTTCACATTCTTTTTATCCAGTGATGCCCAGTGTTGTTGCAGCTAAAACCATACTCTAGAACACAAAGAGCACTTACAAAATCTACAGCTCTGGGCTTTGTACGAAGGGTGTATACTGAAGCGCACAGGCATATATACCAACAAACATACAGCTACACATTCTCACTATGCAATAGACAAAGCCTTGCAAGGACAAAGACAAACACACAAAGGCGTCAATGCACACAGACCCCATGCCAGACTTAAGCATGTGCCATGGGAGACAGCGGGTTCTGTGT
The DNA here is from genome assembly GCF_964261635.1 of Lissotriton helveticus. Classification (NCBI taxonomy): domain Eukaryota; kingdom Metazoa; phylum Chordata; class Amphibia; order Caudata; family Salamandridae; genus Lissotriton; species Lissotriton helveticus. The sequence continues at coordinate 1,873,260,236 of NC_136061.1, read as the reverse complement.
GCAAGCAGTGCCTACCCCGGGTTCACCAGGGGTGCATTAGTGATGCACCATCAACGAAGCTGTGATGTACAATTTGTGGCAGGCACAGATATGTAGTGGGTGAATCTGAGTGATATCCAAGAGGTCGAAAGCGTCTCACTGTCCAGCATGCCCAACCCATCCAGTTCTGGAATGAGCTTTGCATTTTATGGCTTGTACTATTTCCCCAAAACAAATGCAGGACTAAAAGTACCAGAATGCGAATATAAAATATATCAGGAGCATTCAAACTACTGGGAGCATATTCAGCCTTTGTTTCCCCTGCATTGGAGCGACATGGATAGAAGGGAAGGGTCCTGTGTACAGATAGATCATACAAAAAGCACACATACAGAAATGCGCATAGTAAACAAAATAAACTTCTTGAGTACCACTGTCATTTCATAGGCCGTTTTTTGCAGTTTTATATAGCGTCAGTGCGTATCAAGGGGGCTGGGGGCGGTCCGGTACGGCGGCACGAGTTTGGTGGGTATTAGGGCGAGTATGTCACCATACGTCTGTGAGTTGATTGTCTGCCATTAACGTATTTAGCACTCCGGCAGAGTGCAAGTGTTGTTCGCGCATCCCTGGGCGATCTAGCGTCTCCTCTAGCGCTACGCTGAAATCTCCACCCCATAAAATCGTCCCTGACCCCTGGCTGGACAGTCGTTTCCAAACGTTCAAAAAGAAGTCTGGATTATCTACATTTGGGCCGTATACAGCCACTAGCATCAGAGGTCGCTTGTATAGCAGGCCAGTTACATTGGCGTATCTGTCGTCTTTGTCTATGTGGGACCCTGTGGTGCGCCATGGCAGTCCCTGTTTGAGTAGTATTGAGACCTCCTTGACTGTAGTTCGAATAGATAGCGGAGTGCGTTTTGCCCCAGCAGCAGCACCACAGTCTGGTCAGGTGAGTTCCCAGTAAAAAGCTGATGTCTCTCCTGCGGCACACTAGGTAGGAGTACACCAGTCTGGACTTGCGATGGTCATTTAGGCCCCTGACGCTCAAGGTTAAGCAGTTAACACTAACCAATGTGGTCGGATGTGAATATTGTTATCTGTATTGGCTCACCTACATTCCGGAGGGTCGTCATTGGCGGTGTCTTTTTAAGACCCTTCAAGTGTGTAAATGTGAAATGCAGGTTCACTAAGAGTTCCCAGAGACAGCACTATCCTGTGAATGGCTTTCTACAAACAACCCACCCACCCTAACATGTTGCAACAACAAGAACAATCCAATGTGTGTCCCCCATCCACCGACTCCAACCCCCCAATCAGATTTAGAAAGCAATCCCACCCACCTTACGGTACCCCAGATGTACAACAACACAACATATATGGGAACCATCCAGAGGAGACATAGATTCAACAGCAAACTGCCCTGTCTCTAAGAATAGGGTGGCCGAAAGGAGTGCAGGGGACTTAGCAGTGTAGCATAGTGTGCTGCCAGTGTGAATGGTTTTCCGCCAGGCCCGACAGAAAGGTTAGTCTATGTCACTTGTGCGGTCCTCTTCAGACGGGTGAGGGAACTTCGACGAAGCTCATCTGTGCTCCTTGAGCTGCTGAGCGTATTTCAGAGCCACTGCAGGGCCTGAAATACATTTCGTTGTATCATCAAGTGATATCCGCAGTTTGACCAGGTTGAGAAGGCCATATGTTATTCCCTGTTGTTGGAGCACGTGCGTGGCAGGCAGGAATTTGCGTCTTGCGGCCTGAACCTCCATGGTAAAGTCCGGGTAAAAGGAGAGTGTGTTGCCTTGATATCGCACCTCCCCACACTCTCTTGCCTTGAGGAGGATTTTGTCACGGTCCCAGTAAGTAAAAATCCGGGCAATTATAAGACCGGCTGGAGCCCCGGGAGGCAGCCGTGGTCCAAGCGTACAGTGGGCTCTCTCCACCACGAAGACCGTCGAAGTCTGGTACCAAAGAGTTTGCGTAGCAAGCCTTCGACGAAGTCTTCCATCATGATGATATTCCTGGACTCTTGAATTCCCGTGATTCGAAGTTTATTTCTGCGAGAGCGGGATTCTAAGTCTTCGTTTTTGGCTTTTATGAGGGCCAGTACTTTGTCCATATTTAGCATCTTCCTTTTGTCATCCATTCTGAGGTCCTCAAGGTCTAATATCCATGTCTCTGTGTGTTCTAGTTGGTCATCATGTGCGTTGACCCTGTGTTTGACCTGGTCTAGTCAGGCTGTGAGGAGGTCCAGTTTAGAGTCTATTGTTTTTAGGCTGGACTTTACATCTTTCAGTAGTGAACGGATGTCTTTGTCTTGTGGAACTGTGTCAGCTATCTGTGTTGGTAACTTTTCAGAGTTCTGGGCTGGTTCTCCCCATCTGATATGACGGTGTCCCTCAAACAAAAGTTTGGTCTGTTTGGCGTTGCCCATTGTCCTGTGCTGTGTATCACTGCCCCCTATGCAGTCCCTACCCGCTTGCGTATTCGAGTAGTAATTGGCGGGGGGTGGGCAGCAATGTTTTTAATTCAGGTGCAGGTCTTCCACCTCAATGCTATGGTGTGAGGTTAATTTGCATGTAGCTGCCTCGCCCTGGGGACCAGGCCTCAGGTGGTGTCGCAGCGCCGGCCTCCGCAGCAGTCCGACGCAACGGTCACCTGGGGGAGGGGGCCACGGGTCAGCCCCAAGTCCCTCAACCCCGGCAGGCGGAGGGGCCCCTAAATGCAGGCCGCCAGCAGCGTGGGGCAGAATAAGCCAGGTAGGCTGTTCCGAACTCAGCGCAATCCACCAAGGCGTATGTGCCACGTTGTGCAAGGTGCTTCCGCCAACAGCTGTCTCTCCTTCCCTAGGGATGGACGGATATTGTACCTCTATGGCTTCACCTCCCTCTCTAACCGGACAGACAGGTCTGGCTCTGGGCCTCGAGGGGCAGGGGGCACAGCATACAGCACACAGAGTCCGGTACTTGTATTCCACTGTAGGAGACGGGGAAGACCAGCCATGTGTCACTCTATCCTAGGCCTTGTTTTCAGCCTCTTTGTCAGGCCCGCCACTTGCAGCCTCACTTGTCAGGCAGCAGGGTCAGCGTTTTCGTACTGTGCGGCCTGCTCGTGGTTCCCATACAGCGCAGGCCGGTCCGTCTGATTCTTGAATCCACAGGATCTCGCCCCAAGTGTCAGGTGCCCTGGGGCCCTAGCTTCGATAAAGTAGCTCGAACAGGCCCAGCCTTAGGCCCCCAGCGATCACTGCATGCAGCAAGAGGCAGCCAGCACTCACGTTTCAAGGCATCCATCCTGGAGGGTTAATTTTGCGCCACCTCGTTGCACACTCAGCTCTGGTCTCCTCCTGGCCCAGACGCTCGTCACTTCCTCTGGTCGAGTGATAGGCCAGCGCTCACAGACTGAGCGCCCATCTCACGTCCTCTACACAGCTCGGGCCAGCCAGCCCATTTCCCAAGTCTGGAGGGTCTTGTGCCAGGCGCCAGTTGTCCCAGAGGCCTCCACCTCAATACTGCTACTCGGAGGCCGCGCAGGTCACTGTCCTGGTCTCCGCTTCTGGCTGCCTCGTGGGTCACACACAGTAGGCCATCCCCAGGCTCCACACTCAGGTAGCTCTGCAGCCTCCGCCAGTACAGCCGCAGTCATCAGGCAGCGCAGCCCGTCTCAACTGGTGTGCGGTGATTTGAAAGGTGCAGAAGCCCCCTTAATGCACGGATGTTGTAGGATTTCGCTTCTCGGCCGCCAGAGCCCACTCAGGGTACGGCCATTTTTCAGCCAGGCGAAGCCCATACATCTAAAACCTTAGGTGGAGCCCAGACAGCGAGGGACAAACCAGAGTGCTGCTCCTACATGCCTCAAAATGAATGTGAGAAGTTGGCCTGATGTGCAGTGCTCACTATTCTAGTGATCACTATATATCAGTCCAAACAACCCTTATTGATGATTGGTTGTAAGTCAACCTTATAGACCAGCTATCCTAGTAGCATGGATACGAGCAGTCTAAGGCTAAGACTCTAGAGGGCGTGTTAAGCCAGCTGTTTTACCATCACATTACCCCTTGAACACCCAGTGAAAGGACACCACACAAGTGTTATGAAAATAAACAATGTATTTATTAGAATCACAACAGCCCTGTACTCTTTATGAGGACAGGGTGCTAGGCACACAACAAAACTCTTACGAAAATACTTAAGTTTGCACGGTATACACAAATGCCCGAGGGGCACGGAAAACCATATACTCTGAAAGTGGAATGCGAAATTACTAGCAGGTAAGTACAGTACTAATAGGCTTTGGAACCGCTAGGACTTGACTATGGAATCGTTAGATTACTTCTAGGAGGCCTAGGGGACTCGGGTGCAGAGTGTGCACTCTCACGCGGGATGCGGGACAAAGTCTATGATAGCTAGTAACGTTAAAGTTAGTGTTCACGGGCGAACCCGACCTGGTAGGGAGAAAACGACAGTGGATCCTGACCCTTGGATAGTGAGGCTATGCTGGGGCACCGAAATGCCGAAGTTACCTAGCCCAGGGGCTGCAGCTGCATATGTCTCAAAAGACGTCGGGAATCCTCGTTGCCGGACCAGGAGCCTGGAAGAAAGATGCTGGCAGGCGACCAGTGAAGAGAGTTCGAAGTGATCCAAGCCTGGATCTGGAAGATGGATGACACCTGAAAACAGAGGGGACCAAGTTCGTGACTACTAGCCAGTAGTCAGTGGGCACCAGGAGGGCACCGGATGGTAGTCACCTCGACTAGGTGAGTGGGCGACGCTGTGCTCTGCAGATCTCACGGACCAGGAGGCGTTGTCGGCGACCAGGATGGAGAGGCGAGCTGTCCCACGATGGATGAAGCTGTCGGCATCGAAGAACCCAGGATTGGGCAACAAAGCCTTGGCTAATTCAAGCCCACGCGGTGGACTCAAAATGGTGTCTTGAGTGGACCAGGAGGGTCCGGGGTGCTCCTCTTCTGGAAGGGAGCGAGGGCCAGTCTGGAGCAACCAGACTAGCAGCAGTGATGTCGTCGGGCGTCGTTCAGAAGGCCACAAGCCAGCAGGCTAGTAGCCAAACAACGCGGTGAGCAGCAAAAAGCAGAAGGGCCCCACGCCGATCGTGGAGATGCTGGGGGGCTACTCTTCGGTGCTGGAGCTGCTCAGGGTCGGGGCTTCTCGGACCCCAAAGCACTCGCCAGGAAATTACTCGGCGGGCTTGCTGTGCAGAAGTCGTGCAGTCTTGGCAATAGTCGGTCCCTTGAGGTCTCGTCGCACTCACGGTTCTCAGCTTGGCTGTAGAGGTGAGTAGAGGTCGGAGGTGCCAGGGAAGCCGGGTCTTGTCGAGCTGGGCAGTCGGATTCCGGAGGAAGGACTTACAGCAGACCGCAGTGTTCTTGCGATGGTGCCTGCGGATGCAGGGTGACTACTCCTTAGTCACAAGGGAGAATCTTGAAGAAGGAAATCTTGAAGTCCTTTCGCAGAAAGTCGTGTCTTGATTCCAAAGATGATCTAATTTGGAAGGGGGCCTGCTCCTACCTTTATCTGGGAAAAGGGGGCTGGCACGCGACTAGGTCCTGCCCTATGGGTGGGACCAGGAGGGGGGTGGTTACACCCACTTCCTTGGCGGGCTTTTCCCCAGCTCAGGGTCTGGAGTGTCCCTGGAACTGGTTCAAGCCGGCCTATGCATAGTGAGCACCGGGGTGCCACTTGCAGTCACCTTCCTCTGAAGCCCTGCCTACCTAGGATACACAAAATCCTGTCTGGGACGGTGCTGGCACCGCCCCTGGCAGGAAACCCTTTGTCCTTATCTCCTGCTCTGGGAGGACTCCCAGCAGCAGGAGGGCAGACTTGTGTCTCGGTGGCAGCATCCATTTTGTGGAGCTGAGGCTCTGTTTGACTTTAACCGGGGTTAGGGGTTACATACATGTCGTGTCCCTCTAGAAGGGTGGAATGCTAACCCCGTCGCCAGAATTGGCGAGGGGTTAGTATTCCAATTCGTATGACACCTTACTCGACATGTTTTGATAAAGCGATACCAGAGTTGGCATATAACCGCGAGGATTATAATGCACTTAAGAGTATATGGTATGCGATATCATGGAAACGGCTAAGGGATAGATCCCGAAAGCCGCAGACAGGCTCAGCTCATGCCAGAGCACCATCTCACACGATTCCAAGCACTCTGCCTTCAGGATTGTTAAGGCCTGCCATAGGAGTGACTGATAGGAGATCTGTGTGTCCATTTTAGGGTTAGATATAGGTATACTATATCTAAAGCAAAGGGTGATTACACCACCTTGCCCCAGCTGTCAAGCAGCCAGTTGTGTCAGATTTGGATGGCCAGCCAGGGGTGGCATAATACATGCTGCTGCCCCTGGTTGGCCCTGGGTACACCTATGCCCTGGGTACCTAAGGTACACTGTACAGGGACTGATAAGGTGACTCAGTATCCAATTGGATATGTAACTAGGGTACATGGAATCCATTTTAACAGAGAGAGCAGTGGGCCTGAGGTCCTGAATAGCAGGGCCTCAGGTCAACTAAGTCAGAAAACCAGCAAAACACCAGGCAAAAAGTTGGGGGCAACCATAGTCAGGGATCTACCTTCCTACAATGAATATCCTGTAAGATAGATTCGTTCGGGCAGAAAATAACTAAAGCGTAAATAGTGCACTGCATCAAATAGCAAGAGGAGCCGGGGGCATTTTGTCAATGAAGAGCCCATGTGACATATAAAAACAATAGTACCGTTAAAACACAATATAAAACTTTGCGAGTGCCAGGACTCCGTAATTCAGTAATTATTAGTCTTCAAAAGTGCAAATTCAAAGTCGGAATTAGGTCCCTCCTGAACCAGGGCACATTAACCCACCAACCAGACCGAAATGTGTAGTGTCTGAGCCTCCTATAAAAGGGTTCGCTGAGTGTTCTTATTCATTACTGGGGTCACCATCACATGACATCACGTAAATCAATAAATAAATGGGACACGGCCTACTCAGCACCCACCACAAATACATAGTGAGTGCCTTGAAGGACACTTTATTCGCTACCAGCAGCCAACAAAGGTAGGGTAGATGTCTAGATATGAAAGTCTGCTCAAGAGAGCACACAAAAGTCGAGCTGCCGAGATCAGGGTGATCTACAGACAAGAAGATATGGAAGCAGTTCCAAATAAAGACCGCAGCAGTAGTCCAAACCAGATCCCACCATAGCCTGGCCAACTGCACGGTGATATTCGCTTGGAAGGAAAGAAGGCATTTTGTGCAGTATTCAGAGGCAGAAAAAACTGGTGCACACTGTTTTGTTCCTCAAGGGAATTAGATATAGTGAGCTATCAAAGACAACATAAAATGTCAAACCCCACGGGCTTTACCTATATGAACTTTCAATTATAGTGCATTTCAAAAAGAAGGGGGCTGCTGATCATCCGGACTGCTTTTTTTTATCAGAACTAAGCTTTGCACGGTTTTGGTTTATATAGGTTATCATACAAACTCTAGGTTTGTTGGCTTTGTTCACATCTACATCTAGAAAAATAATGATTTATTTATCACCTACATAGGTTTAAAAGAAAAGGACAAGGTATTGAATAGGATAAGCGAGACATCACATAAATGTGAAACATAAGGAGGCTTAAGGAGGACCCCTGAGGGCCGCACAAGGGCCTGAAGGAAGATCACAAAGAGTTAGGGGTGGTTCAGTACCATCAGCCTAAGCAGTGGAACATCAACGTAGAGCAGTAGCAGAAGAGCCTATTTTGCAAAGGTGGGACAGAAGATTGATGCGGGGCAGTATACTGAACGCTGCTGACAAATCTAATAATATCAGGACAGCAATACCTCCTAATCTAAGATAGAACGTCAGCAGTCCAAAACAAAACAAGATCTATTTCAGTACCACAAGTGGCACCAAACCCAAACTGAGAAGCATCGACGATATTGTAAGCAGCATTAAATGTAGAAATTTGCTTATTGAGCTTTTTTTGCATTTCAGCAACGACCGGAGTAGAGAAATCAACGATAATCACTCAAAATATAAGTATCCGCCAAATGCTTCTTAAGATGGTCAGTGACTGAAGTAACTGACCAAGTGTCAGTTGAAACTCAGGAAGAGAAGGATATACTACAAAGATCTCTAGGGACTGGCACTAATTCATCAAAAGCAAATGAAGCAGGTGTGCAACCGCGATCTTAAATGCACCTACAGCATGATTTTACATTTCTCCAGCAAAAAAGAAGATCAAATTGTGAAGGTGAGAACTCACCAGGGTTACCAACAGCAGAGGATGAGATGAATCAGATGGTTTAAAGAATTTTGAATGTTTTTTAAATTTGGTTTGAAAAATTCCACATGAAAATCGAAAAAAGCAGGAGGAGCGATGGCAGAACAACAAACTGGTTGCAGAAACCCCAGTTTTATCCCCCAAACTTTGAGAGGTATACTTGGCAAAAGTCGCATTGTAGTTGATTTTGGCGACGCGAATAACCTTTCTATTAGATTTATTGGGTACTTTAGTGTGTCGGCCTACGTGGGACGGGTGTGCCCTGAATTGGGTCCTGTGCACACTGTCTCTAGGACCGAGCTATTCAAGGCGGATGCGCCCGAACTACGGCGAAACCGGTCCTTTGTTGCTTGTGTTCCAGTTCAGGGAGGACCTGGCCAGACAGTTCTGGCTGGACTGTTCCAATAAGATTGATTTGGATATGCCTGGGTTCAAACTAGTGGCATAGTGTGCAAAATGATGATGGATTGGGATGCAGACTGAGTAATTCCCAAAGGCTGTGATTAATTCAATCATTCCATCCATCCCTTTCTAGAGTTTATTATAGTTCACATTCTATGTGCGCTCTAGCGCTTTACAAGTGCGTTTGGAGATCACCACGTCGGAATTGTACGAGGGAGCAAAAGGCTTACAGTGCCCAAATCTAATTTGAGTAATAGGTGCAATACTATTTAATGATGTACCAATATAAGAATTAAAAGAGCTCACTGCTGACTAGAAAAATATGTATAGTTAACGTTTGAAAGCATTAGTAAGTGCACAAAGTGTCTCAGGCAGTAAACGTCTGTCAAATGATCAGCAGAAAATCAGGGATTGAAGGGATGATGCAATCAACTGCCAAACTCAAACAATTTCTCTGAATAACGGACTTCCTTCCCTCTTGGACCTCAGTAGTGCAGGGTGTCATATAATGGCCACCATGAGATGCAAAAATGTATAAAGCCAAATCTGATTTAAAAAAACGCCTACACACCTGATAGCTGTCCTGGTATGTTCATTTCTTCTAGACAAAGCAGGCAATAGGAAGGTACTCAAATGAACCCAATGATGGAGTTATTCCTGGAAAAACAGCTTAACTGCTGAAAATAAAGTCAGAATTTTGTTGCTCCAGACATTAAATGCAAGACTGCAAATTGATGGAAGGAATGCATTAAATGGTGCTTCATGGTGACCTACCCTAACTTTGACATCAAGAACATTCATGTCTCCAAACTTCAGTGAGGATCTGGCATATACCATTATGTCGGAACCAACCAACTACTCCGTGAACTGTTCATATTAACTAGATTTGCTAGACTGTTGTGTTCCAGTACTCCATTAGTCGGCTCTCACAACCGGAAGGGGTGCTAGATTGCAGGTGTGCACCTGGGGGTCCCATTTAAGCCCCAGCTATATTACAAGTGTTTATTCTTGTAGAACTGGTTTGCACCCGGACCTGCTTGCATCCAAGCCACAGCTCTCCATCTCTGCTGCGGTGCTTTCCTGGCGCTGGCAGTTTCTTTATTGCTGGACCGCTTTTGTAGTAAGCAATCCATGAATTTGTGTGGTACTACAGCTTTGCCAGCTTCTCCCTCTCTGCTGTTCTGGCTGAACCCTGCATGCTTTATGTCCCCGTTGCTCACTGCATGTTTCTTCTATTTCCTGCCATCTAGGAAGTCTTTTCTCTGAGACAGACTTTTGCCTGCCCATTTCCTTTGCAAATTACGAGGGTTTTTTCAGGCCAGCCACTACCGGATCCTGACAAGGCGTCTTTCATTCAAGCATAACGTCAGATTTGGGCTGTGCACACAATTATGGATGTCCACCAGGCACAAGGACACCATCAATGGAGCTCTCGGACTGCAGTCGTTTCAGTGCTGTGGGAAATGGGTAATGGGGAGCGCAGTGTCGCAGACACAACATATTGGGCCACCACGTGAGTAATGTAGGACCCTGAGAGGATGTTCTCTTAAGCATCGGAGACCACCACATCCACACACCCAAATCCACGGAATACCAGAAACCCAGTGCGCATGTTTCTTCTCCAGCTCTGCACACACAATAGAAAACACCTTCCTTGGACACCAACCTGCACGGACTAACACACCCAGTGCACTAGCTTGGGACAAAGTCAACCACCATAGTATGCCACTGCGCCTTAAGCTCATCTCAAATGTGAGTCACCACAGCCTTCATAAGCCGAACATGCTCGTGCTCATATTTTATCCGATGCCTCCCCATGTTCAGTCCATTCACTGACCTTTCCTGCCTTTTATTCTCACTGGTCCTGACTTCCAGAACATCATTCTCCCCTTAACCACGCGCGGGCTAACCACCAAGGAACTGCTCTCAGCTCCTTAGGATTGTTCATCTTGCAACAGTCAGACCCACAAAATTTTTCCATAAATACATCAATCACAAGAGTTCTATATGAACTCGTCTCGATTGTTGCTTTAAGTTCCCAGTGCAGCCCAGGCTTTTGTATATTTTTCCCACACGTATCCGAGGACCATCAACAAGGAAAACCATCTTATCCCTCTGGAAGCCAGGCAGGAGTTTCCCTGTATGCCTTTCACTGTGTTAGACGTATTCGGGAGCTTCTACTGCTGCAATCTCTACATATCAGAGACTGTTCCTACACAGCGGGCTCAAGAGCGTATTGCCACTACCTGTTATACACTGTTTTTAGGCCTTTCATGTGCCAGCTGAGCACTGCGTAATACAGGTTCTAGGTACTCGAATGGGAGTCCACCCTTCATCCAGCCAGCCGTGTGCTTAAGCTTCTCTTAAGACAATGGTCACATAATGAAGTCGAATATGGACTTGCAGTCTCTTTCTCTAGGAGCCATCACTGCAGATGCTGGATCTTCCAGTGATCCAGGGACACCTCAGTGTACCAGTGATTCACGTCTTGTCCAACCAAAGGTGGTACATTGGCCTGAATGCGCCTGAGAGTTGCAAAGGAATGCACATAGCTGCAGTTCTCTAAAAGAACCGGGTGCTATTAGAAATATCACCCAAATAACTCGGATCACTTTACTGCCTGAGGGGCCCTGGTTATTATCGGAGGTAGCAGAGGCTCTGAGCCTGCAGTATTGCATGCACCAGGGCGGTGTTTCCATTTCATAGATTTAGGCACCACGGACTCTGCTCTATTTCCTGAATTGCAGCCAACTCTGATCCAGCCTAGTCTGCTCTGCTTCAGTTTTCCGCTCTTATTCGGAGTTCTGTTTAAGTAATACGTATGTTTGGTATTCCTCTGCAGTGTCTGCATCCTGTGAACTAGGACTATCCTACTTTTCGTAGTGCTGCTCAAATAAAGCTCTGTTAACCTACGATGTCCCTAACACATACACAACCTTGGCCACGACACTCACTTGGACACTGGAACTAGGCCAAACTCTGTGCTGATTTGTCGATTGGAATGTTTCATATTTAGACATGCCCTACCCACATGAGAGTAAAAAAAGACTCCAAGTTACATAGAATGTCACTGCCCTCTTGGCCGCTTCGGCACATCAAAGAGAGCAGAAGTAAACAATAATTTGTGCTCTCTCGCCACTGGTCGCTGGTCAAGAGTCTGGGTGCCGGGGGACTGGGCAGACAGAGTGGTCATGCACCCGCTGGACACAGATAAATGCCATTTTCACATACCAACCTCTGCAAGGCCATTATCAAAGCGAACCACTTGTTTGATGCATACCGAAGAGTTGACAGGAGATCAGTCAATGGCCTTCTAGGCCATTGACCATCCCAACGATTTCAGCTACTGACGTTCATGAGGTGAGGTAGCGGAGTTCTGGAGTGGATATACGCCTTGCTTTCGCAGAGGTTCACGGAATTAGCATTCCCTCTATCTACACTCGGAGTTTGTAAAGCTGCAAGGCTAATCTGTGTACAAAATGAGAAGGTCCCATGTGACACCCCATCATATTAGGCAGCTTTCGTTTTTGCCTTTTAAAAATAAAAAATAAAAAGATCTTTCTTCTCTTAGGGAAGTTTTACTATCCTTGCAGTTTTTGAACCGTGTAGATCTACAGTCACAAATATATATTTTTTAATGCACAATGCCTGCACAGTGGTGCTTTATAACGTTTGATAGCAATGGCAACAACACGATGCAGGAACTAAATGTATATGGATAAACACCATACCAGATGGTTTGCACAGGATGGTCATTCTAGTTATAACGCAAAAGCTAAAAACACATTGAAATTGCCCAGCTATTGTAAGCTGCACCCGCCCTGTGCTGCTCATAACCTAATGCATGAAATCACTGTCGACAACTCAGATTCCATAAGTAACCACATCTCAAATTACTTAAACCAGCCTAACCCCATCTAAAGCAGCTGCACAAGGCCTCCAGGCTCCATCCCAAAAAAACTCTGCTGCACATGCCCTTCAAGTGTGCACAGCATGCCCTGGCCCAGGTTAACGGACTTACTTCACCCAACCCAACTGTGCATGGTCTTCGGCATTATGCAGCAATATCGGACAACATGGCCTGCTCTAAGAGAGTTCCAGTCTCACCCAACCTAAGCTGCATATGACCTTTGTCCACGCACATCAGCCTCTGACTGCAGGCCCTGTGTAACCCCCTATACTACCCAACATAGGAGCCCACAGTACATTCCAAAGGCCGTGCACATCTATCTGTTGTGGTGTCAAGCACGAGCTTAGTCGTCCCCCCACGCCACCCCACCCCCCTCCCCGAAGCCGCCTCCCATTTCTTTCTAGGGATGGTGCAGCTTTCCACAGCGGGGCAGCCGTGTTTTCATATTCCCAACAATGGCCCAAAAGCAACTAAAGTGCACTCAACAGCATAAAAATTAAAAGTGGAGCCAGCGTTTGCATTCGGATGTCTTTCTTCCTCTCGCCTGACACGTTTCGGGGCTTGGCGCCTCATATTCAGAGGCAACTTGACTGAGGGTGTTCACAGAAGGGCTCTAATTGCTAATTGACTACATGCGATTTCAATGTATCCTGACCCACAGTGGGTCACGCGGAGTGCGTATAATTTGTGCATGTTGGGACTGGTAGTCCTTAGAGCCATGATTGCCCTTTAGTAACTGTTTAAATCTGAGAAAATAGGGTTCAAACTGTATAGATATTTCAGGCTGTGGTAGTACGGTGGGGCCAGCACCTCAGGAGATCAGATCTGATTGGGCGCCTCACATCAACAAAGATATTTGGCAGTCATTATATGACTCGGGGGACCCAACGCACCCAACAATGATTCATGTTTTAGGGTGTCCCAGGACTGTGGCTGAAAAGAAAGACAAAAAATCCTTGGCTCCCACTAGCAGGCCAGCACAGGTACATGAATAGGGACCTGGCGGGGCAGAAACCGGGTCACCCCAAAAGAAACCCACAAAAAAAAACATTAACAGCCATGAATATGAAATTAGCTGAGTAGCGGCTCATGTCAAATTCACTGTTCCCGCCTGGCAGCGACCCATAATGCCTTGGGTTTTCTATTTGTACCTTTTGTTCCTGGTGATGCCCCAAGAAGGAGCAGGAGTTATATTCCATAGAGGTACCCTATATAGGCGCAGGTAACAATGCAGCCTTTCACCTATATCTTTCCCTACATTACATACATAACGGTTCATAGGAACTGACCTTTTACCCAGATACAACACTGCATTCAGAAAGCAGGTTTTTTCCTAGTTCGAAACTCTTACATTATGCATGATGCTTCTTGGAAGCACAGCAGGACTGACAGCAGGACGAACATCTCCTGTATAATATCTGTGTATAAAGTTCAAGCCCAACTTCATCCTTTGGGCCGACACAGCAAGGTAGGACCCCTGGGGAGACCTGTGGGTACATATGCATCATGTCTTGCTTAGACAGACAGAGGAGACCGTGACTTCTCGGCTGACACACTCACCAGAGATGCTGAGGTTCCTGCATGCAGACACTCCAGCTAGAAGTGGTCTAAAATCATCCCTCGCGGAGTGTCTAACTCAAGACCAGGACAGATCCCATATTATCTCCTTTTTTTCAGGTAATGGGGTTGACTAGACCTTAGAGGGACTCTTGGCATAACACCTACACAGATGCTAGGTACATCTAATTAGGGAGGCATCGTAGGACTACGCACTTTCTTATCATGTGTTTTATGTACTTGTAAATATTCATGATTACTTCAAAATGGTAGTACTGCTAATCATAGATCTCTGCTACTGTCTAATGTTTGTTTCAGCACAACTATTTTACACTAGAATAACAACTGTTCAATAAATCCTTATTGAAATGCCCAGACTGTTTATTCTGTGTATATCTGAGACAAACTAAGTGAGCACGAGTGACGGAGCGAAAAGTAGTATATTGTTTCCAAGATCCTGAGGGATCAGGGTTGTCATGTTCTGAGGTTGCCAGAAACTAGTCTCTCCCCGATAAGAGGGGATTCTAGTGGCACTGTGAGCTAGCTAATGCAAACAGGCAAACTTATCCGGTGGGGGAGCTCGGAACCAGTCTGCCACCTAACCCACAGTTTATGTTATCCAAATGCGTAGATCCTTATAGGATATATAGAACCTACACGACACAGGGGCACCACCATCCCTTTTTAGGTATCACCTAGCCAGCGCTTGCCATGTCTCTTCGAGATATGCTGTATTCAGGTTCGACTTGAAGCTCTGCCCATCTTTTCAATTGCCTCCTGTTACTGTCCTTTCTAAATGGTTGCTTTTGATTTGTCAATAGGCTTAGCAGTCCCTCCTTTTGTAACCACCCATGAGGACTGGCCCGCTTACGTGTGTTGTTACTCAGTATGTTTTATTTACAGTCTGCAAGCACTATTTTCTTAAATTGCTTTCTGCTATTGCAGGCACAACATGCTTTCGTGCAAGGGAGTCCACTTTTCCACACTCTGCTGGACTGTCTGCTCCTCATACCTGTCCTGCCCACAAGCGCTGTGCTTTAGGTTTCAGCATGGCGCCCGCTTTCATAATTACAACACAGACACCTTGCTTAATATTTTAGCAGGCGCCCGCTTTTTTGATTTTTTTACAATTAGTATTCCTTAGCATTTTTTTACAGTAGCGCGCACGCCAGACATAATATCAAACAATGGCGGCCGCGCAGCTCGCCCTCTCTATTTCAACATTTTTCTACATTTATTTTTTTAACACCGTGGCACACCGCTTATAATCAGCAACAATGGCGGCTGCACTTTTCTTCTTCTGAACAACTGCTACGCAGGGCAGCGCCATATTCACGGCCGCCACGCTTTCTCTGCTCTTTGCTGGCACTGTTCACTCTTCTCCACCTTTTCTTGAATGCACGCTCGTTCTCCTCTATCTACTTCCTCCTGCTTTAATTCCTGGGGTATTACTAGGCAACCTCTCTCCGCAGGTAATCCCAACATTACTGAGTTCAGTGCACCTCTTTTCATACGGTCTTCGTCTCTTCATGTGTAAAGTTTCTTTTTCATGTCCATTGTCGCCCTCCATCGCTCTCCCACTGTTTCTTTTCATAACTTGATTGCCGGGCGTGGATTTCTCCTTAAATTACTCTCTTCACAATGCTTGTTGCAAACAAAAGAAGCCGGAATCTGAAAGATATCTTAGTCCATACCAGGCCACCACCGAAGTTAACAAGAGGACCTACTGACCCGTGGGGGAACCCCCAAGTAACAGGACACTATCCGTGCGGTTCATGCTCCGTTTGCAACCTCACAAAACCTACAAAAGAACTCCAACTATTACCAGATTTCAAATGGACCATACGCAATCACACCAATTGCAACACCAGTCACGTGGTCTACATGATCACTTGCCCGTGTAACCTTAGATATATTGGTATGACATGCAGGAAAGCTAAACAAAGACTTTGTGAACATCGAAGCAACGTGAAATGCAAAAAGAGTACTACGAAAATGGCCAATCACTACCTAGAAAAACGTCACACAACTCAAGACCTTAACTGGGTCATTTTAGAAACTCTACCCAACAAAGACAGGAATGCTGAAAAAATCCTGTTTGAGGAGGAGCAGAGATGGGTACATAGGTTGGGCACTGACCGTGAAGGGTTGAATGATAATATTCCCTGGCTTAGTCTGAATAGGAGATAAACAAACTTAAAAAAAAGGAGTGAACCCAATCCAAAACCATGAACCTGAAAGACTGTTCCAAAAATCATCATCTGAATACAAGACTCAATGATCATATAAGATCCAATGACCATATAAGGATTCTATGACTCGCACAACATATGCAATCATGATCACTCCACAAATAGAGATGCTCAATGGATCAGGAATATCATCCTCCATCGAAACACCCCTAATTATTACCAATCTAAAACCAGGAACCTGAAAGATCGTTCCAAGAAATAACATCTGAATACAAGACCCAATGATCATATACGAATATAAGACTAAATGATCAGACATGGACTCTGTGACTCGCATAATATATGCAATCGTGATCACCTAACAAATAGAGATGCCCAACGGACCAATAATATCACCAGACTGAGTTGTTGTCCTCCATTGAAACATCCTGGATTACCGTAAAACCGCTGCACAGAGGCGATTAAACAAACAATCTACATTCCCCAGGGATTGACAACCACCTTTCAGTAAAAAACTACACACGCTCGGCATTCACGCACCAGCTATGAGAAAAAACCATACCGAACACAGCATGGCCGTAAGATTACAATAACAAACCCATGCCGAACATAGCGTGATGTACCGGACTAAGGTTGCCATGGCAATACACGCAAGAACCAATCAGAGCCATTCCTAAATAGTTTTACCGACCCGGAAACAGTAGGTTCTGTTTCCGGTGCAAGGAAGGCAGCGCGTTCACAGCGGACGCCAGGACAGGACGCAACAGGTATCACAACTGGGTATCGCGAACTCCAAGAACCGCAAGTATTGTACTGAATTCCCCTCTAACTCCCGTTTGTTATACCTTTCCCTTGTCCAGTCTACCTAAAGGCCTCCTTTACCCGATTGGAGCGCGTTAAATACACGCGCGAGGTAATCATTTGATTTTACACAGAACAGACCGCTATCTATGAGGCGCACCTTTTTTTGATATTACCACCCTTTTTTTGATATTACCACTCTTTTTGATATCAGCGCGATATTGCACACACAATCTCATCGTGTCAATCGGTAAAGATAAAGTGAGCCATGTTGAATACCTCACAAAGATACAGTAAGAAGTGTACTTTTCTGAAGTTGCACGAGCCGTAAACCACAAAATATTTTTCACTTTTATAAAAACGCTGTGATTACATGCATGCAGCACGTACCTCTGAGCATGCCAATACCCTCTGTCTGAGTATGGAGAGTTGGAAGGGAGAGTTGACATTGCCATTGATAGTAGCCGCTCTATGAAGTATTGCCATTTTGTAGTTGTTATGAAGTTCTATCAATTGATAGATATGATAAGCAGATTTCTGCTTGGTGTGTATCCCCATGTACCCCCCTCCCTTGTTTGTTGAAAGACAATTGTGTTTATTTCTCCTTACAGGCACACTGTGACCTCTTTAGAAACAAGATACAGGTTAATATACCGATTCTTTATCACTTTATTTAGAGCACCTAGATCGTACCCCCTTCCCTCACGTTATTCACATAACGGTCCTGATGAAAGCCAATAAGTCCTACCAAGGCACAGAAGGCAGAAACATGTCGACCAATTTTTAACCCCCCTCCCTTCCACAATATCCCCACCACACTCTGAGTGCATCCATTGCTCATAACAAGTATCTGAGGATGCACTAACAACCAGAGCTTCTTAGACCCGAACCCAGACCTATTAAAGTTGTTTTCTGGTTTTCCGGGTCTATTTTAATAATTCCCCATCACTGGCTCACTACTGCTTCAACCTTGGGTCAATACCTCCTGGTGGAGGTTGCATAACCTGATCGACCCGATGATTATGCACACACGTGATCTAAAAGCGGAGAACCAAGATTCACCGCTATAACACCAAGATACCCATCACGTGCATGAGGGTCTTTTAACTTTGGGACACACCCCTCCGCTCCTGCAAGATGCCTAAGGTTGTGCAGGACAAGTGATCCTTTCCCGTTTTGATTATTGAATATACCTTGGAAACTGAATGGATCGGATTTCCACCTCCCTCCTTCTTGATTGAAAAAAGGTGTATGCTGTTCAACAGGAGTGCGGGGGTCTCTTGTGGTTGGTCCTATGGCTGGATTTTGTGTTCTGAAGAGTGTTAAAGAAAGACAAACACACTTTATAGTTGTTTTGAATAAAAATACTTTATTTTAAATAGTTTTACAAATGTTAGCAAGTATGTCTATACATGTAGTAATAATGAATTCTTTGGATTATAGTTAATGATACATTATCATGGTGACTGCCTTGTATATATATATATATTTTTTTTTTTTTACCCTTAGCCACAGCCAGTGGGTCTGCCTTACTGAAAATGACACACTTTTAAACTTTACATTGAAAAACGTTAAAATTAACTGAAAACACAAAGGTTAAAGGTTATAGTTGGGTGAAAATGTCAGTAAAAATCTAAGATTTTAAACTAAAAAAAATAATGAAATTCACCAGTTATAGTTGATTGAAGTAACTAGAACAAGTTCATGTCCAGCCTTCCACTGGATGCAGTATCTGCAACTGGAAAACCCTGATCAGAAACATATGTATCTCCTTACCTAAAATCATAGGCATACAACCTCTATGCAGGAGTTGACACCGGGAACATGATCATGGCCTGGAAATTATTTTGCAGTACTAGGTCGTAACCTTAATAGAATTAATTATCACATAAATATTAGCTTTACTGTCCAGGGCCAATATGTGCTTGTTTGTTTGTCTAAGGTCTCTGACTTTCAAGATCGTCTCTGACTTTCAAAATGTGAATTACCTTGGGTGTATCATCCACATGTGGCTTCATATATAAGCCCATCTATGTTATTGGACTACTTTTGTTCCTGCTTGTGTGGTCTGTGTGTATTGGTGCGTATAAGGGTGTTGTCTAATTATCATTGCATATCTTATGTGTTTTGTTTGTTTATCCGCACATCACAGAACAACCTGCTGTTAGAGTAAAGCACACATTTGTCTAAAATAAAACAGGATCCAATGCCAGGACTTTGCCAATGCTTGTTTGTAATGGTACGTTATTTGTTATACTCTGAAGAGTTTCATTTCACGATAAAGGCAAAGGATGGTTTAGGAAATGTATTAGAGCAGGATCATTTTGGATATTAATCTCGGTTTTATAGCAATACTGATTAAAACTGCATGCAAGTGGAATATTAAAGAACGAATAACGTCCCAAGCTATTGTTCAAATCTCTTCTTCTGAAAATGGCCGGTGAAAGATTTTTGAAATATATGTCCTAGTTTAGGTTTCATTTTTTCCTCAGTAGGACTTTTATACAATACACAAATTAAATATTTATTTAAATTGATGCAGTGCTTATGCCGCAGACAAGTTTCCAAATTTTTGCACACTCAGTCGACCTCCCTGACCATTACTAGCAAGAAGAAATAATAACCCTTTCATTCCTGAAGTGTTTGGGCACTCCTGTTCAGACACCGCTCCAGATTTTGCACTAACCGTCTGCAAACAGGTCTGGGACTATCAGGAAGTGACCATGATTTTGCTTCTTGATAGGAGTTTACAGCATCATTTCTTCACATAGTGGTGACTTTCATCAGTTTCCTGCACCTTTATTGCAATAAGTGAGGTAGTCTTTATTACATCACCTATGATTTGTTGTCGGGTGGGAGGAGTGACAGGAAGAAATGGAGAGGGGCAGGGTCACACCGAGTTTATTGTGCAAGGTGGAGGGCAGATCCAGGAGGTTAAAACAAGTGAGTCTTTTTTTATGTTCTCCAGACCTGCATCATTGAAAAAGCACAGTGCATTTGCTTGGGTAGTTTCGAAGACGGGGGTACTAGGAAAGGTGTGAACCATTTTGACTCCAGATGTTCTTTAATGTTTGGAGTTAGTGAAGAAAGACCGGCTGATCTATTGTGTCGCACGTGGCTGAATATCCATCTACAGGAGCATGTTCAGGGGTCCCCTC
The DNA here is from genome assembly GCF_964261635.1 of Lissotriton helveticus. Lineage (NCBI taxonomy): Eukaryota > Metazoa > Chordata > Amphibia > Caudata > Salamandridae > Lissotriton > Lissotriton helveticus. Next base: position 1,873,239,969 of record NC_136061.1, on the reverse strand, counting down.
GTGCTCTGAATCCAGTTGGTCAAACCATACGTTTTCAGTGTCATTATAGTGCGAGTTAAAATTATCTTGCGATGCAAAGCGTTGGAGTTATCTGATAACAATTGTTTGTATTATTTTCTATTTCCATGGAATCCCTTGACTGGATAGTAGTTATGGGTGCCTGCGGAATGTAGAGCCGGCTTTCTTGACATGGGGTGTTCTGATGGAACGCCTTAAAGTCATAGGGACATGAATAGAGGTGTTCACTTGGTTAGTCAGCATGTCTGCATATGCTGCTATTTACTTCTTAATAACTGAATTAGTCAGGATCGCATTCAAAGGTATCATTTAATACTAGTCTGCGAAATTACAGTAGAGTGTGAACCATATGCATTATGACATATGCAAGTTATACAGGACTAAAGTAGCAGTCCACGCCATGTGTCTTCCGCGTATGAACGTAAATTACCTCAGATGGGTCATGACTAGAAACCACCGTAAGGAATTGTAATTTGGAGGAGTTCCCAGAGGAGAAAACATGCTTGGTCAATCAAGTCCATCCATTCATTTTTGTTCTCGCCACAAAATAGCTGATCCAAGTTGGGCATGGGGTTCTTAAGAGGGCACATTTTCGACCACGAGTTTCAAAGATTGGATTTTAGACAGCGCAGAAACGAGTTGAACCAATCTGAAACTTCCTGGAACTGGAGACCTGGCACATTGACTATGGGACCAAATCTTTTAATGAGCTCTCTTCCAAATGTACGACTCATCTGCTGCAAGGAGGATGTTTTAACTCTCCAGCCACATCTTCATATTTGATTTAAGGCATTATTATTTGTTAAATACATTTGTTTAGAACCAACCTAGACCGAAGCCATTCAAGCACAATGTACTGCAACTATCATCTTTGCAACTGACGGGATTAAAAGATCTGCGTGCGTAATGGGTTTCCAAACCATATGACGTCATTGCGTTCACGGAATCCACTTACTTCTGCAGCACGTTGGCTTGGAGCGGCTTCATCTGTATTGCTGGTTTGATTGGATTTCCAAAGGCTGCAGAGTTAATGGAGTACTACTGCACCAAGGTATGCCATCAGCCGCAAAAGTAGTTGTTGAGGTGCTATAAATGAGAAATGCCAATAAAGTAATATACTAAGAGAAATATTTGAAAAGCTAGGCAACTCGAGCATTGGATGCTAATTCCTGGCTATGTTTCCATGTACATGAGCGTACAACATGCAAAAAAAACAATATTCTTTTTGAACTATTGTTATTCTAGGTTTTCTTACCATTAGTCACAATATTTTCCATAATGGTGTTGTACGCTTGGACTAACATCCCTGTCAACAGCGCAGCCATGGAGTTTGACAGGACTGCGCATGGTCTCGCTCACAGTTAATATGCCCCTCTGATCCCCTTGTAACACTAACAATCCAGAGAGATCAAGGGTCCTGCCATGTTTATACAACACGCACTACCACAAGCCAGACCAAGAGACCTTTGGCAGGCATCCTCAAATGAAGTAAGCACTAAACAATTCTTGCAAATGAAACGCTTTGTGCTTTTTTTGCAAACACAAATGCGAGCTCACTTGGTTGGCCCCGCTCCCCTTTGAGACTCCTACGATGTGATTAATTGCTTCTACAGATGGTTGAACAAATCCGAAGTGAAAAACAGTCTACGAGCAAGCCAAGTACTGCTTTACAGACCCCGGCTACCCATCTACGCACAGGGCCAAAATGGCCGGCTCGGGGTCTGAGGTAAGCTCGAGGAGGCGAGAAGAGACGTCTGGTTGGCAGAGCCCACTCTGCTCTGTAGACAGGGTGGAGGTCGGAAGCAGAACGTAGAAAATAATTGCTGAAACCCGAGAAATGGTCTACTCTCTTACAGGGGCGGCTGGTGACATTTGAAAGTGGTGAGGCGTAAAATTAGTGGTGGACACACCGCGGCGAGCGAGCGTAGCGGGCAAGCTCGAACCACCTAAGGAGGGTTCGAGGTTTCACCCCCGTGAAAATTTTGAAAAATTAGTGGGCAAATGGTGCATTTTCAAGACTTTCAGAAGTCACTGTGCCAAACAGAAACAGGTCACTGCCTCCCCTATTACTATCATCAGTTCCAAGGCTTCATGAATAAACCATTCTAAATTTCAATAAACCACTAATTAAATGTGCTAGGTGAGTATTCACTGTGCCATACGGTTCTTCACTGTGCTTTGGTACTACAGAGGGTGCAATTGCTATTGCAAATAATGCTCTGATAACTGCACTTGTGTTGATCTTGCATGCTCAGATGTCATACAGCAGAGTTACTGTTTAGACCACAGATAAAGCATGATGACACTGTCCACAGTATTTCATTACGAGACACACATTGTCCCTTCAGATTACATATTTTCTTGGAGTATAACTGTTGACCTGCTTACTGTTTTAAGGCGGCATTCCTTGCTAATCTGATTTCAGTTTCTGAAGTACTATTTAGCAATGCTAGAATAAGCCACATGTTCTTGATAGTGTCCTCATTTCACCTAATAAGTAAATGACACAATAACACGCACATTTCAATATTTCTCTGTGTATAAAACACCATTCCAATGCCATGACTCATTGTCAGTGAAATTGCTCTCCCACCCTCGCAGCTCCACCATTAAGTGAGGTGCCCCTGCCCCTGCACTCTTGAGTGTTGGTGATCGAGGCCCTCCTCCACCCGCAGGTTTCCCTGCGCCTCATCCCTGGTGGTCCAGTCTCCTTTCTTTCTTTCTGCTCCTTCACTCGTTTTTCTCCCCTTTCTATCTTTCACCTTTCTGCACCTCTGTTCTTTTGCGCTTTATTTCTGCCCATTTCCCTTTCTCTCCCTCTGCTCCTTCACTCGTTTTCACTCGTTTTTTTCCCCTTTCTATCTCTCACCTTTCTGCACCTCTGCTCTTTTGTGCCTTATTTTTGCCCATTTTCCCTTTCTCTCCCTCTGCTCCTTCTCTCGTTTTCACTCGTTTTTTTACCCTTTCTATCTTTCACCTTTCTGCTCTTTTCTGCATCTCTGCTCTTTTGTGCCTTATTTCTGCCTATTCTCCCTTTTTTCTTTATCCCTTCTTTCCTCCCTTTACCTTTCCCCGCCGCTGCTGCCCCCGCGGCCCCTCCCCCCCAGCACGACCGGCCCAATCCAGCTCCCCTCCCCACTCCCACCTCCCAGCTGTCCAGCCCTCCCCGACCCCTACTTAATGGCGGCCACTGCGGGGACAGGCGAGCAAGACCACTGACTCATTGTCAGTGAAATTGCTCTCCCACCCTCGCAGCTCCACCATTAAGTGAGGTGCCCCTGCCCCTGCACTCTTGAGTGTTGGTGATCGAGGCCCTCCTCCACCCGCAGGTTTCCCTGCGCCTCATCCCTGGTGGTCCAGTGGACCTCTGTCTCCTTTCTTTCTTTCTGCTCCTTCACTCGTTTTTCTCCCCTTTCTATCTTTCACCTTTCTGCACCTCAGTTCTTTTGCGCTTTATTTCTGCCCATTTCCCTTTCTCTCCCTCTGCTCCTTCACTCGTTTTCACTCGTTTTTTTCCCCTTTCTATCTCTCACCTTTCTGCACCTCTGCTCTTTTGTGCCTTATTTTTGCCCATTTTCCCTTTCTCTCCCTCTGCTCCTTCACTCGTTTTCACTCGTTTTTTTACCCTTTCTATCTTTCACCTTTCTGCTCTTTTCTGCATCTCTGCTCTTTTGTGCCTTATTTCTGCCTATTCTCCCTTTTTTCTTTATCCCTTCTTTCCTCCCTTTACCTTTCCCCGCCGCTGCTGCCCCCGCGGCCCCTCCCCCCCCAGCACGACCGGCCCAATCCAGCTCCCCTCCCCACTCCCGCCTCCCAGCTGTCCAGCCCTCCCCGACCCCTACTTAATGGCGGCCACTACGCGGCCGCGGGCTGCGGGCACGCCGCTGGTGCACCGAAGGCGCATCAAAGGCAAGCACGTCTGCGCCCGTCTGCGACCCGCACCTGGAACCCTGGACCTCCGCCCCGCCAACGCTACGACCCAGCAGCACTCCACGCACTCAACCCAGGCTGCAACAACAACTGCAAGCTAGCATCACCAGCCGACACCCATGGACCCTTCAGCTGTCACCGCTGCCGGCACACCTGCAGCACCGCCAAGAACACGGATCCAGCACAACCCGCCCACAAGAACACAACCGAACTAAAGACCCTGCAATGCATCCTCCTCAACGTCCGATCCCTCCACAAACACGCCACAGAAATCTGGGACCTCCTCGACAGCACAACCCCAGACGTAGCATTCTTCACCGAAACCTGGACCAACAGCACCTCGGGACCGGACATCGCCATCGCCATCCCCCAAGGATACAAGATCTCCAGGAAGGACCGCCCCATCCACCCAGGAGGAGGAATCGCCATCGTCCACAAATCCAGCCTCCGCCTGAGCACACTCCCTGACGAGTCCACAGAACTGATGGAACACCTTCACTTCAAGATACTGGCCAGCCCCACCGCCGCCCTCCGAGGAACCCTCATCTACCGACCCCCTGGACCCCGCGGACGCTTCGCCAACTCCATCACGGACATTATCTCCCCGCAGGCCATCGCATCCACCAACTACACCCTGCTGGGAGACCTCAACTTCCACCTCGACAATCAACTGGACCCCAACACCACATCCCTCCTGGACAACCTTCACAACATTGGACTCCGCCAGATCGTGACCGAGCCCACGCACTCAGCAGGACACACCCTCGACCCCCTCTTCACTACAGGAAACTCCATCACCTTCAGCCACACCACCGAACTCCCATGGACCGACCATCGTTGCGTCCACTTCACCTTCAGAACACCCACCATCCACAGACACCAGCACCTGCTTCCACAAAGAAACTGGACCAAAATCACCGATGACCAGCTCACCTCCTCCCTCAACAACTCCACCCCAACCATCGCGGAAAACGATGACCCCAACACCGCAGCCCGAACCCTGCATAGATGGATCTCGGACAGCACCAACACCATAGCCCCCCTCAAGAAAAACAACAATACCCGTGCCAAGAAAGCCAGATGGTTTACCACCGAACTTCGAGAGTCCAGGCGCACATGCCGCCGCCTCGAAAAGGCCTGGAGAAACACCAAATCCACAGAAGCCCACAACAACTTCAGAGCCGCCACCAACGCCCACCATCAACTCATCAGAGAAACGAGGAAAAAAGCGATTGAAGACAGAATCTCCACCCACGCACACAACAGCAAGGAACTCTTCAGCATCATCAAGGAGTTCGCCCAACCCACCAGCGAGTCTACCGACATCCCTCCCTCACAAGAACTCTGCGACAAACTCAGCATCTTTTTCCACCACAAAATCAAGAGCATCTACGACAACTTCGACGAAGACAACCAACACACTGAACCCTCACCAACCACCCCCGACACCCGGAAACCAGCGATTGATGACTGGACAGCCCTCACCACCGAAGACACACTGAAGATAATGAAGTCAATCCACTCAGGGGCCCCCATGGACCCCTGCCCCCACCACATCTTCAACAGAGCCGCCAACACCATCGCACCCATCCTCCGACAAACCATCAACCGCTCCCTGGCGACCGCCTCATTCCCCGACGACTGGAAACACGCCGAGGTCAACCCCCTCCTAAAGAAACCCTCAGCGGACCCCACCGACCTCAAAAACTACAGACCCATCTCCCTGCTCCCGTTCCCAGCGAAAGTCATCGAGAAAGCCATCAACAGCCAACTCGCCACATTCATTGAAGAACACAACATCCTCGACTCCTCCCAATCCGGCTTCAGAAAAAACCACAGTACGGAAACCGCCCTCCTCGCCGCAACAGACGACATCCGCACCTTACTGGACAAAGGAGAAACAGTAGCCCTCATCCTCCTCGACCTATCAGCGGCGTTCGACACAGTCTCCCACCGCACCCTAATACGCAGACTCTACGATGCAGGAATCCAGGACAAGGCCCTCGACTGGATCTGCTCCTTCCTCTCCAGCAGGACGCAGCGGGTCAGACTCCCCCCTTTCCTCTCGGACCCCACACCTATCACCTGCGGAGTCCCCCAGGGCTCCTCCCTCAGCCCGACGCTCTTCAACATCTACATGGCTCCACTTGCCCCCATCGTCAGAACCTACGGACTCAACGTCGTGTCATATGCAGACGACACCCAGCTCATCCTCTCCCTATCCAACGAGCCCAACACCGCCAGACGCAACTTTCGAGAAGGCATGGAAGCCGTCGCCAAATGGATGAAAAACAGCTGCCTACAACTAAACACCAACAAAACAGAAGTACTCATCATGGGCCCAAACCCCGACGCCTGGAGTGACACCTGGTGGCCCACCGCCCTCGGAAACCCTCCAACCCCCACAGACCACGCACGCAACCTGGGAATCATCCTGGACTCCGAGCTCAAAATGGACCGCCAGATCAACTCTGTCTCATCCTCCTGCTTCCACACCCTCCGCCTCTTCGTAAGACCTTCAAATGGATCCCCCTCGAACACCGAAAGACAGTCACTCACGCCCTGGTCACCAGCAGACTCGACTACGGCAACGCACTCTACGCCGGGATAAACAAAAACCTCATCTGCAAGCTACAGAACATCCAGAACGCCGCCGCAAGACTGGTCCTCAACCTGCCAAAACACTGCCACATCTCCCAGCACCTGCGCACACTCCACTGGCTCCCCGTCGAGGCGAGAATCACCTTTAAGATGCTCACCCACGCACACAAGGCCCTCCACGGCACCGGACCAGCATACCTGAACAGCCGACTCAAATTCCACGCACCCCAAAGGACCCTACGATCAGCCCAGCTTTCCTACGCTGTGGTCCCCCGCACCAGAAAGACCAGATCGGGAGGCCGCTCCTTCTCCTTCCTCGCGGCCAAAGCATGGAACGCCCTTCCGCTCCACCTCAGACAGACAACATCGCTCCCCATCTTCACAAGAAACCTCAAAACATGGCTCTTCGACAGACCCCCTCCTTGATGGAATGGAACCTGCACCCCCCCAACCCCCCCCAACCCTAGCGCCTTGAGACCCTTACGGGTGAGTAGTCGCGCTTTAACAAACTCCTGATTGATTGATTGATGCTCTGCCTTTCCCCCCGAGTGGTGTAAAGCACCATTGCTGCCATGCCAGTAAAATATAGAACATTGATTTATTTAAATAAGCATAGGAACATTTATTTTACTACCACCCCGGTCGTTTAAAATCTAACAGCAGATGGGCCTGTCTCAGGAAACGGACGGGTCAACCCCGTGCATGAAAAGAGAAGTTACAATACACATCCAAAAACGTTTTGGTACAGAACCAACTCCACCATGATCGTCAGTTAATATTCTGAGTGACACAACTAGGGCACAGAATCCATATTAGCCAATATCACAGAATCTCACTCTTAGCCTTCATTTGAAATGATTTGGTCTCCCTTACCCTGCTCTGCTTGTTCTTTGTCCCAATGCACTGTCTTTCCTAACTTTCTCTTTCAACCCCCTTATGATTGCCTTGCACACATTCTATTCTTTCTATTGCCTTCTATCTGTATCATCTCGTCACGTTCACCGGTTTTTGCCCCTCCCTCCAAGTCGCTCTTTTCACTGCCTTTTCCTCAACTTCCTCGTTTCTCTCCCCTAGCACAATCCTTTAATACCTCTCCTCGTCTTCCTTACCCAGCTCCTCCATCGCTTTCCTATCTCCGATTCCTCTGTCCAAGCTCTCAAGATCCTATACCCAGGAGGAATGCGGCGACACTACTATTTTCCTTGTATTTTTTTTGTTGCAGTTTTAGATTTACACAAGAGCACACATGCTGTGTGCACACTGCGGGTGGAGGGAGGGAGGATTCCAGTTTCAGGAGATTTGCTGGATTTTATGAGGTGGGGGCTCGTCCCAGGTGGACACACACACTCTGCTCTTAACAAAAGACACAGATGACCACCAACAACCTTCAACATCTTTATACAAAGTCTATAGAATGTGTTTGTTTAGTGGGTGTTATTTTAGGGCCGCCTCTACCTGCAGCTTAGTTTCTAGGAGCTATGCAGCGTCTGTCCCTTTGATTGGGAGCCACCGGACACGCCATTCACATTGATTTTGCTGCAAGAAATAGCTGGAATAGACAACTGGGCAGTTTGCTACTGCCTATTTCTTACCCCTGAAGCTTTCGTAGCAGCTGCCTTCTCCGCTGTTCAGTTTTAGCGGGAGACTCCCTGTTTTTTAAGTATTAAAACATTATTTCACCCGCCAGCCCTAAATTGTTCTCTGTTTATAGAGCACGCTAGAGAAACATTATTTCAAGTGCATATTTTACAGAGCAGTGTTGATTTTATTTGGGGCCCTGTTGTGCTCGATGTGCATCATGCTAACTAGCTGTGTGAGCTGAACATTCCTTCCCTGAAGTGTTGCCACAATTAACCCCTTCGAATCAGTCGCGTCTCGGGGGGGGGGGGGGGGGGGGAGAAGAGGGTGGGGGAGAAGAGGGGGAGGGAGAAGAGGGGGGGGAGAAGAGGGGGGGAGAAGAGGGGGGGAGAAGAGGGGGGGAGAAGAGGAGGGGGAGAAGAGGGGGGGAGAAGAGGGGGGGAGAAGAGGGGGGGAGAAGAGGGGGGGAGAAGAGGGGGAGTAGAAGAGGGGGGGAGAAGAGGGGGGGAGAAGAGGGGGGGAAGGGGGGGAGAAGAGGGGGGGGAGAAGAGGGGGGGAGAAGAGGGGGGGAGGGAATGGGGGGAGAAGAGGGGGGGAGGGAATGGGGGGAGAAGAGGGGGGGAGCGAATGGGGGAGAAGGGGGGGAGGGAATGGGGGGAGAAGGGGGGGAGGGAGGGAATGGGGGGAGAAGGGGGGGAGGGAGGGAATGGGGGGAGAAGGGGGGGAGGGAATGGGGGGAGAAGGGGGGGAGGGAATGGGGGGAGAAGGGGGGGAGGGAATGGGGGGAGAAGGGGGGGAGGGAATGGGGGGAGAAGGGGGGGAGGGGGGGGAGGGAATGGGGGGAGAAAGGGGGAGGGGGGGGAGGGAATGGGGGGAGAAGGGGGGGAGGGGGGGGAGGGAATGGGGGTCGCGCGGGGGACTGTGTTCCGGGGAATGAAATAATATGAAATAATATGAAGTAAAAGAAACTTACCTTATAGCTGGACCGGTCCGCGCCATCTCTGCTCACTGACCCCTTGGCGCCTCACGTCACGCACGTATGGGAACTGGCAGCCCCTGGAAGCCCCTGGCAGCCAAACCTGGCGCTTGGGGCACAGGTTTCTCTTCGCCCGAAGCACGCCCAAAAGGGCTCCTAATGGGCTTGCGCAAAAAAGTGAAAACGCAAGTGCGCATGAGTGGGCACGGGTAAAAAAATTCACCCTCCGTCCCCACTCATGCGCACTAGTGTTGCTTGCCCTGGTGACATGGCCTCATCATGTCAGTCAACATGACGCCACCCTGCCCACCCCCTTCAGACTCTGAAGGGGGTGGGCGATGTGATGTCATGCTGACTGACATGAGGATTGGAAAGTCAGTTCTCCCGAGTCCCGCCTGCCTTGGCGTCTTTACTTTGAACTGTAAACTGAACTGATTCAGTTTCAGTTTACTTAACGCCGTCGCCGAAGGAGCTGCGGGCGGCTGCGGGCGGGGGGGCTATGCCCCCACGCCCCAATGGACGCACCGCGCCTGCTCTCTTAGGCTGCCAAAAACCCTTGCACCTGCCCTGCTGTTCCCCCACAGCACGCACGTGACGTTTGGAGGCTTCCGTCAGTGTCCTGTGTGAACTGCAAAGATTCCTAGGACTGCACTGTTTGGCGCAGCTCATATGCAACGTTCGCACAAGAGAACAGGAGCAGCTTCTTCTGAAAATGGGAAATGAGATTCATTCTAGCTCTGGCTTCAGAGAAAATGTGTGACTGGCACTGTGCTCTTTTAGGATTTACCCTAGAACAAGAAAATGGTGGCTCTTCTTCCAACTGCTTCCCACTATCCCAGTTTCAGGTCTGTCCTTTATCATCTAATAAGGCAAGATGTCTAACCAGTTACTGAGATGCCGGCTACTGCTCGGCAGGAATTCTGCGCTAAATGTGGCAGAGAATCCGCTTTTGTCATGGTCAGTCAGTCTATGTCTCTGTAGGTCATTGCATCAAACAATGCCAAATATTAGAGGTGAGAGATCATGTTCAGGCCCTTCGCATTTTGAGAGTTGACACAAGACAAAGTATTGACGTTGCAGTCTCTCAATATCACCTGGTGATGAAGACGACTAGACGCATGTTTCTCAGGTCTATTGTGGGGCCAAATATCACGGTAGAACAGGAGGTTCCTAGTGACCCTATTCCTCTGCTTTACAAGTATCCTGAGACGCTGTGGCCAAAACCATATTTGGCCATTAAGAAAGCTTAGGGTCTTTTGGAGGCATCTTCCCCTTTTTATGCACTTGAACTTTGAGAATCCATGGATTAAGATGTATTTTCTTACTCCGGACCCCAAGACAGTGTGGCCCAAGATTGTATTTGGCCAACAAGAAAGCTTAGGGTCTTTTAGAGGCTTCTTCCCCTTTTATGCACCCGCACTTAGCGAATCCATGGATTAAGAATGGTTTATATCAAGAACGTTCAGGGTCCCTCTAAACTCCTTGCTTCCCTCTTGCACTCGTACTTTGTGAACATATGGACTACGTTTCTATTCATAAAACTATGTGCTTCTCTTACTGAGCTTTTGATAATGTTATTGCACCACACAACAGACCCGGTATTAACTCCATGCTGCTGCCTTTTATAGGAGAATGCAAAAATGCTTAAATGACCGACAACACCGCTCATTCTCTTTCCGGGTTCACAGTGTTAAACATCTTATGCAACTGCAGCTTAAAACATTACACGTGATGGTAACTCCTGCGACAGAAGGTATTGACAGACTGGACAAGTACACCTTGTTAAAGAAAACTATCAGCACTCCCAGCACGGTCAATTGGTCTGCAGGGATTCAAGTGGGAATCAGCAGTTGAAGTGAATTAAAAAAGTATGGGAAGTGGGCAGGGTCATAGCGAGTAGGGGTGGGATCAAAAACATTGCCGACAAGAACAAAACATTCTGTAAGCATTTTCTTGGCCACTTTCAAGTAAACTCTTTATAAAGTAACACACGCACCGTAAATGAAAAATGATTGCAAGTTAACCTAATCAGTGGGAAATGAAACCTCTATTGGTCGTTGTGCTCAATTTGTGACTCTCTAGTAAACACAGTGATCTGTAGTGAACTGTGGTTAGTACAGTAGGGAATAGTCACTAATGTCTTAGTGCTACTAGGTCCCAGCCTGTGACAGCACTGTGAATATGTAAGCCATTATGTTGAAATTGCATCACGCACAGTTTATGGCATGCTGCTGCAAACTGAGCAAAAAAGATTTAGGTTTAGGACAAAGCAAGTGCTTTCAAAATATAGATTCTAGTAATAGGCAATCAGACTGTACACAGTGCAAAGATTTTTTTCAGTGTACATCAACAGAACGCTCTCCAGAACTCAGCTGCTAACTCGGTTAAATTACCTCTCTAGAAGAATAAATCTAAAGCTTCCAGTGACTATCAACTGAAGCCAATATTTGCTCTTCGGCAGTCTGGACATGTGCGGATTAACCTATTACACAGATGTGCATTTTATTTATTTTATTTATTTATTTTTGTGTTTTGTAGAGCGCCTGGTGACAGGAAGGCATCCCCGCGCTATCGAGTTGTGAGATCCTGGAGAGGAAGACCGAGGGGACTATTTAGGGAAGAGGAAGGTTTTAAGTTTTTTCCGGAAGTGTGGGAGACAAGGTTCCAGACGCAAGTTGCGAGGGAGAGCGTTCCATTTTGCGGAGGCATTGACCGAGAAGCGGCGGCCACCAGTACGCGACTTCTTGAATTTAGGAACTATGGCCAGGTGTTCGCTGTCAGAGCGGAGATTTCTGGGGGCTTTGTAGGGGATGATCAGGTTTTTAAGGGCAGCTGGACCAGCCCCGTTTATAAGTTTATGCGTGGTGCACAGGGCCTTGAACTCTACACGCTGGCGCACAGGGAGCCAGTGCAGAGCTTTGAGGGCCGGCTTGGTCGAGGCTCTGGGCGGGAGGTTCAGAATGAGCCTTGCCGCGGCGTTCTGAGCACGTTGGAGCTTGGCCAAGGTGAAATCAGGAGCTCCATAGTCAAGCCGGGCAAGTATCAGCCCCTGGACCAATAGTTTCCTTGATGGGGGGGGAAGGAGTGGGAGAATCTTACGGATTGACCTCATGAGGCCAAAGCACGTTCCAGCGGTCTTTGCTGCCTGGGTCTTCATGGAGAGGTCCTGCTCCAGCCAGAAACCTAATGTTTTAATTTCTTTCTTTGGCGTGGGGATGTTCCCAAAGGCCTCCGGCCACACTGATGGGGGGATGGAAGACCATTTGTTGCCTAGGAGCATGATTTCGGTTTTCGCACCGTTGAGCATAAGGGAGGATTCGCACATCCAGGTGTGGATATCCTGCAGACAGTTCAAAAGATTATCTGGGTGCTTGTCAAGGTGCGAAAGAGAGACGACGAGTTGTGTGTCGTCAGCATAGTTTACTATTTTAATCCCGTAAGGGGTCACGACATCTTCCAAGGGGGCCATGAAAACATTAAACAGGGTGGGACTAAGCGAGGACCCCTGGGGAACTCCACACGTGAGAGGGAAGGGGTCAGAGCGAAAATTGCCGTCCCACACCTGAAATGACCGTCCGGCTAGAAAGGATTCAATCCATGTATATGCTGTTCCCCCAATTCCTGCCCTGGCCAGGCGATGGAGTAGGACACGGTGGTCCACCGTGTCGAAGGCGGCACTGAGATCCAGGAGGATCACTGCCACTGATCCTCCTGAATCCAGGATACATCTGGCCTCCTCGATGACGGAGAAGAGGGCAGTGTCCGTGCCCTGGCCCGGCCGAAATCCTGTTTGAGACTGCCGCAGAATTTTGTTGGTCTCAAGGAATTGGGAAAGTTGTACGTTAGCCAATTTCTCAGCCATCTTACTGATACAGGGAAGGAGCGAAATGGGTCTGTAATTAGCCATGTCGCCCGGGTCTGCTTGAGGTTTTTTCAACAGGGCCTTGACGACAGCGCTCTTCCAGTTGGAAGGGACCGAGCCTTGCTGAAAGGAGGTGTTAATAAGATCCCTGATGGTGGGGGATATGCTTGGTGACACAGTTTTTAGGAGTCTGACAGGGGCCGGGTCAAGGGGGGAACCACTTTTCAATTTGGCCATCGTGGCGGTGACCTCTGTGAGGGAGACTGTTCTAAAAGAGATCAACCGCGGGCTGTTAGTGCAGGTGTCAGTATCATCCTGTATGAGCGGGCTGATTGGGGGGAGGGAATCCAAGATCCGCAAAATTTTGGAATTGAAGTAAGCCGCTAGGTCCTTGCTTCTATCCGGGGGATGGGGAAGAACAGCCGATGTTGTAGGAATGTTAAGTAGTTCCTTGACTATAAGGTAAGATTCTTTAGCAGAATTAGTCGCATTTTTTATTCTATTGTCATAGAATGTGGCCTTAGCTAGTTTGATGGCTGATTTGTATCTTTTTACCGAGCTATTGTAAGTCTCCTTGTCACTATGGAGCCAGTCTTTCCTCCACTGCCTCTCAGCCTTTTTACACTCTCTGCGAAGGTCACGAAGTTCCGAGGTGTACCATAGGGCATGGCCCTTTATCCTGTTTTTGACCTCACGATTTTTTTGAGGGATAATACTGTCAAGGGAGGAGGATATCCAATCTCTTAGTTGGGTGTCAGCCTCGGACGGGTCCTCCACGAGGCTAGGGGTGGAGGAGTCCAGTGCTTTAGCCCAATCCTCCGATGAGAGTCTGGCCCACGGTCTATCTCTGGTAAAGATAGGGGGTTTGTGTAGTTTCTTGTAAGCCCCAGGAAGGTGGAGTGTGACCAAGAAGTGGTCCGTCCAAGGGAGAGGAAGGGAGTCAATGTGTTGAAGGGAGGGGATGTTGGAAAACACCGGGTCGAGTAGGTGCCCTTTTATGTGTGTTGGGCCGGTGTTAGCAAGGAGGAGGCCATGAGCCGCCAGATCGCGGATAAGGTCAGCTGCTCCTGTATCCAGGGGGTCGTTGAAATGGATATTTAGGTCTCCTGTTATTAGGAAGTTTGATGTTAGATGGGCCGAGGACGAGATAGTGTCCAGAAGAGAAGTTACAAAGGGAGCAGAGTAACCGGGAGGCCGGTAGACCAAAAGGCCAGATAGGGAGCTGGTCGAAGTTAACTGGATTGTAAAGAGGCAGCTCTCTGATTCCCGATTCGCAATCTCATTAATTCGACAGACAAGGTGGTCCCTGTGGAGGATGGCTAGTCCACCTCCTCTACCTGAGGGGCGTGGTTGAGACATGATGAGGAAGCCCGGGGGCAGGGCCAGTACTATGTCCGAATTTGAGTGCTCAGTGATCCATGTTTCTGTCAGAAAAAGTATGCCCAGGTTGAGATCGATTATGAGATGATTAATAAGCAGGGCGTGCTTGGGGAGCGATCTGCAGTTGAGAGTCGCAATTTTGAGGGCCGGAGGTGGAACCGGGGATTTTGATAGACATAACTTGCCCGGTTTGCAGATGTTACAGCTAGAGTAGGCAACATTAGGGTCCTGCATGCCATGACATGTGTTATTTTTACTGGTCCTTAGGCTAAGGAGCTCTCTACGAGAGTAGCTTACCTTTGTACTGACAGGGACGGGCATAGCATCTGGCCCAGGGCCCGGTCGTGCGCGGACGGGCGCAGACGGGCTTGCCTTAGGCGCTCCCGCTGCGCTCGTCCGCTGCGCTGGTATGACCGGCACATTTGTGGTCTCTGGGGTGGGCGTGGCCTCGGAGTGGGCGTGGCTATCGCCTTGGGCGTTTCCTGCTACAGCGCGGGGACGCTGTGACAGGGGGTCGGAGAGAGAGGTAAGAGCGCGTTAAGGTCGGCGCTTTCCAGCAAGTGTGCACGGTGCTTTTAAAGGTTAAAACACAAAGGAATTAGTGCAATTTTAAAACAGAGATTAAAACACAGTCCTCCGGCTTTCCGCCTCAGAGGATCAACAATGAAAGAGAACCGCTTTCAGTCAGCGTTTTTGTGGTCTCTGGGGTGGGCGTGGCCTCGGAGTGGGCGTGGCTATCGCCTTGGGCGTTTCCTGCTACAGCGCGGGGACGCTGTGACAGGGGGTCGGAGAGAGAGGTAAGAGCGCGTTAAGGTCGGTGCTTTCCAGCAAGTGTGCACGGTGCTTTTAAAGGTTAAAACACAAAGGAATTAGTGCAATTTTAAAACAGAGACATTTCTTTCGGGTAGCAGACATTCTGGCAGATAAGTTTGTTTCTTCTTTAGCTCTCTGCTCCCTCTCTCGGTTGCACAGCACAGGAGACCCTCTCCTCTTTCAGTAGCGACCTCTCACCGGTCTGCACCGTCTCTGTGCAAAGGATGTCTCACCCGCCAGTCTGTGCCACGCCCCTCACCAGGGAGCAGCATGTGTTTTTCAGCTGCAGTTTCATCTCTTCAGGAGAGTGCCGCCTCTCTTTCATACGGTCAGTGGGTGACACCATGGAAAGAGTTGCGCTGCGTCCCAATCCATGGAGCAGCGCGCTGTGCTGTAAGTATGAGTGGCGCTGTCTCTACTGCTCAGACATGGTGGTAAGACAGAGCTCTCTGCAGAGACAACAGTTGGTGTGAGGGGGTAGAGAGGCCATCAGCTTTATCACATGGCTCTGGAAAGGGGTGGAGAGGCCATCAGCTTTATCATACGTCTCTGGAAAGGGGTGGAGAGGCCATCAGCTTTATCATATGTCTCTGGAAAGGGGTGGAGAGGCCATCAGCTTTATCATACGTCTCTGGAAAGGGGTGGAGAGGCCATCAGCTTTATCATATGTCTCTGGAAAGGGGTGGAGAGGCCATCAGCTTTATCATATGTCTCTGGAAAGGGGTGGAGAGGCCATCAGCTTTATCATATGTCTCTGGAAAGGGGTGGAGAGGCCATCAGCTTTATCATATGGCTCTGGAAAGGGGTGGAGAGGCCATCAGCTTTATCATATGGCTCTGGAAAGGGATGGAGAGGCCATCAGCTTTATCATATGGCTCTGGAAAGGGGTGGAGAGGCCATCATGGAGAGGCCATCAGCTTTATCATATGGCTCTGGAAAGGGGTGGAGAGACCATCAGCTTTATCATATGGCTCTGGAAAGGGATGGAGAGGCCATCAGCTTTATCATATGGCTCTGGAAAGGAGTGGAGAGGCCATCATGGAGAGGCCATCAGCTTTATCATATGTCTCTGAAAAGGGATGGAGAGGCCATCAGCTTTATCATATGGATCTGGAAGGGGGTGGGGAGGCCATCAACTTTATCATATGGCTCTGGAAAGGGGTGGAGAGTCCATCAGCTTTATCATATGGCTCTGGAAGGGGTGGAGAGGCCATCAGCTTTATCATATGGCTCTGGAAAGGGATGGGGAGGCCATCAGCTTTATCATATAGCTCTGGAAAGGGGTGGAGAGGCCAACATGGAGAGGCCATCAGCTTTATCATATGGCTCTGGAAAGGTGTGGAGAGGCCATCAGCTTTATCATACGGCTCAGGTCCAGGACTAGGACTGGCCTCAGAACTCGCACAGCTTGGGTTTGGGTGCAAGGCCAGGACAGTCCGTAGTAACCACAGAGGCACCACCATGTGAGATATGGGTGTAGGGCTTCCGACTGCGCACACTGGAAATAATGCGCGGCTGGCCCTGGCCTCAGTGTGTACACACAGTTTGCATCAGAAGGTAGCACTGGCCTTACTGACAACAGAAACACCCATTTTATTGCGAGTTGAGTGACAGTTTTCAGACTGTACACACAGTGCATGGTAGCAGACTGGTGCAGAGCGGGGACGGGCCTGTCTGCACGCAGTTTGCATTGGAGCGCAGGAGTGGGGCATGCCTTATGAAGTACTGGGTCATCTAGCTGTGTGAGGTGGATTGTGTGGGGCTGTGACTGGCCTCAGTCTGCACACACAGCTCATGCTATGGCGCAGTCGTGGGACAGCTCTTATGAACTACAGAGACACCTGGCTGTGTGAGGTAGACGCAAGCCTTCACAATATGCATTGTGGTTTGTGGGGGGCTGAGACATGCCTCCGTATTCGAATCCTTTGGAGCCAGGAAGGAAAAGGAGTGCCCTTCTGCTCTAACACGAGGGATGCAAAGCCAGCAAGCAAGCAGGCATGATGTGCAGTGAAGTTGTCTGGAAGGACTATAGAAGCTAATGCATTTGCTATGATTTACAAATATGTAAACTGCTTTGTAGGTAGCAGTAAGAAGCTTGTAGAGGGAATGCTTATGGACATACAGCGAACGAAGATTACATACGTGGATGGCTGGTATGAGGAGGCAGACTGAAAACAAGCCTGGTGGCTGTGTTCTTGCCTACTTGACGCCTCTCAATGAGGTGTAATGAAATGCCAACAGAGAGGGCATTTCCGTAGTCCAGTCTACTGGTAATGAGTGCTTGGGTCACCATTTCCATGCTTTCAGGGGCAGCCATTTTGAGTGTGTTAATGTAACATTTCAGACATCTCAGTGACCTGGTTTGTCATAGAACGTTAATCATCAACAATAAGGCCCAGACTTCAGACAACTTGTGATGGCAGCCAAGATTTTGGTGGGCATCAGGCAGCGGTTCAGTGAGAGTTACGCCTACTAAACAGGGCAAGCTTAGTTTTCTCACTGTTTCATATTAAGCAATTACAGCTCATCCAGTATAATGTATATATTTACGCTCGTTGGGGGTTCAAAAAAGAAGCAGCACTCGTGCCACAGACTGCTTTCTCCCCAGTAAAAAGCCTTTATTGCTGAGAGGACACACTCCAGTAAAATCAAGCAGCAGACCGCTACCTGATGCGTTTCGAGAACTCTTCTTCAGAGGCAGCTTACGGTCAAAGAGGGCATGACAGGCTGCAATGTCCTTATCAGCGTTATCGTGGGTCCTGTTTGGACCGCTCTGTATGAACTAACATGGTGCATGCTGGATGTTGCAGTCCTGAATATACCTTGCATGGATGCGCTCCATAATTTCCTTAACCAATAGTGAGCAGAATGACAGATACCAGCATCACGAAGGCACCCGAGTAGAATGGCGTTCGATGCCATGTCAAAAGCCACCGCAAGATCTAAAAGAATAAAAGCAGCAGTAGCACCATTATTGATAGTAAGTCGGGTGTCGTCCATGAAAGCAGTTTATTTACGATGTTTGACTTTAAAGGCAAACTGTGAAGGATCAAGCACAAGGTGAGGCTCAAGATAGCAACTTGCTGTTTGTCTAATCTTTCAAGGACTTTGGCTGGGTAAGAAAGAAAGAAAACATGTCTGTACTTCGACGATGTCATAGCATCAGCAAGAGGCTTTTTGAGCAATGGAATTGACATGGCATCTTTCCATTCAGTAGGATCAGTAACAGCTCACAGCAGGAGGTTAACAAGGGTGGTAAGTCCAGGGCCGAGTCCTTGACGGAGAGAAAAGAAGTCGTGAGAACAGGGTTCAACAAGAAAGCCAAATTTAACTGAATGCATGGCCCTCTTAACCTTATTATTGTTATTACTTCTTTTGTTTCAACATTGATAATAATATCAGCAATGTCTGTTTGCTTCTCTTTATCAGTATAGCCTGCAGATGCCTGGAGGACACAAAAGTATAAACCTGGGCCCACAAGTCTGAATTTGGGATAGAGGGATTTCTGTAAAAAAGCTGCTTTTTATGCTGTCCATTTATTTCTGCCAAAAACAGCGCAGAAGGAGCTCCATAAAATCTTAGCTTACACTCAACCAAAAGAAAGCCTGCTTCTCAGAAAGAGCACAGAGACAAACTGTATGAATAAACTAACGTGAGATCACTGTGGAAAAGTAAATTTTGTCATGTTCTGTGTCCCTACGTGTCATCCATCATATGTTATGTGTGCATGATTAAATATGCATATGTACTCCCCATGTCCGATTAATGACGCAATTATAGTTGTGTCCACCTCTGGTATGTCATTTCCCAGTCCCCGTGAATACTACGAATATCAGGCTTATGTAAAGTAAGGTTGCCACGTTTCTCAGTGTGCACGTTATTTCATTATAAAGTCCCCGTTTCCAGGCCTCAACAGGGCCCGGACATCAGATTCAGCTCCTGTCTCCTGAACCCTCGCTGAGGAGCGATCCAGCCCCCACCTGTATCCTCGACCTTTCACTTGCTTCCTGCCTCGCAGTGCCCGGTGCAGCTTGGCTCTGCCTCTGAGTCTGCCAAGACTATGTTGTGATTCCAGCTATCAGTTTAGTCCTCCTTCTCTGCATTCCTAAGCTACTGAACTGCATCAATAGTTTCCGTCATTGTCTAGCCTATGCGGCTCCATGTTAAGAGAAATACTGTATTTAATGGTCATTTAATATTCTTCATCACGCACTACATGTAGAATAAATGCATGCTCTAGTCTTAGAGTCAATTAGCTTTTCCCCTCATGACTTCTAGTTTATATCAACATGTTCCCTAAACATCAGATACTAGATAGGGTTTAGGTACATGTCGCTCCGACCCTCCAGACTTCAGTCTCTGCTCCTAGCACAGAGTTCATAGCCCCCAGCTTCTCCTCGTAACACGTCATTACCAGTTTGCGCGCACCACCAGGTTAGAGGTCCCGGCTCCTTAGGTAGCCTCCTCCATGGTTCCCGCCCATTCATGACATATTCTGTTACGTTTGCATCACATGTCTGAGTTACACCTTCGTTATCCCTTATCTTTCGCGACTGCTACGCGTCACACCTTCTGCTCCACCCACTGCTACGCCTACTGCAATGTAATGCTATGTGTTTGCGCTATGTATATATGCTCATGTATTGTTATTAAAAGTTAGCGCGCTCATCCCAGACCCAGCCCCAGCAGCTGCTGGGCCCTGTCATCCTATTCCTATGCAGGTTGTCCTGTTCCTGTCCTTATGCTGTATTAAACCTGCAGAAACTCCTACTACCTCGAATCTTGACTCTTATTTATTGAGCTATCTGTTATGATATATGTCTAGTCAAAAATAGGGTATTATTTATTTATTTACCACATAATGGCGCCCGAATAGGGACTTGCCCTTTCCCCACGCGTCGGTGAAGCCACGCCGACCCCTGACCCTCTGCAGTCGTGACGGAACTCTTCTGCGCAGTGGCAGATATTTCTGCTCAAGTATCCCTCAGGCCCACGGAGGAGACGGAGGAGGCGGTCCAGCATCCAGACGAGACGGTGGAGGAACGCGGCGAGTCCCGACCAGAGCCCAAGCCAAGAGTCCAAGGTCCGAGGTATCCGGAGGTCCACCCGTAACTGAAGTCCGAAGTCCGAAGTTCGTCGTCATCGTCGTAGCAGTCCAGTCCAGTCCGAGGCCTTCCGTTCTTGCTGCCCGGTGAGTACCGTTACTGGGGTGGTATCTAGACAGGGTCAATTTCATTGACTCTGGTCTGTGGGTTGGTGGTACACAGTCCCACAAACGAAGTGTTCACTTCGGTGGATACGGGTCCTGACGTGTCTCGTTATGAGACCGGTAAGTTTCGTACTGTTTCAGCAGTGCATCTAGTTTCTGTTCTAGTCAGTTTCTGTTCTCGAGAAAATTCATGTGTTCTGTTCTCAGTATTTCCAGGTAGTATTCTGTTCGAACTGTTATTTTAAATGTTTCTCATGTATTTTAATGTCGTGGTATGAATGGGAAATAGGTATCGTGTTTATTGTGTATTGTATTGTGTCTAGATTACAGTTCAGTCATGCCCATATTTTCCAAGTTACGTCAGTTAAAAACTAGAAAGGGTCTGCTGGAAGCAGCTGTTCCCGTCCCGCCTAGGGACAGTCCAGGTCATTTTATGTATCAGAAACATGGCATAAGTGCCATATTGTATCTAGATTCATGGGTAGAGTATACCAAACAGTTAGAAGAAAAGTATAGATGGCCCGTATCGGGTACATGGGATGCCGAATGCATCATGCGAGTAGAGGAGGCATTATGGAAAAAGAAAGCCAGACAATCACAGAAAGATGCCATCGAGTTATGGCGCAAAGAAGCTCATAAAAGAACCGAAAAAGAAATCAGAAAGTCAGAACTAAGTAGAGAATCCCAAGAACGAGCCCAAGAAAGAGAATTAATCGAGATAGGTGAACGAGTTAGAACTGAGCAATCAGACAGACAGAGGAATGCCCTCATTAAGGGTATGTATCCTCTTCTTGCTGAGGGCTTGCCAAAAGCGACCCCAGAGGCATCCAGTAATTTCCCGCCACCGTTAGTTCCGACCAAGCTACGTCACAAACCGACCGCAGCTGATATTTTTATTTCGTCCTATCTGGACGACACAGTCCCCGAATATGCAAATCCTGTTCGCGCTCCGCCAGTCCCTGTAAATCAGGTAATTCCTGCTCCTCCAGACACCGGGGTGCCCTTAACAGCCCCCCCGGGTCAGCCCGCCATACAAGTCCAGCCCACGTTACAATTACCGACCCTGCCAGGACGGAAAGCATCAGTTGATGATTCCAGTTTAGGGGCCGCAGGAGGAGGTCTTCCTCAAACCCCGCCGCCATACAAGCGTTTATCAGCACTCGAATTACATGCTCAAGCATCACAGCGTACTCCTAAGAGTAATAAGTCTGTTGCAGAGATCAGGCAAACCCTTGGCGAATGTGTCTATGACCCAGTTCCAGGCGAGTTTAATATGGTTTTATATTCCGTACGCGTAAGGAGAGTGACCGAGTATCTAGTCACCCTGCCGAATATGAAAGAAGATCTAGACCGGATATATCGTTTCATCCGTACAGGGGATGACCCACAAAGTATTAGTGATGCCATGTCTCAAAGGAAAGCCGAGATTCAGCGTATGATATTAAAGTTCTTAATTAACTGTCTAATAAGAGAACAGGATTACCCGTCTAAAGACCCGGAAGAAATGAAAACTCTAACAAAGTGGAGTGATAATATAGCCGAAGGAAAGCACAATACCATTGGTGCCATGGAAAGTATGTACAAGAAAATTCGTAGAGAGATAATAAAGATACACGAACAGCGTAAAGCAGCACAAGTAAGCGAGAAAGAAAGTATCTCTGATCCTGAAGAGGAAGACGATGAGAATACTGCCAGAATAGCGTATGTAGGAAAACCTAGATTTCCAGATCGCCATTTACGTCTAGAACCCAAGCCAACTTTCCATCATACAGCACCAGAACAAGGTTCCCTAGAACAAGTATTTCAAGCTACCGATCACATTCTGAAATCACGAATCGGTTATAGTGAGTTAAGTACTATGCATGAACAGGAACTAGTCCGATCAGCAGTCAGATGGATTACTGATTCTACCACTTTTCCAGACGAAATAGTGGCAAAAATGTTTCTGAAAATGCCCCCAGCCGAGCAACGACTGGTGGATATGTATATGATTCAGTACCTCATTACTCTGTATGAGGGTCAACATTCTGATCCAGGCCCGTTACATGATATCCTGAACGAGTTACTCCAGTACAAATGGAGAGGTCTAGGTACCGATTTAATTAGTGTCATTTTAGAACAGCGTCATAAATATAGAACATTCTTGAACCCGCATTTTGTTCATGTCTCACCCCCAGAAAGTAAATCATTCTACATAGACAGACAGAATCCGTTACGAGAAGTCCACCCAGTCAGAGGAGCGGGTGGCGAAATGCAGCGAGTGTTTGTATACACTCCGATCACAAAGATGGAACTCCTCGAAATGAAGAAATTAATTCCCTGTCATGATAAAGATCCAGCAGGTTTCCATAGAGAATTAAAAGACATGCTCCGTATGGGAGAATACACTTACCCAGATATCATTAAAATGTTAAAGGTTCTGCTACCCGCAGGGGTGTATGAAAAGCTAAAGGAGAAAGAATGGGAGGTGGGAGAGAAAAAGATCGATTGGGCAGTCCTAGAAGCTGAAGATAAGATACGAGTACCAGGTACTGGTCTCGGAGATAAATGTAAAGAATTACCAGAATTATTGATTCAAGTTTTACCCAGATTATTAACAACGAAAAAGGAAGACTGGGATGCAATCTCAGCCTGTAAACAGAAACAAGATGAAGATATTAGTGATTTTTATTCTAGGTTTGAAAAGTGCTTTAGTATCAACAGTGGCCTCAAGACAAGTAGTGAGTCATATCCTCACCTTTTCGTTACTAAATTAGTCGAGAATTCAAGCCCACAAGTTAAAAACCGAGTTTTGAAAGTCGAAAGCACCTGGCAAGCAAATACTCCGTCCCAGATGCTCCAGATGCTCCAGTATCACCAGAATAGAATCAGGGAAGAGCAAGAACACGAGAGAAAACGTATGAAAGACACGAAAATGAAAGTGCTAGTTGCACAATCTGTTCCTCAAGACAGTCAGAAGAGGGGTCCGAATCAAGCCAGTCATCCTGCAGCACCCGTTAAAGGGAACTGCAATTATTGTAAACAACCAGGTCATTTTATAAATGAGTGTGCAGTTCTGAAACACAACATAGCTACTGGTAAGACTAAAGAAAGACCACGTCCGCCTAGACAAGAGCAAGTTTCACAGACTCCTCAGTCACAGAATGCACCACAGACAGTTACAGCACCGCAGCCTATTGCTGCAACACAGCATGTTACATCGCAGATGTACCAGTATGCACAGTCTGAGTATCCAGAGTACCAGCCATATTCATGAAACAGCCTAGAGAGGGAGGTAGGCTTGCCTCTCATCGAGATACCTGTAGATCAAGAAGGTCCCTATGTTCACAGTCAAGTATTAGGGAAAGACAGAAAGTTTTTGATTGATACAGGGGCAAGTAGGACCACAATTAGTCATGCCGAAGTTCCAGGGGCTCCGCTCTCAGGCTCAAGAAATGTTTCCCTTGGATTTTCAGGAAAGCCTATCGTTAATGAGATTTCAAAGCCAGTCACTCTAGAAGTAGGTCCATTGTCCCGCACTACTGATCTGTTACTTACTAAGTCATGTCCAGAAAATCTATTAGGCATTAAAACACTGAAAGAGTTAGGTGCAGTTATATGTTGTTCCCCAGAGGGAATACGTCTGTTCCTACGTGACTTTAAGGGTCACTATGTATTACGAGATTTTGATTCAAGACTGTCTAATGTCCCGCAGCATTTATGGGCGCAAGGTCCAACTGATGTAGGTTATATGCAAATCACACCCCATCGTGTGACCCTGAAACCAGGTGTAGTGTTACCACGAATCAGGCAGTATAGATTGCCACCTGAGGCTGTAGCAGCCTTATCCAAAATTATTGACGAGCTCATGGCTCAAGGAGTAGTTGTAGAAACTGACTCCAATGTATGTAACTCTCCGATCATTCCAGTCATGAAACGTACTGATCCAAATGCACCCCCAGTATATCGATTAGTGATTGATTTACGGGAACTTAACAAATGTATTATTCCTCAGTACCCAGTTGTCCCAGATATCTCTTCCCTATTGACAGCCATTGATTCCGAAGCCACGTTCTTCACTGTCATAGACCTCAAGAACGCATTTTTTAGTGTTCCCATCCATCCAGACAGCCAGTTTCTTTTCGGATTCTGTTTAAATGGAAGGAGCTATATGTTCACACGCGCTCCTCAAGGTTTCACAGAAAGTCCTAGTATTTACAGTCAAGCACTCAAGAGACAACTAGACAACATTCACATGCCAACTGACACTGCCCTGCTCCAGTATGTCGATGATCTACTGATCACAGCCCGTTCTGAACGTGACTGCGAGCGAGCGTCACTGACGGTTCTGTATTTCCTAGCCGAGATGGGGCACAAGGTGTCCCCTTCGAAGCTTCAATTCTGTGTCCAGCAAGTGGTCTACTTAGGACACTTACTGTCCAAGAGGGGTAGGCAGTTGACACCAGACCGTATCCAGTTAATAGCGAGTCTTCCCCAGCCCAGGACCCAGAAGGAGGTACGTGCCTTTATTGGCCTTACTTCTTATTGCAGACAATGGATTCCTCAGTATGCATTTCTAGCCAGGCCACTGATACAGTTAACGACACAGGAGGCAGCCGTATCGACTGTTCTCCCTTGGACATCTGAACATACACTTAGTTTCAACGAGTTAAAGAAAGCTTTATGCCAAGCTCCAGTTCTAGCCACACCGAACTACAGTAAGCCTTTTACACTTTTCGTCACAGAACGTGAAGGTACAGCATTATCAGTTCTCACACAAGACCAAGCAGGACAATACAAGCCTTGTGCTTATTTTTCTAGCACACTAGATCCAGTCGCCCAGGCTCTGCCTGCGTGCCTCAAGTCAGTTGCAGCCACAGCCCTAGCTATCAGACAAAGTGATTCCATAGTTTTAGGACACTCCCTGACAGTACAAGTCCCACACTCCGTGGAAGTTCTTTTAAATCGAACACAAACACAGCACTTGACAATTGCACGTTTAACAGGTTATGAATTGACACTGTTTCAGCCACACATAGAAATTAGACGCTGCAACATCCTGAATCCTGCTACACTGTTACCATCAGTTAATTCAAATCCAGCCACACATGATTGCGTGGAAGTAGTTAACATTACGACAAAGCCAAGACAAGATCTGACAGATATTCCATTACCAGACCCTGACCTGACACTTTATGTGGATGGTTCATGTATGAGAACTAGTACAGGAGAACTAGTCGCCGCGTATGCAGTGACTACTGACACCGAAGTTATTGAGACACACCGTATTGATACCCTGTCCGCTCAAGCAGCAGAGCTAGTTGCTCTGACACAAGCCTGTATACACGCCAAGAACCTGAAAGTTAATGTTTACACAGATTCACGTTACGCATTTGGAGTTGTACACGACTTTGGAGTGCTCTGGCAGGAGAGAGGTTTCATGACTTCTCATGGAACCAAGATTCAGCATGGTTTCCTTATTCAAGCTCTGTTAGATGCCATACACTTACCGACATCTATCGCTATCATGAAATGCAAAGCACATACGAAAGTTACTGACATTATTTCTCAAGGTAATGATCTAGCAGATCGCACAGCCAAGCTTACAGCACAGACTCCAGACATTCCAGTTAACATGACACACACTCCAGATCCGACTACATGTATGACCGTTAAGGACCCTACTCAAGATGTCATAGATATCCAATTACATGCTACTCCCGATGAAATCAAGAAATGGTCTGAACAAGGAGGGGTCCAGACAGATCAAGGATGGTTAACAAAGGGTAGGACCGCATGGTTTCTCCCCGACTCTATGGTTCAAGTCATCATTAATACCGCACATAGTCCAGCACATTTAGGAGAAAAAGCAATGTTAGACAGTATCCAGAACATTTGGTTCAACAAGCATTTACGAGCTGCAGCCAAGCAGAAAGTCCGTACCTGTATGATATGTTGTCAGTTTAATCCAGGTAAAAGTGTCCCGGTGGAACAAGGGGGATTCCAGCCTCCTGACCACCCTTTTGAGGTCCTCCAGATGGATTATATTCAGATGGAGCGATGTCGAGGTTTCAAGTATGTCCTTGTAGTTGTATGCGCTTTGTCCAGATGGACAGAAGCATATCCAGTCCCAGATTACACAGCCGCGACCACTGCCAAGCAGTTGGTTCGTGAATTCTTCCCTCGATATGGACTCCCTAGAGTCGTATATTCTGATAACGGTCAGCCATTCTCATCTGAACTGATGAAGCACGTTTCCCTGTTGTTGGGGTACCAGTGGAAGTTTCATTGTGTACGCCATCCTGAAGCAGCCGGTCTAGTCGAGAGACATAATCAGACTCTGAAAATCCGAATTGCCAAAATATGTAAAGATAAGGGTGTGGACTGGCTAGTAGCTCTGCCAGTTGCTTTGTTTTATATGCGCATGGTCGCACATTCCAGATCCGGTCTGTCCCCGTATGAGGTCGTATTCGGCCGGCCCCCTAACATGTGGGGTACTCCTAGACCCCGAAGTATTACTGATGTTTCATGTAATATGCTGACAGATTACCTAGCTTCCTTGATGTCTGCCCTCAACTCATGTCGTTCACAGGTTGCCGCCGCATTTCCAGACAATACCGAGGTGGCACCGCATGAGATCGTTCCAGGTTCGATGGTGCTCGTCCGGAACTTTGACAGATCAAGTCCGCTGGAGCCACGTTGGAAGGAGCCCCGTCAGGTCCTCCTCACCACCCGTACAGCTGTGAAATTGGAAGGACGCCGCGGCTGGGTGCATCTTTCGCACGTCAAGAAATTCTACGGATTAAAGCCGGTCTCCAAGAACATTTCCCAGGACTTAAAGACGTGTCAAAACATTGTTCCTAAGGACTGTCCCGCAAATTACATTGATACAACCCCTCCCTTGTTAGAGAAAACTCCGCAGCAGGAGTATAAACAGAAACTCCGGTCTAGTAAAATAAGTCAGTCAGTTTGATTGTCTAAGTCCTCCCCTAGGTGAAACGGTTAGACTGTTTCTGACATGTATAAAATAGACCCCCATAGTGAGAGAGTTAGTCAAAACTCAAACCGATGTATCGTTTTTCTAAGTTTCATATTATTTCTCAGCATAATGATTTCCTGCACTAGTTACGCATTTTTCCTGTGTTTTCCAGTTCCTCATGTAAATAAGCCTTCTAATGTTACAGTAGAACACACGTTTAGTGATCTGCCTCCTCACGAATATTCATACCGCCTCGCTATGCGTAACAATACATTTATCCGCATGTTGCATTATTCACACCAGACCAGCAATGCCACTAACTGTTGGGTGTGTGGTCGACTCCCCCCTTTCCAGACCCCGAAGGGAGTTCTGCCACTTTTTCCTTATCCTTTTTCACATAATGGTTCGTGTGGAGCATGGTCCACGTTAACGTCATCCTCAACAGATATGTCTTTTCTTAACAGTACATGTTTCCCAGACAAGCAAGGTCTCCCCCACAGAACAGGTTTAGATCTAGAAAATGAAGTGTATAATTTAGGTAACTATTCTTCGAATTTCATGGTCCTGAATGTTCAGTCTGATACTACTCCAGACTCACCTGCTATTTCAGTATTACCAGTCAAAGGCGAATTATGTGTCCGAGATAATGGTTCTGTACACGTAGGACATAGTGATTGTACTACTATTATCAAGTATAGTGACAGTGGGAAATCTATTTTTAAAGCTTCACGTCATTCTTATTTTGTTTGTGGTCAAACCGCATATGTTCGTCTGCCCCTCGATTGGGAGGGAACCTGTTACATTGCCTTCCTACTGCCACCTGTTTTCCTAGCCCCACCTGACTACCATAGGAATTCCTTCCTAGTACATACTAGACACAAGAGAAACCTCCCGATTGTCGACTATACTGAAACTGCTGCAGAGCAATTCATTGATATTGATAAAGGTGTGTTCCCTTATTTAGGTACAGTTGTAAATAGTAAGCTAATCCGTAGGTTAACAAGAACCCTTGAAGCTGTAGTAGATGAGACTGCCTCCGCTCTAGGTAACTTAACCGAAGAGCAATCCTTTATGAGAATTGTTGTGCTCCAGAATCGTCTCGTCCTTGACGTCATACTGGCCGATAGGGGCGGGGCCTGTAGAGTCATCGGATCCAGTTGTTGCATTTTCATTCCAAATAACGCGCCGTCTGTTTATTCAGCTATAACCAGACTCCATAAAATTGCCCATCTGTTACACCAAGATCCAGGCACCTGGACATGGTCCGGTTGGTTCTGGAATATAATTTCCGCCTGGGGATGGAAAGTCCTGTCCTTTCTAGGTATCGCAGTAGCGATCATATTCAGCTGCTGCCTCTGTATACAATGTGGCCCTGCGATTTGCGGCATTTGTGCTACCTCTTGTATTCCTAGTCCCAAGCCCCGTTCTAAATCCCGTTTCAAGACAATTCGAGATGAACAAATGGTACTGTATGAAATGATAGACGGTATCATGAATATTGATGTTTCCTGATGGAAACGTAGTGACAAGGAGGGAATGTGGAAAAGTAAATTTTGTCATGTTCTGTGTCCCTACGTGTCATCCATCATATGTTATGTGTGCATGATTAAATATGCATATGTACTCCCCATGTCCGATTAATGACGCAATTATAGTTGTGTCCACCTCTGGTATGTCATTTCCCAGTCCCCGTGAATACTACGAATATCAGGCTTATGTAAAGTAATGTTGCCACGTTTCTCAGTGTGCACGTTATTTCATTATAAAGTCCCCGTTTCCAGGCCTCAACAGGGCCCGGACATCAGATTCAGCTCCTGTCTCCTGAACCCTCGCTGAGGAGCGATCCAGCCCCCACCTGTATCCTCGACCTTTCACTTGCTTCCTGCCTCGCAGTGCCCGGTGCAGCTTGGCTCTGCCTCTGAGTCTGCCAAGACTATGTTGTGATTCCAGCTATCAGTTTAGTCCTCCTTCTCTGCATTCCTAAGCTACTGAACTGCATCAATAGTTTCCGTCATTGTCTAGCCTATGCGGCTCCATGTTAAGAGAAATACTGTATTTAATGGTCATTTAATATTCTTCATCACGCACTACATGTAGAATAAATGCATGCTCTAGTCTTAGAGTCAATTAGCTTTTCCCCTCATGACTTCTAGTTTATATCAACATGTTCCCTAAACATCAGATACTAGATAGGGTTTAGGTACATGTCGCTCCGACCCTCCAGACTTCAGTCTCTGCTCCTAGCACAGAGTTCATAGCCCCCAGCTTCTCCTCGTAACACGTCATTACCAGTTTGCGCGCACCACCAGGTTAGAGGTCCCGGCTCCTTAGGTAGCCTCCTCCATGGTTCCCGCCCATTCATGACATATTCTGTTACGTTTGCATCACATGTCTGAGTTACACCTTCGTTATCCCTTATCTTTCGCGACAGCTACGCGTCACACCTTCTGCTCCACCCACTGCTACGCCTACTGCAATGTAATGCTATGTGTTTGCGCTATGTATATATGCTCATGTATTGTTATTAAAAGTTAGCGCGCTCATCCCAGACCCAGCCCCAGCAGCTGCTGGGCCCTGTCATCCTATTCCTATGCAGGTTGTCCTGTTCCTGTCCTTATGCTGTATTAAACCTGCAGAAACTCCTACTACCTCGAATCTTGACTCTTATTTATTGAGCTATCTGTTATGATATATGTCTAGTCAAAAATAGGGTATTATTTATTTATTTACCACATCACTAGAAAGGACTGCTCTTCAGGACAGTCTCGTAAACAGTACAACTTTAGGTGAGGTCAGACTGCAAGGCAATACAACTCCCCCTGAGAGATTGTTCCATGGGACAGGCGGTGAGACACTTCGACATAGCCTGAGACTTCTTTGTTTTTTACAACTCTATGCGCAGACAGCTTCCAGGACTGGTTCAGAGGCTGCATAAGTTAGAATGAAATTGCATACTGGTTCCCGAAGCTCCATAAGTGAAAATGAAATCACATGGAGGAGGTGACCTCCAAGACAGTATAAGAGACTTCCTTGCCATTCAGTTAAAAAAAAACAGAACAATATAGTGGGAGGTCCCGTTTAACGGACAGATTGCAAAATAGGAGTGACACCTTAAGTCAAGGAGAGTGTTTCCCAGGACAAGCACAGAGACCACACAATCCAAACTGAAACCACAACACAAGGATCGACTGCTCCGTTAAACAGACTGAGGCATAGTGTGAAACAGAATGAGATCACAAACGAGAGAGAGGGCTCGACAGGACATGCTCAGAGATGGCACAATGCAGAGTCAAATTACAAGCTAGAGATTACTCTGTGGATCAGTCAAGAGATGCTCAACGGAGAGTGAAAGTAGAGACTGCCGCCTAGGACATACGAAGAGGTCCTACAAAACTGATCACAACACCCTAATTACCTGCTCGACTATTCAGCCAAAAGCACGTTAGTTCTAAGGTGTTTCAACACTTCCTCGATACCACAACTTTACATCATAAGAACTAGAGTCTAAGATTTCTCTCATTACGTGGAAACAACTGATTTTATGTACTTTTGATTAAGTGTCACTCAGTGTCACGCTAAAGACACTGAAATGTCACGCTAAAGACACTGAAATGTCACGCATATGCACACAGAAAACCATGGGATTGTCACACATAAGGACAATAAAAACTTTCCAGCACCTAACTGGGTGAATATCATTGCCGGGTTTTCTGTCAGAAACACGTCCTTTTTTGGACAAGTACAATAGTTACATTAAGCCCCCCAATAAAGGCAACGTAAAGGTAACGTAAGAGCTGTTCTTTGAACGTCCTTCCTTCGTTTGCATTGCCGACGATAGTAAACTAAAGAGTAAGTGAGCCTGGTACGTGACAAACCTGCGCCACCTAGTGGCTAAACTGAAACTTGCACACCCTGTGCGTTAGCTGCCTCACACTCGCATGATGCAAACATTTGCAATTTGCAGCTAAACTAATGGACATCCATTGGATCACCTGTCCTAGCCAGGTCAGTATCGGTGAGCTCTTCTCTTGCTGACTTCGCACTTTATTTTCAAACCTTGCATGGATGTTCTCAAAAAGGCCTCTGGGTTAGATGTGGGCAAGCCATACACTTCACGGTAAGAGACGAGCCCGTGGTATCGCCTTAGCTCGAAAATCCATGAATACGAGTCGAGCAATACATATTATTATTATGCCTATCTTGCACCAAAACATTTCCCAGAAATGGCATAAGTTGTGACACGTTTTGTAAAAATGTACAAAGAAACCCACCAATATATTTTATCATATGTATTTTATTTGTGATCCTACAATAGAGAAACACGCATTTTATATACTCAAGGCTGCTATGCATCGTAGAATTGTCAATCTATGCCTGTAATGCTAAAATCAGAAGTAACTAGTTCCAGAAAGCAAGGGCAATTGCTTAAAAGTCAGAACTGAACGAAGGTGTGTTTGCTTGAAAGGTACATTTACAACTATAAGGACAGAAGTAACTGAAAGACATACTATGGTTATAAATATATCTGAAGCACATTGTTCTTGACTAACACAGCAGTGTGGTCATTTACTAACCTCGACAGACATTGTAAGGTATGTATTTTTGCATCAATTTCTTGCGGGTAATTGCTTTACTACGAGTCCTCTTCCCTCGACTCTATTCATTACTATATTGAAACAATCTTGCGTCACCAGACACCCACACCACATGATTCTTTCACAAATAAAAACAAGCACGAGGGGTCGTTTTTATTCGTTAAGAATCACGTGGTATGGGGTATGGGTGTCTGGTGTGGAAAGGTTGCCTCAATATAGTAATTAAGGGAAGAAAAGAAGCGGACAATGAGGTAATGAAGGGTGCATGGCTTCCAGAAAGCAGGTGTGAATTGCCTTTCTGGTTTAACTTCAAGGCCTACCTTTTGGAGCACTATTTTAAGAGTTGGTTGCAGGCTTTCTTTTCAGTATTGGATCTGCCATTTTAATGGGTGAAGTCTGTCACCAGTCAAGTGATGGACAAGCTGCAGCTGCCCCATCCTTTGTGCTTTGTCACAGCCAATGTTCAAATTGATACAAAGAAGCATCTTGTGATGTGACA
Source organism: Lissotriton helveticus (assembly GCF_964261635.1). Taxonomy (NCBI): domain Eukaryota; kingdom Metazoa; phylum Chordata; class Amphibia; order Caudata; family Salamandridae; genus Lissotriton; species Lissotriton helveticus. Next base: position 1,873,207,550 of record NC_136061.1, on the reverse strand, counting down.
CTGAAAGGTACCAGTGTGGCGTTTACTTTCAGGAAGTAATAGATGAATGCAGTATGGGCATGGGGCCCACAGTGCCCCACACCGTTTTATCACCATCTGTGCACAAAAGGCTCTAAGCAGCCGCCTCTCCCCACTGAGCCCAGGATGCAATGCATATGTCGCCCTAAGTGGGAAGGGTCCCGTGCTCACTACACCACTGGATTCAAGCTAGCCTGCCTGATGAAGGGTGATGCCCTGAAACCGGTCCCAGGATGGTTGTTTCCAATCCAGTCAGGACCTGGCTTGGCAGTTCGGGCTGAACTGTTCCCACAAGGAACAGGTTAAGACTGATTTGCATATGGGTTCAAACTGGGGTGGTGTGGTGAGCAAAAGAATGATGGATTAAACCAGATCCTTGTGACTGGTGGTGAATGTTTGCATTGTCCATCAATTGTTTCTTTTGCATACATGCCTGTCTTCATTTAACAAATACACTCCTTAGTTTCCATCGCATTCAGACCCGCAACTCCCACACCTCCACCCTTAGACCTAATGGTGAAACGGGGGATAGGGTTTTCTTACATTATTCAAAATAAAGCTCACAGTACTTTGGGATAGCCCAGCAATTCAATCTTCCAATGTTGGATATAGCGAGCAGAGGAAGTTTATTGGATACACACTGCACCATCATAATGCACCTTTAGAAATGAGTGATTGTTAGGCGTGGCATCTAGAAGGCCATAACATCAACTGAAGCAAAAGCAAATACCTCCAACTAACTCCAAGGCGCTCTCCTGCATCCTGAAAAGTTAGCTTCGACAACAGAAGAGAACCCAGACAAATAAGCAACACCACAAAAATTAGGAGGGTTCAAAATATTTTCAAATGTTCAACCACTAATCAATTTTATTTACAAAAACGGATTCAAGATTAGTAATTTTCACAAGACTACGAAGCTCATCCCCCCGCTTACCATCCCTTGTGAATTACAAATGTGTAACGTCTGGTGCAGTCACCACCATTGTTTCTGTGAGAAAGAATCATTAATGAAAGTAAACTCTGGAATTCTGGAAGCAGTGCATCTCCCGAGTTTCCCTGGAAAGTAATAAACATTTGCCTCGTATACAATGTGCTTTGAAAGAGGGTGTAGTGGCATTGCCCGCTTGACCGGTGTAGCACTTCATGATAGAGTGTTGAGAGTAGAACCATGCCATGTGGCAATTCCATGCTCTTGGGGATAATGTTGAGGGGGCAGTTGGTGAGGGATGCTTCCTGAGACGTGTTCTCATCTGGCTCCCTGAACTACGACCGACAATAAATATTCTCTTATGTAGAAACCTACCTTGTCTTTATTCTTCAGAAATAAGCACAATTTCGTTGTGGCAGCAGACAACTTCTGCCCAAGTGAATGCTCTACACAAGGTGACCAACACGTGGGTGGAGCCAAAGCCCCGCTCTCAGGTGTGCTTCTAAAGCTCAGTTGGTAACATAAGGTCTGGCAACAATTGGGTTGTGAAGCCCGATCTAAAAAAAAAAAATCTAAAATTCTGAAACACATCTGTTAACTAAGGTACTTAAAATAAAAAAAAGAGTCCATCACAACACTATACAAATACTTCAAATCTTCAAGGTTAACACAGAGTTATGTCACGTGTTGCAAAGTACTGGTGACTATCCAGAAGCATAAAAACAAATTTTATTCAAAATCATCTTGTTTTCATTTATTTCCTTTAATTCCTCTAGTGCCAATAATCCTGTAGTTTCTAGCTGCACCCATTGTGCTCTTAACTCCCATTGAAATCTAAGTATTAAGTAAATAACAGTAAACTTTTAGTAGAGGGCAAATTCACGCAATGTCACATTTTTCTTAATATGGCTTCTCTTGTGGCCTGCTGACTTCTTACATGCTTAGTCGATCCCTGTAAATGTGAAATTGTGTGGATACTAAACTAATGTAAATGTATGTTTGAATGTATAATCATTGAACTAAACCTGTTCTTTCCCCATTGCCCAGGTCTATATAGAGTGCGCCTCCAGGAAGAGCAACTGTTCACCCTTTAAATGGTGAGCAACATGGATGTTTCATTTTCTGTTCTTCAGAACAACTCATTTATGCTTTAAATACGTTCCCGACCCTCATTTGCTAGAGGTAAATGAACTGAGCAATGTTTCCTCCTTTCTTTAATTGTGCCTTTCTCGCCAATCTGGAAATATATCCTATTTCGCATAACGCATATTCAGCACTATGTAACTCTACTTTTACTTTACCGGCTACACTTAGGCAAAAGCACCTCAAGATTAATGTAATCTTTCACCGCAATCACTAGTGCAAACTCTCAATGTATAGAAACATGAGCCAGGCTCTGGTCTGCCATGGAAAGTTCTTTAAAAGCCCTAATTGGGAAAAGTTACAAGGCAACTGCTAAGAAGTAATACACCTTGGTTCGCCCAGTTGATCTCTTGAGAAACTAGACTTTCAGAGCGCCAGAAACAATTAGCTCGTCCTGTCTTTTCTATTTATAAGAGACTTTGTGCATAACTACGTCAGAAAAGTCCTTCGTGGCGTAGGAGAGTGCTGTATTTAATAAAGCAAATAGATGATGTATGCTGTGGGTAAGTCTGCCACAAAACTATTTTATATTCCTATTTAGGATTAGCAAAAACAGGCGCGTATTTGTTTCAATGTGTTACCCCTGGGCAGAGCTGCCTGTGGAATTTCTTCTGCCACATGCAGGCCGTGTTGTTGGGCACCTCAAGTCATGGTCACAGGAAGTTACTCTCTGTGGAACCCACACTGGACTCCTTCTGATCACTGAAAACAAAGATTGGTTATTCTTTCAAGCTCACCAACACAATAGAGCGGCAATGGTCCTTAAGGAGTTCATTCATGATGCGCCTTAATCAGGGGCGTAACACAGGCCCCTGCAGCCCCCGCGGTGCGGGGGGCCCTCACCCTCCAGGGGGGCCCGTCAGCACTGCACTTCTGCTAGGAGGGGGGAGCACTAGATTGAGCCCGGAGGGTTGTATGTGATGGATCCAACTCATGGAATTATAGGGGTTATTAGGGATTGACCCTAGGACTGGGTTATGTCAGATGGTACTGGATTCCGTCCAGACATTGGCAGATCTCTCCACCTGCCTTCCAGATTCGTGGGACCCGCTACCCTCCGACAGACCCCGTCTCTCACTTCTGGAGTGAACCCCAGGGATTCACGGAGTCATCCTCACTGTACACTCCCCTTACATTCACCGACCGGTCTGTCTTTCCTGACCTCATGAATGGAGCTTAGACACAAATGCTTGTTAGTGGCTTTGATGACAAGTTAACCAATAACTAATTCAGTAACTGTTATTGCAGTTTTATGAATGTCACCTGGAGGCGCACCTGCAATTGCTTGCAGCATATATTTCAAAGCCCAACAATCGGCAGCGGAAAATAATGTAATTTATCAGTACATGTGGTAAATATCGTCATTTTCCAAATCTGCTGTCAACATGCACACTTTTAGTGAAACCATCGGACAGAGGGATAACAGGGGGCAGTGTACAGAAAAAACGGGTTAACCCACCTGCTGCAAATCCCTTCTTCCAATGCCCAGGCACCATCAAAATATGGACCACGGGTGACTGCGCATGTCTGTCAGACCCAAGCAGTCGTGCAATGCACCACAGTATTCAGCCATCAGAATCAGAGCGAGGTCCATCTGCGGACTTTGAATGCATTCTGACAGCAAATTCATGTGCATCCATTTGTGGACAGATTTCTGCCGAAACTACACTTCCCATAATGCCTCGCACGGACTCATATGACCTGTCCATCCAGGGGCGTGCCATTTCCACATCATTATAATAGGGAATTGTAACCGGCATGCACTTTACTGTTCTCGCCTCTGAGGAAGAAGTTTAACTTTGAAATGCGTCAGGCTGCATTGACGAGGCAGCTGGCTAAGGAATATTCAGGGGAAGTGCCATCCATACTCAATAGTTACAGCATGCTGCTTACTCGAGTGCTGCTTACTGTTGGGGCAAACTTGGGAGCAAAAGACAAAAAAGCACACAGCAGCTGACCAAGGTCAAGCACTTAAGTTCCACCAGTTTCATATATCCTGTACAAGTGCAGCTACTCCCAACATCCGCTGCTGGGGGATGTCAGTCATTTGATAAAGTCCACAAGAAAGGAAGGTGCACTCTGAATGAAGTTAGTCAGGAGACCTACGTTATCCAAAATATCTTCTTTTTATTCACGCATTTTGCTTTTAAAACCGGCAGACAGCCAACGAGTTTCGTTCCCTAGTCCCACGGAAACTTCATCAGGGCTTACTCAAAATTCAAAAGAACAGGTCTAACCGAAATAACTCCAAGGTCCATTAGTGTGCGACGTCACCTATAATGGTCGTCCAGTACAGATAGTCCAAATATATCTTAGGGTAAATCAATAGACTTTCCACAGTGTGAGGCCCCAAGGCACACATAAGTCCTCAGATATGGAACAGGAAACTGTCAGCAAAAAACACCATTTGTTTCTGGGGTAAATCTATTGGACTTCCACAGCGTAAGGCCCCAAGGTACACGGAAGTACTGGAACAGGCGACTGTCTGCGAAAAGCGGCATGTATTTCTCAGAGAGAATCAAAGGGCATCCAAAATATGAAGCCCCAGGGCGCACAGTGCTCCTCAAATTTGGAACAATCAGCTCTATAATAACGCACAAATCCTATCCGGCAATGTAACCGGCAGCAGAGTGGCACGTTAATAAAAAGTAGATATTTTGGATAACGTATGTCTCCTGACTGACTTCAATCAGAGTGCACTTTCCTTTCTTATAGGCTTCATCGGTAGCAGCAGTGTTCAACAGCAAGTAATAGGGATCCCGGTGAAGTAGTGTTCGTGATCGGGTGAAATAGGTGGTGAATATTAGGCATCGTCCAGGACGGCAAACTAGTGGCAGTGTTGGACAACTGTAGGCCTGAGAACCATTTGGCCACACATTGCAGTTGAGCCGCCAGGTAATATAATTCCATATTTGGTGCTGCTAACCCTCCCTGATCTAGAGGCACATATAGTTTCTTCAATGTTACCCTAGAGCGGCCAGTATTCCAGATACATACCCCAGTTTGTGCCCCTCTTGTGAAGTTCCGCAGCTAGCGGTTCAATCGCCAGAGAGAATAGTAGAGGCAAGAGAGGGCACCCCTATCGGGTGCCACGGCCAATCAAATTCAAATAAGTCTTTATTTCGACTACATGTCATAAAATACAGCATATATAAAATAAAAATATAATAAAAACACAGCAACAATTCCATAATACGGTAATATAATGTATAAATAATTGTTTCAACTAATAAGCTGCAAGATCAGAGGGATGTTCTTGTGAGTTCTAATTAGTTAATCCCATCCACTGAATGTTCCATACACGTCAGTTAGGATCATAGTATTGTAAATTATGGTTAAAAAATAAGACCGACTTTATAGTACATTTAAAATATTTAAACAATCAAAATTTAAAAACAGGATTAGTCAGGAGGGGCATTCACTGATTTTAATTTGATCCTACGGATTGCCCACATCCAATTCAAAAATGTGGCCACGGCAATTACTAAACTCTCAGAGCAATCCGTTCTAAAAATCCTTAGCGCATCTGTTCCTTTTTTAATGCCTTTCTGAATGCAAATTGGCCTAAGCCACTTATAGCGTGGGGATTTATACTCAGGGCATATAAAGAGGACGTGAGCTATGCTTTCTGGTTGAGTGGTGCAGAAAGGACACAAAAAACCATTACTGGTTGACCATTTGCTAGTAAATGTATTAATTGGGAGAGTTCCCACCCTATACTGATGGAACCGTTTCCTATCCTCAGGAATAGTAATAATATCCCAATATGGTTCATAGACCGGTATACGTTTGTGCTCCAAGAAATTCCTGATGGTTGAAGGAAGAATACACTTCTGAAAATCTCTTTGAGTCACCATGGCAAAATAGAGCTCCTTTAGGGTCTTGCGTGACGGGAAAGTATTTTATACTGGATTGTCCCATAAATTCCCCAGACCACTAGCTTTATAGATCAACCTAACTTCTCTGAACCAAGGTATTCTACTTCCTTTGTCCATATCTCTGGTTTCTAATAGAGCCTGAGCATAGTGAGAGAGTTCTGGGGTAACCCAGATCCTCCGCCAATATGCAATCGGTCTAAAGCGTGCAACATCCTCAATTCTCTGGCAGCCCAAATCTAAGTAGAGGGGTATCAGCGGTGTAGATGGGGGAAGCCTCACCAAGCCCCTCATAAACTTATTTTGGGCAATTGTCAGAACTGAAATGTTAAATGGCCCCCACAATTCGGCCCCGTATAGTACAGATGCCCGTATTTTAGTGCCATATATTTTTAGGGCTGGAGCTATTGGTTGTGTGGCCGAGGATCGTAGTTCTCTTAAGAGTACTCCTGCCAACTGTGCATGTTTAGTGGATAAATAATTCATGTGGGGTTTCCATTCCAATCTTGACCCCAGAGTAATTCCAAGATAGGTAAAAGATTGGGTCTGCTCAAGGAGCTCTCCATTCATTAGTGCCCTTCCTTTCACATTCTTGTGCCTATGCATGACCATAAATTTTGTTTTAGATACGTTGATAATTAGGCCATAGTCAGTACAAAAAGCCTCAAAACATCCAATTGCTCTCTGGAGCCCTTGTTGTGTTTTGGAAATTAAAAGGGTGTCGTCGGCGAACATCAACAAGGGTATCGAGACACCATTTAATTTAGGAGCATCTGTAGATACGTCCTTGTAATAATCAATAACCCTGTTGATGTACAGCGTGAACAGTGTCGGAGCCAAGACACACCCTTGTCTTACTCCTCTCGAAGTTGGAAATTTATCGGTGGCCTGTCCTTGCTCACCCCACCTGACCTGCGCAAAATTATTATCATGAAATTTAACTAGAAGAGCGAGGAGTTCCAGTGGCATGCCTTGCTCCTGAAAGACTCTCCACATCCTCGTACGCGGTACTAAGTCGAAGGCCGATTTCAAGTCGACAAAGGCCGCGTATAGGGTGCCACCTCCGAGAACCACCCACTTCCAATAAATAATAGCAAATCTAAAAACCTGGTCCACGGTACTCATGAATGGACGAAAGCCAGCTTGCAGTGGTGACATGACCTCTGCCTCGTCTATCCAATTCTGGATTCTGAACAGCACGAGCCTAGCCACCACCTTCTGAATACAGGCTATCAAGCTAATTGGCCTGTAGTTGGCGGGTTCAGCACGATCTCCTTTCTTAAAAATAGGGATTATTTCGGCTCCCTTCCAGATATCTGGAATTGGGGATCCTTTAGCGATGGCATTGGCAAGTAGCTGTACATACGGTGCCCAGACCTCTCTGCCATGAATAAAGAGAACCCCGGGTATCATGTCCAACCCTGGAGCTCTCCCTTTAGGGACAGTAGTTAAGGCATATTCAACTTCTTTCAAGCTGAATTGCAGTGGGGTAGTAATTACGTCGTTAAGGATAATATTACAAATTTTCCCAATCAGGGCATGCAAACTGAGTCTTAAAGTGCGACACCCATGATTCAGGAGGGACATGATTTTTCGGGTAGGCCCTATGGCACCCCTTACCCCATTTTACCAGGTCCCAGAAACCTACCATATTTCTCGACTTACTAGCTTCAAATATTTCCAAAATTTTTCATCCCAGGATTTTTTAGCTTCCTGCTGGGTAGTTTTATAGTTGCGTCTTGCAACATATATTAAATCCCTATTCTTCGATCTTACTGCTGCAGCAAGTAATTTGTATGCAGCCCTGCAGCTTTTACCGTACCAAGATTCTGCCTGCTTTCTGTTGTTACGTTGTGGACCAGTAACCTCTTTGATAAAATATTTACTAAGATTAGTAAAAAGTGTTGTGTGTATTGGAACAACCTTGGACATAAGATCATCGTCAGAACTACATCCCTGGAGCTCTGTGGTTGCGCTCGCTACTAGTTTACCCATTTCTATAAGGTGTTCCTACTTCAAAAGGCACTCAGCCCATTTCACTCTCCTAGTATCATTTGTGGGAAAAATTTCAATAGTTACTGAACTGACTACAGCACACTTTGCTTTAAATAATTCTAGCTCTAAACTAAGGGGGTTGTGGTCACTCTCTAATCTTTTTATGATGGCCATGTCATGGATGGATGACCAGAACTCTAAGTTGACTAGAATGTAGTCTATCCGACTAGTGCGCACCCCATTATCAAATGTAGGTTTCCCCTCTTTGTCTGTTTTTGTCCTGCCATTTACAGACCTAATGCCCTGTTCAAGGCATAGGGCCTTAAGCTGAAGAGCAGCCTGAGTCCACCGTTTGATGGGGGGGATGGTCAGTTGAGGAATCTGCCAGCTGCGGTCTTCCCCCTTGGTGAGATCAATGTCATTTTGATCCAAGGGTTCAAACGAACAATTGAAATCACCCGCTACCAATAAATTTACCTTTCCATTATAATTATCCAAATGTTGGCCCAACTTGATGACTATCTCGGAGGATTTACCACCTGGTTTGCCCCTAGCATAGACATTGAAGATAAGTAAATCTCTACAATCGGGACATTGTAGTTTTACAATAAGAATGTCATTGCAGTTAGAGTTTATTTGTTTAATTGTGTACCTATCATCCTGCTTGACCTAAGTGGTCAGGCCCCCCATCGGCCTGCCTCTTTTGGTATGGACTGCAGGAACAGAAAAATTCAGGTAGCCCTGCCTGAACTGAGGTACCGTCTGCCATGTCTCCTGGAGTAATATTACCGTATACATGTCAATAAAAGTTAACCAATCCAGGGACACTAGTCTGTTCTTGAGTCCTGCTATATTCCAGGACACCAATAATTGGGAGGATTTATTATTACTAGTGCACTCGTCTGTCTGTGCAGGCCTCCCTATGTGAATATTCCCAGACATGGCTATAGTCCTTATGGGTGAAGTATGCTTTATATTTAAACTGTATTCTGCTCTGAGGTTTACATCTATTTCTGGATCTCTCCCATTTTCTACTTGGGCCATATTGAGTTGAGGGCGCAGCCAATCAGTATTGATTCAGATATTATCGGGGCAGTCCGTACCCGAATAAGGTGCTGTGCATTTAGTAACTTTACCAAGTGCATGCAACAAGCTCGGAGATCGTATTGATGTAGAGTCATGAATAAAAATGGCCATTCCAGCGAATTGAAGGCCTTCTTCTAGGTCCAACACTAGGCATCCGGCCCGAGCACAGAAATGAGGTGCATAAGCCTGAATGCAGAAAAAGCACTGGAGATTTAGGGAGGTGTTACGTGCGTGAACAAATACGTTTTGATCAGGGTGTACCAGGTTCGGAACTAAAGGAGCCAGGCGGGCCACCAGAACCCTTGCCAGGATTTTGTAATCTGTGTTGAGCAGTGCAAGCGGTCTGTAGGATCCCATTTTCTTTGGATCCCTATCAGGTTTAGGGAGAGAGACGAGTAGGGCCTCGCCTTGTGATTTTGAAAGGGTGAAATACGATAATGCTTCTTCATACATAACTTTAAACTGCGGTGCAAGCAATGTAGCATAAGATTTATAAAATTCATGTGGCAGCCAGTCAGGGCACAGAGTTTTACCAGTAGCGAGGGCCAGGATACTGGACAGAATTTCTTATTGAGTGATCGGCTCATCCAACTCCACTCAGTTTTCAGGGGTGAGGTGCGGAGGGTCTAGTGCAGATAGGAAAGAGTGGGACTTGTCTGAGGTGGCCTCAGCTGACGACCGATACAACACTGAATAGTGTCGCATGAGCTCGGCGTGCATCTCCGTTTGTATATAGAGTAATGTGCTGATGGAGGAGTGGAGCTCCATAATGGGTGTCCGGGAGGGTCAGCACTCAATTTCATAATCACAAACCTACCCCGCCCACTCCCAGAGTCCACACAGCACTAGAGTCAGCATCACCCTCTATCTTTGCAATGATATGACACAGAACCTCATGAAATAAACACACCTTTATCCAAAAGTGACATGTCTCAAAAAGAAAAAACAAACCCTAAACAGTAAACAATATAAAAAAAATTACATTTGCTAGCCATTACGCAGTAAATGAAATACAACAAGAATAACCGACATTGGCCTCGGCCAATAGGAGGAGAGGTTTTTGGATGAGAATAAGTAGGGAACATGGCCCTTTAAGAAGCTACCGACTCTTCATATAAAAAGGAATACAGATCAATATGTAAAGGTATGGCACGGAAGTTTGTTACCTGACTTGAAAGTGCTCCATCTGAAATTCAGTATCGAGAAGACCCTCAACAATTTCTTCCAGCTTCTCCCACAAACTTTATCTGCTGAAAAAGATGAAAATGTGCATTACGAAAACAGAAGGCATCAAAGTTGAAATTATTTTCAACCTTCCCTGAATTACCGACACATTCCTTTGCCTCTTCTTCGTCCCTTAAGCTAACATGGTGGTAAATGCAACAGAGATGACATTGAGCACACAGTATATATTTTCCAGCATGTTTTCATTAATATTTATCTTGTACACCATGTGTTTAACCAGTGCCAGACCAGAAATAGCTCGAGGGTACAAGGGGTTATACTTCAATCATTATCAACCCCGAAGAGTCCATGTCTTGGTCTTCTGTATGCCGGACTGATCTTAAACGAGATCTTAAACCATGACACTGTTTAATTTCTTCCTTAATCTTTGTTGGTGAGTATTATGTATGAATTTCTGTAAAATGCAATTTAAATGAGTCATTAATTTTAATTGTTTTTGTTTTAAATATAGGATATTTTGGAATTTGTGTATTTTTCTCATTAGGAGGTAAAAATTTATGTAATTTAATCTAAAAATGTATATTGTTAAATTTTATATTCTGGTTTAATTATTTCTTTTAAATAGTTATATTTAGTCATTTTAGGTTGGGGGGGGGGATCGTGCACCCTGTGGAGGGCTCACTGTGGTGCCTGCCAAGCTGTGCATGGTTGTACAGGGGGGGACCCATGGGTACCCCCACAAGCCCTATCTGGAGGACCCCGGGTGAAGGGGGTCTGTAGCTACAAAGTCAGATTCCGACAGCCGATCTGTGTCGGAACAAGCAAATCGGAAAGGTAGCCCGAATCTGACATCGTAATTGCTCGATCACCAATGTGGTCTGTAGACCTGTATGAGTCTGCTCTGACGGACTCGTTTTCTCTGAATGCCGTTCGGAACCGGCTTGGAATGTCCGAACGCTTACCAACTATCGTAATTGGTCGGTTGGAAGGGTTTACGAATCGGTCAGAAATGTGGGTTCCGAATCGGCTGAGCAAGTATTCAGCTTATTTGTATTTTATATGTATGTTTTATGTGTTTAACATGGATTAAAACATTTTTTTACTGTGGTTACTTTTATACTATGGTTAATAACAGTTTTTGGGATTGGCTTATACTGTTATTTTTTGTTCAGGCTTTTACTTTCCGCGTCTGACCTTATATTTTAACCTGGATGTGTCTTTTCTCCTCCCCAAGGAAAACTCGTCCTTCACCCACCCCTTGCGTTGTGCCCCCAAGGAATTTGAATTAGCCATTGGCTGCTTGATCTCAAGTAACTGGATTGGGAGTAGGCTAGACTTATATAAAAACAATTATTTATACTGGCTCTTTAAGCTGTAGGGCTCTAAAGGCAAAGGTGAGTGCCTTAAATTGGTCTCGCTTCACCACAGGCAACCAGTGATGGTGTCAAGGATTGGGTGTAATTGTGAGACAGAATTTTTCAGAATCAATATGGCTACCGCATTTTGTACGATCTGCAGACGACACAGAAAGTAAGCAGGCAAACCCAGGTAAAGAATATTTGCATAGTCTAATTTAGATGTCACTAAGGCGTGAAAAATGGTCTTTTAAGTGACCTTCGGGACAAGGTGAATCATTCTTTTTAAAGATTTAAGGGTGGCAAACCACCACCACCACCACCACCACATAGTAGGTATTTGAATCACAATAGATTCCCCTTGCATTTAACATTATAGGCTGCACCTAAGGGCTCGGTTGATTGTAATTTTGGGTCATTCATTTTTCCAGTCATCTTCGTTATTTTTAGTAACTTTACATATTGTTTCATACACCAGCTCCAGCCATTTGTAAACTGTGTAAGCAACAGCTGCTATTACCCAATGTAACGGTTCTCAAATTCTATACCTCTGAAAGGTGAAAGGCTGATTTGGCTTTACCGGTAAATCAAAACTAGGGCAGTAAACTCTGCTCCACCGGTGGAGTTTTCAGAATTTTCCCAACACCTGGAGCGCTGTGAGAAAGTGGTTTATTAGTTGGGGTGGATAGTTTGAGGTAATCGGACGCTGGTTGGCGTGGGGCCTTCTGAGGTGGATTTGGATTGTGTAGAAGAATGAAGCGGGCGCTGTTGCAAAATCAGGCTCACTGGTGATGCACCCTTGGGGGATCAGCGGTCAGGTTGGTCAAGGTCCTACCACGGTTCTCCAGGCATAGGTTTGTCAGAAAGTTTCTAAGTCCTATGTTTAAGCAGGAGGAATATACTCTGACACCAGACCAGAAATCCAGAACTTCAGCAACAAAACTGGCGGGGGAGGGTGGGGTCAAGACTAACTCCAGCAAAAGCCTCCAGCAGCGTCCAGGGCAGGTACAGTTGAAACTGGTTAGCTCTTCTCTTTCAGGAAAGTGTGCTCCTTATTGGTTTTGGGTTTTGGTAGCTTAAAAAGTCAGCCAACTGTTCCTTGGAATCCAGATCTCAGTCCTGGGTACAAGAGGGAGCAGGTTCAGCCATTACACTGTCTATCAGAGGTCTCAACAGCAGGTGCAGTCCTTATTCTGTCTCCAACTGGCACAGCAGTGTTCTTAAGAGTGTGAAACATGTATGCCTTGCACTAACCTGTGGGTTGGGTGACTCCTGGCCATCCCCTAACCAATAGGAAAAAAGGTCCCGGGGTAATCCTACACACTTTTGCAGCAGTTTCTATTGGCCTGGAAACAAACAATGAGTTGAGTTTGAGTTTAAAACATTTATAGAGCGCGCGGTCACCTTGCGGTTTCATGGAAGCGTAGGTAAACTGGCTTCTCGAGGTTTTAGGCAGGTTAAAGGGATGTACAGACAGAATATAGAGTTTAAAATATAGAGTTGCACAAATACAGAGTCAGAAATATTGTGGTTCAGAAATATCAACAGCACGAATATCGTGGTCAAGAATATCGACTTAAGGCAAGTAATATCGGTGTTATACCAAAGTGTTTACTTTCATTTGCAAAAATATAGTTGTTAAAAATATAGATTTTTTAATTACTGTTATGTATTTTAGGATACGTTTTAAATGTATAGGATGTATTTTTTCTGTATAAGGATTGTTTGTATTTTTTTATATATGTTTGTTACATTTTTAGTAGTTATTAGTTTGTTTTATTTGAATGTTGCATTTTTAATCCGTAGAGGGTTGTGGTCTTATATGGGACTAGGGTGTGAAGTAATTTAATTATATTACATTAATTGATTATTTTTTATTAATTAATATTTGTTTAATTGAGATGTTATAGTGTTAAATGTGTAAAGTAATTTATTATTATTTAATGATTTAATTTATAATTCATTATGGTAATTGTGTAATCAATTTTAGGTGTGTGTTTTAGAGTTTAAAGGTGTAAAGGGTGGGAAGTAATTTATTTTTAATTGAGGAATTAATAGTTGGTTGTTAATTATTATTAATTAATTGTTAATTATGGTAATTGTTAATTAATTTTAGATGTGTGTTTTGGGGGTGTTAAGTAGTTTATTTGTTATTAATTATTTGTTAATTGATATTAAACATGTATTATGGCAATTGTTTAATTTTAGGTGTGTGTTGTGGTGTTTATAGGCATAATGGATGGGAAGTAATTTGTGTTTAATTAGTTAATATATAGTTAATTAATGTTAATTATTTATTTGATATTTATTTTGGGTAATTATTTTTGTGTGTGTTTTTACTTTAAAATGGGTAATGGGTGGGTATTAAATACATTTTAATTGCTTTATAATTAGTTGTTAATAGCAATAGTTTTTAATTTAAAATAAGTTTTAATTGTGTTTTTTTATTTTATAGTTTAATTTAGGTGTGTGTTGTGGACAATACATTTTAAAATCGTTTTTCAATTAATTATTAATTATGTTAATTATGGAAGTAAATTTAATATAAAATGTTGAAGTGTGTTGCTATTGGTGTGGTGTTATAGGGTAGGAAATACATACATTTATGTATTATTGTTTTTGATTGTAAATATTTTATTTAATATTTGTAGGTATTTGTTATATGTTATCAATGTTATAATATGTTTTCTTTTGATACATTTATTATTTATTTTTCTTAATGTTTAATAAATGTATTGTATTTTGTTAAAATTAAATTTAATATTTAAGATATTTAATATATCCTATTTTATATTGATATAAAAGTCGATATTTTATATATTTTTTTACATTATATTTTTTAGTCAGTATTTTTGTACTTACCTGTTTAGTATAGGAGCCAATATTTTTGTTGTCTATATTTTTTACTCAATATTTTTTACATTGATATTTATTACATCGATGTTGTGTCGGTGAACAAGTTAAAGGTGAGCTTAAAGAAAATATTTATTACAAATTTTACTTATCCAGTGGATCAGGCTTGTAATAAATATTTTTAAAAGTCCAAGAACGAACTTTGCAGCTGGTGTCTAAGTGGACAACATGTTTAACTTTAATATTAGGTCCTAATGCTTTCCTATGTAACAGCTAATACTGCTGCAGTGAAAATGGCTTTTGGGGCCTTGTCACTGTAACTTTTACATGTTCTACTTTTAAATATCATGCACCTTGCCTTATTGTACACTAAAGCTAACTTAGGGGTGGCTTATTAATATTTAGAAAGAGTGTTTAGGCATGGTAAAAGGGGTTATTTTGACATGTAGAATTTGCAGTTCAAAGCTGCACAGCCAGGTCACTGGTGGCAGGCCTGCAATCATATTTTGCATTGTCACTTTAGTGGTGGTACAATACGTGTGGCAATCCACTCGTGACATTTAGCTTGCAGCAGCCCTGGGTACACTTTGTACCATATATTAGAAAGTATGGCGATTAGGATTATAGCCAAATACAACATGTTTTAGGGGTCAGAGCATATACACTGTGCACTGGACAGCAGTGTCCCAGTGTGCAGAGTGCGAAAAAAACAGCAACGCAATCTAGCAAAAATTGGGTTGGGGGAAGCACTTAAAAAAGGGGCATTTTCCTACACTCCCATGTCATCCTACAATCTCACCTAATCTAAGACTGACAGTTCATGGACATCACAAAGTGGGAGAAGGCATATGAAAGCGATTGAAGGGGGCAAAAAAAATTATTAATGATAAGGAAGAGAGTAACCGATGCACCTGTTTCCTGGAGGGACTCGCCATCAAGAGAAATGCATGCTTTGCAGAAGCTGACTGTTCAGCATATTTGTAGGGTTTGAGGGCCAAGCCAGCACTATATCTTTTTATGCAAAATGTAAGCATTTCAATGACCTGAAACAGTATTATTAGGCTAGATTGCCATCAATTTTTGGCAACATGAGAAGCGATGTGGAATAATTTAACAGCACTAGGATTACAAAGTTTAGTATTGTAGACTGGTCAGTATAATGTTCTTGAATTTTGGGTGTTTGAGGAACCTCAATGTATCCACCAGATGTGCTATCCACTTGGGATGCTTGAGGGTAGGGTGGGGGGAGGGGGGTATGGTGTCCTAACAAACTTGAAGCTGCCTGTTTCACATGCTGGCTCTTGTTAGCCGTTCTAATAAACTTAAATAAAAGCAAGTGTGTAATAATACACAAACATTGATTAATATTTTATTTATTATTGAGTTTTTTATAGCGTAAACTTGACGTGAAGGCATCAGAGCTTTACAGAAATTGGCAGAATGGAAGTTACACAAGTTACATGTGGAGTAAATAGAATCTCACAAATTACACGAGTTACATATGGAGTAAATACAAATCCATGAAGTATATATCAATACATAGTCACAGTATATGCACAAGGTATAGTAGGATATGGTGACGAACTAGATCTGAGGTAGTTTCAGGAGGGTGTTGTGACATTGTGGAGGTAGAGGTGCAGTTTTTTCCCCCAAAGTAGTGGATAGTGATATTCAGATTAATTTTGAGTGTGTGGGGTCAGAGCATCGGGCCAGTCAGAAGGCATAGGGGGAGGGTTAAGGTACTTATCGAGGGAGGAGTTTAAGTTTCTTCTTGAAGTGGTGGAATGGTTGCATGTCACGCAAATCTTGAGGCAGCATGTTCCAGATTCTGGGAGCATTCCTGGAGGAGCAAGTAAAAGACTTCTCTTTCTTCAGTTTGGACGGGATCAAGAGTAGACCTTTAGAGCTACAAAGAGGTTACTTTGGCCAGCTTTTACTAGTTTGTTTGCAAGGTAAAGTGGTTTTTCCATGTAGAGAGCTTTGGGTGCTATGCAGGCAGTTTTGAGCATACATCTTGCCTTGATCGGTAGCCAGTTGAGTTTCATGAGAGTGGGGGTAATGTGGTCAAAGCGACTGAACTCCGGCAGTCCATCTGACGGTTGCATGGAGTGTAGTTTTCAAAGGGGCTCAGTGTGTTTTTGGGGTGCATGTAATCGTTGCATTACCGCAATCCAGCTTGGAGAGCACCACTGTCTTTAGGTCTTCAATGGGGATGAAGGGTTTGACTTCAAGGTGTTTCTGTGTGTAGATGGTGTTTTTGGCTGAAGCACTGATAAGCTTTTTCATGTTTGTGTTAAGTGTAATCCCCAGCAATTTGACAGAGCTGGAGATCGATAGTTTGCAATTTACTGCAGTGAGGTTGTCGAGCCAGGAATCTAAGGGAAAGGACTTTTCTTTTGGTAGGATGAGGAGGAGTTTTGTTTTGCTGGGGTTGTACTTAAGGTTAGCCAGGATTGAACCATGGAGAGAGTGGTGTTTCGGTGCTTGATGTCTTTAACTGATGAGATTGTAATGCAGAGTGAGGTGTCGTCTGCATAGAGAGGATAGGCAATTCTGGCTTGCTCCAGGACCATAGCAAGGGGTTCCATATAGAGGTTGAATAGGGCGGGAGATAGGACTGAACCTTTTGGGACTCCTTGTGAAACTGGTGTTGCTTTAGATGGAGTTATTTAGTTTGATTAGCTGTGATCATTGGTTCAGGAAACAGGCAAACCACTGTAGAACAGTTCCATTGATGCCTGCACCCTGTGAGAGGGTGTTTAGGGGGATGTCACTATTGACTGTATTAAATGCAGCCGAAAGGTCAAGGAGGGCTAGGAGACAGGCATGGCCATCATCTAGACATCTGTGAAGGCCATCTGTGACATTCAGTATTTCAGTCTCTGTACTACAGCCTCTTCTGAAGCCAGATGGGAAGGTGTTGTGTTGGTTGTATTTTTCAATGTGATTGTTGACTTGTGCAAGCACACATTTGTCAATGGTTTTGGCTAGGAGAGGGAGGTTAGTTATAGGTCTGTAATTGTTAAGGTCATTTAGTTCGGGGTCTGGTTTTTTGAAGAGGGGGTGTTTTGTCAGAGTTTAGGGGATGCTGGCATGGACAAGTTCAATAGGGAGGGGCTCATGATTTTGGTGCATAAGGGAGAAATAATGTGATTGAGATTTTTAACAAGGTCAGCAGGGAGGGTGTCAGAGATGTGCAATGTCAGCTTCATACAGGCTAGCAATTTGTGGACTTCTTAGAAGATGTGGTCGAATTCAGTCCAGGTTGCATAATTTTTGAGTTTCAGTGGCTTGAGGCTGGTGTTCTGTATCGGCAAGAGGGGGGAAGATTTGGGAGACAACCATTAGTTGGAGGAAGGAACTTGGGTGGACCCTTGTTTTTGGGGTGGGCGGTAACCTTGGTGTAGGGTGGGCGGCGTGGTTGGTACACAAGAGTTCAATGTTAGATATTTTCTCAGAGAAGAATATTGCAAATTCTTCACATCGCTTAGTAGAATCATTAATTGAGTGTTGAAGGACAGAGGAGGTTTGCGGATGGGTTATGTTGAAAAGGTTTTTAGGTCTGTTCCTGGATTGATCGATTTGTGCTCAGAAGACGGATGATTCTTCTCTGAAGATGAGTTTTTGGGGAGTTCTGCTCGTAGGGTTGAGAGACTGGTTAGCAAGGACGGTTGTCTCCAGTTTCTTTCAGGGGATGTATGATGTTACAACGTGATTAAAATGATCGCGGTACATCACAATGCATCTTTTACAACGCAAGTCGTTACCACGACTTGCGCTGTAGGGTGCTGGACTTAGGAATAGTAAGATTTACTATTCCAACTCCAGCCTACGTACAGAGGGAAGGTGTTGGAATATTAAATCTACTTTTCCTTAGTCTAGGGCGCCCTCCAGCGCAAGTCGTGGTAACGACTTGTGTTGTAAAAGACGCGTCGTAATGGCACCGAGGTGTTTTAACCGCGTTGTGAAGGATGTTTACCCTTTCAGGCATTCAGAACTGTCGCCTTTCTTTGCTGAAGTCTTTATTAAACCAGGATCTGGAAGGGCTATTTCTTGAGTTTCAGGGGGAGGATAGTGTCCAGAAGTGCTGCCATTTTCGTGTTGTAGTGCGCAGTGAGGTAATCGGCAGAGGTGAGGTCTGATGGGGGTGGAATTTAGAAGCGGACTAAACCTTTTAACTCTGCTTCGGAGATTTGGTGTGTGTTCCTATCCCAGTGCTTGGGACGGGTAGTTTGGGGATGAGCCTTTGGTTGGATGTCAATGAGATCAAAAAGAATTTGATGGTGAGCAGTCCAGTTAACGGGAAAGATAGAGTGGAGGGATAAAGTGTTATGCTTTGAGATGATTGTGTCGAGGGTATAGCCTTTGTCGTGGTTTTTTTTTTTGCAGTATTGCGTGAGATCATTCGCTTGTTCGAGTGTAGATAGGGCTTGTACTATGGGATCATCAGCCTTGTTCAGGTGCATGTTTAGGTATCCTAGTATAAATATCTGTGCTGCCTTTTAGGTAATTTTGAGTTATTCGGTCAGTTAAGTCTTCAAGGAATTGTTTTTTT
Organism: Lissotriton helveticus; assembly: GCF_964261635.1. Lineage (NCBI taxonomy): Eukaryota > Metazoa > Chordata > Amphibia > Caudata > Salamandridae > Lissotriton > Lissotriton helveticus. The sequence continues at coordinate 1,873,188,557 of NC_136061.1, read as the reverse complement.
ACCAGCAGGGCGATGACATGAAACTTGATGAGATTGGGGCCGCTGGAGGAGAGCTAAGCTCCTAACTATTAAAAGGTAGGGGGCTTGGTGATATAAAGGGGAAGGGAGGGGGTTAAACAAAGTTTTTTTTTGTGAATGATGGTTAATTCCCCCATCAATGTGATCCTTGCAGTCGTGGCACATGATTGTGAAGCCCGGTGGGGTGAGGAGATTAATGTAAGGGGATGAGTGGTCATTCAGCTAGGTTTCGGTTAGAAGGCAGATGTTAATTTTATTTTGTCGTATAATTCCAGCTATGTGAGTGGCAGGTTTGACTGTTGATTGGCAGTTTAGTAGCATGCAGCAAAGCGTAGGTGTTGGCCTCTGGCTAGGCTGGTTAAGTTGGATAGTAGTTAGTTGGGCAGGCCGCCTGGGTGGGCAAGCGGTGCTCAAGGCCCTACCCGTGCCCAGAATGGTCAGAATCTTGCTGTGGCAAAGTTGGTTAGGGGAATGGTCATAAGTATTATTCAGCATTTCAGCTTCCTGCTGCGACATTCCAGTTGCAGTGCATCTAGGTTTGAGGTGGAGACTAGTGTCGGGAATAGATTGCCTAGCAGTGAGTTATGGGGGTGTGGGGTTTCAAAGTATACAGCTGTGGCAGGATTGATGCTCATCATGGCTGCGCAAGGTTGGGGCAGGATGTGGCTAATCTTTGCGTCCCTGCGTAGTTATGAGATTTCATCCAGAATAGTGTTTAATTTGAGTTCTAGGTGGGTTATTACAGGGATTAGCTGAGAGATGGTTAGGTCAGAGGTGGGGAGTGGCGTATGTTAGAGTTTGTCTGAGGTGAAGGCTAAGGTAGTATCCAGCCTGCTGTGGTTGGAGGACTGAGAGAATTCTTGTGCGATAGATAAATTGAGCTGGGTAGTGGGTGAGTGCCATGAAGTGCAATGGAGTTAGTCAGGGTCTGGGGTGGGGGCTAAGATAGTATCCTGTCTGATGTGGTCAGAGGAATTAGAAGGTGCGTGTGAGATGGATAAATCAAACTGGGCAGTAGAGGAGTTCCATGGAGGAGGGGGACAGTAATTCTGGAGGCGAAACCGAAGCTTCAGGGTGGATGGTAATGACGGAGGCTGTAGGAGGGGTGGAAGAAGAGGCTATTTGTAGGGGACTGAGAGTAGAAGGTTCAGCTAGTAGAGGTGGTGGTGTAGGGGTGAGTTCTTTGGGAGAGGGTGTGGGGATGGTTATAGGAGTGGATGACATGGAGGCTCAGAGGGCAGGGAAGTGGTGATCAAAGACGGATAGTTCTCCCCTAAAGTTCTAGGATGGGGATATAGAGCGTTTGGTTACATAAGGGACGTTGGCAGTATTAATTACGTGAAGCTGCTGTAGGAAGTGCTCTCTGAATTGGCAGGTTCCTTAGTGTAGACGATGAAGTCCATTTTGTGGCCTCCGTGTGTTAGACTGCAGAAAATGCCCGTTATTATTGTCTCAGGGTGTTCTTTAAGGAATCTGTGTTCAAAGCTTTTAGCTGCCTGTTTTGAGTGGTGTGTCAGAAATGTAATGAGTTAGGAGTTACGGCCGTATCTTTTCATGATGGTGCTGCAACGGGACATTGGCCCAGCAGTTGGCACTCGACCTTGAAATAAAACTCGAAAAATATTTCTGGGGTGAGTCAGGTTTTAGGAGGAGCATTAAGAGGTGTGGACAGTGGTCATCAGGCAGCCTTCTGTAGCCTGTGTTCGTGATCACAGTAGCCTGGAGTTGTGTTGGGGTTTATCGGCCAGTTTGCAGAGGAGCCCTTTGTATTCAGGGGTGTGTATATATATATAAATATATGTATATAATATCAATACCTGTGGGGACATCATATATACATCCATCGCCTGAGTAGGGTATCAATGCCAGTGCAGAGAAATAGTCATCAGAAAAGTAGGGATAGTTCTATATGCGCGAGGTAGAATAGGTGGTTGCAGCTACGCCTTAGGATAACAGTATAAGCACAAAGTAACAGTATTGGATGGCTATATAGGCATAGGATAACACTTTACATATAGGGTAACAGTGGGTGCACAAAATAACAATATTAGTTCACCATGTAGGGATAGAATGACTGGATAAGTATAGTGTAACTCTAAGTGTACAAAATAACAATATTAGATAATAGATGTACTAACTTTATATCCGGGGGTTGTGAAACCTTTGAAATGTTTACAGTTAAACTGTAGGGCCTCCTAAAGGTTGGCAAACCTTTGGCCATGTTTTCACAAAGCCATGAGTCGAAGTATGAAAAGTCAACATTAAATAACTCAAACAATACTGAAGATTATAATAGGCCTGGACGAACAGATGTTGACCCATAGTAAATGCCAGAGCCTTGTTTAAAAAAAAACCCAGAATGTCTGAGGTCACAGTCTGTGATTGCACACAAGAGAGTGAAGAGGGTAACATGAGCTCTGCTCAGCTGTTCCAGCAGCTGAAAGAATTACATACACTGTGTGAACAAGCCCCAAGTTCAACAAATTCCCAGCTGGCTCCAAGAGACGCCCTCGTTCCATATCCATTAATGCCCAACCCCAGCAGAAATCAACGAGAAATGGGGACACTTGTTTCACCCAACAGAATATTCAGGGACATTTCTGAAAAAATGGAAAAATATTCCCTCCCCTCACCGTATTCCGTCTATGGCAGCACATGATATGAAGCCTTCATTTTTTTTTAAATGTGTACATCCTGTTTATCTGTTCCTAATGGAAAATATTCAAAATCATTTCGAATTGACTCGCATGCGGTCTTCCTATCTAATCGATTCCAGTAACAAGAACTCCAGATTTTAATTTGTTAAATTGTTCACATATAATCTATAACACAAATCAGAAAAATCACTGACAAAGCCAATATTAATAACTTTTGTATAGCGAACGGATTTTCGAGTTTTTTTTACTTAAGGGGAGGGAGAACACATCAGCGTGTCACCACCGTGCGAGGAACATGCACTTTTTGGGTATATAATTCCAATTTACCATTAACGAATAAAACGCAACAATTTTAAGCAGGTCAACAAAACCAAAGATGGGCCCTCCACTTGGGAGTCTGTTGGCAGCTAAAAATATTGGTACTAGTGGCTGAGGGAACATGCAACTCATCAACCATCTGTCATGCAACGCGTCCCATTTATCCACTACCTCTAAACCAGGAGACCAATACTGAATGCTCTTGGCCATTTACCTTTACAAAATGGCCAACACGTTGGTTCTAAATGTGGCAGCCATATCTCAACTTTAAAACAATGACAGACTAATTACAATACCTCTGCAAGACAGACACCCACTGCTATGTTTAGTTTTATCATTACAAGCACATGCCTGACATGTCTACATGGCAGCATGTTTTTTCTACTTTTGTGATTTAAATTTTACTTGCATATGTTGTTGAATTTGTGTGTGTTTTCATTCAGTTATATCAGAGGATGAATGAAAGAATGTAACCAGTGGATGGCTGAATGGATGTACAAGTACAAAGATGAGTGACAAGTTCATGCACGATGACTCGGTGTCTAAACCTATCAATGTCACAAAAGGCATTTTTGTTCATAAGCCAGCCCTATTGGCATTGCAAATGCTCGTTTAAGTTTGCTTTCCAGACTAGCAGTAGTGTTAACAAGCTTTTCCTTTGACAGCCTCCACTTGCCCCACTACTGCTACACATCCAAGACTTGTGAATTTCAAAGATGCAACAACTAACGTAAGTTTATATTTTAGAGACACATTTTTCAGTTAGGACCCTGTTGAATACATCTGTAAACAAATTCTATGTTTCCATATATTCTCCAGTACACCTCCATACTTCTGATTAATCAGTCTGCTTCAAAACATTGACATTTCTTTTAGAGAAATTAATAAAAAAGACTCAAAGCACTAGACTTTTATACACATACTGTGAAATGCAGACAGAGGAGCAAGTGTTTGATTGCACAAGCACGATTTCCTATACACAGCAAAGAGAATCGCCTTTCAGTGCTTATGGAAATATAAGTTGTACTTCTAGTGGGGGTATAAATTGTTTTGTACATAACTGTAGGGTTCAAGTTGTACAATGTTTAATATTAGTAAACTCGCACAATGTTTGATACTGTACTTGTTTTGTTCCTTCTTATGAGTTTAAACTTTTTTAAAACCTAACCTTTGAAGCACAATTCAAATTCTATTCTTCTAAAATAGCATTTATACACAGATTACAAAATATGGAGGAAGTAAATTGATGAGGGGCGTGGCTAACCACCGAAGATGGCAGCAGTATAATGGCTGAGCTCTTGTGCCTGGCCTGACATCCTCGGTACAAAAGGGGGTGGTGATGGACAGAGCATCTGAATCAATCAAACACTCACACCCAGTCAAAAGATCTGGGTTTAATCCATCACCGTTCTTTAGCCCACTCTGCCACCCCAGTTCAGACATGGCTATATGCAAATCAGTCTGACCCTGTGCCTCATGGGAACAGTCCAGCCCGAACTGCCAAGCCATGTCTTCCCTGGACCGGAAACAAGCTTCCGAGGACCGGTTTCTGGCATTCCAGCCGTCTTCAGCCCGGCTTGCTTGAATCCAGTGGCAAAGTGAGCAAGGGACTCACGTCTGAGCATACCCTGCCACACTTATGGCGGCCAAAACCGGTACAAAAGGGGGTGGTGATGGACAGAGCATCTGAATCAATCAAACACTCACACCCAGTCAAAAGATCTGGGTTTAATCCATCACTGTTCTTTAGCCCACTCTGCCACCCCAGTTCAGACATGGCTATATGCAAATAAGCCAGGCTGATAAAGGCTGATAGCCAGAAACCGGTCCTTGGATGCTTGATTCCGGTCCAGGAAAGACATGGCTTGGCAGTTCGGGCTGGACTGTTCCCATGAGGCACAGGGTCAAGGCTGATTTGCATATAGCCATGTCTGACCTGGGGTGGTGTGGAGCGCAATAAAACGATGGATTTAGGCCCAGATCTCTGTACTGGGGTGAATGTATGACATTGTTCTGCATTCTGTCCATCAATTGTTGTTTTTGCATTTGTCACCCCGAGTGGGATGGGTATGCTCAGACGTGAGTCCCATGCTCTCCACACCACTGGAGTCAAGCTATCCAGGCTGATGAAGGCTGATAGCCAGAAACCGGTCCTTGGATGCTTGATTCCGGTCCAGGAAAGACATGGCTTGGCAGTTCGGGCTGGACTGTTCCCATGAGGCACAGGGTCAAGGCTGATTTGCATGTAGCCATGTCTGACCTGGGGTGGTGTGGAGTGCAAAAAAACGGTGGATTTAGGCCCAGATCTCTGTACTGGTGTGAATGTATGACATTGTTCTACATTCTGTCCATCAATTGTTGTTTTTGCATTTGGCCTGACATCCTATCACATCAACTTCTTTGCAGAAGCATCTTGCTGCGCAGGCCTCACCAGTCGCCATCCCAGTCGAACCCCGACTGGTCCCATTACTCGTTCAGCGACTACGGATGGCTGTGTGGCTCGGACTGGCCTGACTTCAACCTGCTGGGGTTGCTACACAGTCTGTGATTTGCGGTTGCCTCGCAAAGACAGGGACGGCAGAGCTATCCAGTGACTGCCACAAGCCGGCCCATCCCCTGAGGTACCAGCCCCAGAGAAAAATGCATTTGTGGCCCTGGTGGGTTTAAGATGGGGATGCGGGCAGCCCAGGCCGGGTGAGGCATGATAAGCCAGAATCCAGTTGGCAGTTTCCGACTGGGCGGCCTGACTCCAGAGGGTTACTTGGGCTGTGATACACCCCCGACGAATCTATGGGCGCCAACTAGAGCATCGATAGCGGACTGATGACAACTCCTGCATATATACTCAATCACCTGGCAGGTGAGAAGCGGTGAAGGTGGGGGGTCCAGCATGTGTTTGGGCCTTTGGGCTTTCCCGCACTGCTACAAATAGACATTGTGGCCTGGAGAGGCACACAGCTGCTATTCTAAAATATTTTTATTGAAAAATGCATGAAAGACAAAATAAGCAATACTTACATGGGATACCTGCAAGTTACATACAGCACCGCACTAAGGACAAAGGATGAAATAACAGATGTAGTAAACATTTGCTTCCCAGTCTCTACGTCTCCTCATTTCCAGTTCCACCAGAGGTGATACACATATCTCCCCCCTATAATAATTCCATCCGGACCATTTCCTGTCCCACTTCTTCGGGCACCCCCTAGCTATGAACACTTCTTTCTCAGCCAACATACATCTATCGAACTCTTTCAGCCACACCGCCACTGCCGGCTGTGTCACCCCGCACCATCCTTTCGCAATCTCCCTCTTGATTAGCGGGAAGCCCAGCGTCGCCAACTGCTGCTCCGTCTCAGTAAGGTCTGTATCCTCCCATATATTAAGCAAGCTCAGGCGGGGAGTCAGGCTGAGCGTCTTCCCTAGTGCAGATTGCTAATGTGTCGTGACCCTGTCCCATGACCTCCGCACTAACGGTCAGTCCCACACCATATGATAAAATGTAGCCTGCTGTCCGCAACCCTTCAAACACAGGTCATCTCGCAGAGACCCGATTTTTGCTAGTGTTATTCCTATCAGATAGGAGCGGTGTAGGATACTTAGCTGGATGAGCCTAAATCTGAGTGTGATAGCAGCCTCCCTATGTGACATCAGCACCGGTCTCCAATCCTCCTCATCAATCGGCCCAAGGTCCTCCTCCCAGCGCTCCTTAAGTTGTCCAAAGGAATCAGGCATATTATTACTACGTTTTTTTATAGGTCAGGGAGATCGCCTTGGACTGCAGTGGCCCGTCTAGCAGGCGATCTTCAAGGGGCGACTATTCCGGTATGTCCTCACAACTGGGGAAGGCCACCTGCAAAGCATGTCTAATTTGTAGATACCTAAAGACCTCACCTGGGGCCAGTCGAGGGGTCTTTTGTAACTCCTCAAATCTAAGAATCACTCACAGCCGCCATTCTTGTAGGGCTGTCGCAGGGCCTCCGAGGTGTCTCCCCTGCCCCAGCATTGCATCACTTAGTGGACACACTGGGCTCGCTTCTACTGGAGGGCCCCAGGGCCATTTTGGGACAGTGACGGCGGTGTGGCTTACCTCGAGTCAGGAGGGACCTATACAGTACTACACTTCACTGGCTGCAGGGGTAGACCAGAAACGAGTATGGTCAGTGATATTGATTGGAGGCAGTTCTTGCTTGGCCATCAGAATCGCAAACAATGCCAATATGGGACCTGAGCTGGGATCAGACGCCTTCTGCAGGCTGGAACCAGGCTGCAAACGTAATACAGCAGGGCGCAAAAGTGAACAGGGCCTCATTGACATATTGACGGTCTCTAGCCTGGTAGAGGCGATCGCCCTTTTCAGAGTTTCTTCGTGGGCCAGTACATGTAGCACTTTCTCAAATTGGCAGGACTACCAGGACACTCACCTTTCAGTGCGACAGAGCGGGAGGGCCCTAACCACACTGCAGCTTGTTCAAAGGTGGTGATCCACACTTGAATAAACAATAAAAAGGGCACTCAGGCCAACGGTGCTGTGGCCCAGTGCTTTTACTCAGCCCCCAATACTTCATAGTACTGACATCCCTTACTGCGCCTCCACACATTTGGCCCACCCAAAATAGCTGGAACGTCTTCCCTACTTTTGAATACGATAACAGCCCTTAAGACATGATCTCATCTAACTGCTCCATCGAATGCCTGGGGCGTGCTATAAAGGAATCTCCGTATTACTGCTCCCTATTGCCCTTTCTCTACAGTTTGCACGTGCAATCACTTAAAAGGCCCCCGAGGTGGAGACAAGAGGCCCTAATGTCGATGTACCTGGCTGGTCCCACCGTCCACCTCGTGGCGTCCACCTGAGACACTAACTCCTGAAACTACCCCGCCCCTTTGCTAAACTGCGCTAATTGAGAGGAATATCTGATAAGAGATTATTGTTAGGGTGCGCGTTCCAGTCAGGACCTCCGTGCTGCACCACAATAGTGGCGGTGCCCTCACAGGCGCATGCTGAGCCAAACCTATCTTTTGCCCTGTCACCCATGCAACGTGCCCCCCTTGCCTGCTGCACAGAATGGGTCACACCAAAGCCAAAACAACTGAACCAACAGTGCACCCCAAAGATCCCTCTCCTCCATCTGAAAGTTAGTCCATGGTGACACCCGAGGATTGCATCCCGCCAACTTTAACAAACTCTCATGCGGATAAGCTGAATATCATATTACAAGAAATCCGGCTTTCAAGACTAGCCATTGAATATATACTTGGAGTTCTCACCACAGACCCTACTCTCCTTAAAGATGATCATAAAAAGCTGAACGTTAGGGTCAAAATGACGGAAGTTGCAATATCATCGCTGACGCCATGGCAAAAAGAACAGACCAAGCTCTCCTTGAGCGTCAGGTTGAGATTCTACAGGAACGTGCTGAAAAACGTGAAATGGTGGGGGAACTGTAAAAATGTAAGAATTATTGGTAGGCCTGAGGGAACAGAAGGACCAAACACCACACAATACAATGAAGATTGGCTCCACACCAGAGTTGCACCAGATGGCCTATCCAAACTGTTCACAGTGGAAAGGGCACACCAAGCCCCAACGAAGAGGCCTAATCCGGGTGTACCAACACAACCATTTGTGGCCCGTATACTACACTACGTTCCTCTTTTCAAGCATCCAAAAATCAGTTTCGTATCTCTGGCCTTACCTACACCCTCCCGATCCCGGCTAGAACGTAAATCCTACTTTTTAAGGTCTCAGAGGAGGCATGGGATGGATAGAATGACAGTTTCCCGACACCCGTAGATCCAATACTACATAACCAACAATGTCGGCACCACAACGCCTACCTCGAGGTCGGAGGAGAAGACCACCCCGGAATAGGGGTAGTGCACGGTTCCATCCCCTCAACATGCCCTTGCAGGCCAAAAGGATGGCATACTTTCAGCAGCTTCCCTCCGAGCAGCCGACCTATCATTCGTCCCAGCTCTTTTCAGGAAAGTGCTTCCGACACAAACTCAAGGGGCAGTTCAGCCCTTTTCCTCACGATCCCCACACGGATGACTCACGACTTGCCGAGCTAAGGTCTCCATAAGTACTGTTCCTTTCAGTGCCCCTCTTAGATGCACAGTGTGGTTGTCTGTTTGTCAATCCCATCATATCTCTGACTTTATCACCCCAAGAAGCAATTGTTGGTCGCTGCTTAGTTGATGGCCTACAAATCTATAACCTCTAACATGATGCCTCATCCTATCACATGATACTAGATCGCTGGGACCAGGAAGATGTGAGCCCCCAGCCATTCCACCACCCTGACTCTATTGTTACAAGCTGCACGCCATGTACCCCAAGGGCGACTGCACATACTGTTATATGTTCTGATTTCTTTTGCAGTTCTGGTCAAACGTGTTTCCATCGCAGGACCTTGTATTGGTAATGGTTTATGTTTTGGTTCATGATTGTGGGGGTAATATATCGTCACTTCTCAATTATATTCTCACTGTTGTCAATCTCCAGCTCCGATAACAATATACATGCTTTTCCCCTTTTGCCAACGATGTCTGTTCTGCACAACTATAACATGACCACTTGAAATGTCAGGGGCATGGGATCTATACAAAAACGGTGCAGGATTCAGCCCCGATTGCATTGTCGCAAGGTACACGTGGTGTGCTTACAAGAGACTCATCTAATAGCCAGTGAGGCCCTCAAAATCCGTACAAAATGGAGAGGCCAACTCTTTCACACCCTACTCCACATGGATTAGAGCAGGCATTCACTTCACGGCTGAGGAAACCAGGATTTACACAGAAGGGAGATATGTTCTTCTCTGTGGTACACTTGATGGTACACCTGTAGTAATAGGCAGCAAATAGGCTCGTAACCTGCAGCAAGATGCCTTCTTAGCTCACTTATCCACAGTTCTAGCGGACTGTGTGAATTACCCTGGTTCCTGGGAGGGGACTATAATGCAGTACTGGTATAGATCTAGATAGATCACACACCCCTCTTCCTACTGCTGGCTCGGTACTACGAGCTAAGGCCCTGCATCAATGAGTGGAGGGATGGGCCCTCACTGATGTTTGGCATCATGGCAACGTAGGCATGCACAAATATTCATATTACTCCCCTAGTCATCTACTACACATACGGCTCAACAGGATCCTAGGCACAGCCTTGCTTCAGCCGACTCATGCGGTATACTTAAGACTAACTCTCTTCAAATCATAATCGCTTGGAAAAACTTCTTACATGGGGCAGTGTATCAGCTCCCATTCCCACATGGTGTCTTCAACCTCAGCTATTAGAGGATGCGGTCTTTCGGGACACATTGGGCACAACAATTAGACAATTACTTTACAGAGAAGACCAACTCCGCTTCATCCTTTTTAACAGAGCGGGAGGAGTTCAAAGTAGTACTACGGGGGACGTACATAGGAACAGTGGTGGGGGCCCGTAGTAAAACGTTCCTTAGAGATCTTACTTGAGTGGACGAAAGCCTGAGACCCCTAGAGGGCGATGCGGCAGATAGTAGTGCACATGTGGCAAAACTACAATATGCTGAACTGTTAGAACGCTAGTACGTAGTTGGCTACATGGCTTATATACGTAGGACCCATAGTAAAGCCGATAAGTCAGGGACATTACTATTTGCTTGATTAAACCACAACCCATGCCCACCCCGATCCTCACAATCACCACACCCCACAATACTCAAGCCACTTCCCAACTAGAAAACCATTATGGCATTTCATGATTTCTATTCAGTTCTGTATGCAGCCCACAAGCATTCCTCTGACATGTCCTCTCTCCCTATTAAATGCCAAATACAAATTTCTCAGCTAAAGCCTGGCTTGCCGCTTATTTCCCATGCTTCCCAAACTCCTTCATAATAATCAATGTGGCTTTGTCCTCAATCGCAATACTTCACTTAATATTCGTCGACTGCACGAGGTCATGGACACTGTGTGTGTGGGTGATTTTCACTGGGCAGACTATCTCACTGGACGTATGACAAACATTTGATTACAGTAAGTTGGGATTTTATTATTGCTGCCTTTAGACACTTTGGCATTCATCCTGCCTACATTTGGTGGGTACAACTCTTGTGCACTGCCCCCACAGCACGCACAGGCCAACATCTCTGCTCCCTACTTGCTAAATTGTGGCACACAGCAAGGTTGACCTCTGCCGCCGATCCATTTTGCTTCAGCACTAGAACCCTTAGCACAGCAATTACATTAAGACGCCTGTGGATCGGGCATCCTAATAGGATCCACAACCCACACAATATTATTATAGGCTGATGATATATTATACATTAAAGATCGCTGCATGAATTAGTAACGGGAAACCAGGCGGGATCTGAGGAGGAGGGGTATTAAATGCTGGTTATATTTGGCTATTATTGTAGGGATGGGGGGGGTTTAGTGGATGGACTGATCTCTAGTACTGTATCACTATGATGTATGACCACATGATTCTTTTTGCTGGTATTGGGTAGCACACCTGTTTTATGTTATCGTATAAAACTTTAAATAAAGTTTAAAAAAAGATTGCTGCATGAACTTCGATGTGGCTAGACAGTTCACGGTTTTTGTGTCTTTATCTGGCCTATAGGTCAATGTCGATAAATCCTATGCATTTTGTTTGCAAGACACTTACAACTGGCCATCCTTGCTCTCTGGGACATGATTCTCCAGGTGACACTACAGACTTTTCATTATTTAGGGATCCAAATTTATCAAGATGCATTCAATGTCCTTACACAATCACAGCTCTCAAATTGCAGGTAAACTTCTGGACTACATTACCACTTTCAGTGGCGTGCTGCTAAAATGGTTATGTGACCTTATTTACTAAACCACTTTGTAAACATACCAGTGCTGGTCCCTGGTCAGATTTTTTTAAATACGCAACACTCTCCTTATCGAACTAATCTGGGCCTGTGAGCGTCAAATGGTTGTTCTTCCGATCTCCAACTCGCCGCGGACAAACAACGAATGGGCACTCCATATTTCAAATCCTACTGTATTATAGGCCAACTACAATGGCTCTCCTACTGGCTAGCTGGCCGCAACCTGTCTGAAACTGGCGGAACTGTGCTCATCCTCAATCAGGGTACACTTCACAGTATGTTATGTCCAGCCTCCCGATTTCCTGCTGATTGCCCCCACTTACTGCAAGTCACCATCTCACATTGGAAGATTCCCTTACGCTACACCACCCCACAAGTACCTTATGCTCCGAATATACCACTACCGGGCCTCCCCACTGCCTCGGGGACCCACACAGCGCGTAGAGGAAAGGCTTGGACACACGGTGGAGTTGCATCAGTCCACAACCTTTTTTCAGAGGGCACCGTACTGAGCCACGCAGATTTTACACCTGCGCAAGGCCTCCCAGATGCTCGTGTACAACTTTTCTCCCACTTACTCTCTATATCTGCTTTTAATTCTACCTAGGTTGTAGTTTATCTCTACTGTACTTCTCCTGTGAATGTCTGGTAACCGTTCTCTTGTAAAGTACTCGGATGCCTCCGATCCAAGTCTACACTAAATAAAATCACAACCAAAAATTAAATTACATGTGTTTAAACTGGCCATACACATTCTGAGTTGAGCTAATCGAAGCAAGACCTTTTATGTTATTTGTTTACCACTCCCACCCTTTTCCATCCTGTTTTCTAGAACACAGTTTGAAGCTGTCGCACACAAGTTAATCAACTAACATCACGTCTAATTAGGCTCAGCGTGGGAACTACATTTATTTTTTACTTTGAACACTGCGTCTGTAACTTGGCATATTTCGCGCATTGACAGCCACAGGGTGGCAGCAGCGTGCAGGTATGTGGCTATTGCTCGACACGGCGAACAAAGAGCCTCGTGAAAGAATGCAAATGGCGCCTGCCAGGATACGTAAATTCAGGCCATTTTGTTTCTTTCAAAATCCAATGCAACGGGACAAATGCTTTGCAGCTTCGTCGTAGGCTTTTTCTTTCCTTTACACATATGCACCTCCCAGTATATATGGGGCACCTAAATCATAGGCAATCGCCTTGTTCTTGCTCACATGTAAGATAGTTGCAGAGCTACAATTGAGAAGGTAAGTGCAGTACTAGTGATCTTGCTATGTTACTACGATTAAAACTTCTACGGCGATACACAACACTCGAAGTAGATTCACCTGAACATAAAACATGATGTCACAATTCTGCAATGTCATTCACTAGTTTTATGCTATGCACTATATAACAAGAACTGAGCAGGATACTAAAAATTGGCATAGCACACATTTAATAGTACCTCTAACGAGACAATTTATACAAATGGGAGTGCGAAAACTACACATCTCTATAAAGCCAACTGAAAAAGCAAAGCGTCTGACGAAGGATCGGGTTTGGTGCCACAAACGTTGAAAACTATTAATTGTAACATTATTCTAAATGTAGCTGCCTCAAAAATAAACAAACAAAACCGGATAGAGCGCATATTCTAGAAGAGTGTGTATAGCGCCTGAGGTACTTTAAAAGCGAATGGCACGAATATTGTTACTCTCGTATGATAAACTCCTGCTAAACTGTTAGATTTTAATTTAATTGAGCATAAATTCAATTTGCTCACGGAATGTGTATATTTGTAAGAACATAAACAAAAAGTACAACTCAGAATATTTTTTTTTCGGTGGGGATTTCTCGGTTTCGATCAGTTAATACAAATCTCATTGTTTGACTCAAAAAATCTTTGTAAAATTACAAAATAGTTCTAAATTGTATCGCAGCTATTGTGGACAGCTAGGATGATGCACAAGGCTATAGCTACTTCTGGGCGTCCAGTGATTTTTTTCTCCAAAATTCAAGAAAGGTCAGCATTTTGAAAATGCACAATGGACAATGTTTGATAACACTAATTTCACTGCCACAGAGTTATGAATCGCGAAGACTATAACAATGGTAGAAATATCTATCACAACAAATACTCAACCTGGCATCATTAAAATTAACACACCTACAGAAGGACTCAAGTAAACAACACAAAGAACACATTGGTCATTAGTGGTGGGCTATCTATCAGCAGAGTCCAGAAATGAGCACTGCAGCATCAAGAAACTGAGCTATAACAGTGACTCAAGTACCTTTGCGGACATGGAACTGTTTAAGAAAATTGAGTCTTGCCAGTCTACAAGACCACAAAAAGGATTTTGACCATTTATGCAGACAACACTATATTCAGTTACTCGTAAATGTCTTAAGGGGTTTCAACAAGTGGGGGGGGGGGGGGAGGATAGTCGGTTCTTAGGTTGATGTGTAGACACGAATCAGCCATATGCTGTGAGAGGGGAGGGGGTGCCAGCTGTTCAGGTTAAATAGCCCCTTCACAACAGAGCCAAGTAAGTAAAAACAATATTTGCGACTGCTTCTTTTCACAATTTTATTTACCAATGCGACCTGCTTGTCGACATGTTTCAGTTGTATGATTATTGGCCCCTATGGGTCCACAGCTTTCATAGGACTCACTTTTAGCCCCTAAAAATCTGTAGTACAAGTCCTTTCCCTAGGTAAGAAGATAACAAGCAGAATGCTTGGGTACATAAAATCCAGCAGCCTCCAACTTTTCCTATTTCTAACCGTACCAGAGGTACACAAAATAAAAGGGCACCGAGGTAGCCTCAAGGCATCTTTAGTTCCATCTACAAAATTATCAAAGTGCCATCCTGATATTTAGTATTTCAGGATGAGACTCGATGATGAAGCATGAAACGAAGAGTGGGCGAGGGTCCTCTTACACAATACGTGTGTCACTAATAGTAGTAGTCTTAAAAATCCACAGACCATTCTCTCTCCTCTGAGCTCATCTCTCATATGGTGAAGTGTGTGTACTAACAGAAAGGCATCACAAACCGCTCGGGACACAAGTTATCTCTCATGGTGGGATTACCTGACCAACGACTTAAGGCAGTCAAAATCAAACTAGCCGATGAAATTAAGGAGGACATTGCACAAGGGCTTGTCCAGCAGTCTGCAATTACACCGACTGACGGGAGAAAGGACAGAGGAATGCAAAAACCGTCTTCCATTACCACCCAGAATGGTGCACGCTGTAACAACCACAAGACCTGCTCCTGAAAGGAGAACCCTGGAAACAATAGCCTGTTTTTCTGTTCTGAAAACACAAACATTTAAAATCACTAAATAATATTTCTTCATTTACAATCCAGCTGTGAGGATGAAGCAACATTTTAATTATCTATGTACTACCTTATTCTTACATCCTGTAAAACGGGTATTGCTGTGACAGCTTTATGGAAATGTTGCACTATCTAACATTTTTAACATTTCAAATGCTATAGTGAGTTTCCATTCATTCATACCTGATCGCAAGAGCCCATTTTTGTTTACGAAAACCAGAAACGACCAAGCAGAGACTGACCCTCATATTCCAAAGTACAACCACATCATTCTACTATCAATTCAATTCAATAGAGACTTTATTTCAGATATATTTCAATCCATAAAAGTACACAAGTTAAATGCAATAAACATTACATAATTAAAATCATGATTACTAAAAACTATTTTTACATGATTCATTAATGTGTGAGTAGGCAAAATCATAAATAAAGTGCAAATAGTGCTAGATTTACAACAAGATACATAATCATTCAGTCGGCAGTTCAGCATCTTTCAGAAGTATATAATCATTGGTCTAAACACTTTCTCAGTTTAACAGTAAGTTTTAAAAATTCTATCACATGGAGAACACTATCACTGTGTAAAAGCTGCAAATACACAAGTGCTGGTCTTATTTGGTTAAAATTTAGTTTCTTTAAAAGGGTAACAAGATAACGTTTCCGTGGGTATTCATAAAACCTACATAAAAATATAAAATGCAGCATATCCTGTGGAGACTTCCCGTCGCAGCCACAGGGAGCAGCAGTTTTATTAAAAATGTCCGACTTAGGTCTGATTAAAAGATGATGGAAAATGTTAAACCTGAACCTAGTCAGCAAAAAATTTTCATGAGAAATAAAGGAGCATGTTAGATATAGTTCCATATTATCACCGGTTTTTAACATGACATATTTTCTAACATTAGGTTTCATGAGCTCGACCTCTTCTCTTTGGGCCCTCGTAACCATGTGGAAAGCCCGCTTAATTGCTGCCACATCACCCTTTACTATCCCACTAGGGTTTTCAAACAGATTCAGACAGCCAAGCCTTAAAAAGTGAGATTTCAGGTATTTTAACCAGGGCACACACATTGAATTATCAGCAGATACAAGGTCTTGCACGATCAGGTGGGTTAGCGGAATGTCTTGAATTAACCACAATTTTACCCAACAAGTCAGTGGTCTTAGTGCAATTATATCAGATAAATACTGACTTCCCAATTCTTCATGTACCGCTAGGTTCGAAGTGCTAGCTGGGACACAGAGGAGACGTTTTAAAAAGTTGTTTTCTGTAACCTGTAAATGTTCTCCTGTTACATAGCCCCAAATCCCACTACCATAGACAGCAGTAGCTATCGATTTAGCATTGTAAAGTTTCATCATTGCTGTATTTGGCTTTTTCCCCAGTTTAGTGGCAAAATTAAAAATAGAGGCATTTACCCTTGTCATTTCCCCTTTTTTTCTTGCCACATGTGGGCCCCAGCTGAGCTTTGTGTCAAATACAACACCAAGGTATGAGAATGTTTGAGTGATTGGGATCAGGACATCATTTAATTTAAAAATAAAATTCTTTTTCGGTTGGCGGCCAACATGCATTATATAGGATTTGGAGTTGTTGACCAAGAAGTCTCTATTAGTCATGACATTATTAAAAGCATTCAAGAGTGCCTGGAGACCCTTTTCCGTTCTAGAAATTAAAACCGCATCATCTGCGTATAAAAGTACCGGAATACCCCGCCTACCAACTCTGGGGCAATCTGATTTTACCTCCTGTAATGCAGCATCTAAATCATTAATGTAAAAATTAAAAAGAAATGGGGCCAGGATGCAACCCTTTCGCACTCCCTTTTTAATATTAAAATTATCATTGGTTTCCCCGTTATTTGAAAATCTTACGTTAGCACTGGTATTCCTGTGCAAATCCACCAGAAAATCCACAATCCCTTTGTCCACACCTTTCTCCCTCATGGTCTGCCACAGCCTTCCCCTGTTGACACAGTTGAAGGCTGATGACAGATCCATGAAGGCAAGGTGGACGGCTCCCTTCTGCACTACAGTATATTTGCTCAATATGAGGAACAGGTTGAGGCACTGCGTTATGGTAGAACGGCCTTCACAGAAGCCATATTGGGAAATGAACATGATATTATTCTCAAATATCCAACTAAGTAGACGCTGCAGTATAATTATCCCCATAATCTTGACCAAAGAGTTTATTAATGAGATTGGACGATAGCATAGGGGGCTGCCCTTGTCTCCTTTCTTGAACACCGGGACAATTGTTGACAGTCCCCAGGGCAAGGGACAGCCCACTAAGGCGGCAGCATTAAATACAGCAACCAAAATAGGTGCCCAGAAGCCTGGATCTGATTTATAAAGATCCGGTGGAATTCCATCAGGTCCAGGGGCTTTCCTAGCTGTAAGTCCCTCTATGGCATCCCTTACCTCACTTGTATCAAATTTAATATTGCCTCCACTGACATAAGGTAAAGCATCAACTGTTACAAGGTCCACTGAATAGTACAGTTTTTTAAAATGGGTTTCCCACTCCTCCTTAGTTATGCAGCAATCTAGTCCATCACCTGGTTCTTCTACCAAGAACGGTCTTTTAACTAGCGCCCAGAATTTGGAGCTACAATTTAAGGTGGAGGGGTCCAGTATTTCATCCCATGCCTCTCTTCTTAAAAACTCCTTGCGGGATGCGATAACAGCCGTATATTCTTTTCTACACATTTTTATTCCCTCGCAGTTTCTCGGGGTGGCTGACAGAGCAAGCCTAAGATTACATGCGGCTTTAGTACCGTCGTGGTTAAACCACCTAGGACCCCCTTTCACCATTTTCTTAAGGGGAACTGACAATAATTCTGACACCTTCTCCGATAAATTTTGATAAGCAGCTTGGACCTGCATAGGTTCCCCCCCCGCAAGGGTACAATTTTTGATATCTTCAGTGCATTTATCAGCAATATTTTTATAGAGAAAGTCTGGGGTAACCATTGACCATTCAAGTCGCCTCCTCCAGTCTGTTGTGCACAGCCTACCTATGCTACAGTTCTGGTTTCCCTTTTTAACCCAGGGTCCCTTTAAACGGATTGTTAGGGGGTTGTGGTCACTAAATTCACTCAGCTCAATACTGGATGAATCCAAAAAAATCTGCATCGGCAGCGAGACTAGCATATGATCTATAAAGGTGCCCCTGCCTTGCCCTTTGAAGGTAGGAATATCAAAGCATTTTAACGGGTCCCTGAGTATCATAGCCATTGAAAGATCAAAATTGTTAATCAGATCATTACATAGTTCCCCATCCACAGTATGTTCCATGTGTATGCCTCCCATACGTTCACAATGCAAGTCTGTTAAACATTTCTTCAGTGGGTCACCGCAGGGATGCACATTAAAGTCCCCCATGGTCATAAGATTATGACCCAGATCTTTCAAGAAGGTAGTAATGAAGGAATTCAATACAGAGATTTGGTTAGAGCCTGCACTATCGTGAGTTGCATTATAAAAGTTCACCAAACCAGCCGACAGTTTTCTCCTTACAATACCAAGCCCAACACTCCGGTGTGCTGTGATTCAATTCTACGCATTTGACATGGTACTAATATAGAAACAAAAATTACAAGACCCCCCTTTGGCCTACCCCTTGTTGATGGAATAGCTGGCACATAGAAGGCCTTGTACCCTTCCAGGTGGAGATCACACCCCACCAACCAAGTTTCTTGTAAACAGATGATCTTACATTTTTTAATGTAATTAACCCAATTTTCGTCAGCCATTTTGGCAGCCAAGCCTGCAATATTCCATGAAACGACAGAACATCCAGATGCTATATCCTGTGGGTTCTCTGTGTGTATAGGTTCACCTGAAGCCACAGTGCCCTGCGCCGCAGGTACCTCCCGTCAATCACACATCTCAAGTCCGGATAGGGCTTCAAACCTGTTCTGTGTGTTGGCATTGGACCCATGGTGATAAAGTCCAGCGTTATTAGACCTATTGTAGGTTTCATCCATATGTCCAGGCCCGTGTGGGTTAGTGATGTTATAAGTAAACTGTGTGTCCATGACTTGGGTCTGTAGTTCAAGCACCCGCCTAGTTAACCTTTGTTGAGGGGTGGGTTTGCACAAATGTGCGTAAAAGTACCCCAGTGGACGCACACAAATACTGTTCTCATTGTAAACTAGTGAGGAAGATCTTTAAAGAACAGTTGCCACGTGCTGGGGATGTTTAAAGTTTACAACAATGCAATCCCCATTGCCCATTTTTTTGAACGGGCCTACCCAGTTCACCCTGCTTACAGCCATTACCTGATCTGAGTAAGAAATGGGAAACCCACAATTTTTATTAAGCCATGCCACTGTCTTATTCTTCAATGATGCATGAGATTCATCATAGGGTGAGGCGGGATGAGTACCACAAGATGGGACATTCGTCAGTACTGCCACAAACGGAGCACAGTCAGGTGGTAGGTTCAGGTATCGATTGTTCCTGGGGGGTCTCGGGGCTGGAACACTACGTGGAACACTACGTGGGGCTGGATTGGGTTGTGTCAACAAAGCAGGTGCAACTGGGACAACTGGTGTACTTAATGCCTCCTTGGCGTTACTCGCCACTGCAACAGTATTACGAGTGATCTGATGGTCTTTTGCCATCGTTGCACCTGCCCTTTTCCAACAGCCCTATCCCTTCCACCAATTGGTGCAGCCAGGTGTGCAGACACCAGGCCGCCCAACCTAGCTACTTCCGTGACCAGGGTCTCAATCTGACTGGTCAGTGGTTTAATTATCTCCTCTATTTTCACTGCAAGTTTTGCTTCTAGATTTTTAATAAAAGAGGCAAACTGTTCAGAATTTAAATTGAGACCGCTATCATTATTTCCGGTAAACACAAAGGGGTTTATGGCAGGGTATGTGCTTCTTTCCCATCCAAATCCCTTCTTTTAGTACTATGTTTCCCCCCTCGTTTTTGTTGTACTGTCCTGCAGGTTCGGACTGGCCTAATAGCAGGCGGAGCCTCACCTGATTCTTCGCTTGACAGGACGTGTTGGTCTGAGTGTACCTCAACGCTCATTATAATGGGCGTCTGCGGTTCTACTCTGGTGCCTCCACACGTATTTGCCTCAGCCTCTGTGGACGTCCTGAAAGGAGACAGCTCTGGGAGATCCAATGTTCAAGTGCCCTTTCCTAGAGAGGCACGCCTTTCATTATTTATTTGGCTGACTTTCTTCACCATATAGTTGTCGATGGAGCCAACCTATTGCAGGTTTATCACTTTTAGCTTTAGACATCCTAAGTAAATATGAAACGATATGCAAACTTGTGTAAATCACTACTCCCTCTTACAAAACAAAACAAAGTACAGAATAAAGTCTCACGTGAATAAAACACAGTGGAGGTCCAGTTAAGAAGATGTAGGGACCCTGGCCCAGCCCAGTCTCCTGAGGCCTCTGAGGGCCACAGAGGGCCCGCCCTTTGCCCAGGCTTCGCCCGGCGCATCCCGCGGGACGACGGACTGGCCTTGCCTTTATGCGCCTCCTGGCGCTCTTGTGGGCGTCACTGGTGGTAGGAGGGGCCCGGCGGAGCCAAGCCCGGCCAGGAAACAGGCGGAGCAAGGCCCGGCCCTTGGTGGCTGGTGCGGCGCTACGGCGGAGCAAAGCCCGGCCGTGAAGTCTCCAGAAAGCAAACAGGTACCCCCCATCATTCTACTATGTCATATGCCTCACATTTTGGTCACATCATTTACAATACGAAGTGCTTGACTGTATTACACGTGTAACACCCTGATAGATAATTCATTTATTAAAAAAAATACACAGTACTGAAGAGAGGCAAAATATATATTTTACACAACATAAAAACATTGTTGTAATAAGTTGGTTATGACCGGTTCAGATACACAAAAGAGAACCTGTAGCAATATTGCTCGTCCTCCTGGCTGACCGAAGAACAAATATGCATTGCTGATCCACATCCGGGGCGGGTGTGGCCCACAGCACGGTGTGCACAACAGGTTTAGTCAGCTGACAACAGCACACACAGCAGATCTCGGCGCTTACTGAAGCAGTAATTTTAATTCTCCCATGTGTTTCAGGTTCACAAGATGCACATAAAGTCAGAGTCAACATTGGAGATCTCGGAAACAAATCGCCAGCACCACAAAAGCAGGAATGAGGCAATTCTGCAACAGCTGCAAATTCCACACAATTAGGGATATGCAACAAAATCCATCACAGCTGCTGATTTAATCAAAATAGCCTTTCCTAGCTTAAATAGATCAATTTCGCTAAAACTTTGCAGGAGAAATGCAATGCAGTAGTAGCTTGCCCTTTCATCTGTTCATTACTGCATTCAGTATTCAAATATGTAACCATATAACCTACATTTTTTTTGTCCTTTTGAGTTTTTTTCTTCAGTGAGGTGGAAGTATGCATTTAATTAATTTACAAAATAGTAAGGGAAAGTTTCCTCAAATATTCAAATATGTTACTAGGCTTTTCATGCGAAATCACATTAGACAATGGGACTTTAATTGAAAATTTAGTAACAGATTTTAAAGCTTTTTTTCTCCGAGCAGTTGTGACTTACTCATACAAATACAGGATAAAGTATTAAGAAGCCATAAATACAAAACAAATGTTTGTGCGGCATGGCTATAATGATTACTAAGTTATTCATGACCCAAAAATCTCATGTAAAATAAAATAGACAACTTTATAGTCAGAATATTAGTCAAGTGCACACAAGTGAAGGAATACATTCTGAAATATACACAAAGCTGCAAGTAAATCGAATTTACAATATTGAGCTATTATTGGCAACTTATTAAAAAGTAAGGAAATAGGACATTCACGGTTATGAAAACTCATCCACGCTGGACCATATCCATACTGATGTGATGAAATACATGATAACATAAGTGAAAAAAGGTAATCCAATTATAAATAAATTGCTGTGCCTGTTAAGTTCTCTCAGTAGTAGGCTGGTGGCAGTGCCATTATATTATATTATATATATATATATATATATATATAATGAGAAAATAACAGAAATGTAAATAATAACATTGGTAACTAGACATGAGGAACTACATGTCCCATAATGCCTCATCATTGGCAAGAATGGGCCAGGAGTATATAAAGTAAAAGAGAGGATGGACTCACATTACCATGAACAAGACTCATGGGGGTCAAAACGTGTTGGTGGTGATAGAGGTGAAATTTGCACGTTTGCAAATAAAAGTCAAAAGCTTGAATTTCATTCTCCTGGAGTGCGGTGATTCCTTTTTGGATACTGTTGAGGTTAAATTATTTTACAAGGGGCCAGTCTACCCTCGACACCGGCACCCACTGTGGAAAGGGCGCGCTACCAAGGACTGATTGGTGGTTAAAAAAATATATATCCATATGAAAATGACGCTGTAAGGACACCCTGCCTGGCGGATCGGGGCTCTTCATACGGGTGTCACCGCTTTATATATTCCAGAAGAAAAAACTCTGCTTCTCATATGCATATGATTAAGGCCTGGAGGAGGCTGAAATGTGTTATGCTCTAATCTTCTGCAAATAAAAGAAAACTGATGTACTACTATACTGGCTGATGGGCTATGTTTGTCTCTGGATGATATATATATATCACAGATGCGTGCTTGGTTCCACATTCATTAAGGCACGTTGTTGGTGGGGGCCCATATACGGGCTCAAAAAGGACAGAAATGAGTGCACCATCAGCGGTTTAACTTTGGGAATACAATATCCATGATGCTCTGGGACATTGGACCCGCCCATCTGGGGGCGTAATGTGAGCATTAATGGATGTGGAACCAAGCACGCATCTGTGACCGCGACTGCCTCTGAAGAAGGACTTTGCCTTCGAAACGCGTCAGGCACATTGCGATTGCAGCTGTCAAATTATACCCACCAGCATCATCCTGCCTGTACTGCTCATTAAAGGCCTGCCACCTTAAGTCCAGCGTTTGTGTGCGGCTCTATTTTGGGTATGGCAACGGAGCATTCATATTTGGCGGCGGCCCGCTGTCGAGTTGCACCACCCCGCGAACAAGGGAGCCACGCGGCTGGATATATGCCAAGCCGCCCATGTGGAATGCTGACTGCGGATTAAGGCACGTTGTTGGTGGGGGCCCATATACGGGCTCAAAAAGGACAGAAATTAGTGCAACATCAGCGGTTTAACTTTGGGACTACAATATCCATGATGCTCTGGGACATTGGACCCACTCATCTGGGGGCGTAATGTGAGCATTAATGGATGTGGACCAAGCACGCATCTGTGACCGCAACCGTCTCTGAGGAAGAATGACTTTGCCTTCGAAACGCGTCAGGCACATCGCGATTGCAGCTGTCAAATTATACCCACCAGCATCATTCTGCCTGTACTGCTCATTAAAGGCCTGCTACCTTAAGTCCAGCGTTTGTGTGCGTATATATATATATATATATATATATATATATATATATATATATATATATATATATATATATATATATATATATATTTTTTTTTTTTTTAACCCAAAGGCAGCTGATAGAATCAGTATTGAAGGGAGTGACCCCTTAGCAACAATAACAGGCAAAGATTTACAGGCCATTGCGGTAGCACAAACATTGATTGGAACAAGCCACTCACAAGACTGGGATATCCAACCAACACAGGCTTTGGAGGACTGTGGAATCATTCAACAACCTTGTAAAAGTGGAATGACTATTAAATCTAAAACCAATCCGAGAACACAGCATGATGGAATAGACACTTTTCAGGATATTGTCATTGAAGAATTAAAATATCTCCAAATGGAAAGCTTTAATCGCAACAGGAAAAATATGAACAAGGAGGAATGGGCAGTGATCCAAAATCTCAAAGAAGATGAGAGTATTATTATCAAACCCAGCGACAAAGGGGGGAGCATTGTCATCCTGAAACGAAGTCAATATGAGGATGAGGCCCTATCCCAGCTGAATAACAAGGAACATTATGTGGAGATAAAGAGGACCAAATATACAGAAAGCATAAAAGCCTTCAATGACTTGATTGATCAATGGAAAGACAAAGGAATACTTGATTTCAGAGATTGGAAAAACCTGAAGTGCGATTTCCCTCAAATTGCAACATTCTATCACCTGCCGAAGGTGCACAAGAGCAAAATTTGGCCTCCTGGTAGACCGATCGTGTCTGCTAAAGACAGCTTACTGGAAAAAACATCAAGCTATATCGATAGCTTCATTGCCCCATTCGTGAAGGACCTCAGCTCGTATCTCAAAGATACGAAGGACTTCTTGAGGATTATACAGGATGTGACATGGGAAGAGGATATGATCCTAATAACATTAGACATTGCCAGTTTATATACGTCTATTAAACATGAAGACGGTCTCATGGCGATGAAAAACTTCCTAGAACTAAGACCCATTAAATATCGAAGCCACAACTTGATGTTACTGGAACTCACAAATTTCTGTTTAAGAAATAACATTTTCTTATTTGCAGGTAAATTGTATTTACAACTGCAGGGGACCGCGATGGGCACGTGCTTCGCCCCCAGCTACGCGAATCTTTTCGTGGGCTGGTGGGAGAAGCACGTGGCCTGGGCGGGAGAGAACGAGCGGTGGATGGACAATATTGTTCTGTGGACCCGCTACATCGATGACTTGTTTTTGGTGTGGCGGGGTCCACAGAATGAGGCTGAGAAATACATTTCTGAGTTGAATAAGAACAACTTGAATCTCAGCTTCACAAGCAACATAAGTCCAAGTGAGGTTTTTTACCTGGACCTTCGGGTCTTTGTGGAAGACAATAAAATTCAAACCGCTGTTTATAGAAAACCCACAGCGGGCAATACTATATTGCACTCACGTAGTTACCATCCCCGCAGTGTAATCAACAATATCCCCTTGGGAGAATTCTTGCGAATCAAACGCAATTGCTCAACCCCACAGGAGTTTGAGAGAGCCAGGGAACAGTCTAAGAAAAGATTTTCTCAGAGAGGCTATGGGAAAGGAATTCTCAAACAAGCAGAAGTGAGAAGTGATTTGGTAGAAAGAAAGGACCTGTTGATTGACAAACCCAGGCCTTCAGATACTAAGATCAGACTAATTACCGATTATTCGGAAAAATCTCCAGAAGTCTTCAACATAATGCGTAAGAACTGGAAGATTCTTAAATTAGATCCAGTCATCGGGAAGTCATTATCTGATTATCCTCTGATCACTTACAGAAAGGGGAACTCTTTCAAAGACCACCTTGTAAATAGCCACTTTGAAAAAAGAAGAAAGAAAAAAATCACTGTTTCAGGCTTCTATCCTTGTATGAAATGCAAGGCCTGTAAAAATTCCCAAAAAGTCAAGGAATACTATATTCCAGGAAGGAAGAAGAAAGGTAGAATAACCAAATTGGTGAATTGTAATTCTGACTACACAGTCTATTGCTTGACATGTCCCTGTGGGAAGAGGTATATAGGGAGCACAGTGAAACCCACCAAACTCAGGGTCCTAGAACACATGAGGGCTATCTCGTCAAAGGATCCGAATTACCCAGTAGCCCGCCATTTTGAGCAGGCACATGACAGCAATAGCAATTTACTGACTTATTTCATTTTGGACCAACTAGTCAGAACAGAAAGAGGGGGAAACTGGATAAAGAGACTTAGAACACTAGAGTCAAGATTTATTATCCAGTTACAGACCAAGACCCCGGGAGGGATGAATAATGAAGAAGAGATGTGGACTCACATCTAAATAATCCCTTCAAGTTTCCTTAGCTTCTTTCTGAAAAATCTGGAGAATAGACATGTATATAGTTCCTTCAATTCACAGAGTAGTGTGACCCGTCACCACGAATGTAATTTGTATTCTTTTTGATGAAGCACAGTGACATATTGAACAATAATGATTTAACTGTATATAACTAGATCGTTTTGCCCATCCAGGGCTAGATTGTGAATAATTCAACTGTGTTAATTCACCAGGTGACTTAAAATTCGGTGAACTTATTGTGATTTTGACCATGAGTTTGGCGTCAAAGTCACATTCATAGGTACTTGCGGTTTAGGTGCCAACTATGCATGTGAAGAAATAAGCACAGGGGACAAATATTGAATGGAATGTTTAAGTATGCTGAATATAAATTGTTTCTCCGATTCTGCTTATAAATGTATATATTAGAATGAATAGATTAATCATTGAAAGATGGCCGCCGCAAAAGTAATGAATTAATTATTTCAAGTACCGTCTTTTATGTTTATGTCCATTTTGGAACACGTGACTGATGACAATCACGGCTTCTGTTTAAAATGTAATTTGAAAACAGTGTCAGTTTACACTGACAAAGGCGGTAACGCCGAAACGCGTTTGTAGACTGATTGCTGAGGAGGTCTTTGAGTAATAAAAGACTTGGCGAACCTACGCCGTATTGGCTTGGAGTGCTCTCATTGTAAACCCATGACTTGGGGATATATATATATATCCCCAAGTCATGGGTTTACAATGAGAGCACTCCAAGCCAATACGGCGTAGGTTCGCCAAGTCTTTTATTACTCAAAGACCTCCTCAGCAATCAGTCTACAAACGTGGGTGTTTTTCGCGGTGGTGTCCCGCGTTAACAATGTCAGCTCCAATTCCTCAATGATACCCAGCCGGGTTTCGAAGAATACAGCACTCTCGGGGTTTCAGCTTTCAGCAAAGGTTTATTTTAGGAACAAACGCGTTTCGGGAACGAATCCCTTCGTCAGTGTTTACAGTCAAGTGCGCGGCGCCATTATGTGGATTCACTGAGGGTAATTGAGACAGACATAGGACTGCAACCCGCATTCGTTTTTGCGCGCCATCTTTAAATGTGCATTACATTTCAAAGAAAACATTTCTGCAGTATACATTTTATAATCATGTTTTTCTCTCACAATTGATCACGCCGTGTATCGGCAAAAATTTAACTAATCATAGAGCCTTGGATGTACCAGTTGCCTGGACATGCTTTTCCTAGGTGGCGATGTCATCCACCTCACGACATCGCAATAAGTACACGATTATCGTCTAGATATACACACAGTCATTGACAGTTTCTATCTTGCCGTGTATCGGCAATTGCGGCCAATACGGCCGCTGGAATCCCAGGAAAATGGAATATGTCCAGACAATATCCAAAGTACAAACATGCTCAAAACATTCTAATAACCCAAAGTGAATCATCTCAAACGGTACACCTTTCAAAAACAATCTAATAAACCCTCATACAGAATACCTACATATTTCAACAGTGCAAGTTATTCTCTTAGCAATCTCTTATTGAATATATGCTGCACTATTGAATTCATCACATCCCAGTTACTAATGTTCGGAATTATCCCAGATAAGATGACATTTCTTCCCCCATGTTCAGACCTCTGGGTATTTTAGTCTCTAGATCAATTATATATCGAGACTCTAATCTTCTGAGTGTCTGTAATTTGTTACCACCTCGTGGACTTTCGGGGACACAGTCCAAACAGAAGAATCTCAAGAGATCCCTGTTGCTGTCATGCTTGATTGCAAAATGCCGGGCGACCGGATAGGTAAAATCTCTATTGGCAATCGCCCGCATGTGCTCCAGCACCCTCAATTTCACTGGATTGATTGTACTGCCAATATATCTCAATTGTCAAGGACACATTAAAAAGTAGACAGCATGGTCTGTATGGCAGGACATGAATTTATTTATTCTCTTACCACCTTTGCAGCCATTGACCTCATATGTTAAAGTTCTTTTACTGGATGCGCAGGCTTTACACTTCCCACAGGGGAAGAAGCCCTTAGCATCCTTCAGTGTACCCTTCTTCTTCTCTGTGGGATTTAAATGGCTCTGAACCATGTAATCACGAAGAGTGAAAGAGAGAAAGTTATAAGCGGAGCAACTGGTATATCAGGACCAACAATCTGATCAGTTTTTAAGATATGCCAGTGTTTAGTCATTATAGATCTTAGTTTGAAGGAATTAGCTGCATAGGGTGTAATCATACGGAATTTGCCATCAGTGGTGGAACGTGTCTTTTTCTCGAAAAGAGAACTCCGGGACAGTTTCCTAACTCTGTTCAGAGCATCATGTATAAGATTCCCTTTATATCCTCTATCTGAGAATCTATCTATACTTTCACTGGCTGCCTTTTCAAAGTCTTCATCTTGAGTACAATTGCGCCCAAGTCTAAGAAATTCCCTGTAGGGGATGCTGTTTATAAGTCTTCGGGGGTGGCTGCTAGAGGCGTGCAACACACTCTTGCCAGCCGTAGGCTTTCGATACAGTTGGGTACAGATCTTACCATCCCTCACACTTACTTGGAGGTCCAAATAGTTGACCTTTTCTTGACTCACTTCCCCCGTGAATCTTAGGTTGCAATTGTTGTTATTAAGTATTAATACATACTCATTGGCCTCTGCCACAGGCCCATCCCAAACTAGGAACAGGTCATCTATATACCTGCACCAAGCTACCACTTTGTTATTCCATGTGGCATTTTCGGGGGCCCAGGCTACCTGCTCCTCCCACCAGCCAACTAATAAATTCGCGTAACTGGGGGCGAAGCAGGAGCCCATCGCCGTGCCAGACAGCTGCCTGTACAAGGCATCCTGAAAAAGAAAGATGTTATGATGTAAGCAAAAGTTGATCAATTCCAGCAGCATCTTATTATGCATCGCATATTTAAGTTGCTTTTTGTTCAGGAAATATTCTACGGCATGTAGGCCCTGTTCATGCTCAATGCATGTGTAAAGACTTGTTATGTCTAGAGTTAAAAGTACATAAGTAGGTTGCCAGTCTAAGTGTTCCACTTTTTCAATAAAGTCTGAGGTGTCTCTGATGTAAGACTTTAATGAAAGTACAAACTCGAACAGGTAATGGTCCAGAAATTTGGAGAGATTTTCAGTTAATCCCCCTATAGAGGAGATAATAGGTCTTCCAGGAGGATTATCAATGTTCTTGTGAACTTTGGGCAGGTGATAGAAAGAGGGCAGAATCGGATTCACAGTTTTCAGAAATAAATACTCTTCCAGTTCTATCATCTGCTTGTCGTGCCATTTTTTCAATAGACCATGTAGTGTATCAATACTCACAAGATAATCTTTCTTGGTTATCACAGCATAGCAGGTCTCATCCTGTAATTGTCGCATGGCTTCTGTAACATATCGCTCTCTTGACATGATGACAATGTTACCTCCTTTATCGGAGGGTTTGCAAACAATGGAGTTGTCCTCCGACAGTCCCTCTATAGCCAATCTGTGTTCATTTGTAATGCTGACATTTCTCCTTTTGGAAGTTTGTTCTGTCCTCATGTTCATCAGATCCCTGATAACTGCATCAGAAAAAATATCAATGGCATCCAGTGCCGTTTGTGGGACGAATTTAGATGTTGATTTCAACCCACTCTTGGGTGCTTCCTGGTCAGTTTCAATGTTGGCTAGTCTCTGTGTGAGAGTATTCGTTGTTTCGCTGGTTTCCATGCGACCTTCTTGTCTAAGATTCTGCAAGACTTCACAGGCAGTCAGATCATTGACATTTAGAAGGTCAGTGTCCTTTTTGTTGTTTCTCAGGTGTTTAACTTCTTTGGCAGTTGGTTTGACTTTGAAAAATTTATGTAATTTGATCTTCCGAATGAATTTATAAAGATCACTTCTTGTTTGGGTATATTCCATGTTCGTGTTTGGACAGAATGTAAGTCCCAATTTTAGAACTGATTCCTCCACAGATGTTAAGGGTCTCTGAGACAAGTTCACTATGGTTAGGTGGTCAGATGAAGTTACCATCTCCCTCTTCTCTGACTCCTTGTTACTCTTGCAGCTGTATTGGTTTTTCCGCTGCCTCTTCCCCTTCCAGCCACCACGTCTGGTTTGTCTGCCCCTTCCGGAGGTTTGTTCTTTCCGTCTCTCAACCAGCTTTCCCGGATTACATTGAATTCCTGGTGAAAAGGGGTCCTGCCATACAGACCATGCTGTCTACTGTTTAATGTGTCCTTGCCAATTGAGATATATTGGCAGTACAATCAATCCAGTGAAATTGAGGGTGCTGGAGCACCTGCGGGCGATTGCCAATAGAGATTTTACCTATCCGGTCGCCCGGCATTTTGCAATCAAGCATGACAGCAACAGGGATCTCTTGAGATTCTTCTGTTTGGACTGTGTCCCCGAAAGTCCACGAGGTGGTAACAAATTACATACACTCAGAAGATTAGAGTCTCAATATATAATTGACCTAGAGACTGAAATACCTAGAGGCCTGAACATGGGGGAAGAAATGTCATCTCATCTGGGATAATTCCAAACATTAGTAACTGGAATGTGATGAATTCAAAAGTGCAGCATATATTCAATAAGGAATTGCTAAGAGAATAACTTGCACTGTTGAAATATGTATGTATTCTGTATGAGGGTTTATTAGTTTGTTTTTGAAAGGTGTACAGTTTGAGATGATTCACTTTGGGTTATTAGAATGTTTTGAGCATGTTTGTACTTTGGATACTGTCTGGACATATTCCATTTTCCTGGGATTCCAGCGGCCGTATTGGCCGCAATTGCCGATACACGGCAAGATAGAAACTGTCAATGACTGTGTGTATATCTAGACGATAATCGTGTACTTATTGCGATGTCGTGAGGTGGATGACATCGCCACCTAGGAAAAGCAAGTCCAGGCAACTGGTACATCCAAGGCTCTATGATTAGTTACATTTTTGCCGATACACGGCGTGATCAATTGTGAGAGAAAAACATGATTGTAAAATGTATACTGCAGAAATGTTTTCTTTGAAATGTAATGCACATTTAAAGATGGCGCGCAAAAACGAATGCGGGTTGCAGTCCTATGTCTGTCTCAATTACCCTCAGTGAATCCACATAATGGCGCCGCGAAGCGCACTTGACTGTAAACACGGACGAAGGGATTCGTTCCCGAAACGCGTTTGTTCCTAAAATAAACCTTTGCTGAAAGCTGAAACCCCGAGAGTGCTGTATTCTTCGAAACCCGGCTGGGTATCATTGAGGAATTGGAGCTGACATATATATAAATTACCTACTGGCGGTCGCTAGTAGTTAGTTATAGTAAGGACCTAGTTTCCATAGGAAATCCGCAACATTCTATTGGGAATAACTTTGGCGTTGATGGACGGAATTGGCTGAATTTCTCCAAGAAAATGGCCAGCTCCGCTCCTTCCCTGAAAGTTTGGGGGGGATTCATGAAGTGGGGGCCGAGATAAAAGGGGGGTCCCAAAACGTGTTTTCCCCTTGTTAATTTTCATAGGGCGGTTGGACTCACTTTTAGCCCGAACGGCTGAATGGATTTCCACCAAACTTGGCAAAATTGTAGGGACTGGTAGCCCGATGTGCCTTTGCTATGTCTCAAGATATGTGCTCCAGTGGATTTTGAGTAATTTAGGTTAAAAAAATATATATCTATAAGCGCGCCCCGGTACGCGCACCGGGGCACGCACCAGCGGGCTACGCGGGTTCGCGAGCGGAAAGCGGATTGGCTCTCGGGTGTCTGTCAACATTCAAAACAGTCCGGAGCGGCCGCCATCTTGTGTCTCAGTAAGATCGAGATACAAGAGGTGGCAAAAACAAAGGGGGAATGACCAAAAGGGGGCAGGGTAGACCCCCCTGACCCCCTAGGTTTGATGTGGGGGTCAGTGATGTCACTGACCATGTCATGAGTGATGTAATATGTGACGTCATCAGCAGTGCATTGCAGGCGCGCAAGTTATAGCGAGTCCAACTAACTATAACGTGGAAATTTCAATGGTTTTATGTCAGTAAAATTTCCAGCTAACTATAACTGGTGTGAAACCTATGTTTTTTTCAGTGAATATATATATATATATATATATATATATATATATATATATATATATATATATATATATATTTTACTGGTTGACTGGAGTGTGAGCGGTTGACTGGGGTGTGAGCATTGGTCAAGCAACAACCACAATCCTATTAACCCCTCCCATGCTCATGACGAGCTGAGCTCGTCATGACCTTTAGAAGGCTCGCACGCTGGGCAAATTCCCCTGCTGTGCGAACGTTCTAAAGAAACGGGTGTGGTCATGACGAGCTCAGCTCGTCATGAGCACACGAGCACTGTGCTGCATGACGAGCTGAGCTTGTCATGCGCACGGGGGCGCTGAGCGCGCCCCCCTCCCCCGAGCACAGCGGGGGAATGTGCCCAGCAGGGAAGGGGTTAAACCTCAAATTAACCTGTGCTCAGCCCACTGGTAATCTGGGCCAGAGCAGTCAGGCATAACTTAGAGGCACTGTGTAAAGTATTTATGTAGCACTCAGAGTAAGCCTGAAAAAATGTTGACATTAAGTAAAGCTTTAGGGATTCTGTTTTTCCCATCAAAGAGTTAAGCATTGGTCATCACCTTGCTAGGTCGTTCTTTGCTTCTTTTATTAAAGGTGGGTAGTTCACCATGTATAGCTCCCTAAGTGTTAATGTAGTCTCCACTCAATGTATTTAGTAGTCTTATTCACACATGTAAAGGAGGACAATTCCTATAGTTGCTCTCTAAGCGTACTTTCTACTTTAATCCCACGGGGATCCAATTTTGTGTAGTGTACCTTGCATCCTTGCACACCACTATATTATTATAGAAGGGGAATAACCCAAAAACATGGATGTTGAATTCAAAGTGTCCGTCATGGTCATCAGGATATCAACTGCAAAGAGAGTCTTCTTGTGTGGGGAGTCCCCACATTTAATTCCCTTAATCTCTGGTACTTATCTAATAAACCTGTCCAACAGTTCAATTGAAAGCGCTCGGAGGAGAGGGGACAAAGGACACCCTGATCTTGTTCTCCATGAGAGTTTAAAGCAGTCCATTTGACCCCAGTTCACTAAAGTTTGCATCATCATATCTTGGTAGCTACTCCATATGTATTTTTCAGTATAGGCACCTATTCCCGCTTGATATAATACATGGTGGAGGAAAGGCCATTTGACCTGGTCAAACACCTTTCCAGCATCAATCTCCAATTGTAGTACTGGGATAGATTATCTCATAGCTTTTCCAATCAAATGTAGGTCCCTGCAGATATTAGCAAAGGTCTTGAAGTTCCTGAGGAACCCTGACTGATCCAGTTCAATCAGAAAGGACATACACCTTTCCAATCTATTTACCATTATCTTCATATAGATTTTTAAATCTGAGTTGAGGAGAGAGATAAGTCTACACGTGGCACATTGTTCTTTGACTTTACCTTGTAAATGTAATTGCATTTATATAGCACTTCCTACCCCTGATGAGGCATCAAAGCACTTTTTCGGCGAGTAGCAGGCTACTTCGCAACCAATAAAGGATTAGTGGCTAAGAGATGCATGGATTGGTGATGGTCTTGAGATGGACGATGAGGACTGGCAAGCTGCAATATCCTCCCCTAAAGAAGTTGCGATTCCGGCGCGTCTCCGATTGGTGCAATTGAAGATTCTGCATCGTGTCTATGTCACGGGTCCACGGTTGATACATATGGGTTATTCTGTGGATGGGTCATGTCGGCGTGGCTGTGTATGCTTGCTACTTTCCTCCACATTATATGGGAATGCCCGGAGGTAGTTGTTTTCTGGAAGCGAGTGCATACGGTGATGGGTGAAGTGACGGGTGTTGAGCTGCTCCCCGAAGCGCGACGCTGTTTGTTGAATATTTGGGAACCGACTGACTGTACTGTGGCTCAGACTCAATGGGTTACGCTGGGCAACATGATTGCGAAACGGGATATAGCTCAATTGTGGGGCTCACATAGGGCACCGTTGGTCTCGACCTGGGAGGAGAACATGGACTGGTGCATGTTTCGAGAAAAGATTGTGTACATCTCCTGTGGTAGGCCCAAGAACTGGGGAAGGATATGGGGCCAACGGAATTCATATCGAGGTGAGATCTGTGCTCCCCCCCATACTGAGCCCTCTGATATTCCACGATCTCCTTGACTGTACGTTTCGGTAATTAGATTTATGGCTATAGGTGATGTGCGGCTCGCTCTTGATCCCCACTCCCCTCTCCCATGATTTCTTGACGCCTGCTTTCTACCTATCCCCCCCTGCTGCATGTAGCGGTCATTATATTGCTTGGTTTTTGCCTCGATTCTTTTTGTGTTTTTCTTCTTTGTTGTTTATACATTGTAAAATATGAAACCTTTTATTTATCCTCCCTGACCATGAGCTCCAGATAACATTGTGCTTTTATGCTGCCGGACCCTCGGGCTGTCGGCTGATGAGCTGTGTATTGATTTGCTATTATTGTTGCGTATACTTGACCGGCCTCTGTGGTTGTAGGTCTGTAACGGTTTTCTTTTTTACGAAATAAAGGTTTTAAAAAAAAAAATTTAAAAAAAAGGATTAGTAGTGCAATAGTATAGTGAAATATTAAAGTAATTTAAGTGGTGGCTATGCTAGTCAGTTATTTGGATTGAGAAGGATAGCAGAGGGATAGAAGAGGGGAAAAAAGTTTGCATTTATATAGCGCTTGCTACCCTGGATGAGGTGTTGAAGCGCTTTTTCGGTGAGTAGCACGCCACTCCGGAAACCCATAAAGGATTAGTGGTGAATTAGTATAGTGAAACATGAAATTAATTTGAGTGGTGGTCATATAAGTCTGTTAGAGGATATATTGAGAGGAGCATTGCAACAAAGGCCTGCGCATCAGGACCAATCTGATGCCCCAGTGACCATGAATAATCTCCAATTCCTCTGCCCGACAATTAAGTCATCCCTAAATGGTGCCTGCGCTCTTCAAGGACAGTTGCCCACTGCTGGGTGTCCTAACTCTCCAATGAATGGCCGCTATGGACCACCCTAGAAACTAGCCACACCTTAACCCAGGCATGTCCCTGAGCAATAAAACTGTGCTGGAAATATCATCAGGGACAGCAGTGAGGCGAGAAATCTATGTTCTTTTAACACTCCAGATACCAGAACCGTACACTTTGTAGGACCAGACAAGAGCGGAGTGTCAGAGGAGTAAGAAGTGCTTGCCGCAACTTGATACAGCTTCCCTCTCCTCAATAGCAACTGAGAAGAATTCTGAATTTCCTCCATGGGGACAGAGTTACTTTAAAGGGGCAGGCCATTCTTCAATCGTGAGATAGCCTGCCACAGAGTCCCCTGGCCCACCTGTGCAGTATAACTTTTATATGGACCTGGAAGCTGTTACAACTTTAGCCCCAGAGGGTCTAAGGCGTGCAACCCCTGGTACGCACTCTGCCCGTGCACGCGGATAGCTTCAACAAAGCTGATGACCGATTTGGACCAACAATGTATTAAAGTTATGTCTGCCTCACTCACAGAGTTAATCACTCTATTTATATAACAACAAGTGTTAATTAATTTAGACAAGTGAGATATCAGTAATGTAGCACATTTTTAGAAGACTCATTTATGAGAACGTCAGGTCCTGTGGCCTTGTTAGATGCTAAGCTTATAATTACTCTCTCCTCTTCGTCACTCAGTCATTCTTTAGTGCTTGATTAATAAAAACCATTGCAATATAATACAGAATAAACACCCTTACAGAAACACATAAAATCGAACCATCATCAAAAATTCATGCATGAGTGAACTTCAAATGGGACACCACAGGTCAAACTTTACGCTCCACCGCAGCCACACGCGTTGTCGTTGCCAAATCTAAACGCTCCACCTGGGGTGACAGGAGCTTCTTTTGTGGAACAGCAACAACCTGGAACACCATACCACTCCACATTAAGGGCACACCTAATTTCATTACATTAAGACACTCTTAAAAAGCAGTTTTTTAGGACTGTTTCTCCTACACATCTTTTTTCTTGTATTAAAGCTATCGCCAAAACACTCTAGGGTAATCGAGCGCTTTAGAAATATTTTAACATACATGACATAAAATCAATTAAAACCCATTAAAAGTGTTGGTACTTATTTTTAAATCTAAGAAAGATTAAATCTAAGAAAGCAGTGCGACCATTAAGCGGAGTCCTTTTTTATGTGAAAGCGCAAATGCTCATTTGAGTGCTCTAGGACAGTGCAATGTGAAACATTTAAGAGCAGATGTTGATTTATAAAAACTAGTTTTATCCAATTCAGTGAGCAGATGCTTGTAGTAAAGTCTGCGGCGAGGTACGGTCTTGGGAACAGCGACCATTCTGAAAAATAAAGTCCAAAGTGCTTGTGAAGAAGTCCGAAGTGTTGCATTTTTTAAAGTTGGGATTTAGAGATGATGGAGGACAATTGAGGATGTGAGGGAAGATTTGAGGTGCGAATGCACATAAGAAAATTAGAAGCAGTAATATTTTCTCAAACAATTCCCTCCTCCTCGCCTTCAGCTAGATCCTTGATCACAGACTTCTTAACAAATCTCTGTAGGAACTTAACCAATGCGTAGTTTAGACCAATGTCTGTTGGTTCAAAACAAGCCAGCACCACCTCCCTACATTACTGTATTCCCCTAAACTTCCTGCGCAGGAGCTTACGTCGCTTCCCCCATGCCAGCTCAGCACAGGCATAAGACATGAACAATGTCCTCTGGATCTAACCCCAGCCTCCTTCTCCACGGGGGAAGGTATCTTAATAGGAGTAATAGTTCCAATCTGTATTTCAGGAGGTGAACCTTGGCCTGGTTACTGTGTGTTTTGCTTGGTAACTCTGTGGTTTTAACCTGGCATAATTTTGAAGTGTCATCCACCCATGGCTGCGCTTGGGCAGTCTGTCTTTGTCCTCAAGCATTGGTAGCAACTGTGTGCTGGATTTGGTTAGTTTTTTAAACTCCAGGTGTACTAAGAATAAGTCCCAGGCATTTGTTAGGCCGAGAGAGAACAAGGCCTGATTTAAGTAGACCTGTGCTGAGGTCGGGCTGAGTTCGAGTTCGTGCCAAAGGTAACCGCCTAAGGAAGCTCCCACGGAGGAGCGGGGGTCGTTTTCACTATCTTTGGGCTGAGGAGGGGAGCAGGCACACGCACTTTGTCTCACCTGCTGCTGGGGCCCTGACGCTGCTCGTTCCCCCTGCCGCCGTAGTTTCCAGCTCCACGGCCGCAGCTGGGGGGGAACTACAGCTCCCAGCAAGCCTTGGGTGGAGTTTCCGGTCCCGCCCACACATCCACAGGATCAGCGCGCCCGGAGGCGCTCAAATTGAGGAAGCTCCCACGGAGGAGCGGGGGTCGTTTTCACTATCTTTGGGCTGAGGAGGGGAGCAGGCACACGCACTTTGTCTCACCTGCTGCTGGGGCCCTGACGCTGCTCGTTCCCCCTGCCGCCGTAGTTTCCAGCTCCACGGCCGCAGCTGGGGGGAACTACAGCTCCCAGCAAGCCTTGGGTGGAGTTTCCGGTCCCGCCCACACATCCACAGGATCAGCGCGCCCGGAGGCGCTCAAATTGAGGAAGCTCCCTCCGCGTCGCGGACGCCGGGCGAAGCCCGGGCAAAGGGCGGGCCCTCTGTGGCCCTCAGAGGCACGAGGAGGCCGGGACGGGCCACCCCACTTAGCTCCATCATAAGAGGAGGTACAGATACATTTTACCTTATTCATTATTGTGTACGAACTACCCTGTGTCGCTATCGGGCCTTTGGAGTCCTGTCATCATGTCTATTTGGGATGAGCTTAACGCCGTGTGTGGTACAAACTATGCCCCTGACATATCAACTCCCCCCACAGTGTGGAGCGCGACTGACCCCAAAAACTGTACTATCCAGGATGTACTTTTATCCCCCGAAACAACTCTGTTTCAAACTAATACACTGCCCCGGGAGTCACCCAGTAATAGGAACAACGAGGTGATTCCATTAAATATTGATCAAATGTGCTGTAGCTCCCCATCTTTCCCCGCAAATCGAACTTTATCAATGCCATATAATGCGGGTACTACATTAAATGACTCTGTTCTCCCCCTCCAATCGACCCTACTGGCCCGAATTGAGCGATTGTTGAATACAGCTCTATCACCCCTGTTCACTAAAATTAAGGATCTGGGAGACAGGTTGACCAGCGTGGAAAAAATAGTAAAGAGGATCTATCCATCATCTGAAAATGCTGCTGTTTCCCCACGTTCTACGCTCTCTACCAACTCTGACAGGCCTAAACCCATTGAACATAGGAAAGCACGAACAATTGACTCTTCTCTGAGCACACCTATCCCAAGGGGCCGTAACGTCACTTCTAAGCCCACTCGTGCCCCTTTTAAAGCTCCTAGGTTTCCTCAAGAAAGAAGGCGACAAATTAATTTACCCCCCGAAGCTGCCCCCTACGTGACTGTTCTTTCCGGGGTCCCTGAACTTCGACAGGGCAGACTAGAAACAAGCGAGGAGCTGCTAAATAAAACAATGTTTTGGCTTAACAACAATAGACCGCTCCCACCAGCCCTAGATGGCGGAATCCTGAGCGTTAGGAGGGTGGGGTGGCTAGGCATGTCGCTCAAATACATTCCGGGAGACCTGATATTAATCAGATTTAAACACAGAAACATTGTCCCCTTTTTAAGATTTTCTCAGCCAAAACCTGGAGATGGCTCTATTTCTACCTGGGATTTATTTGATTTTTACCCTGGCCCCAGAGTATTCAACAATAACACTTGCTGAAAGGGGGCTCTGTCTACCATGTGTTATTACTTTTCATCAGATTGATTTTAGCTTGCTTTAAATAACTGTTGAGTCTTATACTCGCATATCAAAAAAGGAAAAAGCTTAATTTGTTCCTAATAATTGTATTTATGTATTTTGTCGTACATGGTATGCCATTTCTGTGTATTTTACCAAATTTAGGAAATCTTTGCAAGGCTCATTGTAAATATACTGTTTGGTTCCCCGGATCTTTATCTTTTAAATTGTATCATTTGTACTGTCGTATGTTTTTAAAAAAAAAAAATTATTTTGCTATGCATGCTTGTATGATATTCTTTGAAATATCGAATAAAGCTTATTTGATCTTTGATCTTGAACAGCCTAAGGAGCCCTCCGGCGCCATCCTTAATCTAGGACAGAAGATCACAATGGTCACTTTCCAAATCGGAGACTGTTTGGCAATGCCAAACCCCAGCCTAATTTGTGCAGGTGATGTGTTCGATGGAAGTTGGAAAATTGACCTGTATATTTTAAGTACCATCATATCCTAGGTGGCACAATCTAGGCCCCTGAATGCCTTGCTCCCATAGGTCAAATTAGGAAGGATCTCGGCTTCCGCTACCTGCAAAATTGGTGTGAGCTTGGGGCCATTTAGTTTGTTGTATAGAGATCTCAGGTCAAAAGCCAATGCCTTGCTTCCTTATTTCCTCCAATCGGTCACTATAACCTCCGTACTTGAAGCTTTTTACCAATTCGAATTTTACGTGTCCAAGAAAACAGGTGTGCTCCTGTGCCCTTATTTCTTGTACTATTAATATTTTTGTTTTTTCCTGTTAATGTCTAGCCCATTTCTTGCAGAGTAAGCGAGAGTTGCATCGAACAGATGCTGTAAACTGACCTTGGTTCTACATATGAGAACTACGTTATCTCCGTACAATAAATTTGATAGCTGGAAGCCCCCCAATTTGGGCGAATGAGAGTTTAGTTCATTTAGTAAAGGAGTAAGACCAGAGAGAAACAGATATAACTAAGATGGGGTCAAAACGCATCCCTGCTGCAGTCCTCGCGTTGTTTTGATTTACCTTGATAGATGAGAGCCATCCCCTCCTTTTAATTTGACCCAGTTTTCAATGTTTAATAGTTCCAAGGCCTTTAGCTTCTATTTCCGAAATAACGTCCCCCCCCCTTTTTTTTTTTTTTTTCTTCCTTTTCTCTCCTCCATCTCATCTGGATATCAAAATCATTACAGCGCGGGGATGCCTTCGGGTCACCAGGCGCTCTACAAGTCGTTAAAATAAATAAAATAAAATTAGCAGACTGTCTGGGTTGGTCAGTTTCCTCCAGAGCTTTCCCCGGTCCACCCTATCACATGCTGATTTGTAGTCAATAAAACTCAAGTAAACCGGGAGCTTATTCGTTTTAGCAGAATCAACCAGCAGCAAGAGAGTCATGATGTTTATTGTGGTCCCAATTTGTTTTGTAAAACCAGTTTGGTTTAGAGGAATATTGGAGTGCACATCTGCCCATTGCTGTAATTATTCCAGAGGAGTTCCTGCAAAGTATTTTTGCCTCATTGTCAATTAGGGCTACTAGACTATAATTTCCAGGGTTGCCCTCATCCCCTCCCTAATAAATTGGGGAGACAATAGAGCCTCTCCAAGAGGATGGTATGCTATGATGCTGAACAACAATGGTAAAGACCAGGGCTAGTTGAGCTGCC
Source organism: Lissotriton helveticus (assembly GCF_964261635.1). Classification (NCBI taxonomy): domain Eukaryota; kingdom Metazoa; phylum Chordata; class Amphibia; order Caudata; family Salamandridae; genus Lissotriton; species Lissotriton helveticus. The sequence continues at coordinate 1,873,148,146 of NC_136061.1, read as the reverse complement.
CAGAACGGTATATTCTGGATTGTGATGATCAAGCAAAAAACGACACCAGGTGGCCTTACAAATGCTGGAGGTGGCCACACTTGGATAGGGTCTGCGGATTCCATTTACAGACTGCCAGAGGGAGTTGGAGGTATTATTCCTTATGTCATACAGCAGCTTGGCAAATAACAAGTCCAGGCATTCCCTTTGAAGCTGTCATTTTATCCTTTTTACTTGTTTCCTCATGGCCCTGAGGTTGTTCGGGATAGCAGGATCCGAGGGTGACATTTTCAGAGCCCACCAAAGATGATTTACTTTTGATAATGACCATTTTAAACATAGGGTTGCATCACCTCCGTTTCAAGAAATTGGCCTGGCTCCAATTCCTTGCCTAGAAGATGCGACCAGCTTGACCAGTTTTGCGCTCTGATCTGCAAAGTTTATGGAAATCTTTTCCCAGGTGGTCAATGGGTTTTCGCTAGTTTTTAAGGTTGGTAAGGAGGAGACCGTGCACATTATACATTTAAGGTTGGTTGCGTAACAAGGAATTCCCTGATCCATTGCAGGTGCATGAACTTCTAAACCTAGGTCTAGAATTATTTCTTGTGGCCAATGGTCACTTTCCAGTTTCTCACCGAATCCATAAGCTGTGACAACCTGCAATAGGGGAAGGTTCACAAACGTGTAGTCAATAAGAGATGCTCCAGAGTTAGTTAGAGACGAAGGCCCGGGTGGTTTGCCATGGTTGAACCAGTCATTTAATGTTGCGAGGCCTAGATATTCTAGATACCCTGGCAAACCTTGACCTCTCCTATCTTCTTTGTGTCACTGGGGAGGCTCTTGAGTTGGAGTCATCCAAAGAGCATCTCGAGTCTCAAGGACCTCGTTCGTGGACGATTTGCTCATTAGCCACATGTTGAAGTCGCCTGTGACAAATAATTTAATATCCTGACACTATAATCTTTGCTCCAAAATAATCTCAATTTATCGGTTAGCTTGGCCCTGGATGCGGCATTGGGGTGGATGTAAGCATTTGACATTGTAATTTTCTTAGGCAGGCCATTTTGAGAGTTACTCCACTGCCTGTAGGCCGATCTCATTGCTTCCTTGCTCTGGGCATTCGATTTCACTAGCTACAGAAAGATATATTGCCAGACCACCCTCGCTGCACCCATATTTATATGCTTAAATTGCTGGAGTGTAAAAATATGTAAAACCCTCCAAGCAGAGTGTCACCTGTGACCAAGTTTCTTGGAGAAGCACTACTTGAAAAGAGCGGAGGAATTGAAGAGTTTCTGGATGTTTTAGCTTGTGGGCAAGACCATTACTGTTCCAGGAGCAAACCCTAAGTGCGTTGTCAGTGGTAAGAGTTGGGCAGGTATCATGTCACTGTAAGAGTCTTGTTGCATTCAAGGCACGCGACAGCCTGCCCAACTCCACAACCACCCCAGATTCTGGGGCTGGCCTGCTGCAAGGCTGCCCTGCACATTCCATTTTGAGGCCCGAGGATTAACTCTATGCGCTCCTTAGAACAGAGTAGACACTTCTGGGTCGAGCCTGTATTGAACCACCTTTTTTCTGGGATTCCAGGACACGAAAGGTGTAATGATTATCCCCCAGCATTAAAATGTCTCGTCCTCATTCAGAATATTCTCAGCCATCTCGGTGGAGTACCACAATACTTAGGTGGATTTGTTTCACTGACTAGGACCCGAATCAAGAATTCTATTGACACTATACCTTGTGAGCCAAACTCCCCCATCCTATCCAGTGTAGAATGAGCTTGAGAATGTTGCCTCTATTTAGGATATCAAAAGGGCTCATATAGATGTATTTGGGTGGAATAATGTACAAGGAGATTTTTGTGAGTATCGCAAATCTTCCTTAGGGGTGGTTTGTGGCATTGCTAGTTGCACTCTACTCTCCCAGACAGTGGTGGCTGCAGTTTCTCTTGTAGGTTGCGGCTCCCTATCCAGAAGAGTGTGAAGCCTATGCAGATTGAGAAGCGGCCCCTGCCCCAGTGCCCATAGCTGTCTTCCCTTCTACTTTGCAGAGTCTGGCCCTAAATGTTAAGAAGAGACCCTGTAGTGATGCAATCCTGTGGTGTTGTTGGCTTGTTTACGCATACGGCCTGTGGCAATGTGTTTTGCAAAACCAAATGATTTACCATGGCTGGGGCTAAGGTGACCAGTGGAATGGGCACCTGGACGGTTCCTGCACTGCTGTGAGTTTCGTTTACAGGGCTAGTTTCCTTTGTGATGGCCACTGTCATTGAATCCTCTCCCATGTCCGAAGCCGTCGACTGCTCATAGTGGTCTGTGTCCCTAGCAGGGAGGGGGGGGTCAGGATCTTGTATTATAGACTGGGTACGCTGCCAACGTTCTTGACATAGGGAGCTGTTTATTACGACCCTTTCTCTTTTTTGCTCTCTTTGGTTTTGGTGGCCCATATTTTCGTCACTAATTATGTCCTGTTCCAATTCATAGATCACATTTTTGGGCAGGACCGTCAAGTCTAAAGGTTGTGAGAAATCAGTTATTTCCTGGTGCTGGGCCTGTTGCGTTGCTCTAATGCATAATAGTACTCTCCAGAATGTCTCACGTTTTCGTCTTCTGTTTAACCCCTTCGCTGCGTCGGCTATTCCGCCGCAGCGCTAAGGGGGTGGGGCGGCCGCGCGGCGGTTCCGTGCTTGTGACGGAACCGCTCCGTCACGGCTCGCAGGTGAGCTGTGCTTGTGACGGAACGGTTCCGTCACGGCCCCGCCCGTTCTTTAGAACGTTAGCGCAGGTGCGGAATTCGCGCCACGCAGGCGCGGCGGCAGGGCTGTGACGGAACCGTTCCGTCACCAGCAGAGCCCACCCGTGGCTCGTGACGGAACGGTTCCGTCACGAGCATGGAAGAGGTTAAGTAAGAGCTCCATCTTTTTCCCAATTGTTTGTTATATGATAGAGATCCTTGGCATGTCTCAGCTTTGCCGCCCATAATTTATCTGCTTTATTAGATTTTTCTAAGATCATTATTTAAGTTACAATAATGCTCTGCTGAATTTTCTGTAGGCCAGAGGTCCAGCTGACTTCATATTTTAGTAATTTTTCTTTGGAGTGAGATAGTCTTCCACTCTTTATTTTGCTGCTGTGTTACCTTTAGATCTGCCTGTAAGCTTCTTTTCGTCAGGGAGCGCCTCTGGTGCAAATTCATATCTATTGCTTTGACTCTAATTACCACAGTGAATGCAATGCGTTCAGGATAATGGCGGGCTTGTTGTCATTGTTTATATTGTTTCCAGAGTATTCCACTATTTGATCCTCGTCTCTTTCTTGTGGAGTATATCTTGGAGTACAGCTGGGTCGAATTTCTAGGGTCTTACCTTTCAGTGGGGTACCCCCCATGAAGGATAATGGAAGTGTGGTTGGAACTAGCTATCAGGTGTATCTTCATTCTGATTGTCTTCCTGTACTCCAAATCTGGACTATTCTGGAGCAGGATCTATGGCGGTGCGAGAAAAATGTGAATTCCTTTTCTATTAATTTGTCTTACAAAAGACAGGAGAGGTTTGTAGGAAAGTGGGTTCTGTTGCAGTACCCACCCCCACTTTTTGCCAGACTATTGATGCACTTTATTTGGTGTGCCCTGGGTCCCTGCCAATCAGGTTCCCAGGGCCTGTGTTCTTCCCCCAAAACGAACCCAATTCGCATCCCTGGCCACAGGTCAGCCCCTGGTAAATGGTACCTCAGGTACCCAGGGCACTGTGACCAGGGAAGACCTCTAAGGGTTGTAGCACTTATTTTGCCACCCTTAGAGGCCCTGTACCTTTACACACACACACACACACACACACTGCCTTAGCAAGCTGTGAGTTTTGGTGCAGAACAAAGTAAAGAGTCAGCATGGCACACATCCCTGTGTGCCATTCCTACAACCCACTGCCCTATGCCAGTGGTGAGTGTACAGGTGCAGGAGCCCTGTATCCCTACAGTGTCTAAGTCCATTCTTAGACATTGTAAGTGCAGTGCTGTCATTAAGAGTATATGGTGCTGGGAGCTTGTCATTACGAACTCCACAGCACCATAATGGCTACACTGAAAACGGAGAAGTTTGGTATCAAACTTCTCAGCACATTAAACCCACACTGATGCCAAAGTGAGATTTAATGAAAAATGCACATAGAGGGCATCTCGGAGATTCCCCCTGAAAACGAACCCACCACCAGTGTCCAGGCTGAGTGGCTACTTTCAGCTGCCACCACCAGATAGGTTTCTGGACCCCTGGGTCATGAGCCTGTAGCTCTCTGGGGCCTGAAACAATGCACATCCTGGGATGAGGTGCCAAGTCTCCTCCCCCAGGATGTGCAGGGTTCACAAAGGGGAAGCTTCAAAGGCATGCCGCCTTTGTGAGCCTCCCCAGACCATTTTTGCTTTCAGCAACTGGTCCCCACTGGTTCTACCCCCCACTTTGGCGGGAGAGTCAGCGGGAGAAACACGTGAGGGAAAGAGGTGTGCCCACCTCTGCCAACTCCACCCCTTAGGTGGAGGAGAGGTGAAGCACAAATCTGAGTCCCCACCATCTTGAGGATCCACTGGAGGGTGGCACGATAGGGGGTGTACCTACCCCAGGGAAGGGATCCATTGGTCCCTGCCCTTTACCTACCTGTAACACCCCTACATCTAGTATTTAGGGGGCACCCAGAACCTTGCTTCCTCATATCCAGCCTGACAACAAGAAGAAAAGAAGAAGAAGGACTGAATAGCAGTGCAGCCAGCTAACAAGAGGAAGATGCTGACTGACTTGGCCCTAGCCCTACTGGCCTTTCTCCCCTCGAACCTGCTCCTGGGAAATCCCGGTGTGTCCTGCAGCCAGCAACCTCAAAAACCCCATAGGACCTGCCTGCCCTCACTTCCAAGGACTGCTTCTCCCGTGAACACCGGATTTGTTCAACTGCAACCTCTGGCAGCAGCCAGAGACCGCAAATCCAGCCCACTCTGCAGCCGCTGAACCCGGCCCGAGCTTGAGTGGAAAAACACCACGAGGAGGTCACCCCGGCGATCCTGACCTGAGATCTGGTGACCCCTGACCTGCCTCAATCCTCCAGCCGACGCCTGCAGCCTAAAGTCCAGCAGGCCCCCCTAACCGCGTCTAGGAGCTGGTAAAAAGATCTGACCCCAAAAGTCACCCCTGCACCCGACGCCCCACGGCCCTGTGTGCCCAAACAGACGGTGCCTAACCAACCCTTAACTTCCCAACTTACCTCTCAAAGTGGTGGTCGCACCCAGAAGTCATTTGTCTCCCTGCCTGCAGTGCTTTTGCAAACCGGAGGTTCTCCATAGAAAATAACAGTCAAAACAGCACTCTGCACCCGGCCACCCCAGTGCCCCCGAGGGTGCACCTTTTGTGCTACTTTGTTTCCCCATTTGCCCTGACCTTAACCCTAGAAGCTGTGCTCCCACAACCCAGTGGCCTGCTTGCCAGCAGCCACCAACTGGAGGTCCCCTATCCCCCATTGGATAACATTGGGCCTCAACACTGCACCTGGCTGCCCTAGTGCAGCTGAGGGTGCAACAACAGTGCATCACTGACCCTGGGGGACCCCTGAGTCTAACCCCAGAACCTTAACTCCCACAGTCGATTACCTACCTGTGAACCGTTAACCTGTTTTCCCTCTATAGGATAACATTGATAATTTTCTTCCAAAAAGTTTCTAAGTGTGGAGTTTTGAAATCTAAATATATTGTTACAAAAATAGAAAATAATAAAAAAAAAAAAAAAAAAAAAAATCGCACAAATAACCAAAACGTAATTACGTACTTGTTTACAGGAAATGTCCCAGTGCTGAATCTAGGTATCCAGCACGGAGTTAAAAAGTAACGTAAAAAGTAACTTACCTGTAATCCACTGAAGAAGCCTATTCATTTCAATGTACTGTATTTGCTAAGTGTTGCAACCTACTCCATCCCTGTAAATCAAACGAAGTACAAGTTCTATTGCATTTTCAAACTGTTCTACAATCAGCTACTTATTACTGTAAGGTATTTAATGCTTACCTGTGCCGCGCTTGCTTGGTTCTAAAAATAAAACAGTATATATTTTTATACAAACACAATTGGCCTAGAGTTCAGTTCTTGAGTGTGTGAATTCCTTTGCTGAGTGTGTACATCAAATACTTAACACTGCCCTCTGATACTGCCTTACTGCGCGACCTCTCTACCACAAACAGAGAGGAAGGTTCTATCTAACTGTAATCCCTGCCTACCTCTGGGGTCACCTGGACTCTATACACACTATACCTCATTTTGGTTTAGTATATATAGAGCCTGTTTCCTACAAGGCTGGGACAGCCCCTCATCTGTGTATGTGTCTAAGGGGTGTCCAAATCAGGGTGATAGACTACATTAAAATCTCATGTCCCGATGAGCTATCTTCAAGCTTTCTCTTTTAGCAAATCCAGGATAGTGGACACATGTGACTCCGTGTTAATAAAAGTTGATGAAGCCACCTGCGTAAGCGTACTCCCACCCAGTTTGCCAATAAGTATCATATGTCTCCCTTCTTGTGCGTTTATTATAATTTATGTTACGCCCAATGGTAGGAGTTTGTGAATGGCTATCTGTAAGAAACTGGGTTACTGGTTTAATGGGGTGTGAGCCCTGGTAAAGCAGCAACACAATCCTTGTCAGGGTAAGGCAAAAGCAAACCCCAAATTAACCTAAGCTCAACCCCAGGTAACTTGGCCCAGAGAAGTTAGGCTTAATTTAGAGACACAGTGTAAAGTATTTGTGCAACACTTCGAACAGTAACACAGTGAAAACACCACACAAAAAGGACCCCACACCAGGATAGAAAATTAGAGCTGAATTTAATAAATAAAACAAGACCTAAAAAACAAAAATCCAATCAGTAGAACCAAAGTTCATTTTTAAAGAATAAACTGCAATATAGTACCAAAAAGCGCAAGGCGCCAACTGCAGCTATCTGGTTCTGCGAGCCTGGGTCAAAGTCAAAAGTTCAGGCCGACCGCGATGGAGAGCGGGTCAGATACAGTCCCAGATTAGCACCATTGAATGTTTACATTCTCAAGTTCCGTGCCAAGAGTCCTGTTCATGTTGGAAAAGGTTGCAGGGAGCAAGGAGAGTGTCAAAGACGGTGCTAGGCGTGACGCAAAGGCCGGGCAGGCAGGCTAGAGATTTATAGTGGCAGTCCTCCACAGGCAATCAATGCTTGCTGTGCGAAGGCTGGTGGGGCCAACACTGAATTTCGGTGCGAGCAGCGCAGTTCCGATGCGGATGGGCCTGTTCACGATTGCACAGAGCCCAAAGCTTGATTTAAGGAGCCTGTGAGCCACAACAAGGGTCCAGGACCCGAGAGGCACCATTCGCTGAAGAGGGGTTGAGGAGCCTTTTATGTCCCTGAGGCTCAGATCAGGAGGCCAACAGATTAGCCATTTGAGTCAATCTGGGGTCCTGGGTTCAAGATGAATTTGCAGGTCCAATTCTTCTTCCCTGTGCAGCAGCATTAGGTCAGCAGTTCCTTTCGAGCAGCAGTCCAGTAGTGTGGAAGTCATTGTTGCAGCACAACCGTCCTTCTTCATGGCAGATTATTCATTGGTGTCTGAGGTCCTTCTTTTCTACACTGGTGCCTTGGTTTGGGAAGGTGGGAGAAGCTTCTAGACAGTGGCTTGGAAGTGCATGGAATTTCCAGGCTCTCCGGCCCTGGAACCAAGCTGAAGTGAGAATACAGGGTTGTTAGGCTGTTTGTGTGAAGGCAGAACACAGGCTATTCAGGTGTAAGTAAGGCTGTGCTCAGTTCAGCCCACCCATCCTGCCAGCAGACTGCCCATCCAGGCACACCTAATCACTCTATTGTGTGAATGTCTGGGAGGAATTCACAAAGCCTGTCAGTTACATCCAGTCACATGACGCAGGCCAGGCTATAGGCACAAAAAGGGCTATTGGCAGCAAAATGTGGGATTTTAAAAAATGTGATTTTAAAAAACTGACTTCACCACTTTTAACAAAACTTATCATTTCTTTCCTGCGCGCAAAAGCATTTCATTTCACCCCAGTTCCAAAGACACCAAATATGAACAGATTATCTCTTCCCCTTTGGAAATTTCACTTATAAAATGTAATAAGGCAACTCCAATGTTGTCCCATAAGTGTGATAGACCTTGCAGTAGTGAAAACGTTTTTCACTTCCAGGACATGTAAAACTTTGAAAGTACATGTCCAACTTTTGAAATACACAGCACCCTGTCATTGGGGCTGTCCGGGTCCTACCTTAGTGATGACTTATATGTATCAAAAAGGAAGGTTTAGGCTTGAAGGTTTACATTGCCAGGTTGACATAACAGTTTAAAACTGCCAACACACAGGCTACAATAGCAGACCAGAGTCATGTTTAAAGGGCTACTTAGGTGGCTGGCACAATCAGTGCTGCAGACCTACATGTAGCATGTAATTTAAAGGCCCTCGGAACATGTACTTACACCTTACTAGGGACTTGCAAGTAAATTAAATACGCCAATAGGGTGTAAGCTAATTCTACCATGTTTTAAGGGAGAGAGCATGTGCACTTTAGCACTGTTTAGCAGTAGGTAAAGTGCCCAGAGTCCTAAGGCCAATAAAGAAAGTACAGCAAAATGGAGGAGGATTGGCAAAATGTTTTGGGGAAAAACACCCTCAGGCTGACAGGGGATATGGAATATATATTATATATATATATATATATATATATATATATATATATATATTCACTGAAAAAACCATAGGTTATAGACCATATATAGTTAGGAATTAGCATTTAAAAAACCTTATTTTACTCACACAAAACCATTGAAATTCCATATATAGTTAGTTGCACTAACTATATATCGCGCACCCGCAATCCACTGCTGATCATGTCACATATTACATCATTCATGACATGGTCAGTGACATCACTGATGACATCACTGATGACATCTCAAATGACATCACTGATGACATCACTGATGACATCTCAAATGACATCACTGATGAGATCACTGATGACATCATCCAGTGACTGTGTGTTTCTGTAAAGTTTAAATATGTTTTACATATTGAAGAATGAGTAGATGTATAAGTGTCTGGACGAAGGATTTAGTAGGTGCATGACTGAATGTATGAGTGAGTGATTAAATGTGTCTCACTGAGTGCATGGGTTAGTGACTAAACTGTCTTAATTTGTGCATCATTATGTCTGTTGTTCTGTAAACTGCTGCATGTGTTGATCAGTAGCTATATGATTAACTATATGGGTTATTGATTGATTGTCCAAGTATTTGTATAGGAGACTGAGTGTGTGTGTGGCTGGCTGGGAGGTGTGTGACTCTGTGCCGATCAATGTGTACTTGTATCAATGATTGTATAAGAAAGTAAGTATGTGTTAGTGTATGTTTGAAAATGTAAGGTGCTCTATGTTTAACTGTATAGACAAGAAAATGGAAGTGTGATTGATTCTTTACAGGACTGACTAGGTGTGTGAGTAACTCCATGGATGAGTGGCAGAGTGTAAGTGTCTGTATAGGTGTATGAGTGCATATGATAGTGTTGTAAAGATGAGTGATTGTATGTATGAATGATTGTATGGGTGAATGAGTGAATGTGTGTGTAGACGTAGGAATCAGTGAGTACGTATGTAGTAACTAGTATTGGTGTGTCAATGGTTTCAAAAATTATACTCTGTATTTAACACTGGGTGAAACAGAGGTTATATTAAAACGTGAGGAGATGCATTGTATTGTCACATGAATGATATCATCAGTGATGTGGTCATTGATGTCATTTGAGATGTCATCAGTGATGTCATCAGTGATGTCACTGACCATGTCATGAATGATGTAATATGTGACATGATCAGCAGTGGATTGCGGGTGCGCGATATATAGTTAGTGCAACTAACTATATATGGAATTTCAATGGTTTTGTGTGAGTAAAATAAGGTTTTTTAAATGCTAATTCCTAACTATATATGGTCTATAACCTATGGTTTTTTCAGTGAATTTTCAAGGTTTTGTAAATGCTAATTCCTAACTATATATGGTCTATAACCTATGGTTTTTTCAGTGAATTTCAATGGTTTTTTAATAGCAAATATCATAAGCTGTCGAATGTCAAGTACGTGGTAAGTAAAAACATTTTCGTGTTTATGCACACTGATCTGCTTTGAATACTGCCCCCCACCCCTCATTTCTATTAGGAGTACTCTCTCTTTGCAGATAGTGAAGGGTAGTTAACGCAGCCCTTTGCCCCCTTTGTAATACGTCGTGCCTGCTTCTCTCTCCATTTGATTGATTGTTCTCTTTGGTTCATTCTCTATTTACAAACAAGCACAGAGTCGCAATACTCTGTTTAGTCTTTGCAGATAGCGAAAAATCGTGTAAAAAAACAAAAGGAATCGAGCAAAATCAGTAGGCCACTAATGGGATCTCTTTTTGACCTCGCTAAAATAGAAACATTAGGAACAACCTGTTGAAAATAGCAATGCGTATGTACATAAGCGGCGTTCATTTGTGTTCACAGTACCCCTTGTTGATTGTTTCAATCGAGCATTGAATTGTTCGAAGTTAATTCTCTTAAGGATCTTCTCTACCTGCAAACGAGGAAGAATAGGAATATTCTCTCTCCCTTTGCAGATAGTGAAGGGTAGGTAACGCAAGCCTTTAACACGTCGTACCTATTTCATTCCTCATTGATTGATTGATTGTCCGAACATTGACTGTTTGGGAATTAGTTCTTTTTGGAGGTATTCCCTGTTTGCAAATAAACGTAGGAAAATCTTTGCAAGTAGTGAAAGGGTACGTAATGCGGACCTTTCTCCCCCGTTGTAATCTGTCATGCCTATCTACTCCCCACTGATTGATGCACCTTTTTCACCCGGACCATTTACTAGAGATACGTCATCTGGCCCGACCAGAGAGCACCCCTAGTGAAAAGGACATATGCAATAATAACGAAGTGATCACTGTATCCTGTTAACAGAAACTTTACCATGAAACAACCTGGAAAGAAAAAAATAGGAAAACGAAAATCAGTAGGCCACTGATGAACATGAACTTTTATTAAACAACAAACAAAGAAACGATAACATAACGTAATGATAAAACCTATTAATGTCCTAGAAACAAGAAAACGTTAAAGTATGCCAGTGGTGAGAGACCAGAAAAACAGTCCGAGAAACCAAATCACCCCTCGCTGTCCCAACTCATGCACTCTGAAAGTTCAAAGTTTTGAGGAGTGCTTGTAACATTGTCTGAAGCCTATTTGCAATTGCTTCATCTTCACTATTCTTAAAGTAAGTGGGGGCTGTTGTGATGCGGTGCCACCCTGAACCGCTTGACGGAGGCCCCCGAGGGACGGTGTCATGTCGCGGACTCGGAGGGGGCGCTTGGCTCCGGCCCCCTCCCCAAGTCGTGTTGCCCTGGTGTGGCCTGAGATCGCCCCCGACATAGGTGGCCGGCTCCCGGGGTCAAGCGGAACTTTTTTCCTTTTGGTGACTCTTCCATTCTTCACCTTGTCCCACAATCCGTTTCACCTAAAGACACGCTGTAGTGGGGCACCCCTTTTCCGTTTCATTTGCCATTCAGCCCGCTTTTGCTACACTGTGCCTCTTCCGCTATTCAGCTGTTTACCGCCCGCTCTTTCGACTACAGCGTCTCGCTCACCATGTACTTGAGTTGCTCCCGCTCTTGCGGTGCAGCGATAGGCGGCTGCCACAGGACTCTCAAAATGGCGGCCATCTCTTCAGATTTGGGCGTGGTCCACTAAAATGGGCCTGCGACACCTTGGAACTCGGACGCTTGTCTGCTAGAGCTTGGGCTCCATTCTCGAAAGCGTCCCCTCATCCTTGAAGATTCTACAAAAGTCTTGGGGGCCCCCGACTCCCGCAGGCTTCTGGTGGGGAGCGCCTAGCATGATTGCTCGTGGAATGGCCACGACGGAGCTACGAAATGGTGGTGCTCTCATGCTAACGCCAGCTTCAGTCTGAAACATCCAGAAACACTGTAGACTACCAATTCGATCAGTTCCGGTAGCGCTCCAACGTGACCCGGTAGAGAAGAACTTGCCCTCCCCTCTTTGACTGATGGTTCTTGTTGCCTGTCCCTTCTGTTGTCATTTAACAGAACTATTTAGCCTGCTGAAAGGGGTTGTGTGCCGTCCGCTGGTTGGTGGAGACATTTTGACTATATTCTGGACCTGCGTTGTCGCGTAATGCGTCATATGACGTGCCGCGTTAGAAAGTTTAATAAATTATTAAACACAATAAACAATCCTTAAAAAATAAAAAAAAATAAAAAATAATCAACAAAACCAACAATCAATTAACAACAGTATTTGAAAAGTCTATCATTCATTTTTCATTGCAGTACGCTGCCCAGAAAGCTTCCCGGTTCCCGGACCGGGCGCTACCCACGCAAAAAAACAAAAAAAAAATTTTTTTTTTTTTTGCCCCGCGGGGCCGTTTTAAAGCCTCCACATTAAACCTAGGGGGTCAGGGAGGATCTACTATGCCCCCTTATGGTTATTTGCCCCTTTGTTTTGGCCTCCTCTTGTCTCTCGATCCTACCGAGAGACAAGATGGCGGCCGCTACGGACTTTTTGGAATGTTGACAGACGCCAGAGAACCAATCAGCTTCGCTTCACAAAGCTCCGTTGCGCGAAAAGTACGCGTCCTGGAGCGCTGCCCAGAGCGCGCTTACAGATATATATCTTTTTTTAAACGTTAATTTCTCAAAATCCACTGGAGCACATATATTGAGACCTACAAAAGGCACATCGGGCTACCAGTCCCTACAATTTTGCCAAGTTTCGTGCAAATCCATTCAGCCGTTCGGGCTAAAAGTGAGGCCAACCGCCCTATGGAAATTAACATGGGAAAAACGCGTTTTGGGACCCCCCTTTTTTCTCGGCCCCCCCTTGACGAACCCCCCCAAAATTTTCAGGGGCTGCTCAGAAACAAAATGTGCCATTTTCCTGAAAATTTCAGCCAATTCCGTCCACAAACGCCAAAGTTATTAGACATAGAATTTTCAAAAATCCCATAGAGAAAAAATCCTAACTATATATACCTACTGGCGACCGCCAGTAGGTAATATATATATATATATATATATATATATATATATATATATATATATACACATATATACACACACACACACACACATATATACATATACAGTACCTCTCAGCAAGAGGAAGGGAGCCGCACTCTTCACGGTAAATCAGGCAGATTTTATTTTTGTGGCAAAAGCGCTGGCGTTTACAGATTGTTCCCCGATGCATTTCGGTCTTACCCAGACCTTTCTCAAAGGGGAAAGCCAGAAGCATTCGCGAGGTTGAAACAAACCACAGAGTCCCGGTATGCTTTTTATCCGCAAGGGAGGTGTTTACCCCCCTGGTGGGTATCACGATGGATTCAACAATTGAGCATTGTGGTAATTGTGGTTCGTTCTTTGTCTCGCCTTAGTTACTCTTCAGTGAGTGATGCTTAAAATTATAGTGCTTTTAAGTCCGATTACGTGAACCCCGTGCAAACTATCTTTTAAGTTTGCCGGGCACCATTTTAAAGTCCAGTCTTTGGTGGCACCGCTGTCCTAATTGTCCTAAAACAAGCGTTTGCAATATAATAGGTCTCGCATTTGTCAGAGTTAGAGCTATTGACGTAAATGACAATGCCTTTTATCTATAGTGCTCGCTACGTAAGCCCATTCTTCACAATCCATTCTCCACTTTTATAATTCCAGGCACCCCAGTGGATTTCAATGGGACAGACGTAACAAAACAGAGCAGTGGCTATGGGGGCAAGTCGGGAAAGGCAGCCGGTCAGTTCAAGGAGTGACAACTCATATGTGAGGTAAGAGTGGCGACTACCCACTGAAGGAGAATATGGATCTAACAGCCTGGGATGCCATATCAAGTGAACAAATGCAGCATGGTTGTGGCATGAGTTCTTGAAAAGTCGTAGTTGGAAAAGGGTTGGTGCCAGGCCAGTGGGTTACTGGGTTAGAGAGGTGAGGGTGAGAGGACAAGACCAGGGACAGTTATGTAACGAAAGGTGTGCCACACGGTTCCTGTCTCAGCCCATCTCTGTTTAATGTATATGTTGCCCCATTGGCTGCTCTGCTTAGGAAGGTTGGGTTTCTCCCAATCTCCTATGCAGATGATACACAGCTGATCTTCACCTACAATAAATTCACCCCTGATGTCCAGAAAGTGTTCTCCGAAGGTATGAAAACTATCACCCTTTGGATGAAGAGAAACTTTCTGCAATTAAACACAGGGAAAACGGAGATGATGCTGTTCAAGGATGCCATTTCGAGATGGTCTCCTGGGTGGTGGTCTGAAGAATTGGGTGTAGTTCCCACCCCAAAGACTGTGGTAAAAAATCTAGGAGTGCTAGTCAACAGAGACCTCAACTTGGAGGGTCACATTGCAGCAGTCAAAAGATCCTGTTTCTATCCTCCGAGTCTGCTCCGGAAGATTTTCCACTTTGTGCCGATGAGCACTCGCAAAACGTTAATTCACGCTCTGGTCCTGAGTCAACTGGATTATAGTAACGCTTTGCTGATATCCGCTAAGGACTCTGACCTACAAAGCTTGCAGGTGGTGCAGAATACTGCGGCCCGCCTGGTGACTAGCGCCCCATATCGTGCCCCTTCCCTTCCTCTCTTGCACAGCCTACATTGGCTTCCTATTCGCAAGAGAATTCATTTCAAAGTGTGTTGCTTGGTGTTTAAAGGCCTTAATTCTATGGGCCCAATATATTTGACAGAAAAACTAGCTAAATATTCCCCTATGCACTCACTTCGATCGGAAGGTAGAAACCTGCTCACCATTCCTCGCATTAAGCAGACTAGATTAGGAGGCAAATCCTTCTCTTATCTGGCCCCTAAATTGTGGAATCAACTGCCATTAGACCTCCATCAAGAAGTAAACTACCTGACGTTCAGGAAAAAACTCAAGACTCAGCTCTTCTAACCTTCCTCTCCCCATGTGTTGTGTGCTGTTTCTGTCCTTAGCGCGGAGATACCCCTTTTGGGGTGAGTCAGGCACTTTATAAATGTAATAAATAAATAAAAAATAAGAAGCGACAAGCCTTGGACTAGAGTATTAATAAAGATTGTTAGGCGGATTATTGCAGGGCAGTGTACGAGCCAGTCTGCTTTCAAATGACTGAAGCAATGGCAGGCCTCGGGACAAAGAGAAAGGTTTTAGACAAGGCTTTGTGGCTACTCCCTCAGCCCCAAAGCTTACAACATACCTCACACACCAGTCCACTTGCACCTGTACTTTCATCCTCTGCGCTCCAGCTGTCAAGTTGACTGCAACTCCGGGACTGCATTTCACTCAGAAGCAAAACAACATGGTTTTGGAAGCCGCAGACATGCCCATGCAGCACCGGCCATTCGAATGGACGAGGAAAGCCACTAACACAGACAAGCCCGTGCCGAGCCCCAAATAGTGAACTTGTGAAAACAAGCGGAGTCTGTAGGCAATAAAAGAAAAACTGAAACTACTCATCATGGTTATGCAACACTACTCCAACAACGACACCATCTTGGAATAGTCAAATGTTCTTAGTGGTGCTCGGACGTATTCAATAAATATAAAAGTGGGATATCCTATGATATGGCATTTTTTAAGGACACAAGTCATTTCAGGCACCCCCGCTATTGTTTAAGTTGTGGCGCGACGTGACACGCTGTTGAAATGAAAACATATTATGCGGGGCTGAAAAAAAATAATGAGCAGCGTGCCGCACTGCTTTTAGAAAAAAGCGTGGCTTGCCACGCTGCTTAAAAAAAAAAAGATATGTTATGTGCAGTTTCTCCAAGCCACATATAAGAAAAGAAAGGCGCAGCGGCGTCCCAGGCTGGTTAAAAAAAAGCGATTGCTGGAGAGCGTATCCTGCCTGCAGCAGCAGGGAGGAGAAAGTTATTCAAGAAAATAGTGCTTACAGACTGTAATTAAAACATACAGAGTAACAACACATGTAACAGGAGAAGTCCTCATGGGAGGTTACAACAGGAGAAAAGGAGGTACTAAGGAGGGACTATGTTATATTCTGTGCTTGCATTCTGGGATAAGAATGCAAGCGTTGCTAAGAGCTGTTGCTTAGATACTGTGTAGGATTTATATCCGTTGATTGCCTTCTCCACGACCGTGTAACTAATAAATCAATTCAAGTATAATTAAGCTGTCTACGCCTTAATTACTACAGACTACTAGGCTTTTTAAGTAATTAAAAGCCACCATTTACAAAGGTAAGCAACAGGAGCCAATTGAAAAGATGGGCGGAAAATGGGCAGAGCTTAAAATCCATACCTAAATACAGCATGTCTCAAAAAGACAGTGCAAGCGCTGCCTAGGCGAGACCTAATCAGCATTGGTGCAGCAAGGTTGATCTGGGCCTGAACGCTAGCAAGGAAGGAAGGAAGGAAAATGAGCTCTCACCCCCCTTTTGGGTGGTAAGAGACATAACTGGAGTTCAGTGGGTTCTGCACATCTCTGTATTTCGGCGTCACTGAACCTGCTTCACTGATAGCTACAGCCCTGCAAAACACGGTCTGCTTATAAAAAGCACCCCCATCTCACCTCTCCATGGGCCATATTTCTAGGGCTAAATCCAGACTGTTTCCCCTGTTTCTCTTGCCCCTTCCATGGAGCATCTCTCGATGCCCAAATAAACACTGGTGCAGCAAGGGTGCACTTAGCCTTCATTAAGTGCACCCATCACCCACTTCATCAAGTAAGGAAAACGTGCTCACCACTTTCCTTATGGTTAGTAAGGCCGTCTTAACTGGGGTGCAGTAGGTCATTTGCACCCCAGGACCCAGTGCCAAGGCAAAGCAAGCAGTCTCCACTGGCATTTTTCAAAATATAAATACAAGTCCCTAAATCTCGCCCTCTATTCTCGTAACCATCTCTCTCAACGTGCTAGAGCTTGCTGGCTCCTGTTCCTCTACATCCCCTTCTCTGCTACCCCTTTCACACGTCATTCTTAGCCATTTGGTGCTCATGTATACAGCTCCAATTTCCTTGGATCAAGTTCATGCTGTGTAAAACTAGGTTTGAATGAAAGGCCACACGCCTTTTCCCCCTCGACTGACCTTAAACAACATCCATCCACCTGGAACCACGCCAAATAAACATAATGGTCCTTGCAGGCCATTATCAGCTACACACACTGGCAGCCTGCCTCTTCTCCTGCCCTTGTGGCTCTTCCTGGGACACTCTCACCCCTCTGGGCATGCCACCGAGCCGGCAGGGGGAGCCGTCCACAGTTTGAAGCCTCTACACACTAACACGTGCCTTCCATAGGCAGTAATTCTCAAATGACGAGCCACTGCCCTAGAGCCTACTTGGTGCATATCCATGTGACCTCTGGATAATAGCATTACTTCCTCCAACAATTCAATAAACACATACTCAGGAGACAATTCCTGTCTGATGGGGATCTTTTTCATAGGTGGACACTAGCACTTCTGTGGAGACATCAAATAACTATGTGCAGTTTGATCTTCTGATAGTGTATGATGGGTAGATGTTTGAGGATGGATAGGCAATCAAATCCTTTAAATAGCACAGGTCAGCCACACTGTGGTTTCTAGATGAATTGGCATATATATCCAGTACATAAAACATTTAACTTGACATAGAGACATGCTGTGTAGAAAAGAACCCAGAGAGAATATCTGTTAAAGAGCTCAGAAAAAGTCAGGTTTACAGCTGGCAACAGAATTTTTTTTTTTACTGCTCGATCAAACAAGCATTTACAATGCAATAGGTCTCGCAGTTGTTAGAGTTTGAGCTATTGGCATTGTAAATGGCAATGTCTTTTATTTATGTGTTGGTTTTTAAAACATAAATAAAAGGCATTGTCATTTACAATGCCAATAGGTTAAACTCTCGCAAATGCGAGACCTATTGCATTGCAAATGATTTTTTTTTATGTAGTTGTCTGTGAAGTTCCACTTGCAAGTCATGGAGCACGCCCAGGTCAAGCAGAATCTGTGGTGTTTCTAGACAACTGAAACAGCCAATTGTTTTATGGCCATTTCTTGCAGGGGCTTCACAAAAAACAACCACGAGGACTGACAGGGGAGACCCCTCAGCAATCCTGCATATTAATGTTTTAGGAGAAAAGATAGTTGCAAAAAAATACTAGGCGTGACCGTCTGGACAAGATTGGACAAAACCAAAGAAAAACAGCAGTCTTTTCCACGTTTGGGGTGTCTTTAAAGCCCTAGCCTAGCAACATTTTAACTGCACTCTGCATCTGCACTCTAAATCTGCACTCTGCACTCTGAATCTTGAATCTGCACGCTGCACTCACACTCTGCACTCTGAATCTGCACTCACACTCTGCACTCTGAATCTGCACTCTGAATCTGCACTCTGAATCTGCACTCTGAATCTGCACTCTGAATCTGCACTCTGAATCTGCACTCACAATCTGCACTCACAATCTGCACTCACAATCTACAATCTGCACTCTGCACTCTGCACTCTGCACTCGCACTCGCACTCTGCACTCGCACTCTGCACTCGCACTCGCACTCTGCACTCGCACTCTGCACTCTCAATCTGCACTCTCAATCTGCACTCTCAATCTGCACTCTCAATCTGCACTCTCAATCTGCACTCTCAATCTGCACTCTGAAACTGCACTCTGAAACTGCACTCTGAAACTGCACTCTGAAACTGCACTCTGAAACTGCACTCTGTAAGTGTGCTTACCCCTCTTCTAGTGCACTTCCTCAGAGGTAAGAAGCACTATATACATTCAGCTACAATACAATACACGCCTTTCGCGAAATTATTTTCTTCCTTTGGTTGTCTGCCCTGGACTATATATATATTGATATATATATATACTACGTGTCGAAAACAAAAAAAAAGCTTAACACAAAAAAGAGACAGGACGCTTTATTACAGTTTTATAAACATCAACTTTATCGACTGTTAACACCTCTCTTGGATCCGAAAAAACCAAACAGGAAATCACGATCATCACAAAATATGTAATTGCGCAGACAAAGCTTGAGAATACTTTCATCGTTAATAGCCCATAGCCAACAGCAAGATCTCAAATACTCTGTACCCAACAATACCTAGGGTACACTGCTAGATTGATTTAGTATGGCACTGGAAGGGGAGGTGTGTGTACGAGGCCTATCATACTGTCTTCATAAATGTAAAAAGCCTACCTGTTGTGCTGTTCGGTAACTTTGCCCTACGGCTCCGAGAATATTTGCTGAAAGAACAAGCGGGAGGCGGCTCGGGCGCAGCACGTCTTCCGGAGACGTGCGCGTCCACAGAGCTGAGTCGGCTCGTGCACAGGCCAGTAGCGGCTCGTGCACAGCTCTAGACTCCCTTGCCAGTGAACACGGCGACTATAGAACTCGCTGGCGGGAGCGCTTCGCGCTCCAACGCCAGCTCGACCTAAAAAGGCTCTCAGAAGATTGGATGTAGCTACTTTTACGTGAATGACTGACAGATGCTGTGTTATGTTAGGCAGTTTTTGTACAGCACAACAGAATGTCTGCTTTTTACATAGCCTCTGAACATGGTTGATTGTCTTGAATTAGCGGAGTAAAGTTGTGAGTTTACATAACGGTGCAACTGTTGGGTGTCATGTTTAGTACCTACCAAACTCTCATGTGAAGGTGGTTAGTGCTCAGGAGGTATTAGTTTCCTGTGGAAGAGCTTAATGTTTGTGCCTCCATTTTTAGATTTTACTAAAATATAATATACATACAGACTTATAGGGGCTTTCAGTCAGCCCCTTATCCATTGGTCTGCTACTGTGTCATTCACATATTTCTTCCGCCCACTAAACATACACAATGGGCCAAAGAGTCAACCCACTTTAGCCACTGGCTAACTTCTTTATGAGGTATAGCATTCTGCTCTTTCACAAGGAGCAAATCCACAAAAATGAATTTCCCTTCAATGTCACAGACTAATATGGCAAAGTGTGCTTTGTGACATAAAATAATATTGTTGCTATTAGCCCAATTTTTATTTTTAGAATATGGAGGGCACTGCAGCTTCCACAACAATAAAGTATCGCAAAAACTATGCTAAAATAAGCATTGACAAAGCCAAAAGGCTGGCACCATCATCTGGCCTATTAGCTTTGGAAATGTTTGTTTTAATTTGCTGCTCTTGGCTGTGTCAGGTAACTGAGTGACATCTACTGGCTGTATGTGTCCTGCGAGGAAGCTCTGAGAAAATAGCTTATAAGGGTTTGCAGACTTCTTCCAACACGTGTATGTGAAATCGGGGTGAAGGATTGCAGATGTGTGGAAAAGAAAAGATGGGAGAGAAAGGGGAGAGAGAATAACAACAAGCATTGGAAATGCAATAGGTCTCGCCTTTAACTAAGTTAAAGCCATTTGCTTTGCTAATGGTATTCTATAGCAAAGCAAATGGCTTTAACTTAATGAAAGGCGAGACCTATTGCATTTTTAATGGGGTTTTTTGTACCCAAAAACATTCCTTGACTTCATAAACGTTGGATGTCGACATGTTTTAATCATCACAATCGCACTGAACATAACCACTGTTCTTAGGCCAGTTCACACTTGTTTCAGAAAATGATGAGGCTGCCAACTTTTGACATCTCCAAAACATGAACTGAACCATGCTTCTGCAACATGCTTCCTCATAGCGTTGAACTGAACCATGCTTCTGCAACATGCTTCCTCATAGCGTTGAACTGAGCCATGCTTCTGCAACATGCTTCCTCATAGCTTTAAAAATAGAAAAGTCATACTGGTGTGTGCGGAAGCCTCTTTTGCCTATGTTCTGAAGCATACAATGCTGTTTTTGTGTAAAAGCAGGCACGATTCACCAGTGAGTGGTAACGGATGCTGAGTTGGAAATAAGAGAAAAGCTCACCACCAGCACAGAACTACAACAAAAGAGAAAAGACACAGGGAGTAAAGGGGAAAGCAAAGCATAGGCCCACCATGGTGTCTGTCCCCTCCACACTCATTGGCCCACCATGGAGTCTGTCCCCTCCACACTCCATGGCCCACCATGGAGTCAGCAGCTTCCCAAAGTTTTGCCACACCCAGTCCACCCCAAGTATCATAAGGAGATCCAAATTACAACCTGCTCCCCCATAAAAATAAGCGAGGGGGGTACAATCGAACAGTCAGTGCTTGTTGCATGCTACTTGCCCATCGCCACCAGAGGGCGCCAGTTATCATCCAATCGGTATCAGCTATCTGCTGAGATTGCTGCCAGAGAGAACAAATGAGTGGGCTGTGTAGAAACGTTCAGGAAGGTGGGGGCGGCGCAGGGGAACAGGGAGTGAGAGGCGGGGGTCGAACGGGTAACGTGGGGAAACGTGTCAGAATAGATAAAATAGGTGAACTAGAAAAGAGGCGATCGAACAGGATGCTATAGAGAGACAGAATGAGAGGGCGCAGAGACGGGGGTGGAGATGGTACATGACAGTGAAAGAAGCTGGGCAGTGAAGGGGTAGATTAAGGGGGGTTCGGGAGGGGTGAGGCGATGGAGTGGAGGAGGGAAGGATGAGCTGCCTGCCACTGAGTTGGTGCACACAGACGCCTGGCGCTGTAGTGTCTGGAAAGCTGAGTATTCAAGCACGACATAACACAATGTTTCGCTTTATCATGTCCCCTGTGCAAGGGGCACGGGTCGGTTGCAGGTTAGTGGCTTGTAATGGCGGCCTTTTTCCGGAGGGTGGGGGAAGGAGGCAGCTTGAGCCGCGAAGAAAGCAGGCAGCTTCCACGGACATCAATCATTATGTGCCGCTGCCTAACAAAGTTTGGTTTTTTTAGTCTTCATTTTTCAAAAGTCTGATGTTTCCCACCCCCCCCCCCGATATGCCAAAGCAAGCAATTATTTCATTAAATGCCTTAGACACATGGCCGCACTGCGCATTAAAGAGGATTATTAAAGCCCAGCGGCTCCTCCTACATTTGCCTTCGTAAACCGCCTGTAATCTCTGCAGCAGGGCGTCCAGGGCCATGTCTCCGGGTCTCGGCCAGATCACATCCTCTTGTGAAGCAGAGCTGCAGGGCGAGCATGCCCCTTCCACAGCCGCCTGCTCTGCGGCAGTGCTCCGCAGCCCTGCATGGCAATAACTCCCCTGGCTGTGGCACAAGGTGCAGCCGAAAGCGCAGGCAGGCAGTAGCCTTTTCCTCTGCTGTGCGGCGCAGGCTGCGCTGCCGGGGGATGCGCTCGCACTGTGGAAAAGTAAATTTTGCCATGTTCTGTGTCCCTACGTGTTCCCCATCCTATGTTATGTGTGCATGATTAATATGCATATGTATTCCCCATGTTCGATTAAAGACGCAATTACAGTTGTGTCCATCCCTAGTATGCTAGTTCCCAGTTCTCGTGAAAGCTACGAGTATTAGGCCTATGTAAAGTTACGTTGCCACGTCTCTCAGTGTGCACGTTATTTCATTGTAAAATCCCCGTTTCTAGGCCTCAAAAGGGCCCGGACACCAGATTCAGCTCCTGTCTCCTGAATCCTCGCTGAGGAGCGATACAGCCCCCACCTGTATCCTCGACCCTTCACTTACTTCCTGCCTCACAGTGCCCGGCTCGGCCTGGCTCTGCCTACGAGTCTGCCAAAAGTATGTTATGATTCTAGTTATCAGTCCAGCCCTCCTTCTCTGCATTCCTAAGCTACTGAATCGCATCAATAGTTTCCGTCATCGTCTAGCCCTTACGTCTCCATGTAAGAGAAATACTGTATTAATGGTCATTTAATATTCTTCATCACGCACTACATGTAGAATAATGCATGCACCAGTCTTAGAGTCTGTTAGCCTTTACCCCGATACCTTTTAGTTTATATCAACATGTTCTCTAAACATCAGATACTAGATAGTGTTTAGGCACATGTCGCCCTGACTCTCCAGACTTCAGTCTCTACTCCTAGCACAGAGTTCATAGCCCCCAGCTTCTCCTAGTAACACGTCATTGTCAGTTTACGCGCACCATTAGGTTAGAGGTCCCGGCTCCTCAGGTAGCCCCCTCCATGTTTCCGCCCCATTTATGACATATTCTGTTACGTTTACATCACATGTCTATGTATACGCCTCCTGTTACACCCACTTTCACCTTTATCTTTCGCGACTGCTATTGACCACACCCAATGCTCCGCCTACTGTATTCACTGTAATGCAACTGTTTTAGTATATATGCTTGTGTACTGTTATTAAAGTTAGCGCGCTCATTTCCTGTCCCCCCTGCAGGGCCCTGCCATCCTGTTACTGTGCAGGTTGTCCTGTTCCTGTCCTTTATGCTGTATTAAACCTGCAAACTCCTACTACCTCGAATCTTGACTCTTATTTATTGAGCTATCTGTTATTACTATGTCCAGTCAAACCTAGATCCGGTATTATTTATTTATATACCACATAATGGCGCCCGAACAGGGACTTGCCCTTTCCCCACGCGCCGGTGAAGCCACGCCGGCCCCCTGACCCTCTGCAGCCGTGACGGAACCATACCGTGCACGTGCAGATATTTCTGCTTCAAGTATCCCTCAGGCCCACGGAGGAGACGGAGGTGGCGGTCCAGCATCCAGACGAGGCGGTGGAGGAACGCGGCGAGTCCCGACCAGAGCCCAAGCCGAGAGTCCAAGGTCCGAGGTATCCGGAGGCCCACCCGTAACAGAAGTCCGAAGTTCGTCCGTCCGGCGTCGAAGCAGTCCAGTCCAGTCCGAGGCCTTCCGTTCTTGCTGCCCGGTGAGTACCGTTGCTGGGGTAGTATCTAGACAGGGTCAATCTAATTGTCTCTGGTCCGTGGGGTTTGGTGGTACACAGATCCCAAAACGAAGTGTCCACTTCGGTGGATGCGGGTCCTGACGTGTCTCTTTATGAGACCGGTAAGTTTCGTACTGTTTCAGCAGTGCATCTAGTTTCTGTTCTAGTCAGTTCTGTTCCCGAGAAGATTCATGTATTCTGTTTTCAGTATTCCAGGTAGTATTCTGTTCGAACTGTTATTTTAAATGTTCTTCATGTATTTTAATGTCGTGGTATGAGAGTGGTGTAATTATCGTGTTCATTGTGTATTGTAATTGTGTCCAGATTACAGTTCAGTCATGCCGTTATTTTCCAGACTACGTCAGTTAAGAACTAGAAAAGGTCTGTTAGAAGAAGCAGTTCCTGTCCCGCCTAGGGACAGTCCAGGTCACTTTATGTATCAGAAGCATGGCATAAGTGCCATATTGTATCTAGATTTATGGGTAGAGTATACCAAACAGTTAGAAGAAAAGTATAGATGGCCCGTATCGGGTACATGGGATGCCGAGTGCATCATGCGAGTAGAAGAAGCATTATGGAAAAAGAAAGCCAGACAGTCACAGAAAGATGCCATCGAGTTATGGCGCAAAGAATCTCATAAAAGAACCGAAAAAGAAATCAGAAAGTCAGAACTAAGTAGAGAATCCTTAGAACGAGCCCAAGAAAGGGAATTAATCGAGATAGGTGAACGAGTCAAAATCGAACAGTCAGACAGACAGAGAAATGCCCTCATTAAGGGTATGTATGCTCTTCTTGCCGAGGGCTTGCCAAAAGCGACCCCGGAGGCATCCAGTAATTTTCCGCCACCATTAGTTCCGATCAAGCTACGTCACAAACCGACCGCAGCTGATATTTTTATTTCGTCCTATTTGGACGACACGGTTCCAGAATATACAAATCCTGTTCCGCCAGCTCCTGTAAATAATGTAAATCCTGCTCCTCCAGTCACCGGAGTACCTGTTACGGTACCCCCGGTCCAGCCCACATTGCAATTTCCCGCCGCGCCAGCACGAAGAGTATCAGTCGACGATTCCAGTATAGGGGCCGCAGGAGGAGGTCCTCCTGGTACCCCGCCACCACACCAACGAGTAACGTTAGTCGAGTTACATGAATGTGCGTTACAGCGTACGCCCAAATATAAGTCCGTTGCAGATATCCGACGAGCTCTTACTGAATGCCGCTATGATCCAGTCGCAGGTGATGATAGCACAGTTATATATTCCATCCGTGTAAGACGGGTGACCGGGTATTTGGACACCCTACCAGATATGAAAGGAGATCTAGACAGAATATATCGTTTCATCCGTACAGGGAATGATCCAGAAAGTATTGGCGAAGCCATGTCCCAAAGGAAAGCTGAGATCCAGCTCATGCTATTAAAGTTTCTGATTAATTGTTTAATAAGGGAACAAGATTATCCGACCAAAGATCCGGCCGAAATGAGAATCCTGACAAGGTGGAGTGATAATATAGCCGAGGGTAAACACAGAACTATCAGTAGTATAGAAAGTATGTACAAGAGAATTCGTAAGGAAATAATAAAGTTACACGAACAACGTAAAGCAGCACAAGTAAGCGAGAAAGAAAATGACTCTTCTACAGAAGAGGTAGAGGACGAGAATCCCGCCAGAATAGCGTATGTAGGTAGAACTAGACTTTCCGACCGACATTCACGTCTAGACTACAAGAAAACTGTTCCTCATCCAGCACCAGAACAAGGTTCTCTAGAACAAGTATTTCAAGCTATCGATCATATTCTGAGATCACGAATCGGTTATAGTGAGTTAAGTACTATGCATGAACAAGAACTAGTCCGATCAGCAGTCCGATGGATTACTGATTCTACCACTTTTCCAGACGAAATAGTGGCTCAAATGTTTCTGAAACTGCCCCCAGCCGAGCAACGACTGGTGGGTATGTATATGATCCAGCACCTCATTACATTGTATGAGGGTCAACATTCTGATCCAGGTCCGTTACATGATGTCCTGAACGAGTTACTCCAGTATAGATGGAAAGGTTTAGGTACCGATTTAATTAGTGTCATTTTAGAACAGCGTCACAAATATAGTACGTTTTTGAACCCGCATTTTGTTCATGTCTCACCTCCAGAAAGTAAACCGTTTTACATAGACAGACAAAACCCGTTACGAGAAGTACACCCAGTCAGGACAGCAGATGGTGAAATGCAAAGAGTATTTGTTTACACCCCGATTACAAAGATGGAACTCTTAGAGATGAAGAAATTAATTCCCTGCCACGACAAAGATCCAGCAGGGTTCCACCGAGAATTAAAAGACATGCTCCGTATGGGAGAATACACGTATCCAGATATTATTAAAATGCTAAAGGTCCTGTTGCCCGCAGGGGTATACGAGAAACTCAAGGAAAAGGAATGGGAGGTGGGAGAGAAAAAGATCGATTGGGCAGTTCTAGAAGCTGAAGATAAGATACGAGTACCAGGTACCGCTCTTGGAGAGAAATGTAAAGAATTACCAGAATTGTTAATACAAGTTTTGCCCCGATTATTAGCAACTAAAAAGGAAGACTGGGATGCAATCTCAGCCTGTAAACAGAAACAAGACGAAGACACTAGTGATTTTTATTCTAGATTCGAGAAATGCTTTATTATAAACAGTGGCCTCAAGACAAGTAGTGAGTCATACCCTCATCTTTTTGTTACTAAATTAGTCGAGAATTCAAGTCCACAAGTTAAGAATCGAGTTTTGAAAGTCGAAAGTACATGGCAAGCTAATACCCCGTCCCAAATGTTACAGATGCTTCAGTATCACCAGAATAGAATCAGAGAAGAGCAAGATCACGAGAGAAAACGTATGAAAGACACGAAAATGAAAGTACTAGTTGCACAATCTGTTCCTCAAGACAGTCAGAAGAGGGGTCCGACTCAAGCCAGTCATCTTGCAGCTCCCGTTAAAGGGACCTGTAATTATTGTAAACAGCCAGGTCATTTCATAAACGAGTGTGCAGTTCTGAAACACAATATAGCCACTGGTAAAACTAAAGAAAGACCACGTCCGCCTAGACAAGAACAAGTTTCACAGACTTCTCAGCCACAGAATGCACAACAGACAGTTCCAGCACCGCAGCCTATTGCTGCAACACAGCATGTTACACAGCAGATGTACCAGTATGCCCAGTCAGAGTATCCAGAGTATCAACAGTATTCATGAAACAGCCTAGAGAGGGAGGTAGGCTTGCCTCTCATCGAGATTCCTGTAGATCAAGAAGGTCCCTATGTTCATAGTCAAGTACTAGGGAAAGACAGAAAGTTTCTGATTGATACAGGGGCAAGTAGGACGACCATCAGTCACGCCGAAGTTCCAGGGGCTCCGCTCTCAGGCTCTAGAAATGTTTCCCTTGGATTTTCAGGAAAGCCTATTGTAAACGAGATATCTAAGCCAGTTACTCTAGAAGTAGGTCCATTGTCCCGCACTACTGATCTGTTACTTACGAAGTCATGTCCAGAAAATCTGTTAGGTATTAAAACACTGAAAGAATTAGGTGCAGTTATTTGCTGCTCCCCAGAGGGAATACGATTGTTTCTACGTGACTTCAAGGGTCACTATGTTTTACGAGATTTTGATCCAAGATTGTCTAATGTTCCGCAGCATCTATGGGCGCAAGGTCCAACTGATGTAGGTTTTATGCAAATCACACCCCATCGTGTGACTCTCAAACCAGGTGTAGTGTTACCACGAATCAGACAGTATAGATTGCCACCTGAGGCTGTAACAGCCTTATCCAAAATTATTGACGAGCTCATGGCTCAAGGAGTAGTTGTAGAAACTGACTCCAATGTATGTAATTCTCCGATCATTCCAGTCATGAAACGTACTGATCCAAATGCACCCCCAGTATATCGATTAGTGATTGATCTTCGAGAACTCAATAAATGTATTATTCCTCAGTACCCAGTTGTCCCAGATATCTCTTTCCTATTGACAGCCATTGATTCCGAAGCCTCATTTTTCACAGTCATAGACCACAAGAACGCGTTTTTCAGTGTCCCCATTCATCCAGACAGCCAGTTTCTTTTCGGATTTTGTTTAAATGGAAGGAGCTATATGTTCACACGAGCTCCTCAAGGTTTCACAGAAAGTCCTAGTATTTACAGTCAAGCACTTAAGAGACAACTAGACAACATTCACATGCCAACTGACACTGCCCTGCTCCAGTATGTCGATGATCTACTGATCAGAGCCCGTTCTGAACGTGCTTGCGAGCGAGCGTCACTTACAGTCTTGTATTTCCTTGCCGAGATGGGGCACAAGGTGTCCCCTTCGAAGCTTCAATTCTGTGTCCAGCAAGTGATCTATTTAGGCCACTTACTGTCCAAGAGGGGTAGGCAGTTGACACCAGACCGTATCCAGTTAATAGCGAGTCTTCCTCAGCCCAAGACCCAGAAGGAGGTACGTGCTTTTATCGGCCTCACTTCTTACTGTAGACAATGGATTCCTCAGTATGCATTTCTAGCTAAGCCACTGATACAGTTAACGACACAGGAGGCAGCCGTATCGACTGTCCTCCCTTGGACATCTGAACATACACTTAGTTTCAATGAGTTGAAGAAAGCTTTATGCCAAGCTCCAGTTCTAGCTACACCGAACTACAGTAAGCCTTTTACACTTTTCGTCACTGAACGTGAAGGTACAGCATTATCTGTTCTCACACAAGATCAAGCAGGACAATACAAGCCCTGTGCTTATTTTTCGAGCACACTAGATCCAGTAGCCCAGGCTCTGCCTGCGTGCCTCAAGTCAGTTGCAGCCACAGCACTAGCTATCAGACAAAGTGATTCCATAGTATTAGGACATTCCTTGACGGTACAAGTTCCACACTCCGTGGAAGTTCTTTTAAACGGTACACAGACTCAGCACTTGACAATTGCACGTTTAACAGGTTATGAACTGACACTGTTCCAGCCACACATAGAAATCAGACGCTGCAACGTTCTAAATCCTGCTACACTGTTACCGTCAGTTAATTCGAATCCTGCCACACACGACTGTGTGGAAGTAGTTAATATTATGACTAAGCCAAGACAAGATCTGACAGATATTCCATTACCAGATCCCGACCTGACACTTTATGTGGATGGTTCATGTATGAGAACAAGTACAGGAGAACTAGTAGCCGCGTATGCAGTGACTACTGACACTGAAGTTATAGAAACACACCGCATTGACACCCTGTCTGCTCAAGCAGCAGAGCTAGTTGCTCTGACACAAGCCTGCATACACGCCAAGAACCTGAAAGTTAATGTTTACACAGATTCACGCTACGCATTCGGAGTTGTACACGACTTCGGAGTGCTCTGGCAGGAAAGAGGTTTCATGACTTCTCATGGAACCAAGATTCAGCATGGTCTCCTTATTCAAGCTCTGTTAGATGCCATACATTTACCGACATCTATTGCTATCATGAAGTGCAAAGCACATACGAAAGTTACTGACATTATTTCCCAAGGTAATGATCTAGCAGATCGCACAGCCAAGCTTACAGCACAGACTCCAGACATTTCAGTTAATCCGACACAGACACATACTCCAGCTCCGACTACCTGTATGACAGTTAAGGACCCTACTCAAGATGTCATAGATATCCAGTTACATGCTACTCCCGATGAAATCAAGAAATGGTCCGAACAAGGAGGGGTCCAGACAGATCAGGGATGGGTAACAAAGGGTAGAGCCACATGGTTTCTCCCCGACTCTATGGTTCAAGTCATTATCAATACCGCACATAGTCCAGCACATTTAGGAGAAAAAGCTATGTTAGACAGTATCCAGAACATTTGGTTCAACAAGCATTTACGAGCTGCAGCCAAGCAGAAAGTCCGTACCTGTATGATATGTTGCCAGTTTAATCCAGGTAAAAGTGTCCCGGTGGAACAAGGTGGATTCCAGCCCCCTGACCACCCTTTTGAAGTCCTCCAGATGGATTATATTCAGATGGAGCGATGTCGAGGTTTCAAGTATGTCCTCGTAGTTGTATGCGCTTTGTCCAGGTGGACAGAGGCATATCCAGTTCCAGATTACACAGCCACGACCACTGCCAAGCAGTTGGTTCGTGAGTTCTTCCCCCGCTACGGACTCCCTAGGGTCGTGTATTCTGACAACGGCCAGCCATTCTCATCTGAGCTCATGAAACACATTTCCCTGTTGTTAGGGTACCAGTGGAAGTTCCATTGTGTACGCCATCCAGAAGCAGCTGGTCTCGTAGAGAGACATAACCAGACCCTGAAAATCCGTATTGCTAAGATTTGTAAAGAGAAAGGTGTAGACTGGCTAGTAGCTCTGCCAGTCGCTTTGTTTTATATGCGCATGGTCGCACATTCCAGATCAGGTCTGTCCCCGTACGAGGTCGTATTTGGCCGCCCCCCTAATGTGTGGGGTACACCTAGACCCCGAAGTATTACCGATGTTTCAAGTAATATGCTGACAGATTACCTAGCTTCCTTGATGTCTGCCCTACACTCTTGTCGTTCACAGGTTGCCGCCGCATTTCCAGACAATACCGAGGTGGCACCGCATGAAATCGTTCCCGGATGCATGGTTCTTGTGAGGAACTTTGATCGTTCAAGTCCGCTGGAGCCCCGCTGGAAGGAGCCCAAGCAGGTCCTCCTGGCCACCCGTACTGCCGTCAAGCTGGAAGGCAGGAAGGGCTGGGTCCACCTGTCTCATGTGAAAAGATTTTACGGACTAAAGACTGTTTCCAAGAACATTTCCCAGGATTTGAAAGACTGCCAAAGTACTATTCTTAAGGACTGTCCCGCAAAAGACAATGATACTAAACCCTCCCTGTTAGAGAAAACTCCGCAACAGGAGTATAAGAAGAAATTAAGGTCTAGTAACATAAGTCAGCCAGTTTGATTGTCTAAGTCCTCCCCTAGGTGAAACGGTTAGACCGGTTTCTGACATGTATAAAATAGACCCCCATAGTGAGAGAGTTAGTCAAAACTCAATCCGATGTATCGTTTTTCTGAGTTTCATATTGTTTTTCAGCCTTATGACTACCTGCACAGGTTATGCATTTTATTTGTGTTTTCCAGTTTCTCATGTAAATAAGTCTTCTATTGTTACAGTAGAGCACACGTTTAGTGATCTGCCTCCTCATGAACTCTCATATCGTCTTGCTATGCGTAATAATTCCTTTATCCGCATGTTACATTATTCACACCAGACCAGCAATGCCACTAATTGTTGGGTGTGTGGTCGACTCCCCCCTTTCCAGACACCGAAGGGAGTTCTGCCACTCTTTCCTTATCCATTTTCACATAATGGTTCGTGTGGAGCATGGTCCACGTTAACGTCATCCTCAACAGATATGTCTTTTCTTAACAGTACATGTTTTCCAGACAAGCAAGGTCTTCCCCACAGAACAGGGTTAGATCTAGAAAATGAAGTTTATAATTTGGGTAATTATTCTTCGAATTTCATGGTCCTGAATGTTCAGTCTGATACTACTCCAGACTTACCTGCTATGTCAGTACTACCAGTTAAAGGTGAATTATGTGTCCGAAAGAATGGTTCCGTACATGTAGGACATAGTGATTGTACCATTATTGTCAAGTATAGTGACAGTAGGAAATCTATTTTTAAAGCTTCACGTCATTCTTATTTTGTTTGTGGTCAGACCGCATATGTTCGTCTGCCCCTCGATTGGGAGGGAACCTGTTACATTGCCTTCCTACTGCCACCAGTTTTTCTAGCCCCACCTGACTATCATAGGAATTCCCACCTAGTACATACTAGACACAAGAGAGACCTCCCGATTGTCGATTATACTGAAACTGCTCTAGAACAATATATAGATATCAATAAAGGTGTCTTCCCTTATTTAGGTACTGTCGTGAATAGTAAACTGATACGTAGATTAACCAGAACACTCGAAGCAGTAGTGATTGAGACTACTTCTGCTCTAGGTAACTTAACCGAGGAGCAATCCTTTATGAGAATTGTCGTGCTCCAGAATCGTCTCGTCCTTGACGTCATACTGGCCGATAGGGGCGGGGCATGTAGAGTCATCGGATCTAGTTGCTGCATTTTCATTCCAAATAACGCGCCGTCTGTTTATTCAGCTATAACCAGACTCCATAAAATTGCCCATATGTTACACCAAGATCCAGGCACCTGGACATGGTCCGGTTGGTTCTGGAATATAATTTCCGCCTGGGGATGGAAAGTATTGTCATTTCTGGGTATTGCAGTAGCGATCATATTCAGTTGCTGCCTCTGTATACAATGTGGCCCTGCGATTTGTGGCATTTGCGCTACCTCTTGTATTCCTAGTCCCAAGTCCCGTTCTAAATCCCGTTCCAAATCCCGTTCCAAGAAAATTCGAGACGAGCAAATGATACTGTATGAAATGATAGATAGTATCATGAATATTGATGTTTCCTGATGGAAACGTAGTGACAAGGAGGGAATGTGGAAAAGTAAATTTTGCCATGTTCTGTGTCCCTACGTGTTCCCCATCCTATGTTATGTGTGCATGATTAATATGCATATGTATTCCCCATGTTCGATTAAAGACGCAATTACAGTTGTGTCCATCCCTAGTATGCTAGTTCCCAGTTCTCGTGAAAGCTACGAGTATTAGGCCTATGTAAAGTTACGTTGCCACGTCTCTCAGTGTGCACGTTATTTCATTGTAAAATCCCCGTTTCTAGGCCTCAAAAGGGCCCGGACACCAGATTCAGCTCCTGTCTCCTGAATCCTCGCTGAGGAGCGATACAGCCCCCACCTGTATCCTCGACCCTTCACTTACTTCCTGCCTCACAGTGCCCGGCTCGGCCTGGCTCTGCCTACGAGTCTGCCAAAAGTATGTTATGATTCTAGTTATCAGTCCAGCCCTCCTTCTCTGCATTCCTAAGCTACTGAATCGCATCAATAGTTTCCGTCATCGTCTAGCCCTTACGTCTCCATGTAAGAGAAATACTGTATTAATGGTCATTTAATATTCTTCATCACGCACTACATGTAGAATAATGCATGCACCAGTCTTAGAGTCTGTTAGCCTTTACCCCGATACCTTTTAGTTTATATCAACATGTTCTCTAAACATCAGATACTAGATAGTGTTTAGGCACATGTCGCCCTGACTCTCCAGACTTCAGTCTCTACTCCTAGCACAGAGTTCATAGCCCCCAGCTTCTCCTAGTAACACGTCATTGTCAGTTTACGCGCACCATTAGGTTAGAGGTCCCGGCTCCTCAGGTAGCCCCCTCCATGTTTCCGCCCCATTTATGACATATTCTGTTACGTTTACATCACATGTCTATGTATACGCCTCCTGTTACACCCACTTTCACCTTTATCTTTCGCGACTGCTATTGACCACACCCACTGCTCCGCCTACTGTATTCACTGTAATGCAACTGTTTTAGTATATATGCTTGTGTACTGTTATTAAAGTTAGCGCGCTCATTTCCTGTCCCCCCTGCAGGGCCCTGCCATCCTGTTCCTGTGCAGGTTGTCCTGTTCCTGTCCTTTATGCTGTATTAAACCTGCAAACTCCTACTACCTCGAATCTTGACTCTTATTTATTGAGCTATCTGTTATTACTATGTCCAGTCAAACCTAGATCCGGTATTATTTATTTATATACCACAGCACCGGAATCACTGCTGCGGCGTCACCGGGCACTGCTGGCCTGCTCCCCAGCAGGGACGGAATCGGGGCTGTGCACACGGGGTGAGCTGGCATCGGACGGCGGTGTCGTGCTCATGCAGGGGTGGTGGGTGCAAAGTGACACTTGCAGTAAATACCAAGGAACCGCTCTTATTATTTCAAGGCGGGGGGGGGGGCGGGGTGTTGTCCAGTTTCAACAAACTACCGCATTTTTTCCTTCTAAAGTAGTCCAGGGGCTTGTGTGATGCTTGGAACAGCTTCCCCGAAACTTCGCTTTCTTTCTCATCCTGAGCTATTTGGAGCTCCTTGTCCAGCTTGCCTTCGAAGAAGCAGAGCTTACCCTCGTCTGTGAAGCCGTTCTTTTTGACGAGGCCTTCTTTCAGCTGCCCGCCAGAGTGGACACTGATGCCGATCTCGTGCAGCTTGCCCTCCGTCCTCTGCCATTCGAACTCAGTCTGTCCGAAGTCTGAAGTCCTTCGGGCGTCCATGCGGGTGTGTCCTGACGGGAAGCTCTTGGCTGGCCTGCTCTTGCACAGCGGGCTGTACTCGGCAATAAATGTCCCTGTTCTCGCTTTATCTTTCGTAGATGTAAAGGATCGTAACAGTTTAATGAAACATTTCAGAAACAAGACAATGTGTGTGTGAGGCGGGTGAAGCCATATTAGGTGAAATTAAACCCCGTTCTACTGCCGGATCTATAATCAATTTGTTGCATGCGGTCTAGTATTGAATTAACTACGTATAAGCGCCCTGGTCGACTCGGTTCCCAAAAGATGTGATAGGCTGTGGTACGTTAAAATGGAAGGCAATGAGAGAGCGATCTTAAAGAAGTTTGATGGGAAAAAAAAACAAGTCAGGTCCCGGGCCGGCCAGCCAATCACAGCGCGGCCCGGGGAATGACATCACGGGGGTGTCCCGGGCCGGCAGCCAATGACGGCGCGGCCTGGGACAAAGGGGCGGGACTTAAAAAAAGGCCCAGAAACGCCCCCGAATCGCGTTTTCGCCAGAAAGCGTGATTGACAGCCTCTGTCTCCCAATGGCTAGCCTCCATTTATGGAGCTAGCCAATGAGAGACAGAGGCGGAACCAAAGTCGATATGTAGGATCATGAGGTTTCGCCATGGGCGGAGCAACTGCTACGCAGTTGCAACGCCCAGGGCGAAACCTAAAAAGCGAGAGAGAAAAAGAAAATGGCGCTAGAAATAAAAGAGAGAGGGAGAATATGCTCAGCTCTTGTCAGTGTTGGCAGCCATGGGCAAATAGGGTTGTGAGATTTCCTATGCAGGGGTAAGGAAGAGGCTGGGTCACAACGTACACCTAAGTGAGTGCAGTGTGTGGGATGACAGATCTGAGGTAACAAGTCCCTTTGCAAAAGGGTTTGCTATGCATATTTCATGGCGCTGTTAAATGTCTCAGTTAGAAGTGAAAGCCCTGCTGGGAGATAGTTTCCCGGCCTCACATGACACTGACACTACGTCAACTTTAGAGTGTCCCGGTTTCTGCACCTATGTGCCAATGTACTAGAATCACTGGTTAATTTGTAAAAAGCATATGTGCCGGGGCTCTCGTCAGGAGGCAGCTTGCGCCAAACCATTTCTCCTGTTAGCGCCGCCTAAAAAAAAACAACAACTTCTAACCATGAAAATGGGGAAAGAGGATGTGGTGGAAGGGCCAGAGCTGCAGACTTAGGAGCTGGGGAAGCAGGCTCGAGTCTTTGCGAGATTCTGGGCAAATCACTTGATCTCTCTGGAAGTTAATGTCTCCTTAACTGGCACTCATGAAAAACGTTGGTGTTGATGATCAAGTGCCGGTGCTGAGCACTGAAAACCACCGGCTCAAATTAAGCATCGAGTAGAATCAATGTGAGCTTGTCCCAGCGTCACTGTTTTTTGACAACGGTTTGCATGGAACTTCCTGCTGACCATCCATGGGGTCCGACCTTCAATTATTGTAACATTTCCTGCCCTGTCCATCAACTGACAAAAATACACTTTTATAGACAGGAAATATTAAACGCTAAGGTCCCATCTTAAACATAAGGCTTTCTGCAGGAACCAACTAATAGGAAATGCTGGGTAAAATGTAAGGTTCAGAGTGGCAATGATAGTAGTGGCTACCTGTAGAGTTTACCAACATTTCAGCAGCCAATCATGCACTCACACTTGAGAAGTGTAATACGAGTGTTAAATGAATTTCTTCTGAAAAGAGGTGTTCTATTTACATTAAAAGCACTTCTGGCCTGTCTGCGTTTGGGGCAGTCAGTGATGTGAAGACAGTTCTCAATGAAGCAAGTGACAGTCTTACTGTTTTCCAGGGCTTTGGATAATGCTGCACCAAGCAAAATTGCCAAATACTTCTAAGGGATCTTGAGTCTCTTGGGAGTAGGAGGGCAATGAGTAAGGCTTAGGAGGTGGCCATGGGTTAGTCACTCCGAAACCCTGCGAGATAGTTAGATAAATTCAAAATTAAATAAAGTCAGCCAGGGCCACCTTTCTACCCAGAATTATACACTAGGAAAGAAAAAGATACATCAGATTTACTCCTGTAAAAGTGGACTTCAACAGACGTTCAACCAGACTGTCCTATCACAGTATGGTGCCAAAAAACAGTCCCAGTTGTTACAATGTCACTTCCACCAGTGCTGTATTATTGTGCTCCATGGCCCACGATAGCTATAAGGAAATGCTGATCATATGCAAAGGTCTTTCAGCAGTAATCAAGAGATCGTCACTGAGTAGACAACAGGAACTCTCTCAAGTCCACGCAGGTCACTGGTAATAGATCAGGTTTCCTAGCAACTGTGAACATACGTAACTTGCTACAACAATATCTCACAGGTTAATTGTAGCTGGATAGCTCAGCAGTCAA
Source organism: Lissotriton helveticus (assembly GCF_964261635.1). Taxonomy (NCBI): domain Eukaryota; kingdom Metazoa; phylum Chordata; class Amphibia; order Caudata; family Salamandridae; genus Lissotriton; species Lissotriton helveticus. Next base: position 1,873,111,835 of record NC_136061.1, on the reverse strand, counting down.
GGTCAAATTTGTCTGAGATTTCCAAAATCCCATCAACAAACTCCTGTACCAAAGGATTTTATTTTAATCAGTTGCTTTATGGTGGCTAGTGGGACAACTTAGAATGGGACACAATCTTAAGTCAAAGATGTCGGAAAATACCTCCTTTCCAATATTGAAAAACTTTATGGACCAGTGTCTTTAAATGGGCTGCACTGCAAGAAGTACAGGTTGTGGAAGGTTAAAGCGAGTGGGCGGAGTTTCATTGGGTCTTCCTGTAGGGCAGTTGAACAGAAGGTACAGAAGGTATGGGCACACACAGAAGGCCAAGGCATTGACGTTCACCAGGAAAGTCTAGGTGAGGGCAAAAGGCCGGAATTCTGCATCCTCCAAACTAGGCTCCAACAACACGAGACACATGGTGAGTTGATCAAATACTGAACTGCCAGAGAAAGAGTAAACAAACAGACCAGGTGGTGGTGGCTGAGACGCAGTTGTGATGCACTGTGGGCGCCTTCTGGTGGACTCTGCACTCCCTGTACATGTTCCCCTGTCACATTAAATGCGATCCTCCTTAAATAGGGAATGATATCTGGAGAGCCCTTTCTTTCCAAAGTAATTAGAATCAATACTGTGGGCCACTGATATACGCACATTGACTTACATATGCCTATTTTAGCAGTCTGTGACCAATAGTGATTTGGTCATGCCTCTTGCCATATATTAAGACAATGGAGATGCCATTCGAAAGCATAATGGAGATAAAATGTGGTTGTTCTGCTCTTTACGATAGTGACTTTGACTTAGTTTTAGCATTTTGTTTATCATGTAATCTCTACATAATGCTGTTTTTTTTAATCTCTTCACTTTTTTAGAATCCGTGAAATCCATATCAGGGGTGTGGAATTTAATAAAATATCTACTTGTCCATGGGGCAGGTTGCTTCATAAATCTACTTGTCCTGTAACAAAATTCACATGTCCCTTTGGTTCCATGCAGTGCAGCGACAAATTATGGCATTATATAAGAGCTCTGATATAGTCTCTCTTGATTATGCCAGGGCTCCTACCATAGTATTGTTTGAATACTTGCAGTCCCCTTATGTTGCCACGTTTCCGCAGATCTACATACTGGGGCTGAAGGTAGTGGTAAGCAAGAGTTCCAGGGTTAGAAAGTCATTTTGAGTCTGTGCAAACCCACTAACGTGCATGTTTTAAGGGTTTTCAACACCTCCTCTCTAATCTTTTCCCATACTGACAAATGTTGGAAATTTACTCCCGACAATGACATATGTAAACCTTATTCCAGAGTTGGGAAAAAGTGGTTGGAGGGAAAGTATACTTCAAACACTTAGATTTTCACATGAGCAAATCTACACTTGCATATTTGCTCATGCTAAAATGCAGTTCACAAATATTTTCTAGGAGTACTATTTCTTTATCTACTTCTCTAAATTTTTGGCAAATAACAAAAGCCATATAGCTGCACTTAATGCAAGGACATATACCATGGGTGCTCTTTTGAGACTTTCTTTAATAATTGGGCCCCTAATTTGGTCTGGTGTTGACCATGACCTTTTGCGTTTATTAAAAGTCTGTCTCTCTCTCTGTATTGGCTGGCTTCACTGTGATTGACAGCATTCTACTTTTTCAGATGGAGCATATCGGCACACAAAGTAATTTTGTTCAGTGAGAGTAACTACTGTGGCAGTGTGTGCTTTTTGAGACTAAAAATATTTTTTGCTTTTGCCAATGTTTGTTATAATGGTGAGGGCCGGGCAGCTCCCACACCAATAAAGGTTTACAAAAACCATGCAAAAACAAGTCACACATTGACAAAACTAAAAAGCTGCCCACCAATTTCAGACCTACTGGCTTTGCCAATGCTTGTTTATTTGCATTTCCCATAATCTTATTGGAACTGGTTACACTGATTCTCCATTATGAACCAGATGACCACACATCCACTACGTGCCGATACTTTTGCGGCTTTCTACATTGAAAATTCCTTTCTCTTGGAACATTCCATTGTATTGAATTTTGATTGTTCATGCCCCATGCTATCACCAGATCTTACGTGTGTGAAGAATACCTGTCCTAAAATTAAAGGAGAAACTAAGCAAGCCCTGAAGAAGTCCGATCACGGACGAAACGCGTTGGCTATTGATTCTGTTATGATTAACGAATAAAGAACTTTTTCCTTGAAAAAAATGATTCCGAAAAATTCTTGGGAGAACATTTTGATGTTTACCAGCACATATGGTTAATAATTGATGCTGATACATGAATATTGTAATTGAAATTTGAAGGGTGCGAGGTCAATTCTTTGTGCAGTATACTAGAGAGACAAGATTTGTCCCTCTACCATTGGGATCCAGGGGATTGTGTCCCAGACCACCAGCACCTTCTCTCTCATAAAATAATTAGGACTTTTGTTTTTAGTGCAGGCAGAGTAGCCTTAATCCCCTTTTCTGTTCTGTATATAAAACTAAAAAGCTGCCCACCAATTTCAGACCTACTGGCTTTGCCAATGCTTGTTTATTTGCATTTCCCATAATCTTATTGGAACTGGTTACACTGATTCTCCATTATGAATATTTTTGGGAAATACTAGCATGCATCAAAAACATGTTACTAAATGATGCTGCAAAGAAATGGTACCAGACATTGTACAGTAGTTTAGCAAAATGTTTTTTTCCTGCTTTCATTTTTTAAAATGAACATTTTATTTTGAAATCAAAGTATCATCAATCTTGCTTTCAAGCTTCTTCAAATATTTGCATCAAATCAGAGAGCATCCTGGGAAGATTATACATAGCCTAATATTGCTAAACCTTAAAAACATGTGTGCAAGTTTTTATACTGGAAGCACTGTCAGTAGTGCAGTTAGTGCTTACAAGATTTACTTTGAAAGCTCACCCTAATAATACAGGTTTTTAATTAATGAACCATAAATACAAGTTTGAACAGCATAAGCATATGAACAAAAAGATTAACTTACCTGCAGACTGTGCCCTTCCCTGATCCATAATATGGTACTGCAAACTGGCAGCTAAAGGGTTTGCGCTGCAGGGGTGGGCCTACTTGTCCAAAGGACAAAATACACTTGAACACTTGTTGCCCTTGACCCCAAACAATGTCCTGGGCGTCGGGCTATAGGAATTCCCCATCCCTGCATATGCATCCTATGATCATTACCCTCTAGATAAAAAATGGAATTTTGGTATTGTAAGTGTTGCAATTTTGGATTAAGATCCTCACGGAGTGCGTATCCACATTTTGTGGTTCTTCAATAGTAAAAAATAGGAACTTCTTTTAATGCTGTCATTTTCCCACAGATTCAGATCTCAAACAACACTGTATTTTCTTCTTCTTTTACAACACCGTGCAAATTGCTGATGATTTCTGCTTTGGTATGATCGTATTATTATCATTACGGTTGCTCTCTATTGGACATTTAACACCCCTGGTGACGAGTTCTTGAAGTAACAGTCGTATACACTGTGCTATGAAATGCAACCTTTGAGTGTTGTGTGGCCTATTCCTTTTTTGCACACTGCACTTGGGTCCATTATCACTTATCCTTTAATGCACTTGTTGTTCATAAAATGCGTCACTCTAACACCACTCTCGGAAGACAGTAGGTTAAATAATGTCTCTCTTCCGAGCTCTATTGCGTTTTTTCACTAAATATTTCTGGGTTACTTAGCTGTTTGTAGCGTTTTTTGTTCAAATTTCGCTCTGTGAAAATTCAGTTTTTTTAATGCTACATCGATTATTTTAATAATTGTTTGTATTTTTCCTTTTTTATTTTGTTTGTTCATGTTACTTTTCTTTGTGCTCTTTTGTCCCTAAGATCTGAATTTCCTTAACGGTTATGCAATTTGTTTCTATGAATGCTGTGGTTTACTTACAGCATTTACAAAGTAAATAGATTTTGGCCCTGATGAAGCGACATGTTGGCGTGAAACACATGTTGGTCTATGAAAAACTCTTAAATCAATAATAATAAAAAAAACGATTTTTAACTAAGTTTTGAATACTGAGTATTACTCGTTAAAACCTCAAAAAACAGTCTGAGTGTTATTGTCTATGCGGAGTTCTGAGTTTTGAGGCATGCTAACGTTCGGAGGGTGAAGCGCTAAAGGGGCATACTTGAGGCTCAGTTTGGGATCCAACAATAACTGGACAGATAATGCCAGTGGTAGAAGTGTAGCGATTGCTAGTTACAGAGGTCGAAAAAGACCTTACCGCTGCAGCACTACAACTCCCAGAAAGCTTTGGGAACAGACGAAAAGAACCGCGCCCTCTGGGCGGCGTCCATAAAGACCCTCCATTCCCTTTCTCTGGTGCTTGTCAATCCTTCCCGACATCATGGAGTTGGAGCAGAGCCGAGTTGTATTCCGAGGACGTCAGAGGAACCATTTGGTAAACGGCGTCAGTGACACCGTGAGCGGGCGCTTTCCTTCCCGCAGGAGGACGCCGCCAGAGACACCGTGAGCGGGCGCTTTCCTTCCCGCAGGAGGACGCCGCCAGAGACACCGTGAGCGGGCGCTTTCCTTCCCGCAGGAGGACGCCGCCAGAGACACCGTGAGCGGGCGCTTTCCTTCCCGCAGGAGGACGCCGCCAGAGACACCGTGAGCGGGCGCTTTCCTTCCCGCAGGAGGACGTCGCTGTGTCTTGAACATTTTTGTTTTCGTTTGGGTTCAGATTCAAGGTAGGGCCTTTAACATTGTGCACGGCCGTGCTATCTTTTACTTTTTGTGACATTGTTTTCACCGCAAGAGTCGGTAACTCTTGAGACAAAAGGAACTACCCACGTTGATGCTATAGAGCAGCCAGTAGTGACTTTAACTACTATAGGCGGTTCAACAAAGGGAATCAGGAGGAGGAGCTATTATTCCCCAGAGTTCTACGTATTTGCTTCTGACTATAATCCTGATCTCAAGCTGCCAGAGAGCAGGTTTAAAGTACGTATCTGCTAGCTTAAGTTGTTCTGGAAGTAAGCCCTTATTATACAGATTCTCATACAACTATTGTTCTTGTGATTCTAGAGAAGTGGCACGACCGGAAGACGTCCCATTCCTCAGACCAGACCTAGAAGGGTGTCTTCGCTGCTACCTCCCCGATCAACCTCCTTCCCCCTGCCCCGAGGGCTACCTGTCCCTGGTGTGTGAGTTCGCACAGGGAGGGTCAGTGGTATAGGGAAGATAAGCTTCAAGCTGTGGTCCCCGCTGGTTAGAGATTACAGGTTAGTGGCACGGTAATGGTATGTCTTGCTGGGTGCGTTATCTGCTGTTAACCTTGACAGAAGGCTCAAACTGGCACGACTGAAGCCTAGTAACTGACGTGCCCGGATCCCTCTCTGGAAACATTTGACACACAAGGTTCCTGTCTCCCTCAGAGGGAAAGTCAGTGACTAAAGAACTCCAACTCTTTTGTGTGAATGAGGGAATCTAAGCAAATTGTCTTCTGACAATATTGTGGCAACTATGTTCAAGAAGGCGCAACGGCAATCTAGGAAGAAGGGGTGGTCAATTTAAGAGGTGGGGCACTTATAAAGGGACACTTGCGACAACATAACTGTCATTTGCAATGAAGGAGTGAACGTGTGGCATGGTAGGAGAGCAGGAGGCTGAACCCAAATCTGTCCTGAGCTTTGACTGCACGCCCCCACCACCTGAGAAAAACGTGCAAGTACAAATCCTCAGATAAATATAAAATTGATTGATCAGTTTAGTCAGTGAAAGAGCCCAAATCATAAATATAGCGCCTCTCACCCCCGCACATATATTGCTCGATTAAGCTCTTGATGCAGGTCTGGTGTGACCATCTGGTAGGCAGCTCAGCATAGGGGAAATGGGGAAATGAATAACCACAGACCAGATGACAGGAGCACCCTAGAGACAGGAAGCAACAAGTATTTGAAATTCAATAAGTCTTGTATTTACAAAACTCTCCTAAATGCAAGACATATTGCATTGCAAATGCTTGTTTGTCAAAGTGTCCATGCAGCGCTTTCACTTTAATGTCGGCCACGCCCCTTTCCTTAGACGAGTCGCGGATGAAGATATTTTCCATGGCAGACATTCAAGTGAAAACGCGGCATGGGACGCTTTTACAAACAAAAAATCATTCGTTTGTCAAGTTGACAAATATTTTTTTCAGTAAAAATCGCCCCATGCCGAGCTTTCACTTTCATGTCAGCCACACCCATTTCTTTAGCTGCGGCACATGTAAAGAAAGGTGCCTGGCTGATATTAAAGTGAAAGCGCCGCACGGGGCGCTTTATAAAAAAAGAAAGCATTTCATAAATAAATTACTGTGGCTGCTCTATTCAAAGCGGGACCACGTGGAACAATAAATAAAGAAAGGCGCGTGGCCACTCTATTAAAAATGGACCGCGCTGGAAATATAAATAAAGAAAGGTGCGCAACAGTTGCAGGAAAGCATGTTGTGTCTGGAGTAGGACAAAATAATGAAAGAAAATAGTTCTCACAGACTAACTAAACATACTGAGTAACCACACAATTAAAAGGTCCAGTCCTTATGGAAGGTTACAAATGCAGACAAGGAGTTACTAAGGAGGGACGACCCAGCCTATTAATGAATCAGAAGTAACCATTTAGAAAAGACAGTAACAGGAGCCAATTGAAAAGATGGGCGGAGCTCCAAGTCCACACCCGAGTACAGCATGCCTCGCAGAGCATGCGCTACCCTGGCTCGACATAAAATGGCTGGTAAGGAAATATTCGATAAAAAATACTTCTCTTTCCTTTTCACAATACCTTCGGTTTCGTTTTTTTCTTCTAGCCTGTGGTGCATCACTGACTGTAACATAGACTTTTACCCTTTAGATTAACCATCTACTTGAGGTCCATTTAAGTTTAATTGATTCATGCAACACTTAAATGGTCTTTCTAAGAAAAAAGCCTAAGCCGTGTTACCCAATTCTACATTAACATCAGCGTGGAATTATTTTTATTATTATTATTTTTTTTTTCCGAGCAGACCTTGCCAAAAGTGGACAGAGTGCTGAAGAATGTAAAAACCATACCAATCTAACAATGCTTCAGAAAAAAGTTAAGTTGGATGCTTTTCAAACAAAAATGTTTTGATCCATTTCAGGAAGACTGAGCGTGGTATTTGAAAGTCCACAGGATAATGTTAGAGATCCATAGGATAGGAGATGTGTTGCCGCCAGCTCTTCAGCCTTATGGTGAGGGCTTTGTAAATTGGTAGCACAGCCCTCCATGTCTGTCCACCTGGCTCCGCTGTGATACAGGTGCAAGCTGAAGTCCTGTGACTGATTGGAACGAAGGGGAAGGGGGAGGGGGAGCAGCGAATGTGGGGTGGAGGAGCAAGGGGGGAAAAATACACGAGAATGAAAGAAAAAACAGTGGCACTCGTGAAACAGGTGCCACCTGATAGAAAGAGCTCATACCAGTAGTTCACTCTGGAGACCAGAGCCAGTCCACGGCAGGAGCAGCTGCGAGGAACAGGCATAGACAGCAGTGGCCCCTGCTCGGAGGCAGCCTGCTGCACAATCCTCCCTCTTGCTCACCTGGCTCCACAGCTATGCTGTGAGGCAGGCTAAGCTGGAGCCTGCTGACTGATTGAGAGGGGTAGGGAGAGCTGAGAAAGTGGGATGGAGGAGCTGGGAAATACACAACAATGATAGCGAAACCAGCGCAGCGTTGATAAAGTATGCTCACAAATATTAAAACATACACAACAATGTAAGTAAAACCAGCACAGGGCTCGTGAAATGGGCGCAGCACTGATAAAATAGGTATAAAATTATCAAAAAACAAGCAGGGTGGGGTAGGAGGGAAGTGTAGAACAGAACAGGCGCCCTCCAAACGCCTCTGATGATGAACAGAAAACAAATGCTGTGCGTGTTAGCTGGGAAGCGAAAAGTGTGCCAACACAAGTAAAAGGGTCCATCCTCCAGGGAGGTTACAAAAGCAGAAAAGGTGGTACTAAGGAGTGACGACTAAGCCTATTCACGAATCCAAAGCAACCATTTAGCCAATTGAAAAGATGGACGGAAAAGGGGCAGAGCTTCAAGTCCATATCTGAATACAGCATGTCTCCAAGAGACAGGGCACTTGCTGCCTAGGCAAGACCTAAAAACAGAAAATCTCGTTTTTGCCCAACACTATAATACTTTTAATTTTAGTGGCTGAGCAGACTAAAAGAAGAATCACCGTTTATGCTCAGAGTTTCTAATACCCACCCAACATTACTAGATTGGACAAAATCATGTTCATGCAAACCACTACCCCCTTCACAATTGCAATTTTGCTGCAATAACTAAAAAGAATACATGTTTCTCGCATTAGATTCTATCGTTTGGGGTGAGACCAGGCACCATAGGTACAAAATATTTCCACACTTAGACCAAGCTCCAGACAAAGTAGAGATGAGATACTTACACTTAGTATGGCGATGCAAAGGCATTTAGAAATGTGAAATCAGAATGAATGTATCCTCTTAAAAAATAAAGTTTTGACTACCCAAATTTACACAACCCACCAAACAATTTGATCAATATTCAAACTAAATATGCCACATTATTGCAGACTGATAGCCGTTTCAATTAAGAAGCTCATCCGCTGCAGCCTTTTCAATTAAGACTTATAGAACTGACTCCTAAGCCAGTTGCAAATCTCTAAAGACTGAATCTACTGGGGACTGGAAGTTGCTGGTACACGTCAATAGGAGGGTGATTGCTTTATTAATGTGTTAGTAGTTATATAGCAAGATGATCAGATAAAGGCAAACATCCCATTCTAACTGTACTTAGAATACTGATAGTACTGATAGTAGTAAACATAACTAATTCATCCAGAAAAGACAGATCCATGGCAGATTCGTCTGGAAGGAAAGGAAAGAGGGCCACTGTTAAAGTGAAAGTCCATTTCGGCAGCCAATATATCTTTAGGTGGAGAATAGCCCATCCTTTACCTACTTGATGAATGCCACAGGAGAGCGTTGCAGAGGTTCATGGCTCTGACAGCCCTGAGCCTCTCGTCAAATTCAATGTCATGCAAGGTGAGCAGTGGCGCCACCCCTAAGTGCCAGTGGGATTAAAGTGGCAATGAAGATTCTCTGCCGCTCAGTGATACTCTTATGCTGGTGGGAATGCAAAGCCAGACCTGTCTGCTGAGAACAGCAAGCAGTAATGAACGGCACTAGAAGTTCATCAACACACACGATTTAAACAGTGAGGGTAGCGGAGACACAAACAGGACACAGAGCTCCACTCCTGCATCATTGGTGCCTATGTGCACATTCGTGTATGGCAAGCCCTGACTAGAGCATGAACATCCACTCGAGAAGCAATGAGTCTGAAGCAGAGTGAGCATGTACAATACTTCACAGAGGTTGTATCAAACTACTCAACGGTCACTGCAGGGTTTCCCCAGCAAGGCAGAGATTACTGAGGTAAACATTGTTTACCATTAATCCTTTTCCCCGCAGGCAATTACAATGTGGTCGTTGTAACGACCGCGCTGTAATAACGCATACCATTACTCTGCAAGTCAGAACAATGACTTGCGGAGGGGTCAGAAAGTGTTGGATTTAAAATCCAATTCCTTCCCCACTGTTGCACATACTGGAGTTGGAACAGTAAATTATGCCATTCCAACATCCAGCGCCCCCCCGCCCACTCCGTAGAGCAAGTCGTTGATATGACTTGCGGAGTAATGGTATGCATTGTTACAAAATGGTCGTTGTAACAACCGCTTGGTAATTGCCTGCGGGGAAAAAGAATGCGTAATAAGGTGGCATATTCGATTACTGAACATCATCATGCCTAAAAGTCGATTCCAAGCACAGGAGACAAGTCATTGCGAAACTTACCTTAAGACGAAATTCTGATTCCTTACAGAGTGGTACTGGACTACCGCTGTAGTCTGTCAGGTCAGCTTCAATATGGCTTCTTCGTCCGCAACCTAGGGACGACATACGCATTAACTGGTTAACATAGATTTTAAAACATTCTTCTCCCTGCAGGTCACATTGGGTTTCAAGGAAGGGACTGGGAACGGTGACCACACATTTGTGAAATTAATAGGAATATAATTATTTACTTTAAATTGGCACATGGTGATTACAACAGCCAGGCCCTTTTGTAAGTCATTGTAGATAATATGCAGTACGTCTTTCTTTTCTCTGTTGATTCAGTCAAGCGGTATCTGTAGCATCCAAATAAAAGAAACCCAGAGATTTAACGGACTGCAGTCATTTGAAAAAGACGAAAGAAAACTAAACAATTGGTTTCATCAGACCATATAATCCACAAATAACCAACTAAGTAAACTTTAACTTGGGCCCTCTTTAAAAGTAATTGGCAACTTCAGATTCGATAAGGCAAAACCAGGAACTTCCGCCAACAGTTCGGGGCATGGTATATCCCAGGCACAGAATCAATCAATCAATCAATCAATCAATCAATCAATCAATCAAGAAATTTGTATAGCGCGCTACTCACCCGGAGGGTCTCAAGGCGCTTGGGGGAGAGGGGTCCGCTACTGCTCGAACAGCCAGGTCTTGAGTTGCTTCCTGAAGGAGAGGTGGTCTTGGGTAAGACGGAGGTGGATGAGGAGGGAGTTCCAAGTCTTGGCTGCCAGGTAGGAGAAGGATCTTCCTCCCATGGTGGCTCTTCGAATGCATGGAACGGCGGCGAGGGCGTGGCTGGTCGATCGTAGCTGGCGGGTGGGAGTGTAGAAGGTCAGGCGGTTGTTGAGGTACCTGGGGCCCAGGTCGTGGAGGGCCTTGTGTGCGTGGGTGAGGAGTCGGAACGTGATTCTCTTGCTGGAGGGGAGCCAGTGCAGGTCTCTCAGGTGTCCGGAGATGTGGCTGTGTCGGGGGATGTCCAGGATGAGTCGTGCGGAGGCGTTCTGGATGCGTTGGAGTCTTTTCTGCAGTTTGGCTGTGTTTCCGGTGTAAAGGGTGTTTCCGTAGTCCAGTCGGCTGGTGACGAGTGCCTTGGTGACTGTCTTCCTGGTTTCGGTGGGGATCCATCGGAAGATCTTTCAGGGCATGCGTAAGATGTTGAAACACGATGATGAGACGGCGTCGACTTGTCTGGTCATCGAGAGGGAGGAGTCCAGGATGAAGCCCAGGTTGCGTGCGTGGTCCGTTGGTTTGGGTGCACTGCCCAGGGCAGGGTGCCACCAGGAGTCGTCCCAGGCAGAGGGTGATGATCCAAGGATGAGGACTTCCGTCTTGTCCGAGTTCAGTTTCAGGCGGCTGTTCATCATCCACTCGGCTACGTCTTTCATTCCTGCGTGTAGGTTGGTTCTGGCGGTGGCTGGGTCGTTGGTGAGGGAGAGGATCAGCTGGGTGTCGTCGGCGTAGGAGATGATGTTGAGGTTGTGTTGGCGTGGGATGGCTGCGAGGGGGCTCATGTAGACGTTGAAGAGGGTGAGGCTGAGTGAAGATCCTTGTGGTACACCGCAGATGACTTCGGTGGCCTCGGATCTGAACGGGGGGAGGCGGACTCTCTGGGTTCTTCTGGCGAGGAACGAGAATTACAGCATCCTTACAAGTATTCTCATACATAGAGAAGAATAATTTAATTAATTTGTGGTCACACACATATATCCACAGGTTTCCCCACATTCCGTCCACTTCTACGAGCATATTCTGGCTGTTTTAGCAGGTACAAACTGTCCTACAAAAACACGAAGGTAAGGATTCACCCATTGTACTCGTAATACCAATTAAACAATAAACTCTTGATTTTGGACAAATAAATGACCTTTTATCCCTAATAACGGCATTGGTGATTTACATTATGGATGTTAACATTATTTAGCTTAATAATACATATTAAACAGCACATGAAGGTGAAGACATTTAAACAAGAACTAACCCAGATCTCTGCTGCCAAACCCACAGGAATCTGAAGTATGAATCCACTGCCACCAAGATGTAATTTTAAGGGGCCTCAGTGGGCCATATAAACACAAGCCAAAGTCAATCTCCCGAGCTAATTTTTCCAGAAGATTGAGTTATGTTAAACATGTACTTGTACTTGAGGGGCAGAGGTGGGAAGGATGTTAAACTCCTAATGACAAGTGTAGAGCAGGCCTCCTCTTTACCTTCCTACAGTCCAACAGCTTCACTGTAGGGAGAGAGGGACGCAACACGTATAACAGGCGACATAGTTGTATAAAAAAGGCTTCTTAATTGAAACAGGTGAACATCACAAACTTTGTCTGGCAAAGAGCCTTATTAGATATACATCAAATTGAACTATCCTATGTACCCACCCCTACGACCCCCCCCCATGCACACCCCACAGCTATCACATTTAACTGTATGGCATTTCAACTTTATATTTCCACAACAGCCTATGACTGCCGGCTTCAACCCCCTAAGCAACCAAACGTCCTAAATTGAAGCTTGAATTACCTGCTTGCCCTTCCTTTGCACAAGGTTCCCCAACTGCAAAACTTTCCATGCCCCAGCTAAGCGCCTCTTCCAAGTGACAACATACATAACATAACCCCTGCGCACCTGTCTCAACAACAGAGCCTGAATAAAAAAAAAACACCTCTAACAAAGACCCCCAAGAAGCCACTAGCCAAAGGGACGGGTGGGCGAGGAAAAATGCCTAAATCTCTCCCTGTCACCAGCCAGCACGTCACCTGAACCTAAAGTGGTAGCAGTGAGCCGCATTTAACCCCATATAATACTTGGTCTACACATGTAGCCCAAAACAAAGTGGCAGTTCTTGGAAGGCTGTCCCCTAAACTTCCTGTGGGAGAGAGGGGAGCAGCACATAACTGACCACTGTGTAAAACAAGCATTGGCATAGCCAATAGGTCTCGCTTTTGGGACCTTATGTGTTTAGCCAGAACTTTTGGCTATGTTGTAGAGCATTGTGGCTGATGTGCATTATGTTGAAAAGTTATAATAAAAAGTGATGAGCATTTTTGTTACCTTTATAAAAACGAAGACAACATTATATACAACTGAACAACCTGATTAAAAAAAGATTTTAACATAAAAAATGTCTTCTAGTTTTTTTTGTACTTATGTGGCACAGTGGTATTATGTGGAGTGTGTTTGTTGCATTGAATAGGATGTAATTATGTGACGTGTACTTATGTGGCACTGAGTGGTATTATGTGGAGTGTATGTTGTATTTAGTAGAGTGTGATTATGTGACGTGTAATTATATGGCGTGTAATTATGTGGTACTGAGTAGATTGTGGGTTGTATTTATGTTGCATTGAGTAGAGTGTAATGAGGAAAAAAGTAGTGGGAAACTACTGGTTAAGATAATTGTATATTTTTCGGTTGTCGTGTGCATATGAATCTGTCAATTAAGCCCCTGAATGGCTATAGGGGCGCTGCCAGGAGTGCTGTTTTTTTTTACCTTTGTAAGGTGGATTTTTAAAAATAATAAATAGAATTTAATCTGAACTGTTACACTGCTAGGTGTGTGTTGGTTAGAAGGCATGTTGGTACTGTTATTGGCAGCTCTGTGTAAGAGCAATGGGTGGGGAACGCTTATTTGTAAAATAATAAGTGCAGGGCCTCCTGAGGAGAGCCCTGCACTTATTATTTTACAAATTAGGCACTGGTGGTAATCCTCAGGTGAACACATTGACAATGTCTTTAAGGTAATCTTTGGACACCTTGGAGAGCCTGTCATAAAGAACGGATTTAAATCTAGAGAGAGTTTACAAACATAGTCAGCATACACAAAAGCTTTCTCAAAATACAGCATGAGAGAATTCTTCACACACACAGGCACACACACAAACACACGCACGCACGAACACACAGACACATACACACGCATGCACTCGCAAACAGACTTACATGCATGCACTCACACACACACTCACATGCATGCACTCACTCACACACACGCACGTACACACACACATGCACACACACGCACGCACAAACGCAAGCACGCACACCATCACCTTGGAAGTAGAACTAGCGGCAGGCTGAAATACTAAGTACATAATAAATAAAAAACAACAGGTAATCTTTATGACAGGGAATACGCTGCCACTGACCAAGGTAAACACAAGTTAGCTCAGGATCTGCAACACTGCACGTTCTTCTCTTCGCTTAAGTTTGGCTTGCAACTGCTTGGCACCAGCATAACATTTTTCAAAATACATAAAATATACACCGCAGCACTTTGTACATTTTCAAAATATATTTTTTAATAACAAATAGAATATAATCTGACCTGTTACACTGCTAGGTGTATGTTGGTGAATAGGCGTGTTGGTACTGTTATTGGCAGCTCTGTGTAGGAGCAATGGGCTATGTCTCGAATAATCTCCGTTTGGTACAAAACCTAAAATCCAATTAAAACAAGTAGCAGCTCATTGGCTGGACACAGGGTTGTAGCAAGGGGGCTGGGGGTTCCTAATTCAAGGGAAACATTCTCTTGTTTGGTAGGGAAAAAAGCTATAACTGGGGTGTAGTGATCTACTCAGAGCCCTGGCCCCGGTGTCACTGCGCCTGCTGCACTATTCACACATACACTCTCTAGATAGACAGCGGTTTCCACAGCTGAGTTAAAACACCTGGACTGGCCGGAAGCATCTTAAGGCGCGCGCACTGTGCACACTGTCTCTGGATCTGGTGAGTGTGCACGTGAAGGGTCGGATGGAGTACTTCACCTCTATGGTGCAGTGAACACACGAGCAGTGCACCTGTAGAGCAAAGACAACTCGAATACTAACATAAGGTGCCAGAGAACAGGGAACTCCATTAAGGGGCCCCACACCATTATGCGTTATGCCACTAGTGACAGGGAAAGCGGTTTTCACCATAAAAACACCACAATGAATATTTGCCACACAGGCATAAATCAGAGTCTGTTCAAACAGAGCGGATACCGTCAAACAGTGTGATAGGAGCAGTCACTATTTTTAATTCAAACAATTCCGACCAAGTTCCAAAGCCTGGCCGCAGCGTCTACCCAATGCAGGCGCAGGGTGATTCCCTCTGGCTCTATCGATTGCTCGCCTACCTGCACCACAGACACTGACCCCCTCCGAAACAACAGTGACGGATCAACAGAACATACAGACATCCACCGGGCAGCACAGCGGGTAAAGCTCCAGCGGTGTATAACCTGCAGCTTCGAATTAAACGGTGTTTCATCCATCGAGGCTCGCCCGCTGAGTGAAGTGGGATAATAATATTACTTAATTGTGAATGGCTGAGAGAGTGTTCATTTCCTGGTGGGCGGTACACCAGTGTCTGTGAATCTCACTCAGTGTCTATGACTCTGTCCCCAAATTAACACAATCAAACAAGTTGGAATCTGGCACAGGGGAGAAACGCACACAGTACTCAGGTGCCTGGCCTGTCGTCGTCTCTACTGAGGGGCAAAACCAGCTTCTAGCTTTCCTTTTCAAAAACAAACATGAACCGAATGAGCAACGGGCCAGTCTTTTATATAGCGCGGACTTTACCTGGGCTCCGACGTGCTGGTATCCGGGACGCTGTCTCCCCACTGCACTTAGCAATGCCTCTGCGGCCGCCGACGCTTGTTTTTTTTTGCGATACATCATAATAGCAACACAGACAAGAAAAGCTCTACTCTAAAGATTAACTGGTGGAAGGGTGTAGAGACAAAGACATAAAAGAAGGACTAGACAAAGGTAAACATGACGCAGTTAAAAATGACAACGGACCAGAGAGGGAGCATGTCTGCAAGGAGTTCTGCCTCCTGATTGGCTGTTTAAATAGAAACCTGTGGTGAGGAGCCGACGCGGGAATCGAAACTAGTGGTGCGCGCGCACACCAGAGGAGCGGGGCAAGGGAGCGCGAAGACGCCGAGACGAGGTAGGGGATGTGTGTGTAAGTGCCGGGGGTTCTCTGCTATGTGTGTGCATGCGGGCGTGTGTGTATGCGGGAGGGGAGGGGGTTCTGTATGTATGTATGTGTGTGTGTATGGGGGGGGCTGTATGTGTGTTGTGAAGAGCCTGCCGGAATCGGAGCGCGTGACCTGATCCTGGCAGGCTGCTGCTGCGTGCTTGCTGCTGCGTGCGCGTGACAGTCTGTTGTCCTCTCCGGCTCCCCTTGAGTCCTTGAAAGCCGGAATGATGACAATAGTCTCGCTCTGCGACTGCAGGCCTTTGGCCTGCAATCGCAGGGCGAGACCTAAAAAGACAGCTTTATTGAAACAGGGTCACATCACAGACTTTACCTGGCAAACCGCTTTACAAAACTAGAACCTAGCTATACATCAAATTGATATAACCAATGGTTCCACCCTAACAAGCCCACCCCACAGTCATCTCGTTTAACTGTAGTGCATTTCAACTGTATACTTGCCCCTACAACCTATGACTGCCTGTATAAACCCCTACGCAACCAACCGTCCTAAATTGAACCTTGAACTACCTACCTACCCTCACTGTGCACATGGTTCCCCAACTGGCAACGCCAGCTAAACTTATGACAAGTCCCCGCCACCCTGAACAAGTGAACTTGCTAACTTTATCTGCCGCTGCCCGGTACCTTTTTACCATGCACCTCATCTCCTAATGTTTAGTGTCCTTGACAAAACCTCCCTCAATTCCAACAAATATAAATCCATCCCGACAATGGACTCATACACCCCGGAAAAACTTCAGGGCTTCAAATTCAATATCCGAAGTACAAATCCGGCCGAATAAAACTTCCCTGCAAAAACTGGACATTTCCTGGTTTACCTTTCTGCGTGCCCTGTTAATCGTGGCGGGCTTGCTCACGCCCCTCCATACCCTCCTCGGGACAAACTCTGTCCATAAGCCAAAACAGCCAGCCCAATTCACCTTAACCTGTAACAGGCCCTAATTAGGAAAATGCCCTTCTCTCTTACTAGATAAGTGAATAATCATAAATCCGGGCACCTACCTCCCTCTATCATACTGTTCAAGCACTGTCGCAATTCCCTCCAACACATGCCCCCTTTCCAAGTAATGCAAACGCTTATTAAAACCTGAATTGGCAGCAAAGCCCCTCTGATGAGCTTTAAACTCCGCCCATTTGATGAAAGAGTGGCCCACCACCCAAATGGCCATGTCCTCAACAGCCACACCAGCGCTGAAACTGAAAAGAAACAAAACAGCAGCAAGGATTAAAAACATTCTGGCCCTCATCACTTTCCTCATCGCCCACTTCCCGCACGTAGTGCCTGTAAAAGTCAGATGATCATCGCCCCAAACGCATGATATCCTTGCTTGCCCAGCCTTGACTCCCTGCTTCTGTTGCCACACCAATGTGGAAAGAATGCGTGCCATATTCAGTAGAGGTCAAGCCCAAATGCTTAAGCACTTTACGCAACAAAGATAGCAGCTGAAATACCATAGCCTTTTTTCCAGACCTGTATACAAAAACCATGCTAGTGTCCACTCCACAACAAGTAGCCCATCACTCACCCTACCCAATCGGACATTGTCCTGGGCAGTGCTACGCTCCTCCCCAGCGCTCCATGGTCCGCTTTGGACCTTCTAAGCAAAATCTCCCAACTACCTTCCCGCCGTGAAATACCCTCCTGCAGTACTACTCCCCTGACCTCTGAGTCTCAGCAACTGAGACACCGAGAATGCACTAAAAACATCCAAAACATAATGGCTGAAACAAGCAATACTCTGCCATAGCGCTGCATACCTGCGACATCTGCCACATAACCAAATTCATGTTATCGGCCTCCAGGTCTGCCCCACACTCATCCATTCTCACGCCCAACCTGCATTGCTCAACAACAATCTCCCCCTAAATGTGACTTCTGCCAATTTTCGTGTAATGGTAACCTGGGACAAGCCCAACGTAAACTGAATCACATCCTTGGCCCGCAACCAACCCTCCTCCCTGCGCTGCACTCCTGATGCTAAGAACTCCAACCATGCGCGACTGTCTGTTCTCAGTGTCGACTCCGTGAGAGACCCAACCACCAGTTTTACCATTCTGTGTTGCCTACCGACCACAACTTCTCTGGCATGGACTTCGGGTCTCTGTCGGCATCTTTGGCCAACCCATGGAATCTCCCCCACTGTGAGCGAGACAAAGCATCTGCAATGTCATTGTCCACACCTGGCACATGCTGCGCCCTGAAAGAAATATCATCACACAAACCATCTTGCACAAAAACTCACAGCAACTTCAGAATCTGTGCGCCCCTGGCTTACAGTCTATTCACCACCTGTTTCACAGACATATACACTCTGAAGAGCACCCTCCAGTGTGACAACTCCTCTCCCCACAAAGTCACTGCTACCTCTAGAGGAAACAATTCCAGGAAGGCAATGCTCCTGCCCTCCTTTGTCCACTGCTCTGGCCATGACTCGGCCCACCATCTGCCCTGCCAATACAGACCGAAACCCAGACCACCTGCTGCATCAGAGAATATCTGTATGTCCCAGCTCAAGTCACCCTGTAACGCCAATGGAATTCCATTGAAAGACAGCAGGAAAACACACCACATTCGAAGGTCCACCTTAAACCCTGCTTACAACCCAATATGATGATGAGGTAGTGAGAAGCCAAAGAGCGCTCGCCCTAACCCTCTGCAAAACATTCTGCCCGTCCTGACCACCCTGCAAACAAACTTTATATGACCCAACGGCACCTGGACCTCCCTCGCTTTCACTTTGGCCCTCGCCAACATGCACGTTAACAAAGCTAGCATATTCTCCTTTTTCTCTAGGGGCAACCATCCTTCCATCTGATTAGAATGTATTTTATTGCCCAAAAAAGAAAACATAGATGGACCCACAGTTTTTTTCCAGTGCCGAAAGCACCCCTGGGTCACATATGAGCTACTTGAAACTTACCAGCAGAGCCTAGCAGTTCGCAAGCCGGGTGCCTCCATGAAAAACAAGCATTTACAATGCAATGGTCTCAGCATTATTAAAGGTAGAGCTATGGCATTGCTCATGACATTTTTTTTCTTTGTTTTTTAATCATAAATAAATGGCATTGTCATTTACATTGCCAATAGCTTAATCGTTAAATAAATTGCATTGTCATTTACAATGCCAATAGCTTAATAGCTCGCAAATGCACAGAGCCCCACACACACAGAGCCCCACACACAGAGCCCCACACACATGCACCCAGAGCCCCACACACATGCACCCAGAGCCCCACACACATGCACCCAGAGCCCCACACACACCCAGAGCCCCACACACACCCAGAGCCCCACACACATGCACCCAGAGCCCCACCCACACACAGAGCCCCACCCACACCCAGAGCCCCACACACACCCAGAGCCCCACACACACCCAGAGCCCCACACGCACCCAGAGCCCCACACGCACCCAGAGCCCCACACCCACGCACCCAGAGCCCCACCCACACACACCCAGAGCCCCACCCACACACACCCAGAGCCCCACCCACACACACCCAGAGCCCCACCCACACACACCCAGAGCCCCACACACACACACCCAGAGCCCCACACACACCCAGAGCCCCACACACACCCAGAGCCACACACACACACCCAGAGCCACACACACACACCCAGAGCCACACACACACACCCAGAGCCACACACACACACACCCAGAGCCACACACACACACCCAGAGCCACACACACACCCAGAGCCACACACACACCCAGAGCCACACACACACCCAGAGCCACACACACCCAGAGCCACACACACACACACACACACACCCAGAGCCACACACACACACCCAGAGCCACACACACACACCCAGAGCCACACACACACACCCAGAGCCACACACACACACCCAGAGCCACACACACACACCCAGAGCCACACACACACACACCCAGAGCCACACACACACACCCAGAGCCACACACACACCCCCAGAGCCACACACACACCCAGAGCCACACACACACACACCCAGGAGAGCAAGCACAGCAAGGGGGCAGGGAAGCAAGCACAGTGAGGGGGCAGGGGAACCAGGGGGCAGGGGAGCAAGCACAGCCAGGGGGCAGGGAAGCAAGCACAGCGTGGGGGCAGGGAAGCAAGCACAGCGAGGGGGCAGGGAAGCAAGCACAGCGAGGGGGCAGGGAAGCAAGTACAGCGAGGGGGCAGGGAAGCAAGCACAGCGAGGGTGCAGGGAAGCAAGCACAGTGTAAGAAATGGGACCCCCGGCCGGCCAAGGCTTGCGCCACAGCCAGTCAGAGACCGCCACTCCTATATAAAGTCGACCCCTGCTCGCCCTCTAGGTAACGCGGCGCGGGCAGCCAGGCCTATCTCGGAGGACATGTGTGAAGCATTTGCGCACGCACCCACCAACAGCAACATCCCAGGCCTCCCACAAAAGGAACTCCACACCAAGTATATATGAAAATAGTCTTTGTATTAGGACACACTTAAGGGTAAATACACAATTTACAAGGTGCCAGGGGCACGGGCAGGGTTTACACGGGAATATATACAGGACAGTTCCAGGGGACCACTGCCAGGAATATGCACATGATGGAAATGGCATTTAAGACACATAACAACTGGGAGCTTCCTAGAACTAGTACCAGAACACATCACAACCAGGAGCTAGCATTTAGAACACATGACAACCTGGAACACAATAGAACTAGCAGTAGAACTCACTCGAACCAGAAGTCATATACATGAGACCTAGGATACTTAGAAGGGAAGGAAGGACAAGCACATAACATAACAGGAGCACTTGTAGAGGTGCAACACAGAATAACTCTTCAGGAATCACAGGTACATTAGACAAGAACGTTCACCAGGCCAACTGGCCTTTCCGGGGCCAGGATGCCCAAAGTCTCAGTGTCAGAACGGGCTGTAGGCAGTTAACACAAGCCTACACGTTGCAGCTGCCCACGAAGTGCTGGGCAACCGAGGGTAACACGTTGGAGCCTCGCAGGCTCGGGACAAGGGTCAAAGGTGGAGCCCCTCGGGGCTTGGGAGCAAAAAGGGGGGAGGGTCCCTTTCGGGGGACCCGGCATCAGGGGAGGCCCCACAGGCCTCCGGAGCATAGGGGAAGTCCCTCTCGGGGGACTTGATTTGGCTGGGGCCTCACGGGCCAGGACGGAGCCTCTGGGGGCTCGAGAAAGAGAACTGCGGGCAGGCGGGGCCCCCTTCGGGGGGGCCGGCATCATGGGGGCAGGTGGAGTCCCTCTCGGGGGACTCTGTATCCCTTGGGGCCTCACGGCCCTCTCCGCGCCACCATACTCGCTCTGGAGGGGAGGGGCGGGCGCCGACAATGCGCCCCGACGCTCCTCCTCTCCTTCCATACACTCACCGGCTCTGGCGGTGCTTCTGCGGTGGCTTCCTCTTGGCCTCCGGGGCACTCCCTCGCTCTTGGGGGCCCCGGGAGGATGACGACGATCCTTCTGGGCACGGCAGGAGCGCGGAGTCGGCTCCCGTCGCTTCCTGATCCCTCGGCTCCTCCCCGATCACGTGGCAGAAGGCTCGGCCGGCTGGACCAATCCCAGCGCGGCCGGGTAAGAATGCCGGGGCTGCCTTTCTCTGGGGCTGGGGAGAGCGGGGGCCGCGGCGGTGATCTCGCTTTTGGGCGAAGGAGGAGTAGGCTCCCTCCATGAAGTAAATACGAAATAAAGCGAGGTAGGCACTCGCTGGAACTCAGGGAATTTCCTCAGCACAGGGCAATTGCCGGGTGGCACCGGCTCGTGAATAACGCGCTTTCTACAGGGGTGAGGCGCTCCCAAGCGCTAGGGGGGCAAGAGCCAGCGCTTCCAGGCGCTAGTTCGGAAATACAGCGCTCCCAGCGCTATAAGTGACGGTAGAGCGCTCCCAAGCACTAGAGGTCAGAGAACAGCAAAGTCCATAGGGAGTCCAGGACCTCAGGGGGAGCACAGCAGCTCCTATAAGGGGAAAGGCCATCAGAAGTCCAGGAGAAGGGCAGGGCCCAGGGAGGCAAGCCAACCCTGGGCCCAAGCAGCAACCGCTCCTGGCAGATTCAAGTGGGAACAAGAACCTTTGAGAAGAGGTCACAGCCTCTTTTTATACCATAAATTCCTTTGTCTAAAGGTGCTGGGTGGGGGAGAAACCAGTCGCAGCTGGTTTTGGGAGTATCTTGTTTCCCCCAACCACCCCTTTCATTCATCAGGCAGGACAGTCATCAGACGCACCCCAGGGGGGCGGAGCCAGCATTGTGGGGGAAAGCCCAGCCCCATACAGGATACAGGCACAGCTCCTCCCTCACATCAGCATGCTAATCTCTCCATTCATCCCCGGGGCAGACCCACACAGACAACTGGAGCCAGGCTCCCCAGCCAGCCTCAGCCAATCATACGCCAGGCACACCTTCCACAAATATGCCAACTTCTAAAAGGGGGACTTCTACACTAGACACACTCATGCCGCATATACCGTTGCGCAGCATTCAATCTCACGAGTTCATACATACCAGACTTGACCCTGCACACGCTACGCATCGGGGACTACCGAGGACACATACATTCCCCATGCATTCCTATGGAAGGGTAGGTCTCTCTCTCTTCACACGCACTCAGAGGGGGAATCACCATCCCCAGGTTACATATACCATAAAAACTTCAGGGGTGGACCTGCCAGACGGGCCAAGTCCAACACATGCCCCTCCCAGCCCAAACGCAGGGCAGACCAATCACTACCGTGATGGACTTCCCTGCTGCAGGGCGATAGGACGTGGACGCGGCCCGCACTGCCGGACCAAGAGACATACCCAGATTAAAAATAAAAAAAAGTTAAAACAAAAAAAATAAAGAAATAAATGAAGACATAGGCCCAACCAGGCTACTCCCCTGGTACTCCTTAGTTGTCACTGACTAGGACCAGGCCCCAAGCCATCCAGATACCACTGGTCCCTGCTAATCCGAAGTGGGGGGCGGTACCCCGGGCCCACAAGAGCCATTCTCCACTCCCTTTCTCAGTGTAGCCACGACTACCACTGTTCCTTCCACCTAGGGTCCGCACCCTCAGGTTTGCCAGAGGTCACGGGCAAGAATGCCCCACCCTACCTCTACTTCTGAGGTTCCGCGTTCTCCCAGGAGAAACACCCTCAGAACACATTTTCCTACCAGTCTTGGAACTTCCTCCCTCCACTGGTCTTCCACCTGGGAACTAAGCGTTCAGCTCTCCCCAAGGCAAGCCGCGGCTGAGCCAGCAGGTCTTCCTTGTCCGGGATACAACTTAACATAAATTCAGCCAGGGCGACACCTGACACCTAAAACACAACAAGATGAGCCGCGGCAGCGCCAGCAGGTCTCCGTGATCAACTCTCCCCTAAGGTAAGCCGCGGCCGAGCCAGCAGGTCTTCCTTGACCGGGATACAACTAAACATAAATTCAGCCAGGGCGACACCTGACGCCTAAAACACAACAAGATGAGCCGCGGCAGCGCCAGCAGGTCTCAGTGATCAACTCTCCCCTAAGGTAAGCCGCGGCCGAGCCAGCAGGTCTTCCTTGACCGGGATACAACTAAACATAAATTCAGCCAGGGCGACACCTGACGCCTAAAACACAACAAGATGAGCCGCGGCAGCGCCAGCAGGTCTCCGTGATCAACTCTCCCCTAAGGTAAGCCGCGGCCGAGCCAGCAGGTCTTCCTTGACCGGGATACAACTAAACATAAATTCAGCCAGGGCGACACCTGACGCCTAAAACACAACAAGATGAGCCGCGGCAGCGCCAGCAGGTCTCAGTGATCAACTCTCCCCTAAGGTAAGCCGCGGCCGAGCCAGCAGGTCTTCCTTGACCGGGATACAACTAAACATAAATTCAGCCAGGGCGACACCTGACGCCTAAAACACAACAAGATGAGCCGCGGCAGCGCCAGCAGGTCTCAGTGATCAACTCTCCCCTAAGGTAAGCCGCGGCCGAGCCAGCAGGTCTTCCTTGACCGGGATACAACTCAACATAAATTCAGCCAGGGCGACACCTGACACCTAAAACACAACCAGCGGGGTAAGGAACCTGATGCATCCAACACATTCAGCGGGGTAAGGAAGGACAGGATTATCGTTGATTCCGCAAGCTCCCCATCCCAGAGAACTTACACTCCATTACTCAGCACACCTCAACATTCATCCACACATCGTCCCCTAGACTGGTAAGACAGTTTTCTACCGCCCCCGATTCCTCAACCTGGCCCTTGTGGCACAGGTACCATTACTCTAGGGGAGGGACAAGGACCATACACATTGAATACAATTATGCTGCCACCACTGGATCCCACCCTTCTGGTGAATCCAGAAAACACATTGCACTAGGGGGTTGATCTACCCTCCCGGGCTAGGGTCACCTAACCAGAACACATTTTTCACAGAACGGACATTTAAGTAACCTCCTAAAAACAATAATCTCCTTTCTTTGCGACCAGTTACAATACAGAGTTTTTGTAGGGAGGCCAGTTATAGTTGTGGTACTGCGCAAACACAAGTCCGGATCCCACCGCTAGCCACCAGTGTAAGAAATGGGACCCCCGGCCGGCCAGGGCTTGCGCCACAGCCAGTCAGAGACCGCCACTCCTATATAAAGTCGACCCCTGCTCGCCCTCTAGGTAACGCGGCGCGGGCAGCCAGGCCTATCTCGGAGGACATGTGTGAAGCATTTGCGCACGCACCCACCAACAGCAACATCCCAGGCCTCCCACAAAAGGAACTCCACACCAAGTATATATGAAAATAGTCTTTGTATTAGGACACACTTAAGGGTAAATACACAATTTACAAGGTGCCAGGGGCACGGGCAGGGTTTACACGGGAATATATACAGGACAGGGCCAGGGGACCACTGCCAGGAATATGCACATGATGGAAATGGCATTTAAGACACATAACAACTGGGAGCTTCCTAGAACTAGTACCAGAACACATCACAACCAGGAGCTAGCATTTAGAACACATGACAACCTGGAACACAATAGAACTAGCAGTAGAACTCACTCGAACCAGAAGTCATATACATGAGACCTAGGATACTTAGAAGGGAAGGAAGGACAAGCACATAACATAACAGGAGCACTTGTAGAGGTGCAACACAGAATAACTCTTCAGGAATCACAGGTACATTAGACAAGAACGTTCACCAGGCCAACTGGCCTTTCCGGGGCCAGGATGCCCAAAGTCTCAGTGTCAGAACGGGCTGTAGGCAGTTAACACAAGCCTACACGTTGCAGCTGCCCACGAAGTGCTGGGCAACCGAGGGTAACACGTTGGAGCCTCGCAGGCTCGGGACAAGGGTCAAAGGTGGAGCCCCTCGGGGCTTGGGAGCAAAAAGGGGGGAGGGTCCCTTTCGGGGGACCCGGCATCAGGGGAGGCCCCACAGGCCTCCGGAGCATAGGGGAAGTCCCTCTCGGGGGACTTGATTTGGCTGGGGCCTCACGGGCCAGGACGGAGCCTCTGGGGGCTCGAGAAAGAGAACTGCGGGCAGGCGGGGCCCCCTTCGGGGGGGCCGGCATCATGGGGGCAGGTGGAGTCCCTCTCGGGGGACTCTGTATCCCTTGGGGCCTCACGGCCCTCTCCGCGCCACCATACTCGCTCTGGAGGGGAGGGGCGGGCGCCGACAATGCGCCCCGACGCTCCTCCTCTCCTTCCATACACTCACCGGCTCTGGCGGTGCTTCTGCGGTGGCTTCCTCTTGGCCTCCGGGGCACTCCCTCGCTCTTGGGGGCCCCGGGGGGATGACGACGATCCTTCTGGGCACGGCAGGAGCGCGGAGTCGGCTCCCGTCGCTTCCTGATCCCTCGGCTCCTCCCCGATCACGTGGCAGAAGGCTCGGCCGGCTGGACCAATCCCAGCGTGGCCGGGTAAGAATGCCGGGGGCTGCCTTTCTCTGGGGCTGGGGAGAGCGGGGGCCGCGGCGGTGATCTCGCTTTTGGGCGAAGGAGGAGTAGGCTCCCTCCATGAAGTAAATACGAAATAAAGCGAGGTAGGCACTCGCTGGAATTTAGGGAATTTCCTCAGCACAGGGCAATTGCCGGGTGGCACCGGCTCGTGAATAACGCGCTTTCTACAGGGGTGAGGCGCTCCCAAGCGCTAGGGGGGCAAGAGCCAGCGCTTCCAGGCGCTAGTTCGGAAATACAGCGCTCCCAGCGCTATAAGTGACGGTAGAGCGCTCCCAAGCACTAGAGGTCAGAGAACAGCAAAGTCCATAGGGAGTCCAGGACCTCAGGGGGAGCACAGCAGCTCCTAGAAGGGGAAAGGCCATCAGAAGTCCAGGAGAAGGGCAGGGCCCAGGGAGGCAAGCCAACCCTGGGCCCAAGCAGCAACCGCTCCTGGCAGATTCAAGTGGGAACAAGAACCTTTGAGAAGAGGTCACAGCCTCTTTTTATACCATACATTCCTTTGTCTAAAGGTGCTGGGTGGGGGAGAAACCAGTCGCAGCTGGTTTTGGGAGTATCTTGTTTCCCCCAACCACCCCTTTCATTCATCAGGCAGGACAGTCATCAGACGCACCCCAGGGGGGCGGAGCCAGCATTGTGGGGGAAAGCCCAGCCCCATACAGGATACAGGCACAGCTCCTCCCTCACATCAGCATGCTAATCTCTCCATTCATCCCCGGGGCAGACCCACACAGACAACTGGAGCCAGGCTCCCCAGCCAGCCTCAGCCAATCATACGCCAGGCACACCTTCCACAAATATGCCAACTTCTAAAAGGGGGACTTCTACACTAGACACACTCATGCCGCATATACCGTTGCGCAGCATTCAATCTCACGAGTTCATACATACCAGACTTGACCCTGCACACCCCACCCTACGCATCGGGGACTACCGAGGACACATACATTCCCCATGCATTCCTATGGAAGGGTAGGTCTCTCTCTCTTCACACGCACTCAGAGGGGGAATCACCATCCCCAGGTTACATATACCATAAAAACTTCAGGGGTGGACCTGCCAGACGGGCCAAGTCCAACACACAGCGAGGGGGCAGGGAAGCAAGCACAGGGAGGGGGCAGGAGAACCAGGGGGCAGGGGAGCAAGAACAGCCAGGGGGCAGGGGAGCAAGCACAGCGAGGGGGCAGGGAAGCAAGCACAGCGAGGGGGCAGGGAAGCAAGCACAGCGAGGGGGCAGGGAAGCAAGCACAGCGAGGGGGCAGGGAAGCAAGCACAGGGAGGGGGCAGGGGAACCAGGGGGCAGGGGAGCAAGCACAGCCAGGGGGCAGGGGAGCAAGCACAGAGAGGGGGCAGGGAAGCAGGTACAGCCAGGGGGCAGGGAAGCAAGCACAGCCAGGGAAGCAAGCACAGCCAGGGGGCAGGGAAGCAAGCACAGCCAGGGGGCAGGGAAGCAAGCACAGCCAGGGGGCAGGGAAGCAAGCACAGCCAGGGGGCAGGGAAGCAAGCACAGCCAGGGGGCAGGGAAGCAAGCACAGCCAGGGGGCAGGGAAGCAAGCACAGCCAGGGGGCAGGGGAGCAAGCACAGCCAGTGGGCAGGGGAGCTAGCACAGCCAGGGGGCAGAGGAGTACAAAATGGGTGCCCGTCTGTGGTTGTTATTGGAGAGGATTGCTTAGAACTTGAGAAGTTGAACAAAAAGTCAGGACAATGGAAATGCTGTCACGATGTGCCAAATGACCAACACAGTACAATTATGCAAACAGTCTTCATTAAAACAGACATTTCAATAAATCCCTGCGCAAACCCCAAAAAGTTATACTTTCCGCAGCGGGGCTTAAGCCCAAATCAAGATCCTCTTAGTCCTGGAGTCGCGGTAAACCTCCTTTGTCAGGGGACTCTCCCGATTTCTACCGGAAAAGAAGAGCTCGCACCAGCATGCCCAGAATAGGCCCGCTGAAACGTTGTTTTCAAACCCACGATCGGTCCTGGTGGGAGGGCGCGATCGTAATCACTCAAAGTGTGCCTGGATCTTACAGCTGGGAGGATACACAGGCTTTGGGCAGTCACAGAGAAGCTGCAGCTCGTTCGCCACAGCTGTGTTGGGCACTCAGCAACCACCACCACACACGGATTGCCCGCCGCCCCCCTCCCCCCTGTCGTCGGGCGGCGAAGGGTGGGTGTGAGGATGGGTGGGGAGTCTTTGCCCAAGAGGTGATGGCAGTTCTGGCTCCGACCCGCTGCTGGTGTCCGTGGATGATGGGTCAGGGTAACTGTGTTGATTGGGAGGGTTCGCACAACACCTTAAAAAAAAAAAAAAAAGGTGGTGACTGAGGCATAATAGCGCTCTGGGAGGGAATTGTAAGGGAGGGGCGGCAGGGTGATCACGAGTAGAAACGAGGAGCTCATGTCTGTCTGCTTACGTAGAGACCACCTGCAGTGATCCCTATAAGTAAATGAGCTTTCAAATCATAAAAGAATGCATTTCCTACCAGCAATTCAGCCTATGGGTGACCTGCGAAATACTTTGTATGGGGCTGTCTTTGAGGCCCCATCTCCAGCGCAGACAAGCATATCAGTAAAGAACTGTGTGTGCCCTGGGAGCTACAGCAGCCTAGACTAAAACACACGGCGGGTGCCCCCCAGGCTTTCACAGGTTCATTTCACTCTGATGTCATCTTCCAATCAGTTCGGTATATTATTCTTGTCAGAAAGCAACCCAAATCCATTCTTTTTACAATATGATGCTGGGATTTAGTATTGCGAATTGTATTTTGTGCACTTCGTGGGTAACTTTCATCATGCGAAGTGGCTTTAGCAACAAGCTCATGCGTTTCCAATCAACAGTAAATAAAGGACTAAATACAGCCCTTTTAAAGCAGTACTTTTGCTTAAGCGCTAGAGAAAACCGTGTAATTAAATGACAATTATACAACAGAAGGGGAAATTGCTAAGGTTTGCTCTTTACTCAAAGGTAGCCAGCCCTGGGGAAGGAAGGGGATTTGGAACCATCGTCTTCATAAAATGGGGCCTTAGTGACATTTTCCCGTTTGAGACCATGGCCTTTGCGAGTGAAACCCTAAAGAAGCCGGCGTGCTCCACCCATGCCATTTCAGATGTCGAGGCCTGGGGAAAATAGTTCATAAAAAGTAGTTTGCTGAAATGTGTCATCAGCGCAGACATCTCTGTCTCCTCCCCTGCATTCCAGGACTCATTACAGTGGCGAAGGAGCACTTCAGAGAGAGACGTAAATCTCTCGAGACAGGTCTACGACTTGCATCATAGGGTCCCATGGTCTTTACATTCGGATCTTGCAGCTTAGGTCAGCGCCCTCAGGCCCAGCAATCACCGCCAGTGCCTCCGCCGCTGCACTGCCCTCTCCAGGGGCTGAATACAGATGCTGTCCACGGCGGTCTCCCGCCATGAGAAGCTCTTTCATGTCCGAGGAGCTGGGGCCAGGAGACGGGGAGGAAGGGGAGGTGTTATGAGCGTTGTACACCTGAGGCAGGTGAGAGACCCTGCTCCAGGAGTCTGAGCATGCAGGGCAATGTCAAGCGGGGTCGTGGGAAAGGGACGGGTCCTGATCTGCTCCTAGCAACTTCGAGCAGCGTCATTAAGTAAACAGGCAAAAAAACAAACAGGGGACAGAAGCACGAAAAACGGCGCACGGGAGGAAGGGAAAACCAGACGTGTGGGCGGAGGGAAGGGGTTGCCAAACAGGGAGTCAGAGGCAAGTAACAACGGCACAAACAGGGGGGCTGAATAACCGCACAAACGGGGGCAGGGGCACGAAGAAAGGCACAAACAGGGGAGCAGAGGCTTACCTCATGTCCTGGTAGACGCTGCTCGACCAGCAAAATGGCGCCCGCCAGCTTCCGAATTTTTCGGATTCGGGGGCGTGGTTTTGCTGTTTTGAGTGACAGACAACGTCACTGTCTAAAGCAAAACTTACGCCCCCAAATCCGAAAAAGACGGGGCTAAATCGGAGTGACGCATCGCTCCTCCAATGGCTGGCCTCCGTTTAGGAAGCCAGCCAATGGAGGAGAGACAGGGCAGGGAGGCGGGTTCCAAAGCGCTACTAAGGGACATTAATTCTCCGACCCCAGACTGCGCAAGCGCAGCCTTTAGGTCCTCGACCTAATAAATCGTCCAAGCAGTGGGTCAGCAGCTGTTAGCCCATATGCCATTTAAACAGCCACTGCAAAAAAGAGCTGAAGTCTTCAAACATTTATAGGAAACAAGGGAACCCGAAGGTAGTACACTAGGGACCTTGGGCGTTTAGCTTATAGCTTAGCTTATTACAAAAAACAGTGGACCCTAGTAGTTTGGGTGATCAGGGTAAGGATAGTCACAGACTGGAATAGTATTTATGTCTTGACCTTACTTTCTGATTGTGTGCATCGCCAAATAAATTCCTGTTCGGCTGGACAAAGGACATAAATACTATTCCAGTTTGTGTCTATCCTTACCCTGTTCACCCAAACTACTAGGGTCCACTGTTTTTTGTAATAAGAAGTCTTCAAACATGGCACACGATATGGAGCATCCCATCAGTAATGCCATATCCACGTACCAGTGTCCTTCAAATTGTATCCCTAGTAGCTGAAAGTCATCTGGATGTACCGAAAGCATTCGAAAACTGACTTCACGTCACACTTTGCCATCAATGACCTAGGCCCGCCGTTATCACCAGTGACATGGCTACTTCCACTGAGGAATAGTACACGGAGGCCATGTCTTCTGCAATGAAATAATTCACCAACCCACCTCCTTCCCTCCGAAACCTCATTATCTAACTTCTTTTGTTGCTCTTTTATGCTCTTTTGCTGCCCTCAATTTATCAGCCCACCACCTCACCAGAGGACCCTCGTAGTCCAAACGAAAACCCCATTAAAACCTGTGCTGTAGCAACCTTGCTTCCCCCGGACGCCCTTAGAAACCCAGCCAGTACTCAAACCTGTTGAGCTTAACCAGAGTACAAGCCTTTTGCTGCAGATCCCTGTGCCCCCTCCCTCAGATGCTAGAGAATTGCTGCTGCTGATGCGCCCCTGTCCACCTCTGTGCTGCTGCCAACACGGATGTGAGTCCTGTCCCCGATAGCAACTACCCATCCTGAAACAGTTGATGAGGGAATGCCAGCCTGCACACTTGGAGCACTGTTTTCCTGAGAACACATTCCCTTATTAAAGTCCCAGCAGGTACCTCCCGACCCAGTCTGACCTTTTGCTGTGAAACCCACCCCTCCCCGGATGGGGCGACCTGGAAAGGGGCATTACACTATTGGCAAACCACTCGCCATAAAAATAGTCTTGTCTAGCTTCACAGCCCCCATGATGTGGTGCCAGAGATCAGAATCCAAATACCCCCATTTTGCCTCCAGGTCCCAAGCCAAGCGTACACAAAATTCCTCATCACACTAGGCCCATACATAACCTCCACCCCTGATTTGGGTCTTCTGGGTACCGTCCATGTACTTGAAGATGGCCATGCAATGTTCCGAATACTTTTCACAGTAAACACTTGCGTAAATTAAGAATGCAGTAGTCCAATTCTCAATCATCAGGGGTACTTTTGAATGTTTTGCCAGCTCATATTCCTCCTCCTACGATCGCAACTCCCTATGAAATAGTTGAATCATTTCAGTGTACTCCCCTTTTTAAAAATTCTTTCCTTGGTGGAGAACATTAAATGAGCTCCTACCAGCTTGGTGACCCGCATGTAGGGTAAACTCTTTATTTTGAGCTTTACTTTCCAGTCCTTCCTTTTTTTAAATGTTTTTTTTAAACACATTTTTACTGAGTTTACATTATGACAAACACTGAACGTTCTTTAGGGCCAGCACTAACATATATAGCCCCTACAAATGTACGGGAACATAAGGTGACTGTGCACCATACATTTTATATGACGGGAAGCCACTGCTCCAAGATGATAGAAAGACAATGTACCCTCTGCGCCCCACTTGTGCTGAAACCCACCCGGTAAAGATAACACTAATCATCCCTAACTATTAAGTAATCCCAAAACCAAATAAAGCCCCCCGCCCCTCCCCCTCACCGGTGTGTACAAAGTGCTCACAACAACTATGTCAGGTATCTCGGATAGCCGAGTACCAGAACTTCCTACAGTGGATATTTAATCGATTGTCTTGGATGGGACCACTCTGTATTGCATCCTCAGCGTAATGCCAGTCAGACATTGATTGTACCAGCCCCTCCCACGCTCTTGCAGAATCCAGTGCTTTCTCATTGTTCAAGCGTTTCGCCTGTTGAAACCGAATGACACTTTCACAGCCAGCCCATTTAATCAGTTATACTTTCCACCTCGTGCTGCTAGGGCCCTCCTTTGATTTCCAGTGCGTTGAAATTTCACGCTTTGCTAACAACAGCCCCATATCTACAAATGTGCTTGTTAGCTTTGTCTTGGGGGTATGGGGAACCAATGCAAAATACACGTGGCTATGTCAAAAACTATCTGGTGATCTGTAACCGAATTTAAAAACTCACCTATTTCAGACCAATAACTCCCCAGGTTCGGGCAATCCCATAGCATATGTTCTAGCTCCACTGCCTCTTTTGTGCATCTGGGGCATGCAGCACTGTCAACCTTGAAGTATTTTTTTAATCTTACCAGGCGTAAGATATGCTCTGTTCAATACAAAAAAAATGCACCAGCTGGAATCGTGCATTTCTAGTGCTTTTCCAAGCCCTGCACATAATCTGTACCCAGACAGTTTCTGGGATGGGCTTCCCGATACCTATCTCCCATTTCAATCGTAATGCGTCTAGTGGAGCCAACCCCTCATTCAGCATTCGCATATATAGGCATGTAACTGCTTTAAACGTACCTGCTGCCATCACAACATATTGACATGCCATAGTTGTTTTGGGCTCTGCCAATCCCTCGTTCCAATGTTTCTGAAGTGCATGCACCAGGGCGGCGTGAACAAGGAATCCCCCTCTAGGTCGTACCATTCCTGTAAGGCCCGGTATGTCAATAATTCACCACCCTCGTACAAATCCCCAAGCACCTGCACCCCAGCTTGTTCCCACTCAAGCAAGGACGTCCAGTCTCCACCATGGGGCAATGCTGTAACCATCCCCAACGGTATTTCAGGGGTGTGCGGATGCGTCACTCCTGCTCTATGCTGGCTCCGATTCCAAAATAACCTTAATGTTCTCTCTTACAGAGACAGATCTCTAAGGTCAAGCCTTTGTTGCAATATTATAAAGAATATGACGTGGCTCGGTATTCCTTTACCTCGTATGTCCTCCGGGCCCCTAAATGCTATTGCAACTGCTTGCGTAAGGACCTGTAGTTGGGCTGCTATATAATAAAGCTCCAGGTCAGGAACCGCTAGTCCACCCTCTGCTTTCATCTCATCAGCGTTTTAAGGGCCCCAGTCCCCCAGAGGAATTCTACTATCATGGTACTAAGCAACTTAAACATGGAGCTCGGTATCCATATGGGCAATGTTCTAAAAAATACAGCAGCCTTGGCAGTGCCACCATCTTTAATAAGGCTACCCTTCCCACCAACGACAACGGAAGTGTGCTCCAGAATGCTATGCTACCCTTTAGTGCTCGTATAGACCTTCCAATATTCCCTTCCAAAATAGCACTGGCCTCATGGTAGATATGCGTACCAAGGTATGCTAGATTCCCAGCGAAAAGTCCGCGTTAGTGTAGGTGCTGTTCTTCCGGGTTTCACGGGAAACAAGCACATCTTAGCCCAATTTACCCTCAACCCTGAGATGTCACCGAACTCAAGAGAGCAACGCCGCCGCTCCTCCCAGCTCTCCCTCGGCATCCGTCAGAAACATCAGCAAATCATCTGCAGATAGCGAGATATATTGCTGTTCGCCTCTGAAAGTCAAACCCTCATATCTTCGCCCCAACCGAGCACATGCTGCCAAAGGTTCTATGGCCAATGCAAATACTAACGGGGAGAGTGGGCAGCCCTGCCTCGTCCCACGGGTTACTGGATACCGGGGAGAGATAATCGCTCCTACCTTTACTCTTGCCACTGCCAAGGTATGCAACACTTTCGTCCATCCTATGAACGCCTCTCCCAACCCAAAATAGCCCATTGCCTTATACAGGTAGGGCCATTCTAAGCTATCAAAGGCCTTCTCTATGTCCACGGAAAGTACCGTGGCCATAGGAGAACCAAGGTGGTCCTCACCCAAAATCCGCAGCAATCTCCGTACATTTGTGGCTGTATTTCGAGTTGAGATAAACCCAGCCTGATCCCTGTGAACCAATCCGGTCATATAGTGAAGCAGGCGCGACGCCAAGATCCGACTTAAGATTTTATAGTCAGTTGACATCATTGACAATGGGCGATAGATCGCCGTGTCTGTGCTCTCTCTCCCTGGTTTTAACAACGGGATAACGAGTGCCTCACACATGGTCATAGGGAGATGGTCACGGTCGCGCG
The DNA here is from genome assembly GCF_964261635.1 of Lissotriton helveticus. Taxonomy (NCBI): domain Eukaryota; kingdom Metazoa; phylum Chordata; class Amphibia; order Caudata; family Salamandridae; genus Lissotriton; species Lissotriton helveticus. The sequence continues at coordinate 1,873,077,619 of NC_136061.1, read as the reverse complement.
CTTCCCTATAGACCTCCAGCAGCCTCGGGGCCAACAAATCTATATAATGCGAATAAAATTCTATTGGTAAACCATCCACTCCCGACGTTTTATTATGAGCCATTTGTTTAACAGCACCTCTAATTTCTTCAATTGTGATATCCCGACCCAGTTGCTTCTCTTGCTCCTCCTCTAGCTGTGGGAGGGGCACATTCTCGAAAAAGGAGTCGATGTCTACCTCCCCTTTAACCAGAGCGCTCTCATATAAGATTTCATAATACTCTAAGAACCGAGTGGTAATCTCTCTCTGAGTATATATTGGGCGCCCATCCCGCGCAGTCAGTGCCAATATCGGGGAGCCTCGAGGTGAGGAATTGGCCAGCCAGGCCAACAAAGTCCCAGCTTTGTCTCCCTCCGCGTGAGTCTTTACAACATATTTCTTATAATCGAAGCAGCGGAGTCTTTCTAATTCTGCAGCCACTGCTTCCTTGGCTTCCACTACCTCTTTTTGTTTCTCCGGGTGCTTGGGTCAAGCTCATTCAGCTGATCTTAACTTGCTTTCTGCTCTTTCCACGTCCTGTAGTAATACTTTCCTCACTCCTACACAACCCTCTTACTACCACCTTGAAGTCGTCCCATTCCATTGCCCTAGTTGAAGCTGTTCCTGCATTTTCATTAAAATAATTCGTTATCCCTTCCCCAACTTCCCTTTTAAAAACCGGGTCATCTAATGTTTCGGGACGTAATCTCCAAGTAGGGATTTATGATTTTTCCAGTGTCCAGTGCATAGTAAGCAACAACGGGTTGTGGTCGGATAGTGTCCTAGCGAGATACTCAGAGTGGATTATGGAGGGCACTATGGATGCTGAACATAATATTGCATCAAGTCGAACATGGAGTTCATGTAATGCCGAGAAGTAGGAATAATCCCGGTCACGTGGGTGTTGGATTCTCCACACATCTACAAAATTCCATCTGGTCTGCCAATCATGCCTATAATTGGATAACATATGGACTGGGGAGTCCGGTAAGGGGGGATGTGACCTATCTTGAATGACATCTGTTATTGAATTAAAATCTCCTCCCATCACTACTGGGCCCTTAAAATAATGTGTCAATGTGCCAGACATACGGTCCAGGAATCGCGCCTGATCTACATTTGGGGCATAGGCACTACACAGCGCTAAGTCCCTCCCATATAAGCGTCCTTCAACTGCTACAAATCTCCCTTCTGAGTCTATGGTTTGCTTAGTTACCTGAAAGGGGGCCCCCGCCCTGATCCAAATCATTGCCCCCCTTGCAAATGCAGAGTAGAATGTACTAAAAACCTGCCTCCTCCATCTTCGCTGCAAGGCTAGACCCTCCGATGTTGTGAGGTGCGTTTCTTGGAGCAATGCAATATGGACCCCTCTCCTGACCAAATAAGCATGGACCTTATGGTGCCTTGTCATTGTATGTAGTCCCCTTACATTCCAAGTGATACATCGTAGATCAGGTATTGTCCCCATCATAGTAAATCAACTGTTTTGGCCCTCCCTGCACATGTATGAACACATCGGTGATCCCAACTACCCAACTATTCCCCCCACCCCCCCGCCCCCCCGCCCCCACAAGAACAGGCCCTAGAACAAAATTGCTGTTCCCATCCAAACTACCCTAAAGATTAACACACTCCTATGCCCACCAGTCGTCACTGCGGGCATGCCTTATGGGCAATGGGGGGGGGGGGGACCCGAGCCGACGGGTGACCGCTCACGCACAAGGAATAACTCTGCCTCAATCCCGCAATTATACACAGTTTCACTGGCCTACCATTGTATCCCCACTCAAATTATTAAACTACTGCTTACTGGTGGAACCTCCCATCAGGGATCAATCTCCCAATGCACCCCATGGTCTGTAGCATGATAACATTCTACTGCTTCTCCAGTTCCTGTACCCAAGCCTCCCCTCATAGCAATTCCCAGAACAGTCCTCCAGACCTCACTCATCCAACAGTCCATCTGCCGTGGCTGGGGTGACCTGTGGCATCCGCAGGCTTCCGGCGTCTGAGGCCTCAGTGTCTGATCACGCCTTGTCTCTCTCCGAGTCCGTACTCCTAGGTGACTGCAACAACTGTTCCCCCGACAAAGCAGTCACTGCCTTCAGCGCCTCCTGCCTCTCCATCTCTGTCTGGGACTGAGGTGGTTTCTGCTTTCCCTGTCGACGACGTCTAATGCGCTGCGATTTGCGACGAAGAGGTTCCCCCGAAGACACTTGGAGGCGCTGCTCCAAACGGTCTGTTCCAGCTCGATAGGTTTCCAACCAGGTCCATGCGTCTTCTGGGCTATCGTGGAAGTGGGTGCTACCATCTAGCATTATTTTCAATATGGCTGGCAACAACGAGTATTGGAAGCCCTCCGTTCTCAGCTCTCTCTTACCTTCCAGGAAGGACGTGCGGCGGCGCTGGATCTCCAGGGTATAATCCGGAAAGATAGTCACTTTGCCATTTTCAACTTGATACGGGCCTTCTGTTCGTGCCTTTTGGAGTAAAAAGTCTCTATCCTTATAATGCAGTAGCCTTGCTACTATGGGGCGGGGAGGGCGTCCCGGCTGTGGAGGCTTCGCAGGTACTCTGTGTGCCCGTTCTAAGGTGTAGAAGAGCGATAGTCCCTCAGCAGCCACTACTGTCTTTAGCCAGCTCTCCAAATAGCGCACCATGTCCGTCCCCTCTACCTTTTCAGGCAGGCCAACCACACACATGTTATTTCGCCGATTCCGACTTTCCACGTCCTCAGCACGCCTTTCCAATGCCTGTATCCGATCCAAGGCATCCGTCATTTTATTCTCCTGTACACGTTGAGCCGGCGCCACCTCCTGTAGTGTCGTCTCTACCTGTTTTATCCTATCAGAGAGCTTAGAGTGATCCGCTCGTAGGAGGCCAAGCCCAGTTACCACCTGTGCAATGTCTTGTTGTAAGGCCGTGCGTGAGTCAGCTATCGCCGCCAGTATCCGATCGAATTGCTGCTGCATCATGGGGTCCTGCGATTACTCTAAATTGCCCAACATGTCTTGTTCTGGCGTTTCGCTATCTGGTGTCTGGGATGTGCCACCTTGTTTCCCTTTTGGTTTCCCCATGATGTGGTCCTCCGGAACGTGTACAATTATGTGCAGATTTGCCACCGTGCCCACAATTCAGGGGTCATCCAACGGCCAAGTTCACCACAGTTAAGTCCAGGGTTCCAGCCCATCCGTGGAATCCGCCCCGTATGTGTTGTCCTAAGTCCCAGCCCCAGGTGTACCCCAGCGTGTCAATCGTTTCTAATGGATACCTTCCTCAATAGGGTGCACTCAGACATCCATTCCGCCAGTTCTCGACTTCATAGATCAGTTCCGTTCACAGTGGCTCAGTCCTCCCAAAAGAAAACGGAGTATCGCAATCCTATGGCAACTGAGACCTGTGAGCACTAGTCGTGGCCCTGCTCCATTCAGTCCCATCTAAACAGTACACCGCTCCACACGCTCCTGCCCAGCAGCAGAAGGGGATGAACTGTAGATGTGCTCTCTTTTGAGACCCTTGCCAGCAATGCCCCCACCTCCACGGTCTCCGTCCAGGCATTGATAACTGAACTGCTCTGAACTGGGGGCCTTTCCACATATCCTGGTGCACCACCACAGGCCTAGACTCAAACGGTGCTTCACCCCTCCATGTTACCCACGGTCTATGTTCCTTATAGCTGGTCTTTTCCTCCTTTTGGCTTTCTTGAGGACGTTATTTCTGGACAATTACCTTGATTGGCACTTAGTATCTTTTTGACAATCGGTTACTCGTTCCCTGATATTGCTCAACATGTCCTTTACTGGTATACAGCCTAGAAAAAGTCACTGTGTGACGAAACACGTGTCAGCGGTTAGCAAACATCGTAAAATTGGACGGACTGTAACTGTTCATCATTATTTTGTACGGTCATCTCTTTTTTGGAAAATTGGATGGATTTAACATGTTTATTGATGGATTGTAAATTTGCAAGACAGAACCTGTGAATAAGAAACTTTGTCTGAAAATCTCAACCTGTGAAAAGAGAATTTTTTTGAAAACCATTGAATAATACTTTATTAGCAATAAAGAAAGCTGTTTGTCCCCACAACATCCGGTCTTGGGCAGACTTTTACCTAAATTGATGTACATCTGAGCGTAGAGTGCCAGGGTATACTTTCTGGAGATACATGTATTGGAGTGGTCGGACGACATGCGGCGCCCAAGGGAGAATATCCCCACCATGCCACTCCGTCAACACTATGTGCCTGTCCACCACGTTTCGATCACTGGAAGCCGTTCGTGACCTTCCAGTTAGTGGGGCAGAAGAGGTTGTTCCAGACCTTCCTCTGTCTGCCACGTAGGGATCTCTCAACAATGTCAGGCGAACTGAGTGGGACCCCAACCATCTCTTCCCCTCAGTGTTCTAAAGCCGCTCCCAGATCTACATAGTCTGGAAATCTTTACCGCACCTGTCCCTGCAACAAAGAGGACAGGACTGGTGTGCTGGGTCCCTGAGCCTGCCATGGAATAAAGTCCACCCCATAGGCATTCTTACTCCTTTCCCAAACCACTGCAGACCCCCTACACTCCCCCTGCCAAAGTCCTTCTCACCTATGCCTTACTCATCCACCTCGTCTTCCTCCCCGCTCCATTGTAACAGGGCTGCCACTAGCGATGACGAATATCCCTGGAATGTCTCTACCCCTTCCCATGCCTCGCTGCACTGTCTGTCCTGCCCAAATCCCAATCTTACCCCAGGCATGCTCCCCTCCCTCCAAAGATCTCCTATAACCGAGTGAAATTCCCCGGTATTGAGGCCCCGGCAGCCTCCCCAACCCTCCCAGATAGTCATCTAACTGAGATACCATTCTCTGGCCCTTCCCCAAAAACATCCCATGAAAGACCATGTATATTGGGTTGTTCAATGACTGTCATCGACCTTAAGAAGTTTTCTATAGCGCTGGCCTGACCCTAGGGTATCGGAGCGCTTTACAGCAGAGCAGGTACATAGCAGATAATCACCAGATACAAAATAGAAGAGTGACATATTAACAGAACGCAGAATAAAAGAGCAACATATTATAGTGCAGGACAGTCTTGGTTTTCGGGATTCTTCGGAGTCTTAGAGCTGGGGCAGAGGGCGATGTCCGCTAGCTGCCCCGAGCTATCCACTCCCTAGGGAGCGGTTGAGGAACAGGGTTTGGAGTTGGCTTTTGAATTCTACAAAGGAGGGAATGGTTCTGATGTGAGGGGGAATAGAGTTCCAGAATTTAGGAGCACTTCCAGCGAAGGATCGGTCCGCAGTTTTCTTTCTTCTAGTTTTTGGTGGGATGAGTAGGAGGGAATTTTAGCTTTGAAGGTTCCTGGTCTGGCTGGCTTTTTGGAGTTTTTTTGCCAGATATTCGGGTTAGCCGGTGTGAAGGGCCTTATGAGTGAGGCAGGCTGTTCTGAAGCTGATCCGCATTTCGACTGGAAGCCATTTAAGTTCCCTGCTTTCTCCGGTCATTGAGACCCCATATATTAAGTGAGCAGATAAGCAGACTACCCATCATTCTTGTAAATTATATGCTCAGGATCACACATTACACCATGACACGAAACGTTGGGCATAGTAATAAAGCTCACTTCAAACGTCCTTATCCATATAGCAGCACAGAAACAAGACAAAAGATAACAAAACAAAACCCCCACAACACTCCCCCTCCCTCACCCCCCACACCATTGACCTCCCTGCCCCCCCCCATCAAAACCCCTTCCTTTCACCCACCTCGTGAGGCGTAAGGACCACCGGTCCTCTGTGATGGAGAGCTAAGAACCCCCTCTCTCCTGAGCTCCCACCCCCCTCACCACAGAAGAAAATAAAATTCCCTTCACCAATATAGATCCAGAACAGGTTTAGAAAAGCCTACCTTTAAGCCAGTGTAAGCCAGCACCAACATCAGCATGAACATAGCTAAGTCAGAATGCCCCCCCTGCCTATCCTACAGTGTGTGCAAAAATTCCTTTGTTGAAACTTCAGAAAGAAAAGTTTTCGCCTCCCCCTTAAAAAACACTTTCAGCTTAGCAGGGTTAAGCAAAAACACCTGAGCCCCTTTTTCCTGAAATCGTGGAATTAATTGGTGAAACTGCCATCTTTTCTCGACTGTTGCCTGGCAATAGTCAGGTCTGACAAAAAAAAAATATATATATCACACCCCTTCCCTACCCTTTTCCTATCGGGCCTAGCTAGATCATACAATGCCTCTCGGGTCAAAAAGTTATTAAGACAGATCAAAATGGCACAGGCTTTTCAGAAGCTTGACCGGTCCTTTTACGTTGATTGAACGGAAACCGGTGGGCCCTCTGAAGTTCAGTTTTCAAGACCCATTGCTTCAGATCAGGGAATGCCTCTGTAAAAAGTTCCACGGCGAACTGGCGAGCATCTGTGCCTTCCTTGCCTTCTGGGATACCCAATATCCGCAGATTGTTTCTTCTTGATCGATTCTCAAGGTCTGTCAATTTCCATAATGTATCCGTCTTCTGAGTTTCCAAGGAGTGAGTAAGGGTCTTTTGTGCTACTAGTTCATCCTCCAATGTGGAGATTCTTGCTTCCGCTTCTCCAATTCTAGCGGCAAAGTCAGAGCAGGTCTTAGCCACCCTGCGTATTGAGTTCTGCAATTTACGGTACGCCCCCTGGGTATGTGAACTCTCTACACGAGTCTCCTCCATGTGAGCCAAGATGCTCTGGTAAATGGCAGAGAGGGTTATTTCACTAGGCATGGCTTGATCTAAGTTTGGGGCTCCTAAAGCTGTCACTCCATCGATTGCGCCATGTCCATCCAGTTTAGGAGAGAAATAATTGTCCAGACGATTGAGCCTGCTAAGCCAGAGACCTTTTCTAGAGCAGGGGTGCCAAGTTCCCTTTTTCGGACAAAGACTGCTTGCATCGCTCTCATCCTCCGCCCAATCCCTCCCAGGACCCCTCTGAAGAAATAGAGGGGTCGGACATAGAATAAAATGTATCCCCTGAGTCCCCCTCCTTCACAGGGCCCGCAGCACAAGTTTCTTCATCTTGGAGGTCAGAGAGAGGTTTCATTGCCATTGGGTCTGAGCTCAATACATTCAGCGCACTCCCCTGACCACACTTGGAGAGACTACATTACCCATAAGGCATTGTTCTTGCACTCTGGCCATTTTTCCACCTCCAATAATTCCTGGCTCCAAAGTCACAGCAAGTTCATCCTGACATACTTCAAATTCGGCAAATTCAGTTCCTTCACATAAAACGCCCTGCCTCGCCACCCCACCAGTGTTGCCTGCAGCTAAATTGCTAGAATCAGTCCCGAATGAGGTCAAAGTACCTTGATTAAGCGCCTCATTTGGTAGCCCAGGAGTTTCAGATTCTGCCGGGAATACAGTGGACGCTGCTTGTTTCACTCAGGATTTGACTCCGGATACCGCACCTTCATCATTTTTATTTTTTTGATTATGCGCCTTAAACATCGAGGAGATTGTCTGACGGGCGCGAGCAGAGGTGCCTCCTCCGCCCACTCGGGCCGCAGCCCGATCTGTGGTTCCTCCCATTCCCAGCTGGCTAGCAGCTGCCCCTGTAGCCGACCGGCCTGTATCGGCATCCCCTTCGGTTTTCCCAGGGGTTCCAGAGCCCACCGGTGGCCCCCGGGTCTTGGAACCCTTTCCTGTCGTCTTTGGAGCCATCAGGGTTATCGGGCAGGACCAAGTCGTGGAGACCGCTGCCCAGAGGAGAAGACTTGCAGAAGCGTGAAGGTGCCGGCAGCTCCAAACGCCACAACGAAGAGCGCCAGATCATGCCCGAGAGCACGGTGATTCTTTTTCCTCCACAACCACACCGCTTTAAGCCATGTACATAGGAGGGAGGAACATTGCTCAGGAGAGCACCAAAAGTCAACTCACTCAGTCAGCGTCGCGGCCACCATCTTGCCCCCTCGTTTGCAAAATTATACTTGTCAAAGCAATATAAAATCCCTCCAAGTGGGCAAAACAATGAAAACCATAGTGCAAATCTTCTATCATAATGGTTAGTTCGAGTGGATCAACAAAACCCTTTCCAAATCTGTTACAATCCATGTAACAAAATGCCTGCCTACAGTCTTTAACATAGTGTAATCACAATCCGCCATTAAAACCTATTGCCGTAAGCACATACTTTCCACAAAAAGTAAATCAGAACGACTGGCTTTTGAATAACTTTTCATAATAGACAGATCACACCTATGAAATCGGACATATCTTTTCCCAATCAACCAAGAAGGCTGAGTGCCTTCATGATTGGCTTGACACCAGAACCAACACAGACCTGAAGTGTTTATAAGCTGGCAACCATCATGCATATAGTTATAAAATTAGAAATATGCACAGAAATGACTGTTGACAAAAGAACGTACAACCTTATCAAAAGGGCCTAGCAAGGATTATCACAGTGGAAATCTTCTACTCCCCATGACTGTTAGAGGCAGTGATCAAACCAAAACTCTTGCTTACTACAGTAAACTGTGAGATTTCATGAAACAAAATACCTGTCAAAACCTGTAACATAGTCTGATAACAATTCATTGTTTAAGTCTATTGGCTTTGGTGGTGTGTCTATGCTGATGAAGGACTAGGCTCTTTTATTGAGCTGCTCTCAGGATTCTTTATATGTTTAGCCTGCACGAATTGCCCTTTTGGTGGTCTTCACAGGATCCCCTGCCAATGTGGTGAGGTGTACCGTTGGCAAACCTGTCACTGCTGCTGGCAGCCATGGGGTAGAGGTCATCCTTTTGTCTACCAGGTGTGCAAGGGCAAGATGATGGTTGCAGAGATGACAAAGCCACCCTGTAGCTGCTTAGAGAGGAGGATCTAATCTGGATGGTACGTCGGGTGTCAGAACGTGGCTATGGTCTGGCCACAAGTGTGATAGAACCCTCTCTGGTCACTGGAGGCCCTAGTCAGCTAGATACCAGGTCATGCAGCACCCCTGTTTGCCATCTACTGCCGGTGGCTGGTCCTTGCAGTGCATCCTCTCCGCCTGGATGTGAAGACTTAGATGCCTGGTTGACTACATAGCAGCTTAGATGCGGGATGGTGCTCATCAAGGGATACATACTTGGTTTGAGAACTTTGTCTGAACTTGTGTGGCCCCTACTGAGGTGTCAGTGCCTCTTACATGTGGTGTCCTGCTCTGGAGAATCAGAGGCCTCAAATGTATGCTGCTAACTCGGTCACCTCATGCATTCTTGCTCCATATCCCCTGGTGAGTCAACCCTATAGACCATATAGAATTTTTAACTAATGTATAATGTTACAACACATACATTTACAATGCATGCCTTTACAATGCAGTTTTTACATCGCAACATCCTTTACAACACATTCTTTTACATGGCATGCCATTACATTGCATTTTCAGAAACTACCTTTACAAAGGATTCCATTACATCGCATTATACCTTTACAACGCATACCATTACATCGCTTTTAAGGTAAGTGTTGGATAGGGGTAATAATTACTATTCTAACTCCAGTGAGTGGAACAGTAGGGTAAGTGTTGGATAGTGTAGGGGTAAAATTACTATTCTAATTCCAGTGAGTGCAACAGTAGGGTAAGTGTTGGATAGTGTAGAGGTAAAATTTACTATTCTAATTCCAGTGAGTGCAACAGTAGGGTAAGTGTTGGACAGTGTAAGGGTACTATGCGTTGTAATGGTATGCATTGTAATGACTTGCGATGTAATGCCTGTGTTGTAATGACATGCATTGTAATGACATGCGTTGTAGTGACATGCAACGTAATGGCAGTGTTGTAATGACATGCTATGTAACGGATGGTGCGATGTAACAACTGCTATGCAAAGGTAGTGCGATGTAATGACTGACTGCATAGTAAAGGTTGTTTCCCCCTTTTAACTAATGAGGAATCAGTCATATGGGCCGTCTGGGGGTAACGAAAGCCCATTGTCCCCTGCCATATTCTTTATGCGAGGCTGTCTGCACCCTACAAAGTCCTGTGTAGAAAACTCACTTGTGGAAGGAGACTTCAGCCAAATGCTGTGATAACTTTAGCACTACTGTTTCCCCATTAGAAGCCCCTCCTGTGACAGTGGATGTATGCTGCCACACAGGAATTGATGTGTGGCCTGCATGTGGAAGCGCAATCATCTATATGTAGACTGCAGTAAGACTGCGCACCTCATGTAGGATTTTTGTCGCCTTAGGCTTGACGTGGCCTCAGCAGGAAGTCACTGGTGGTGCTTCATGAAATTAGCGTGACCGCCACCTTTGTAACACCAATTATGTTAGGTCACTAATGGGTGATGGTGAAACCTACGACTTTGAAATCGCACTCTGCCAAAGACTCTGCAATGTCCTCCTGACAGAAACAGCTCGAGGCTCTTCTCATCTACTACAAGTCAAATCCAAGTTGTAGGAACAATCTTCTAAATTTGACCAAATCCAGCAAACAGTACTCGACACGAAGAGTATACAGGAAACAAAAACGGATGCAGTAGCCACAGATATAAACTTTCTGGGAGAGGATCATAAGAAATTGAAAGCGAAGATGAAGGACAACAAAGCTACTTTATCTGAGGTTTCCCCAAATCTTACTAGAGACAGCTATGGAGCAACAGAAGGAGATCCTACGACTCCAAGCTCCGGCAGAAGATGATGAAAACCGCTCAAGTCATAGTAATTGGCCTTCAGGAGGGACCTGAGGGGTTGAGCCCGAAGTTCTCTCTGGAAGATTACTAACCTATGAGGCAGCCATTGCTCCAAGCAGCTGTCAGTGTATTGAGCCCACAGCGTCAAAGGTCGAGAACAACCGCCGGGACTCCCCCAAAGGCTATGGTTTCCAATCTACTTAATCAGTTGCTTTTTGGCGGCCATATTGGGGGGGTAGAGGTACGCCCGGCGGCGACTTCAGACGCGGTGACGGTCTAGTGGTCACAAGACGCTAGTCGTCTAATTAAGCAGGTCATACTGACGCGCAGCGGGGTCGCCGGATTTCTGCCGGAGTTATGCCAGAGTTCGGCCCGTCCGCGCTGAGGACTCGCTGTTGGGCGAGCCATGCGGGTTGGATGATGTCTCTTCGGTAGCTTGTCAGGTATTCCGCTCTTATTCCTTTGCTGATCTGACTGCCCTGAAACCTTCTCCCTTACCTTGTCATCATAAAGCTACACCTGAGTCCCTGGTAAACTTTTCCATCTGCCATATTTGTTATAGTGACCCCTTATCTATCTCGGCTTCGGGAAGTTTACAAGGCCCCTCCAACGATGGGGGTCCCTTTTCACTTGGAAAGGTTTTTTTTAATTAATGCCCGATTGCTCATCAAAAATAATATTGCTTTCCATGATTTTGTCTCGGCTAGAAATCCCTCCTGGGTTTTTATAACGGAAACCTGGGCTTCGGATTCGTCAGGTCCGGACTTCTGAATGCAATCCCGGAAGGGTACGCGTTACATAGATTTGATAGAGTAAAACGTAGAGGGGGAGGACTTGCGATTCTTTATAAAACCTCCTCTGTATGTCGCATAAAAGTCCTCTCGGAGAGCTCTGACTCTTTTCAGGTCATGCATTTTTGCATCTCCTCCTCTCCTTCGGTATCCTTCACGGGTCTTATCTATAGACCCCCGGGTCCTAGATCTAATTTTTGTCATGATTTGTTCAGAATTCTGGAACCTTACTTTGGTAAATCTCATTTTACTATTCTAGGGGATCTAAATTTCCATCTAGACGATCAGAGTTCGAAAGACACTCTTTCTCTAACGGATCCTCTCACGGCATGTGGCCTTCTTCAGCTGGTGTCCAGTCCTACCCATTTGGCAGGACATATCCTGGATGGGGTGTTTTCCAACGACCCCAGGCTTTTCTCCGGCCCTCCAGTACCACTGGTCTGGTCAGATCATTTGGCCGTGCCCTTAGAGCTGACTTCCTCTCTAGGATCTCTGACTTTCCAGGTTTCCACCAATAGAATCCCTAAGAGATGCCTTAGGAATATTACTAATGAGGCACTTGCCCCCCTAATAGGATCTGTGGCCTTTTTAGCTTCCAGAGATGCCGGTGTTGCGGCACAGGAGCTCGATAATTCCATCACTAGAGCAATGGATGTTCTAGCCCCGGCATCCCTTCGCTATTCAGCAAGGGCTAAACCCTCTGCCCCTTGGTTCACAGAGTCTTTGAGACTCCTGAGGCAGAAGTGTAGGAGGCAGGAGAGGAAATGGCGGAAATCATGGGAGCCGACTGAAAGAGACTGCCACAAGCAGTTACTGGAAGAGTATAAGGCCAGGATCATCAAGGAGAAACAGGAATTCTTTACCAATCGCACGATGTCCCTCTCTTCACCTAGGGAGCTCTTTAAGATTAGCGATTCCCTGTGCTCCTTACAAGAACCGGATCCTGTCGTAGGCTCGCAAGAGCTTTGCGACAGGATCTCTGAGTTCTTCCACTTTAAAATTGTGGATATACACCTCACGTTGGAAGCACAGAGAAAGACTCTCGATGTCAATCCTAGTCTTAACCAGGATAGTATAGAGCCCTGGTCCAGAGATCCGGCTAAATCTCTTACGGTCTTCCCCCCCCCTTTCCATTGAAGATCTTGACTCCCTGCTGAACAAAACGAAATCAGGCTCCCCGCTGGATCCCTGTCCCTTAAAAGTCTTGAGTAACTGTAGGGATACCCTGTTACCACCATTACTGGAGGTGATGAATGGCGCTATCCTTCAGGGTATCTTTCCGGCAGCCTGGAAAAAGGCAATTGTTAAGCCACTTCTTAAAAAGCCTACCATGGACCCGGAAAACCTTAAAAACTTTAGACCTATCTCCCTGCTCCCTGCCCCTACTAAGATGTTGGAATCTCACCTTAATTCACATCTCACAGCTTTCCTTGATTCCTCTGGTTACCTGGACCAGTCCCAACATGGGTTCAGGAAATCACACAGTACGGAATCAGCACTTACTGTGGTGATGAACAATATTCGAACTAAGGTTGATCAAGGACAGTCTACTCTCCTAGTCCTTTTAGATCTGACGGCAGCCTTTGACACCCTGTCCCCCTCGACTTGAACAGCTTGTCTGAGGGAAATAGGGGTGCAGGGCCCAGCGTTGAGCCTGCTGTCCTCCTTTTTAGATCTTAGGGAGCAGAGGGTCAAGCTTGGAGAGTTCCTCTCCCCTGCTAAACCGTTGCAATGTGGGGTGCCTCAAAGGTCGGCGTTAAGTCCGACCCTGTTTAACATCTATGTGGCCCCACTTGCTAGGTTAGTAAAATCGCAGGGGATGGAGGTTGTATCATAGGCAGATGATACACAGATTATGGTGTCCCTGGCCCATTCGGTCAGCACCGCTGTGTCCAGCTTCAGGAACTGCATGCAAGTAGTTGCAGAATGGATGATTCAAAACTCCCTGAAGCTGAATGGCGATAAAACTGAGGTGCTGATCTTTGGCAAAGACCAGGATGTCTGGTCCATTGAGTGGTGGCCTCCATCGTTGGGAGCTTGTCCTATACCTTCGTCTTCTGCTAGGAATTTGGGTGTCATTTTTGACACCTCTCTGACTATGAATCTTCAGGTAAATAGAACTGTGGCTACCTGTTGGGGAGTCATCAGGATTCTTAGGAGAATTGTCCATTATCTTTCTCCTCAGGCACGTAAGCAGACTGTAGTAGCGTTGGTATCCTCCCGTCTGGATTACTGCAACGCTCTGTACGCAGATATTAATAAGGGCCTTATTCAACGCCTTCAGTGCGTGCAGAACGCTGCGGCGAGATTTGTGTTGGACGTCCCCAAATCCTTCTCTGCCACTTTAGCCAGGAAAAATCTTCATTGGCTCCCGATCCAGCACAGAATTGTGTTTAAAATTCTGGGTCTGGTCTTTGGAGCACTTCTGGCAGGACCTTAGACGCCTTAGGCTCTCTGCTAACTTGTTATTCTCCTAGCAGGAGCCTGCGTTGCTCCAACATGAATCTTCTGTGCATCCCGCGCATTAAGAAAGTCAGATGGGGAGGCAGGGCCTTTGCCACCGTGGCCCCACGTCTGTGGAATGTCCTTCCCTTCGACATAAAGGCGCAACCATCACTGTCTCTTTTCAGAAAAGCATTAAAAACGTGGTGTTTCATTAAGGCTTATCAATAGGCTTGCTCTGTGGATATTTTTGGGCTAGGCGCCTTGACGCCCTGTGGGCTAAGTAGCGCATTATAAGTCGGGTTTCATTCATTCATTCAATTACACAGAGAGAGAGACTGAATTTTACGGACTGCCCAAAAAGCAGACCATGCAAGTCTGATAAGAAAGACTTACACATTTCCTGGACTATACTAAGAAAGTCTAAAGGCAGAGTATGTCCTTCCTATCTGTTCAATGGAAGCAGCGTCAATTAGAGCGGTCAACCGCTCTACTGTATCCCGCTAAGTTGCCGGTGGCATGGGAAAATGTGACACTTCTTTGCCACACCAGAGGAGGTGTGGACATGGTTGGAGGCCAAATGGATCCTCACGAACGATAGGCCTGAATGAATTAAAGATGTAAGAAGGCAATGAGCAAGGAGGAAAGAAACGTGACCAAGCCTAAACCGGAGGGAAGAAAATAAGTGAATCTGACTTCAAGAACTGTCCTCCTAGGGCTAGGCTATATGAAGCAAGTTGATTTTCTATACCAGAATCATGGCGAGACTGTGGTAGACTGGGGAAATTGTGTGTCACAAATATAAGAAATAAATTCCAGATGTAAAAGTGTGATCTGAGACACAAACACACACACAGAATATTTTAAACCCAGAAGTTTTGTTTCCTTTTTCATTGTATAATTTTTATATTGATGATCAGCATATTAGAAAAACTACTAACCCAATCTTATTTTCATATATGTTTTGACCAATTTTACATAATCTATGCACTCACTCGTGGGAATCATGTTCTTATTTAGAAATCATGTTTCGCAATAAGAATAATAAGAAACTGTGGACATTGCCATGACGGAAACATTCACAAAGGAAACATTAAGGCACTCTGCACCCAAGCATGTTCTGCACTGGATTGATATTGTTCGTGTCAAGCGACTTACTTTTGATGCCAGGGTTGGATTACTGATCGTAGGGCTCGTTGCAGATCATCCAATGGTTTCCTAATCTCTTGCTAAAGCACTTAAAAAAAGGAGTACATGACTGCCAGCTCCTAAAAGGAATGTTTAGCTGCATAAGCAGACAGGGAGCAGCAGTGATTTCGTTGACTGCTAAACCTTCAAAAGCGTCACTTTAATTAGTATATCACTACCTATATTCATTCTGCTTTACAGTGCAATGTGGCTCTCCACTTGATTCGTTCATCAAGCATATGGAGGCTGTGAGGTCACCTGTAAACATCATCTCCCACACATAGCCTGGTCTCTGCAGGAATAGCCTTGGTATGGATGGAAGCTATTTCTTTAATATCTGCTATGAGAATATTGGGTTACAAATCTCAGAAATGTACATTCCACCCTTATGTCTTGGGAAAGGGGTGTCTTGATTGTGCTGACAGACAGGTCTCGTGGATGCTTGTACTTTCACTCGACTTCCTTTTGTTTCATTGCCAGAAAGTACTCACGTTGCAAAAGAGGTTTGATTTATAAATGGTGGAGAGAAAAATGGGGGTGGGGTACTTTGGGGAGGTCTTGTATCCTCTCAAGAGAAATGTATTCCAATACCCCCATGTTGCCTCTTCCCAACACGTCCCCTACAATTGTAAAAAAAAGTACTCAGCCAGTCCCCCTAGTCTTTTGTGGGTCTCAATGAGGCAATATTACTAACAATCAAGAATCCTGTAGCTGCCTTACTACCACCTGTGGTGGGGATGGGGGTACTCGGCTTTCTGTCATTTAGCCGTCAGCCCTCCCGTGCTGCAGCGCGACAGAGTCCCAGCATGGGAGCTTATTGAAGTAAGGAAGGCATAAAGTCAAAGCAGAGTCACAGAATTACCATAGGCAGACCAACCAAATATTTTCTGTTGGACAAACACAAGAGTGTTCTGGTCACAGGATTTCGTCACCACCCTTGAAGATCGCTGTTACCCCCTCCTAGTGGAACAAACTACTTGTTATATGTACTTGCCTGTTCACATTTTCAAGATGTGTTTTTTTTTTTTTAAGGCCGCTCAAACTATATATATATGTATATATTTTTTATATCTTGCTGGTCCTGTCTTGCAATTTCCCTCTAAGCCTACTCAGTTAAGTATGCACATCCGCCAGTCTGCTTAGTTTTTACCTAAAAGTGCTAGAGCGTCTTACATTGAATGTTTGCAGCCAGCCTCCATGTCTAAAACTGTCACACAGAAAATATGGAAAAGAACCGTTTGATGGGCTCATGGAAATTCTGTGTCTCTGCTCACCTCCCTCACCCTGACTCTTGTGACTGAGACACTATGAACGACTATTGATATTGAATATGTCCCTCTAGTAAGCCTGTTGCTGTTCATGTGGCCCATGTGAGCAATGCACAGTGGGGCAGCAAGGAATGTCTACGTTTCCGCATGGTCTAGCAGAGATTAAAATGTACTTTAGCAGAGAAGAAGCAGTAGGACATGTGACCATGGGCAGGTTTTCACTTGCTTCTCTTCTGACACTGGTGCAGGTCACTGGCCTCCTCCCTATATTCAACAACTGTGACACTTACTGATTTTAATATTTTAAAGGTCCCAGGGTGTCAATGTTCGCTCCCCTAATAGTGTCCTCTTTGCAATGAAATAGGTCTCACATTGCTGAAAATCAGAGCTATTGGCACTGATAATAATAATGCAACGCCAATAGCTCAAACTTTCAGTAATGCAAGAGCAATTGAATTGTAAATCAATCGTGCCACTCACGCTTTAGCTGTAAACATCTTAAGCTAAAGCGCAGGTACCACAATTGCTTTAAAAGTAAAGAAATGCAATGGTTTTTTTTTTTGCCATTTCTTTACTTTTGAAGCAATTGAGGCACCCGCATTTTAGCTTAAGATGTTTAAAGCTAAAGCGCAGGTGCAGCAAATGTAACAAAAGTAAACAAATAGAAAAAAAAAATAGAAGCTGCATGCTTTATTTTTCTATTTATTTACTTGTGTTACAATGGCGGTACCCACGCTTTAGCTTTAAACATAAGCTAAAGTGTGGGTGCAGCGAGTAGTTCAATCGTAAGAAGATAGAAATATTATTTTTTTGTATATTTCTTTACTTCTTAAGCTAAAGCGCCGGTGCCGCGATTGCTTCAAATGTTTAAAGCTAAAGCGAGGGTGACACCATTATAACCAAAGTAAATAAAGAGGGGAAAACAAAGGAATGTGTGCCTGCTTCAGAATGCAACTAAACTAAAGGCGCACCCGCTATTATTCCAGGCAAGGCGTGCCGCGCTAGATAAATAAATAAAAAGGCATTGCAGGAGAGCATGTTATGCCTGCAACAGCAGGCAGGACAAAGCTATTTAAGAAAATAGTGCTCTGTGGCTGTCATTAAAACATAGCGAGTGACAACACATGTAACAGGGGATGGCCACATGGGAGGTTACAAGAAGAGAAAAGGCGGTTCTCAGGAGGGACTACTAGGCCTATTGACCAATGAAAAGCCACTATTTACAATTGACAGTAACAGGAACCAATTAACCCCTCCCCTGCTGATGACGGAACCGCTCCGTCATCAGCCGCGGTCGCGCTGAGCTGATGACGGAGCTGTTCCGTCATGGCCCGCTCGGCACGCCTGCGCTGAGCGTTCTATTGAGCGGGGCGGGTCATGACGGAACCGCTCCGTCATAAGCACAGCGCAACCGATGCTGGTGACGGAGCGGTTCCGTCACCAGCATGCGCCCGCCGCTCTTCCGCCCCGTCCCCTTAGCACTGCGGCGGAATAGCCGCCGCAGTGAATGGGTTAAAAAAATGTCCGGAGCATCATGCCCATATCCTGAATACAGTATAAACACAATGGGGTAACCCTGTGTCCCTTAGAGCCTCTGTACTTATATGTGAAGCTACAGTGGTTCTGTAGGGTAGGAGACAATTTCTTAGCAAGTAGTGAAATGAATTAAAGATAGGTAGCTAAACGCATACTGTACAAATCAGAGAACAGTTGCAACATAGCACGCAAATTCAATGGTGTTGGAACACACACATGCGGAACACTGGCTATTAGATGCTTGCAAAATTGTTATTTTATATGAATTAAAGTTTTCAGGTATATTTACAAATATTCAAAGGGTTGTCAAAGTGAGATACAATATTGAGGTGACAAGTATTAGAGTGACATTGGGTGCTCAGTGATGGTGGTGCAGTGCATATATACAAAGTGTAGTTATGTACAAGTAAATCAAAGGGGAAAGGATGCTCAGAAAAATCAAAGAAAATAATGTCTCCGGTAAATAACGCATTTGCTTATTGGTATGAGCCGACAAGTATTAGAGTGACATTGGGTGCTCAGTGATGGTGGTGCAGTGCATATATACAAAGTGTAGTTATGTACAAGTAAATCAAAGGGGAAACACTAGAGGCACAAACAATCTTCTGCTGAAACCCCGTAGATTCCGGTAGGAAAAAACATATAAACGCTCCTTCTCAGGAATGGCACCCAGAATCTGGAACTCACTCCCCCCCCCGAAACTACGCTTATCTCTTCCACTACACTCTTTAAGAAAGAAGTGAAAGCTATCCTCGTGGCAAAATACACCTGAACTATTAATTCGGTCTCCTTAAGAATATGCACCGATCTGTATTACTTGTTTGACCCCGCTGCATATTTGCATTACTTGTATTATTGATTTACTGATTTACATGATTGGCTTTGCCCTTACTTACTTATTTGTACTGTATGCTCCTCTGACTTACTGGTTTGACTATGTTCCCTCATGTACCCCTTCTGTGTAAAGCGCTCTGATATCTGCAAAGATCTTGTCCGCGCTATATAAAACTTTCAAAATAAATAAATAAATAAATAAATAAATAAAGGATGCTCAGAAAAAACAAAGAAAGCAATGTCTCCGGTAAATAGCGCATTTGCTTATTGGTATGAGCCAAGAGGTTTGTTAGAGCTGAGCCATATATTATCGTCAACGTTTCGACCCTGGCAAGGCGCTATTAGAGCGTCATGGCGGGTAGCTTCACACATATCCTGAATACAGCATGTCTCAAAGAGACAACGCAAGTGCTGTCTAGGCGAGACCTAAAAATCAGGCTGTGCGCCCTATGATAAACCTGCCCACCACCATTTACACTGCGATTATAGTTATTTGGCAATTTAAGAGATGGGAATACTTCTTCTGATAATATTCCAAATCAAAGACCAATGCTGAATGCCACACTGTTGATTTGTAGTAAATCAAAGATATGGATTAGGGACAAGTCAAAGATATGCCAGCAGAGCAATTATGTACTTTGCCATTAGTAAAATAATCATCACTCATGAACCAAAACCTTTATGACTTTAGCGAATTATGAAGAAATGATATAATGCTTGTCATCTTTAGCCTTTATATGGTATTATAAGTCAAAATGAGACCACCTGCACTCACTGGTTCCTGTTCTCAAGGGAAACTGCACATCTACCCCTGCTGCCTGGGTCTTCTGCACAGCAGTTTAACTCTGCAGCTCTGAGATCTAAAGATGCTCAGAGAAGTCAGAGGTGAGTTGGTGGGGGTAAGAAAAGTAAGTAGGTTAGTGGTAAAAGGGTTAATGCTTGCAAAAGTACAAATTAAAATAGGAGAGGAACCCACTTTTGTCACTCATGCATTTATATTCTGTAAGACACATCCTAATGTGATTCTTGTTTAAATTAATGGCAAGAAACTAGAGTGAAAGTCAACATGCTATTTCATTCTCCCAGAAACTAAGCGGACCATAAACCTAAAGAAAATATCTACATTTACACTGACTAAACATTTTGATGTGTCCATGGCTTGTTCAAACCTTGACACAAAAATGTCCTGGGCTCGCTCTCGTAATATAGAAGGGCACTCTCATCAAGGTAATTTCATTTTCCACAAAAACAGGCTAAACTGACTCATGACCGGGTCAACCAAAAAAAGCGAGTGTTAGTGATACTAACTAAAACCAGTTACATAGCACTATGAACACAGTGTTACAACCTCAACATACCGAATGGTATTTGACTTTGTCAGATGTTTGTTCTGTCAACATTAATATTCAGAGAAATAAGTCCCCTGCTTCTAGGTCTCCAATAAGAGTAATCTTGTGCGGCCTCAAAAAATCATTAAAAAAGTTACTAGACCTGCAGGTCTCGTGACTTAAAGAATCTACTTAACCTAACGGTAAAGTAATTGACCGATAAATTGGTCTCTAATTGTGTGATCCTAGGCAAATATTTTTTTTTGCGGAGCTGCCTTTATCTTCATTATCACATTTGAGAGCACCTTCAAATATGTTAGGTCAACATTACTGCTGTACAAAAAATTCTTGTTTGATTAAATAGACTTAACGTTTGCTCCAAATAAAATAAAATCTCGTCCACATATGGTGTACACATGAACCTTGACTTGCTTAGTTCACTAACAGCATTGCTATCAGGGCAAGAATGTTTCTCAGCTCATGTTCAGAGACTCACTTTTAATAAATATGGGACCATATGTAGAGAATTTAGAGTTTGCGATTTCCTAATTGTGATTCTTTGTGAATTGCAATTAGGAAATTGCAAGTCCTGATGTACAAAAACCTAAATGTTGGAAATAGCGATTTTAACCTTTTTTGGGGGTCGTATATGGCCTGATTCTGCAAAATGGGACGCTTGCGACCTCAAAAAATGTTTTGTACACAACACCCTATATTACTAAAGCATGATGAGGTAGTGCACTGTCATTTACAGACAGTACATTTCCGAATAGAATGGTGAAAATCTTTCCCAATAACATGCAGTCTAAAACTATATAGTGTATAATTAATAATCTGTGAAAACTGAGTTGCAGCAAACATTTTTATTATTTGCACATCATTGAGTAAAATGTTCTGGATGGTTTTCATCCTATTAAAATAGTTTTTCAACCTAGAACTACAAAATAAATGGCCTTTCATAGCTGCTAAAATATATTCTGAAATGTTTGTACCGGCTCACTTATTAGCTATTTAAATGTTATGTGTTATAAAAACACTGACACTATAGCCTTTCATTTCACACTCTTTGTACAGCACCTCAGACAGTTCACTTTACAAAATACTGGAATAGTGCAGTCAGAGAAAGAAAAGCGATTGTAAGAGGAGGTAAACTGACTTTTGAACTCTGTCTCTGAACACAGAGCACATGTGACAAGATAAAAACAAGATTTCAAGGCAGCTTTATTGCTCCCTCACTTTCTGAGTGAACAAAACACCTGTTCTTTATCAGCTTGCCAGAATGGGTGGGTAGGCCCTAAATATAGCTCACCCTGAGAAAATCTGACTCGCTATTGCGAGTGGGCAAGTAGATTTTTCTAGGCCTGTTGTGTGCTGTTGATGGGTTAGGGGCATTCGATTACGATTCATCAGTTAATTTAAGTTACTACACCTGTAAGCCTGGCAATATTGTTTTGATTTTTCATGCACAACAGGGCATACCATTACATTCAGAGGACTGGAGACTGCGGGTACCGAA
Source organism: Lissotriton helveticus (assembly GCF_964261635.1). Taxonomy (NCBI): domain Eukaryota; kingdom Metazoa; phylum Chordata; class Amphibia; order Caudata; family Salamandridae; genus Lissotriton; species Lissotriton helveticus. The sequence continues at coordinate 1,873,056,063 of NC_136061.1, read as the reverse complement.
AAATGTTATTAGACCTTCAGGTCTAGTGAGTTGAATAATGTACTTAACCTGACTGTAATGTACTTGACCTATAACTAGTCTCAAATAATGTGATCATAAGAAATTACATTATTTCACCAAGGTGCCGTTTTCTTCATTATCACATGAGAACACCTTCAAATTTGCCAGTTCAGCATATCTACTGTACAAAAAACTATTTTGTCTGATTTAATAGACTAAACTTTTGCTCCATGTATAATAACAATCTAGCACACATGAACCACAAATTGTCTCTTAGCTCACCATTAGCATTGTTATCAGAATGGGGGCAAGACTGTTTCTCAGTTTATATTTGAAAAATCTCGATTTTAATAAATATATTACTAAAGCATAATGTGGTAGTGCATTACCTTTTACAGAGACCTTTTCTTTTGAAATGGCCACAAGCTTTCCCATAGACATTCAATTTTACTGATGAAACTATATAACAGATCAACTATAATTTGCGGAAATCTAGTTTCAGTAAATATTTATTGTTTGCACATCACCAAGTGGAGTGTTCAGATTTGTTTTCATCCTATTAAATCTTTCTTTCCATCTCACTTCAGAATTACAAAAAAAGTCCTTCCCTAACTACTAAAATATATTTTGATATCATTTGTACAGTTTATTTATAGGTTATTTAAATGTTGTGTGCCCAGCAAGATTAACAGACAGTTCACTTTACAAAATCCTCTACCTATGCAGTCCAAGAAAGAAAAATAAACAGCAATGCCCTGTCAAAATACGCAGCAATTTGAAAGAAGACATAAGCTTTTGACCAATGTCTTTGAATACATAGCAAGTGTGACAAGATAAAAACAAGATTTAAAGGCATCTTAATTGCTCATTCTTTTTCTAAATGAACAGGGAACCGTTCTTGGCCAGATCAAGCTCCCTCACCAGACCAGGCTAGTAGGCCCTAAAAATAGCTAGCCCTGATAAAATCTGACTCACTCACAATAGCGAGTGGGGGAGTAGATTTCTCGAGGGATGGGTTGATATTTAAAATTATTAAGCTTGGTGCGACTGCCTGCACTTGGTAAGCACACAGTCCTGTGGTTAACTATATCAGGGTCTTGTTATCTCCATGGCAACAAATCACCTTGAAAATGACATGTCTATCCTTCAACTAAAACAATGGATTAAGGGACCTACACACACTGCAGGGCATACATTAGATCTGCTGTTCTCTCATATAGAAGACATTACAGTGAAAGAGATTAAAGTAGTCACATGGACCGATCATTCAGTAATTAGCTTCACTCTCCCCACACATGAAAAATTAGTAAGAGTCACCAAACCCATGCACGAAACATACAGAGCATGGAAATTGGTATCACCTGACTCATTTTCCCACCATTTTTCTCCCGACAGCCTAGCAAGTCTGGAGAAACTATCCCCTACCATAGGCGCACTGCACCTTGAAACAGAAATTATCAAAATGTTAGACCAACTCGCACCAAAAACTAAATCCAAACCCATGAAAACAGCATCCGAAAAGTGGTATACAGTAGAACTTAAGACATTGAAAAAAGATTGTAAAACACTGGAACACAAGTGGCGGCTGTCCAGACTGGACTCTGATAAATTAGCGTTTAAAACACAACTTAGGGGCTATCCCCAGGCAATCAAGAAAACTAAAAAAGCATATTTTACACAACGAATTAATGAGAATACAAATTCGGCAAAAGAGCTCTATAAAATAGTTTGCAAGCTATGCCGCCTTCAGTAGACAGCTGTGAAAAAATTAGCAATTTCTTCACGGGCAAAGTAGATACGATCTACTCATCATTTAACAACATCCCCCCAGTAAATACCGTCAACTGGGAAAACACTGACCCTCACCCAGACAGCCCTGCGCATTTAGATAGCTTCGCCCCTTTCACAGAAAACGAGATCGCCAGAACAATGGGGGGGGGGAAATCAAATCAGGATCCTTTCTCGATCCATGTCCGCAATTTATCTTCTCACAACTAACACCAATTCTGTGCCCTTACATCACACAGCTGTTTAACCAATCACTGGAGACAGAGGCCTTTCCAGAGGTCTGGAAACAAGCCTTAGTAACCTCGCTACTGAAAAAGGTAGGATCTGATGTTAACAATCCAGCAAACTACAGGCCAATTTCACAGCTTCCCTACCTCTCCAAGGTCCTGGAGAAACTTGTCAATAGACAACTAATTAACTACCTAGAATCAAACGAGCTGCTGGATCCCACACAAACAGGTTTCAGGGCTCCTGGCTGTCTTTGACAATGTAAGATCGCTGTTGGATCAGGGGAAGGCTGTAGCCCTGATCCTGTTATACCTGTCGGAAGTTTTCGACACGGTCTCCCATCAACTTTTACTGGAAAAATTATATGAAAAAGGGATTCTGCTAAGGCTCTGAAATGGCTGCGTTAATTTCTATGTAACAACTCAAACTGTACAGCTGGGTACCTTTTCTTCCACCCCAAAAAACCTTAATTGCGGGGTTCCGCAGGGAGCATCCCTAAACCCCACATTATTTAATGCCTATGTTTCATCTTTGGCAAAGATTGGCATGAAATGGGGCTTCGGAATCTGTTCCTATGCGGACGACACTCCACTGACAATAGCTATCGGAAACGAGCACGATGACACCAGAACCAAACTCAATAATTGTCTCACTAAGATGGCAAACTGGATGTCAGACCATTTCCTAAAGCTCAATGCAGAGAAGTCAGAAATCCTGCTTCTCGGCGGAGCCAATCACATTTGGTATTCATCCTGGTGGCCCCACTCATTGGGCATGGCGCCAGCACCAAAACAGTGCGTCAAAAACCTGGGCATCACCATTGACAATACTTTGTCGATGAAAGATCAAGTGAGAATCCTGTGTGGCAGGAACTTCGCCACCCTGAAGTTCCTAAAGAGACTATTTCCGTGGATCCCTCTGGACAGCAGGAGGACCATCACGCAGGCACTGCTTGTCAGTAGGTTGGATTACGGAAATTCACTTTTTGTCGGCATGCCAGATTATCTTTTTAAACATCTACAGGTCATACAGAATGCAGCAGCTAGATTGGTGTGCAAGGAGAGTAGATATAGTTCCGCGATAAAATGTTTAAAAACAGGTTCACTGGCTGCCCATGCGCCAAAGAACGCGTTTTAAACTCCTAGGACTTGCCCATCTGGCTCTTCACCACACAGGCCCCAAGATTCTCCAGGACAGAATCAAATTCTATATCCCATCCAGATGCCTACGGTCACACTCCTTAGCATTAGCAGAGACCAAAAGAATCAGTAAGAGCAGGACAGGAGGACACTCTTTTTCGCACCTTGCAGCATTTCATTTCAATGAGCTTCCACAGGAGTTACGACTAACCGATGAACACATGACGTTCAGGAAGAAACTCAAAACATACCTATTTCCCTAACTCTCCCATCTGCCGCTGCCCTATTAATCACAACCTGTCCCACCCCATCTCTGCTATACCTAGTGCCGTGATATGTCTATGGGATGAATGTCGCGCTTTATAAATAAATAAATAAATAAATAAATGGGTGTGAAGTTACTGGGCATTCTGAGTACAACCCTGGTAAATGGGGAATACCAGATAAATTGATAATGTTGTGTCCTATTCATCTTTCCTCTCCACAGTTTCCCCAGGGGTTTCCGCTTTTTTGAACAGTTGAAAGGTCTGGGGGAAACAAGAAATGTATGCGTTGCTTCTTCAAACCTCATAATTACATTGGGCCCATATTATTAGGCCAATTCGAATTAACAGGTCACTTACAATGAGGCGGTGCTGTGTTTTATTTTCTCCAACAGCTATAAGAGCAAGTTATAATGTGATTATTAACTTCAAAAGAAAACATTTACAGCTAAGGAGTTAATAGTCTTTCTAGTCCTGGTTTTATTTTATTATTTGCACACTCATACTTGCCGTTTTGCTTTTCCACTAAAAATTAATAGAATAGCTAAAAAGCACAATGAGATTCACATTCCTAACATGGGACAACTTGTAATGTTCTGAGGCTAGAGTTGGACACATTTGTTTTTTTGCCATGGTTCATGAGTGTAGATGACCCAAACAGTTTACTCACTGGCAACAGCTATGGATTCTTTTTTAAACCTGGTGTTTTTATCCGTGCATAAAACAGTGGTCTCTTGGGGGAACACTAGACATTACATCATGGGTTGTAAATGTTACCTACACAGTGACTCATCCCCATTACGAGCCAGACTAACAAATAATTTGCTGAGAATTACTCTTGTAGCACTTCTGAAAACCAGGAGCGAGCGAGGGACACTAAGAGTTTTAGTCACACCTATTTGCAACAAAATCTTGGTGAATCGTGTCACTGTTCTTAACATACATAGAGTGGGCACATGACTTTATGGCACTTGGAAAAAATTATTTCAAACCTTTATGCCATTTAATAATGCAAATGCATTCTGGGAGTTGTAGTCCAAGTTATTTGCAAAAGTGACCTGATTGGACAAACACGATTTACATTTTGTTTTAAAGATAGCCCACGAAAAAAGATTGACATGTAAGCAGAGAGTAATATAACCACCCCTGAAGAACCCTAAAACAGAACGATTTCCTTACAGAGTATGCTGTCGTTAACTGAAGATTAAAGTAGTCTGTACTTTGAGGCTACTATACAGTACCGTGATGCAATCAAGTCCACCCACACTGGAGAGTCTACTCACCAGCATGGATCCCCCAGTCCCGGGTGCAGACGTCGGTTCATTTGCCCCTGGTTTCCTCATAATACAATCGATAAGTAAGGAGTCGGCATCTCCTCAGCTGGAATCCGTCCCCTGATGCAGGCGGGCGTGTGCAGAGTAGACACTGGACACAGTAGACAGTACCAGGAATGCATGCAGTTAACCACAGCCAAGCAAGGGTCACTACAACCAATCCACAGCCACGTTGCAAGATCAGGAACCTCAGAGTAGATTAAGCAACTGACACAAGTTCCCCCAGTCAATCCCATGCCACGGTGCAGGCTTCGGAGCCTCATAGCAAATGAAACAACTGAGGGCTGTTCTCACATCCAATCACATAGCAACATTTTGATTAGCCAATCGTAGGTCACAACACGTTTCTCCACCAGTAAAAAGAACTACAATGAAAACTCTCTTGCTTGATTGGATGAGACTACTTCCCGTCCACGGCTCTGAGACGTGCGTTGAGAAGAAGCAATTAATTAGGAACATTGGTCTTCCTTATCGGATAACAGAGTATCCTGGGGATTTTCTGATTGTTGCTAGTTCTTGTGTATGTATTTAAGTATATCCTAAAAGCCAACATTTTAGAAGAGAAAAGTGCGAGATTAAAAAAAAGAACTAGGAGGATGCAACAGAAGGAGATGTCATTTCTGGCCCAGAGACTCCCGATTTCCAAGCAAAAAAGTGGCTTTATTTTGTTCAGCCGAATCGGGTCTATTGGCATGTATGATATATATATATAAACATATTACCTACTGGCGGTCGCCAGTAGGTATATATAGTTAGGATTTTTTCCCTATGGGATTTTTGAAAATTCTATGTCTAATAACTTTGGCGTTTGTGGACGGAATTGGCTGAAATTTTCAGGAAAATGGCACATTTTGTTTCTGAGCAGCCCTTGAAAATTTGGGGGGGGGTTCGTCAAGGGGGGGCCGAGAAAAAAGGGGGGTCCCAAAACGTGTTTTTAACATTGAGTTTTCCATAGGGCGGTTGGCCTCACTTTTAGCCCGAACGGCTGAATGGATTTGCACGAAACTTGGCAAAATTGTAGGGACTGGTAGCCCGATGTGCCTTTTGTAGGTCTCAATATATGTGCTTCAGTGGATTTTGAGAAATTAACGTTCAAAAAAAGATATATATCTGTAACAGCGGACCGGGCAGCGCTCCAGTTCGCGTACTTTTCGCGCAACGGAGCTTTGTGAAGCGAAGCTGATTGGTTCTCCGGCGTCTGTAAACATTCCAAACAGTCCGTAGCGGCCGCCATCTTGTCTCTCGGTAGGATCGAGAGACAAGAGGAGGCCAAAGCGAAGGGGCAAATGACCATAAGGGGGCATAGTAGATCCTCGCTGACCCCCTAGGTTTGATGTGGAGGTTTTAAAAGGGCCCCGCGGGGCAAAAAAAAAAAATAATAATAATAATCGAACGGCTGAATGGATTTGCACGAAACGTGGCAAAATATTAGGGACTGGTAGCCCGATGTGCCTTTGCTAGGTCTCAATATATGTGCTCCAGTGGATTTTGAGAAATTAACGTTCAAAAAAAGATATATATCTGTAACAGCGCTCCGCTTCGCGTACTTTTCGCGTTACGGAGCTTTGCGAAGCTGATTGGTTCTCCGGCGTCTGTCAACATTCCAAACAGTCCGTAGCGGCCGCCATCTTGTCTCTCGGTAGGATTGAGAGACAAGAGGAGGCCAAAGCGAAGGGGGAAATGACCATAAGGGGGCATAGTAGATCCTTCCTGACCTCTTAGGTTTGATGTACCATTTTGCCAAGTTTGGTGTAATTCCGTTCAGCCATTCAGGCTGTAGACGTATGTAAATGTCCTATGGAAAATTGCATGGGGAAAACACATTTGAAAGTGTTGAAATTTAGAACCAATTAAAATGTTACTTTGGTTTTGTATTTGTGTGTGATGAAAGTTAATTGGTTATGTATATATGTCAAATGAGAGGAAACCACAGCCATTTTGTGATACTACTGTCTGAGGTACATTTGTGAGGAATTTTTGGTGGTGAATTTCTGGTGTTTGATTTACACAGTACTAACACTTCTACTTTTAAAAAGGTGAGTTGTTAATTTGTAAGGGGAACTATGTTGTACACTTGAAGATAATTTGAAAAATGTTTTCTGTTATTTATTTGCAGTCCTTCTGTTATACTAAATACTTGATAAAGTTAGTTTTATATTATGTATTACTAAAAACGATAAATGAAAGTGATTATTTTTTTCTGCAATTTACAGCAAGCAATTTCAAAATAAAATGGCTCACAATGAAGAGACCGTGGCAATTTCTTTTGAATTGTCCACTACATGATTGAAATTGAGAGCACCAATAATGAAATATTGTCACAAGGAGGAGATGACTTGTATGATTCCATTAGATTGATTGAAATGGACAGCACCAATAATGAAATATTGTCACAAGGAGATGACTTGAATGATTCCACTACATTGATTGAAATTGAGAGCACCAATAATGAAATATTGTCACAAGGAGGAGATGACTTGTATGATTCCATTAGATTGATTGAAATGGACAGCACCAATAATGAAATATTGTCACAAGGAGGAGATGACTTGAATGATTCCACTACATTGATTGAAATTGAGAGCACCAATAATGAAATATTGTCACGAGGAGATGACTTGAATGATTCCACTACATTGATTGAAATTGACAGCACCAATAATGAAATATTGTCACAAGGAGGAGATGACTTGAATGATTTTTTTGATCAATCTGTTGATGGCGAATTTATCGAATGTTTGGAGACCATAGAGTTACAAGAATCATCATTGCAGACTTTTCATGAGGAAATTGCTGATGAGGACATGTTACTAGTTCTTTCAAATTTAGAAAATTCTGAAGAATAAATTTATATTTAGAAATCAAAAATTGTTTGAGACATTATTCATTTTTATTTTTAATTTATGAGGTTGTAGCGAAGTGATTGTAGTATAAAATGAGACTTATAGTATAGAGTGCAACATTTTTATGTTACATGGTAAGTTTACTCATATTTACTTCCCTTCTGCCACTATATTATCTCCAATGTGTATTTGACATCTCTTCTTCATCTCCGGCCTCCTTTCTCTCACTGTGTGTCTCCGATGCATCTTATCGCTGCTATTTTGTGTAATTACAGAAGAGAGTAAAATAAAATAGTTCGGAACGTGAAAAGGGGGCAAAGTAGAGTACCCCTCACCCCCTAGGCCTTTTTAGGCGGTCCCAAAAGGATCAGTTTCTGCTTTCCTGAGAGATTATGGTATGAGTTCCATATACCACAATAATTTGCATTACAACATGCAAGATATCTATCTCCTATTACCAACTTTTGGAGATATTCGCGCTAAGCGCGATTATCTCCAAAAGCTAACACCTGCCCTGAGCAGTTCTTAGCCATGTTATCCAATGGGAGGTGGATAACATGGCTAAGAGCATTAGCTCGGTAATGCATGAATATCGCTGACTTTTTAGCGATATTCATGCATTGCGGCCGTTTATTATCGCATTTGCGATAAACCTTGATAATAGCAAGGTTTATCTTCGATAATTTCTGACGATGCTTAGCGGTAAAAAATTCGTTGGTAAGCATCGTTAGCGATAAATATCGCTTAACTTTGGTAATATGCACCAACGTCTGTTAACGTTCGATTCGAAGGAAATGAGGAAGTGTTGAAAAACATTGTCTGCGCCATCTTGCCTTTTTTGAAATGCCACACTTTTGTCGTGCACGGCAGCCATTTTAGATGCCTTGACCAGACCCACTCTCTGCACGCTGTCGATTCGTAGCATGGCTCCCCACCCTCGCAAGCATCTTCCCCAGGCACTGGTCACCCCCGCTCTCGGTCTTATGCATCGGCAATAAACCTCCCCCCATCTGCGCTGCTCTTCCCTGAAAATCACACTCTGTGCCTGCCCGACACCTCCCTTTCGCCCTATTCACTACCGCACCCTCTGACACTCCTCTTCCTCTGTGTCCGATTGTCCAGGCTATCACCTAGCCCTGCAGATGTAGTTTATGGCCCCAGCTGTAAAGAATCACCCCTCTTCAAAGGAGTTATAGTAGATCAAGGCCCACACCCGATGAGATCCGTCACACCACACGTGTTCCTACTATCTGAAAACCATCCTGTATTGTGATTGGGGAGGGGACCGAGCCTGAAGCGGAAGATTCCAGGAATGACTCTTTGTACATCAAAGTTTTTACAATTATGTGTCACATTAAAAATATATAGCACTCCAACAAAGTAGTAGGAATATAAAACTTTAATAACATATAAATATATACAACAAAACAAAAACAGTAAAAACATTTAAACAACGAAGAGACCGTGGCAATTTCTTTTGAATTCCTGATGAGGACATGTTACTAGTTCTTTCAAATTATGAAAATTCAGAAGATGTTGCCTGGGGGTGGGTCGTCAGTAGCAGTCTGTTGTGCGAATAGTTCCAAGGCAGCAGAACGCGCTGAAATCTAGATGGTACGAAAGTGATGTCTAGTAAGTTGCCGCCCAGCAAATAACGGCGTGGGGCGCCGCGGGGGTGAGTGAGTCCAGTAGGCACCACAGCTATTCTTACCGGCATTGCAGAATTACTGCTGGGGACAATGCCTGTGCTGTAGCAGGGTCACAGCAGAAACAAAAAGGATTCTGTTGAAGATGTTGTTGGTTTTCAATTTGAAAACAGTTCTGGTGTCAACTGCTATGCTAATGTAGTGGTTAATGTTTTGTTTTCTCTAGAAAATGTAAAAGAGGGGGAGGCAGTCCAAAGTTCCGTTAAAAGGGCAAAGGAAAGGATCGGTGGTTTGAACTATCAGTCAAAAAGGGCAGGGGGTGCAACAATTTTTCCTACCGGGTCACACTGTGCTTTCACCGGAACTGAGGTCTGCAGGATTCTAGTAATTCAAAGTGAGGCTGGCGCCAGCATGGGAGCGCCGACGTCCCGCGGATACAGTTTCGTCACTCCACGGGCGATCATGGCAGTCATTCCCCATCGGGGGTCGGAGACTCCCGCGGCTCCTCTAGAATCTTCAAGGTCGTGGAGGACTACGGTGGTGGAGTCAACCAGTGACCGGGCCATTTCTTTATGCTGGGCCCGCTCTTGCCAGGTCGACCGCCATTTTGAGAGTTCGGTAGCTACTGGCGATCGCGGGGTCAAATGAGCGGACGGGCTCCACCCTGCCGGGCGAGACGTTGCAGCATGGCCACAGTGGAAGAACCCTTTTCCGGGCGCCTGGAGCGCTGAGGGTGCAGCTGGGAAGCCTCCACCTGGGGAGGCGGGAGAGGCCTGTTCACACCGTCTCTCCCTCCCAGTGCACCCCACGGCGTCTCGCTTGAGATTTGTTATGGCCGGACCAGGCGATGAGGACGAGGGGGGGGGGGGTCGGAGGCATGTGCAAGACATCCCCCCCCAGTGTTGTCGCAGCCATTATTCAAGAAAGAAGAAGTGTCCCGTCCGTCTTCGGGCCGGGCTTCCGGTAGATGTCGGCCGGACGCCCCTGGCTCTGGCCCCATGAACGGGTTTCTTGGTTTATCGGCTGCAGCCGGATCCCGTCGGCCTCGGCCCCCCGACCGTTGGTGGCCGGACCGGAAGAGCATGTGGCGGGACTACCTGAAACTGTCAAGGGCCACCGCGGCCGGACTGGGAGAGAGAGGGGAGGGTCGAGGAGATATTCCCCCCCCCTGCAACTCTTCAGCGTTGTAAAGGCAATCCCCTGGCCGGGTCCCGCTGGCCTCGGCCTCTCCTCCGGCTACACCCTACGTTAGGATCTCCTGGCCGAGGCGTGGCAGCAGGACCCGCCTTATATGGGCTGCTCCCGGCTGGGCGTAGCCGCAACCCTGCCCCACCTTGGAAGTTTCCAGAGTGGGGGCGGATGTTCTACTGACTTGCATTTTCCCTAGTCTATCGATTTTTTTGGCGTGGCAGGCGGTGGGACAGCGAGGGGTGATTTGGTTTCTCTTACTGTTTTTCTGGTCTCTCACCACTGGCATATTTTAACGTTTTCTTGTTTCTAGGACATTAATAGGTTTTATCATTACGTTATGTTATCGTTTCTTTGTTCGTTGTTTAATAAAAGTTCATGTTCATCAGTGGCCTAATGATTTTCGTTTTCCTATTCTTTTCTTTCCAGGTTGTTTCATGCTAAAGTTTCTGTTAACAGGATACAGTGATCACTTCGTTATTATTGCATATGTCCTTTTCACTAGGGGTGCTCTCTGGTCGGGCCAGATGACGTATCTCTAGTAAATGGTCCGGGTGAAACAGGTGCATCAATCAGTGGGGAGTAGATAGGCATGACAGATTACAACGGGGTAGAAAGGTCCGCATTACGTACCCTTTCACTATTTGCAAAGATTTTCCTACGTATATTTGCAAACAGGGAATACCTCCAAAAAGAACCAATTCCCAAACAGTCAATGTTTGGGGAAACAATCAATCAATGAGGAACGAAATAGGCACGACGTGTTAAAGGTTTGCGTTACCTACCCTTCACTATCTGCAAAGGGAGAGAGAATATTCCTATTCTTCCTCGTTTGCAGGCAGAGAAGATTCTTAAGAGAATCAACTTCGAACAATTCAATGCTCGATTCAAACAATCAACAAGGGGTACTGTGAACACAAATGAACGCCGCTTATGTACATACACATTGGTATTATCAACAGGTTGTTCCTAATGTTTCTATTTTAGGGAGGTCAAAAAGAGATCCCATTAGTGGCCTACTGATTTTGCTCGATTCCTTTTGTTTTTTTACACAATTTTTCGCTATCTGCAAAGACTAAACAGAGTATTGCGACTCTGTGCTTGTTTGTAAATAGAGAATGAACCAAAGAGAACAATCAATCAAATGGAGAGAGAAGCAGGCACGACGGATTACAACGGGGGCAACGGGGGCAAAGGCCTGCGTTAACTACCCTTCACTATCTGCAAAGAGAGAGTACTCCTAATAGAAATGAGGGGTGGGGGGCAGCATTCAAAGCAGATCAGTGTGCATAAACACGAAAATGTTTTTACTTACCACGTACTTGACATTCGACAGCTTATGATATTTGCTATTAAAAAACCATTGAAATTCACTGAAAAAACCATAGGTTATAGACCATATATAGTTAGGAATTAGCATTTAAAAAACCTTATTTTACTCACACAAAACCATTGAAATTCCATATATAGTTAGTTGCACTAACTATATATCGCGCACCCGCAATCCACTGCTGATCATGTCACATATTACATCATTCATGACATGGTCAGTGACATCACTGATGACATCACTGATGACATCTCAAATGACATCACTGATGACATCACTGATGACATCTCATTTGACATCATTCTTGTGCTAATACGATAAACCTCTTCAGACTCTAATATAACCTTAGATACACTCAGTGTATACAGACACTCACACACTGCCACTCATCCATGGAGTTACTCACACACCCAGTCAGTCATGCAAAGAAACAATCTCACCTCCATTTCTTCAACTATACAGTTAAACACACCTTACTTATTGAAACATATACTAACACATATTTACTCTCTTATACAATCCCTGATACAAGTTCACAATGATCGATACAACCACTCACTCATTCAGTGGCTCTCATGCACAGTTATTTATATATGCCAACTCTCACATGTACTGTGTTTAACATATGTACTTACTATGACATGTAGCATTGAGATATCCATTCACTCATCAATACACTCATGCACAAGGTCAACTGCCCATGTAGCTGTTTCCACATGCAGTCTTGAACTCATACACCTAGTGAATAAACTGCTCACACATCTATGCATAGAGTCACACACCTTCCAGCCACCCCCACACAAACTCAATCTCCCATAGAAATACTTGGGCAACCAATTAATAACACATATAGCCTCTCGTATAGCTAATGATCAACACATGCAGCAGTTTACATCACAACAGACATAATGATGCACAAATTAAGACAGTTTAGTCACTAACCCATGCATTCAGTGAGACACATTTAATCACTCACTCATACAGTCAGTCACGCACCTATTAAATCCTTCATCCAGACACTTATACATCCACTCATTCTTCAATATGTAAGACATATTTTAACTTTACAGAAACATACAGTCACTGGATGTTGTCATCAGTGATGTCATCAGTGATGTCATTTGAGATGTCATCAGTGATGTCATCAGTGATGTCACTGACCATGTCATGAATGATGTAATATGTGACATGATCAGCAGTGGATTGCGGGTGCGCGATATATAGTTAGTGCAACTAACTATATATGGAATTTCAATGGTTTTGTGTGAGTAAAATAAGGTTTTTTAAATGCTAATTCCTAACTATATATGGTCTATAACCTATGGTTTTTTCAGTGAATATATATATATATATATATCTCCCAGTGCCTACCAAAATTTAATGCGTACTTGTGTAATGTAATTCTATTACAGGACCGGAGGCTTCGGATTATGCTTCTCTTTCTTATATTTGCCACTCACAGCAGCCAATGAAAAGTTTTGTATGCAAATAAAAACTACATTTTCCATGATGCTTGTACATACATCACATCCTGTATAGCCCCATAAGAGCTGCTGTATCCTGTGTCTCCTCCTCTTTCTTTGCTGCTCACGCAGACAGTTAAGTGCTCAGAACATTTTGCTGTGACTTATGTCTTAATTGACTGTTGGATTGTCTTTCATGATATTACCAGTGTTTTTAATGCTATGTTAAATGCTTTGCGCTTATATCGCGCTATGTTTGAGCAAGTAGAGACTTTTGTACTAAGAGTTTTTATTTGTTGCCTTGGCTAGAATGGCCGTTCTTCTCTGGAGTCAGCGCCCGCGGGCGCTATTGATTGGTCTTCTGCTTAATGGGACAGAGCGGTTCCCGCTGGGAGCGGTGTACTGAGTGAAAGCGTTGCTGGATTACCGGAGCGGCCTCTCCGGCCAAGTTCCACGTCCCCTCGATGGTCTGAGGGCATGGTCGAGTTTTTTCTCGCGGGGAGCGGTGTACGGGTGTGGCGCCCTCTCCCGCAGCAGAGTCTCCACGTGGTGTGCTCGGTTGGCCCGTTCGGGCGCAGCTTCAGTCCCTGCTGGCCGCGGTATGCCGCCGGCGTCATGGCTCGCTTAAGCAACAATCACATTGTGTGGCTCACGACGTTAACCACTTGGTTTGGGAACCTAAATTGGAACGGAGTTCAAGCCTCTGAGGTGTCTAAATGAAATCAATTCATTTCTTTGGCAGGCGCGTTGCCTTGATTGGCTCCTTCTGGGACTGAGAGCACGGCGGTGTTACGTTGCACTTTTATTTCAGATAGGAGGCGGATATTTAAGATGTTTAACTTTGCGGGGGCCTTAACAGGCTTACTTATTCTCCCGCTGATATTCACATGCCGCGCTGCCCTCGATAGCCTCGCTCCCCATTTCAGGGTCTTCAGACTTCATCAGCTTTGCGAATATTGGTGCATTAAGCTTAGCTTAACGGTTACGTGGGAAGACTGGCGTCCCAAAGGTCCCCGGTTCGATACTGGCTAGGCGCCAATATTTCAGAGGAACTGTAAACACTTTAAGTGGCTTTGGGGCAGGGCTGTTGCCTCTTCTCCTGTGGTGCAGGGTTCGATACCAGGTTCTCCGGACCATGTTTTTCCCGATTATCAAATGGTGATTAATATTTTAATTTATGTATTCGTGTTCTGCCTACATTTAAGTTTCATACTCTCCAGGTGTCTGTTTTTATTGGTTATACTGGAGTGCATTAGTGCGCTTGGTAACATTTTGGTTTCACCCAAAGAAACAGCTTACACATCGCTCCTGCGGGAGTGGAGGGGTCGCTCTGCTTATGCCGGCGACATTGATCCTCATGGACGGCCTGGCCTCGGCCGCAAACTAAACCAAATGCTCCCTCTGGAGCTGAAATGCGGCGATAGCCTTGCGCCATGATGGAATGGGTAACTGGTTTGTGTCTCGAATTTTGCTCCTAGATTAGTTTTCAATAATTCTGTTTCCACATTGCACAAGTTTCCTGTCACTTCCATAGGGTTGTTTGAATTATTGCGCGGTCTCGCGCTTTCTCCGCCAAAGGCTTTCCCTAGTAGCCGAGTGCGGTTATGGAGTCATAACGCTCCGGTGTGCGTAACCCTCTTGGGCACAATTTTGGGCTTGATTTTGGGCACATTGGCCTACGCACGTCGCAGGCGTCCCCTGTTTGTTTTGTTTGAGGTCTCAGTGCCTCCTGCTTTACCTGAGCAGATTTCCTGGTAGCCTCCAGGTTTAACAATAGGCTGGCCCTCGGAGTGCGCACACGCTCCTTGTATTTTACTAAGACTCCGACGTCCTTTGGGCTGGTATATGACTACAGCTTTGCTGAGGAGCTGATACATTATTCATTTCTCTGTTTTAGTGTGCACAGGGTTGGCTCCCCCTTGACTCCTCCGTTGAGCTGTGCTTTGCACTACCATATATATTGTATATGGATGTCCCTTGGGGATGATGTTGGTATACATATATATATATATATGTATATATTTATATATTGGAGGATGACAACTATCGACAGGAGCGCAAGAGCCTCCTGAACTACTTATGTTGACATCCAGGTTCTTCCCGTTCCTGTGTGATCAACAGGGCCTCGTGTATGACGTTACCTAACTCAGGGTGACAGGGCTTGATTGACGCCCACTTCGTTCTGCTACCACAATTCTTTAAGCATGAGTTTGTTTTTTGTCTATTTACTTATTATTTTTTCCGTCGTTTTTCCGCAGCTTCTGGCATATAGCGTTCAGGAGAGAGTCTGGTTATCTCCTTCCCTACATTGGCAGTTGTTCCGGTGGCGGTTCTAAGGGTGGATGCGAGGTATAGGTTATCCAAGCCCTCAGCTCCCTAGTACCCTCCGAATACCGTGTTGTTTTACCTCTCAAGTGAATTGGATACATATATGTATGATTGGTCTATCCTAACAGGCCTTGGCCTCCCACTCCCGGACATCGTCTTGATGTGCTGGAATAGCCCGGTCATAAACCTTCAGGCAATGGGGCTCTTAGTTTAGGTTACTGGTTTATCTCAATCCTACGCGACTCAGTGGTCGTACGACCCATTCTACCATGCGAGGATGACTTTCCGATGGTCTAGGTGCGCGAGTTTCCCTTCGTGGGTGTGCCACGGTAGTGGTGAGTTGGGCACCGTCATTCGAACAGTTTTTTCCGACCCTTCAATTCTTCGGGCTCTTTATCGTGCACGCCTCTGGAGGCTTACTGTTCAGCATGCGCAATTCTCGACTACGGGAACGATCAGCGGATATGGGCATATAGGTCATCTTCTTAGTGGACTGGTTCCAGGACGCAGGCCATTCTGCCGAACCTTTCATATGTGGGTTGTTGCGGTATACCTCCTTAGCCTACATGACAGTAAAGGATTGTTCCACACGGTTTTCCTGGTATTTCCGGCGACTGGTCGCAACTTTAGGGCAGGGTGGACTCCTATTTTGAGATCCCCATGCCCCTTGGGTCGGTGGAGGCCGGCCCGGTTCCTGCTTTACCTTACAATTTTCCCTTTTCTCATGAAGTAGCACTCATGTAGATCACGGCTGAGGCCTTTATGGCTCTCCAGGGAGGTACGGTCCGCAGATTCATCGTTGCCGTTTAGCAAGCACGGGTCTGGGTTTGACACATGGTGATGTGGTAAGTACAGTTTTCCCTAGGTGGTACCGAATTTGCTTTATTTACGATCAGTTTTCTGGTATCTGCATTACTTTCTGGTATCTACATTACTTTCCTGGATTTTTTCGAACGCGCAGAGGGCGTTCTTTTCGTGTTTCTGGGTCCTTCCTTTCCCGACAGACGTTTCGGCGTTAGAGGGTCGCTTTGTTGTTATGTAGGCCATTGGGCTGATTTCTCTACTTTGGAATTATTTACCAATAATGTACGAGGACTTCGGTAACGTTCACCTTATAGCGTCCTTTTTGACAGTTTTATGCGGCTCTTTCTAAGTTCAGAGCAGGTTGCTGAACTTGAGTCGACTTTTTTCTTTCAAATTCTTTTTGGTGGCGTAAATATTCCAAACCGGATTAATTCTCGTGATTTCCTTTTATTACTAGACATATAATAGTATTTCGACTGGACATTGAATATTGTCAGGCTGTGTTACGAGTCATTTCACCTTCGGGTGTTACTATGGCGAAGCAAGCCCGCGTTTTACAGGTACAGTATGTAATCTAGGAAGTTACTCTGTCAGCAAGGTCTGAACTGCATGTGGTCAGGGCCTGTTCACACGAAGGCGAGATATGCACTTTATGGGTGTTTCTTCACATGCCTCATGGCTTACAACGATGATTCTCGGATTTAATATCTGAGGTTTTCGCGTATATGTCCATACGATTGTTGATGATTATTGTCATGTTACATGTGAGTATAAGGCTTTTACAGCCGATGGTGAGGGCCTTGTGCCCAAAAAAGGGTGTTAGAACCTATTGTGAGACGCCGTTTGCTCATGTACAATACTTATCATTCTTGTTTGCTACTTCACATTGTTGTGCAAGTTTTAATTCTTCTGATGGGGTTTCTCAGATTCTATTTAAGCAGTATAGTATGTACCGGTGGGAGATTTAAGACTGTAATTGTGTTGATAAGCGTTAAACTAGCATAATCCGGAGCCTCCGGTCCTGTAATAGAATCAAAAATTAGCTAGCATTCGCGCCAAGAATTTTCAATTCTATTAAGGACACGGAGGCGAGGATTATCCCACCCGGTTTAATACAGTATTGGTAATAATTGCCCACCCGCATGTACTTGATATTCTGTATCAGCAGAAGTTACGGGTTTTTTCCTGTCTCATTCCTTTCAGCTTCGAGTAAAGAAGAAGGAACAGGTGTTCTTCTGGCTTAGAAGACGTGATCTTTCCAGTTGACGATGGTTCTCCATGTTGAATGATGTTTATTGAGGCTCATATTCTGTGAAATGGACTGGATTTATTAATGTGTGGACTGTATATGTTCGAGCAAAGAAAGAGGAGGAGACACAGGATACAGCAGCTCTTATGGGGCTATACAGGATGTGATGTATGTACAAGCATCATGGGAAATGTAGTTTTTATTTGCATACAAAACGTTTTCATTGGCTGCTGTGAGTGGCAAATATAAGAAAGAGAAGCATAATCCTCGCCTCCGTATCCTTAATAGAATTGAAAATTCTTGGCGCGAATGCTAGCTAATTTTTGACTGGTGCTCATGTAAAGTGCTCCAAAACCTTCAAGTGGAGAAGTGTGGCTCAATGGTTAGAGCAGAGGTCTAGCCCGGGACCAGGGTTCAATTCCCCGCCTTAGCGGGTCTTGGGCTCAAAAATTCCACGGACCTGATAATTCTCGCCTCGGTGCCTATTCTAATCATGGAGTCCCACTCTGCAACTCTGGGCAATAGCTTGCTTAATCTCCACAACGCCCCCACAACGCTAAGGATGCCTGGCCTCCACCTTGGGGGTGCCCGGGAGTGGACACCTCACAGAGAAAGCCAGGATGGGTTCCACAGCGGTATTCGTACAAGCGCCTTGAGACCCTTGCGGGTGAGTAGTGCGCTATACAAGTATCAATTTATATATTTTTTTACATTTACAAGTTGAGTTTGCGCTATGATAGTCAGATTGCTCAACTATAGAGACTGCGACCATATGCTGCAAGTGGCCCAATCAAATCAACCATGGATAATAGAGGTTAGTCAAGTGACCATATACCCGAACTACACAACTGCAGTCCAAAGACTTTTCTCCCAGTCAAAAGACATCTACACACCCTTAATTTGAAGTACGCCCTGTTGATCCCAGCCAAACAAAATTAACTTCAATGGATGACCCCGAAGGGGCCAATTGAGATACAACATAGTAACCCCCATGTGTCCCCCCCACAATAATTACACAGAGACATCCCTTACAGTTCTCTGGTGGAACTTGAACGAGCTAGGCAACAAACCATTCTAAAATATCTGGCACTTAATGCTCCGGACATGGTATTGTTAGATGAAACCTATTTATTGGGTAACTGATGCAAGTTTCTATGACTCCTGAGTCATCGTGGTCCACAAGTTGCTACTGTTTCTGGTGATTCAAACATGGGTGGACCCACAGGGCTGTTGGGCAGAATTGGGGGCTACATGGCAAGAAGTATATGTGCGTCAAGGTGCCTCCCCCACGGCTGTAGTCGAGAGAACTGGAGTCCATGGCAGAGGGGAATACGAACCTCCCCAAGGCTCTTTTAATGGTGGGGAGTGATCTTAACCTAACCGCAAATAGTGACCTCGACCTCGACAGGATGAGTAGGAGCGGGGGAATCATAGAGAGTACACCAGGCTGCACACATACCAGGCAGTTCTGGGCCTAGTTGACCCTTTGCAGGTCACCCACCCGGCAACACAACAATATTCTTATGAGGCTAACGACATGCAGTCTATGTCACAGTAAGACTACTTCTTAATACTGGTTCCTCTCTTGGGAAGATGCAGTGCAGAGAAGTAAAGTACCTACCTAGGAGGATCTCTGACCACGCATCATTGCAACCCTCATCCCGTACTACCCTAGGGTGAAGACTAAACCCATGGGTATTAACTGATTGTTCAACTAAATGCTATACACAAGAGGTTACGGTACAAAAGGGGGTGGTGATGGACGGAGCATCTGAACCAATCAAACACTCACTGCCAAGCCATGCCTTCCCTAGACCGGAAACAAGCTTCCGAGGACCGGTTTCTGGCATTCCAGCCGTCTTCAGCCCGGCTTGCTTGAATCCAGTGGCAAAGTGAGCAAGGAACTCACGTCTGAGCATACTCTGCCACACTTATGGCGGCCAAAGCAGTACAAAAGGGGGTGGTGATGGACGGAGCATCTGAACCAATCAAACACTCACACCCAGTCAAAAGATCTTGGATGCTTGTTTCCAGTCCAGGGAGGACCTGGCTTGGCAGTTCGGGCTGGACTGTTCCCATGGGGCACAGGGTCAAGACTGATTTGCATATGGCTGGGTTCAAACTGGAATGGCATGGTGAGCAAAAAAACGATGGATTTAGACCCAGATCTCTGTACTGGGGTGAATGTATGACATTGTTCTGCATTCTGTCCATCACCTGTTGTTTTTGCATTTGTCATCCCGAGTGGGACGGGTATGCTCAGACGTGAGTCCCGTGCTCTCCATGCCACTGGAATCAAGCTATCCAGGCTGAAGAGGGCTGAAATCCCGAAACCGGTCCTTGGATGCTTGTTTCCAGTCCAGGGAGGACCTGGCTTGGCAGTTTGGGCTGGACTGTTCCCATGGGGCACAGGGTCAAGACTGATTTGCATATGGCTGGGTTCAAACTGGAATGGCATGGTGAGCAAAAAAGGATGGATTTAGGCCCAGATCTCTGTACTGGGGTGAATGAATGACATTGTTCTGCATTCTGTCCATCACCTGTTGTTTTTGCATTTGTCACCCCGAGTGGGACGGGTATGCTCAGACGTGAGTCCCGTGCTCTCCATGCCACTAGAATCAAGCTGTCCAGGCTGAAGAGGGCTGAAAGCCCGAAACCGGTCCTTGGATGCTTGTTTCCAGTCCAGGGAGGACCTGGCTTGGCAGTTCAGGCTGGACTGTTCCCAAGGGGCACAGGGTCAAGACTGATTTGCATATGGCTGGGTTCAAACTGGATTGGCATGTGAGCAAAAAAACGATGGATTTAGGCCCAGATCTCTGTACTGGGGTGAATGTATGACATTGTTCTGCATTCTGTCCATCACCTGTTGTTTTTGCATTTGTCACCCCGAGTGGGACGGGTATGCTCAGACGTGAGTCCCGTGCTCTCCATGCCACTGGAATCAAGCTATCCAGGCTGAAGAGGGCTGAAAGCCCGAAACCGGTCCTTGGATGCTTGTTTCCAGTCCAGGGAGGACCTGGCTTGGCAGTTCGGGCTGGACTGTTCCCATGGGGCACAGGGTCAAGACTGATTTGCATATGGCTGGGTTCAAACTGGAATGGCATGTTGAGCAAAAAAACGATGGATTTAGGCCCAGATCTCTGTACTGGGGTGAATGTATGACATTGTTCTGCATTCTGTCCATCACCTGTTGTTTTTGCATTTGTCACCACGAGTGGGACGGGTATGCTCAGACGTGAGTCCTGTACTCTCCATGCCACTGGAATCAAGCTATCCAGGCTGAAGAGGGCTGAAATCCCGAAACCGGTCCTTGGATGCTTGTTTCCAGTCCAGGGAGGACCTGGCTTGGCAGTTTGGGCTGGACTGTTCCCATGGGGCACAGGGTCAAGACTGATTTGCATATGGCTGGGTTCAAACTGGAATGGCATGGTGAGCAAAAAAGGATGGATTTAGGCCCAGATCTCTGTACTGGGGTGAATGTATGACATTGTTCTGCATTCTGTCCATCACCTGTTGTTTTTGCATTTGTCACCCCGAGTGGGACGGGTATGCTCAGACGTGAGTCCCGTGCTCTCCATGCCACTAGAATCAAGCTATCCAGGCTGAAGAGGGCTGAAAGCCCGAAACTGGTCCTTGGATGCTTGTTTCCAGTCCAGGGAGGACCTGGCTTGGCAGTTCAGGCCGGACTGTTCCCATGGGGCACAGGGTCAAGACTGATTTGCATATGGCTGGGTTCAAACTGGATTGGCATGGTGAGCAAAAAAATGATGGATTTAGGCCCAGATCTCTGTACTGGGGTGAATGTATAACATTGTTCTGCATTCTGTCCATCACCTGTTGTTTTTGCATTTGTCACCCCGAGTGGGACGGGTATGCTCAGACGTGAGTCCCGTGCTCTCCATGCCACTGGAATCAAGCTATCCAGGCTGAAGAGGGCTGAAAGCCCGAAACCGGTCCTTGGATGCTTGTTTCCAGTCCAGGGAGGACCTGGCTTGGCAGTTCGGGCTGGACTGTTCCCATGGGGCACAGGGTCAAGACTGATTTGCATATGGCTGGGTTCAAACTGGAATGGCATGGTGAGCAAAAAAACGATGGATTTAGGCCCAGATCTCTGTACTGGGGTGAATGTATGACATTGTTCTGCATTCTGTCCATCACCTGTTGTTTTTGCATTTGTCACCCCGAGTGGGACGGGTATGCTCAGACGTGAGTCCCGTGCTCTCCATGCCACTAGAATCAAGCTATCCAGGCTGAAGAGGGCTGAAAGCCCGAAACCGGTCCTTGGATGCTTGTTTCCAGTCCAGGGAGGACCTGGCTTGGCAGTTCAGGCTGGACTGTTCCCATGGGGCACAGGGTCAAGACTGATTTGCATATGACTGGGTTCAAACTGGATTGGCATGGTGAGCAAAAAAACGATGGATTTAGGCCCAGATCTCTGTACTGGGGTGAATGTATGACATTGTTCTGCATTCTGTCCATCACCTGTTGTTTTTGCATTTGTCACCCCGAGTGGGACGGGTATGCTCAGACGTGAGTCCCGTGCTCTCCATGCCACTGGAATCAAGATATCCAGGCTGAAGAGGGCTGAAAGCCCGAAACCGGTCCTTGGATGCTTGTTTCCAGTCCAGGGAGGACCTGGCTTGGCAGTTCGGGCTGGACTGTTCCCATGGGGCACAGGGTCAAGACTGATTTGCATATGGCTGGGTTCAAACTGGAATGGCATGGTGAGCAAAAAAACGATGGATTTAGGCCCAGATCTCTGTACTGGGGTGAATGTATGACATTGTTCTGCATTCTGTCCATCACCTGTTGTTTTTGCATTTGTCACCACGAGTGGGACGGGTATGCTCAGACGTGAGTCCCGTACTCTCCTTGCCACTGGAATCAAGCTATCCAGGCTGAAGAGGGCTGAAAGCCCGAAACCGGTCCTTGGATGCTTGTTTCCAGTCCAGGGAGGACCTGGCTTGGCAGTTCGGGCTGGACTGTGCCCATGGGGCACAGGGTCAAGACTGATTTGCATATGGCTGGGTTCAAACTGGAATGGCATGATGAGCAAAAAAACAATGGATTTAGGCCCAGATCTCTGTACTGGGGTGAATGTATGACATTGTTCTGCATTCTGTCCATCACCTGTTGTTTTTGCATTTGTCACCCCGAGTGGGAAGGGTATGCTCAGACGTGAGTCCCGTGCTCTCCATGCCACTGGAATCAAGCTATCCAGGCTGAAGAGGGTTGAAAGCCCGAAACCGGTCCTTGGATGCTTGTTTCCAGTCCAGGGAGGACCTGGCTTGGCAGTTCAGGCTGGACTGTTCCCATGGGGCACAGGGTCAAGACTGATTTGCATATGGCTGGATTCAAACTGGAATGGCATGGTGAGCAAAAAAACAATGGATTTAGGCCCACATCTCTGTAATGGGGTGAATGTATGACATTGTTCTGCATTCTGTCCATCACCTGTTGTTTTTGCATTTGTCACCCCGAGTGGAACGGATATGCTCAGACGTGAGTCCCGGGCTCTCCATGCCACTGGAATCAAGCTACCCAGGCTGAAGAGGGCTGAAAGCCTGAAACCGGTCCTTGGATGCTTGTTTCCAGTCCAGGGAGGACCTGGCTTGGCAGTTCATGCTGGACTGTTCCCATGGGGCACAGGGTCAAGACTGATTTGCATATGGCTGGGTTCAAACTGGAATGGCATGGTGAGCAAAAAAACGATGGATTTAGGCCCAGATCTCTGTACTGGGGTGAATGTATGAAATAGTTTTGCATTCTGTCCATCACCTGTTGTTTTTGCATACACAAGAGGTTACAACACTATTTTTCCAGGAGAACAATGACTCAGTGCCTTCAAGAGCATGTTTAGGGGAGCCACACAAAATGGTGATACGGGCCCACCTCATAGCCTACATAGCAGGGAAACGGAAAGAAAGAGGTACAGAAGGCAGAGAAATAGAGAAAAACGTTGCCACCTGGGAGGTCCAGTATGCACGTCACCCAAGCAAATCTCTAGCAGCTCAAATAGAGAACTCACAAGATAAGCTCGACACTTGATGCACTAGTAGGCTAGGGCACTATAAAATTCTAAACAACACAAACTGTACAAAATGGGTTATAACGCTGGAAAACTGCTAGACAGGAAAGTCAAAGCGGGCAGAAGAACTTTTATGGTCGTCGCTGCCAGACTTTGGAATGGGCTCCCTTTGGAACTGAGACAAGTCAGTGATCTCCTTCCCTTTAGGAGGAGACTAAAAACCTGGTTGTTTCCTAAAATCTAGGTGGCTGTTTCTGGTGCCTTTCCCCTTTTTCTTTTGCACGTTCCCACATTATACTCTGAGTTTGCCCGCGCCAGGATGCCTGTTAGGTGACAGAGCTCTTTAGAAATGAAATAAATAAATAATGGTTGACACATAGAAAGGAGGGTAGTAGATGGGTATATGAACTACAAACAGAGGAGGGACGCACGACGAAGACAGGCAGTGAAATTGGCAGACTATCTGAGGACATCTTCACACCACTCTTAGATAGGACACGTGATAGTGCCCTGGATCGATTGATTAATGACATCCCAGTTTCAAGGCTGTGGAGGGAGGACGCCAAGACCTGTGAGGGGATAATAAAAGAAGGGGAGATGGTGGAGGCAATGAACCAGTTGAAATCTGGAAAAACACCTGGTCCCCACGGGTTCCCCCCGAAGTTCTTCAAATGTTTGAGGCATCAGTTGGTCCAACCACTCAGGGACATGTTTTATGTTGCCAGATCCACAGGATAACTCCCCAAAGACTTTAGACAGGCATCTATAGTACTTATTCAAGGAAAATACTCAGAATGCTATTTGCCATATAGACAAATATTCCTCCTCAACGTTAGGACAAAAGTGCTTGCGGAAATACTGCCAACCTATTACAGCAAGTAACACATACTATCATAGCACCAGATCAATCGGGATTCATGCTCAACTGATCAACCAGACATAACTTGCGGCCCTTATTTGGAGGCCAAGTGAAGGAGGGGCGTCTACGCGAGCCGGCTGCACTGCTGGCGCTAGACGCTGCAACTGCGTTTGATTAATTGGAATCGCTCCATATGTTGGCAGAATTGGAACAAGTGTGCTTCGGCCCCTGCTTGCATGCGTGGGTCTGTCTTCTCTATACCCGACCCATTGTGCAGGTATGAATTAACGACACAGTGTCGGAGGAGTTCTCTTTGGGAAAGGGGACGAGTCAGGGGTGTCCCCTGTCTCCTCTCCTTTTTGCAATAGAAATGGAACCGATTACCTATTGGATCCACTGAGATGTCCTGGTTAGGGAGCTGCATTGGGATCACGATTGGGAAGATGTCTCGCTTTATGCGGATGACTCTACCTGGCAGACCCTTAGAACTCGCTCGATCAGATCCTTGAGATCATAGTGATTTTCAGCCAGTTCACTGGGCTGCACATAAACAGGGACAAATCCTGACTTTACCCTTTGGCGGCATGAAGACATAGGGGTTATTGCAAATGCCCCATTACCATCTGCTAGCTGGTGTCCTACATAACCGGACATCAACAACTTTTCTTCGATGAGAGCCTGGGTAAAATCCTAGAAGAGTATAAACACAATGTAGGTCACTGGTGCATGCTGCCACTGTACTTATTGGGCCGTGCTGCCCTATTGAAAATATTATACCTCTCCATATTTCTGTATGCACTGAAAAACTCCCCCGTTTTAAATCCTTGAACGTTTCTTTGAGATGACCAAAGCTACGACCCAGTTCCCGCTCTCGGAAGGAGGGGTGCCTTGCATAGCACTGGCAACACTGACCAAGAAAATATTTGATGGGAGAATCTCCCTAATGAATCTGCACCTTTTGTTATTGGGCAGCATAATTGGTGGTAATGAATGACTGGTCATTTTCAGAACTAAGCGAACCAGCACTACTGGTGGAAAGACGGGCCATGGACCCACAGGAATTTATAAGACAGATCTATGGGAGGGGGAAAGTAAAGACACTGCTATCACCCACAGCAGCGGTGATCAGGCATGAAAGATGGTCACACACAAGATTGGCTGGAGAGGCATAATCACGCTAGCAACACCTCTATGGGATGCAACAACATTAGCCCCAATACAAGCAGTGGACGGTGGGAGAAAGTAGTATATGCTGGCAATATCGAAGGTGGAGGACCAATTTACGGGGACAGGCATGATGACCTTCCGGGATATCCAGTCGCTATACGAACTCATGGGGACTCAATACCTTAGATACCAACATGTGAAGCACATCCTACAGGAAGGGATGCCAGAGGAGAGATGACTAGAATACTGAGTGCTGGGGTGTCCACTACATCGCCATTCCATGTCATTAATATACAACACCCTACTGGCAAATAGCAATCCTTCTTTGAGAACGCTCCGTGACAGGTGGGAGGGAAATCCGGGCATAACAGAAGATGACGAATGGGGCGATACCTGTAGATACCCAAGCAAAGGGGCAATCAGAGCGGACATGTCCAACTTAAAATCTTACATAGTGCATATTATACAAGGACAAGACTATTCGCAATGGGTAAAACCACATCTAGTGCCTATGGGGATGCACATAGCGAGGCACATTGAAACACACATTATGGAACTGCCAGAAGCTATGCCCTTTCTTGATGGGGAACCAAATCAGAATATCACAGGCCCTGGAACTCTAGCTAGAGTACAATCCTAAAGTTATTCTGCTGGGTATCTGCGGGAACAAACACTGAACAGATACACACTCCTGTTGTGCTGCATGGCCTTAATAATGGCAAGACAAGGCATTAACCAACTGTGGGGGCACCCACTGCCCAGACAGTGGATAAGTGGGAGGCGAACATGGACTCGTGCATTAGGGTAGAACAGTAAATATATAAGACTCCAGCTTGCCCTAGTAAATTGACCAAGGTTTGGTTTCCTTAGAAGGGATTGGCTGAAGATATATAGTACGACAGACACCCTCAGATCGCTGGGCCTGGTTTGGAACCATGATAAAAGGACGGCACTGTCGGCTGAATTGATAAGAGAGATTCATGTGGCGACATCTGAACTAGGAAGCTACTGGGGCAATTTGTGACGGGCAGGAGATGCAAAAAGGTCTAAGAAAACATTAGACAACATTGAGTCCTTTTTGGGGGAATGAGGGGACCTATGAAGAGGGTTTCAAATGTTTTGGAAGATTTGATTGATATGTTCAAAATTGAAATAAAAAGAATTATTAAAAAAACATTGTTGAGAGTTCTCATAAATCTCTCTGCCTCTCCATTGGCTTGGGGCCAGTGTGGTGTAATCTTTCTGTCCCTGATATTTAGAGATGGGAAGTAGTTGGCTAATTCGTGGCCCTGGAATGGAAGGCCATTGTCTGTTCCTGTTTCTTGTGGTAATCGGTGGGTGAGAAACATTTTCTCAAACTTTAAGAGCACTTTTTCAGTGGATTTGGATGACACCAACTCTATATCTAGATATTTACTGAAGTCGTCAACCATGAATAGGCGGTGATGGCCTTCGGATGGAGTTGCAAAATCCACACTGAGTATGGTCCATGGTGTGATGGGGGTGTTTGATAACATTTCACGAATACAGATCTGGAATACTTCTGTGGCATTTGAAATGCCAAATTTCGATCTCTTTTAGGTCAGAGCCCTACATGGGTAGAAAAGGTTGTAATGCAGCGCGATTCTTTGTGCAGGCAAAGTTGGTGATATCCTGATTTCAGGTATATCTGAGAGAACCGCTTGACTCTGTTGATCTCAGTGATTATTTCAGTCACCGTGGGGGTTATATAATACACTTTTGCCAAATGACTTTGTTTCGCATTCTAATGTCCACGCAGATGCCGACGGCTTCAGGCTGCTTGGGCCTTCTGGCTACTACAATCAGCAATACCCACAGCATGGGGCCTTCTGCTTTTTCGGTGATGCATGCAGCCTCTAGCTTCTCGAACTCTTGTTCTACTTGTGTGAATACATGGAATTGAATTTGTCTTCCTATACATGTTGGCATGGGGGCCCAGGCAGAGGGTGCGCTCATACACAGGGAGGAGGCGAAAGGTCTCCGTAAATACCTAATTTCTGAGACATGGGATGCACTTCTGGAGAAACTCTGCGACGGTATTCCAAATACTTAACACGCCACTCAAGGATCTCTGTGATTTACATCCCTCCCCTCTGCTCCTCATATTACAATACTTGTCCTTGGTGAGACTTGTGGCTCCATTGATACATAAAGTTGGTCTGTGAAGACCCGCTGGTATCCTCTGTGGCTCCAATATTGATGTCATTCTTTATTGGCCACACTGTGCGAATGCAGGTTTGTTTTCCAGGACATTATTGTGCTCTACTTTATTTATGATTTGGTTTGTTTAAGTTGTTAGCACTCTCACTATTTTGCATTTTTGGCTTGCAACGGACCCTCCACAGATGTACCCTGCTTTACATACTGACACATTCACAATTGCCTTCGTTGTTGTCCTAACCTCTATTTTTTTTTTTTATATACTTTTTTTTTTAGTCCTCATCAAGCAAAAAAGATTAGAGTATGGAGGAGTCAGAGGCCCCGCTTCCTTAATTCGGCCCTTGGTTGTTCGGGGTGTTCCGTTTACCTTATCCTTCGGGGCCTCCTTTTGTCCATCTCTTAGCACATGATTTTCGGAAGGAGGGGAGCTAGTCATTTTGACTACTCAATTCAAGACTCAGCTTGAAATCAGTGGTGCCTTTGCTTTAATCATTGGACCCCCTATCAGTTCCCAATTTATACTTTTCCCAAATATCCCAGAACCTGTTTTTCTTGCTCTGCCTTCCCTGTTTATCCATTTTATATACCCTTAGGATGGAGTTTAACCAATCAGAGTATCTTGGTGGTGAGTTTTTTATCCATTTTATACATATTTCCCTCCTGGCTAAAAGGATTAGTAAAAATAAGATATTGTCATGCCCCTTAGACAGTATAATATTGTGTGCGTATTTACAAGTCCCAAAAATAATTAGTTCAAAGCTTACCTCTGTGGGCTGTTCTATGACCTCGGAGAGCGTCTTACCAATCAGGTCCCAGTATTCTGCCAGCAGTGGACATTCTCGAAACATGTGCAGATCATCCGCTCTTTCCATACTACATTTTGGACATTTCTTTACTGTACTGCTTTTGAATTTTGACAGTTTTTTTGCAGTCCAATATGTTCTATGTGTTGTCAACAAATGATTTTTCTTTAACGGAGCAGATTTTATCACTCTAGCTGCAATAGTATTCGAGGCTTCCCAAAGGTTCCCAATTGGACGGTTTAGCATAGAATTACCCCAGATGTTTTGCGGGACTTTATATTCTTCTCTCCCAGATCTTATCCAGGCCCAGTACCAAAATGATATCTCCTTCTTAAAAGGTACCGTGTTTCGGATCTTTTGTTCAATATTATCATCCATTTGAAAGTTTTCTTTTACTCCTTTAAGCCAACTTGTTAATTGATAATATTTGAATCTTGATAACGTCCCCTGGGTCTCTCTGTCAAGGGTCTCCCACTCTGTAATCTTGTTTCCTTTTATCAACTGGCCCCAGTAAATTATGTTGGCTTCTTTTAGTGGGTTGATTAAGCGATCTTTTAAACACTCTGGTGTTCCTGGAGAATCCCAAATTGGGGAGTATTTGCTATAGTACGGTATTCCTAGAGTAGTTCTTATGTCATACCATATTCTTACTGCAGATCTTATCGTCTTCAACTTGATTTTTTTTTTAAATTTGGGATGGCCAAATTTGTATAGATAGTGATCGTTGCCTGATCCAATTAATGCTTTCCAAGACTCAGGCCATTCTTCACTTTTGCCTAGTAGAAATCTTATATTTTTAAATTGGAACGCTTTATAATATTCCAGGAGATCCGGGCTATACCTCCTTGTAGCTTGTGTCTTCTCAGCTTTTTCCAACTAATCCTTACTCCTTTTGACCCCCATATGAAACTGGATACTTCCCCTTGTAGTTTTTTGATCTCCTCCTTTTTAAACTCTAATGGAAGAGAATTGAATAAATATGTGCACTTCGGTAATACTGTCATTTGTACTAGGTTTGATTTACCTCGGAAAGATAGGCGTAGGCCTGACCAAGCCTTTAGAAGTCTGCTAATTTCCTTGTGCACTCTTTTGAAGTTTAAGCTTGCTATTTCTTCAATATTCTTACTATACTCAACTCCGAGATACTTTAATTTGCTCTTCACTAAAGGATTTCCAGACGCGATGTTCCATTCCAATATTTCTGATTTAGATTTATTTACTTGGTACCCTGAAACTGCTCCAAAGTCACTTATAATCTTCTCTATTTTTGGAAGGGAGTTATTTAACTTCCCGGTGAATAACATTAGGTCATCAGCAAACAAAGCAACTTTTTTGTCCCATCCCTGAAATTTAAAGGGTATAATCTCTTCTTCCCGTCTTAGGAGGCAGGCTAGAGGTTCTATGTAGAAATTAAATAATAATGGGGACAGGGGGCATCCCTGCCTAGTTCCTCTCTCTATGTGCACACTATCAGTAAGTGTCTCGTTGACCAATATTTTAGCCGTTGGACTCTTGTAGATGTTCTTTACAGCTGTCTCAAAATTATTTCCCAGGTTAAATTTTGCTAATGTAGCGCTAAGAAAGGGCCAGCTGACCCGATCAAATGCTTTGGCAGCGTCGAATGTTATAACTGCCAAAGGTACATGGTTATGGGTTGCAATATCTATGTGGCGATAAGTTCATGAGACAGCTCGGTGATCTGTCTACCCTTAATAAAACCCTTTTGATTCGGATGGATTAGGGACCCTGCCACTGTCCCTAACCTTTTCGCTAATATTTGCGTATATATTTTGTAGTCGCTGTTTAGAAGGGATATGGGTCTATAGGACTCACATTTAGTGAAGTCCTTTCCTGGTTTTAATAGTATACTTACTATCGCTTCATTCCATGATTTAGGAAGCTCTCCATTAATCAAAAAAATTTTGTTGAGAAGGTTTGTAAAAGGGGTCAGGACATTCTCTTGGAGTACTTGATATAGTTCATTAGGTAAAGAATCTGGGCATACCGCCTGCCCTCTTTTTAGTGATTTTATTGCTTCCGCAACTTCCTTCTCACTTATTTTTAGATTCAATTGCCTTCTTTGTTCCGGGGATGCTTCAGGAATCTCTATAATTTCGAGCAAGCTTTGTATCTGGTCTTCATCACAAGTACTTTCTTCCGTGTATAGCTCTGAGAAAAAATATGCAAATTCCTTTCTTCCTTGTTTTCAGACACATCCATTTTGACCCTCTCTATGTATTTTATTAACGTAATTCCTAGTTCGCTCTACTCTTGCTTTCCAGGCGAGAATTTTCCCACATCCTTCACCGTATTCGTAATTAGAAAGTTTGCTGACCTCCCATCTTTCTTTTACTATTGTTTCCAGAAACTCAGACATTTCCAATTTCTTTATTGTTACTCTTTCTCTTAGTTCTTCACTTTCTTGAACATTCTTGGCCTTTTTTAATTCTCCATTGAGATCCAGTAAGTCCCTTTCGATATTTTGTATATAGATTCTTTTCTCTCTATTTTTATGGGCCATTATACTCATGATTTTCCCCCTCAAACAGGCTTTAAAGGTATCCCACGTTATTTGTTTGGAGGTTCCTTCTTTATTTAATTAAAAAAATTGCTGTGTCTCCTCTGCCAGTTTAGCCACACTTGCTTCGTCCAGGAATATTCTCTTATCCACGGTCCATCTTTGTTGCGTTAGAACCTCCGATTTTTCCAAGTTCAATTGTACCGCGGAATGATCAGACAAATGTTCTGGGATATGTTTCACCTTACTTGTGTACTCCGCAAGATTATAACTAAGAAGGAAAAAGTCAATTCTGGATTCGTGGCCTAGCCTCTTGTTCTTAAAAGTGAATTTATGTTCTTTATCCCCCTTCGCTTTCCAGATACCCATTATCTCTAGATCCTTCATGCAGATTCCGACCCACTCTCTCATTTTCGGGGTTGATGGTAATTTCCCTATCGGTTATCTATCCTCTTTTGGATTTAATAGGATGTTGAAATCACCTCCCACTATTATAGGAGTATTTACTGTGAGTATGTGGGCATACAAATCATGTATTGATTCCGGGTCATCCACATTTGGACCATAATATCCCACTATTGTGTATTGGTTATTAAGTACTTTAGCAGTCACACTTGCCCATCTCCCTTTCTTGTCGACTTCTGATCTCTCTATTGTTGCTTTAAGGGATTTCTTAAATATAATCGCCACTCCTTTAACGTTGCAATTTTGATTTGTGCAGATGCAGTGATCTATCCAACTTTGCTTTTCCCTTATAGGTTCCCATTCTTCTTTTGTTAGATGCGTTTCTTGGATTATTAATATCTCACAATCAATGTTTTTTAAATATTCTAAAATTCTTGCTCTTCGATTTCTTAGTCGCAGCCCATTTACATTCCAGGTCAAAATGTTAAGTTTTTTCTCCTTCCCTCTTATATTTGTTCTACTCATTTTTAACCATGGTTTTGACGGCCTCTGAATTCTCTCTTAGCTTGTTATAAAGACTTCGTTTTTAAAAAAATGTTCCCCCAGTTTGCTCCCCACCCGGTGAAACTTCTATTTTTTTACATTTTATTTTTGGTGAGTACTTTCAAGGTGATTGTCCCCCCCCTGGAGAAGCCTCCCTCTTCTTTCTTCCTTTGGGCTCAATTGCCCCTGCTTCGAGCTCCCCATCTCAACTTGTGCGCTTTGAGTTAATGCTTCCTTTCATTCCCACCTTTAATTTTTATTACACATCCATCAAGCGTTTTTAAGCCTCCATTTTTGTTTTTGAGTGAACCATAACTATTTGTGTGTACTAGAATGGGCATCTGCTTCCTGCTGGACCTTTATTTGTTCCATTAGTCTTTCCACCTCTTTTGGATCCTTAACGTTAAACATCTTGTTCCTCCACATGATCCTCAAAGAGGCTGGAAAACGCATTTGAACGTTTGCACCTAGCGACTTAAGTTGTGGCATAAGTTGGCCCAACTCCCACTGTCTATCCTGTGTAGTTTTTGAGATATCTGATCTAATCCTACAAGTCCAACCGTCTTTGGAGAATGATGCTGCTTTTAGACCCTCGCTCAAGATCCTCTCCTTAAGAGCGTACGTCAGGAAGTTAATCAATATTTTCCTGGGATTTTTCCTTTGGTTACTTTTCCTGAAGGGATCGCGATGGATCCTTTGTATGTCTTCGACTAAGTTTACTGTTTTAGTCCAGGGTATCAGTTCTTCCAGAAGCCAGATTGTAAACCCTTTTATATCATCCCCTTCCAAACCTTCTGGGATGTTTAAAATTTTAAGATTATTTCTTCGGGCGTGATTTTCCAAAGACTCCATTCTCTCATTTATCTCTGATTCTCTGGTTTTCAATTTGGGTATTTCTTTACAATTGACTTCTGTTTTTTTCTTTAGGTCTTCTACTTCCCCTTCCACATGCGTTACTCTTTCTATCAAAGTATTTATTTTGTGGTCTAGCGTTTCACATGTCTCCTGGATCTTGATTTGGTTTTGTTCGGAGGTCGCGAATTTGTCCCTTAGCTCCCTCATCATCTCTCCCATCTCCCCAAGATCTTTCCTGCTTGAGATCCTCCTGTGTCATCTGGAATTGTGCTTTGATCATTTGATTTAGTTGGTTCCGGCTCTGGAACGGTGTTGGGGGAGAATATTTGGGCCTGAATTTGTATATTTTTTGATACCTGGTCTCTCCCTGTAGCCTCCTGTTTTTCAAAGTTCTCCAAAAACCTGGTACTGATTACTTATTGGGACTCCATAGCTTTCCACACTTGGTTTTTCTGCCATCATTACCTCCTTTTGTGTGGTATCTTCTCTTTGGGATTCTCTGGGTCTCTTTTCACTCCCCTCACTCAGACCCTTCTTCTCTTGTACCTTGAAAAACAGACGAAGGGAAGGGGTAATTTTTTGCAAACTTTTCCCTCCTGGCTTTGTCAAGCTGAGCCGTGCTGCGTTTGACAGTGGTACCGTATTTTTTTTTCTTCCTTTAGCAGTCCTGGGTGTGTTGCAGGGCTTACTTGTACCTCTGCCTGCGTCTTTATTCTCTTCCTTGGATATATTTGCAGTTTTTAGGTCTTTAGTTTTAGTTGTATCTTTAGTATCCTTAAGCCCCTGATAGCCACCCTTCAGACTTCTCAGGCTGTAACCTCCTCCTGTGGACCTTCCTTCCGTTAGGGTAGTTTTTTCTGGTGGGGGCACCTTAAGTTTATCCAGTTTGCTTTCGAGAGGTGCTCTGCGTAGTTTTCCTTCTCTGCTTTCAGGCTTATTGCACGCTGCCTCTGCCTCCGCCTTAAGGCCCCTCTCCAAGCCCCCAGACCTCAAAATAACACAGGAAAAAGTATTTACTGGAGTCTCTATTTGATACACTGCTTTCCTGGGCCCCTCTGTTCTATTGTTTTGTATAGGGGATAATTGTGCACCCACTATGCTATAGTCCGAGATTATGCCTCCTTCTCCTCTGGCTGGAACATGATGTGGGACACGATGTGCCGTTTTATTGTTTATCAATCAAGCATGAGCCGCTTTTGCCCACACTAAAAGTGAGCACCTCTTGGAACTGACTCCCCTGTTGTTCAAGTCAGGGTGTTTGCTCTCAGAACCCTCTAGTGCTACACCCGCAGGCTCCTCTTTTAACAGTGGCGCTGTGACGGATTCCTCTCTGGGCTCCAGCTGCCTCACCTCCCCGGCCACCTCCTTGCTCTACAGCCCTCCGCCTCTATCTCCGGACATCAGCCCGGAGCCTCCACACCGGTCCATTAACTGTCCCGCCGTCTGTGCACCGCATTCGGTTTCCGTGCGGCTACAGGGAAGCGAGGCTGGACATCAAAACGCAGAACCGGGGAAAAAGAGCGAGGAGACTGCAACGAACTACAAAAACACTCACAGTAAGTCCACAGTAAATCTAGATCTACTAGGAGTTGTTGCTGACATCCAGCCCCTTCATTGCCACATTCAAAACGGACCCGCTCACCATGCCTGCACAACCGGTAGATCTTGGACGCTACGTAGGTTTTTTTGTCCGTGCTTCTCATCTCCATGCTGCCCGGTGCTACTACTGTGGCCGCTTTTCAAAATAGATTGAGTTAGAGTACATGGCACAACTCACATCGCCGCATAATTCACCCAGTTTCCGCTCCTGTTCTGCTCGGCTTCGGTTTACTGGTTCAGCTTCAGTTCTGCATCGGTGGGAAGTACTACATACCAAATGCTGAGAGACGGGGAGCTCACGACTAGACTGCTTAGTCAGCCGCCATCTTCTTTGGTTCGTTTAAGTTGTTAGCACTCTCACTATTTTGCATCTTTGGCTTGCAACGGACCCTCCACAGATGTACCCTGCTTTACATACTGACACATTCACAATTGCCTTCGTTGTTGTCCTAACCTCTATTAGCATACAGTGACTTAGTTTTTCTTATACGTAATGTTGCATGTCACTGTGCTTCGCATATTTGCTGTTTTAGATAAACAAATTGTTTGAAGAATTCCTTGTAATGTTAATATTGTATTGTTTCCGAAAAACTATACAAAATGCCAATAAAAAGTATTAAAAAAATAAATGAAATTGAATTTGTCTGTAACGGAGGGAAACTGGCTGGATGGTAGGATCAATGTAGAGTTTTACTGGTTTTCCTTTCAGACAGCCGATACCTTGAATATCTCTTACAGCATCATTTCAACACTCTTGTTGTTGTGTGCCAAATGCAAATGCGACAAGTTTGATTGACTTTGCAGCGCTGCACCTCATCAGCATGGTCCCTCCTGACAGGGTCATAAAGAAAAAGGCGGCAATGGACTCTCCACTGGCGTAACGAAAATTGAGGGGGCCTCCCTGCACGGTATGGAGAGGGGCCCCCTCCGGGTTCTATCAGGAGCTTTCTGGCCAGAGTGCAGTCCCGAGGGGGCCCCTGGAGCTTGGGGCCCCCCTTCACTGCAGGGGCTGCGGGGGCCTGTGTTACACCCCTGTGTGGTGCACTACTTTTGATTTGACCGCGGTAGCAGGATCTTTTGAGACCTGTGACTAGGCCGTTGTGACGGGCTCACTATTGATAAGCCCTTGATGGAGGATTGAAACTTTTTTCTCCTGACCACATTCCAGTGGAATAACTCCGGTTATATTTGACTTATATGGAATAGGAATTGCCCTTGGATAAAACGAAGTTGGAAATCATTGTATAGATACAAACTAAGAACGTGACTGTTCCTGCCTGGATTTTGAAATAAACTTTGACGCTCAATGAAATGTTTCTGTCCTGATGATGACCGCAACCTCTGAATGCGGTCGAAACGCCGTCGACGTATCTGTGGCTTACAAATTTTAGTGGACACATAAGTTTTGTATATGTTGTACCCCTTTTTCTATAACATAATTATGGTTTGCCACATGTTTGGTTTCTTTTATATGTTTTATAATTTTGTATAAACCAACGATTATATTTTTTGAGCGCACTATTTATATTAAATTTGTGATAATTTTTTATTCTTTTGTTGACAGTGTTGATTTGTGTCTCCCTTTCCTCTTTTTATTCTTCGTCTTTTTTCTCTGCTTTTCTTTTTTCTTTTGAAAAGTGAAATTTGTTTGCAATTGATTATTTTCATAATTGCGAATTGTTATTGGTTTCCTGAACTGTTGTTTGGAATATTAATTACTACTCTGGTTGTGAGCACCCCAGGCAGATCGAGGGATTTTGCACTGCCTTAGGTGTAAATCTTCATTGGTGTGTACTTCAGCATTGGGGATGGGTAAAATTTCAGATAGAATTTGTGAGCCATAACGCAGACAGTGGCCCGGGGACAATAAAACGTGTTATTGGGTGGCTATGAATTAGAAGTCTGCAACTTGGCTGTGCTCCCTCCTGCTGAACATAGGGTCATGAATAGCTGATATCAAGTAAACTTGTTCTGAATCTTCCTGGGGTCTTCCAGGAGAAGCGTTCTGAAGGTGCCTCTGTTTAGGTATCGCAGTGTGGATTTTGCTTCTTTTTGTGGATTGTCCTAGATTTCAGGTGAGTACTTGGTGGATTGTCATACTTTTGCAAAGTGATTTGTTTTGCCACAAGCTGAACACGTCATGCCCTTCGCACGGCATTGTGGTACTTTGTGTTGTAGGCTGCCGCAGTATTCACATGATTATCAACCTTTTTGCCATGAGGCTTCTTAGAGATGGCATGAGCCTTCTCTTTGGGCTCAACTGGCTCAGTTTTAATCACTTTGTAGCAAGTGATGATTCAATATGTGCAGCTTTCATGTTAACAAGTACGTGTGCACTCCTAAGGGCGAGCATGGTGGCCAAGGGCATCTGTGTTGTCTTCAGTATCTCTTT
Source organism: Lissotriton helveticus (assembly GCF_964261635.1). Taxonomy (NCBI): domain Eukaryota; kingdom Metazoa; phylum Chordata; class Amphibia; order Caudata; family Salamandridae; genus Lissotriton; species Lissotriton helveticus. The sequence continues at coordinate 1,873,019,110 of NC_136061.1, read as the reverse complement.
ACTTAGGGCTGAGGTGTGACAGCCTTATATTACTTGGACACACAGTTCTTTGTCGACATTGGTGAACTCACATGTACTCACCAGCCCACACAAGCTGGTGTATATGTAGAAAGCATTGATCGACTCACTTTGGTCCTTGATTTGCTAGCCTCAAAATAAATGTTTTGCAGACAGGATTTGCTTGTGTGCTGAATTGTCGATTTAGCACAGATATTGCTGCTGTGTAAACATGGTCAAACCCAGTGTCAGCAAAAGTAAGAAAAATGTTGTGTACCTCTTCACCCACTAAATGCAATAGAATGGACCATTTTTGTTATTGGGTCAGTTCCTCCTGTCACAACAAGATCATTTTCAAATCTGGTGATCCACCCTTTCCATCTAGCCAGCGATGATTATGAGGCTGATAGCATGGTGTAGGGTTGGATGGCGTTTTCAGCTTTGTGCAGCATGGTAGGGGTGGTGACATAGCCCTCTGGTAGTTAGGCCTGGTGCATTGGTGAGGTGCGAAAATCCCTCGTGCTGCAATGGCGGGACAGGGCAAGCACTTGGCCTTTTGCCTTTGCATTATAACTAATGGATGACTAGTTCAACTCCCTTTTGTACTTAAATATTTTCCGATCACCCTTTTGTAGGGACGCCCTTACCCGATGGCATAATGGGGACTTTGGAACACAGAATTCTGCATCATAACAGCTAGCAGCACTGCCTTGTGAGGCAGGTAGTGGGAGAAGTAAGTCATCACGATGTGTTGGCACTGCGTACCCGGCATCCCGTGACATGGAGCGATGGTCTTGTGCATCACTGGGTCAGGGATAATGCATCTGCTGTTCTGATTGATGAGCAGACCCGTTAGGGGGGCCAGGCATGTCATCTCCTCAGCGGCTGAGTTGTGAGTGGAGTTAGCTATAATGGGTGGAACTGCTCAGTGTTGAAGGCTTTCCATTGCTTCCTACATGGACAGCAATGGAGTTTTGCATCCTCCTTGCCAATGATATATCATATATAAAGCAGGCCCAGCAATGCATAGGCTGCGCAATTACAGCAGCTGACACGGGCACAGATTGGTATAAGCATACACACATATGTGTGCCTTGGTTATTTATAGCCTTGCTGATGTCAGGATGGGAACAAACCAAAATCAGGACATCCAAATGGGTATGTTACTATGGATTCTTTATGGTTCTACTTACTTAATGTCTTAGAAGCTTCTAAGAAGGTTCCTTCGACCATGTGTTTCACCTCACGTTCCCTCACCATGTCTGGGGGAAAGCACTAAGGTGCAGCACGAGACAAGAGCTCTCACAGGGCAAAATCTCCACTATGTTAGAGTGAGATATTTACCAAAACTGAAGCCATGTCTCTAACCAGAGAACCCGTTAATCACCACGTGCCACTATACTGCGCCCTGGCTAGGATTCCACTCCACTTGTCTAATGGGTCGCCTCTGGGTTGTATTACACACTGAAGGCACATTATACATTGACACTTAGGACGACTGTGGAGAAATGGGCAAGCAAAAATGAATCAGAACACATGGATCAGAGTAGGACAAATGTACATTGAAAATGCTCAGTACTAGTGTCCCCTCTTCAATTATGTGGGAGATACCTGATAGATCGGACAGCATATTCGCAGCAATAAAAGATGCAAAACTCATTTTGGAAGCTAAAATATTCTCTGTGGCACTAAAACTGAACATCCTGAGAGCTATCCAATCTAAGATTTCAGACAGTACTAAGGAAACAGTATGCTGTATAGAAATTCCACTCTTAGTTGAAGGTCGTTAAAACCCAGATTGACAACCTTATTGAAATGGTTTGATTTCTGGAATAAGAAGCGGAAGACATGGAGGGGCAGTCAAGAAGAAAGACTATATGCATAGTGGGCCTTTCTGAAAAGAAAGTCGGTTAGATCTCTTCCTGTAGAAATAGTTGGATATAGGGGTGCTTCCCAAGGGCCCATCACAATTATTCTCATTAAAATGTGTGCACAGAGTTCCAGCCCAACCCTACTGCCCGTATTGTCAACCTAGCATAAGGTGGCACACCTATTAAATTACAGAGACAGAGAATAATAGTACAAAGAGTGAGACAGCTTGCTTCGGTAACAATGGAGAACAGCATTTTGTTAATTTTCCATCATTACAGTATAGCTGTCCAGAATCAGTGTGTAGCATCCTGCCCAGCCTGGGTACCCGCCAATTACTACCCCACACACGGAGCTTAGTATTAAACGTCTTATTTTGTCTGCGTGTAACCGTGAACTCAGCATTCTAAACCAGTCTTCATTGCATTCCTCTCTAACACCTACGTCACAGTTCTCCGGAGTCTACCAGGAGCTAAAAGGGTTCCATCAGTTCTAATTCACAAGATACTACATATCCCACTTTGTTAGATAACATCTTACATTTGTTGTACAAAATAGACATATTTAAACATGCATAATGAAATCTCTGAATTCAATCTTTTTGGCGTTTTAATTGTCCGACCTGATCTTGTTCTTGGAAACTGGGAACTGTCCCCACCACTTTACCAGGATCTGCATCAATGGTGTTGAGGCAATAGTAGTCACTGATGTCTCCTTCAATAGTTAGATCTTATGAACGATTAGTTAAGTGCCTGAAATGAGGAGAGTCTCTGGTAATAGACTTCTGTAGGCGCTGGGCAGTCAACATGTGTTCTTCAGTAAACACCACTTGAAAAGGTTCTGCATCAAATGGAGCATCAGATTTTCTTCTAATTTGTTGTGCAAGCATGGGATCTCCTTTCTTAAAGACAATGTTTTTCACATGTCGTCTTTTGTCAACATATACTTTAATCTTTTGTTTGTTAACCAAGTCCTTCTCATGAGTTGCTGTCTCATCTTTCTTTCTCTGATTGGTCCATTGAGATAACTTGGTGTTCATTGCTCTTCCGAATATCAATTTTGCTGGACTTTCACCTGTGGTTGAGTGGGGTGTTGAACGAAAAACTATCAAGGTAGAGTTCAACGCAGTTTTAAAATCAGGGTTCTCAAGAGTAACATGCTGTAGTGCATTCTTTAGCATATTCATAAAACCCTCAACTGGTCTGTTGATTTGCAGCCACAAAGGTGTGCTCTTCTGATGCTTTATATTCAAATGATCCAAGAAATATTTAAACTCTTGACTGTTGAAAAGGCAGACTATTGTCAGACTGCACTATGGCTGGAACACCCCATGTTGCAAAGATGCCATTTAGTATTTCAATGATTCGTTCTTGAGTAATAGATGAAAGATCAATTAATGGAAATCATGAATATTCATCCATAATCACCAGAAGGTGACGTCCATTACTGAGTGGACCGAAAATGTCAATGGCTATTCTCTTCCATGCATGCTTTGCTAGTTCTGACATATTCAAGGTGTGGTGGATAGTTTTTCTAGAAAGGCAGGCCATTAATTGCCTTTCAACCCTGTCATCAAGATAAGGAAACCAGACTCGGTGTTGGAGAGTTCGTATTGTAGCAACGATTCCACGATGTCCTTCATGTCCTATTTAAATATTTCCTCACCCTCATAGTATAACTCCTTACTGAGTTATGGACAGTTCAATCTCGACAATTTTGTATTTTTGATATTCCCCATCACTGGTGAGTGGTCTAGTGTGTTAGTTCCATGACTGATGTGTAATGATATCCTTCATCTTTAACACATCACTATCATGGCTCTTAGCACTGATGATCTGAGCTAATGAAATGGCAGCTGATGTTTTTGATTTTACAATGAAGTTAATATAGGCCTCAGCTGTCTTGGATGGAGTACTGTGGCATTGTATAGGCACTCTGAAAAGTTTTCTATAAGTTTTGGATCCCTCCTGGGAGAATGCTCATTGGTATAATTATACTATTGTGACCGTAGCATGTTCGAAGCAAGCAAGCGTTGTTGCCTTTGGATTTCTAAATATAGTTAGTAAAGCTTGATGATCAGTTACCAAAGTAAAAGGTTTTCTGTACATTATTACATGGAAATGTTCACAAGCCCTTACCAGGGCTAAACTTTCTTTCTCTGGTTGTGAGTAAGTATGACCTGTTTGGGACAAACTTCTACTTGCACATTCTGCAGTATGCCTTCAAGCATTCGGGGGTCGGCTCTGCTGTGCAAGGATAGCACCTAACCTGACTGGGCTAGTGTCAACAACAACCACTATCTGAAGCTTCGGATTGAAGTATGCCATTTCAGTAGCATTGTCAATGGCTTGTTTGATTTTCTGAAAGCTTTCTCACAATCATGTGAATAATGAAATGAAACATTCTTTTTCATCGTCTCTCAACGGAGCACTTACAGTGGCAAAGTCCTGTATGAAACGGGAACAGTAGCTGACCATGCCAAGAAATTAACGCACCATCAAAACACCTTGAGGGGATCAGCATTTGAGAGCACTTGTACTTTAGCAAGATCTTGTGTCATACCCCCTGGAGAAAGGTTGTGGCCAAATAATTTTATCTTTGTCTTATGGAACTTACATTTGTCTGCATTCAAAGTCAAACCTGCTTCAGCAAGTAAACAACATACTTGTGTGAGTGCTTTTTTCATATCCTTTTTGTGTAGCTCCAAAAACCAATATTTCATTGCTGTAATTGAACTCCTTCATGACAAGCTGTATGATATGTCGAATGATGTCTTGAAACAGTTCTGCAGCGGGTGACACAGCAATACGTGGGGCCTGATTACAAACTTGGCGGACAGGGTACTCTGTCACAAACGTGACGTATATCGTGTCCGCCAAATTACAATTACATTACATTCGATGGAACTTGCAATATGGCTGACACAATATCCGCCAACATCGTAATAAGACCCTAAGGGGGAGATTTACTAATATTTTGCGCCAAGTTTGCATCTCAAAAGTGACACAAAATGACGCAAAATCTTTTTTTCCTTATTTACTTTCCAGTGCTAAACTTGTTTCGTGCTGGAAATAATGTAAATGTAATGCGAAGCAGCGCCAATGGGGGCATGTCGAGGGTAGTGCATGGACGTTCCCATGCAACCACCCACAGTTTCTCATGCTAAATCCAATTTACTAAACACAGTAGATTGGGCTTAGCGTGAGAAACTGAGCCCTTTTAAACTAGGCGCAAGGAAGGAGGAATGCTTTTATTTCTCCTTCCTTTTGCGACTTTGCATGCGTGCTGCACTGTGCAGCATGCATACAAAGTGGGAAAAGATTTCCCTCATGACTAGCCATAGAAATTTGTACAGGAAGTGTATCCTTCCTGTACAAAACCTATGCTACACTCACACACACACACACACACCTTAGCGCTACGGCGCTAAGGTGGTGCTGGGGCACGGCAGCTGTAATCAGCGCTGGTGCAAAGGGAAAGGGGGGGAGAGAGCCATATGTTTGAAAATATAGCGCCCTCCTGCTCCTTCTCTGTCGCGCAAAGCAGCACAGCCTCGTGGGAGGCTGCACTGCTTTGCGTGGAGATTTGGTTAATATCCCCCTTAGTCTTTTGTATCGAAACAGGCCAATATCTGTAGAAGAGGTTGCAATGTTCCTGCAATCTTATTCAAGGTCAAACTGATGATAGCCTTTATTTAAATCAAGGCGAAAGAAGAACTTTGCACCATTTAGTTGCGTTATGTCAGCAATGTTTGGACCTGTATGCTTTTCTCATTAAATTGCCTAGTTTGCATCATGCATGTCAACGCATATGTGTACAGCTCCTTCACTGTCCTTTTTAGGCACTACTACTACTATGTGACAAACCCATGGCATTGGAACAGTAAAATGCTCAATAATATCATGCTTAAGTAACGATTCATAGGGCCATATGTATCAAAGCAAAATGGGTTCTCAAACGCCGAAATTCGCAGAATTCCGGCATTTGCGAACCCATTTTCGCTAAATGGTATGTATGAAACATTTTTGGTACAAAATAAGAAATCGCTAAATTTGCCATTCCTTATTTTGCGATTGCATTTAAGGAATTGCAAATTTTGCGATTCCTTAAATGCAAAGTATCAAGGAAAAAAACATCCCAAAATGCCATTAAGGAATCACAAATTACCACCAACTTCTAGTTGGTGGTAAGTTGCGAATTCTTTTAAAAAAGCATTTTTTGAACATCAAAAGGTGCCATGTGACGCTCATACATGCCCTTAGGGCAAGTATGTGCGCCATATGCGCACACATGTCATTTTCAGGGGTGCAGCAGGCTGTTTTTGAGACATCCCTGCACCCTTGAAAATATTCACAATTTGCGATTAGCAAATTGCTAATCGCAAATTTCCCCTTTATTCCTATGGGCCTTCTGGCCCATAGAAATGAATGGGAAATTTGCGATTAGCAATTTGCTAATCGCAATTTAGGAATTTTAAGGAATCGCTAAAAAGAAGCGATTTCCTACATACATACCATTTTGCGATTTTAAATAGCGATTCCTTAAAAATCGCTATTTAGGAATCGCAAAACGGAATGTTGATACATATGGCCCATAGTCTTAAGCTTCCCCAAACCATGAAATAACGAAGGGAACTGACTTACTATTTCGTGGTGAGCATTCATGTTGTAATTCACAGAAACCAGCCCCATATCAGCAGCTGTGCTGAAACTGAGTAGACAGGTACTAGACACCGTGCCTTGAAGCACATGGATGGATGCTTTTACCTTTGTTTTCATGGGTTTCATTGTCGATACAAATGAACCATGACTTTTTAAGGGCATTGATGCAGCCCATATATACACTTTGGTTTTCAATAGCACAAGTTGGGGCATTGGAGATAGTTCATTGTATTTCTCCTCAGGTATGATGTTTATCGATGCACCACTGCCAATAATGAAAGATATCGAAGCCATTTAGGGGGTGGTGGGAAGTTTGTTGTTAATCATGCTTGTTTAGATACAGATATGGATATTCCTTCTCACTTTTCCATCCTTCAACTTCTAATCTCATAGCTCATACACATACGTTTCTGTGGGATCTTTAGTAAGTGTCAAATAATGATCCGTATTGTTTAACTGTCTCAGCATTTCATTATCACAGTGACAGATTTTGTAAAACTATTCCCCACCGTTGTATGCCGAATTTTGTTGCAACATCCTCTTTGGTCTAACAGTCCATTCATTGCTTTCATCATAACATTTCAAAAGTAATGATTTCCTTACATATTAAGTTAGAGCGTGGAAAGAAAGCGGAAATGGAGGCCTGTTGCATTAGGAGTACGGTGATGCTCTTTATTATTACACCACAGTATGTTTATCAACTGTGCCTAAGAAGTGAATGCAATGCAAGGTGTAAGGTCGATGGTGCGTACAGACCAAGTGAGATGGATGAATACCTGGTAAATAGGTTTTCATAGTAAGTGGAGGTGCTGAGAGCCCTACTGGAAGAGTCCATCCTTTTCAATGAGATCCAGCATTAACTATAAAGAAAGGTTAGTAGTGCCTATGGGCAGAATAATTGAAGATATATTGTGTGTAATTTAGATAGGTTTAATAATCAATGTGTGTATAACAATTCCCTCATGATAGGCATAAATAATTCTGCAAATTCGATGTGGCACATATTTCAGTCTGGTTAGTAGTGCCAGTGAGCTTTCAACAGCTTTCAACTATTTTGAGGAGTTGGCTGGTCGTCTCCCCCTTGCGGTGCTGGTGTAGCGACCCCCGGGTCCCCCCCTGGTGGGGCACTCGAGCTGCCGATGGAGATCTGGGGCTGAATTCCTCCACTGTAACGGCGCTTAGATCGCTGCTATTTCGGACGGTACAGATCGCTGTGCCGCCGTGAGGAGGCAAGGTCAGGGAGCGAAGGGTCTCCGTTTCACTGAGGTGCCGCCGGGACAAAATAGCGGCCGGTAAATTCGGCTAGGAGCAGAACGGCCCCTGAACTCCAAAGGGGCAGCAAAGCTCTGATTGTCCCCCTACAAACACCACGGACAAGTGGGAGGCACCTACAGCCCCGCGACTTCACCCGAGCGCACAACGGGAGAATCTCAGCGGGGTAGACGGGAGGGACACGGGCCGTCCTCCCCACACTCCCTCAACAAAATTTAACAGCAAGTACCTCCCATGCACGGCACGAATCCCGACACCTGGGCCACACTACACACGACAAACTACCAGGAGATTCCCGTCCGGTGCAGTAATGAGGAGAGAATACACCCGTGGAGGAGAATACCTGACTCCTACATGGCAGCAGTGCGAGCCACGTAAGATCTCTACTAATGCAGGTACCGATGGGGCCAATTGAATCTGTAGAGACTACTAAGCTGTTTACCCTGTCCTCTAAAATCATCAGGAGGCAGCGGTTGAGGGATCTCAGAATACCCTTGTGCCTGACCTCGACATGGCCACCACACAAACAACTAGGCTCCTACCTGCTATCCCTCACTCTTGAAGCCCTTCTACCACCCTCCCCCTTCTTGCTCCACCGGACTGCAGCAAATAGAGAAGCCCCTCCACCCACACCAGACTCCATGGACTGGCTCATCGAGGTTACACCAGCAAGGATAGGGGTGCTCCCCCACCTGGCTCACCCATCATGACATAAATTCTGGGATCTTCCTCCGACCATTGAGACCTAGCTAGCTGACCGATGCCCGGTGGATCTACCTGTTAGCTAAAGAGGAGATGGGTTATGGACTTCCCCCTCGGCCGTCACCTACCCAGCCAGACTTTGGGCAGCCTTTCTTTTGTCTCTCTGTCGTACCTCCCCCCTACTCCTTTACCCTTCCCCTATCCTTTTACGCTCCATTTATCTCGTTGTCCTATGCTCTTTAAATGTTTTTCAACCGAGACATTGCTATTTGGCCGATGCCCGGTGGAACTACCTGATAGCTAAAGAGGAGAGGGACCGTGGACTTCCCCCTAGGCCTTCACCTACCCAGCCGTACTTGGGTCAGATTTTCCTTCCTCTCACCGTCGTATCTCCCTCCTACCCCCTTACCCTTCTACGCACCATTTATCTAATCTTCTATGCTCTTTAAATGTTTTACTAGTAACTGATGTAACCTGTTAATTGATGTAATTTTGTAACTTTGTGGATCCTCATGTAAAGCGCTCTGATACCTTTGGGTCTAGCCAGCGCTATATAAAACTCATTAAACCAACAAACGAACTTTCAGTGTAATCTTCGGACAATGTTTGAATGACTTTGGTGCTTTGGCATGTCGATCTTTCTTTAACTGACATTTTTCTTCACGAGCGCTACCCTAACATGCACATACTTTTCTGAGGTAAACATTGACATGGCACAATAATATTCTTCTTTTTCACTTGACACTGATACAGAAGAACTGTTTGATGATGATTTAGATGACAATCGAGTTCGTTCAGTGTCGATTTGTCTTAACTGATGTTGCTGCTTGGCCCTATTGATGTGCCTTGAACGTTGCTTCTGGAAAATTCCGGTGGCCATTTTGTCTGTGCGCCGTGACACACTTACTTTTTCCTTCACTTTGCAAACCGTCACAAAATAGTGCTCCTTCCCACAGCCTTTACATATCTGTCCAAGAGCGAGACATTAACAATCACTCCAGAATATTTCTCTCAGCATTTGCCTTCTGAATGAATCTGACAAGCATCTGTCAATAATTCCTAGACGTATAGCTTCTTTATTATTAAATTAATTGAATTTACAATGTCTGATGAGTGTGTCGAGACACTCCACAAATTCATCAGTGGTTTTACCAACTTTCTGACGTTCGTGGTTGAAAATGTATCATTCATAGTCAACACTTGGCATTGGATTAAACTTGAGATTTTATCTTACAATATGTGACTTCTTCATCAGTTTCAGGGTATTTTCTTTATGACTTCTTTTACACCATCACCAGCAAGACTTTTGAAATACTTGATAATCTTTTTGTTATCAGGCTCTTCAAGTGCATCAATAAAACCATCAATGTCTTTATCCAAGCAGTCCATTTATCTCCACTATTTTAGTTGTATGGAATGGTGGTTTCAGGAATGCAGTAGCATTGTAGGCATTTTTGGAAGTGGCTGACATTGAGGGAGGAGCTCTCTCCATCTACCTTGGCTGTTCATCTTGAACCTTTTCAAGTGAGCCCTATCTGAGGACTTGGGATGTGCTGGCCTCTGGACCATCCTTGATGACTTTTGGAAAGGTGGTCTCAGTCTTCACCTCCATTCTCTCAGCTTTCCACAGTTCTGAAGATATCTGTGGTCGCGATCCGGATTATCATCATCTTGGTAATTACAACCCCTGTGCTTAGCCTGGGCTGTGTCACCTGGCACTGAAGTTGTACCGGCTCATTTTACTCTAATTCTGGTGAGTAAATAACTGTTTTATCTTTGTTTTCCTTGATGACTTTTGGAAAGGTGGCCTCAGTCTTCACCTCCATTCTCTCAGCTTAACACAGTTTTAAAGATATCTGTGGTCGCGATCCAGATTATCACCATCTTGGTAATTACAACCCTTGTGCTTAGCCTGGGCTGTGGCGCCTGGCACTGAGGTTGTACTGGCTCATTTTACTCTAATTTTGGTGAGTAAATAACTGTTTTATCCTTTGGCGGCTCTTTGCAATCTCTTTGTCTTGACCACTTTCTAATTGTATTGTTATCTTGCAATTTATGATTATCAATAACTGCTCTTTGAAAACCTGGTTGTAGCTGCCTTTGGCGTCAACACTCTGGATTACGCAAGACTGTATCTTGCGTAGCAGCACGGTTACCTTTATGTACAGTCTGACAAGCAGGGTCTCGGTCACCGATTTGTAGATTCCTTTGCAATGCTTTAGTTGTTATCAACTTCTCCCCAGAGGCGGGAATTGCGTTTTGACTCTACATAAGTTTAGCGTTGGTTCCGTACTTCGACTGCAACACACGTGGCACGCACAAGCAGTTTGATTGGATCACGGCAAACTCTCTGGGAGAGAACTGTCGATCTAAAGGTTACTTATCCCCTAAATTGTCGCCAGTTGTTGCGTCATCCCTAGCCTGGATACTTGCAAATGACTATACCACACACGGAGCTTAGTATTACACGTCTTCATACGTCTCGTTGTAACCACAAACTCAACATTCTAAACCAGTCTTAATTGTATTTCACTCTAATATTTACGTCACAGTTCTATGGAGACTATCAGCAGCCAAAGGGTTCCATCATTTCTAATTTACAAGGCACTACACAGTGCAACTCCTGTCTACAGCAGTAATGCAGAATCAGAGACATGGGGGTCTGCTACATACTGCTGTTCCGTGCTAAATTAAACATTAGTGTTAACAAGAGAACTTAGTTTTTTACTGATGCTAAAGTGGTCTGGGGGTTGTCAGAAAAGAGGAGGACCCCAGACTGGGCTATAAAATTACAGAATTCCAGGACCCAAAAAAGAGATCATCAATAAACTGAGCCGTCCAGGGGTCTTCTAGGAAACAGATGCAATTTGTGTTGTCTACAATAGCAGTGATTGTTGCATAGTGAAACCATTTGGATGTGGGTTCCCAGAGTGGGACTCTGGAATCTGAGTCCTCACACATCAACAGATGGGGCATAAGACTTACTCATGGTTACCTCTTTGTTGGCAAATGACAAGCTTGACGATGGTTGTCAGACTCTGGTTATAAATCCACATGGCCACAATGTGATGGTTCAGATCATTTGCCACTAGTGTCTTGGGGTCCATCCTATTATATCCAAGTACATCCTTTATGGAGTGACTCTCAGGGTCGAGAGTTGTCAAAAATTGTGGGTGCAGTATCTCAGAATTCAACAGTTAACCAACAGTCACAATAATATATTGTCCAGGCCATGGCTTATATTTTTGGTAAATTAAAGTACTTTAATCAAGCTGCGAAACAAAATTCTGCACACTCCATAGGGGATTTCAGTAACATGGTTGCAATATCTCTACAAGGCCTAGTGAAATGCTGATAGCCTGTATGATGCCTACTTCCCCCTTCTCTTTCGAGGAAGTAATACCATCTAGGACAATTTTGGCAAATATATGCGGTAATCGGTATACATTAGGCACAAGTGCAGGCCACTAGGAATTGCCCTTAACGTTAGTTCGCAAGTCAGTTTAATAGTCCATAGGCCCAACAAGTTTGTTCTGGCATAGTTTATCAGTCTATCAGACACAATTCCCTTTGCATGTATTAAGCACTGTGTCACAGTCAGATCTGGTGCAGCCCTGCATTAACTTCTCACCAGTGATGGGAGTGACTGGTGTGGTTTATTGAGATCTGCGATCTTGCACCCTCAGGCTTTTGCAGCAGCATCAGGGTACCACTGCTCTCCTCTGTGGACCACTGTAGTTGACTTGTCAGATGTTGCCTGGGCCAACACAGCAGGCTTTAACTTTGGCTGTTGCAGCCCTGAGACTGATGGCGGCAGACAATCATCTTCAGCAGTTGCTTCCAGGTCAAAGAAGCAGCTCCGAACACGTGGGTCCCTATGATAGTAGCGTCCACATTTGGCCTTCGGTACCATCGGCTGGAATACTGGGCAATACATTGAGAATTTAGATAAACAACCTCTTGCGCTGCTCATAGAATGAACTGCAGCGGGAGATTAGGGGATCTCTCACATCTCTGGTCAGTTCTGGCTCTGCTCCCTGTCAGTAGTCACCCACCTCTTGGTGCTCTACATACCACAAATGTGTTGGGCATCTCCTCCTGGACAGTGTCCACTCCTGCAGGACCAGGCACTTTCATTCCCTCTCTTAGCTGACAGGCAGGCCTCTAGGCACCTAATCAGACCCTCAGCTTCTCCAGCAATTTGCAGACTTCAGGTGACATTCCCTTACCCCTGGAAGACTGGCTGTCACGCATCGACCAGCTCTGGTCACACAGCAGTCCTTCGAGCACTGTGGAAAAGTGGTGGTGATTGGGATCCTGCTTATATACACACTTTCCAGACAGCAGATGTGCATCCACTGTCTACAATCTAAGAACAAGTTGGAGTTAGTTCCCTTTCAAATTTCATTTTCTGGCTGCTCCTCAAAGAAAACCTTTGTGCAAAGTAATGGCTCTCATAGCAGGTTCCATTGATGCTGGTTCCGAACAGGAATATCAAAAAGAGAAGCACAATGGAATGTGAGATAGCGGCTCCTGACTGTCTTCAGACTTTCAGAAGCAGTAATCAAGGAGAGACAGGCCGTGTCCAAAACGTCCTTACCTTAAACAATAGCAACTGCAGGCCTATCTCTCACCCCTAACATTTACCATATGTCAGTGCTCAGAATAACTAATAATTAACCTTTTAGGAGAAAGTCCTCATGGAATTTCTAAAGGCCGCTCAGTCACTATTGTTCCTCACTTCAGTGTCCGGATCTTCACCCCCAGCCTCATGAATACAGCCAATACACTTCCACTGTCTAAGGAAGCTAGATCCAGCCTTTATTTTGTGCTATCTTAAACAGGGGCTAACTTTATCATTACTACCACACATATATCATACACACATTCAACATGCACACAGAATGACAGCGCAGGAATAATGGATTTACATAACAGCAGATCTTTACACTAGAGGGGTCCGTCCACTGCACTCTGTCCTGAAAGAGAAAAAAGTCTGTTCATCGTACGGATTCACATAACTAGGTACTCTGCCATCACTGTCCTATGCGATTCACTGAGGGCATGGCATTAGTTCAATGCTCGCTATTAGGGCTGCTTAATGCACTCCTCTAGGTAACATAATGTGCTGGACCATGCATTACCAGGATCAGGCATAGGCCTCTGTGCACACGCTAGATTAGCCTGATGCTAGGGCCCAACTAAAAGTCAGCAGAACAGTTTCATATGCAGTTAGGCACTCAGGGCAGGGGTACATGCTTGTTCAAAAGCAGGAGACATTCCCAACAGTGGTTGTCAGGATGATGGAGTGATTGTCCTCTCCAGGTGATGCTGTATTGTTGTACAGTTCCTACTTTCTCAGTAAAACTGCATTTAGGCAACATACGCTTCAAACTCATACCATCAGGATATGTTGCCTTAATTCCTGGCTAGCTCACAGAGTGCCATCTGGGCCCCTAAACTGACAGGTCACAGAATGGTGCCAGCCACCTCAGAAAATAACAACCCTATTTTTCCCAAGGAAATTGTGGAAACAGATTCTACTCTTGCGTTACTAACTCAGGCATGCCCAAAGGCAGACATAAGAAGAAATCAAATTGGCATTTCAAACATTTATTGAAATAATTGTACTTTTGTGTAAAATACATGCACTGCAATGATTAATAGAATGTAGCAGAACAATGTTACCAGCATTACCAGAACAGAATTAATAATTCAACCATCATACCTGTGCATTAGATTATATGAATACATATAATTGCACTCCAAACTGGCACTGCTTATCCTATAAAGATTAAGGTGTCTGGGTCTGCCAGAATACCTTAGAGTGATCTAACTCCCCATTTACCTGGGGGCTTGTGTCATCAGCCTTGGTGTAGAACAGGCCGCTGTCCTCTTTAGGATGGCGTTGGAATTCAGCTGGGCTAGAATTCAGACATGGGGAGAATTCAGGAATGAGGTGAAACAAGGACATTTTGCTCAGTGTATTATTTATACCCCATTTACCTGTGGGTGTGTGTCACCAAGAAGCCAGCCTTGGTGTAGAACCGGCAGCCGTCTTCTTCAGGATGGTTTTGGAATTCAGCTGGGCTAGAATTCAGGTATGGGGTGACCTGCAACAATCCATCAAGATGCTCTTCTTTTTAAACAGAGGTGCAGTGTCATTTATATAATAAGCTGCTCTCATTCGTTCCGTGCCTGACTCCTGGTTCTGTTGTCATTGTTGATTCTATCCATCTAGAGCTGGCGAGGAACGGACAGGAATGACATTTTACTCAGTGTCCTTGTACAGATTGTTCTAAGCCCTGATAATGGGCCAATGAAGAAGTGTAACTGTAAGAAAAACCATTTCTGACTACTTTATCTCATGAGGCTGTGCAAGCAAATGTGTGTTAAAATTCATTGCCTACAAATAAGCAAACTTTAAATGTGTTATGCTATGTTATCTGGTATTTATAAAGCGTGCAGCTACTCCCGGGAGTGTCCCGTCTCTAGGTAAAAAGACCACATAACGGCATACAGAACATTCCCCCACAACAGAAATCAAAGCGGGAAGAGCCATATTTTCAGATTCCTCCTGAAAGTAAGGAGGTCCGGTATCTGTTAAAAAGAAAGGGGTAGGCCATTCCACAGCCGAGAGGCAAATGCTTGAAAGGATCTTTCCCCTACCCGGGAGAGCAGGACCTTCAGAGTGATGTGAGCCTGTAAAATGGAAGTGTGTGTACACAGGATCGATAGAACCACACAACACCCACTCCTTGTCCGTAAGGTGACTAAAAAGCTTTGTTAAGAAGATAACTAAAACAAAGTTTAACTTGCACATACAACCTAAAAAGTCTTTAAAGTATTACGTGCTTTAATAATAAAAACAGAATGAAAGCCAAAATGGAAGCGTGTGTACCCAGGGCCCATGTTACCACACGACAGTATAGCCTTAAAATCAAAGAGGGGCATGTGAATTTGTGGAGAAGCAACGTATTGATTGCCCACCCATCTTCTGATCTATCATATAGATGCTGAATGACATTTAATTTTGAATTGTATGTGGGAAAAACACTTTTTGGGGATTGCTCAGGGAGGGTTTATAGTTGACAGAAGCTCAGTTATGGAGTGTGCTACCTTGTTTAAACTTTGAGTATCTCCTTAAAGGCAGATTGTGTTTGATGGATAGAACAGGAGAAATTCGGAAACAAATGGGTTAGTTCCAATAAGTTGACATTTTAGCTGATGATTTTGCTATATCATGGGGACAGGTGGCCAGCGTAAGTAGTTCTAAGTCTCCTGGCATACACCATGAAGTACTAATTCTTCGCATGGAATGTTAGGAGTGTAGGATACCAAAATTTCAACTACTTTAGAAGATCTGATCAGATATGGTTTTCTGCAACAGATGCACCGAGATGGGTGTTGAAGGGAAGAAGCTTATATGGAGAGTGAAGTTATTCCACACAAGGTATTCCAATTTTACATGAGATGGCCTTATATTATATGGATATCTCCAAAAATCCTTTTTGCAGCTAACACAATTGTAGTACCAGGGAAGCACTATGTTTTACTGGAGGGCAGACTAGTTGGCAGGGATAAACAGTGGACAAGCACATAAGAGCCGCCCGTGAACCAAGTACAGTTTTCTATAGGGTTTGCGAAACACTTAATGGGTTAGTGCAAACAACAATCATAAGGGAAAGAGAATTCGGATTTGTGTGGCAGACCCCTATATGAAATTAACGTACCCACCCCTTCTTTCCTCTAGCTTGAAAATGCAAGGCCATACAGTACCTGTCCCACAACTGGAAAATAATTGCTATGTGGCCAGAGCTTAGTCCTCAAAAGCAGGAGTATTGGTTTTATGAGTAGCTCTATGACCTTCACACTAGTCTGGATTGAGTGTTGTGTGCTTGATTTGGTATTTGTAATGGATTCGACACTGAATACCTCTATAAACCACTTTCTGATCATAACCAGCTCCTATTCTATTTTAAATGGGTTAGACCATATACTGTTACACTCTTGTGTTGGTTGCAGCTGTCAGTATAGGAAGATACTGGATTCAGTGATGCTACTAGAGATGAAATCAAGCATATTTTGTTTTAGAGCAAACGCTCTCCAGTGAATATGCTGACATAATAGAAGGCCTTCAAGATGGTGCTATGAGGCCATTGTATCAAACTGACATATGATGTCAAAAAAGCATTACATGACAGAGCAACTTGAGAAGATAATGAGTTAATGTACTTGGAACAACTATAATGAGTGACAAGGCAGATGTGTTTAGGAAAAAGGAGAAATATGTAGACGTTATTGAATGAATAAAAGATGTTGACCGTAAAGACTACTTGGCGAGAGCTCATGGAGAAGTTGGCAAAACAAGTGACATGTTTGTATGATCAGCTAAATCTGTCACAAAGAGCTCTCTGCTAATCCAAATGGGAACCGATGAGAGTACAGAAGTGAAAAAACAACGTAATATTAATCTTGAATTTTTCCCCAAAACACCTAACAATTGTACTCTCATTATGCTATTCTTAATGTGAAATTAATATTAGAATTTGTTGAATCAACGGATATATGGTCCATTATTCCAGAATGAAGTGAGGCACTGGATTCTCCTATAATAGAACCTGAAGTGTGACTGGGCATTAGCTGACTACCAAAAGATAAATCCCTTGATTCTGATGGGTTCCTATTATACATTTTCTAGACTGACCTTTTGGTGGCACATTCTACACAGCTTAATGAAAGCAAGGACATGGACTGTTGTCCTTAAGAGAAACAATGATAGTTTCCTTATTGAAGCTCAAAAGAGATACACATAATTTAAAAAGTCATATCGCTCATTGTCAATGTTTAACATTGACTATAACATTCTGGAGAAAATTCTATCCACTGGTTGGAATAGGTAGACTAATGTTAGGCTCCTATCCCATGTTCTTGATATATGTTAAACGCAGATCGCCTTCTAGCTGTGATCTCAAGTAACATGAAAAAAGCTTTCAATATGCTTCTTGTTCCTACAGAAGTTTGTAATGATTGCTAATTGGGGTCAGGGTGCTATATACTGATCTAATGTCCCAGTTTGTACTGGTCAGATCATATCAGAGATCTGCCAAGTTGAGAGAGGCTCTAGACAAGGGTGTGCCCTGCCTCCCCCTTTATTTGCCCTAGCAATGTATCCTTTGGAATTTAAGATGAAGGGCCACAGTTGTACCTGAGGAACAGAGATAGCCGGACAGACATATATATCTCTTTGCAGAGGATTTGTTGCTGTACTTGAAGGATGTCTCTGCAGGTTAAGATCCCAATTTAGCAACATCAAAATTGCTTGGTGCCTAAGGATAAACCAGGACAAATTATATAATTTACCAGTGAGGCCGGTATTCAATCCTTAGGCTGAATCCCTACTTGATATGAGTAGGAGTATGAAATGGGAGCGGATTGCATTCCGTTACCTGGGTATGCAAATATATTTGTGGGAGGACAATGTCATATCTGATAACATACAATCGATCATCTCGTGATGCCTACTGACTGAGTTAATATGGTTGACACAGGGTTGCCCTGCAAACTCTCGAGCTGCCGCTAATGGTAATGGTGGAGGGTGGATTTGGATGCACTGGATATTGTATTACTTTGCAAATCAACTCAAATGGGTGTCCAGTTGGATGGCTGAGAATGATACAGCAGAATGTAGATCCAAGCAACTATTGTTTGGTGATAGATAAATGCCAGATGCAATATGAGGTGGGCACCTAGGCCGCTACTGCTGGGACAGATGCTTTGTAAGAACAGGGACGTCTACCACATGTGCTCCTGTGCTGCTGTTATAGAGCCCTGGTAAACTGCATGAAGTGGCGAAAGCTCAAGGGACAACTGCATGGACACTGGTAAGATTAATGACGGCAGGAGACTTATTTGTGAATGGTGCCTTTCAAACTTTGAACAAATGGCATACTGACTATAACTTGAAAGTGGGCCAATGTTTGGCTTACGGGTCCATTGGTAGAGCAGTGCAATTAACATTGGGATGTGAAAGGGAAGAATCGCCCACACATGAGTTGCTGGAAAAGGAACATGTACCAAAATGCCTCCACTCTGCGCTCTAGATTCAAAGTGGAAGAAGCAATCCTCATGCATATGGTATAGGCAATACCCAATAAATGAGGACTATTTACATTTATTTACTACAGTATTAACCGAATTGACCCATAGGTTTGATTTGTTGAAACCATAGACTTTCCTACTAGGATTACAGCCAGATGCAAAAAATATAAATCAGGGTGTAAATATATTGATTTGGCCATGGTAATAGAGAAATGTTCAAATTCAAGAAGCTGGAAATATAATTAGGTTCCTAGGCTGGCTAGCAGTTAAAATGGACTGAGATTGAAAACACTCTACTAGATAGATTACAAGGGAGAGGAGGTGGTAGAGAGAGTGTGCTATGAACTGGCCTGAGTTCATACGGCTCCAAGTCATAAGCTTACAAGTGGAACAGAGGGTGTTAAGATTGCATTTGTAACATGTGATGTAACCCCGCACCCAGACTTAACATAGGCAAACACTCCAGGTGTGTTAACTCCGTGTTCAGGAATATCAGATTTTCCATGTGTCGAAATATCATACCAAGTTCGATTCGGCACCCAATTTTACCACCCCTGGTAAAACTGTATGCGTTAAATATGGGTACAGAATTAAGATTTCTATTACGGGTTGCTGCATACCTTAGACTTCAAACCAACACCATGGAGAGAGCAGCTGGCCATGGCATTATGCTGATCCAAGTTCAACTCATGCTTACATACCATGCAGAAGGAGGAAGCCGCTCATTGTCAGTGAACTATACAACATCATACAAGACAGCCAAGACCATTAAGGACATGCATGTATCCTTGCAATATGATCCAAGCCTGCATTCTCACTATATAAAGGCTGGATATGGACCTGCTGAATGTAATGGGAAATGCACTAAAATCGTATAAAGGCTTAAGGACTCTTCTGACTCTGACTATGAAGATACATGTAATCAGTATGGACAATGTCGTCTTGATGCAAATTCATATAAATCATTTCTATACCACACACAATGAAACAATTGTTCGATTTCAAACAGCTTTATTTTGTGCTCGGATCAAGTCTTATTTTTGAGCAACGTAAGTTGTTCTTGTTTGTATATTTAGACACTGAAAAAAATCACATTTGTATTATGTAAATTTTCGATTACTACACATAAATGAAAGCAGATCTCTTCTCTGACAAGATAAGCCTATCTACAGCAATTGCTATGAACCGTAATCATCTTATTATACAAAGTATTCTTGAGATTTTTTGGCTGGTGGTTAATCGCCTATAAGAACTAGGTACTGAACTGCATCTGTGCATCGGTGAAACTGTCTGCAAAAGGGAGGGAGCAGAGGAAGTTGACAAAGGTAGTGAAGGCGCAGTGCTACCTTGTTCAGTGTCCCTAGATGGATAAGGAGTGTGAGGCATCAATGGTTACCATTCACAAGGCTGTGAGGCTGGATAGCTGTAGCATAGGCAGGCTGATTCTGGGCTATCTTGAGTAGCATGTGCCTAAATGCTGCATGGACCTTACTCATTTCCTAGTTCAGCAGCAGCCATGCAATTTAATGCACTCTTGTTTGCCCTGTCAGCGGGCATTAATAAAAAGCACTGGTTTTGCGTTGCCCTTACATCACATCATAATTGAATTCTACGGCACATTGCATATCTGGCATCTTGGCATTGTATCCATACAAGATCTTAAAGAGAGTGCCTTAAAGCAGAGAAAACACCTAATGTTGTGGCTGAAGCTTCAAAGTTAGCAATAAGGCTGTCTCTTCCATGCAGAAGATGGTTCGACCTTTCTACTATGCCTTCCAGCTCCGTTGCCAAGCTACCATGAGAGTATTGGGATTCTGGTTGTTGTTCATGATGAGTGACACAATCACCCCCATAGTATGTGTCCCATGGGTTAGGTTGTAGGGACTCATGCTCACACATTTCCATAACCACCAAACTCTGATATTTTTTCAGTTGATGTTGCGGCTGGCGTTCCAATAGTACCTGTAGGGGTAGTTGGTACACTGGATTCTTCAGGTGATATGGTTGTAGCAGTTGTAGTTGCTGGTGTGGTCACTGATGGTTCATTGTCCCCTTCGTAGGGTGGGCATGACTAGCAGAAGTCTGATCTTTTACATCTTCCTCCTGGCTCATATTACCTGCACAATGAAGAGGATGTATGACGTTACAACGCATACTTTTACAACGCATATCTTAACAACGCATTTTTTTACAACGCAACATCCATTACAACACATTCCATAACAACGCATGCCATTACAACAAATTTTTTAAAACTACCTTTACAATGCATTCAATTACAACGCATACTACCTTTACAATGCATACCATTACAACGCATACCATTACATTGCATGTATGGTAAGTATTGGATAGTGTAGGGGTAAACATTACTATTCTAACTCCAGGGGGGTGCAACAGTAGGGTAAGTGTTGGATAGTGTAGTAGTAAAAATTACTATTCTAACTCCAGGGGGTGCAACAGTAGGTTAAGTGTTGGATAGTGTAGGGGTAAAAATTACTATTCTAACTCCAGGGGATGCAACAGTAGGGTAAGTGTTGGATAATGTAAGGGTACAATGCGTTGTGTTGGTATGCGTTGTAATGGTATGCGTTGTAATGACTGCGTTGTAATGACATGCGTTGTAGTGTCATGCGTTGTAATGGTTGCGTTGTAATGGCATGCGATGTAATGGATGTTACGTTGTAAAAGTTGCGTTGTAAAGGTTGTTTCCCCAATGAAGGTATATGTGATTTAAATCAAAACAAGAAATCTGCATGTATATCATGCAGATTTCTAACAATCTATGTAAGTGTTTTTTTCATATTTACTTTACATCTCAACTCATACAACTCTAATGGCAGATAGAAAAATTCTAGGTTAGGCAATGCCTTAACATATGCCAACTTATAGTGTGGAAAAGGCGGCTTTAATTAGGCAGTTGCAAATCTCAACATTTTAACCTTAGACCAACGCATATAACCTCTTTCACTATACATGATTGATCATTTATCACCTGTCATACCCTCCACACCTAATTATCCCAGCCACAATTCCCACTACTGGACTAGCTGTCCCTGTCTCTAAAACTGTATATCCTGAACTAACTTTACTTCCTATAACTGTAAACCTTTAAATTCCTGTCTCTTGAAACTGCTTCACCCACCCCAACAGCAATAAAACTACTTCAAAACATGAAAACCTTAATGCAACCTGCCACTAGGAAGAAGCCTGTATGAGGGTCTTCTGCCCCCACTAAAAGAGAATCTCCCACACCCTTTATATTAGATGTACTAGCTTCTTGTCACTCCACTGCTGCCCATAACCGAATCCCTATCGCCACCGCCTGCACCGGTAACGATACAATTCCATTCCCATCAATGACAGATGAACCCCCCAACTCTTAGAAACACTGTGGCACCTCAAAACGAAATTCCGGGTGTACTATCTTGCCTATGCCTTCCACCCTACAGAACGTCCACAGCTCCCTGTTCACCTTCCTCTTCGCTTCGTCCATGGCCACCGGCCTATCTGCTCCCCGCCAATGTCTCCTGTGTATCAATTCTGTCCACAGTATGAACGTCCTTGCCCTTAACTTCTTTGCCTCTCTTTCAAATCCACCTTTGTCGCCTTTGAGGAGGTAATGAGCTCATAAATGTAAGCCATGATATGATCTGCTCCCTTCAATAATTGTTCTGGGCCAGCCGGACCTCGGGGGGAGCCTGATTTAATTCCCTTGGCTATTATTTTTAGTTTCTCTAATTCTGGCATTTTAAATTCGTTGAACCTGTCCCCTGTAAAATTCCTCTCCTTCTTGGTGTCTGAGCTTTTCCCCTGGCAAGTTTTCATTGGAAAGGCATTATATATTTTTGCCACCTTCTCAGCAAAGAATTCAGCAATTTTATTGCAGTTTTCCATTGAGGAGGTTCCTTCTTCCTTTTGACTGTCATGGGATTTAAGTGACTTTAGTATAGCGAACATTTCTTTTGATGAACTCCTCGCTTTTTCTATTTTCTCCGTATAAAATTTGCACCTCGTTCTCTTAATTAATGTATGGTATTTTTAACTTTCACTTTTATATTGCTCTTTGGCCATGTCACAGAAATGTTTACGCCAAATCTGTTCCAGTTTCTTGCACCCTTTCTTAGCTTTAGCAAGGATTCCATTATACCAAGGAGCTGATGCCATCTGTCTCTTAGGACTCCTAGTGGTCCAGGGGGCTTTCTCATCTAAGGCACCTGTTACCCATTTCTCAAATTGGTCATTAGCCATATTTATATCCGATTCTAGTGTTGGTTTATTTTTAGCCAATGCCTGTGAGAAAGAACTAGGATTAAAGCCAGTCCATTTCCTATAAGTAGCCTTTGCCCCCAGTACTTCTATCCTTGGACTTCTCACATGTATTGAGAATGGGATTAAGTAGTGGTCTGTCCAGGGAATAGGCCAAGGTGCTTCCACCTCTATTTCCTTTTGGTTAGTAAAAAAAGGGTCAAGAATATGGCCCTTTTGGTGCATTGCTGATTTCACCTGTTGACTAAGGTTCATTGCCCTCAAATCACTACATAGGGATTGGACTTCTTTGTTCTCATTGTTGTCAAAGTGCAAGTTCAGATCTCCTAGTATATAAAAGTTTTTATAGCGTAAAACAGGTTGAACGCTTCTTTCTCTTAAGCTAGCTATGAATTGGGCAGCTGGGCGGTATATTAGGAAGCCTGCTATGGTCATATCATCCGTCACTGATAGTTTAAAAAGGAATGCTTCACATTGTTCTATATTTGCTTCCCTTATATTACACTTCAAGGATGATTTATGAATAATTGCAATTCCTTCCCCTCATTGCTCCCTATCTTGCTGTAAAATCTCATAGCCCTCTGGGAGAGCAATCCCAATATCCGGATCAGAGCTATCATTAAGCCAGGTCTCTGTTAGGAAAACCGTATCTGGGTTTTTATCTTTTAAAATGTCACAAATCTCAAATTTGTGTTTACCCATTGACCGACAATTTAGTAGCATGAAGCACAACTTCCTCTCTTGTTTTTTGGCGTTGTTGCAATCTGCTAGATTGTAATTACAGTGTGCACATTTAAGTGCCTTTCTATCAGCATTCACACTGTTTTTACATTTTGGTAGAACATGTTTATTCAGTCTGAGTAAATCCTCCCTTGAATATTTAATTATATGCAGGGTTTCTGGCCCAGGGGCCCGATCTGGCGCGAACGGGTGCAGACGGGCTTGCCTTTGGTCATAAAGGTGTTGACACAACAGGTACATTAAAATCTTGGCCTCACTGGGCGCAGACGGGCTTGCCTTTGGTCATAAAGGTGTTGACTCAACAGGTACATTAAAATCTTGGCCTCGATGGAGAGCGCCTTGAAAATAGTAAGATGTGCCTATTGTCGGAAAGCAAATGAAGAAGGTTATACTGAAATCAAAATATGTACATCAAGAAAGGAAAAGTAAATGCAGTGCTCACAGGTGAATGAAGTGGGCATGTTCTGTGTGCAGTGGAGATAGAAAAGTGGAGGAGGTGAAAGGAAGTATGTGCAAAAATTAGAGACGGAACGCTGTTGAAGAGGAAAACTACTTGAGAGATATGTAGATACAAGATTCAAGAAATGTTTGGGGAGGACCTCTCCCACGCTGGAATTAGCAACTAAAGACAAACCAGAATCTGGGGCTACTTTGGATACCATTCTCTCTCGCAAACAGATGTAGAGTATGGATCGCACCTTAAACTCACTGAGAAGAGATCTCACGGAGCAGGAAGACAGGAATCGGAGAAGCAACCTCTGTATTTTTGGGCTGCCAGAGGGTTGCGAGAAGGAGGCTCCATACATGTTGGAATTTTTACTCAATTGGATTCCTACGACGCTAAACATCTCCTTTCAAAAAGAGTTTGAAATAGAGCGTGCACATAGGGTTCCTACGTTTAAACCTAAATCTCTGTCACATCCAGACCAGTGATATTTAAACCTTTAAGGCACCAACATTCTGAACAAGTTTTAGCTCACATGAGGAGAATTAGATCGCTGCAATGGGAAGGCCACACAATCGCTATCTCTCAAGACTTTGCCAGAGATACAGTCATCCGTCGGAAAGGTTTTTCAAATCTTCGAAGAAGACCTCATGAGATGAGCATTCTGCTTTCATTTGCTGGCCCTTCGCGCTTCAGAATAACTTTTAGAGGTCGCACCCAGATATTTTATGAGCTAGCGATCTGTCCACTTTTTTGGACAATCAGTTTGAGTCTCAAATGGATTCAGATTCTCCTGCAGGCATATCTAATTCTTAATCACTTCTTTTTTAGGTGGATGGGTTAATGCTCATTAGTGCTTTTACAGGTCCCTGTGGTTGCTTTAATGCTGATTTGTGCTTGTCTAGGTCCTTGTAAGTTTTAGTGTAAGTTTTAATGTTTTGTGGAAAATTTGGATGTAGGATCCAGTATTGTTTTAGGATATTTGGCTGCTGTTGTTTTCTTCTAATAACGTTACTAATTTTCCTTTACAGAAGCCTTCATTCAATCCCAGGATAATGGTCTCTTAGTATTTATTGTTTCTATATGTACATTTTTTATTTATGTCCTCTTGTCTGTTTGTTCTTGTATATACTCATTATATATATATATATATTTTTTTTTTGCTCTCCGTTTTCTATGATTCATGTCTCCTCTTTCCTCGTGTAGTTCGTTTTCATGTTAATCCAGACATTCTATTTGGATTTGTTCATCCTGTATTATATGTTTTCTCATTCTTTTTTATGTGTTATATGTCGCTCTTATCATTGCTTTTTGTCTCTGAATTAGGGTACTTTTATGGTCTGTCTTTATTTGTGATACTTACCCTATTATTCTCTTTTCGCATTTCTTCTGTATGTTTTTTGTTTGTCCTCATCTCACCTTGTCAAGTCGTTGTGGATCTTTTTGCAGCCTTTGACTCTATCTGGGCACCACAAGGCTTCCCACATTCACTTGGGTCACCTGACCTTCCCCCTTTAGTATGGGGACATGGTGTAATCATTGGACCGACTAAATAAGTCTTAGATTTCGTCCCCAACTCATTAGAGGATGCCAGATGTTAGATAGCTTATCCTCTACAGCCTCATACTCCAGCCGGGCCATGGCGAAAGCTTCTTTAAGCCATTCTTCTCTTTTCGGGGGAATAGGGTCTTTCCACCTCCTGCCGATTTCTCTCCTTGCCAAAAGGATCATATATAGCAGCAGACCTTTATCCTGCCATGAAGCAGTCTGACAGAATAGGCCGTCATCCCCGAATAGGATCAGGGGACGACGGAGATTTACCTCCACTCTGGTCTTGAATATTCCCAACAGGGTGTCCCCAACCCTTTCCCAAAATAATTCCAGCACTGTACATTCACAAAAAATGGGTATATCATTTGCTAATGGGGTATGACATCTTGGACATTTGGGTGGAGGCGTTGGAGCAAATTTTGCTATTTGATAGGGCGTATAGTAATAAAGTCTATTGATGACAAAAAGGTGGTTCTTTTTTAAGCAGGCAGGTTTTATAAACTTATGTAGTGTCTTCAAAGATGGTTCAAAGAGGGTCTCGGCCTGCCTTTCCATGGGGTTTTGACTCCATACTGCTTCTGAGGCTGTGATCCCAAAATCTTCAGTTTTTAATAAATGGTTATACCAGATCGATATTTCCTTCTTAACTGGTGAGGTGGATTGACACATCCTCTCAATTTCTACGTTTCCTTTTATCTCACCCTGCTCTGCGGCAGACCAGGAAACTAATTGAAGATATTTTAATCTTGATAGTCCAATCCCTACCTTTGCCCTCAGATATTCCCATGGATGTATCCCATCCTCGTCAATCAGATCTGACCACATAGTGATGCCAGCCCTCTTTATTGGCACCGCTAGGGTATCTCTAGACATTCCAGGGTTTCCGGGCGAGTCCCAACTAGGAGCAAGATCTGAATAGTAGCCAATCCCCCAGCTGATCCTTACCCTATACCACACGTACAGGGCTGCCCTTAGAACCTTCAGGCGTACCCACTTAAAGAATCACAGGGAGCCAAATTTGTACAGGAAAGCTTCTCCTCCGCCACCTCCTTCTGCTCTCACCATCTCACCCAACACTCTACCCCAGGTTGACCCATCTGGTTTAATGAGTAGCATTCGAACGCTCTTAATCTGGAATGCTACTGCATATAGATTAATGTCGGGAAGAGCAAGCCCTCCTTTAAGCAGTCTGCATCTAAGCTTTTTCCAGGTCAAACGAATCCCTTTATCCCCCCATACAAAGCTTCCTATCTTGCTCTGCACCTTACTTATACTCTTTTTTGGGAAAGGTAGAGGAATGGTTGAAAATAGATAGGTAAGCTTGGGGAGAATGACCATTTTCACAAGGTTGATTTTGCCATACATGGTTAATGGAAGATTCCTCCATCTGCTGAATAAACGGGCAATTTCTCTGGTAACCCTATTTAGGTTTAACTGGGGGATTGTATCCAAATCCTTCACAATATAAATTCCTAAATATCTAAACTCGGAACTCACTTTGCCCCTCCATTGATCCAGATTCCAGCGCATGACCTCCGTTTTTGATCCGTTGACCTCATAGCCTGACATAGACCCTGGCATTTCTTCTGTATGTTTTAACATATGCATGTACTATGTGTAGATTTATAGATTATCATGCATATTCATAGACAAACAATGAACTATTTGGGGTAATAGTATGTTATGTTTATCAGTACTTATGTATTGTTTATTTCTTAGTATGTATATTCCCTTTTCTACAGATAGGAATGGGTTACTGTTTTATACTTACCCCTAGGTTGCCTTTACTATTTAAAATATTTTTTAATCAATTTCTTCCCATTATATAATTGATAATTTCTCTACATATTCTCTAATTTTCAGAGTAGCTTATTACCTTAGTCTGTATATCCAGATTTATCTAATATTTAAATTTAAGGATTAGTTCTGAGAATTATTAGATGCTGTTTGTTATTACTTTTTAATTCAATATTTATTATCCATTCTTGTGTCTTTGATTAATTAACAGAATTAATTTATACAGGTCTCTCTTTAAATTCAAATGTTTCGTTTTTTTTACATTCTAGCGGTTCTGCTGCTTAATACATTATACTTGTTGTTGAGTAAACTGAGTTGAATGTGCTGGCCTCTGTGGTTGCTACTTCACGTTTTACTCCCATTCATTTTGTCTACTGCAGACATCCCCTGGTGTTTTTTTTTCTCTTTTGTGTTAAGTTTCTCTTGTTCTTTCTTTCACTATCTTTCTCTTTTTTCTAGCTTTTGTTCACGCTTTCTGTATTTTTTGATTTCCTGGGAACTCCTGCTTCGGTCAATTCTTTATGTTTTTTTATCTTCCATTTACTGTTATATCCGAGTTGAAATCAATGTGCTTTTCCTTTTATTTATTTATTTATTTATTTTTTTTTTTTCCAAAACCTTTATTGGAGTAAGCATACAAGAATACAAGAATGGGCCTACAACCTCACGGGCTGGCCGCTAATAACAAGGCACAGTGCATGTAAGAAAATGTACACCCGTGGATAGGTACAGCTCAAGTACAAAGCATTACTCTATAGACATCACAGAACAATTTGTATTTTTATTTTTACAAAAAGAAACACAAACACTAAAAGGCGAATGAATGATACTTAAGGTCAGCCCAAAGAGCGGAGGGGACGGTTCCACGATCAGGAGAACACACCCAGAGCCCAGAGGCTCCAATCAAGTCGGGGAGGGGGGGGAGGGGAGCAGCGGGGAGAACCGGAAGTATAAAAACCTTACGGAAGGGTTCCGGGAACTCTAGTCTAGGGAGAAAGGACAATCTCAGCTGTGTTGTCAAGGGGAGGGGTGCAGATATCCCCACGATAATCATTCCACTGGCCCCAAACCTTCGTCCACGCCCTGGGCCTGCCTCTGGCCACATAAACCGTCTTCTCACGAAACATGGACCAGTCCATATTGTCTTCCCACTTTGAGACCTCAGGGGGCCTGGAAGCGCCCCAGAGTTGCGCGACATCCCGCTTCGCAATCATGTAACCAAGGGTAGCCCATCTGGTCTGGGCCACCGAGTAGTCAGTGGGCTCCCACACGTTCAACAGACATCTGCGAGGCTCCGGCCGCAGGGCCACATCCGTAACAGCAGTCATCACATCAAGCACAGCAGTCCAATAGGCAGCTACAACCGGGCACTCCCAAAGGATATGCAAAAAGGTCGCACTCAAGCCACATCCACGCTTGCATAGCCCATCCGAAGAAAAGCCCATCGTAACCAGACGCGGACCAGTGACATAGACCCGATGAAGAATCTTAAGCTGAACCAAGCGGAGACGGGCAGGAATGGCCACCTCCTTGGGAGAAGAGAGCGCCGATTGCCAATCTTCGTCGTCCAGTTCCAACCCATCGCAAACCCAAGCCTCCCGAAGTCGGACCAGTAAGTCCGCCCGATTATTAATCAATTTCTTGTAAATAAGAGAAATAGTGCTATCGGGAAGATGCCCATCAAGGACACGGTCCTCGAGGGGGGAAGATTCAGGCAGGGCCTCATCAGGGACCAAGACTGAGGCGAGGGCATGCCGGACCTGCAGGTAGCGAAAAAATTCCCTACCACTCAAACCATATTCCGCCTGGAGGGCCTGGAACGACTTCACACAACCGTTCGAGT
Organism: Lissotriton helveticus; assembly: GCF_964261635.1. Classification (NCBI taxonomy): domain Eukaryota; kingdom Metazoa; phylum Chordata; class Amphibia; order Caudata; family Salamandridae; genus Lissotriton; species Lissotriton helveticus. The sequence continues at coordinate 1,872,989,862 of NC_136061.1, read as the reverse complement.
ACACGTCACCCACCTTACAGATCCCAATCACATCCCAGCGGTCGAAACCCTTGGTAGACCAGAGCCCGCCCAAACGTTCGGATGCATAAAGCGGCGTCGCCAACGTCAATCGATCCTCCCACCCCAAACTCACACTCGCAGCCCGCCACACCGTTACTGCAATCCTGGATGGGCCCACAAGATGGCGCCCGGCCGATCGGGAATAAAGCGCTCTAGTAAAGTCCCCACCCGGAAGCTGGAGTCTGTCCATCTCGAAGGCAGGATTACGACCCGGGGAAAACATCACGTGATTAATGGCAGACAACTGGGAAGCCCAGTAATATCGCTTGATATCGGGGAGCGCCATGCCCCCGTCATACCAAGGGATGGTGAGCTTTGCAAGCGCTATACGCGGACGCCCATCCCATATCAGTTGCCGTTGAAGACTCTCAATCTCTTGAAAATAGGTCTTAGGAATAGCGTCATAGGAGTTTTGGAGCGCGTAAAGGAATCGCGGCAAGGACATCATTTTAAACAGAGCCGCCCTGCCCAGAGGAGACAAAGGAAGCTTACGCCAACGGGCCACATCTAGGCGCAATCTAAGCAACGGTGGGAGGAGATTACGCTCAAAGCGGAGCGTCGGATCCAACGTAATAAAAATCCCTAAATACTTGAAACCCGAGTGGACCACCTGAATAGGAAGTCTGCTCGGCAAGGGGGGCAAAACCCCCGAAAGAACATATACACAGGACTTGGTCCAGTTAATAACAAGGCCCGAATTGGCTCCAAAGGAAGCAAGAACGTCAAACAAAACAGACAGAGATTTACGCGGGGAGGTGAGATATAAAAGGATATCGTCCGCGTAAAGCGAAACGCGGTCCTCAAAGTCCGGAGACCAGCGGATCCCCTTGAGGGAAGGTTCCCACCGAAGCCAAGCAGCCAATGGTTCCATGGCGAGCGCAAACAGTAACGGAGACAGGGGGCATCCCTGACGGGTACCCCTACCAAGGGTGAAAGGAGCCGAGACCCGACCATTCACCACTACTTGCGCCAGAGGTTCCGCGTACAGTAACTGGACCCAACCAATAAACTCAGGCCCAAAACCAAATTTCTCAAGAGCCGCCCAAAGATAAGGCCACTCCACCGTGTCGAAGGCCATGGAAGCATCCAACGATGCCAAAATGGCCGGCTCCGTCAGAAGCCCCGCCCCCGCGACCGCGCCGTGAAGACGACGCAGGTTCAGAGCCGTGTTGCGATGCGGGATAAATCCAGATTGATCCGGATGGACCAAGTCACTAATGACCGTCAAGAGACGGGATGCCAGGAGTTTCGCCAATACCTTGGGTTCAACATTTAACAGGGATATGGGCCTATAGGAGGAACAAAGGTCACGTGGTTTACCCTCCTTGGGGATGACAACTATTGTGGCCAGTCTCTGATCATAAGGGAGAATACCCCGTTCCCGGGACTCCAGAAACATGGCGCGAAGATACGGAGCCACCCTATCGGGACGCAACTTGTACAATTCGATTGGCAACCCGTTCGGGCCCAATGCTTTCCCGGAACGGAGGGAACGGATGGCAGTAGCTATCTCATCAACCGTAAAGGGGGAGTCCAACGCCACACGGTCTAAATCGGAAACAATGGGCAGGGCTATATCACGCAACAGAAGACGAGAGTCAACCACATCCCTCACAGACACAGGGGTATACACCACACGGAAGTAATCGGCAAACCGGTCAACTATTCCAATCGGGTCCGTTACACTCACACCACTCGCAGACTGAATCACGGGTACCACACGATTAGCTCTCTCCTTCTTATCCAGCCATGCCAGCAATTTACCCGCTTTGTCACCCACATCATACAAACGACCCTGTTGCTCCCGAAACATCACTTTGGCGGCATCTGTGACCATGGACTTATAAGCAAATTGTTTCAGACCCAGGGCATGGAGCTTCTCAGGTGTGACACCAGATTCCAAACCCTCCTCCAATGCAGAAATCTCCCCCTCAAGATCAACCACCTCTCTATTTCTCGCTCTCTTAGCCTCAACAATAAGGGAGAGGGCCTGCCCACGAATCACGGTCTTAAAGGCCTCCCATAAGGACACAGCAGAGGAAACCGACCCCTCGTTATCCAGAAAATACGAGTCCAAGGACTTAAGCAAAAGGGTGCGGGTCTCGGGGGAGGTGAGGTACCACGGATTAATGGGGGCCACCCGGCCCACTGCCTCCACCCCAACCTCAAAACGAAGCCAGAGCGGAGAGTGGTCAGAGATACCCCTGGGCAGGTGCACAATCTCACGCACCGCTGGGGACTGAGCCGCAGGCATCAGGAAATAATCCAGCCGAGACAGACTCCCATGGGCCCCAGAGTGAAAGGTGTACTGAAGCTGCGTAGGATGCAAAAGCCTCCAGCAATCCACCAGGCCAAAGGTATCCAAAAATCCACCCAACCACTGCTGAGCCGCAGGGGTATCCCTAGGGGGGTGGCGATCGTGGAGGCCGGAGACTACCGAATTAAAATCACCAGCCAGAAAGAGAGTACTATCAGGGAGGTCCAACAAGACACGGCCCAAATCTGAAAAGGTAGAAGTCTGCAAGCCGGGGGGCACATAAACAGTTAATAAGGAGAGGGCACAGCCTTCATAGCGACCCACAAGAACAGCATACCGCCCCCGGTCATCCTGAATAACATCATCAATAGCCAGGGGGAGGGAAGCCCGGACAAGGATACCCACACCCCTGGAACCCGAGGTAAACCCCGAATGCGCTACGAGGCGATAGCCCCACCTATTCATTGCATGACAAACATTGCCTATCAAATGAGTCTCCTGCAGGAAAACAATGTCAGGAGATAAACGTCGTATACATTTCAACACCACACTTCGTTTGATACGATCTCCCAGACCATTAACGTTCCACGAAACAAATCTCAACCCGCTACCCCCCATCCCACCTGAAAAAGCCCAAACCCCCCACCAATGAGCACGACCATGAAAAGCAGTACAGATACAGAATAAAGTCGCCTTGAACACAGAACACACAAACAACGAACTTCCCAACCACCCACCCCCCAGGTAACAAGAAAACACCCCCCACCCTGCACCCCTGCAAAAAGCTAAAAAGCCACCCCAACCTGCAGTGTGCCTGTCGCCCAAGAACCCCTATTCTACACAAAGACCCCGGAGGAGGAAAGGCTCTGTCCCACCCGCCCCCCGATCAAACCAATGACGAGAATAGAATCATACATCAAAACACAAGTGAGGTAGAGGAACATAGGCTTACATCCCTGGAGAAGTTATACAAAACAAGGCATCAGTCAAAGATGAAATGTTCAGCTCTCTACGCCACCTTCAGCACCGCCCGGGTGGGCTTCGGACTCAGTCTCAGGAGGTCGATGAGGCAGGGAGTCTAGCCAGTCATTCACAGCATCTGGCCGATCAAAGAAGAAAGTTCGATCATTATACTCCACCCGCAGCCTGGTCGGAAAGAGCATTGCGTAACGCATCCCCATGTCCCTAAGACGCTTCTTGGCACCACGAAATCCCATACGCTGCTTCTGGACCTGTTGGGAAAAGTCCGGATAAAAGTTCACCGTGGCATTCTCAAAGGCCACCGGGCCCTTCACCCGCGAGGCCTGCAGGATAGCGTCCCGATCTCTATAGTGGAAAAGCTTAGCAACAATAGGTCTCGGCGGGGCGCCTGGCTTGCCCTGGCCCCCCGGAACACGATGTGCGCGCTCCACTGCGAAAAATTTACTAAGGCCAGACGGAGAAAGGTGGTTCTGGATAAGGTCTTCAACCAGGAGATCAACCGAGTGGGGTTCTGGGTTCTCCGGCACACCAACCACGCGAACATTACAGCGACGTGCCCTGTTCTCAAAATCCTCCAAGCGCCGGGTCATGAAATCGTTCACCCTACGGAGATTGCCAATCTCCGTCTGAATATCAGAGACGTCCGTCGTGAGGCTGGATGATTTGATATCCAACGACTTCACCTTTTCGTTCGTCTTGGAGAGATCGGCTCGAATCAAATTCACCTCAATTGCCACAGTGTCAAGTTTGTGGGCCAAGGTTTCGTACTGTTGGCCTATGGATTCCCTCATGCCAGAAATGGCGCCCATAATGTCCTGCAAGGAGGGCTCCGTCGACGCATCCACTACTTGGTCGGACGCAATGGGACCGGGCAGGGCAGCACCGGGGGACCCTTTAGAGTGGGTATAACGATCCATAACATTAGATTGAACCGGACCCCCGCGCAGAGGTGTCTTCGTCTTGCGCGTCTCTCGGTCCCCTCTGCCCGCCATTTTGAAGATGCGTCACGAGTAAAGTCACCAGGGTCGACGGACCGGGCACCAGAAATGGAGGCCCCGGGACCAAAGTACTACAAGAGGGGGAATCACCAGGATCGAGGCAGCCCACTCCAGGAACAGTGCAGCCAAGGCCAGACAACCTACTCGTGTCCCGGCCGCAGCTCCGGTCCGACCCTCTCACCAGTGTCCCAGTCTGAGGCAGAAACGAAACCGAAACTTAAGAGGGGGACCCACAAGACCAATCCCCCTGCCGTTGTTGTTCAACTCCAAGACGGCCACCGAACCTCACCCAGTCCCGGGCGCACTTCGAGGGCGGAGCCCAAAAGTTCAATTGAACATAATTCAGGCACCCGATGTCCAAATCAGTTTCTGAAAGGTCCAGGTAGATCAGCCCAATGTCCTCTATATGAATCCTCGCAAGAAATCAGGATTAAAACAGGATATTAAGCCGGGAGCGGCGGGGGTCCGGAGAGCGCTGTGCTCACGCGGCCATCTCGGATGCCCGCCAAGCTCCTCCTCCGTGCTTTTCCTTTTATGATACATCATATTTGCTTATTGGTGTTGTTTTCTGTACATTATGTCTGGTCTGAATGTGCTCTCATTTAATGTGTGTGGTTTAAATCATCCTGTTAAGAGGGCCAAGATCCTAGACTACTGTAAAAGCTTGTCTGGTAATATTGTTTTACTTCAAGAAACTAAGGTTGCTTATAAAGAAGCCTTATTCTTATGGAAAGAATGGGTCCTGGATGTAGCTTGCTCTGAAGCTTCTGGTAAAAGAAATGGGATTATAACGTTGATTTCCAAGAATTCTGGTCTAGCTATTTTGACTGTAGAGCACGATTCGGATGGTAGATGGCTGCTTTTTCCCTTGTCTAATGGATCGACTGAGATTTATGTTATGAATATTTATGCTCCCAATAATGACAATCAATCTTTCTGGCGGGCTATTAGTAAAAAACTTTCTGACATCCCTCAAAATGCTAAAGTGATTGTTGCCGTTTTTTTTAATCTTCCTATGGATCCTATTCTAGTCAGACAATCGGCTTGTAATTTTCATCCGCCTATAGCGCATAAACAACTGCTGGATATGTGCTCTTCTCATCATCTTCTGGATGTATGGAGAATGCATAACCCTCAGGGTAGTGATTTCACCTTTTTCTCCTCTCCACATTCTACCTTTTCTCGTATTGATTATCTCTTAGTGGACGCAGCACTTTTGAAACATACTACTAATGTGACGATCCATCCAATTCTTGTCTCCGATCACACGGCGGTTTCGTTTACTCTTCTTAACTTTACAGATAATCATAGATCGCGGCCTTGGCGCCTGTACACAGGAATTTTAGATGATAATGAGGAGGTTAAACAATTGAATGTGGATATATATAATTTTTTCAAAGACAACGCGTCTTCAGTAAGCTCCAAACTAGTCTTGTGGGATGCCTTTAAATGTACTATTAGGGGTCATATCATTAAAAAAATGGAGAAAAGGAACGCTGATATTAGAAGATCACTCATTGCCTTGGGTGATGAAATTAAAAGTAAAGGGATCTTATATAGAGGCTTTAAGGACAAATCGCTTCTACAAGAGATCAAGAACCTAAAATATTCTTACAACTCCATAGTTACCAAAAGGGCTCACATTGGGGTTCAGGCGCAAAAATCTAAACATTTAATGTTAGGTAACCGCGCAGGTAAGATGCTAGCTGCTACACTAAAATATCAGGATACAAATGTTAAAACGGCTCAGATCTCTTATATCGATGATATTTCTGGTTCCAGGAAGTTTCATACTCAGGACATTGTTGAGGTTTTCCGTGATTTTTATAAAAAATTATATACGCCCAAAGTTCAGTGTAACCTAGATACGTGTCAACAATTCTTAGCCTCCATTCCTACAAAAACTATTTCCGATTCAGACATGGCTGACTTGGGGAAACCAATTGATGCTGAAGAAATAATTCAGGCCATTAGGGCTACTAGGTCAGGGAAAGCTCCAGGACCTGACGGGATCCCTATTGCCTTCTGTAAGACTTTTCTATCTTCTTTTTAAAATGATCTCAAAGATGTTTGTGACAATTTTGTTTTGTCTGGTAAGGTCTCTGGCTCAGCTGCGGAGGCCACTATTGTTGTAATTCCCAAGGAGGGAAAGGATCATTCAGACCCTAAAAATGTTCGCCCAATTTCCCTTCTAAATATGGATGCTAAGATTTTTGCCAAAATTGTGGCTAAACGCTTGGAGGGCCATATCCCTAGTCTTATCCATTCTTCCCAGACTGGATTTGTTAAAGGAAGGTTGGCTTGAGATAATATTCGCTCTTTTTGTCATATTCTGGAAAAAGCTAAACTTTCTAACCTTCCTTCAGAAGCGATTGCCCTCGACGCCTGGAAGGCTTTTGATAAAGTCTCTTGGCCTTTCCTACAAGCAGTTCTTCAATCTCATAATCTTGGTGATTTATTTATTAATATGGTAATGTCCCTATATGCTCAACCCAAAGCTAATATTAAAATCAATTGGGCTACATCTTCCTTTTTTGATCTTTGCCAGGGCACTAGGCGAGGCTGTCCATTGTCTCCTCTTCTTTTTCTTCTGTCTATAGACCCACTTCTTTGGTTACTTAACCTCAATCAGGACATTAGAGGTTTTCAATTTGGTTCGCAGACCATTAAAACGGCTGTTTATGCAGAAGACGTGCTTATTTTTTCTGAAGATATCGTGAAGGCGGTCCCTGCCGTTTCCAACACTATTGAAACATTTTCTCTTGTTTCAGGGTATACTCTGAATAAGGATAAGACGGGAAATATTCCCCCTGAATGCGTTATGCTTCCCTTCTCACATGGGGAATGTAGGGTTTAAATGGCAATCGACGCATATTAAGTATCTAGGGATTTGGTTCTGTAAAAATATGTCAGATACTATTTCATATAATGAATCTCTTATCACAGCCAAGTTAAAAAAGACCTACTGAACATGTGGTCGCCTAAATACATTTCGTGGTGGGGACGCTTTCAAACCTTGAAGATGATGATTACTCCCATTGTTAATTTTGTTTCGTCTATGCTGCCTATGAAGCTATCCTCATTCTTTTTCCATGAGATTGAGGTTCTTACTTAAAAAAATTTATGGAGTGATAAACGCGCTAGAATAGCATATAAACATCTTAAGAAACCCTATGCCCGGGGGTGATGCAATCTTCCAGACTGGAACTTGTATCAAACTGCCTTTTTAGCATCCCAAGGGGCTCTTTGGTTTGCACTGGATTTCAACCACACCCCTCCTTCAATCTATATTAAACAAGAGTTGTGCTCTCCTCTTCCGACCTCTACTTTTATGACCACATCTACGTTGACCCTTCCGTTCTCAAGTAGCATTATCTCAGATACAATTAATGCATTAAAATGCATAGACAAAAAGATTTCTAAACCAATTCATAAATCCAGGTGGCCCTCTCTATGGCATAATCCTAAAATTGTGACTGATTTTGACTCTGGTACAACGTTTTTCTGGGCGAGGAAGGGTATTACGTTGGTCAAAGACCTTTATGATTCTAAGCAAGACCTGATAACTTTTTCCTCTTTAGCTACAGACTATAATCTCAGTAATATGGATTTGTATTCCTTTCTGAAACTGAAGGTAGCCTTATCTAAAATACCTTCTTATCCTGAGTCAACTACCATTTCGCTTCTCTCTATGTGGTACAGATCAGGTCATATTACTTCCAAGATTTATAAGTTTTTATCTGCTATGTCGCCCTTACAGTCTACTGTTACACAGGAGAAATGGCTACACCATTTTGAACATGATACTTTTAAACATATCTCAAGGGAAACCTGGCAGCTCATCTGGAAGTTTTAGCTAAGGAATAAGATTGCTCCTTCTCTTATTCAATCAAAATATTTTACTCTGAATCTCCTACACTGGACCCCGGTTCTTCTACATAAACTAAAACCTAAAGATAAATATGCTCGATATTGCAACCTTTTTGGAAATTGGTCCACAAACACATACTGCTAATTTTTAGTATTAATTTTGAGCTCTCAATAGTTTTAATCTTATTAGGTCCATGGGCTGAACCTACCCCGTTACCGCTTGATGATACGGATATGCAATCGCTAGACTTGCTTATATCAATTGCTGTTAAAATTATATTAACAGAGTGGAAATCTTTTAATTCAGTATCATACCAAACTTGGTGGGCTTGGGTATCATTTCTTCGAGGGACTCACACCTTGGTTGAAGACAGGCACTATGCGCTGTCTATTTCTAGTGTGGTTTGGAGGTCTTTGGATAGATACATGGACTTGGCTTCGCAAGGGCTGGTGACTCAATTTCTTTTGTGTCTTCCTCCTAAGCTATTTCTCTCAAAGAAGCAGGCGTCCCCATCTCGTGCTTATTCTCTTGATTATTCTCTTCTCTTCCTCTTCCTCTTCTTCTTCTTTACTTTCCTTTTCTTTCTTTCTCTTCTTTATTCACATTATTTATTTATCTAAGCAATATAACCACTTTCATGAAATAGTTTTTTCTTCTTACTTAATTATTTGGGTATTACATTTAACTTAGTTATTACATGAACTATATTTCTATTTATGAATTGCTCAAATGTGTATGGTTTATAAGACTTGTTGTATTGTATGATATATAATCTTAATTTTCTGTATTCCTTTATTAAAAAATAAAGAATATTGGAACTAAAAAAAGAAATGTCTGGGGAGAAAAATTGGAGATTGCAGAGGAAAGTGGTGTGAAAGAGAATAGGAGTGATTGAACCACTCTGAAGACCATTACCAATTACACAGACCTTAGTAATATTTATTTCACAGGGCTTCATTCCTTTAGAGAACCTCTACCTTATATACCACTTAAAGCACAGTGCACACCCATTACCTTTTTTTTTCTCCTTCACAGTTTTTTTCATTTTCTGCTGGTTTTTGCTTCACTTGAATTAGGGGAACAAAAAATTGGTAATTTTTTTGTTTTCATAATTAAGACTCCAAGAACCCACTGTGTGCTCCATATAACGCTACACAAATGTAATAAAACTATTGCTTTTTAATAATATTGATAATAAACGTTGTCACAAAATGGGCATAGATACTCTGGTGCAGGTGAGTTTAAAATCATTCCATCCATCTTTTAAGGCCCACCTAGAAAATGAATTTGTTGTTGAAGCAAATAAGACAATTAGAGATATTGCTTCACCAGCCAACATCTGCCAAACAAAACAATTAATCCTGCCTCCTAAGTTGCCCGCAGTGCTCATGTTTATAAAACAGTGACAGCCTTGCTCCTGCCTCTGACTGTGAAAAAGAGAAACCAAGAGCGTGTCAGCATAGACACATGTACGGCTACAGAAAAGAATGGGAAATGTAATAATAATGAAAGAGAGCATAATAGGAAGGATGAGGGAGTCCAGCACACAGACAACATACAAACCCGAATACACACACAAGCATGGAGAAGCACAAACACATACCCACCAGGGGCAGCTCCTCCATGTGGGCGGAGGAGCATAGCCCCACTGCTTTCTTGTAGTGCGAGAAGCAGAAACATAAAATATTATTAGAAATACCATTTTATTTTTCCGCTTCTTTCACTGTGAGAAAGCAGAAGGGATTGGTTGGGGGCGAGCGGTTATGCTCGAGGGCAAGGGAGGAGTGGCTAGCCCAATGCTGCGAGCCCTCAAGCGCACTCTCCCTTTTCTCCATGTAGCCTACATTCATTTTGGCTTAGGGGAGGGGAGGAGGCTGCCTGCTTTCTGTTCCGCTGGACCCAGCCTGGAGCTGAGTCGGCGTGGGACCCGGGAAGGTAAGTTTAATATTATTTTTTTAATTAACCCCCCCACGCGAACCCCCGCGTGCCCCCCCTCTTCACCCGCGAGTCATGCTGGCCATGACTGATACCCGGACACACAAACTAATGCCTGCACACACAGGCACACATTAACACATATAGATGTAGACCGGCACAAACGTACTTTAATCTTGATTAATAAGCGATCCCGTCAGCGGATCGAGGACAGGATACAAATGTTCAGATTTAATGCTTCTGTTGCATCGAGCGTCAATGCCATCCTTAGCAGCCCTTCCACTTTACTCTGAAGGCCTGTTGAGGGTCAGGCCAGGGTGAATGCAGGACACTACTTCTCGCTCTTTGGCGCTGCCAACTAAGGGAAGAGACCGTCGTGTCCAACGGAAGGGGAGGACATGAACAATCACTGCCTGGCTTCAAAAGAAAGCTACACAGTGATTGGCTATTTTCTGTGAGCCTCCCACCCATGTGCTGACTTGTGTATGCAGCCAGTGTGAAGACTGGAGGCCTGTTACCAGGATTCTAAGCCAATCTAGATGCTGCTTTCTTGCTATTTATGTTAGCAAAACAGTAAGCCAGCATTGGCTCGGGCAGGCAAACCCAACTCTCCTTAGGAGGCCAGGGGCCTATTGCTGTGTTCCCCTTGGCCCCCTAACATTGCACTGGTAGGAGAGGGGTAAATTATATTAATATGGTGTGGATGTGCGACTTCAGTGCATAATAAACTTCCCAACCCCTTTATGACCAGTAGGTATTGCTTGTCATACATTCAGCGCAACCCCTGGTAGCTGTAGTTCTGAACAGCAAGGCTTATACAAAGGAACAAGTGCACAGCACCAAAACAATTGAAGAGGAAGTTGACAAGACACTCAATAAATCTGACAAAATATAGATAGTATGGCTATGTATTTTTAGACACCACAATGAAAAAGATCCACTGGAGAGTTCCAGAGATATATAATGTACAAGATCTAGTAAATCAAAACATTGCACTCAACAGCAAGCAAGCATTGCCAAAGTCTACAAACTTGATGCTTAAAAACCTTTTCACCAAAAAGTTGGCTAATTGTAGTGCGGTCACTTAGAGTTACGTTAGGTGACCAACTCAAGTAGGAAGCCAGACAGGGGGACCAGCAAGTTCCTCAGAACCAGACACCTCCACAGATGAAGCAGTTTCCAGACAGTGCCATGTACTTTATCCCCTTTACAATGGATTCCTGAGGAAGTGTCCTTATGCAAGTGATGAAGGATGCTGAAGATGCACAAAGATTCTGTGGATTCAATGCAGTCGATAGGGGTCTTCCTGCGGCTAATCCTCAGTCCACTAAGGGGGTGAGGCGGTCCTGGTTACAGGGTCAGCATCATTCAAAGTCTTCTTGATACTGGTAGAATTCCAGTCACCCTTGGGATATCAATAGCCTGACATTGCAGTCACAGCCAAATTCCTTCCCTGGGTGATAACTCATTTTCTTTGTGACCAAGCTGCACTCTGACGACTCTCACAGGCTCAGAGAACTTGGGCGGAATTTTTAGAGTTGGGGTCCGGTTTCTGGTGCTGCATGGCAGCGGCTGGCAGCTGTCTGAAGATTCTGGGCTACCAACTTGTCTGAGTAAGCTTCACAGCTGTTGCGGCCCTGTGCTGTCAACAATAGGGCAGCCAACTGACCCTTGGAGTTTCTTTTTATTGGCTGGGTTCTCCAAGGGTAGGACAGCAGGCACAGTCTCTCTTCTTTGCAAGCCACCAGGTTCAGCAGGTGCCGTCCACAATGGTGCAGCCTCTCTTTGCCAGTTCCACGGTGCAGCAGAGCAGTCCTTCTTCCAGCCCAGATCTTGGTGCCAAGGGTGCCCTATTTATGCTCAGAAAATGACATAAGTGTACAATGCTGTTAGTAGCCAATGCACTATCAGGCTCCTTCCCTTCTGATGACTACTTCCTGGGAAGTGTGCAATCTGGCTATCCCAAGATGCACCATTCTGCCCAATCCTACCATGGCAGAACCCCTCTCTCTACGTCCAGAGCACCCCAGCCCAACCCAGAGTTTTGGCTACCAAGGAGGCTACACGCCCCTGAAAAAATTATTTGACAACATGTTCCCACTCTCCTCTCTGGGCGTCAGCTAGCCTGCCTAAACAAAGAGATTGCCCCTATTCCAAATGTTCGCCTTTTGCTCTTCAAAGGCTGCTTCAGCTTTGAAACTCTCCTTTAGGGCCAGCGCCAGTGTGGCTTCCTGCAGGAGGGAGGTAACACCTCCCTCCAGTGCAGGCCCCTATTGACACCTTTCCTGGGAGTCATTACACATCTCCCTAGGATGGCAGAAAGCTGTCTCTGGTTCAAGCTCCTTGTGTAACTGAACAGAAGATTGAAGGCAACAAAGTGGCATCTTTGTTTAAGTTGTACACTGTTACTTGTTACATTAATTTCGACTTGAGGATCAAAGTCGCGCTTAATGTAACAAGTTGTTTGATACCTTGGAGTATCAACTTTGGTCGCACTATTCAGGAGCTAGCACAGCTGACGGGTCAGCGTGTAACCCTCTACTCACCAATGGTGGTAACCAAGTCTTTCCACAGTAAAAATGACAGTTTTGTGTTTTTACTGCTAGAACATATAAAATACATGTTCTGCCTGTGAAATATGCTGTGCCCTGCCTTAGGACTCAGTAGGACTTCCATAGGGGTGACTTATACATATTATAGTTGGAACTTTGGCTTTGCCATTGGTTTAAACAGCACAGTCGGGTTAGCAGTTTAAATGTGCTCATCCAGTCTACAATGGCAGACTGGGAGACTTGTTTTACCAGTGTCGCACCCAGGGTGGCACAACTAGTTCTGCAAATCCCTTGGGTGTCCTTCTAACCTACATGCCTTAGGTATCCAGGGTACCATATACTAGGGACTAATAGGTAAGTTAGCCTATCCCAGTTGGATATAGCCAGTGTAATATACACGCTTTGAGGTCAGGCCACTGGCACTGAGGTTTGGTTGGCAGGCCTCAGTGCACTCTCAGAGTTCAAGAACGAGAAGCATCAGTCAAAAAACTTGGGGGTTGACCATGTAAAAAGAGGCATTTTCCTGCAGTGCGCATGTTGGCCTCATCACAGCAAGCCACCAATCCAACCTGACTAGCGTTTCACTTTTTTTTTTTTAAATCAAGCCCCATCCCTGCCCTCCCTCTCAGACAGAAACGCATCCGGTCAGTAACTGAGATAAAAGAGCACCACAACCGGGAAAAAGAAAATACATAATTAAAGGTCAGTAAAGGACACTGTGCATGTGAGTCAACGCCCTTCTGCAGCAACGGAGAAACTGCCCCTACCTGTTGTTATGACAAACTATGTTCAGAGCCCCTATCACTCTGCACAACATTGCCCACACCAACAGTTTATGCTCCCGACTCCTATATCCTCTCGACCTCACCCAACCTTCTAACAACCGTATCACTTTTTTATCAGCTGACAGTGCATAATCCATGCCAACTTATCCACATCCGCAATGCCAGCCAACTTACCTACTATGGTAAATCTTTACCAACCTTTGTCAATGATATCCATGATACATCGTTCTACATTGTTAGTCCTTCGCCAAATCCCCTTCTGTCCATTCCTCTTGTGCACCCCTGACTCCAGAGACTTTAGCCACGCCTGTCTATATGACCTCCTAGTGGACTGTGCCAGGCAACCCAATACCAACCGTAACATCCTTGCATGCCTATCCCTCACAGTTCATATGGAATTGGTGTCTTTTTCCTGGTCCGCTTCCAAGGTAAGCCCTTGGAATCTCTGCTACTGCGAATGAGGCATAGCGTCTTCAATGTCATTGCTCTGAAATAATGTTAGGGGACAAAGTAGCCCAACACGAACCCCCTCAACAACTTCAGAACCTGCATATCCCTAACTCGCTGCCTGTTGACAGTCAGTACTACTGCCATGTTATCTATGTTAAACAGCACTTTCTTGTTGAAAAACTATTCTCCCCTCAAAACTAAAGTAACCAATAACAGAGAAATCTCCAAAAAGGCAATACTTCACCCTCCGTTCTTCCATTCCTGTGGCCATTGGTTTATGCTCCAAAGTCTACCCAAATATACACTGTAGCCAAGACCTCCTGCTGCATCTGAAACAAATCTGAATACTCCACTCCACCATGTCCCCCAGTCCTTTTAGTGAAATGCCATTAAAATGACCCAAAAAGGGACAACACATCCTCAGGTTCTCCTTAACTCCTGCCGCCAACCGTAGCCTGTGGTTTGGTAAAGATAACCTGAATAGTGCCAACCACAGCGTTCTTCAAAAGGTTCTAGCAGCTCTAATCACTCAGCATGCAAAATTCAAATGCCCCAATAGTAACTGTACTTCTCTTCAATTTCTCCTTTGCTAGCATTGTGTCAACCAATTGTACCATCACTCGTTTCTTATCCACTGGCAGCCATGCCTCCATGTTTTCTGTATCAATCTCAATCCCTAGTAATTTCATCCTAGTTTGAGGTACAGCTTTCTTTCCTACCACCAGTGCCCTGCCTGCATCTACCATGAGCTCCTTAAAACAAGCCGACATGTGCTGGCAGTCCGTGGAACCATGATATGCTCTGTTACAAATATGAAGAGCCTTTGCAAAAATGAGCTAAACTTCTCAAACAGTGTGTATGAAATGTAACGCATCAGTAAAACTGTCTAATAAGACCGAGCTCCTCAGTATCAGAACATTGCTCAGATAAGGTCCGCCACTCAATATCACCAATTATGATTACCGTGAGGGCACAGAAGTTTGGAGCAATTGAGTGGGGGGAAGGAAGTAGGAAGGGAACAGCATGGAAGAAGATTTGCAAGAAAAACATAAGAAATTATCATCTCTATAACGTTTGTGACCATAAAGTATTGTGTGATGTGTTTGAGGAGGGCAGTAGGACAGGAAATAAATAGCTTCAAAATGTGACTGAGGTAGAGGAGGCGCACAGCACCCCCTCTTCGCTTCCCCCAAAAACGATCACATTATGAAGCGAGAGATGCGCCTGTGGTGTGCATTGACCCTGCTCGGTGAGTTGGCCCTCTCTGCCAGCCAGGATGGATGTCTCTGAGGGCAGCACTTTCACCAATCTCTGCAGAACTTCCTAAGCAAAGGATGAAAGTAATCAGTGATTTAATTCATAAAAAGTAAGTACCAGGGCCCTTCTCGAAAGGCCACTGCAGCCTGCACCACCCATAACATGCCAGCACAGCCAATGACAATACATACATAACACCTCAGTATCGTTCTTCTACAAGTGTGACAGTTCAGACTATTTCAGGCCACACACAGCTATAAGAATGGCACCAGAGGCTGGTATTATTTATTTTCAATGTATATTGACTTAATAAACACGTTTGTTGTGCTCATCTCAAAATTAAAAAGATAGCTCCACCATGTGGTAGACTGTCACTAGATCAGGTGCTGACAATTAGGTGCTGGTGCTGAGCACTGGAAACCCCCTGCACAAATTAAGCACTGATGATATCTCCTTATTAGTTTACCTATCTATGGGTATTTTTCCCAATCTTTCAAGCAGAGGAATGTTTGTGCAGCGCAGGAACTCAACTATTCATTTAATGAGTTGCTCAGATAAGAAGGTAAAACTGCAATCAAAACAAACAAACGATAAGAACAAATATAGCCCACTAGATTCTGAGCCACACTCTCACATACATGACTTATGTATATGTATCTTCGGAAACAAACATACATACCACAAACCCTCTGTTGTACCATATTAGACTCTGTAACCAACAATGCTCACAGCCAAAAGAAAAAGGCTATTACAGCACAAAGTCTCAAAAGATACATTCAAGGATAAAGGGTATGTAACATTGTCGCCACTTTCCTTCCTTTCCTTATAAAAATAATGCGAGAAATCCTCTACATGTATTTTCTCATACATGAACCAGGTAAAAAATATAAAGCAAATCCATATACAGTGGTTACTTCTAATTGACCACACTGTGAATAATAATTATGTCCAAATAAAAAGATTTTACTCATCTGCAGAGATTAACAGGCTCTTTTTAATCTTCACCACCTTCCATGGGAACTCCAGAGAACTCTCAAAAGTTTCAAACACAAAAACGAATGCGGACATTAAGGTCTCTGCCAGAACAAAGCAAGCCGCCGCCTCCTCAACAAGGAACGCGGTGAATTATGATAACCCACACCACCTGGTATGTCAAAGACAGCGAATAAGAATCAAAAAACACAACAGAGCAGACCAGGTCTAGGAATAGTGTGTAACTATACTGATGACTGTGAAAAAGTAGGGTGCATGTGTGAGCGAGTGTCGTTTGAGAAACATAGGCTGGAATCAATCCCATCAGCCCACCCTTTTGGTGGAGTTTACGTCATGTGGGGGTTTGCTGGTCATTCAACACCCCATCCGATCATACAGTGTCGGTGCGGGAATGAATGTCAGTACTCTAGCCATGATTCCCGCACCGACACTGTATGGTCGGATGGGGTGTTGAATGACCAGCAAACCCCCACATGACGTAAACTCCACCAAAAGGGTGGGCTGATGGGATTGATTCTAGCCTATGTTTCTCAAACGGTACTTGCTCACACATGCACCCTTCTTTTTCACAGTCATCAGTATAGTTACACACTATTCCTAGACCTGGTCTGCTCTGTTGTGTTTTTTGATTCTTATGCTCTGTTGTGTTTTTAGGATCTTGACAATAGGGGAGCGAGCAGACAGGTCGTAAAATATTCCTCTTGACCCTCCACACACATGTTTGTTTTATTATCGAATAAGAATCCTCAGAACTTGGAATCCACTAGAAGGAAATTACTTCCTCTAAAATCCTCATTCACGATTTCGGTGTGAATATGCCAATACTGCTGCTGTTACGGAACTGCGAGCAAACGAATGAGATCACGCTCATACATCGCATCAACGGAGCTCTCAAGGGAAAACAAAACAATGGTTGGATAATTACACATGGTGACCGCTGTGCAAAGATCTCTTAAATAGTCCCCCTAGGTAAAGTCTATTGGGCTTTTTGCACAGCATCTTGGGAGTTGTAGTCTTTGTAAGGCAATAACCTTCTACTATTCTTTTGAGTTCTATTTTTTACTTGCTATGGTGTAAAATGTTTTGACCTTGAAGAAGCCTAGGTCTGGCTTTTCCTGACAAAAGCTTTGCCCATGTACCACTTAGAGCTGTATTCCCAGCAACTCATGGTCTTTTAGGCTCACTGAAAGCAGGCCGAAAGCTGACTTAATGTTCCTCTTTGCCATACCTGAAACAAAGACTCTATGAAGCCGGCATAGAGGGAACTGCTCTAAACTGGATCGCGTCCTACCTTCAAAACAGAACTAATGTCATCCATACCCCACCTTTCTCATCCAAACCACACTCCACAATAGCAGGGGTTCCTCAGGGTTCTATCATCTCGCCCATGCTTTTCAACATCTACATGAAGTAATTACCGGTACTGATCAATCAATTTCACCTCACGTGCTATAACTATGCAGATGACATGCAAATACTCCTTCAACTCGAATGCCCCAAAGACATTGGAAAATCCCCAATTTTCAGTTGTCTCAGAACAGTGGATGACTTGGAGCCATCTCAAGTTGAATGCTTTCAAAACGGAAATACTCACAAGTGGTGATTGGAAACATTACGACCCGCTTGCCACCTGGCCTGATGAACTGGGACCACCACCTAAAGTATCGAACAAAGTAAGAAACCTTGGAATGACCATGGACTGCAAGCTGTCGATGAATGCCCAAGTGGACAATCTAGCAAGATCAAGCTTTGTCACTATAAAAACGCCGCAATTTTTTTTCCCTCATTTGGTATTTCCACACAAGGTCCAAGCTACCATCCCCCTTGTTCTGTCCAAACTTGAGTACGCCAATAGCCTCTACCACGGATCACCTTTAACGACCACGAAAAGACTACAACGGATTCAGAACTCGGCTGCCAGACTACTCTTGCATATCAAACCGCGAGACTACATCTCACCTGCCTTGAAAGCCCTGCATTGGTTACCGGTTGCCAGAAGATCCATGTTCAAGCTACTTTGTATCACCCACAAAGCAATACATGGAATGGGACCTCTCTTCATCAGGAATAAAATCACCAAACACATTCACCAAAGGAACATACACTCTAAAGGGGCATCTCGCCTCAAAATCCCAAGATACAAGAAAAAAAACATGTGTGGCGCATCCTTCTCTATTCAAGCAGCCAAACCATGGAACTCTTTACCCCCCAACATAAGATCCACCAACAACCACCTTATCTTCAGAAAACTACTCAATAATTGGCTCTTCCCAACATAAGCACCATACGCAAACAGAAATGTACAGCATATTCCTCTGTATATAAGCATTTATTTTCACTATAGCTATGTTCCTATCTTTGTGTATTGCTTTGTATACACATGTAGAATAATTATGTTGTTGAAAAACAATAAATAAATAAATAAAAATCATCTTTGGTCTACATGTACTTACTTCCATTGTGCATCTATGTACCTTCCATGTACTTGGATCTGTGTGTCTGTAACTGTTCTCCTGAAAAAGCATATCCTATGCACTACCCTATTCCTCATCCTGTACCTCTATAACTATCTTTAATCTTCATATACTTACCTCCTTTATGCATCTATATACTTTCAATGTACTTACGCCTCGTCAGGGGTAGTAAGCGCTATATAAATACAATTACAATTATAATACAATATACCCCTTCACCCACTGCATTGACTAAGTCTATGGCCACATCCACTGAGGAATATGAAACCGTGGACAGGTCCTCTGAAATGTAATCATTCATGGACTGACCTTCTGGCTATGAGAGGTCTTGAATCAGCCTGAACTGCCCTACTTCCTGTTTCAGAACCCCTCCAGTGGGTGAAACTATCAGTCTCTCCAGGGGCCAGTCATTAAATTGGCTTGCCATTCTGCCCTCAAATATCTCCTTCTCCAATTTGCCCTGGCCACCTGTAGGTGCTCCTTTACTGACTTTAAATTATCTGCTTAACTTTACATACGTGGACCTGCATAGCCCAGTTCAAAATCATTATGAACCCCCTACCACAATAATGTTAGTCTCTGCCACTCCGTACCACAGTTACCAAAATGCCAGCTTGTCCAATTTAATTGGTGTAAGAACCTTTTCCTGCAGGCCCTTGTGACCCTCAACCTCTCCCTCTCTGAACCTGAGGGTAGCAAGCGCCCCCTTGTGCCCCCTGCAGTCCTCCCACATTCACCCCATAATGTGTAAGCAGGAGCCTTGCTACACACTTAGAACATTCATGCCAAAGCTTGCAGTAGTCCCTGTTACAGAAACTTCAATTAAAAACCCAACATGCTCCAACGTGTCCTGCGTGTTCCCTATTCACTGTTCTGACCCCACCCTGGGTGGGACACCAGTGAAAGAGCCGATGTACTATATGAGCAATCCGCTGGCCTGAAAGACCGTGGAATGCGGGTGAGGGGGCTCCATTGTTTGCAGCTAGATTGTTGTCAAATGTCCCCCATTAGTTGTCTGCATCATTTGCTAGTCTCGCTCCGAATTTATTTTCATATCATACCCAGGCATACCCCCCCGAACGGGATATGTGCCGTCCTTATTACAGTCATGTATTTGAACAAGCCACACATCGCTCTGGGAATTTCCTGCAGTAGACACTGACATAAATTAGAAACCCCACTGCCTAGTTCTCTATAGTAATGGGCACTCTAGGCCGTTTTGTCAACTTGTATTCTTCTTTTGATCCTTCCATAGCTCGCACCTCCCTGTGAAGAAGCTTAAATGCTTCCTTGTATTACCCCTTCCATATCTTTTCTTTTGCGAACCCCATCAGATGTGTCTCCAAGGGCTCAGTAATCCAAATTTACGGTAGAGTCGTCACCTTTAGCTCCTTACTCTCCTTTTTGTCCATATCATTATCAGTGTCCGCTCCTTTGTCCTGTGCCGTATCAGTCCCTGTAGTCCCTTCACTCCCCCAGTACGTTTTACCCCTTTTGTCTCTTATGCACAATGGTAGAGTGAAGGGCATCTTTTTGCTGCCTTCAGTTTTTGTCCGTTTGTCTCTGTCTTCCGCCCCGCCCCTCTGTCACCTACATATGTCACCTTATGCCCTCTCCTGCATTGTTACTTCACTCATTGCGTCCACTCCTTTTGAGATCATAGCATATCACTCTCCCCTCTGTGCCATCTGGTCAGCGGCGTCACCAGGGTTGGTGTCACCCAGTGCATAACTCATGGTGTCACCCCCTCACCACTTTCCCCATGGACCTCCTCCGAGTCTGCCAGTGTCTCGGCATAACTTAATAGTGCGTAAAATGCGTATGACATGGAATTATGTGCCAGGAGACGGACAAATTGTGCGGCCGGTTTGAGCAAATTATGTGGTAAAAAGACCAATTATGCGGCATAATGCAGCACATTTTTAAAAACAATCACTTATTTAAGATTTGTTTTAACTTGGTAACACTGGGAATTGGTCACACCTCAGTACCAGTTTAACAACCAGATATGGCAATAAGCAACAGAAAACATTGCTGTCCCTACCACGTTCCTCAATGATCCAGGCAATAAGAACCGAGATAGGTTCAACTGCCTGGAGCACACAGTTTCAAATGTTTTAAATCAGATTTTGGAAACGGCTAGGCATAGAATCAGTCCAGAAGGTATCCCAATGGTGCAGAAAGGAGATAGAATCTAGTAGCCTAAAGTGGGCCAGGGAGGTAAGAAAGAAAGTTCTATTGGTTAGTGAGAACTTAAAGGTGCCAATCTATCAATCATCATTAAAGGTAGATTTTACCAAGAGTCATCTTAGAAACCAAGGACAAGAAGCGTCTAGAAGAGCAGACACAGAATACCTGAATAAGAAAAAATCTGTCCAATTCATGAGAGACTCATGGCTAAAGGAAAACTGGTTTCCTTATTTGGATATTCTACCTTATCTGGGATTTAGACAGGAGATTTTAAGATTAAGAATTGGCATTAATCCTTGGTTGATCAATGAAGAAGTAAAGGCGGAAATGTTAACTTGTGATGGATCATGTAAATGTGCGCTAGGCACTAAAGGTGACATAATGCACATTTTGTTAGACTGCCGAACATTATTAGACCAACGTAAACGATACCTCTCCCCAATATTTTTTAAATATGACACAAGGCTACGGTCTCAAGCGGCAGCTTTACTGATAGAATTGCCCAATATTGAGATAGCAATTGCATTGGGTAACTACATGAAAGCAATTAAAAGCTCTCCTAGGGAGGCTTAGCTAGCCTTTTTAAGAGTTTTATAATCTGTTTTGATTTTTATATCAGGTTATATGGATTTTAGATACATGAATTGATTGTGTTTTAGAGTATGTATTAAGTTAGATATAAATTTTATAAGGAGTAGATCGCTTTATCTGATAATTGGTATTTATTTCTCTGTCGATAGTTCCTTGGTGTGTCGAGAATGTATAATCTGTGCAGTTTTAATAATTGCACTGGGTTTTGCTATTGTTTAAAGACCATGGTCTAAATAAACTTCGTTTTGACTTGACTTGAACAGAAAGGTGACCAGTCCCGTTTTGTAAAGTGTCTTTCCGTGCGCCGCATCACTTGTCATTGCATTTTTAACATCTTTTGAACTGTTTGAGCTAGAAATGTAAACATTGGGGGGTAAAATCTTCAGATTATAGTTTATACGACAAAATAATTATGCATAAATCGCTGCAGCCGCACAATCCCACAATTCTAGTGCCAGTGCCTAGATGCTACCATGTCCTATTCGAGTATGGTGCCTGTACCTGCCCTAATATGTCATGATGTAATTCATCAGGGTGAACAGGTACAGTTTGCAATCTGATCTGATAACAAAGTCTCTGATCTCTGACCCCAGGAAGGGAGGGGTCTTGCGCATATTCTGCAATAACCGCCAAGAGACCCAGTAGCGGTCGGCAGTAGGTGTTTCTGTAGGGCAGTGATGTGGGCAGGGGGAGAGGCAGGGTGGGGGGTAGTAATGTATGGATTATGGAGTTTTACAGGTAAGTAAACATTTAAATAAATAAAACGAATTTTGTTGCGCGCACTGCATCACATTTTGCACTCTCCCATGTCTGGAAAAATGTTGACACCTGTAACCAAACCACAAGTGGTAATGCCTGCTGTGCTGTAACACCCAATGTCCATCTCTATCTGCTCTCTTATATCAGAAGCCCAGACCCACTGCCCCTTCGCATTCTGTGGGACCAACCCTCCCTCCTTTTCTCACTGCCCGTACCAGTCACCGCCCTCTCTCCCAACTTTACCTCATCCATCCGCTTCTGTCCTGAAAGTCCTGACTCTGCGGATCTGCCTCCCCTCTCTTCCCTGCGTGCATTTTCAACGTTTTCCTTGCCACCATCCTTCTATCTGCTGGTTCAACCCACTCACTTCCCGTTACCTCCTCCAGCCCTATCGTCCTCTCTCCCTTTGTCTCCCCCCTAGCTCTATACTAACATAGACTGCAAAATCACAGAGGTCTTGCCCCGGGCTGGACCTTCTGACTGACATCACGTGGCTCCTCTGTCACCTACTACGACTTCTGACATCTGCACACCTGCATCTATCAAGCTCACCAAAGCTGAATATCCTGACCTGCCAACTGTTGCTCAGTAGCTCAGGCTCGAGACTGTTGTTTATTTAGCTTTGGTTGTGAAACAAAGCTAAATAAACAACAATGGTGCATTTTTAAAATGCAAGCTAACAGAAATCTCACTGCCAATAAAAACAAATCGAAACATATGCTCAGCTGCAATTTTTCTCTTTATAATTGCATTAGGGGTGCAGTCAGTACCTTATGTGGCTAATAGAGGTACTTTTACAAATCCACAGGGACACCTGGTAATAGCCTGTGGTACTGCAACTTTTCTTCATGGATTTTCTTTTATTACTTTTTCTACTGCTGTGATATTTTTTGACAAAACAATAAATCTAACAAACATTATAATTTGCAACGCCAATAGCTAAAACTTTCACGAATGCAAGACCTAATGCATTACAAATGCTCGTTGGGCGTGGCAGCGAGCAGGCCAATACTACTGCCGCCATTTC
Source organism: Lissotriton helveticus (assembly GCF_964261635.1). Classification (NCBI taxonomy): domain Eukaryota; kingdom Metazoa; phylum Chordata; class Amphibia; order Caudata; family Salamandridae; genus Lissotriton; species Lissotriton helveticus. The sequence goes on along the minus strand of NC_136061.1, from coordinate 1,872,966,682 downwards.
ATCTGATACTCTTCATGCTGGCCAAGCCGATCCACTGCAGTTGCTGCCCCCCCCAGCTTCTAGAAGGAGGAGGAGCGCTTCCATAACCCAATTGTCCTCCATCCTGACTGAGAACCAACTAACTGTCCTAAGAAACACCACAAACATAACCTGGTTCATTCTTAGCTAGCAGCCACCATGTCACATACCACAAAATGGTGGCTGATAGCCCAATTCACTTTGCTCTTTTCTCTACTGCCCTACCTCTGCCTACTAGTATCAGCCCAAAACTTACCGACAGTCCTTAGGACTGTACCACCCACACAAATTGCCGAGGGCACACCTCCAGTGTTGGGTGCTCCCCAATCCCCATTTGTGCCATACAATGTCAAGAAAGGAGCTCTCATCATCAGGCTAATCTGTTTCATGGTGTCTCGCATGTACCCAGCCTTCATACACTGGCATAACGAAAATTGAGGGGGCCCCCATGGAAGGAACATAAGGGGGCCCCTCGGGCTCAATCAAGAGCTCTCCGGCCAGAGTGCTGTGCTGAGAGGGCCCCCGTCTTAGGACCCCCCTCACCGCGTGGGCTGCGGGGGCCTGTGTTATGCCCCTGCCTTCATACGTTTGTACCCATCCACAGTCTGTATAATCACCTCAGCATGAACTAAGGAATCCCTCCCCCCTTTTTTTATCCAACAGAAGATGAGTCTAAAGTCCAGCTTGTGACCCATCAACAGTTTGAAAGGAGACACCACTTGGAGTAGCCCTGTAAAAGAGTAACTTAGCTTGAGGAGCTTTTTTCCATCAATACCACCATTCCCTTGCACGTACTTCCAGTAGGCAGAAGTACAGGCCCAAATAGAGAACTCGCTGCAGGGCTCATTGGGCCACTAATGACCATGGACACTAGGTACAAGAATGGCCCACGTCAGCCAGCTGGACAAATCCCCCAATAATCACACTTCCTCGGTTACCCGCCACAAATTGAAAATGGGTGGTATCATGCAGCAGGTATGAAAATCACAATTCCAGGTTTCGGTTCTGGTTTCCCCTGCATTCCTCACACCCAACAGCTCGTCACCAGTGTAACAAGGTCAGAAAGAAGACAGAGGCATGCTTTAAGTCCCGACTTGAGTTTATTGAAGAAGTTACAGCACCAAATGAGGAGCTCATGAATAAGGCTCCAAATGAGGAGCTCATGAATAAGGCTGATGAACTGGATGACGGCTAACTCGCTTAAAGTGAATCCAGATAAAACAGAGGTCCTGGCAATCACCACCAATGGTAATCCTTGGTTAGATGGCTTCCGGCCCCAGTAGTTAGGTGTTACCCCGATGTCTAAGCCTGTTATGAAGAGTCTGGGTATCAAGTTGGATAATAAGTTGGCAATGACTGGCCAGGTGACAACAGTGGTGGGAAGCTGTGTGGGCCTACTTAGACAACTACAGAAACGTGTACCTCTTCTATTTTTCCCAATGATGCAAAAGGTGATGGCAGCACTGATTGTATCATGGCTAAATTATGGCAATGCGTTATACATCGGGCTTCCGGACAAGTTGCTGGGAAAGCTCCAAGTAGTTATGAACGATGCAGCAAGATTAATATATAATCTACCAAGACAAGTGCATGCCTTGCCGTTGCTGCAACAATTGCACTGGCTTCCAGTAAAGCAGAGGGCTATGTTCAAGGGCTTATGCATTGCCCATACGACCCTGTTTGGTATGGTACCAGTCTATATTAAGGACCATCTAGGGCGATATGTACCAGGACACTGTCTTCGCTCCTCTGAGGCAACTTTGCAGACCTGTCCAAGTTTTAACAAATCAACCATGGGCGGTTGGGCTTTCTCAGTCCTGATACCTCAGCTATGGAACGGACTCCTGAAGTGAAAATGATTTCCTTCTATTTAGGAAGGGATTGAAAACTTTTTGTATGAATAGGCCTTTGGACATTTTAGAGTCTGATCGAACGTCTCTGTCAAGTATTAGCAGGTGCTATGTGGCTAACCCTTAGGCAAGCGCTAAGGTACCGATGGTAATTAGGCACTATATATGTGTTTCTAACAAAACATAACAAAGTTGGTAGAAAGGCAGGCACCCAGGTGAATGCAACCACTAACTGCCTTCCACTACGTTGCACCATTCAAACCCACACAATTTGAACATGCATGCACTCCTAACATTCCAGACTCTCCAACCTCATGCAATATTCCACCGTCAGCACTAGCACAGATACCACACAGTAATGCAACTTATACATGTGTAGTTTGTATACCACAATTTGCATGGTACAAGTCTTCATGACAATAATGTTGTAATATAATCTCAGAACATTTACCAGATCTGATGTGTGATCCTGGCCTCAGCACCACCAGCAAATCCTTCAAGGCTTGCATGAGTAATGTTCCCTACCTTCTAGAGACTGCATTTACTTTATCAGTGTTGTTCTGCCATGATTGAGCCCTCGCCTTTCCACTTGCCTTCATCATGAGGTAAACTATGAGTCTAGGCTGTGCACTACCTCTTTGACCAGAACCTCCAGCTCCCTCTCATAAAACGTAAGTTTCCCCACTCTGCCAGATGTCATCTGGATAATTTAAACAGCTGAACATATGTGGATGCAGGCGGAACCTCATGAGGCCCGGTGGTTTAACTCCGATTGTTCTAGGGCCCACAAAGACTTAAAAAGGGCGCTCCTCCCTGCAATTGAGACCTGGTCAAAGCAGCAAAGCACAAATACAAAACAGTAATTGAGACCAGGAAACCAGAGCTAGAGAAATTTAGCATAGGAAGACCTAGAGAGAGCAGGAGCCCTGAGAGACACAAATACATTTTGGGAAATCATAAATCGCCTATTATTTAATGAAGAAGCTAGGCAGATGGATTAATTGATCCTGGGAGACGCTTGCGTAGCCAAAATAAAAGGGTTGAGGAATACATAAGGGAGCGGCCCGCAGACTCAGCTGCAGCTACCAAACTCAGTTTATCTCTTACAGTAGCCGAGGTAGAGGAGGCGATAGCCTAGCGGTCTCATCTGAAAGCACCAGGGCCTGATAGGGTCCCCCTTACCTTTTTAAAAATAATCCAAGCCTATGGGCACCCGTCTTGATAAATGTTTTTAAGGCAGTGACTACTGGCCCAACCCCCTCTTCTTGGAGGGAGGCAATAGTGGTCCCTATTTTTAAAAAGGTCAATAGATGTGGCCTGGCTTGTTACAGGCCAATTTCGCTCGTTAATACCACAGCCAAGGTACTGGGCAGAGTTCTCCTGGCCTGATTAGGGCATCCACACAAGAGTGATATCCAATATGAAATATGGTTTCAGGAGGGGACTTGGCACATCTGAGCAATGCCTCAATCTGTCCATAATCATCAATAAATATGCAAAGGACAGGAAGGGCTCAATTCATCTGGCCTTCATGGACTTGTCCAGTGCCTTTGATAATGTTAATCGTCAATCAATCAATCAGAATACTTGTAGAGCATGCTACTTACCCGTGAGGGTCTCAAGGCGCTGAGGGAGGGGGTGCTGCTACTGCTCAAAGAGCCAGGTCTTGAGGAGTCTTCTGAAGACAAGCAGGTCTTGGGTTTGACGTAGGTGGGTAGGGAGGGTGTTCCAGGTCTTGGCGGCGAGGTAGGAGAAGGATCTGCCGCCGGAGGTTGTTCGTTGGATGCGGGGGACATCGGCGAGGGCGAGGCTGGTGGAGCCGAGCTGGCGGGTTGGGGTGTAGAAGTTGAGTCTTCTGTTCACGTAGGCTGGTCCGGTGTTGTAGAGTGCTTTGTGAGCGTGGGTGAGGAGCTTGCAGGTGATCCTCTTGTCGACGGGGAGCAAGTGTAGGTCTCTCAGGTTGGGGGTGATGTGGCTGCGGGGGAAGAAGCTGACAATCAATCGGGCTGAGACATTTTGGATGCGTTGTAGTCGTCGTAAGTGTTTGGCTGGGATTCCTGCGTAGAGTGCGTTGCCGTAGTCCAGTCGGCTGCTGACGAGGGCCTGTGTCACCGTTCTTTTTGTTTCGGTCGGGATCCACTTGTAGATCCTGCAGAGCATGCGGAGGGTGTTGTAGCAGGAGGAGGAGGAGGAGAGATACGGCACTGACCTGTTTAGACATGGAGAGGGAGGAGTTGAGGATGAATCCTAGGTTGCGTGCATGGTCGGTGGGTGTCGGTGCTGTTCCCAGAGTGGTCGGCCACCAGGACTCGTCCCAGGCTGAGGGAGTGGTACCGAGGAGGAGTACCTCTGTCTTGTCTGAGTTCAGTTTCAGACAGCTGTTCTGCATCCAGTCGGCAACGGCCTTCATTCCCTCATGGAGGTTGGTTTTGGCGGTGTGCGGGTCCTTGGTGAGGGAGAGGATGAGCTGGGTGTCGTCGGCGTAGGAGATGATGTTGAGGTCGTGTTGGCGGGTCGCTCGTGCGAGGGGGGCCATGTAGATATTGAACAGCGTCGGGCTGAGGGATGAGCCCTGGGGGATGCCGCAGATGATGTAGGTGGCTTCGGAGCGGAAGGGCGGGAGGCAGACGCTCTGGGTTCTGCTGGAGAAGAAGGACGTGGTCCAGTCAAAGGCCTTCTCTTGGATTCCGGCTTCTAGGAGACATGTCTTTAGAGTGCGATGGCAGATCGTGTCGAAGGCGGCCGAAAGGTCCAGGAGGATGAGGGCTGACGTTTCGCCGTTGTCTAGTTGGTGCCTGTTGTCGTCTATGGCGGCGATGAGGGCTGTCTCGGTGCTGTGGTTTCATCTGAACCCGGATTGGGACGGCTCCAATATGTTGTTGTCTTCCAGGTGGCGGGCCAGTTGCATGTTGACGATTTTCTCGTTGACCTTTGCCGGGAACGTGAGCAGGGAGATGGGTCAGAAGTTCTTGAGGTCCTTGGGGTCCGCTTTGGGCTTCTTGAGGAGGGCGTTGATTTCGGCGTGCTTCCAGCTTTCCGGGATTGTAGCTGTTTCGAAGGAGATGTTGATGAACTTCCGTAGTTGGGGTGCGATGGCGGTGTCTGCTTTGTTGAATACGTGATGTGGGCACGGGTCTGACGGGGATCCTGAGTGGATGGAGTTCATGACCTTGCGTGTCTCATAGTCGCTGATGTTGGTCCAGGAGGTCAGGCGGTTGGCGCTGGTGGTATTCCTAGGGGGAGCGGGGTCTGGCGTAGTTGGGGCGGTCATGGTGTTGAAGCTGTCGTGGATGTCAGCGATCTTGCGGTGGAAGAAGATGGCTAGTGAATCACACAGTTCTTGTGAGGGCGGTATGTTGTTGGCGTTGGCGAGTTCTTTTACATGAGAAACTGTGGGGTATGTTGGAATTATTAGGCGTGGAACAAACACTGGTGTCACTCATCCGCTTACTACATTGGAATACTTCAGTCTCCATAAGATACTGTACTCAAAGGGAAAAACATGACCAAATAGCTTTAAAGAGGGTGCATCCCAGCCCCATTTATGTTTTTAATATATACAAACGGTCTGGAGGCCTCTCTGTTAAGTAGGAATCTTGATTTCCCCAAGATTGGCAGCAAATCTGTGCCCTTGTTATCTTATGCCGACGACACGGTGCTAATGGCAACGACAGCGAATGACCTTCAGAATTCCCTGGATACTTTTATTGATTTTATGGGGTCACTTGATCTTAAAGTAAATTTTATGGAAGCATATATCATGGTATGTGGCCCAAAGAAGACAAAGACCAAGAATTTTGTAGCATGAGAAACAAGAATAGAAAAGGTTGAGAACTTTATGTACCTGGGGAATTTGTTTAATAACAAGTTGAGTTGGGACCCATTAGTGACAGCAAGAACCCACCACACAACTAGGGCTGTGGATGGGCTATTTCGCTTTGCTAGCAAATTAGACCAAAAGCTTGTGAGAGAAATAATTACCATTTAGAAAGCGAAATGCCTTTTGATTGCAACATACAGCGCTGGGGTGTGGGGACACCACAATAGCCGCCGGTTACAAGAAGTAGAAAATTAATTCACGAAATGCTTTTTATGATGTCTAACAGCGCCCTTAACCACCTATGCCAAGATGAATTGGGGTTAGAGCTCATAGAAGAATGCATATTGTGTGCCCCTCTAATACTATAGGTAAAAATTTGGTTATCTGAAGAACTAGCATTCTCTCGAGAAATAATAAAAGATTGTCAAAACTTGGCCAATGCATTAAAAATACCATGGCTTCGTTTTGTGAATGATACATTTTATGAAATTGGACTGAGGCAGTTTTATGAAAGCCCTTAAAGCATTCCTTTGAACGCCAAAGGTGCTATCAAAGAGGCTTTACATGCAAGGGTAGACGTGCTCTATCGCCAACAAGATAAGAGTGCTCCCCTGTTCTTGTCCTCTCCCCAAATGCAATACTATTTAACAATTACTATCAATCTGCAGGTTAGATTTTATTTAACTAGAGTTCGCCCAGGTAACGTGGTTGGGCTAATGACCTTTCACCCTGTCCATGTGATAATTTGACCAGTTAAAGCGCTTTACACTTTATCTTGTTCTGCACTTTATATAAAACGGCAAGGAGCATATTTTTAAGACCACTGTTAAAGAAAATTTGCCCTTTTACATATACTGATGGTTTAAAATTTTTGTATACATTGGCCACCCCTGATATTTGTATTGCGGTAGCCAACTATATAAAATTATCATTTGTCATCAGAAAAAGATATGAGTAATAACACCTTGAGCATTCTCGCCAAATTAACTGTATACAAAGAGTCGCAAGACCTTGGTATTTTTTGTAGGAATTGTCTTTAAACATACTGTTTAAATTGGCCACATGTTGTCATAATGTACTTGGAAATTTTAACTGAACTACAAATTTAAATCAGGTGTTTTTCTCTGTTTTATTGAATTTAAAAAATGTGCGCATTTTAAGGTTATGGATTTGAATTAACCTGGAAATTCTGGAGGTGTACTCAGCTGCCATAAATGCCACTAGAAAAGTACTTTATCGTAGAAACAGACTTGTTTCATATTTTATCCTCGTAATGTTCTTAAATGTTTGCTTAACTATTGAATATTGACATTTGCAGCCATTTGTGACCCAGCAGATGAATCTTAGTAAAGACTATAACATTAATGTATTTTTAATTGGCTTAGGCCAGAATCAAATGTCGGTGTTCCAGATGCATTGAATGTTTTTTTGAATTCTTTTATGGCTTCATCATGAGGTATCATCTCGTGTACGAGACGAAATGCGTTTGCTACTTTTGAAGAAATGTCTTTATAGAAAGAAGTAAAGGAAGACGCAAAAAATAGAATATCTTAAAGAAAATAAAATGGAGTCTGTGCACTAATTCTAAATGAAGATTTAGGGGCCAATTCCGATCCGGTAAAATCCCCCACGAATTGCAGTACGGAGCGTTTTTCCCATACGATTCGTACACCTACTACGTCCCCGTACGTACGATCAAGTACGATCCTAACCCAAAGCATATCAACATACGAATCGTACCAAACACCATACGAACTGAAAATACTTGCGAAACATATCCGGGTCACGCTCTACGCGCCGTTTGTACATAAACAGGCAGCAGTCTCCGGCCCAGCAAGTACGAGCCGTGTTGACGACACTCCTTACGACCCTATTGCTACGGGAGTTGAAAACTACCGTAAAAGCAGAGTCCGGCCCGAACAGCACCCCGGTACGCGACAGACACGCCATGAACCCCATCGACCATGTCATCCCAGTCCTGTACGCCTACGACCAGGTGCACAGAAACCGACAACGGCGCAGACGGTGAGAACAACGTACCGCAACAACGGAAGTGTACATGTACGGTGCATCACACGCTCGCGTATATCACCATTGCAATAGTGATACGAGCAGCACACACGCCATGAATGTAGGGGTACGGTGCGTCACACGCTCGCGTATATCACCATTGCAATAGTGATAGAAGCCGCACACACTCCGTGAATGTTGGGGTACGGTGCGTCACACGCTCGCGTATATCACAATTGCAATAGTGATATGAGCCGCACACAGGCCGTGAATGTAGGGGTACGGTGCGTCACACACTCGCGTATATCACCATTGCAATAGTGATATGAGCCGCCCACACGCCGTGAATGTTGGGGTACGGTGCGTCACACGCTTGCATATATCACCATTGCAATAGTGATACGAGCCGCACACACGCCATTTATGTTGGGGTACGGTGCATCACATCTGAGGGGTGTGTGATAATGAGTCCCAGCAGTGCCCAGACATAGGAGGGGTGGGTGCACAGGACTCCAAGCAGTGCCCAGACATAGGAGGGGTGGGTGCACAGGACTCCTAGCAGTGCCCAGACATAGGCGGTGGGTGTGGATATGACTCCCAGCAGTGCCCAGACATAGATGGTGGGTGTGGATATGACTCCTAGCAGTGCCCAGACATAGGAGGTGGGTGTGGATATGACTCACAGCAGTGCCCAGACATAGGAGGGGTGGGTGCACAGGACTCCCAGCAGTGCCCAGACATAGGAGGGGTGGGTGCACAGGACTCCCAGCAGTGCCCAGACATAGGAGGTGGGTGTGGATATGACTCCCAGCAGTGCGCAGACATAGGAGGGGGGTGTGGATATGAATCCCAGCAGTGCCCAGACATAGGCGGGGGGTGTGGATATGACTCCCAGGAGTGCCCAGACATAGGAGGTGGGTGCGGATATGACTCCCAGCAGTGCCCAGACATAGGAGGTGGGTGTCGATATGACTCCCAGCAGTGCCCAGACATAGGAGGGAGGTGTGAATATGACTCCCAGCAGTGCCTAGACATAGGAGGGGGTGTGGATATGACTCCCAGCAGTGCCCAGACATAGGAGGGGTGGGTGCACAGGACTCCCAGCAGTGCCCAGACGTAGGAGGGGTGGGTGCACAGGACTCCCAGCAGTGCCCAGACATAGGAGGTGGGTGTGGATATGACTCCCAGCAGTGACCAGACATAGGAGGTGGGTGTGGATATGACTCTAAGCAGTGCCCAGACATAGGAGGGGGTGTGGATATGACTCCCAGCAGTGCCCAGACATAGGAGGGGTGGGTGCACAGGACTCCCAGCAGTGCCCAGACATAGGAGGGGTGGGTGCACAGGACTCCCAGCAGTGCCCATACATAGGAGGTGGGTGTGGATATGACTCCCAGCAGTGCCCAGACATAGGAGGGGGGTGTGGATATGACCCCTAGCAGTGCCCAGACATAGGAGGGGGGTGGATATGACTCCCAGCAGTGCCCAGACATAGGAGGTGGGTTTGGATATGACTCCCAGCAGTGCCCAGACATAGGAGGTGGGTGTGGATATGACTCCCAGCAGTGCCCAGACCTAGGAGGTGGGTGTGGATATGACTCACAGCAGTGCCCAGACATAGGAGGGGGGTGTAGATATGACTCCAAGCAGTGCCCTCACATAGGAGGGGTGGGTGCACAGGACTCCGAGCAGTGCCCAGACATAGGAGGGGTGGGTGCACAGGATTCCCAGCAGTGCCCAGACATAGGAGGTGGGTGTGGATATGACTCCCAGCATAGGCCAACAGTATGGGTGGGTGTGGATATGACTCCCAGCAGTGCCCAGACATAGGAGGTGGGTGTGGATATGACTCCCAGCAGTGCCCAGACATAGGAGGGGGTGTTGATATGACTCCCAGCAGTGCCCAGGCATAGGAGGGGTGGGTGCACAGGACTCCCAGCAGTGCCCAGACATAGGAGGTGGGTGTGGATATGACTCCCAGCATAGGCCAACAGTATGGGTGGGTGTGGATATGAATCCCAGCAGTGCCCAGACATAGGAGGGGTGGGTCCACTGGACTCCCAGCAGTGCCCAGACATAGGAGGGGTGGGTGCACAGGACTCCCAGCAGTGCCCAGACATAGGAGGTGGGTGTGGATATGACTCCCAGCACTGCCCAGACATAGGAGGGGGGTGTGGATATGACTCCCAGCAGTGCCCAGACATAGGAGGGGGGTGTGGATATGACTCCCAGCAGTGCCCAGACATAGGAGGTGGGTGTGGATATGACTCCCAGCAGTGCCCAAACATAGGAGGTGGGTGTGGATATGACTCCCAGCAGTGCCCAGACATAGGAGGGGTGGGTGCACAGGACTCCAAGCAGGGCCCAGACATAGGAGGTGGGTGTGGATATGACTCCCAGCACTGCCCAGACATAGGAGGGGGTGTGGATATGACTCCCAGCAGTGCCCAGACATAGGAGGGGTGGGTGCACAGGATTCCCAGCAGTGCCCAGACATAGGAGGTGGGTGTGGATATGACTCCCAGCATAGGCCAACAGTATGGGTGGGTGTGGATATGACTCCCAGCAGTGCCCAGACATAGGAGGTGGGTGTGGATATGACTCCCAGCAGTGCCCAGACATAGGAGGGGGTGTTGATATGACTCCCAGCAGTGCCCAGGCATAGGAGGGGTGGGTGCACAGGACTCCCAGCAGTGCCCAGACATAGGAGGTGGGTGTGGATATGACTCCCAGCATAGGCCAACAGTATGGGTGGGTGTGGATATGAATCCCAGCAGTGCCCAGACATAGGAGGGGTGGGTCCACAGGACTCCCAGCAGTGCCCAGACATAGGAGGGGTGGGTGCACAGGACTCCAAGCAGTGCCCAGACATAGGAGGGGTGGGTGCACAGGACTCCTAGCAGTGCCCAGACATAGGCGGTGGGTGTGGATATGACTCCCAGCAGTGCCCAGACATAGATGGTGGGTGTGGATATGACTCCTAGCAGTGCCCAGACATAGGAGGTGGGTGTGGATATGACTCACAGCAGTGCCCAGACATAGGAGGGGTGGGTGCACAGGACTCCCAGCAGTGCCCAGACATAGGAGGGGTGGGTGCACAGGACTCCCAGCAGTGCCCAGACATAGGAGGTGGGTGTGGATATGACTCCCAGCAGTGCGCAGACATAGGAGGGGGGTGTGGATATGAATCCCAGCAGTGCCCAGACATAGGCGGGGGGTGTGGATATGACTCCCAGCAGTGCCCAGACATAGGAGGTGGGTGCGGATATGACTCCCAGCAGTGCCCAGACATAGGAGGTGGGTGTCGATATGACTCCCAGCAGTGCCCAGACATAGGAGGGAGGTGTGAATATGACTCCCAGCAGTGCCTAGACATAGGAGGGGGTGTGGATATGACTCCCAGCAGTGCCCAGACATAGGAGGGGTGGGTGCACAGGACTCCCAGCAGTGCCCAGATGTAGGAGGGGTGGGTGCACAGGACTCCCAGCAGTGCCCAGACATAGGAGGTGGGTGTGGATATGACTCCCAGCTGTGACCAGACATAGGAGGTGGGTGTGGATATGACTCTAAGCAGTGCCCAGACATAGGAGGGGGTGTGGATATGACTCCCAGCAGTGCCCAGACATAGGAGGGGTGGGTGCACAGGACTCCCAGCAGTGCCCAGACATAGGAGGGGTGGGTGCACAGGACTCCCAGCAGTGCCCATACATAGGAGGTGGGTGTGGATATGACTCCCAGCAGTGCCCAGACATAGGAGGGGGGTGTGGATATGACCCCTAGCAGTGCCCAGACATAGGAGGGGGGTGGATATGACTCCCAGCAGTGCCCAGACATAGGAGGTGGGTTTGGATATGACTCCCAGCAGTGCCCAGACATAGGAGGTGGGTGTGGATATGACTCCCAGCAGTGCCCAGACCTAGGAGGTGGGTGTGGATATGACTCTCAGCAGTGCCCAGACATAGGAGGGGGGTGTAGATATGACTCCAAGCAGTGCCCTCACATAGGAGGGGTGGGTGCACAGGACTCCGAGCAGTGCCCAGACATAGGAGGGGTGGGTGCACAGGATTCCCAGCAGTGCCCAGACATAGGAGGTGGGTGTGGATATGACTCCCAGCATAGGCCAACAGTATGGGTGGGTGTGGATATGACTCCCAGCAGTGCCCAGACATAGGAGGTGGGTGTGGATATGACTCCCAGCAGTGCCCAGACATAGGAGGGGGTGTTGATATGACTCCCAGCAGTGCCCAGGTATAGGAGGGGTGGGTGCACAGGACTCCCAGCAGTGCCCAGACATAGGAGGTGGGTGTGGATATGACTCCCAGCATAGGCCAACAGTATGGGTGGGTGTGGATATGAATCCCAGCAGTGCCCAGACATAGGAGGGGTGGGTCCACAGGACTCCCAGCAGTGCCCAGACATAGGAGGGGTGGGTGCACAGGACTCCCAGCAGTGCCCAGACATAGGAGGTGGGTGTGGATATGACTCCCAGCACTGCCCAGACATAGGAGGGGGGTGTGGATATGACTCCCAGCAGTGCCCAGACATAGGAGGGGGGTGTGGATATGACTCCCAGCAGTGCCCAGACATAGGAGGTGGGTGTGGATATGACTCCCAGCAGTGCCCAAACATAGGAGGTGGGTGTGGATATGACTCCAAGCAGTGCCCGGACATAGGAGGGGGGTGTGGATATGACTCCCAGCAGTGCCCAGACATAGGAGGTGGGTGTGGATATGACTCCCATCAGTGCCCAGACATAGGAGGGGGTGTGGATGTGACTCCAGCAGTGCTCAGACATAGGAGGGGTGGGTGCACAGGACTCCCAGCAGTGCCCAGACGTAGGAGGAGTGGGTGCACAGGACTCCCAGCAGTGCCCATACATAGGAGGTGGGTGTGGATATGCCTCCCAGCAGTGCTCAGTTATAGGGTGAGGCATTATCATCACCATACAACAACTACATGGGTGTATGTTTACATACCTAACCTGTGACAGTCCTGATGGTGCCATAGCAACACATCACTTTGCAGGCAACCTACACACCCTCCCATCATTACTCTATGGTGTATAGTCATGTAACCGCCCACCAAACAAATAGACCAAAAAGGAAAAACACACTGTCATGTATATTCCGGCCCTGATATGAATGTCCAGGTGGTGAAACTTGTACTCTTCCATGGAAGGAACAGGGTTGAAACCCCTTAGATACAAAGCACTACATTGAGAGTTGTGTGCACAAATACCCTGCATAAGAAATCCAAACATAAGGCTAAGGCTGTGATCATACATCAGCATAGTGTGCAAAAGGCTGATGGTGTCCATGAAGGCATTACTACATACTACAAACACAAGTACAGTGAGTAGCATGGATGGCACAGACTAATGAGCAGAATTCATTTGTGAGCAGGCATGGCCATTGCTGAAGGGAATGTTTTTAAAAAAAAAAAAAAAATGTGCACCAAAGTAACCACAAATATTGTGCAACTGTCTGTACATAAGATCTCATGTGTCACTGAGGAAGTTACACTCTTTTGGACAATGTCTGTAGGCAAACGGAACACACACAAATCAAGATAATTACCTTCTACATTGTGATGGCACATAGATACCATGTTCCACCTCATTACCATTACAAAATACACATCTTTCACAATACCAAAACATTACCATGACACCAACTCCTAGGCACACAGCACCTAAAGCAAGTACCTGAAATGCAATAGATCGGAATGAAAAATAAAATGCTTTATTCAGCACCAAAACGACATTTTGTTCATAAATGGGTCCAGGCTCAAATGAAGGCCAATAGCCAGTCCAGAATAACGTCTTTTCTGTTGCTGGAATCTTGTGGAGGTTGTCACCCCCAAACTTGCCTGCACATGATGATGTTAAAGGTTTGTGGACCCATGGGGGGCATCATCTGGGTCAGTGTCCGGCACCGCAGGGACATCAGAGGGAAGGGTAGGTGTTGTGGGTGCAGGGGGGGAGGAATCCTCCTCAGTGGCTTGTGCAGCGCCAAAGCTGGAAAGATATTCGGCGCTGCTTACTGCTGCCAGTTCCGCCAGACCACCACCTGCACCCGGGAACACAATGGGAGTGGAGGTAGAGGGCTCCGAGTCTTGCTGACTGTGTATGTGTCAGCGCGCCTGCCGTCTGACCCCCAGTCCCTGTGGGAGTGCCTGCATCGCCCTGAGATTGGGTGCCTGGTGATCTGCGCGTAGCCTTCCATGGTGGTGTGCTGGGTGGGTCTGTTGGGGTGTGTGATCTTGTGTGTCTGCGTGTTCTGTTGACAGGTATGGGTGAGGGGGTTGTGGATGGGTCTGAAGGAGTGGGTGGGACGGGGCGCTGCAGGAGGGCAAGTGCTGCCGTCAGTGAGGAGTCTATGGACGATAGACTCCGACGTTGGTCAGACATGTTAGCTGACATGCACTCCATGAATAACAACAACTGTGTCAAGATCTGAGTTTGGCCATGGAGGACCGTCAGCATTGATGTCTGACCAACATGAATCTGCCGGAGTAGGTCCACTGACTCGGCACTGAGGGCAGCAGGGGAGACAGGGGCAGGGGCTGCGGTGCCGGGGACGAAGGAGACATGGGGGGCAGCACGGACAGAAGGGACCCTAGCAACTGGGAGGGTGAAGATGGGTCTGGAGGAGGTGGAGAGAGACACAGTGGTGGAAGAAGCTGTCACCGCATATTCCCCCTCCTCCTGGGAGTCAGAAGCAGAGCCGTCCGCATGATATGAAGTGTCCCCTTCAAAAGGTCCGGCCGCCTGACTCCCCTCACCCTCCGTGCCACTGGCTCCCTCCAACTCCTCAGCGCTGGTGGCACTGGGGCTGGGTCCCCCCTCCTGGTCCGTGCTTATTTCTCCTCCTGTGTTGGTTGGTGATGCTGTTGGCAAGGAGAATACACAAAAATGCATCAGTCACCTGTACACATCTGACACATGAACATACATTTATTTGGGCACATTGCAAATCATGGCATGCATCATGAGTAACAGCAACATAACTCTGCACATATTTAAGACTAGTACTGCACATTTGGTATAGACACAATGCTACTTCCACACAAGGATCCAAATAATAGGCCAGGCCACAACTTGAGTGAGAGTCACACTGAGGAGGTTCTGTTTGTTCACATGAGAGCTGATCTATACAATGAAGTTATGCCACCTGAAGTTCACAAAAAATAAACAGTTGTGTTTCCCCTCAGGGCAAAGTAACACACCTCATTACCCAAGGTATACACCACTCCCAGAGCCCATGAAGTAGTGTTTGGTGAAAAGTAATGGCATAAAATCTTTGCATCTTCGGACTCTGCATACTTCACATAATCAACTTGTATAGCTTCTGAAAAATATCCATCTTATGTACATAACATGTATGTGCCAGCATGAAAGAGCTCTCACAAGGAAATCCACACATACAACATACACAATTTTATTGAGACAGCTTGTACACTTCAAGATGAAACACTGTAAGAAATAAATGGCGTGGACCATATACCATATACATGGTCCAACTGAGGTCTTGATGTATTGACACACATCATTCTGTACAATTGACAGCAAAGGAGTCTCAAGCACTCAAGACCACTGTGGGGACATGTCGATGTCGATCAAGGCACACCATTAACCACTAACTCTGGCCTCATTCAAAACCTGTCTGCTTATTCAACAACATTGCACATGTTGTGTGGTGTGCACTACCTTGTGAGCCAACTATAATGCAGACCCATAAGTGTAACCTACACATTTTGTCATATGAACACATTCCAAACATTAACTAGTTTCAACAAGTGTTGGGAGTGCCTAGGGACATTCATCAATGTGACATCACTTCAAATGTGTCACTCCTCACTAGGGCATCTATCACCAGATCATACAGTTGTTAGCACATAACACACACTGGCTGTCATGTGAAGTGGACCACATGTCCTAAATCTGGACAATGCTTAAGCTAATGTGCCTGTAATTGCGAAGATCAAAATAATTGCTGCATATAAAGACACACCCTTAACCACATGGGAAATGTGAGCACTGTAGTCTGCGCACTAGGACAAAACAGTGTAGCACCGCAACTACATACATGTATCCAAAAATCTTTGAGGCACAATCATCTCTGTAAGCAAACAACATAGCCTGTAAAGAGCCCAATGACAGCACTGTCCAGCATCACAGGTGAAGTGTATGCTGATAACTATAACTCACAAATGACATCCACAGTTCACAACTGACAAGGGCAAACAGGCAGGCCCATCACACCTCTCCTGCACAAGACCCCCATCACTCCATTAATGTGGTTGAAACTGCTCAATAAGTTACCCATCAGAATCAGGGTAGCAAAAACGGTGCAGCATCTTTTTAAAATGTACAACAAGATCACCTCCTGTGGTTGGCAGTCCATATTAGTCAAAAACAATCAGCAACAGATTCTTGAGAATAGGCACACAGGCAATGCCCAGTGTGAGTATGCACAAGCTAAATCTTGTATCCATGGCCTGTGTGCAGATGTAGCTAACACATGATAAAGACAAAGAATGGCAGGGACCAAGGCCACTGAGGCATACCCATGATGAACCCACATAGAATGGGCACCGTTTTGGATGACACACATGATTAGGAGGCCGGGGTTTTTCAGGGTACTGTGGTGGGCACACAGATCTGTGTGTCAAGAAATTGCAGACTGTCTCATGAATAACCGTCTTGTCACTATGCATATCTTGAAAATGATGTCCATCATGTATGAGTATGCATCATGGCTCATGCATGCTGGTAGGGTGGGAATCATATAAATTGCACTCCTATGTTGATACGCATGATCAGTGCAAACAAATATGAATGCCAAACACAGTGCAGAGGTCGTGGCACAGGCAAGGTTACAACACATGTCACAGACCTCCCTCCCACATGATGCATAAATCAATGTGCTGTCTAATTACCTTGCACACTAGAAGTACATGTTCAAAATTTTAAACACACAAACCAGGGGTAACATGTTGAGGAGGGGAAGGGATGGAAAAGAGCAGCAGATGAATATGGTGATTTTAAACTACAATGCACAAATAGCCTGTCTGACCAGACCCCCAACTGTGGGAGCGTTCACAGGTTTCAGACCACCTCAAGTACCATGTGACCCACAACACTACAAACAGACATGTACCTACCCCCTCTTTGCTGCTGTCCGTCCTGCAACTGCCTATGGAGGTCTGGAAAGACCACTTAAAGGACCCGGAGCATGTGGGGGGTGAGGTGACGGCTGCTGCCATGCCGGCGTGGAGCTTCCAGCTTCAGCTGGACCCGGGCAATACGGCAGGTCCAGCATCGGATGTCCTGCCACCTCTTCCTGATGTTCATCAGCTGACTGCGAGGGCCCCCCACAGACCTGACAGCCCTGACAATGTCTGACCAGATCTCTCCCTTCTCATAGGCAGTTACCTGTCAGGGAGACAAAGTTAAACACCATCACTACACCTGCTGCATGTCCCTGAGACACACACGTGCACTGCATTGATGATGTGAACAGGGCATAGGATGCTGACAGGACTTGCATCACTGTCCATCTGATATTACCCAGTGGGCACACACTCATGTACTACATGCCTTTGAAAGGCAACAGATGGCATAAGGGGTTCAACACACTCACTGATCATGGCACACACTGTACAACACATGCAACTGCAGGGTGTTGGACAGCACCTGACATGCTGCCACATATCCCACTACACCTACGAACCCTCAGCAGACCACACATACACACCCTGGCACAGATCCCTTGCCTGTCAGTCTCAACATTGTATACAACCCTCACTTTGCACATGTCACACTTGACAAAGAGGTGACACAGGTGATGGGATAACTGTGCAAGTCATTCACATAACACTGCATACTTGTCTCATCAGATGGCTACAGCTGCTACATACGCCATGCAGCTGTGTTGCAAAACATCACATACACACTCAGCCAGGTGACAAGGAACATTCACACTCTTCAATGTCCATGAATCCAAACACAGCATATGTACAAAATCAGTGAGTACATTCAGCTGTCACTCTGGGTTGAACACTATTACAGTTCATTAAATCATGTCAAAAAAGCCTGCACGGTGTGGCACAGCAGAATGTGGAAATCAGTATGCTTTGAATGTCACAGTTACCATAATACAAATAAGGAGTAAACACACTTTTACTACAACATGCTCTGCATGGGAGACACCACAATGTACACACCCTGCAATCACAGAGAAACCACATTGCATGTCTGATCTACAAATACACAATGGCTATAGTGACACTCACACAACAGGGGCACAGTCAAAGCTAGTGCAGTCAGCACTAACCTGCTCCCCTGGTCTCCTATACAGCTTGCTTTAGTTTGGTAGGAGGGCATCCAGCAGGGCCTGGTTCTCCTCCTCACTGAATGCAGGTGCCCTCTCCATGGTCAACAAAATCAGAGTCCAGGGAATGCAGAGACAGCAGCAGTGTTGTCCACTCCAATGTTGTGCAGGCAAATGCCCTCTCACAGCCACATGCAGCCTTAAATCAGTGCTGCTGAGGGGCTTTCAGTATCAGGAGTACAGTGTGATAGGCCACATTACTTAGCATCCTACGTTTCATCCAATCACTTTCAACATAAGGCCCTGACACACATTTGCATGGTTCAAAATTTGAGCTTCACCTCCACAACAACATTGCAACATTGTATAGTTTTGCCCAACTGACTTTTGCAGGACACCTGTAGCACACACTCAAATCTCAGTATCCATGACAACCAGCCTGAATTCTGGTACTACTACTCGTAGCCTAGGTGTCCCCTATGTATTTTTTGTGATCCACACACAAGTACGGTGCGTTTCACGTCGCGTATGCCACTTTTTTAATAATGAAACGAGGCGCACACACGCACGTAATGTCGGGGTACGGTTCAATCGCGTATGGCACGATTTCAATAGTGGAACGTCTCACATAATATAGGGGTACGGTTCAATCACGTATGGCACCATTACAATAGTGAAACGTCCCGCACACATGCACGTAATGTAGGGGTACGGCTCGCTCGCGTATGGCACCATTACAATAGTGAAACATCCCGCACACACGCACGTAATGTAGGGGTAAGGTTCAATTGCGTATGGCACGATTTCAATAGTGAAACGTCCCGCACACACGCACGTAATGTAGGGGTACGTTTCAATCGCTTATGGCACGATTTCAATAGTGAAACGCCTCACATAATATAGGGGTACGGTTCAATCACGTATGGCACCATTACAATAGTGAAACGTCCCGCACACACGCACGTAATGTAGGGGTACGGCTCGCTCGCGTATGGCACCATTACAATAGTGAAACGTCCAGCACACACGCAGGTAATGTCAGGGTATGGTTCAATCACATATGGCACTTTTTTAATAGTGGAACATCTCGCACACATGCACGTAATGTCGGGGTATGGTTCAATCGCGTATGGCACCATTACAATAGTGAAACATCCCACACACACGCATGTAATTTAGGGGTACGGTTCAATCGTGTATGGCATGATTTCAATAGTGAACCGTCCCGCACACATGCACGTAATGTAGGGGTACGGTTCAATCGCGTATGGCACGATTTCAATAGTGAAACGCCCTGCACACACGCACGTAATGTAGGGGTACGGTTCAATCGCGTATGGCACGATTTCAATAGTGAAATGTCCCACACACACGCACGTAATGTAGGGGTACGGTTCAATCGCGTATGGCACGATTTCAATAGTGAAACGTCCCGTACACTCGCACGTAATGTAGGGGTACGGTTGAATCGCGTATGGCACCATTACAATAGTGAAACATCCCGCACACACGCACGTAATGTAGGGGTACGGTTCAATCGCATATGGCACGATTTCAATAGTGAAACGTCCCGCACACATGCACGTAATGTTTTGGTACGGTTCAATCGCGTATGGCACGATGTTAATAGTGAAACGCCCTGCACACACGCATGTAATGTAGGGGTACGGTTCAATCGCGTATGGCACGATTTCAATAGTGAAATGTCCCGCACACACGCGCATAATGTAGGGGTACGGTTCAATCGCATATGGCACGATTACAATAGTGAAACGTCCTGTACACACGCAAGTAATGTAGGGGTACGGTTCAATCGCGTATGGCACGATTTCAATAGTGGAAGTCTCGCACACACGCACGTAATGTAGGGGTACAGTTCAATCGCGTATGGCACCATTACAATAGTGATACGAGGCGCACAAATGGCAGGGATGTAGCACTATGGTTAACGCTAGAATGTCTATCAAGTTCTTGTCATTGCATACTTACATGAGCATGCCCTAGGTTTGCCAGGCACTGATATAGCAGAGGATAGCAGTTCATGTTGCACAATTCATGTGTGATGACCTGTTGAAACATGTGATGTGTGATGGGGCACTATGTGGTACACATCACCTTTCCACTTGTCCCATTCGTATCATCATGCACATGTTGTCATGCACATGTTGTCATGCACATAAACACTGGGATGGCACAGTCATCACTTCCGGAACCTGTGTCATGATGCCAGGGACCGTGGCACTTTCTCACTTGTCAATTTGACGTTCATCAGGTCCCTATGTAATAATGTTATGTGTGTAATTTTAAAGAAAGAATTTGCTGTTTGGGTTCCGTAAAATGCATGTATTTTTGGTGCATCTATAATGTGTCTGTGTTGTGACTGAAATGGTTTTGCATGTACGCACACCATGGCACATGTGCCTTATCAATGGCTTTTGGGTCTGATGGCATCATACATCATTGATCCCCATGCATGCATGTGTCCATCGTGACAATTCCTGTGGTGTTGCGTTGTCACATACACATCCTCATTAGCAAGTTGGATGATATGTCCACTAGACATTCCATGTGACCTGGGTCTGTGCCGTGCAGTCAGCTGTCTGTATGGGATGAAAACCTTCTAATGCAGGTCTGGTGATGTGTGTCACTCCAGTGATATATTGCTGTGCTCACTCAGAGCAGCCCAGCAGTTGTTTTTGTGTGCATGTAATGTGTTTATAAAAAGACTACAGATGTATCTTGGTTATTTTTGAAGTGCCAGGAAGCTGGCATATGTGTCCAGGATGTATTGCTTACACCAGACCCCATAGTACCTTGATGTGTAGTAGCAGTGTTGAATGTGCTATGTACTATGTACATGTATTTAGATGACAGTTGTTCTGCATTCTTCCCAAATATGTCCTGCAGGGCACCACCTCTACCAAGGCCTTTTACTGACTTGGAGACCATGAGGGAACGTGATTACATCCGAAGTTACAGATTCACTCGAGGGTTGATTCAGGACTTGACTGACTGGCTGGAACCACATCTCCAACCGCGACACAGGTATCCAACTGCGCTGATACCAAAGCTAAAGGTGATGGCAGCCCTACATTTTTTTGCCACAGGTACGTTTCAATTTACCATTGCAGATGTGGAGGGTATGTCCCAAACCATGTTCAGCCGTGTCCTACGTGATGTCTTAGCTGGCATGTTAGAACACATTGATGAATTCATCAAATTTCCGACTCCTGAAGAGTTGAGAGATGTCAAGGGTGAATTCTATGCCCTGGGAGGGATGCCACATGTCATTGGGTCCATTGATGGTACACATGTGGCTTTGGTGCCACCAGAGGCTCAGGAGCAGGCCTACCGCAATAGGAAGCATTATCACTCATTAAATGCCCTTGTGGTGTGTCTTGCTAACATGCTGATATCCCATGTTTGTGCACGTTTTCCAGGATCGTGCCATGATGCATTCATCATGAGGCGTAGCAGGGTACCACAGATGATGCTGCAGCTGCGCAACGATCGGGCATGTCTTGTTGGTGGGTATACTCTGTTTGTCCTGTATGTATCATTTTTGTTTGCTGTGACGAAATTGCTTTAGCCCAATTTCAACACGCTGTATATTTGTAGGAGACACAGGATATCCCAACATGCCATGGCTCATGACACCGCTCCGCAACCCAAGGACAGCTGCAGACCACCGGTATAACAATGCGCACGGGCAGACCAGGCGCGTGATTGAGCGAACGTTTGGACTCCTGAAGAGCCGATTCGGTGCCTTGATAAGACCGGCGGATCCCTCCAATACGCCCCGGTCAAGGTGTGTAACATCTTCATTGTGTGCTGCATGCTGCACAACATGGCAGTTGAGAAGGCCGTGCCACTCATCCTGGATCCTGATGAACTGGAACATCCACCCGTTGAGGATGAAGGGCTTGGGCACGATGAAAGTGATGAGGAGGAGGAGGATGATATCCGGAGTCAGCTCATACGCAACTTCTTCTCTTAATGGTGAGTTACTGGGTAGTCGTGTGCAAGCTTGTGGCATGGAGTGGCATGTGTTGCATACTGTGTGTCCAGCTGACTGTATGCGAAAACACTTTGATGTTGTTGTGATGTGTCACACAAATGATGATGTCATGACACACGCATAGGTGCAATGAGTGAATTTGTAATGTACATGTGTACTACATTGTGATGTATTTTCACATGACCATGTCTGTATGCAATTCTTATTAATGTGTCCCCTTGTGTGCCTGTCTTTCCCAGGTCGCTCTGCCTGTTGTCTGTTCATGTCATCTTGGTACTCCTGCTATTGATCCTGATGATTGCAACGTGTGTCGAATCAGCGTTCCATGCACAGACATGTGGAAATGTCAGTTTGGGTAAAATATCTAAACATAGTTTTTTGAGTTGGTATGCTTTGTGAATGTGTGGGAGCTGTTTCTGTGCCTGTTGTTGAAGCATACATACATGTGTCATTAAAATGGATCAAGATGCCTGTTGCAACAGTCCCATGACTGGACAGTCACCCTTCTTGTCACTCATCTGTTGTTGATTGATGACTCTGGTGAATACATCAATGTGTGTAAACCATGGTCCTGACACATTGCGGATGTCACCGGTTTACATTGTGTTTGACATCACAACCACAGGCTCTGTGTGGATTTGCAACCTCACTGTGTACAGCAGGATGTGTTTGGCTCATCACATTTATGTTCTGGCCCAGTACAGTTTGGTTTACCTATTGACATGTTGTGAAGGTGTGGACCACTGTATGTCTCACATGTTCTGACAACTGCCCAGTGAGCCTGTTCGTATGGATGCATTGCCTCCTGTGCCAGTATGTAATGTCACTGTCTGGTCGCTACATCAGTGCCGGTGGAGAACACAGCTTTGCAGGCCTTCTTGGTAACTTTATGTCAACTTTCTATTCCCATGATTGCAGGAATGTTGCACTGATGACGTAGCAACGTAGTGGTGTTGCTAATGTAAACACTTCCGTTACACCAGTTGATTGACGTTAATCGCAGCTAACTCTTGTGCCGTGCTGCATATCCTGGTCACGGTAGGGGTGGTTTACTGGGTTTGTTCCTCATTGCTCTCAGTAGAGTTTGGTCACACCTGCTTCTCATGTTTGGCATAGTAAGGCACAATTTTGTAGAGCCAACGATTGGCTCTTGCTAGGCTTCCTTGTGTTAAAATAATCCCCTTACTCGTTGCATTAGCTAAGTACGGCTATAGCTGGTGATGTGTATCTTACATTCATTACACTCACTGATTTCCAGGGCTGACTACAGTTATTTGATTTGTGTGAGTAGCACTGCTACACATTCAATTCACTGTATTTTATGAGCCACATTCATACACTGTGAGTAAGTGTGTGAGCGCATGGTTCTAATTGCATTGAAGCAGCCTGGTGAGCGTTAGACCCTCTTAATTTATGAGACAAACTCTGCAATCCTTTTATGTGTCCATGTTAAAACCTCAGATGTTGTATCATTTCAAAACCAGTGCTGACAAAATGGATACAGTGGCTGTGATTAAAGTACATAGGTGTAACTGTTACAGTATACATCATGAGTATAATGTTATTCAGTGCCAAGAAGTCTTGAATTGTTAAGCTTGTTTACCTTTGTTTCAGATCTCCCTCCATGCTGTTCCCATCATCTCCTTCCCTCGCCTGACCACCCTTTAGAGTCTGTAATTCATAGTCAGACCGCGGGGCTATCTGGAGATGGACCCCTTTCAGCATTGCACAAATTTGAGGATCAAAGGTACCAACTGTCCCTGGCTGTCGTGTGGAGATAGTTTCAGCAGCATTACAGGTACCCTCTTGCATTACTGTTATTTCCTTCTGAGCAATGCCACTGGCCATGTACATTGTCTAAAGCAGCATGGCCTCAGAACAACCATGTATGTGGTTAAAGTATTCCTAAGTGTACATTGTGCCACATTACTGTCACCGCAGATGTCTTTCCAGTGTGCATGCCTCATCTATGGCATACTTTACAATGATTGTGGCTATGTGTGGTGGGGGAACATGCATGGTGTTTATAATACATCATGGTCCATTATGTGATTGACAAATATGCCTGTGTATGTATTGTTTTAACTTAATACCCACAACGGTCATGCAACACATGCTGATGCTGTTTGTCCTCTGCCCCGCTTGTGCTGTTGGTGCCTGATCCTGTGACCGTCATACTTAGTGATTGGTTACCCATTTCCTAGCAGTGACCCATGAGTAACTAGACACTCCTTCCTTTCCATACACATGTAACATGCTGCTATGCAAATATCCTTGACTTTGTGTGCCACTTTTCCATGGTGTCTCACACGTTCTGCCATCATGTTTTCAGACATTCCAGATGCTGCATCCCCAGTGACACCACAACACCCAGAGCCCAGATTCTGCGACACACACGCATCCGATATACTCCAATATCCATCAGTCCATTCTTAAGGCAGACCGCAGATTGTCCGTGCCACAGTTGTACCACATCCATGACAAAGGCAGGCCTGTCAGTGCCTGCAACGTGCACAGTGCAAGGCGCTGTGGTCATTCAATGACACAGGTTACACTACAGACTCATGCTCCTGCCATCCTTCACACAGTGAACACCACACAATCATGCACCTGGTATCAGGCAACCCCTAAGAGCACACATGACAGCTTCGCGGGCTGTGTGTGCAACTCATACTGCCAACTCCGCACTGCCACACATAACAGTGCATGTCCGTACAAGCAGGTCATGTGCGTCATTCTGCACACATGCTACTTACACCAGCACAACATTGGACTCTGTTACCTCATCAACACAACAGCACAACACATGACCACAATTACTGTGACCTGGTTGTACGTAAGGCCAGCACACTACTTCTACATTTCCATCACAGATGGATACTAGACCACCCGCAAGGACGACACCAACTTTCCAGGAGTATGATTGTCAAAACTTTCTGAGGTACACACCCAGAGTGACATACAACCCCAATGAGCAATTGTGGTGATGCTCAAATTTTGTAGCTCTGACTGGATTTTAGTTGATTAGAATCAGAAGATCCCCAGCATATGATATCATTTAGACTCCAGACATGGCAATCGAATCAACCAGCGTGGTAAGGTAAATATTACCAAAGTCTGCGTGCTTTGAGCAGAGCCCTGCGGCATACCCCACTTCTGTGTTTTGACTAAGGAGTCGATGTTGTAGGTGCGGACCTGATGTGTGCAGTCAGATAGTTAGGACAATATCCAGTACAGCACTGAGGACCACACACCTATGGTCTTCATGGTGTTCTGAAGATTGTGATGGTCTACGGTGTCAAATGCTGTAGACATGTCGAACAGCACCAACGCCGCCTTGGAACCTCCATCGACCTCCCAGCGTATACAGTCTGCCATTTGTATGAGGGCCACCTGTGTACTATGGGTGGGATGGAAGCTGGATTGTGAGTCATGAAGGAGACTACTATCTTCAACAAAGTGAATCTGTTTCTTCCATAAAAATTTCACATAGATCTCTGCCAGGACTGATAGATAGATCTTGGTGTATGATTGGAAGCTTAAACAGGATCTGTGTTACCTTTACTTAAGATGTGCAGGAGGAACGTGTGTCTCTACACATCCGGGTTTGAGACCAATCTGAGAAAAGGGTTCCACATGACGTTTCAGTGTTGATAGTGAATCTTTGCAAGGATGTTGTGGTGGTTTGTGGGCAGGGGCTCAGTAGGGGAAGTGGATTAACGTATGCTAATTGAGCTGAGAGGCTTCCACATAAATTGTGTAAAAATCTTAAACCACTGGGCTGCTACACAACTTTCCAGATTGCTCCTCAGACATTGGACTAGTACTTTAACACGCAGGCCCACAGCTAAACAGGAAAAAAATGGATCAGTGTTAGAGCAACTCCTGCCTGGAGGACAAACACACCACCATTCTGCATTGGGACAACAATGTTTGCATCTAGTTCACCAAATCCACACCATCGCTAACTCATGATGCAAGTCCATCCACATGCTGGAACAGACCTTCAGATAGATCCACTCCTAGTCAAGACAGACAGCCACCCAGGTCCACAACAACAGCCAGCTCAACTACGTCAACAAACTTTACACAGGAAGAAGAGCCAGACTCCAGGAGGACATGTGCACACCCAGGGCGCATGCGCACACCTCATCATCAACATCCCCTGCCACAGCCGCATGACCGTCCACCTGAGATACCTACTACAGTCAAGAGTGACCAGTGAACCTGCTTGCAGGCCAGGTTGCCCCCCTGCCACCGAACAGCTCCACCTGTTCCCTGCCCGCTACTGCGTGAAGCGTGACTTTGCACCTGCTGTGCCCACCCTTCCACTGTGCAGTTGTGGTTGCCTACTGCACTTACCCCTGTGATTTGTGACTTGTATTATCTTTCTCATCCGTGTACGCTGTGCTCTGTTTTTCCATTGTAGCCGCTAAGGCATGCTCATGCAATGTTTTTCACCCACCCGTCCCCTTGCTTTTGCACACCCCTTCCCGCCGCTGCCCCTGCCTCAACGCCCCTTACCAACCACGCTCCAGCCTCCCAGATGCACCTCCCTCCCCGCTTTCAAATGGCGGAGTGTGTGCGGGTGCACAGCAGACGTGCACAGCGTGTGCGCCACTGGCGCACCAAAGGTGCACCAAAGACAAGCCCATCTGCGCCTAGACCGCGCCCAGTGCAAGAACCCCTGGACCCCATAGCCACCACAACACCAGCCTGCACTACGACTCCAGCACCCTTCATGCACGTAACCCCTGATGTAATAACTCCTGCTACCGGGCTACCCCAAAGCATAACCAAGGGACCTTCACCTGCCGGAACTGCAGCTTCAACTGCATCCGGCCCGCATAACCATCAAACAGATAACCCACCACCTCCAATGCATCCTCCTCAACATCCGCTCCGCTTGCACGGACGCAATTGAACTCTGGGACCTCCTAGACTCAACCACCCCCGACGTCCCCTTCCTGACAGAGACCTGGCTGAACGTCACCTTGGCACCAGACATCGCCATTGCCATCCAAGAGGGCTAGCAAAACTCCCGCAGAGACTCCACCAAAAGAGTTGGAGGGGGAATGGCCATCATCCACAAGGACTCACTCAGAGTCACAAACAACACCAACAACAGCCTCAACACCGCCAAGCATATGTACTTCCAGATCCACACCGACCCCAACACCACCCTCAGAGTAACTCCCGTCTACAGACCACCCGGACCCCCACCACAGTTCAGCGACACCATCGCCAACCTCATCATCGCCCACACCCTCGCATCCACGGACTACATCCTCTTCGTGGACCAGAACTTCCACCTGAAAAACAACGACACCAACTCCACCGCCCTGATCGACAACCTCGCCAACCTCAGACTCAAACAGCTTGTGACAACACCCACACACGCCACTGGACACACACTGGACACCATGTTGTCTGCAAGTCTCCATATCTCTGTCAACCACACCACCAAACATTACTGGACTGACCACAGATGCGTCCAATACACCTTCAGGAAGCACAACAAACACCACCGCACCCAACAGTTGCCATTCCACAGCTGGGGCAAGGTCACCAAGGACCAATTGACCACCACCCTCGCCTTGGGACCATCCACCGCCCCCACACACCCCAACACCACCACCATCAACATCAAGCAGTGGCTCAACAACTGCGCGGACACCCCTTGCCCCACTCAAGACCTCCGCAACCAATCACACCAACAAGAAAGCCACTTGGTTCACTAAAGACCTCCGGGCCTCCAAACGCACCTGTTGGAAACTAGAGAAGAACTGGCTCTGCAACTGAACACCAGACTGCTACACAGCCCACAAGGACGCCACCAGCAAACACCCCCAACTCATCAGGACTACCAAGAGGACCGCCTTCAAGGACCACCTACACAACAACACACACAACACCAAAGAGCTCTTCAACATCGTGAAAGACCTCTACAACCCCAGCTCCAACACCAACGACATTCCACCATCACAAGACCTGTGCAAATCACTGGCCACATTCCTTCACATCCACGACAGCTTCAACACCGACACCCCCTCATCCACCACCAAGACCACCACCCCTGCGACCCCCACACGCACCAGTTGCCTGACCGCCTGGTCCAACGTTAGTGACGAAGACACCATCCACTCCGGATCCCCATCTGACCCATGCCCTCAACACTTTTTTCACTTTTTCAACAAAGCAAGCACAGCCATCGCACACCATCTCCAAAAAACTATCAACATCTTCAAGATAGCAACCTTTACGGAGAGCTGGAAGCACGCCGAGATCAACACCCTACTGAAGAATCACAAGGCAGACCCCAATGACCTGAATAACTTCCGGAACATCTCCTTGCTCACTTCCCCGCAAAAGTCACGGAGAAGATTGTCAACAGACAGCTGACCCGCTACCTAGTAGACAACAACATCCTGGACCCATCCCAGCCGGCTTTTGCAGCAACCACAGCACCGAGACCGCCCTCATCGCCACCACCAACAACATCTGGATCCTGATGAACAAAGGAGAACCAGCCACACTCATCCTTCTGGACCTATCAGCAGCCTTCGACACGGTCTGCCACTGCACCCTAACAGCACGCCTCCATGACGCTGGAATCCAAGAGATGTCCCAGGCCTGGACCACATCCTTCCTCTCCGGCAGTACCCCGAACGTCCGCCCCCCACCCTTCCGCTCCAAGACCAACAAGATCATCTGCAGCATCCCACAGGGATCATCCTTCAGCCCGGCACAGTTCAATATCTACATGGCACCACTCGCCCACGTCGCTCAACAACACAGCCTCAGCATCATCTCCTACGCCAACGACACCCAAATGATCATATCCCTCACCAGAGACCACCACAACACCAAAGCCAACCTCCACAGGGGAATGAAGGCCGTTGCAGAATGGAAGATGGACAGCAGGCTGAAGCCGAATGAAGACAAGATGGAGGTCCTCATCCTCAGCACCACCACATCAGCCTGGGACGACTCCTGGTGGCCAACATTGCAAGGAACAGGCCCAGCACCCACCGACCACGCACACAACCTGGGTGTCATCCTCAACTCGCCCTCTCCATGACCAAGCAAGTCAACGTCGTCTCCGCGTCATGCTTCAACACCCTGCGAATGCTCCGCCGGATCTTGAAATGTATCCCCTCCAACACAAGAAAAAAACGTCACCCAGGTCCTCGTCACCAGCAGCCTGTACTGCGGTAACACCCTCTACACAGGAACATCAACCAAACTCCTGAGACGGCTGTAACGCATCCAGAATGCCTCGGCACAACTGATCCTCGACGCCCCCCAACGCAGTCACATCACACCCCACCTGAGAGGCCTGCATTGGCTCCCCGTCAACAAGAGGATTACCTTCAAACTCCTCATCCACGCACACAAAGCCTCCACAACGCCGTACCAGCATACCTCAATGACCGACTGAGCTTCTACACCCCCACACGCAGCCTCCAGTCTGCTAACCGCGCCCGTGCCAATGTTCAACGCATCCAGAAATCCACCGCCGGCAGAAGCTCCTTCTCCCACCTCGCCACCAAGACCTGGTACACTCTCCCAACCAACCTACATCAGACCCAGGAGATGCTGCCCTTCACAAAACTCATCAATACCTGGCTCTACGATCAGTAGCAGCCCCCTCCCCTACACCCAGCGCCTTGAAACCATCACGGGTATGTAGCGCACTTTACAAATATCATGTTTGATTGATTGTTTGCGAGTCAACTGCAGGCAGACCTTCATACTCCTCAGCCACACTCAGTAGGCACTCCCCAACCACAACCAAAAAATCAAATATGGACGTCTCCCATCCCATACCACGTTGCCTGTAGTCCGTCCAGCCACCCTTGCCCTGGGCAACATTCATCACTTCCACAGTACAACTGCATGCGGGTGATATTTATCCCACATCAAGAAACAGACCTGGTAGTCCCTCCCTGGACACCAACTCATTACCCATGACCTGTACACCTTCATGAGACTCTTCCGTAACTGTCTGTCAGAGCAGTATGGCAACCTGCCCCTCAGCATATAGTAACCATCACGTCTGAGTATTTACCACAATGGATGTGGTTGATCATACATTGTGACCTATGTGTGTCTTCAACCAGAATCAGATCCCAGTGAATGGATGGCTTGTGTTTGTTCAACACTCTGGCATACTGTGGTATATAAATAAATAATACCGGATCTATTTTTGAATGTATGAATGAATAACAGATAGCTCAATAAAATAAGAGTCAAGATTCGAGGTAGTAGGAGTTTCTGCAGGTTTATTACAGCATAAGGACAGGATCAGGACAACCTGCATAGAACGGGGGTAACAGGGCCCAGCAGGACAACTGGGGCCCAGCAGCTGCCGGGGCTTGATCTGGGATGAGCGCGCTAACTTTTAATAACAATACATCGACTTATATACATAGCGCAAACACATAGCATTACATTGCAGTAGGCGTAGCAGTGGGTGGAGCAGAAGGCGTGACGCGTAGCAGTCGCGAAAGATAACAGTAGAAAGAGGTGTAACTGGGAGTATACTTAGGCATGTGATGCAAACGTAACAGAATATGTCATGAATGGGCGGACACATTGGAGGGGGCTACCTAAGGAGCCGGGACCTCTAACCTAATGGTGCGCGAAAACTGGCAATGACGTGTTACTAGGAGAAGCTGGGGGCTACGAACTCTGTGCTAGGAGCAGAGACTAGAGTCTGGAGGGTCGGAGCGACATGTACCTAAACCCTATCTGGTATCTGATGTTTAGGGAACATGTTGATATAAACTAGAAGTCATGAGGGGAAAAGCTAACTTGATTCTAAGACTGGACCATGCATTATTCTACATGTAGTGCGTGATGAAGAATATTAAATGACCATTAATACAGTATTTCTCTAACGTGGAGCCGAATAGGCTAGACAATGACGGAAACTATTGATGCAGTTCAGTAGCTTAGGAATGCAAAGAAGGAGGACTGAACTGATAGCTGGAATCATAACATACTCTTGGCAGACTCAGAGGCAGAGCCAAGCTGCACCGGGCACTGCGAGGCAGGAAGTAAGTGAAGGGTCGAGGATACAGGTGGGGGCTGTATCGCTCCTCAGCGAGGCTTTCAGGAGACAGGAGCTGAATCTGATGTCCGGGCCCTTTTGAGGCCTGGAAACGGGGACTTTATAATGGAATAACGTGCACACTGAGAAACGTGGCAACATAACTTTACATAGGCCTGATATTCGTAGTATTCACGAGGACTGGAAACTGACATACCAGAGGTGGACACAACTGTAATTGCGTCATTAATCAGACACGGGGAATAACATATGCATATTGGTCATGCACACATAACATATGATGGATGAAGCGTAGGGACACAGAACATGGCAAAATTTACTTTTCCACATTCCCTCCTTGTTACTACGTTTCATCAGGAAACATCAATTTTCATGATACCATCTATCATTTCATACAGTACCATTTGCTCGTCTCGAATTGTCTTGGAACGGGATTTAGAACGGGGCTTGGGACTAGGAATACAAGAGGTAGCACACATGCTGCAAATCGCAGGGCCACATTGTATACAGAGGCAGCAGCTAAATATGATCGCTACTGCAATACCTAGAAAGGACAGGACTTTCCATCCCCATGCGGAAATTATATTCCAGAACCAACCGGACCATGTCCAGGTGCCTGGATCTTGGTGTAACAGATGGGCAATTTTATGGAGTCTGGTTATAGCTGAATAAACAGACGGCGCGTTATTTGGAATGAAAATGCAGCAACTAGATCCGATGACTCTACAGGCCCCGCCCCTATCGGCCAGTATGACGTCAAGGACGAGACGATTTTGCAAAACGACAAATCTCATAGCAGATTGTTCTTCGGTTAGGTTACCTAGAGCAGAGGCAGTCTCATTTACTACAGCTTCAAGGGTTCTTGTTAACCTACGGATCAGTTTACTATTCTGGACAGGTCCTACAAAGAAGAAGAAACCTTTATTGAAATCTGTATACTGTTCTAGAGTAGTTTCAGTATAATCGACAATTGGGGACTCCCTTCTATGTCTAATGTGTACTAGATGTGTGTTTCTGTGATAATCAGATGGGGCTAGGAAAACAGGTGGCAGTAGGAAGGCAATATAACAGGTTCCCTCCCAATCGAGGGGCAGACGGACATATGCAGTTTGACCACAAATAAAATAAGAATGACGTGAAGCTTTAAAAATAGATTTCCTACTGTCACTATACTTGACAACAGTAGTACATTCACTATGTCCTACATGTACAGAACCATAATTACGGACACATAATTCACCTTTGACTGGTAGTACTGAAATAGCAGGTAAGTCTGGAGTAGTATCAGACTGAACATTCAGGACCATGAAATTCGACGAATAATTACCTAAATTATACACCTCATTTTCTAGATCTAAACCTGTTCTGTGGGGGAAACCTTGCTTGTCTGGAAAACATGTACTGTTAAGAAAAGACATATCTGTTGAGGATGACGTTAACGTGGACCATGCTCCACACGAACCATTGTGTGAGAATGGATAAGGAAAGAGTGGCAGAACTCCCTTCGGTGTCTGGAAAGGGGGGAGTCGACCACACACCCAACAATTAGTGGCATTGCTGGTCTGGTGTGAATAATGTAACATACGGATAAATGTGTTGTTGCGCATAGCGAGGCGGTAAGAATATTCGTGAGGAGGCAGATCACTAAACGTGTGCTCTACTGTAGTATTAGCAGACATATTTACATGAGGAACTGGAAAATACAAATAGAACGCATAGCTGGTGCAGGAAATCATTATGCTGATGAATAATACGAAACTCAGAAAAACGATACATTGAATTGAGTTATTACTGACTCTCTCACTATGGGGGTCTATTTTATACATGTCAGAAACAGTCTAACCGTTTCACCTAGGGGAGGACTTATACAATCAAACTGACTGACTTATTTTACTAGACCTGAGCTTTAACTTATACTCCTGCTGCGGAGTTTTCTCTAACAAGGGAGGGGTTGAAATAATGTCTTGTGCGGGACAGTCCTTAAGAGCAATATTCTGGCAGTCCTTCAAATCCTGGGAAATGTTTTTAGAAACGGATTTCAATCCTTTAAAAAGTTTAACATGAGACAGGTGGATCCACCCCTTCCTGCCTTCCAACTTCACGGCTGTACGGGTGGTGAGGAGGACCTGACGTGGCTCCTTCCAACGTGGTTCCAGCGGACTTGATCTGTCAAAATTTCTGATCATCACCAAGGAGCCTGGAACGATCTCGTGCGGTGCCACCTCGGTATTGTCTGGAAATGCGGCGGCAACCTGTGAACGACATGAGTTGAGGGCAGACATCAAGGAAGCTAGGTAATCTGTCAGCATATTACATGAAACATCGGTAATACTTCGGGGTCTAGGAGTACCCCACATGTTAGGGGGGCGGCCGAATACGACCTCATACGGGGACAGACCTGATCTGGAATGTGCAACCATGCGCATATAAAACAGGGCGACTGGCAGAGCTACTAGCCAGTCCACACCTTTTTCTTTACAAACTTTTGCAATGCGGATTTTCAGGGTCTGATTATGTCTCTCGACCAGACCGGCTGCTTCAGGATGGCGTACACAATGAAACTTCCACTGGTACCCTAACAACAGGGAAACGTGCTTCATGAGTTCGGATGAGAATGGCTGGCCGTTATCAGAATATACGACTCTAGGGAGTCCATATCTAGGGAAGAATTCACGAACCAACTGCTTGGCAGTGGTCGCGGCTGTGTAATCTGGGACTGGATATGCTTCTGTCCACCTGGACAAAGCGCATACAACTACAAGGACATACTTGAAACCTCGACATCGCTCCATCTGAATATAATCCATCTGGAGGACCTCAAAAGGGTGGTCAGGAGGCTGGAAACCACCTTGTTCCACCGGGACACTTTTACCTGGATTAAACTGACAACATATCATACAGGTACGGACTTTCTGCTTGGCTGCAGCTCGTAAATGCTTGTTGAACCAAATGTTCTGAATACTGTCTAACATAGCTTTTTCTCCTAAATGTGCTGGACTATGTGCGGTATTAATAATGACTTGAACCATAGAGTCGGGGAGAAACCATGTGGCTCTACCCTTCGTTAACCATCCTTGATCTGTCTGGACCCCTCCTTGTTCAGACCATTTCTTGATTTCATCGGGAGTAGCATGTAACTGGATATCTATGACATCTTGAGTAGGGTCCTTAACTGTCATGCATGTAGTCAGATCTGGAGTATGTGTCATGTTAACTAGAGTGTCTGGAGTCTGTGCTGTAAGCTTGGCTGTGCGGTCTGCTAGATCGTTACCTTGAGAAATAATGTCAGTAACTTTCGTATGTGCTTTGCACTTCATGATAGCAATAGATGTCGGTAAATGTATGGCATCTAACAGGGCTTGAATAAGGAGACCATGCTGAATCTTGGTTCCATGAGAAGTCATGAAACCTCTCTCCTGCCAGAGCACTCCGAAGTCGTGTACAACTCCGAATGCGTAACGTGAATCTGTATAAACATTAACTTTCAGGTTCTTGGCGTGTATACAGGCTTGTGTCAGAGCGACTAGCTCTGCTGCTTGAGCGGACAGGGTATCAATACGGTGTGTTTCAATAACTTCGGTGTCAGTAGTCACTGCATACGCGGCGACTATTTCTCCTGTACTAGTTCTCATACATGAACCATCCACATAAAGTGTCAGGTCAGGATCTGGTAACGGAATGTCTGTCAGGTCTTGTCTTGGCTTTGTCGTAATATTAACTACTTCCACACAATCATGTGGGTCTGGATTTGAATTAACTGATGGTAACAGTGTAGCAGGATTCAGAACGTTGCAGCGTCTAATTTCTATGTGTGGCTGGAACAGTGTCAATTCATAACCTGT
This sequence comes from Lissotriton helveticus, assembly GCF_964261635.1. Classification (NCBI taxonomy): domain Eukaryota; kingdom Metazoa; phylum Chordata; class Amphibia; order Caudata; family Salamandridae; genus Lissotriton; species Lissotriton helveticus. Next base: position 1,872,931,714 of record NC_136061.1, on the reverse strand, counting down.
TAAACGTGCAATTGTCAAGTGCTGTGTTTGTGTTCGGTTTAAAAGAACTTCTACGGAATGTGGAACTTGTACTGTCAGGGAGTGTCCTAAAACTATGGAATCACTTTGTCTGATAGCTAGTGCTGTGGCTGCAACTGACTTGAGGCACGCAGGCAACGCCTGGGCGACTGGGTCTAATGTGCTCGAAAAATAAGCACAGGGCTTGTATTGTCCTGCTTGATCTTGTGTGAGAACAGATAATGCTGTACCTTCGCGTTCAGTAACGAAAAGTGTAAAAGGCTTACTGTAGTTCGGTGTAGCTAGAACTGGAGCTTGACATAGGGCTTTCTTTAACTCATTGAAACTAAGTGTATGTTCAGATGTCCAAGGGAGGACAGTCGATACGGCTGCCTCCTGTGTCGTTAACTGTATCAGTGGCTTGGCTAGAAATGCATACTGGGGAATCCATTGTCTACAATAAGAAGTAAGGCCGATAAAGGCACGTACCTCCTTCTGGGTTCTGGGCTGGGGAAGACTCGCTATTAACTGGATACGGTCGGGTGTCAACTGCCTACCCCTCTTGGACAGTAAGTGTCCTAAGTATACCACTTGCTGGACACAGAATTGAAGCTTCGAAGGTGACACCTTGTGCCCCATCTCGGCTAGGAAATACAAAACTGTAAGGGATGCTCGCTCGCAGTCACGTTCAGAACGGGCTGTGATCAGTAGATCATCGACATACTGGAGCAGGGCAGTGTCAGTTGGCATGTGAATATTGTCTAGTTGTCTCTTGAGTGCTTGACTGTAAATACTAGGACTTTCTGTGAAACCTTGAGGAGCGCGTGTAAACATATAGCTCCTTCCATTTAAACAAAATCCGAAAAGAAACTGGCTGTCTGGATGAATGGGAACACTGAAAAATGCATTCTTGAGGTCTATGACAGTGAAGAACATGGCTTCGGAATCAATAGCAGTTAACAGGGAAGAAATATCTGGGACAACTGGGTACTGAGGAATAATACATTTATTAAGCTCTCGTAAATCAATCACTAATCGATATACTGGGGGTGCATTTGGATCAGTACGTTTCATGACTGGAATGATCGGAGAATTACACACATTGGAGTCAGTTTCTACAACTACTCCTTGAGCCATGAGCTCGTCAATAATTTTGGATAAGGCTGCTACAGCCTCAGGTGGCAATCTGTACTGTCTGATTCGTGGTAACACTACACCTGGCTTGAGAGTCACACGATGGGGTGTGATTTGCATGTAACCTACATCAGTTGGACCTTGCGCCCATAAGTGCTGTGGAACATTAGACAATCTTGAATCAAAATCTCGTAATACATAGTGACCCTTAAAGTCACGTAGGAACAGACGTATTCCCTCTGGGGAACAGCAAATAACTGCACCTAATTCTTTCAGTGTCTTAATGCCTAATAGATTTTCTGGACATGACTTAGTAAGTAACAGATCAGTAGTACGGGACAATGGACCTACTTCTAGAGTAACTGGCTTGGATATCTCATTAACTATTGGCTTTCCTGAAAATCCAAGGGAAACATTTCTTGAGCCTGAGAGCGGAGCCCCTGGAACTTCGGCATGACTAATTGTGGTCCTACTTGCCCCTGTATCGATCAAAAACTTTCTGTCTTTCCCTAATACTTGACTGTGAACATAGGGACCTTCTTGATCTACAGGTATCTCGATGAGAGGCAAGCCTACCTCCCTCTCTAGGCTGTTTCATGAATATGGCTGATACTCTGGATACTCAGACTGTGCATACTGATACATCTGTGATGTAACGTGCTGTGTTGCAGCAATAGGCTGCGGTGCGGGAACTGTCTGTTGTGCATTCTGTGACTGAGGAATCTGTGAAACTTGTTCTTGTCTAGGCGGACGTGGTCTTTCTTTAGTCTTACCAGTAGCTATGTTATGTTTCAGGACTGCACACTCGTTTATAAAATGACCTGGCTGTTTACAATAATTGCAGTTCCCTTTAACGGGAGCTGCAGGATGACTGGCTTGATTCGGACCCCTCTTCTGACTGTCTTGAGGAACAGATTGTGCAACTAGCACTTTCATTTTCGTGTCTTTCATACGTTTTCTTTCGTGTTCTTGCTCTTCCCTGATTCTATTCTGGTGATACTGGAGCATCTGGAGCATCTGGGACGGAGTATTTGCTTGCCAGGTGCTTTCGACTTTCAAAACTCGATTTTTAATTTGTGGGCTTGAATTCTCGACTAATTTAGTAACAAAAAGATGAGGGTATGACTCACTACTTGTCTTGAGACCACTGTTAATACTGAAACATTTTTCAAATCTAGAATAAAAATCACTAATATCTTCATCTTGTTTCTGTTTACAGGCTGAGATTGCATCCCAGTCTTCTTTTCTCGTTGTCAATAATCTGGGTAAAACTTGAATCAATAATTCTGGTAATTCTTTACATTTATCTCCAAGACCGGTACCTGGTACTCGTGCCTTGTCTTCAGCTTCTAAAGCTGCCCAATCGATCTTTTTCTCTCCCACCTCCCATTCTTTTTCTTTTAACTTTTCATACACCCCTGCGGGTAACAGGACCTTTAACATTTTAATGATATCTGGGTAAGTGTATTCTCCCATACGGAGCATGTCTTTTAATTCTCTATGGAACCCGGCTGGATCTTTGTCATGACAGGGAATTAATTTCTTCATTTCAAGAAGTTCCATCTTTGAAATCGGAGTGTATACAAACACTCGTTGCATTACGCCACCCGCCCCTTGGACTGGGTGGACTTCTCGTAACGGATTCTGTCTGTCTATGTAAAATGATTTACTTTCTGGGGGTGAGACATGAACAAAATGCGGATTCAGGAACGTTCTATACTTGTGACGCTGTTCTAGAATGACACTCATTAAATCGGTACCTAGACCTCTCCATCTATACTGGAGTAACTCGTTCAGGACATCGTGTAACGGGCCTGGATCAGAATGTTGACCCTCATACAAAGTAATGAGGTGCTGGATCATATACATACCCACCAGTCGTTGCTCGGCTGGGGGCAATTTCAGAAACATTTGTGCCACTATTTCGTCTGGAAAAGTGGTAGAATCAGTAATCCATCGGACTGCTGATCGGGCTAGTTCTTGTTCATGCATAGTACTTAATTCACTGTAACCGATTCGTGATTTCAGGATGTGATCGGTAGCTTGAAATACTTGTTCTAGAGAACCTTGTTCTGGTGCTGGATGATGAAAAATAGACTTGTGTTCTAGACGTAAATGGCGATCTGGAAATCTAGATTTTCCTACATACGCTATTCTGGCGGGATTCTCGTTCTCTTCCTCTTCAGGATCAGAGATACTTTCTTTCTCGCTTACTTGTGCTGCTTTACGCTGGTCGTGTAACCTTATTATTTCTTTACGAATTTTCTTGTACATACTCTCCATGGCACCGACGGTCTTGTGCTTACCCTCGGCTATATTATCACTCCACCTTGTCAGGATTCTCATTTCGGCGGAATCTTTAGACGGGTAATCTTGTTCTCTTATTAGACAATTGATCAGGAACTTTAATATCATGAGCTGGATCTCGGCTTTCCTTTGAGACATAATCTCGCCAATACTTTCTGGATCATCCCCTGTACGGATGAAACGATATATTCTGTCTAGATCTTCTTTCATATTCGGTAAGGTGACTAGATACTCGGTCACTCTCCTTACACGTAAGGAATATAAAACCATATTATATTCGCCTGGAACTGGATCATAGACACATTCGTTAAGGGTTTGCCTGATTTCTGTAACAGACTGATGTTTGGGCGTGCGCTGTAACGCTTGAGCATGTAATTCGAGTAATGTTGAACGCTTGTGTGGCGGCGGGGTTTGAGGAAGACCTCCTCCTGCGGCCCCTAGACTAGAATCGTCTACTGACATTCTTCGTCCTGGCAGGGTCGGTAATTGTAACGTGGGCTGGACTTGTATGGCGGACTGGACCGGGGGAGCTGTTAAGGGCACCCCGGTGTCTGAAGGAGCAGGAAGTGCCTGATTTACAGGGACTGGCGGAGCGCGAACAGGATTTGCATATTCGGGGACTGTGTCGTCCAAATAGGACGAAATAAAAATATCAGCTGCGGTCGGTTTGTGACGTAGCTTGGTCGGAACTAATGGTGGCGGGAAATTACTGGATGCCTCTGGGGTTGCTTTTGGCAAGCCTTCGGCAAGCAGAGGATACATACCCTTAATAAGGGCATGCCTCTGTCTGTCTGACTGTTCGGCTTTGACTTGTTCACCTATCTCGATTAATTCTCTTTCTTGGGCTCGTTCCTGGGATTCTCTACTTAACTCTGACTTTCTGACTTCCTTTTCCGTTCTTTTATGAGCTTCTTTACGCCATAACTCGATGGCATCTTTCTGTGACTGTCTGGCTTTCTTTTTCCATAATGCTTCTTCTACTCGCATGATACATTCGGCATCCCATGTACCCGATACGGGCCATCTATACTTTTCTTCTAACTGTTTGGTATACTCTACCCATAAATCTAGATACAATATGGCGCTTATGCCATGTTTCTGATACATAAAGTGACCTGGACTGTCCCTAGGCGGGACAGGAACCGCTTCTTCTAATAAACCCTTTCTAGTTTTTAACTGACGTAACTTGGAAAATATAGGCATGACTGAATCTGGACACAATACAATACACAATGAAAACACGAAATCACGTCACACTCATACCACGACATTAAAAATACATGAAGAACATTATAAATAACAGTTCGAACAGAATATTACCTGGAATACTGAGAACAGAAACAGAACAGAATTTCTCGAGAACGGAACAGACTAGAATTACTGGATGCACTGCTGTAACAGTACGGAACATACCGGTCCCATAAAGGGACGCATCAAGACCCGTATCCACCTAGGTGAACACTTCGTTTGTGAGTCTGGGCACCACCAACCCACGGACCAGGAGTCAATTTAGATTGGTCCTGTCTAGATACTACCCCAGCAATGGTACTCACCGGGCAGCACGGAACGGAAGGCCTCGGACGGGACTGGACTGCTACGACGATGAACTTCGGACTTCGGACTTCAGTTACGGGTGGGCCTCCGGATACCTCGGTCCTTGGACTCTCGGCTTGGGCTCTGGTCGGGACTCGCCGCGTTCCTCCACCGTCTCGTTCGGATGCTGGACCGCCTCCTCCGTCTCCTCCGTGGGCCTGAGGGATACTTGAAGCAGAAATATCTGCACGTGGCCGGTATGGTTCCGTCACGGCTGCAGAGGGTCAGGGGGTCGGCGTGGCTTCACCGACGCGTGGGGAAAGGGCAAGTCCCTGTTCGGGCGCCATTATGTGGTATATAAATAAATAATACCGGATCTATTTTTGAATGTATGAATGAATAACAGATAGCTCAATAAAATAAGAGTCAAGATTCGAGGTAGTAGGAGTTTCTGCAGGTTTATTACAGCATAAGGACAGGATCAGGACAACCTGCATAGAACGGGGGTAACAGGGCCCAGCAGGACAACTGGGGCCCAGCAGCTGCCGGGGCTTGATCTGGGATGAGCGCGCTAACTTTTAATAACAATACATCGACTTATATACATAGCGCAAACACATAGCATTACATTGCAGTAGGCGTAGCAGTGGGTGGAGCAGAAGGCGTGACGCGTAGCAGTCGCGAAAGATAACAGTAGAAAGAGGTGTAACTGGGAGTATACTTAGGCATGTGATGCAAACGTAACAGAATATGTCATGAATGGGCGGAAACATTGGAGGGGGCTACCTAAGGAGCCGGGACCTCTAACCTAATGGTGCGCGAAAACTGGCAATGACGTGTTACTAGGAGAAGCTGGGGGCTACGAACTCTGTGCTAGGAGCAGAGACTAGAGTCTGGAGGGTCGGAGCGACATGTACCTAAACCCTATCTGGTATCTGATGTTTAGGGAACATGTTGATATAAACTAGAAGTCATGAGGGGAAAAGCTAACTTGATTCTAAGACTGGACCATGCATTATTCTACATGTAGTGCGTGATGAAGAATATTAAATGACCATTAATACAGTATTTCTCTAACGTGGAGCCGAATAGGCTAGACAATGACGGAAACTATTGATGCAGTTCAGTAGCTTAGGAATGCAAAGAAGGAGGACTGAACTGATAGCTGGAATCATAACATACTCTTGGCAGACTCAGAGGCAGAGCCAAGCTGCACCGGGCACTGCGAGGCAGGAAGTAAGTGAAGGGTCGAGGATACAGGTGGGGGCTGTATCGCTCCTCAGCGAGGCTTTCAGGAGACAGGAGCTGAATCTGATGTCCGGGCCCTTTTGAGGCCTGGAAACGGGGACTTTATAATGGAATAACGTGCACACTGAGAAACGTGGCAACATAACTTTACATAGGCCTGATATTCGTAGTATTCACGAGGACTGGAAACTGACATACCAGAGGTGGACACAACTGTAATTGCGTCATTAATCAGACACGGGGAATAACATATGCATATTGGTCATGCACACATAACATATGATGGATGAAGCGTAGGGACACAGAACATGGCAAAATTTACTTTTCCACAATACTTTGACATATCCCAACACTTTGTTGTTGACTCCGAGAAAAAATACTTCAACATCAATACGTATTGTGTCTAGGATTTTTTATTCTCCATCTTGTGAGTGAAATGTGAGTAGGTGTTAGGTGCTGTACAAAAATGTGAGGAATCCAAAGTTCACAGAAGGAGATGTGATGCCTTGCAGTTTCAGTCAACAGAGTCCAGAGCACATTGTTTGGCATCATTGGTGACACTGCGACCAGCAAGTCCATGTGGGAGAGTGTGACAGTCAATAAGGTGATGCTGTTGCACACAAAGGCAAGATGCCAGACCAGGTGACCTGGCAGATGCGCATGGCCCTCTGCCTCTCAACGTCTTCTCCGTGGATGACCCACCTTCCTTGGGGGACCCTCATATGCAGGCCTTGGCGATGCCTGGGACTCTCCGTCGGATGGTTCCACCTCCTCCTCCCTCCCTGTGCCTGTTGGCAGTCTTTGCCTGGATGTTTCTGGCCTAGTGACACAGGGAGGGTTCTGCATGTTGTCAGCAATCCGACGGAGTGAATGGCTTTGTTAAGTCCCTCTGCACCGCCAAGAGCTCAGCCAGTCTTGCCTCCATCCGTCCTTGGCGTTGTCGTTGACTGGCGTGTTGCTCAGCCTGCGATGAGGGCGCCCACTCCATGGCTGAACTCCCTGGTATCCCGCCATGATGTTTCTGAGTTCAGACTGACCGGGCCCGTCAGCTTGCTGGTCAGGTTCTCGCCTCCGCCTTGTGCCACTCCCACCACCCCTGCCCACACAAGCCCGGCCTACTGTTGTGGGCACATCGGGTCGACGGGACCCCTGAGGGTTGACAGTGGGGGGGTTGTCTGCCTCCTCCCGGGTGTCCGACAAACCTTGTCCCTCATTGTCAGACTGGCTCAGTTGTGTGTTGTGGACAGGGCTCCGAGCTGTCTCCTGGGAGGTGGCAGGAATGGGTGTGGTGGTTGGCACAGATGCCCCTGATCCAGCTGCTGCACGGGTTTGGGATCCAGAGGTGCCAGGTTGGTCTGTGTCATCCATGGAGTGATGAGAGGCGTCGCTGTTGGTGGGATCAGGGTCCTGTGGAGCCTGCGACTGTGATCCTTCTCCCCCCTGGTTGGGGGTAGATTGTGTACGTTGCCCTGTGGGTGTGAGAGACAGACGATGTTAATGCCATTTATAGCAAAAAAAATATGTAATATACATTGTCGTAATCACTGTTACACCAGCTTTGGATTTTTCACACTGTTCACTTGTGGTGTCAGATTGATCTGTGTTGAGTACACATTTTAATGTGAGGGTCTATTTACAATGAATGGCACAGCCAGGCATATTAGCAGTGATTTGGCAGTCATTGTGCACCACACCTATGCCAGAATGGATGCAACACTTTAACACTGTGGATCACCATAGTGTGGTAACAGTACAGCTGCTTCCCGCATCTGTGCCATGGAAGTGGCACATTGCTTGAGTTGTGTCGCTGGTGCAACGCAGATCCGACAATGCTCTGTGCGGCCCTATCTGCACAATACTGCGTCAATCCTTACGTCAGCTTCAGACATGCACAGTTTTTTGAGGCAGCATGTGCATAAAAGTAGCTGAGTGAAAATTTTAAGATTTCAATCAGCCACTTTTGGTTGGTGTTGCTGTGCCGTGATGCCCTGCCACCGCACACCACAACACGACCACTCCATGACCAGTCCACATACTTCTGCCGCAGGGCTTTAGGACGTGACACATCTCCCAGGTGCATCACCTTGTCAATACCCAGCACCATTGCAGTAATATGTGTGCGTCCGCTGCGCCAGTAAGGTGTAGCAATGGCAATCGTGGTATAAGTGCTAGTGACTTGTAAATCAGGTCTGTGCATTTTTTGCTTAAATGCTTAATCAGATCGGTATTTGTAGTGTTACATGACAGTTGTGACAGTGGGCCAATCCATTGCCTGTCACAGCTGGCTATGTTTATGTAAGGGGTGTGTGTGACAGGCCGTGCTGGTAGTTTGAGTGCGTTGGAACTGGGCCTCACTCATGGTGTGGCTGTCCCCCTATGGAGCATGCACCATGACCGTGGTTGTGAAATCCGGGTTAAGTTATCTGACCTTGTTGTCCTGATGTTAGTGTTTGCACTGGTCACAGGATGACCTTATGCGGCATACTCCATGGGCCAGTGTCAGCTATGTTGTCAGTACTTTCTCACTCCCTGTACATTGAGCATGGTCCATGGGTGTGTACCTGGACCATATGGGATGATTGCAATTGGGCTTGTGCATACACAGTAGTGGTGATAGTGTTGTCCAAAGTTTAACCTTCTTCACCATCCCCCTTGCAGCCTTCTGGCCCTAAGCCTTGCACCCACCCCCATGCTGTTGGCCACTGCTGGGAGTCATATCCACCCACCCCCATACTGTTGGTCTATGCTGGGAGTCATATCTAGCCACCCCTCCTATGTCTTGGCACTGCTGGGAGTGATATCCACACCCCCCTCCTATGTCTGGGCACTGCTGGGAGTCATATCCACACCCCCCTCCTAGGTCTGGGCACTGCTGGGAGTCCTGTGCACCCATCCCTCCTATGTCTGGGCGCTGCTGGGAGTCATATCCACACACCCCCATACTGTTGGCCTATGCTGGGAGTCATATCCACCCCCCATACTGTTGACTTATGCTGGGAGTCATATCCAGCCACCCCTCCTATGTCTGGGCACTGCTGGGAGTCATATCCATACCCCCCTCCTATTTCTGGGCACTGCTGGGAGTCATATCCACACCCCCTCCTATGTCTGAGCACTGCTGGGAGTCATATCCACACCCCCTCCTATGTCTGGGCACTGCTGGGAGTTCTGTGCACCCACCCCTCCTATGTCTGGGCACTGCTGGGAGACATATCCACACCCACCTCCTATGTCTGGGCACTGCTGGGAGTCATATCCACACCCCCCTCCTATGTCTGGGCACTGTTGGGAGTCATATCCACACCCACCTCCTATGTCTGGGCACTGCTGGGAGCCCTGTGCACCCACCCCTCCTATGTCTGGGCGCTGCTGGGAGTCATATCCACCCCCCACTATGTCTGGGCACTAATGGGAGTCATAGCCACACCCCCCTCCTATGTCTGGGCACTGCTGGGAGTCATATCCACCCACTCCCATACTGTTGGCCTATGCTGGGAGTCATATCCACCCACTCCTCCTAAGTCTGGACACTGCTGGGAGTCCTTTGCACCCACCCCTCTTATGTCTGGCGAAGGCTGGGAGTCCCCCCATGTGATATGAGTTGTTTGTATACTCACCAGGCTCCACGACTCCACCAATTCCATGTACTCCCACCGGTGGTAGCAGGGCCATGACCTTCTCCTCCCAGGGCTGGAACTGTACTGGTCTGCGGGAACCACCACCTCCAGTGTGGTGGCTATTGGCGTAGTTCTCATCCATCTTGCGTTTGACCATCCTCCGCAGATAGTACCACCTGGCCTGGCAATCGCTCCTGGTGCGCCTGATGGGTGCAACAGCATTGACCCTATTGACGATCCTCTGCCACAGCCGGGTTTTGTCAGCTATGCTGCTCTGTCTGACCAATGCGCTAAACAGATGTGGCTCTACTCTGACTTCATCTGCAAGGATCTCCATCTCCTGGTTTGTGAACTTTGGATTCTTTGGTGCAAACACGTTGTGGGGTGAATGTGATTGGGGGATTGAGGGTGTGTATGGATGGGGGTTGTGGGTCTGAATGTGAAGGGGGTGTGTGGGTCTGCATATGATTGTGGGTATGTGTGAAGGTGGATGTGTGCAGCTGTTGGTGTGTTGTCAGTCTCTGTAGGTAAATGCGAATATTGCAAAGGATGCTGGTTTGTGTGTGTGGGCCCTTTTTATTGGTCCATTTGTGGGTGTGGCTTAGTTTGAATTTTTGGGTGGGTGTGTTATAAGAGTTGGGTCTGAGTTGGGCCCTCTGTTTCCCACTTTAGATTTGGCCAGGACATTGCTTTACAATGGTTTGTACATAGGAGATATGTTTTGTGTTGTTGTGCGACTCTTTTGCACACTCCTTGTGCTGTTTTAGGGGTACGCGTGTGTTTTTTGAGGGGGGTTTCGTACTTTATTGTGTAGCTCTCTCATACGCGACTTATTTACGGGAGACACGTGCACTTCGTTGAGGGGGGTTCGTCTCGTACTTTCTTGTGTAGCTTTCTCATACGTGTCGTATTTACGGGGTACGCATGCGCTTCGTGGAGGGGGGTTTGTCTCGTACTTTCTTGTGTAGCTTTCTCATACGTGACATATTTGTGGGTAGGCGTGCGCTTCATTCAGGGGGGGTTTGTTTTTGATTAGATTGTGCGGCTCGCTCATACACGATGTTTTCCGTACAAATTGCTGTTCATACGCGACAGTGTTTTCCCGTACGAATGGCGTTCACCGTCTCCGGTCCGGATCGTACTTGGGTGGTCGTACGGCATGTTTACAAATCGTACGGTTCACTAGCCGAGTCCGTATCGTACAGTTCTTCGCTAGTTTTTCGTACGGTTTGTAAACATTCGGACGGAATCCTTGTAAACGGATCGTACTACGCAATTCGGATGGCTTTGTACAAGTCGTACAAAAACGGCTACAAATACGAATCGTAGGACGGTTTTCTTCCCTGAATCGGAATCGACCCCTTAATGTGAAACTTGTTAATACAATTGACGATATCAATGCATACATAGTTGTTGGGGCGTGATGATCATCCTGATATAGTTTGGAATCTGACTTTGGTGTGGAAGGTTAGGGGTTTCATCTTCCTGATTGTTACACTGCCCATAATTGGACCCTTAAAAAAGTCACTTGAGGTGATAGGTGTAGTTCCTGTATCTCAACCTTGTTTTTTACAATTTCTTTTATTTAAGTTTTTCTTAAGCGCTCCAAACCACCCCATTTATTGACCTCTGAGCACTAAGGTGAGCGCCAGTGGGGGGGAGAGGTTAATTATAGCAGTGAGAACTACCCAAACTATAAGCTGTGTAGAAAAAAAAAGTGCTACTATAGAATAAACCCAGATGACAACTTCTTAGTGAATAGGTATTAAGATTTAGAGGGGCAAACTGGCCTCAGGTATCTACTTCACTTGTGTTTATTCATCAGACACTTCTCCAAGACAAGGGGATCTACCAGAAGACCATGATGAAGAGATACATATTCAAGAATTTCCTGAATGTGACTTACTCATTTTCAAGTTTCAGGTAGATGGGAAGAGAGTTCCAAAGGTAGGTGCTCACTGTTGAAGAGAGTGGCCTCTGACTTTTTGATGTCTGTATCCATGGGGAGACAACATACCAACATTAGCTGGCCTATGTTGTTGCAAGTAGCAAATAGTCTCAAGATAGATTTGGAGTTTCATGATGGAGTGCCTTGAGAACCAAACACAGAGTTGTGAAGGAAGTCCTTTCCTTCACACAGAGCTGGTGGAGATATCTGATTGACAGGGGAAGGTGATCATGTAGTTTCAGACCCAGCACCAAGCAAGCAGACTAATCTTCTACTTGTTTCACCCTGCCTAGGGACGTATTGGGGAGACCTATGTAAAGATCATTGCAGTAATCCAACATGGACAAGGCAGCACCTATGATAAGGGCCATTTTCTAGGAAACTTGTTGGCAGAATCCGTTTTTACATTCGCAGGTGGAAAAAAGCTGATGTGCAAACCTCATTTATCTGTGAGGAGAATAATAGACCACAGTCAAATATCACACCCAGGTTTCAAGCTTGGATCCCAGCATTAGAAGGAGGGCTTAGTTTTGTTGACCAGGGAAGGATGATAAAGAATAAGGCCAAATCGCAACATTTCAGTTTTTCAGCATTGAGGCACAGCCAGTTGTGTTGGGGAAACAACCATTAAAAAGCAGTCATTACAACGCACTACCTTTACAACGCAGCTGTTATAACGCAACTGCCTTTACATCGCATGCCATTACAAGGCATGTTTCTCCAACGCATGCCACTACAACCCATACCATTACAACGCATACAATTACAACGCATTATAAGGTAAGTAGTCACGATTTTTTTGTTTTAGGGAGGGTATGGGTTTTGGGGAACACGGGAATAGTATTTTTACCCATACGCAATCCTTCACTTACCTTACTCTTGCACTCACAGGAGTGGGAATAGTAATATTTACCCCTACACTATCCAACACTTACCTCACTGTTGCCCCAAAAGTATTATGCGTTGTAATGGTATGCGTTATAATGGTATGCATTGTAATGGTAGTTTCTAAAAATGCGTTGTAGTGGCATGCGTCGTAAAATCATGTGTTGTAATGGTAGCTGCGATGTAAAAAACGCATTGTAAAGGCATTCGCTGTAATTGGTTGCATTGTGATGTCATATGTTCGTTGGGTTGCATCCATCTGTGGACATGGAAAAGGCAGTGGGGGATCTTAGAAGGCTTGCCGGGGTTATCATCAATTTTTAAGTGGAGCTGGTTATCATCTGCATACATTTGGTACCTGATGTTATAAGAAGCAAGTATTAATGTCAGGGGTCTTTTAATTTTAACACCTTGCATGCTGATGACGAGCTCAGCTCGTCATGCAGCACGGTGGCCGTGTGCTGGTGACGAGCTGAGCTCGTCAAGGCCTCCGCGGAACGCCCACGCGGGGATAATTACCCCGCTGTGCTGGGCGTTCCATTGAGCGGGCGGGCCATGACGAGCTCAGCTCGTCATCAGCACACGGACACCGTGCTACATGACGAGCCGAGCTCATCATCAGCACCGCGGCGCCCCTCCTCCCCCCCCACGCCACGAGATAATTAGCCCCGCGACGATGGGGTTAAGATGATTACATCTCTTAAGTTTCTCCAGGGAGATGTAAGCTTATAACAGTATTTATAGCCATTGAATAAGGGAGGAAATAATGAATGGCTTTGAATGGGGATATCCTTGCTAATAGCTAAAGTACCAATCTTTGCAATAGCAACATTAACTTGGTAATATCCGTGTGGGAACTTTTTGAGGAGTTCTGGAGCAGGTAGGGGTTACTGAGTTCAGATTGTGACAATCAGTGCCTTTTACCACTGATGTCCAAGGGCTTAACCTTAGTATTGAGCTTAAAACAGAGCTCCAAGTACATCCCTTTAGTATACAACCCTTAGAGTAGTTAAGTTGAGCAGTCTGAGTTGTACTAGGTGAGGAGGGATAGTTAGAGACTCAGAACTCAAAACCTCAACCAACACAGATCAATAACTCATGCCAGTGCTTGGTCTTTGAAAAAGAATAAGTATTTTACTCAAATCACACACAATGTAATACTAGCAGGGTGTGGAATATGGTGAATTGTTTGGGGAGGCCAACCTGGATGAGAGGCAGCACTTCTGACTACTCCCTCTGCTTGTGTGGACTTTGTTTCCCTCTTTTGGGTTTTCATAGGTTGCAAAGTACCTTTTGTTGCCTTTTGAGAAATAGGTAATGCAGGCAAAACCTGCATGCTCCAGTGTTTTACGGGGCAGGACCGCTCCACATGGTGTGGACCACATAGCTCACGGAGCAAAGAGAGTAGTAATCGTGTCCCATCCCTTCAAACTCATGCATAGCTGTGCCTGCTTCACTAGTAGGCTGTTACAGGTATGCAGAGGTAGTGCAAGCATCAGTCACAGAGGCTAAATTGGAGTGATGTTGCTTGTTTGCTTGTTGCATGGTGGATCTTGCAGTTTGTATTCTTCCTTAGTCACAAACACAAAGTCCACCATCTAAAGAAACTAGGTGCCTATAGCTGAATGTAATTGTGAATACTGAGATCCTGCTGCAGGCCTCTAAGTCAAAGTGCTTCTCCTCTGGAACTCTTGTTTATTCTTTACGGGGACCATGGATTGCAGTGTGTGTTCTTCTACCGTCTTGTGGCTTTCTGGTACTTAGATTTTGCAGGGGAACTTGGACAGAATTGAATTCATCTGTACCTTCTGTCCAAGGGGTAGACTGTCTGGCTTAGACTGCATTGACACTTTGAGGACTCATCACCCTCACAGAGTGATGCAGATCCTTACTGCTTACTGGTGGTGCAATGGATGTCTTCAGCTCATCTTTCTCTTTCATGGCCCCTTCTCCTTCTAAGCAGTGTCTCCCTTTTGCAAGGGCCTCTCCAATGCCCCTTCTGAGCAGTCATCAGGGCCCAGGCAGCCCTTCCTTGGCACACAGGCATAAAGATTATGTCACATCATTATTGTCCCAAACATGGCTAGGAACATTTACAATGAATACTCCAACCCTGGAGCACTAAAGGGTCTATTATAATGGCAGGCGGATTGCCACCCACCGAATGGCGGTGGTGATCCGCCCGCCATTATTCACCTCCCGCCTCCCATTTCCCCCCGCCATATTAGAATGGCAGGGGGGGTGACCCTGGCGGACGGAAAAACCGTCCGCTGGTATTCCGCCGGTCAAACAGGAGACCGGGCGGAAAAGGGGATTGATATAGTGGTGGTGTCTGCATTGCCGCCATGGGAAGGCATGCAGGGTCTGCATGTGGGGGCCTGTTGCGGGCCCCCAGGGTGTTGGGGAGGTGGGGGGTGCTCATGGGGGGTACCCCCCTGCATTTGCATGCACAACATGGCAGGCACCGCACAAATGCCTTTTTAACATTGCGGCGGGTGGTGCTGAAAGCACCGCCCACCGCAATGTTAAAAATGAGGGATGCGCCTGCCAGTGTGGAGGGCGCATCCCAAATGTATTTGCAGAACCGCCGCACACATAGCGGGCGGTCCCATTTGCCAAAACGGTCCGCCGGTCAAACAGATGACCGGGTGGAAAAGGGGATTGATATAGTGGGAGTGTCTGCAAGACACCACCATCCATATCAGATGCAGGCGGTGATGTGCCTTTCCATGGCAGCGTTGCCGCCATGAAAAGGCATGCGGAGTCTGCATGTGGGGGCCCGTTGCGGGCCCCCTGGGTGTTGAGGGAGTGGGGGGTGCACATGGGGGTACCTATGGTGCCCCCCTGCATTTGCATGCACAACGTGGCAGGCACCGCACAAATGCCTTTTTAACATTTCGGCAGGTGCTGCTGAAAGCACCGCCTGCCACAATGTTAAAAATGCGGGATGCTCCCGCCAGTGTGGCGGGTGCATCCAAATTGGATTTGCGGGACCGCCGCACACATAGCGGGGGGTCCCATTTGCCGAAACGATGGCGGGCGAATAGACCCCTTAATGTTTCTTGGTCACCATTGGTGTTGAGACTATGGATTCTGGTACATAAATCCTGGCACACTGGCTTAATGTTTTTGTCCCATCTTTATACTAAGGTTCAGACAGTAGTTTGTGGGTTCAAAACTTCTGCTCTGAGATGGTGCCTGGACTTTCTGTCCCTTTTACTTTTTCCATTCCAACTAGCACAGCCAGGGTCTATGCCACAAGGTGGAAGGCGTGTTGGAATTAGGAGTCTTCTAGTAGGAGTACAAAATAAAAGTACCCATTACCACTTAACTGTCTGTTAACCAATGTGTGTGGGGCGGTTGCCCTTCCAGTGAATAGTAGTCAGGAAAGGCCATGGGGTAACTCTTGATAGAGCACAATGGTGCTCTCCAATTCGAGGGATTGAATTATAATCACGAGTAGTTTGCACCTGCATGTATTCCCTTATCATGTTAACATTTGGTTATTAGAATGTGTAATATAATAATGTGTAAAGTGAAGTGATAGAGACATTATATGCAACGTGGAGAAACTAAAGTTGTAATTGTGTTCTACATGATGACGTTTAATGTTCGATTTTACATATGACTAATGAGAAATTAACTTGCTGACATGTAATGCACTGATTTAAACATGCACAGAAATAATGCTCATGTGTATGTGTAATTAATGAAGATTCATATTAATTCTTAAGTTAGCCGATTTGGTAGGCCTCATGTTTATTTTTCCCTGGCTCTCTAAATACCGTTGTTCGGAATATTCATGTGTATGCAGGATCTTTTCTTTCTCACGTTTCCGTTGCAGGTGGAGAAATTCATCTTTGTTTGTTAGAATAATGCTTTTGTTTTAGGAGTTAGGCTTAGGGAGGAGAGGATACATTTGAACAAGTGGTGCTGATAATGTGGGATGGTATTCTTTCTCACTGGAGAAGGCCTGGGAATCAGGGTCATCGAGCCAGAGGCTGGAAGCATCGAAACCTCATGGAAATTAACGTACGAAGAAGTGTCTAGCTGGATGGGACAATTGCGTAATGTGATGTGTCCTGAGATTTTGGTGTTGGGGTTAGGGACAGTGCCCTGGAGGATTGAGTTAGGAGAGGAGACCTTATGGAGACAGAAGAAGCATCTTAGAACGAGCTCCACAGCTTTATGCTACTTGACCATTTCAACTTGAGTGCACTTATGAAATCTTCACGCGCAGACCCCTTTTCCGGAACTTGCCTGGGGAAATGCTAAGTAGGGATGTCACTTTAGTGGTAGTGTAGGGACAGGCTAATGCTTTTTACTTACAAACCTCCAATGAAGAAGACTCTTGATGTCGGTGCAGTTATCTTCTGAGTCTTGATTCTAGAATTGTTTTTTCTTTGTATGCTTCACAGACAAATTTTAACCAGTAGGTTTGGCTTTGTATTAGTTCTGATGTATTTCTACCCCCTCATCTTGAGGTGTATGTATGTCCAGTTGTTCTTGGCTTTGTAATAAACTAACTAAATTTAGAACCTGGAGTCAGTGATTCTTCGGAGTCATGGTTTGTGGCCAGTGTGAAATCTAATCAGATAAGATATTTCTCCTCTCTACACTTTTAAGCAGGAACAAACAATCCAGCGACCAGAGGTTCCCGAGTAAATCTAAAATGTAGAACCCGGCCCCATCATTCTTTAAGCTACACTGGTTCCCTGGGGCCTTCTGTCTCTTCTCCTACACACCCAAAGGTATGACCCTCGACGAAGTAGAACTAGAATGTCCTGGAGGAGCCCTGCAATTCACATCTGTCGTCTGCTATCTCTCCTACCCCTCATCTTAGGTAAAACTTAGATGTAGGAAACACAAGATGGATTCCAGTGAGCCTAGGGCCACTTGTATCTCACATATTCCACACACTTCTTCTAAAAATATAACACCTTTGTCTGCCATGGATGGACAAAGGACCCGGTTGCAGGGGACTGGTAAAATTCTTTTAGAAATATTTGGGACAGGCCAGTAGGTTGCTATCCAGGCATGGACAGGTAAACACACCTGTATTGCCCCTCTAAACCGTATCACTGCCAACACAATTAGGGGCTGATACTGATCTCGGTCTGTAGGGCACCGAATCGGGTTTGGCATTAGCGGATCCGATTCGGAGCCTGAATTTCCGTTCGAGTCATACACGGGTCCAGACGTCGAAGTACGATGCGAACAACCGCAAAATCTCCGTCCGAATCGTTTCCGGGTCCGAACTGCTCTGTACGACTGTCACAAGCAAACCGTGGCTTGCAATGGAGACCGTTCACGACCGAGCTAGTATGATGCTCGATTCGGACAGCCAGATCGAGTCGGAGCGTCCGGCTCGCAATAGCTTCCGGAGTTGGACTTCAGGGGTCCGCGACGGACCCCCTGTTACCCGCAGCCGTATGACCCGGACACAGGGGGAGACCCATGGGTCTCCCCAACACAGGCATGAATGGTGCGGATGGCACCAACGCGTACCCAGTGTAGGGGGTGCACTTGTCCGCGACGTACCCAATCAGTCAATGGGAGCCCATGTACGCGTTGTACAACCGGCTCCCATTGACTTCTATGGGAGTCTGACGGAACCAAGTCCGACAGCATACGGCCGTTTGTTTGGTCGGAAAACACCCCTGATCCGGCTCGGTCGAGTGCTTTCCGACCCAGATCGGAATCGGCCCCTAAGTGTTCTACAGCCTAGCAAGCTAACAGTAGTCACACTCAGTTACAAAGGTGTGCATGGCGTGCCCTTCCTGACCAGAGAGCCTCAATTTGCATCTCAAGCTGTGTCACACAAATGATCGAGCGCGCATGCATGATCGGCATCTGTGCTGAGGTAATAAATCTACAGCTGCATATGAAGAACTCTAGGCAGTGGTGCATGCTCTCCAGAGCCATGCAGTGGACTTTCTCTATCGAATAGATGAGGAATGGCTAAAATGATAAAGCTAAGCCTTGACGGGCTAGTAAGGGCACCGAAAGATATAGTATTCTCCCTGAAGAAGGGGAATGAGAACCTAAATGGTGTATGCTTGATAATAATCTAGCAGATCTGGAAGGCCCACCTCCCTTCCACTCAGATTTAGTAAGATTATCAAAGCCACTCTAGGGCATATTTTATTTCAGAGGAATTTGTTGATGATTAGTCGATTCAGGTGACTACAATAAATATGGAGGTGTTTGCTTGTAGTCATGATTCTAAGGTTAGTATTCAGGTTGTGAATCAGATATGCTACAAGATGTACAGACATAATATTGAGTTTTTATTTTCGATCTACAAAAATATTGAGTTTGAACTATTGAAGGGACAGAATATCGATATCAAGAATATCGGTGACCAGAATATCGACATGAAGGTAAGAAATACAGTTTTTGTTAATATCGAAGACAGTAATATCGTTTGTAAAAATATCATTGTTAATAATATCAATGTTTATATTAGTGTTATGTATTTTAGTATGAATTTTAAATGTATGTGTTAAATATTTTAGGTTAAGTATTGTATTTTTTTTAATATATGTATTATATTTTTAAAAGGTATTATTTTTTTTAAAGTAAATTTTGCATTTTAGTTCCGTAGCAGGTTGTGGGTTTATAGGGAAATAGGGTGGGAAGTAATTTAATTATAGTAAATTATATAATAGTTTTTAGAAATGATTATTTTTAATAAAATTTTGCATTTTAGTTCCATAGCAGGTTGTGCGTTTATAGGGGAATAGGGTGGGAAGAAATGTAACTGTAGTAAATGTAATAATAATTTCTATAAATTATTAATTATTTTTACTTACATTTTGCGTTTTTATTCCATAGTGGGTTGTGGGTTTAAAGGAAAATAGGGTAGGAAGTAATTTAATTATAATTAATTAAATAATATGATTTTAATAATTTATATATTTAATATTTTATATTGTTATTTGTGGTAATTAATTTATTATTAATTAGTTGTTAGTTATTATTAACTATTTTGTAAATATCATAATTGTGTTCGTTTTTAGGAGCAGGTTGTGGGTTTATAGGGAAATAGGGTGGGAAGTAATTTAATTATAATTAATTAATTAATCATTTCTATTAAAGAATAATTAAGTATTTATTATTTTATATTGTTAATTATGATTCATAATTTATTATTTTTTAGTTATTATTTGTTCATTATTAAAAATTAATTTGTAAATATGTAAAATGTGTTATTTGTTTAGGACCGTGTTGTGGGTTTTTAGGGGAGTAGGGTGAGTAGTACTTTAATAATAAATAATCTATTTATATTTTAAATTATTTAATATTTATGTTTTTTTTTATTTATATTGTAAATTGTGGTAAATAATGTATTGTTAATTCTTTATTAATTGGTTATTAATAATTAATAATTAATTATGTTATTTGTGTGGTTTTATAAAGAGTGGGTTTTGTGTTGATAGGGGAGTAGGTTGGGAAGGAATTTTATTTCTATATTTTTTTTAATGTTTTTATTAAATATATTATGAATTGATGTATACTGTTAATTGTGTGAATGAAATTATTATTATGTTGTTACTGTTTTTAATTTTAAATAATGAATTAATTACTTATTGATTAATCAGGTTAACAGTGTTATGTTTTATAATATTGATGGTGTAATTTATATGGGAATATGATGGGAGGTACATTTTTATAAATTAATCAATTGTTTGTTAATAATATTTAATTATTTTACTGGAGTGGGAATAGTAAATCATTCCTCTCCGCTATCCAACACTTTCATGACTGTTGCACTCCCTGGTGTGGGAAAAGTCATTTTTACCCCTAGCCCATCCAATACTTTCCCTACTTTTGCACTCAATGGAGTAGGAATAGTATTTTTTACTCTTCCGATATGCACACTTTCTCTACTGTTGCACTTACTGGAGTGGGAATAGCAATTATTACCTCTACGCTATCTGACACTTTCCCTACTGTTGCACTCTCTGGAGTGGGAATAGAAATTTTTACCCCTACCCTATCCAACACTTTCCCTACTGTTGCACTCTCTGGAGTGGGAATAGTAATTTTTACTTATACGCTATCCAACTCTTTCTCTACTGTTGCACTCACTGGAGTGGAAATAGTAATTTTTACCCCTACACTATCCAACACTTTCCCTACTGTTGCACTCACTGGAGTGGGAATAGTAATTTTTACCCCTACGCTATCCAAACTTTCCCTACTGCTGCACTCAGTGGAGTGGGAATAGTAATGTTTACACCTTTGCTATCCAACAATTTCCCTACTGTTTCCCTCACTGGAGTGGGAATAGTAATTTTCAACCCTACGCTATCCAATACTTTCCCTTTTGTTGCACTCACTGAAGTGGGAATAGTAATTTTTAACCCTACGCTATCCAATACTTTCCTTACTGTTGCACTCACTGGAGTGGGAATAGTAGTTTTCACCCCTCCGCTATCCAATATTTTCTCTACTGTTTCAGTTAATGTAGTGTAAAATGTATTTTAAAAAGATAAAAAATATTTTAATATTTAAATGTATTATATATATTTTTATTTTTATGTTATTGGTGTATGTGAATATATATATATATATATATGTAATTATAATTTTTATTATGTTTCTAACAATGTATAATTTAATTCAATAATTATTTATTAATGCGATTAAGTAAATATATATTATATTTTATATATGTATGTTTATTTTTTACATCATATGTAATACTTATAATTTTAAACATTTTCTAATAATTCTAACTATGTTTATTTTAATTATATGTATTATTTCCTATTTTACATGATTTTTTAAACATAAAGACACCCCGATATTTTTAACAATGATATTTTAGACAATTATATTTTTTCCCCGATATTTACCATAGTGGAGATAGGACTTAAATATTCTGGACATCGATATTTTTGTATCGATATTTCTGTACCTCGATATTTTTTAGGTCGATATTCTTTCAGTGATCCTACCTGGTAGTCGCATACTGACAATTATATGTTTACTGAAAGGAGCTGCAGTGCTGGTATCAAAAACAGGAGCAAAGATCATCACCTTTCCAAGGAGAAGCTCAAGAAAGAATTGAAAATTCGACCTGGTTTGGAAAGAAAGTGGGTGTGAGAGCTCAGTCACCCGAGAAGTGGGTGCGAGAGCTCAGTCACCCGAGAAACACTCATGTATGGTAAACTTTGATTGGTTTCCAAGAAGTCACGAAGCTCTATTACAAAAATGAGCAGCATGGTTTCATTTAGACCCTATTGAACCAGGTTCTGTATTAAAAATCTACTGGTCCTCATTCATGGACAAAATGTAATCCACATTGTTATCCTTCATGAAGACTGTGATCAGTTCAACTACTTGCCGTGTCTTTTCAGTAGGAGAATGTGGCACAGTAAAATAATAGTGAACTAAATGAACATTTGGACCTGCAACTTATATCTGGGATTGTCTTTCCTAATCTCCTATATGGGCATTCAGTGTTATCATTCACATCTATCATATGTGAAGATTTTCCAATGTCTTTTCAAGGGAACACGCCTTACAATGTTCACATTTTAGTGCCCTGCAATGTGACTGTGTTCCCACATTTCAATACTTGGGTGACTTTTGAGGGATCTATGTAGTTCCTTAAAGTCATATCTTTTATAGATGCAAACAGGTGTTCTAAATGAACCCCCATTGAGTAAAAAGAGTTATTAATGACACTTTTTAGAGCATTGCAAGTGCTTTCACATCCAGTAACCTAGATTAGTTTCCGGTCATGTTTTTTACAGTAGCAGCCGCTACTTAACGGGGGTGGTGAGGCAGAGGGGAGGGATGGGGGCTAGTGGTGGGGGGGAATGAAAAAAACAGCACATATCTGCACGCCGGTTGTCCACTTCCTCTCAGTCCTCTTCGGCTCTTCGGGAGCAGGAAGAAAGCAGGAACCGGAAGCACCCAGGCTCTTAGTCTCTCCCAGTCAATCAAACCGCTGCCTTACAGCAGCGTTGTGATTGATCTGAGCGCCGTAGTTTGGCGCTCAGAGAGGGGCTTGGGGCATATGCATGTTCTCCACCCAGGCTGTAATGCAGCCAGGGTGGAGAACATGCAAAGTGCGCATGAATGTTTGGCCAGTCCGAGACAGCCGGTCAAACATTCATGTGCACTTAAGAGAGTGCCACCACTGTTCCAGTGATGAACCAGGTGAGACACAAATGGAAAAATAAAATGATAATAACCTTCGTCACCCATCATTTTATTATTCCTTTTGTCAACTGGTCACAGAGCAGTGGGGCAACGCTCCTCTGTCTTAGTAGAGAAGAAAACCCCAGTTTTGTTTCTTTCACAGTAGTGAATCTGTCTCCAAATACCACACCGTTTTAAGGAGTATTTCACCAATCTGCTGGGATAACACCTTCTAGTAGTAGTTGACTGAGGGTACTGGCCTCCCAGAATTAATCCAGTTTTTTTAGAATATCTTTGGCATAACCTTAAGAATTGTCTGAATAGTAAATTATCTTTTAGGTGACATAGTCTGTCATTGGCTTATTGTAGCAATGTATACCCCGCTGTTGGTTTTTGTATAAGTGATGTTTACAAGTTTCCTTGATTCATCACAACCTTGAGGCCTAGGAAGTTACTGCTACTCTTAGTTCACTCAATTGTGAATTTAAAGTAATTAGTCTTAGGATCCAGCCAGTCATAAACATCTAGCATCTGCTTAGTGCTATCTTTTCATATCAGAAGCACATTATGGGGTTAAATCTGATTCGGGAAACAAATCCGTACGACGATTCAAATTCGTAGCCTTTTCCGTACGAATCGTACAAATCCGTCCGAATCACGTAGTACGATCCATAGTAAAAAATACGTCTGAATCGTTGCTAACCGTACGAAAAGCAAGGGAAAATCCGTACGACACAGACTCTGAAACTGAACCGTACGAATCGTCAACATGCCGTACGACCCGACAAGTACGATCCGGACCGGGGAATGAGTACGCGATTCGTATGGTAAACGTCGCGTATGAGCAATTCGTACGGAGAGCCACACAATCACATAGGGTACGGTTCGTACACCGTAGGGCAGTGGTTCCCAAACTTTCTTGACCTGTGGCTCCCTTGACCTAATTGGCAGTTGGCCATGGCTTCCCATCACTTTTTTTTACTGGTCGGAGAATGTAGGCACGACCTCTGGAGTACTTCCAGTTTTCTCCCTGAAATTAATTGGGATGAAGCCGATGAAGTAGTTTAAAAAATGTGTCTTTTCCTCTCCTACAAAAACCCTTTCCCTTCTTGTAGCTGTGGTTCTCTGTTCCACTCAAAGATAGATGCCCATAAGAAAGTGGGGGCATGGAAACCATGAAAGAAAAATAATGATGCAAATTAAAATTGCAAACAAGTTTAAAACAAAATGCATGGAGACATGTGAATCTGTGAATCTTTCAAATCAGTGTGAGGTTTTAAATGGGTGTGACACTTTACGTTAGGATTGTGTGCAGTGTATGCTTTATTTGTGCATGTTGAGACCACGACTAGTGTATGCTGTGAGCTTGTCTAGTGTGTACCTGTGGAGGGCCTGCCTCATCGGTGCAGTGGATCATGGATCAAGCAGCCGTCCCAGTGCCCTGTACTGCTTCGTCAAAAACCCGGTAAAGGTGCTTGTGCAATGTCATGCTTAGAGAGCATTACTCGGGGTAAAAAGTCCTTTTTTTTTTTTTTTAAAACCTTTATTATATCGTTCAACACAAAATACAGAAGTAGCCCTGCATCGACAGGGGCCGGTCATCACATGTATGCAGAACGTATCAGGAAATCCAATAACACAGCTCTTCAGCCGACAACCCATGGGTCCGGCAGCGGTAGAGGATAGACGATGTATTGAAAACATTTCGAGATCAAGGATATGCCTAAGGTTTCATTTTATATTTAACCCCCCCCCCCAAAAAAACAAGATAAAGAAGAAGATACAGGATATCCGGAGCTACACACAGGAGGTATAAAAATGCGGGTAGGCGTTAGAAGGCAGTCATGGATCAAGACAGACCAACAGTAAAAATGCAAGCGCCAGTATGTTCACTAAGGGAGAAGAACAAAGCTACCTATCTATCATCATAACCACCTACCCCAAACCCCGCTCACTCATATGCTGCAGGATGAGATTGAAAGTATCGCTACCGGACCCTGCGAGAAAAAAGAAAAGGGGCCATAGAACACAACAAAGGCAAAATAACAAACCCCCCCCGCACCCCCCACCCTGCACCCCTGCAATGGCTACGGCCTACCCCACTAGCAGCGTGCCTGTCGCCCAGAGGAATACCTTAAAGAGAGAGAAAGAGAAGAAAGAAGGGGCCATAGAACAAAACAAAGGCAAAATAACAAACCCCCCCACCACCCTGCACCCCTGCAATGGCTACGGCCTAACCCACTAGCAGCGTGCCTATCGCCCAGAAACGTCCCTAAAAGAGAAAAGGAAAGAAGCGGAGGAGGAGAGACAAAAAAAAACACACTCCCGGACTCCCTTACCCTCCACCAGACGCAACCACCCGGAAACAAGTGCAAAATAAATGTAGCGAGATGCACAATCAATCCGGGAAGTACGAAACATACCACCCGACTCCCGCATTTCACAGGTCACAATCCCAGCAGCAGATTAAATAATTTTCACGTATCCTAAAAAGTCCCACAAGTTAACCCTGGCCAGTACGAATGTCCACTGGAGCACTTATAACCCAGGCCACTGCAACAATGAGAGAGGTAAAGTTTCCATGAAAGTTCAAGTCAGTATGAGCAAGCCAAATAAAGGATAAAAGTTCACGATCTCCACAGAGCAAGCGAGGAAAAGCGTGGAAGGATGATAAAACTTTCCAATAGTCACAGGTGATCTTGTTAAGGCAGTCAAAGTTGTCCATAGTGATATTCGGCGAGATAGGGTTCAAGCAAGGGACGCTGACAATGTCCACGGGCGCGCGATCTGTCTCATAGGAATCAGCAGCGCGAAAGGGATCCGGCGTCTGCACAGGGACCTCGAAGTTGGATACACGATGTTTCACTGGTGGCACCGCTGGCTGAAATGATGGCAAAAAGCCGCTGCCCGGTCTCCGGCAAAGATCATCCATTGTTACCGACAGTGCCTGGTAGTTGACGATGATCTGTGAGTGGAGCGCTCTAATGGCCGCCATTACGGCGCGCAGCGGTGGTGTGTCTTTCGTCCCCTCCATCTCCTCTCGTAAGCAACAGATCAGGTTGCAGACCCCGGAGGCCGGCTACTCCGGGGAAGCAGGCAAATCTGGAGCGGACACCAACCACGGGCGCTCTCACCTCACAATTTTGCACCTTCGCCGCTGGTCGGGGCTCCCGTCCGCACCCCCCCGACAAGCTTACTATGTCTCCGGGCGTCGGATACAGGGCCGCAGCAAACGATGTGTCACGCCGTGGCGTGTGCGTTGCAGGCAGGGTACAAAATCGCCGTTTAAAACAGGTAGATTATGTCCCCGTTCGGGAGACCGGACAAAGCCCAAGGTTCACAGCCGATGTTGTTCAATTCCAGCCCGGATGGGTTAGAAATCGAGGCCCCGGCTTCCACTCCCAGGTAGGCCGAAAATGAAACACGGCGTATCTCCGTCATCCGGTGTGTTAAAAAGTTCGGGATTGCGCCTTCAGAGTCAGTCACTCCTCATATATACGGGAGTCCGGTTGGAAAACAGGATAACTTGCAGGATATACGAGCTGCTGGCGGAGGTCTGCGGAGCCGGGAGCTTATGCGGCCATCTTGCTTGCTAGCGTAGCTCCTCCGTCGGTAAAAGGTCCTTAGTTCCTTCTCTTTAGGACCCATGGGATGCTTCGAGCCATAGGCAAAGCACCCCCAAAAACCTTGCGCAGCTAGAGTGAAGCACAGCCCAATAGCAAGACTGGATTAGAAAGAAACCGGCTTCAATGCCTCCAGAAATGGTTTACGACGGATTTACCATGGAGGACGAGTGGAAGAGTTTTTTTTTATTTTATATGACAGAGGTTTGTACAGTGCTGTATTTTCATTGTTGTGGCATACTGAAGGAATATGGCAACAAACTGCAGATTGGAAGTGCACTGATATGTGGCCATGACTCCTGGGTATGACAACAGCTTCACTCGCTATCTCTGACTTAAACTAGAAAGAATTGCACAAAACTAGTTTGCTAGTGCTACCTAGCCAGTTGTACAGGGATAGTTAGTAGTGGTCACCATATGCTGCCTACTAAGCACCCTATCGATCAAAAAAAACAGGCCAATGCGTGGATGTACAACTGGCATGCCGTGAAGGATGAAGGCGTGGCAAAGGCAAGCCAAACTGCGCCCGTTCGTGCCTGGACATGACAAACTCTTGCCCCCCCACACCCCCAGCAGCCCTTGTATTTATGCTGGCTGCCGTTCCCGCACTTTGTTCGTGAAGTACTCGTACTCTACTCCTGTGAAGAAACACCGTGCAGGAATTTACAAGCCCTGGCCTAGTAGTGTGGAAAAATACATTATTCAAAACCTGTTTCCATACACTAGGCCAGGGCTTGTAAATTCCGGCGCAGTGTTTCTTCACAGGAGTTGAGTACAAGTACATACCGAACAGCAGCCAGCATAAATACAGGGGCTGCTTGGGCATCACGCATTTGTCATGTCCCCCTTCTTTGCAGTGACGAAGTAAGGAGTATTGCAACCAATCTGTGTAAATTGTAACGAAGAGGGTCCTACGAGGCGCAGCACAACATGGGCAGCAATAGTGCTCGAGGCTCGACAGACTGCTGTGTGCGGGTAAGCGATGGCTACGTTAAAGCACGTCGTAAGCGTGTATGGCGGCCCTGCGCTCTTGGGCCAAACCATGATCCGGGATTACACAGGTGGCATTTGTAACTCCCACGTGTGTTGCGCTGCGTCTGGTTAATTTAAATAAGATTGTTGCCTTCAAGCTAACCGCTGACAGGAAAGACGCGTCATTTGTTAATTGCGCACATTCACACAACTACAATGATTAGATTAGAGAAGTTTCCTCAGCACACGTTATCTTTCCCACATCGTGCGCGGCGCCCCTGGCGATTCTTAACTGCGCACCAGGGTGCCGCGGCGCACAGTTTGGGAACCACTGCCGTAGGGGTACGGTTAGTACACCCCATGATCGTAGGGGTACGTTTCGTACACCCCATGATCGTAGGGGTACGGTTCGTACACTCCATGATCGTAGGGGTACGGTTCGTACACCACATGATCGTAGGGATATGAACCGTACCCCTACGATCATGGGGTGTACGAAGCGTACCCCTATGATCATGGGGTGTACGAACCGTACCCCTACGATCATGGGGTGAACGCACCGTGCCGGGGGTCCGTTTCGCACGCATTTTGAGTCGAATTCTGCTTTTCCGGACATTTTGAGCTCTCGTAAAAAAAGAGTCGTACGGAGTGTTGACTGGACGAATCGTACTTGCTGGGTCGGAAAATGATGCATCGATCCGTACGGACATCGAGTACTGCGCGTTCCGAATGCGATTCGTACGGATTATTGAGTCATACGGGCTTTGGTACGATTCGGACGGAGAACTGCTTTGGCTATGCATCGTACTACATCGTACGTACGGGGACGTTCCGAGGATATGATTCGTATGGGAAAAATGCTCCGTACGGCTATTCGTACGGGATTTTACCGAATCGGAATCGGCCCCTATGTGTATAAGAAGCCAGTATGGTCTAGTGTCTTTCTAGGTCAGAGATCCCCAACCTTTTGTAAGCAATGAGCAGCATTTGCGTTTCAGTTGAAATGATGACCAATTGCCAACAAATAATGGAGCATGTGAGCATAGATGTATTTGTAAAATGATAGCTACGTGAACTGGTTCTCCAATGAGCACAATATACAAAATTAACAAATATAAGTTAGCAGTAATTAACAGTTCTTTGGGAGTCATTTAGAGTAGCAACATATTGAGCATTTGGGGAAAATAGCTTTTTAAAACAGTGATGAAGTCCCATTGTAATCTTTATTATTAATGGAAATTGGATTGAGATACACGTGAGTGCTAGAAAAAAATGGTTTATATATTTGACTTGATAGAGCAGTTTTTCTGAAAAAAATGTAAAGGATTTAAAAAACATTCTGTAAGGAGGGTTGGTCGGTTTTCCCCATAGAAATTAGAGAATTGAGGACTAATGCTGCAGGGTGAAAAACATTAGGGTAGTAGTGGAGGTGTCCCCTTGTTTAGATTTAAATACCATTTGATAAGTGTACGGTTCGGGGTTTGTCCAAGTAACCATCAGCAAACCTGAAGGTGGCTGTGGGTTCTTCCTAAGGGACCCTTGGAAAATATACAGGAAAAAAGTGAATATTCATGAATGTAGTCTTGATGTGTTGGTCAAAATATGGTAGGGTATAAATATAAGTTTACATAGGAATTTTCGACCGTTTCCAGAGCCGATGGTGCATTTTGCAGCATACTTGGAAAGTAACAATTTTCCTATTTTAGCTTATTTATTTTCTATTTTCCATAATGCCGCAGTTATCACACTTTGCATGTTTCCATTATACACCTTTAGCACCCTCTTCAAGTTTCCACAATAAATCCAATATAATGACCTTGAGATATTCACTGGAACGCTCCACCATTCCAGCTTTCAAATTAATATATTTTTCTGAAATGGATCCTGTAGCAGAGCTTTCAGCTGTGAGTGCAGCATGTAACATTCATAATAAGTTAATTTTAAACTCTCTTTAAATGCTCGACGGTTTTTCAATTTACCACCATCCGATTATCAATGCAGACGGCACTTTCACTGGGTACTTTTAAAAAGTTTGTCTGCCTCAATGTCAGCCTCAGGCAGCCAGAACCAACGAATAAGTCAGTATTATAAAAGCACCTGTGGTTGCCGCCTCATTCCACAGCTGAGGTCTCAATTCAAGATTCCAAAACAAAATATAAACAACGATAAAACACAGACGTGGAAATTCTCACTATCTCAATTGACATTTTTTGAAAATGTTCATTATTACTGTAGCGTTGCCGTCATGGCCCACTCCATGTGTACAAAGGATGGGAGGGGCGTTTGTCAGCCCTCACCCGCGCGCGTCTGTGTTATGGTATGGTCGGTAGTGCGGGTTTTGCACGGAAATGAAAGGGGGAGCTCGGTCACGTGGGATCCGGGGGAGAAAGGTGGTGGAAGGGGGGCTCGACTGTTGTAGGTCGATCTCACTATACCATCGATCGAATAGTACGTTTACATGTTTCTCTAGCCATCACGTTACAGTTTTCTGTAATAGCCAACGGTCCCTTTTCTGTTTTCCAAGATGCCCCAGCTATTCATATTTTCTTTGCATTTTTCCGTAATTCTCCAGTTAATTTTCCAAACTTGAAATACCATACATTGTCTGCCATTGCCCCAATATCCGGTTAGCCAACTTTCACATCCAGTAATTGGGCATGTAGCACGCGATGCAATGTTTCACAAGGCTCGCCACCACACTGTTATCAGTAAAGGTCTCAGCGTGCAAAGTCGTGAAATTTAAATGCTCCCGTTAGCACAATACGTGGTACTTACTTACTTGACTCGTGCTAGTAGAGCACTGGGTTTACCTGGTAAGGGAGTTGTGGTTCCTTCCTATACTCTTATAGTGTATCCTACGGACATTCGATCTCACTGCTCAGTCTGCGAACAAAACAGAAGGCATCAGCATAGCAGGACAAGGGCAGCCTGGCAGGTTCAATGCAACGAGCAGGAACACCAAAGGAGGGGAGGCATTCTGCCTCTCTGTCGCCCTCCCCCCAAATGCTCAGCTCGTGTTGATTTTAAGCTACAATTGGACACCACTGGTCGAGTTCATTCCCCGTTAAGTGGAATAAAATTGCTAAATAAAGTTGCTGAATTCAAAGCAAATGATGCTCCCACGGTGACCCCGTTCGCCTTAAGCGTCATTTAAGAGGACGAACCTCTTAGAGTAATTTAAGTGAATGTAATAACGAAAAATGTAAGCACTTTGTGTGCTAAATCCTAGAAATTAAGGATTTTGTCGAAGCCTTCAAGAGCAGTTTGGGGGTATTGGGCTTTATTCTCTCTATGTACAATGTAACAGTAATTTATGAATTATCAGCAAATACGTCACCCTGATATCATTGGCAATGGCCTTATTGTAAGTATATACACCTTAGTCTGGAGGGCTGACTGGCTCTATGAATATGTCTACAAATTTGCACAGTGGTTGTAAACTAGATTAACAACCCACCAGTACGTGCCAGACTTTCATTTTTGTTTGTTTATTTTTGCTCTTTCGGGCGTGAGCAAATGGGGGGGGGGGGTTATTGTCATCCATGCTTGTTTAGATACAGATATGGATATTCCTTCTCACTTTTCCATCCTTCCTTAGTTCAACTTCTAATCTCATAGCTCATACACATACGTTTCTGTGGGATCTTTGGTAAGTGTCAAATAATGATCCGTATTGTTTAACTGTCTCAACATTTCATCATCACAGTGACAGATTTTGTAAAACTATTCCCCACCTTTGTATGCTGATTTTGTTGCAACATCCTCTTTGGTCTAAGTCCATTCATTGCTTTCATCATAACATTTCAAAAGTAATGATTTCCTTACATATTAAGTTAAAAAAATAAAAAAAAAGAGTGTGGAAAGAAAGCGGAAATGGAGGCCTGTTGCATTAGGTGTACGGTGATGCTCTTTATTATTACACCAACGTATGTTTAGCAACTGTGCCTAAGAAGTTAATGCAATGCAAGCTGTAAGGTCGATGGTGTGTACAGACCAAGTGAGATGGATGGATCTCTGTAGTCTTAACTGGAGGGATCTATCCCTTTTCCCACATTCCGAGGTATTATTCCCCACAGGGAGTCCTTCATAGCACTTTAAGGGCTGCCCTGCATTTAACTGAACAAATATTGCAGTTGCTGTCTCTAAGCAATGCTAACGAGGTATGTTGATGTTCGGTCAGATAGTCAAATTTTAAAACATGATGAGGCAGCAGGTCTAATTTTACTTGAGTTGCCACCGGTAACAGGCCAGCCACTCTATCAATCCTCAAAACTTTCACAAAGTTAGTGTATCCTGGTAAGATAGCGGGAACTAAAGGTCCTCTCCAAAATAATTAGTCCCTGTTTTGTTGTCGTGCCTCTCAGACCTGGTAAATAGGTTTTCATTGTAAGTGGAGGTGCTAGGAGCCCTCCTGGAAGAGTCCATCCTTTTCAATGAGATCCAGCGTTAACTATAAAGAAAGGTTAGTAGAGCCTATGGGCAGAATAAATGTAGGTATATTGTGAGTAACTTAGATGGGTTTAATAATCAATTTGTGTATAACAATTCCCTCATGATAGGCATAAGTAATTCTGCAAATTCCATGTGGCACATATTTCAGTCTGGTGAGTAGTGCCAGTGAGCTTTCAACAACTTTCAACTATTTTGAGGAGTTGGCCGGTGGTCTCCCCCTTGCGGTGCTGGTGTAGCGACCCCTAGGTCCCCACCTGGTGGGGCACTCGAGCTGCTGACGGAGATCTGGGGCTAATTCCTCCACTGCGATGGCGCTTAGATCGCTCCTATTTTGGACGGTACAGATCGCTGTGCCGCTGTGAGGAGTCAAGGTCGGGGACCGAAGGGTCTCCATTTCCCTGAGGTGCCGCCAGTAAATTCGGCTAGGAGCAGAAAGGCTCCTGAACTCCGGAGGGGTGGCAAAGCACTGATTGTCCCCCTACGAACACCACAGACAAGTGGGAGGCACCTACAGCCCAGCGACTTCACCAGAGCGCACAACGGGAGAATCTCGGCGGTGTGGATGGGAGGGTCACAGGCCGTCCTCCCCACACTTCCTCAACAAAACTTAACAGCAAGTACCTCCGATGCACGGCACAAATCCAGACACCTGGGCCACACTACACGCAACAGACTACCAGGAGTTTCCCCTCCGGTGCAGTGATCAGGTGAGAATACACTCGTGAAGGAGGATACCTGACTCCAACATGGCGGCAGTGCGAGCCACGTAAGATCTCTACTTATGCAGGTACTGATGGGGCCAATTGAATCTGTAGAGACTACTAAGCTGTTTACCCTGTCCTCTAGAATCATCAGGAGGCAGCGGTTGAGGGATCTCAGAATACCCTGGTGCCTGACCTCGACATGACCACCACGCAAACAACTAGGCTCCTACCTGCTATCGTTCACTCTCAAAGCCCTTCCACTACCCTCCCCCTTCTTGCTTCACCGGACTGCAGTAAATAGAGAAGCCCCTCCACCCACACCGGACTCCATGAACTGGCTCATCGAGCTTACGCCAGCGAGGCTAAGGGTGCTCCCCCACCATCCTCCCCCACCTGGCTCACCCTTAATGACATAAATTATGGGATCTTCCTCTGACCGTTGAGACCTAGCTAGCTGACCAATGCCCGGTGGAGCTACCTGTTAGCAAAAGAGGAGATGGGTTGTGAACTTCCCCCTCGGCCATCACCTACCCAGCCGGACTTTGGGCAGACTTTCCTTTGTCTCTCCGTCATATCTCCCCCTACTCCTTTACCCTTCCCCCTACCCTTCTACGCTCCATATATCTCGTTGTCCTATGCGCTTTAAATGTTTTTCTACCAAGACATTGCTATTTGGCCGATGCCCGGTGAAGCTACCTGATAGCTAAAGAGGAGATGGGCCATGGACTTCTCCCGAGGCCATCACCTACCCAGCCGTACTTGGGGCAGACTTTCCTTCCACTCACTGTCGTATCTCCCTCCTACCCCCTTCTACGCACCATTTATCTCATCTTCTATGCTCTTTAAATGTTTTACTAGTAACTGATGTAACCTATTAATTGATGTAATTTTGTAACTTTGTGGATCCTCATGTAATGCGCTCTGATACCTTCGGGTCTAGCCTGCGCTATATAAAACTCATTAAACAAACAAAGAAAGAAACAAACAGCAAACTCTCATATCATTTGTAAGTCACCATGCTTTGCAGAAATAATCCGTTTACAATGTTGCATCCCTGCAGTGCTCTTAGTTTCTGATAGCAGTCTAGTCCTCATGTCAGAAAGGGGAAAAAGCCTTTGCAACGCTGTCATTACATCGCAGTACTATTACAAAGCGGTTGTTACAACGACCGCGTTGTTAGTACACAACGCATTTACATCGCAAGTCATTACAACTTGCTGTAGGGTGCGCTGAGGTGTTGGAAATTAATTCCAACACCTTCCCTACAGTTACGCAAACTGGAGTAGTAATAGTAAATAATTCTGTTCCTAAGTTCAGCGCACCCCCTACTGCAATTCGTAGTAATGACTTGCGTTGTAAATCAATCGCGTAGTGACCGCGTTGTAAAAGCACACGATGTAATGGATCGCGTTGTAATGTTCTTTATTCATCAGAAAGTTCAGTTACATTATATTCACCATATTAAAAGTTTGGTTTCTGTGAGCTTGTTTGACCTACAGTCTCTATCATTGCTATCCTGTCATGTGTCTCCCTTCAGTCATGCTTTTTAGAGATTATTTACATTGGTAGGTAGGCTTGCCTAGAATCAAAGCCTTTTCCACTATACAAGTATTTTGAAGGTTTCTGAGACTAATTGGATTATTGCTAGGGTGTCTGTGAGGAATGGTGGTTTGACAAATAATATTAATGTGGATGTAGGCTCATCCTGGCTGTGGAGGTACTTGGCAGAGACAATTTGCACACAGTGTTTTCAGTGTTGTATATTGTCCTGGAAAAATACTGTGGACAGAATACTGACTGCCATAATACTGTGAAGGTAAGTCTCTAGAGGTACGTATACATTTACTACCCCACCAGCAACTATCAGTTCAAATTGGACTTATGTATTAGTACTATATACGCAACTCAGAGTTATCCTAATAACGTTATGACAAAAGGAAGGGGGGGACAATCAAAGGAGGGCTTGTTAGAGAGGTCCAAGCTTCGTGCCCTACTGAGTCATCTACAAAGAAAATAAAGCTGTTCCTCTGAACTAGAACCCACCTACCACCTGTTAGGTGGTGGTGAATTAGAAAAAGTAAAGGAGGTAGTGGGATCAAGGATCCCGCTTTTGTGGAACTAGGGTCCTCACACACCCAGCAAGCTAGGTGCCATGCTTCATCATATGGACCTGCTCCTCGTTGAGCCGGCGCTGCAATGCTCAACGGGCACCCACGAAGGGGCTCTTTGTCGGAGATCTTTTGTTCCTTTGCCGTATGATGAAGTGGGGGTGTGTGGCCTGTGTATGTGTAGATAGTGAGTGGTGCAGTAGGAGTGATTTAAAAAAAGGTTGGATATTCCAATGAGATACGTTTTATTCTGGTTGGTAATCCACCTTACTAAAAAGAGATATAAAAAGTCGAGTGGCACCGACCCTAACAAGGGATATTCATTAAATATTGTGCTCTTCTCTTCTGGGTCGACATGTTTCTTGCTCTGTTGGTCAATTAGTACCGTGGCAATTCTTCAGGACCTATATATGTGATAAAAGTGAAGTGGGGGTTGGTGTTGAGTATCTACACTAAATGGTGCTGCTAATTAGGGGCTATCATTCAGAATGGACTACCTATCTAAGTTAATGTAGTCACAAGGGAAAGACCTCCCTCTTAGATGTGAGGTACTTCAACGTGGGCAGGGGGGTCGCGGGGCACCTCAGTAGTAGGAGCCTTGACTCTACTGGAGTCCGCGTAGGTAATCTACCCTTCGTCTCCCGTCCCACGGTCGTTGGTGGTAGGTGGATCCTAATAACTTTGCCACCAATGGATGAATCTTGCAGTAACTTTCGAATAAAAAGTTCATTCACATTAGCTCCTTCCTGGAAAGTTTCCAGGTGATCAGACAAGCAGTGGCTGAGAAAAAAGGGGAGGTATCAAAACACTTTCTCCCTCATGCAATTTCCATAGGTAAAATTGAACAGTGATACGAGAAATCGACTGAAAAGAATTACACCCAATTTGACAGACAAGTAGATAATTACCCAGAAAGCGTGCTTTTTGTGATTTGGTGTAAATCTGTTCAGCCATTTTAGAGAAATTACGGTTTAAAATAGTGACATCTATTGCCATAGGACTCATGTGGAAAAAATGTCAAAATAAATCATTTTGTTTGGCTGGGCTTGAGGTTCTGAAAGCAGTCCTGCGGGACTGAGATCCTTGATTGGCTGGCTGTAACATGAGGAGAAATGTAGCAGCTGCCATTACAGGAGACAGAGAGAGAGTGAGTGAGTTAGGGAAAGTAAATCCATACTTACCTGTATGTACTTACGTTGACTATATTGTGGTAGTCAATATTATGGCAAGAAGATATTAAAAACTCTTTTACAATAACATTTTCTAAACTTGACCCCACTGCATAACCAGAACCATTATAAAAATGCATCATCTGCACCACTTGAGTCGGGGTTATAAGAACTTTCTGCATTTGCTGTAGGTGTGGGTCTTAGGTGAGTAAAATACACTTTCTTCTTCTTTACCCATCCTGATCCTTCTTATCCAATGCTATTACCTGCCTACTTGAGACTCTAAAATCCAAGCGTCTGATCTACTGCCAAGAACTTGCTTCACAGTAACCGCTGACCTGTTCTCACTGGCCTGCTCAATTACCACATTTGCCATAGGAAGCCACAACTATTCCGGGCAATAATACTACTATAGCAAAACCCTTTGAGTGACAGGCAGTCGGGTCCACATTGCAGGCAATGCCAGCTGACAACGACTGTAAACAATGGGGAGATGAGAGAGTAAGGTTCGAGATGAGAGGGGAGAGAGGCGGGTGGACATCGGCGGAGACTCCCTCGGGTGCCATTTTAGACTGGCCTGATGCGGACCGCTGGGACCTAGTTGGACCGCGGGCCCTCTCCGGGTGCTGCCGCAAGTGAGCCTGGACTTTGGGAGCCCCCGCTGGTTCCTGCAGCCTAGGGCGGTAGGCAACGTCATGCCTACCCCAGCAGGGAGACCTAAGCAGCAACATTGCGGCCGCCATCTTGGGCCTCCCTGGAACCTGGGAGGCTTCTGCCTGATGGAGATCTGCTGTGCCCTCGTGACACCGCGCCGGAGCCTCCTTGCATCTTGCTGGTGTCTGGGGTGATGACCCGAGTGGATAGACCTTTCACGCCCGGATATCTTGAGTGCTCGCCAACCTGCCATGACGCACACCGCTGCCATTTTGGGTGGCCTTGTGAGGCTGGAGAGGGCCTGCTGTCGGCCTTGAACCCCTGCAGGCCTGTGGAGGACCCCTGGCTGATGCACACCGGTCAGGGCCGTCTGGACAGCAAGTTCTGTTTCCTGCTACTGACCTTTGCCCTCACCTTTCCTGGCCCTTAGTCCCCACCCTGTTTATCTGTGAATTTTCCCTCGTCAATTGAGATCTAGCTATTTTGTCTGATGCCCGATGGAGCTACCTGGTTTAGCTATAGGGGAGACAGGCCGGGGATTCCCTCCTTGGACTTCACCTACCCAGTCGGTCTTTAGAGAGACTTCCTTTCATCTCTCCTGTCGTCTCTTCCTGCATCCTCCCTCTATCTATGTCTCTCCTTCTCTCCTCTCTCAATGTATTGAGACTGAACTGTTTTGTCTGATGCCCGATGGAGCTACCTGGTTTAGCTATAGGGGAGATGGACGGTGGATTCCTGCCTTGGTCGTCACCTACCCAGTCGGTCTTTAGACAGACCTCCTTGTTGTCTCTTCCCTTATCCTCCCTTTCTCACCTCCCCTGCCCCCTCCACTACTTTTTTTCTCCTTTTTTCTCCTCTCCTAATTGTATTGCCTATTTTTTGATGCATTGTGTAATTGTTGATCTTTTTCTGTTACATTGTTGATTCTCATGTAAAGCGCTCTGATACCTTTGGGTCTAGCCAGCGCTATATACAACTCTTTAAATAAATAAATAAATAAATAAAATAAGCTACATAGAGAATTGAACAAACAGTAAGTGTTGGTCCCACATAGCAATATAGTTCTGCCCCACATCGTTTTAGAATCTTCTTAATCTTTGATATACTTTTCTATATTTGTGGTTGGATTTTGGTTTCATACCCCACAGAGCCCACAGCTGCCGGCTTGCCATTTGGCCAATGTCTTGACTTTCTGTTTGCTAAGAGAAAATAAAAGAGAGACTGTTGAACTATTGCAATCAAAATAAAAAAATAACGCTTTGAAAAAGTCACTGTGATGAGTTTCACTTGAAAATGTTGATTCATGAACAGATGCACTTAATTTTGCCAAAGAGGGTAATAGTGAATATATTCTCTATTTGGTGTAGGGGAATAGCCACATGATTGTTAAATGTGTTATGTTTATAGGTTGTTAATTTCAGTAGGGAATAAAAGAGTTTGAAAGGAAATAGTTTTTGATAATGTTATGCACTTACTGCCATATGTTTTACGTTATAACTGGACTCTATAAACTATTGACACCAGCTTACTTATTCATCAGCCTGTGTGTGGTTTGCACACTTAGGATCTTAAATAATTCCTAAATATATACTTAGGTTAACTTATATTTCTTGTAATATTTGCTTATATCGCTCATGCCATAGATATCCTGTGGCTGGATAAGGAGGAAGGCTTCACAGTAAATTGTGCTTACTGGTTGGTATTTGTAATGTAAGACTGTGCTATTGTCTATAACAGGGTATGCTCACACTAAAAGAGCCTGGAACCCTTGGGGGTAACTGAAGTTCCTCGATTCCAGATACAATATGATGATAAGTCATCATTTAGCAGGAGTATTGTCCAGGCTGAGGACAGGCACCATCCCTGCTAATCCTCAAAATATATTCTCACCTGCTCACAATGTCTAGATGATTTGTGGACAGTCCACTTGGTTTTATCTTCTGCCAAGGACTGAATGCTGAGAAGGTATGGTGAGTTCCCTTCTCGATCACCCGAGAAAGAATGACTCCTCCCAAGAGCCACAGTCCCATCCTTCACAAAATAGTATACATGAAAGTTGTCAAGCTTCTCCTCAGAAGGTTCCCAAATATGAGAAACAACCTTCTCAGTGGAAACCCCTTGGGTAATTTTGTAGCCCTTGAATGGAGGTGAAGATTAATAATGAAGTAATCAGCATAAAAAACTCCTGCCAACATCAGGGAGGAGATAAGAGCCAAGCAGGAATTTAAAGATGATCCAACTGTAAGAAGTAAAAATCTGGAACACAAATAGTAGCTATGTGCAAAGAAGGTGATATAAAATAAGGGAACAAATGTGTTCCGACTCACCTTCCTCTGGGGATTGTCTCAATCAATCATTCAGGGAATTGTAAGGGCGCTACTCACCCGTGAGAGTCTCACGGCACTGAGGGGTGGGGGTGTTGGGGGGAGGGGGGGTAGGTTCCAGATTTCCATGGGGTGTTTGTGTACGGAGCATACATTGGGGAGGATGCATTTTAGGGTGTCGCCGGTGCTGGCGTCAGCGGTGTTGGAGGCAGGGGTGGCAGTGAGTGTCTGTTTGCAGTGGAGGCAGGAGAGCTGGCCGTGGGTCGTGTTCAGCGAGGCCGGTTGGCATGCTCTAAGTCTTCCAGGGTTGAATGCGAGGAAGGTGGTGGTGTCGTAGCAATGGGTAGTGGGAGGTCCAGCGTTCCTGGCGCTGGCTGCATTCGGGTCGCGGACGGGTGTAGACGTGCTTGCCTTTGGCGAGCCCACTGCGAGCATCCACTGTGCGCCCGCACAGCGGGCGCCATTAAGTAGCGGAGGTGAAAGGGAGGAGAGGCTGGGAGGTGGGAGCGGGGGAATTCTGGGGGGGAATTCCGGGCGAAATTCCAGGGGGGAATTCCTGGGGGGAATTCTAGGGGGGAGGAGCCACATATATATGAGTGAAACAGGAACTGGTAGCATAGTAAACAGCTTTCTTTCATCTTAGATTGGGTACCTCGAATAAACATCCAATGGACAGATCAACATCTTGGAAAAAGCTGTTCATAAGGCCTGTCCACACCCCTTTCCAGAAAGCTGTGGTATTTGTTTGCTAAATTAAGAAGTCCTAGTTTGACACCCTCCATCAAGCTCTGTATTCCATTGTTCTGCCACCACTCGTCCAGGTGACTGCAAGGTCAGAGATACAGTAGCAGATCAGGTGGTGTAGACACTCTGCCATGCACTAGGCCTGGCATTCTGAAACATGGTACGTGGTAGTGTTTGTATTGCTTGCCTTCTTGAATCTGCGTAATCTAGATTAAGTTGTACACTTTACCCTCCTTATGGATGTTACACCTTCCTAGTGTTAGTATCCTTTAATTTTGTACCTTGTTAGAGCTTGCTGTTCATGAACTGGCTCTAATCTCTTTTGTATATGTTTATTTTTCAGGTGCTGAGAAAGAAACAAATCTCCTCATGTGTGAAACGGCCTAAAATGTATTGTTGTAATTTGCATATAATTTCTGATATTGCTGCATTTCCTCAGTTTAGTGTTTGCCAAACTGTGGGTCAGGACCTAGCCGATTTGTTTGGTGGGTTGCAAAAGCTCAACCAATAAATAAAGATGACTTTAAATTCTGTATTCATCTTGTCACATTTGCTGTGCTTCAATGACAGAGGTCAAATCTATGTTTTCTGACAATTTGCTGCTTATTTTTTTAACATGAGGTTTGGTGTTTACAAACTCCTCTCACGTTGGAGTCAGAGAAAGAAAAATAAGTTATGTGACAATCTTGCTAGAGTACCAGGAGTGTGAAATTAAAGGCTATAGCTCACACAACAAAATGTAAATGCATGTAAAAGACCTACACACAATTAGCAGTTAAGAAAGCAAAAATGAAGCACACTTTCTTTTTGTAATCCTGAAGTGTGATGGAAACAAAGATCTTAGTGGGATCAAAGCACATCAAGAGACTTTACTTGGTGATGCACAAATTATAAACATTCATTGAAACCTGATTTCTACACATTGTCATTTGTGTGCAATACGTTTAAAAAACTGTATCTGAGTGCAAATTTAGCGGCCATTTAAATATAAAAGTGCTGTCTGCAAATAAGATGCTTAAGTTACATTAACAAATCTCCTGCCACATGTCTATTAAAGCTAGGAGTGTCATGAAAGTTTGCCTTTCTAAAAAAAAGGGTTGTGGTTCTAAAAGCACCACTTTGGGCAGTACTTGAGTTATTTGGGTTGCTAATAACACAATTTTTATTTTATTTCATGTATGATTGGTTTATTCTAATCTGTCACTGAAAACCTGCATGAGCTGGGGCGCAGTCAGTCACACTTCTGCATAGAGGCCCCTTGTCAAGTGTGATTAGCATATCTCACTGCAGGGACGTAGGAGTGCATACTTGTAGGAAGCTGGTTCTGTATATACAATAACAAAATGATGTACAGTATGTACAGAGTCTAATGGAACACCAAAGGTAGGCAGAGGCAAAATTATATAGCACCTTACACTCTAATTTATCACCCACAAAGCGATACATGGAATGTGACCGCTCTTCATCAGGAATAAAATCACCAAACACATTCATCATAGAAACCTCTGCTCTAGCATGACACCACGCCTCAAAATCCCAAGATACAAGAAAAAAACATGGGTGGCACATCCTTCTCTGTTTAAGCAGTCAAAATAAGGAACTCTTTACCCCCAACATAAGATCCACTGACAACCACCTTATCTTCAGAAAATTACTCAAGAATTGGCTCTTCCCCACATAAGCACCATAAGCAAATAGAAATATACAGCATATCCCTCTGTATATAAGCATTTATTTGTACAGTAGATATGCACTTATATATGTGTATTGCTTTGTATAAACATGTAGAAAAATTATGCTTAAAAATAAATAAATACATTTTTAAGTACAAAACTAGAGTTTATCGATGCATCTTTATTCTACTTATACTTACTTCCTTTATGCATCTATATACCTGCTATGTGTAGGAAAATGGGCTTCTGTTGCAGTAACCCCCTCACTTTTTGCCAGACTACTGATGCACTTTTTCTTGGTGTGTCCTGGGTCCCTGCCAATCAGGTACCCAGGACCTGTGTTCTTTCCCCAAAAATAACCCAATTGGCATCTCTGGCCACCACAGGTCAGGCCCTGGTTAATGGTACCACAGGTACCCAGGGCACTGTGACCAGGGAAGACCTCTAAGGGCTGCAGCACTTATTGTGCCACCCTTAGAGTCCCTGTACCTTTACACACACACACTGCTATTGCAGGCTGCATGTTTTGGTGCAGAACAAAGTGAAGAGTCGACATGGCACACATCCCTATGTAATCACACAAGGGGGCTAGAGGAGATTTAAAGACCTGCGGGAGCCAACTCCCCACTCATATATTCACGTCACAAAATAAGACCCGGTCCGTATTGATAGGGAGGTCTCGCATGTGACTCAATGTGCATAAGTGCATAACAGGGAATTTGCCTTTTAAGGACAGTTCCTCTCACACACCAGAGTGTCATGCTTCATCATTGGGGTACCTCCTCGTGTGAGAGACTTAGTCCTCACGTGGGCTATAACCCCTTCGCTGCGAGGGAGGAGCTCAGGGATGTTTTGATAAGGAGGGAGGGTGGACTAGAACCCTATGAGAGCTGGGCGTGTTGAAAAAAAGTGCAGTGCTGTGTTATAAGTGATTAAAACTGGCTAACGGGTCAGCTATGATGCTACTTTTATTCAACTGCCCGGTGTCAGGATTAAAAACAAAATATAGCTCGTAAAGCAGGTGCCAAGATTCATAGCCTCTGTGCTCTTACAAGACCAACAGGCCAATCAGGTTCCCGGGGCCTGTGTTCTTTCCCCAAAATGAACCCAATTGGCATCTCTGGCCACAGGTCAGCCCATGGTAAATGGTACCACAGGTACCCAGGGCACTGTGACAAGGGAAGACCTCTAAGGGCTGCAGCACTCTTAAGTTCTCATCTCCTAGGTTAAGCCAGCTGAGAAATTTGTCTAAAAGTTCTGTGGGTCCAGTCCATATAAAGAGAACGTCATCGATAAATCGATGCCACTCACTAATATTCTCATAAAACTGTGCCATCTCATTGTAAATATGCTGTTTTTCAAATTCGCCAACATATAGGCAGGATAAACTTGGGGCACAAGTTGCGCCCATACTGGTGCCCTTCCTTTGGCGAAATAGCTGATTTTTGAATAAAATTATGTTATTCCTCAGCACTAATGAATGTAGTGTGGAAACCCATAAGTCTTTTTTAGATATAAAAAAACTGGATTTTTTTGTCATTTTATACGAAATGTTATGTTAAATGTTAATGTAGCTGGATATTGTGTCATGTAACGAATACCTGTGGATGGAAAGATTAGTTCAACATATCAATTTGTCCATTTTATACTGTTATTTTGTAGATCAACTTTGGGGAGATTTGTAAAAACCAATTGTTAGCCTGAAGAAAGTGGAAAATTATCAGATACCACTGAAACGCGTCGCTTCTGTGTCTAAGAAAACATTAAAAACAACAACTGGTCTGAACATAGGTGGTTCAGTTGAAAAAAAGTGGTGATAAAGGAAAAGATTCCCTTTGTATACATTGAATGTGATGTAAGAGCATTAAGATTGTATTGTTTTCCAGGTGCTTTCAGTGTACATCAGGTTGTTGTTTTGATGCTTTGAGAATACTTCTCCAAGCCCTCCCTCTTTTGTGAAATGTCCTGTTTTTAAAGTGTTTTTATTTTTATGCTTTGAGATATTGCTAAAGAAAAAAGCTTTTTCTAGTACATCAGAGTTTTTTAATATACAGTGAAAGAATAAAGATTTGTGATTTTTTATATTATGTTCTGGGTTTCTAATTGGTGCTTGGTTAGTGAGTTATGATTGGTGGTTGCATGCGTGTGATGCGTGCATAAAAAAACAGAGCCCAAGGGGACTACTTTTTTTATAGCGTATTATATATAGAGCCAGTTTCCTATACCATGTACTTGGATCTATATATTTATTACTTTCTTCTAATTCAGCATATACAATGCACTACCCAATTTCTCACCCTAAACCTCCTTGCACCATCATCAAACAAAT
This sequence comes from Lissotriton helveticus, assembly GCF_964261635.1. Classification (NCBI taxonomy): domain Eukaryota; kingdom Metazoa; phylum Chordata; class Amphibia; order Caudata; family Salamandridae; genus Lissotriton; species Lissotriton helveticus. The sequence continues at coordinate 1,872,888,135 of NC_136061.1, read as the reverse complement.
ACGCAAATGATTAAATATTTAATTAATTCACAAACAAATATAAAAAAAAATCTACATTTAAATTTTAATAGGACGTTTGGAGCTTTTATAAATTCAGTTGCGACCACTCATCTTCCATACTGTATTCTGTTTGATGCAGTTGCACTGCTCCTACAGATCAATCTAAGGAAACTATCTGAATTTCTAGCCTCCATTTTAAAATTCCTTCATAATTACAGAACGTTTAAAAAAGTTCATTTGTACATTTTGCTTCTTTATTTATATTCACTTTATTAATCTGCTAAAATATTCAATTTTCTAAGCAGTCGCAGACCCCAGTGTAGGCTTTGAGGACCACTGGGGGTCTCCAGACCAGAGGTTAAGAACCACTGGTCTTGAGTCTAATCACTTTATTAAATTACTCGATCTCTAAGTCTAGTAGCAGTTTGTTGATTTTTCAAGCCTTCTTTGGCTTAAATGCATTCTCTTTGAGTCTGCCAGTAAGATGTGAGGTTTAAGTATTGAAATTATTTTAACAATGCTCCACTGAAGAGGGCAGGGAATAATTCCCAATAAAGGCCTCATTGCTGTTGGGCAGAGTTTCACTTCAGTTTCCCAGTTGGAAGCCCCTATGTCTTTTCATACCATGCTATGATTATGAAGGCCTTTCTGGAATGGTAAGGGGCACTTTCTGCTACCAGTTACATATGTCCTGGGTTTTGTCCTGAAGCAGTTTCACAGAATTGTGTTTGATTCTAAATATAGGCATGTGGACAGATCTTCACTGACCAGGTGACAATGTCTAAATGCCTGGGAGTATCAGTTAAGCCAATGAAATGTTCAGTGAAGACAACATGTTTCTGAGGAGAATGACACTTAGGGGTGATTACAATGCGGTTTGGAAGGCCTCCTAACGGCATTTTCTCTGAATCGGATCGGGATCTTGTCTTTTTAACTGAATGAATGAATGAATGATTTTTTTTCATAATTACTTAAATTCATTGCAAAATTGCAGTACATTAACAAAAAAGTTTAAAAACTGGACAAAAATACACGTTTCGCGCCATTATAATACATTAAACATGTATAAAAGATTAGAGATGTCCTTTGGTCAGTAATGATAGTCGGTTTCTTAAATGAAATCTTATTCTAAAATTCATTGGTTTTAAAATTCCATATTTAAAAGGTTCTGTTCTCTGTGTGTTCGTGGGAGATTGACACTTAGAGCCCCATTAGGATGACGGGCGGACTTTGTCCACCCGCCATCCTGTCGTGAAAATGGACCGCCCGCCATAAGGGCGGGGGTCCCGTGTGTGCTATTAGCATGCGCCCGCCACAGTGGCGGGCGCATCCTGCATCCCTAACATTGTGGCGGGCGGTGCACTCAGCACCGCCCGCCACCATGTTAGGGAGGCATGTTGTGCACTTCCATGCACAACATGGCAGGCACCGCGTGGTGCCTGCCATGTGCACCCCCACCGCGTGCACCCCCTCCGCGTCGTGCCTGCCATGTGCACCCCCCATCCCCCTGAAGTCCTTAGGGGCCCGCAATGGGCCCCCCTAGCAGACTCCGCATGTCTTTCCATGTCGGTATTGCTGCCACGGAAAGGCTTTCCTAAATGCACATAGTAATATGGCTGGTGGTGTCAAACAGACACCACCACCATATTGCAACCTTTTCTGCCCGGTCGCAAGTCGACCGGGCGGATATGCGGCGGAAGGTCTTTCCGTCCGCCGCGGACCCCCCAGCCATAATAATATGGCGAGGGGGTCTTTTCCACAAGGATGGCGGGCAGATTGCCCCACTGCCGACCTGGCGGGGGCAATCCACCTGCCATCGTAATGGGGCCCTTAATTCCTTGCAGGACTTATGAGAGCCATTTAGTTCTTTCTTCGGCGAGGCTCTTCACTGAATCGGAAAGGTTTCCGACCGACCGATTATAATGCAAGTTAGGCGTTAGGAATATTCTAACCTGACGGCATTCAGAATGACCAAGCCATACAGAGCACACTCGTACGTCTCTACGGGCCACGTTTCCAAACTCCCAATTACGATGCTGGATTTGGACAGCCTTTCCGAATCATGCCGTCCGACTCGAATTGGCAGTTGAAATCAGACTTTGGGGGCCTGTAGCGGGCACCCTGAACCCAGAACCTTCCCAATCTGGCCTCTAGGGGTACCCATGTGTTCCCCCTTACCAGCCATGCTCAGTGTGGCAGGCAGCAGGGGGTGCCCACCACAGGGTGCCCAATTTTCCCCAGCCACCTTTTTCTTCAATGGGAGCCTATACATGCTGTCGGAACATAGGCTCTAATTGAAGTCAATGGGACTCCGACCGAATCTTATCTGGAAGCATCCGGATGCATTGTAATCGGTCGGTCGGACTTCCTGATCCAAATTGGTTGGAAAGCAATCCCAAACCGATTCAGTTGGAATGATTTCCGAACCGCATCCTAATTGGGCCCTTATAAGGAGTCCAGGGACTGGGAGGAGGTACACGTTACTGCAAACCTGTAAGTTATACTTTGGAGGACTCATCACGTGAAAAATAACCCAGTTTTGCAACTGTTTAACCCTTTAACAGTCCTCATGACTTATAGAATGTTCATAAGATGCTCATCAGTAAAAGGTCTGTAACCCTGCCTGGGAGCAGAGGAACTCACCTTGCTCCCTATAGAGCAGGCAAGAGAGGCAACACTTGTTGTGCCAGACCAGCAGACCGGGAGACCATGAGAATGTGCAGAGTGAAAGAAGACTGTGTTTGAGCCGCTGGAATAACTGGGTCCCTATTCATTCCCCATATTGCCAAGCCAGGTAAACACCTTAACGTGTCCAGAATAAGATTCACCCTGCCTTTAAATCATTATGCATTTCCCACGGTGCCTAGTAGAAATATGAGCGTCGTGGAATGTATCTTTTTAGTCACCTAGTGACTTGGATTGTTCTAAGATAAAGAGCTCAATGTTTCTTGCTGAAGCACAGAGCTTCTCTTTACAATAAGGTGATTCTGTGTTTGTTGTCTTGCCTCCGGTACCCTGAGTAATCCATATGTAAAACGCTCTCATTTACAGTTTCACGTTGTAAGCCAATAGCAGCTACTGAACCGATTCATGAAAGAACGTCTCTCATACACTGATTTTATACAGCGCATACTACTCGACGCCTCGAAGCGCTATATAAATGCAATTACAATACAATACAATATCCCTCGTGGAAAAAGAATACCTGACATGGCTGCAACCTGACAAAATACGATTTGCATCTTTTAAAATGGTTTTAGCATTTAAAATAAACTCGCAGAACCGGCCTGGCAACGAAAGTCCGCCCTAGTGTAAACACTTGAAGCAACCACACACCACCTATGTGGGCGTGGCTGAATCCTGGCCAGGGGGTTGGGGGCCTGGGGTGTTCTCTGCCCTGACTGCGGAGTCCCCGCACTCGTAAACTTAGTATTCAAATTCAGTTGTGTGATTTCCAAAACAAACGTAAAGTAAAGTTCCACAAATGTGTAAGTTTACCTTCGTGAATCTGGCCCACAGTGTTCGTCTTTGAGTTGCAGTATTTACAGGCTTATACAAAAAATAAATTACTTGATACTTTACTTTGGGAGAATAGTTAATGGCTATCCACCCCCCACTGCAAAATGTAGGCATAGTTTTAGCTGCATTTCAGTGCATCCTGTCAGAGAGGATACCCTAAAGCACTGTGAGAACGCCCTACATTGCCTTCAAAGATCCTCGGTGAAAGAGGGGCTCTGAGGAAGAATGTTCATTGAGAAAATTCCCCTCTCCTCCCAGTTGCATGGGTGGCACCTCAGCATTGTAAGGGGGACACTTGTTGAAAACCCTAGTGCAACCTTTAAAATGTGAACTACATATTTATAGTCATTGTTTGTGAGTGTTTAATGTCAAACAATACATTTATTATTAATGAGTTTTATATCGCGCGTGGTTACCCTTGGGCATCCCAGCGCTTATCCAGAGAACACACCATAGCAAAGACAGCTCATTAGGCAGGGAACAGGTAGGTCTTTAAAAGATTGCGAAATCATAAAGTGCCAGTTTCGAAGCGCAGGGCAAGGGGAAGGGAATTCCACAAAACAGCCACGTTAACGGAGAATCTTCTACCGCCAGTCCTGGCCTTTCTTACTCTCGCGACTTGCAGGAGATGTTGGTGGTCTGAGCGAAGGGCACGGGGGGCCTTATAAGAGTGAACCATACCCCGGAGGATAGGTGGCCCTTTCCCCTGCAAGATTTTGTGGGCCATACAGAGTGCCTTAAACTTCACCCTCTCTCTGACAGGAAGCCAGTGAAGCGCCTTCAGCGCTGGACGGGCTGATTGCCGCCTGGGAAGGTCCGTCAAGAGCCTGGCAGCAGCGTTTTGTACTTGCTGCAATTTGTTCAAAGTTGATTCTGGCGCCCCCAGAAACAGCGCATTGCTGTAACCCAGCCGGGAGATGATGAGCCCCTGGATTAATAGCCTCCTGGTGGCCACAGGAGGAGGGGTAGGATCTTCCAGGCTGACCGGAGCAGGCCAAAACACACGCCTGCGGTCTTTTTAGCGTGTGACTTAAAAGAAAGGTCCTGCTCCAGCCACACCCCCAAGCTCTTAATCTCCTGTTTAGGGGTGGGTGGCACTCCCAGACAGGTAGGCCAGCTACTTAGGGGCAAGGAGGGAGGGCAGTGCCCCAACATCATCAGTTCGGTTTTTGAACCGTTGAGTTTAAGTGCTGAGTTGCACATCCAGGTAAAGATCTTGGCCAAACATGCATGCAGCAGCATGCATACATTGGTTTCATACAGTGTGCTTATTTAATAAAAACGTTTTTCAAATGTTGAGTTTTTCAGTTAAACATTTGAAAAAATATAATTTTATTTGAAACCCACTTGAAATTTATTTTATTTATGTACAATTAAAAAAAAAAATATATATATATATATATATTGCGTGAATAGAAAAGAGAAACATTTTGAAAGCCCTTGGTATAATTTCAACACAGCTAGTTCCGTTATGCCCACTGGTCGAGCACCTATAGCTCTCATGATATATCAATAAATCATTTGCCCCAGTGCTCAAACTCTTGCATTAGAGGCCCTTTCATCCAGACACTCTGAAGGATATTTGTATTGACCTGTTATGAACGGTTTCTATTATATCAGTTGCCTGACAATTTATTTTTGAGCCTCTGTTAAATTTATGGCGAAAACTCATGTCATTTCCAGGCTTATCTTTGTTATTATTTAAAAGTGTCTGTTGATGCCTTAACTACGAATGCAGTACATGATGTTTAGACCAGACATGTACAGGCCAATATCCAAAAGCCTCAATTCTGCAACTGGTCCAGTTTGAAAATATCCAAAGGCCAGTCTTCATTTTGTGCCATATTATTAAGTTAGCCTGTCTACATTTGACCTAGATACCCGTCTATCCTTATTTTTCAAAGAACCTGCAAAGGTGTCAAATAATCCAGACAGCAACCTTGAAAGATACTTAAGGCAACACGTGTCTGGGACAAGTTCCCTGTTATCTATATTTCAAAGTTAGACAGTGCATGCATTATGTAAACAATGTAGTCTTAATGTATGTACTTTAGTCATAGTGGTTAGTACTAGTTTGGCTTAAACTATCATATTGGCTCCTACCAGCTATGTCTGTAATTAAGTGAAAAATCCCCGATTTAGGGGCAGTGAAAAATACTATAAAAATGCAATTAAGTGGCCACTGATTTAGAGAGGCCTTGGCCCCAGATTATCGCCTGAGGTCTTGCCAGAGACTGTCATACTGCCATACTGGTGCAGCATCCATTACTATGCGGAGAGCTGATATCAAACCAATTCAGAGAGGCAAGGATCTGAGCCCGGCTGATGCGTGTTTTCCTTTTTAGGAGTACACTATTGTCAGGCTGAAGCCTGATAACCACAGCTTTTTCACTGTAAACAGGCATACAATGCTCTGAATCCCAAAAAAACTCTAGATGCAAGTTAGCTACTCGATGCCCTCAGAGTGTAGCACATATAAGTAGCATTTAGGGTATTAGGTTGCCAATGACATTCCAACCATGTTAGAAATGTTAATTTTATTCTCCCTGTTAGTGACATGCATTAGTGCTGTTTTAATCATAATCTGTGTGGTTATTACTCACGTACTAAGCAACAGGTTAAGACTGTTGCAAAAAACACTCCTAAATATAAAGTGTCCTTTCTTAGTACAGTACTTGTGTGTGATATTCTGCAGAACAAAATTGGGGTTGAATTACCACTGCATCTCTGGTCCATTTTAAGAGACTGTTAGTAACCCAGAATACACGGACATCGCATCAACAAGTACGTTGAGTGGTATTTTGTGGGGCTATACGCAACCTGGACTTTCACACTCAAGCTTTGGTGCACAGAACCTAGCTCAGGCATCTGTTTATGGGAAAGTCAAACACTGTAGAACTAAGCCTAAGCCTTGGTTTACGCAACAGTAATGATCAAAGGGAGTTTGCGCCTGGGTGGTGCAGAAAATAATGGTGGTTGGTGGTACAAGATGTTATGTTATGTTATATAAGCGCAACGGTTACCCGGTGGTGTCCTTGAGCTGGCAACTACCTACTGAGCACAGATGAATGGGGGAGACTACACATTAAAAAGCCAGGTTTTCAGTCACTTCCTAAATGCCATAAAGTCAGGGGGATTTCTAAGATGGAAGGTCATTCCAGGCCTTTGCGGCACACGTGATAAAGCTTCTCCCTCCCCATGTGGCTTTTTTAGTGGAGGGGGGTACTGTCACCACCTTAGCTCCTATGGAGCAAAGGGTTCTTTTAGGGGTATACCACTGATACCGCTGCTTCAGACATTCTGGTCCTATTCCCTGTAGGACCTTGAAAATGGTGAATGGGGATTTAAAACACACCCGCTTTCTGACTGGTAGCCAATGATTTCTTTTGATTTCATTGGAATCAAAACAAATTTTGATGTGCCGGTAAGCAGCCTTGCGGCCACGTTTTGTAGAAGTTTAAGTTTATTTAGATGTCGTTCTTGAATGTTTAGTTAAAGGGCATTGCAGTAGTCCAGCCTTGATATGAAAATAGCTGTTGTTGCGGGGATTCTACACATACACTGAACTATGCGCAGGAAAACAGGACCTCGATGTATAGGGGTTGTACTTTCCTACCACCTTAGCACCCAAAATCCCAAAACCGACAAGCTATAGTGTCTCATTCGTTCTCCCACATAATCACGAAGCTACAAATGATTAGACAACCCAGAACACAACACTCCCGACTCCCTCAGGAATCACGGGAGCAAGACATACCCTTTCGCTCACTCACTCACTCGTACTTGTCCACAATAAGGATTGTCAGAGTCACTGCATAGTTAAAAATGTTTATTTTAACTATCGTGCTCTATAATGCAGTATAAAAGCCACTACCAGCAGCAAAATGCATAAACCTAGAACAGTTAGCATTGTTACAATACCATAGAATATGAAGGGGAATGTCATCATATACAGACAGTGGAAAAAGCACTATAAGGCCTAACCCCCCTACCCTTGGTAAGTTGAGGTTTATTATTTAAAGGAAGATCTCTGGGCTTTGTCAGCAGACCCCATACCTTAGAGCCTAGATGGTAGGTTTACATCATAGGAACAGCATAGCTCTTCTCCAAGGAAAGGTTTCCCTCCAAGTGTGTGTGTGAACAACATGCATCCATGTAATATCAATGCTTTAGAAGACAGAGGTCCTTAGCTTACCAAAATTAAAACCGAGAATGAAATATAGCCCATGATCGGAAGCTATATTTATCCTCTGTCCAGCCGGACAGGGTGTTTATTGAATGCAATGAATAAACATTTGTATAAATGATTTTTAGGTACGGCCCTGTACCTTTCTCATGAAGGACACACGACACATGAGAGAAAAGAAAAAAAGAAAAAAATGAAAAAGGATTTCACAGGCAAAGAAAGAGCAGTGCTGGCCACTTTTAGATGTTAAATTAAAGTGTGTACCAGACAGCGCTAAGCACAACTAAGGTAAAACTCAATGGTTAGGTTGTGAAAGAACTATATCAGTCGACGTTTCGATCCCTTATGCTCTAATTATACAGGATCATCATCAGGACAAAAATGACAACAATTGCCTGCCTGGAACTGTAATACAACCGCCTGTTGTGGAGGAAGAAGAAAGAAACAGAAAAAGGTAGCCAGTGGCTGAATTAAAAAGTGATACTTCAACAAGTTAGACTGTCCAATTACTTTGTACATTTATTCGGAATCGACTTAGCGTGTTCTATTTAGTGTCTGGAAACAAGGTGAAGGTACTGGGCTTTCATAACCAGGTGCGTTAGTGACTGGTGTCAATTCATTGATTAAAAATTAGAAACAAAATTTCCTTCCACTAAAAATAAATAAAGTCTATGAGATTCAATTACTACTATTACATTTGATTTAATTTTTCAGCGACCGTCGAGTGACAAAGCATCCGTGTACATTCATACAGTGTCCTGGGACAGAGAGCGCTAAGTGATACTTGACCCCTCGAAGAGATTAATTACCTTACCCGAGTTTGAGCTCGTTCTATCTAAAACGGTTGGCGCGCCCACCTTCAGATGTGGCTGACAACGCGGTCGAGGGACTTTCCTAGGGGAAGAGGGGTGCCCGTTAGGTGCCCACACTCTTAGGGAATGATCTTAATGGGTGCCGGAAACGAGTTTTACCTGAATTTCTGGAACTTCAGGAACTGAAGATCCGCACTGTTGTGCTAGGACTCCAAGGTCCGTGCATATGCCACCCGAAAGTTTTCTAAAGTGCGGGAGATATGGGTTACTTAAATTTAGGTTAGCATTAACCGTGATCATGCCATCCAGTAACTTAGACCTAGGAAATATCGGTAATTACCTTTGGTACGATGTCCTATGTTAAGGCAGTGTATATGGAACTGCAGGGTCCGATTGGGATTCAGCGCCTAGTGCAGAAAGGGGACACGAATTCTCAATTTAAGAAAAATTCGGTTCGAAAAAATCGTAGTTTTCCACGGTACAGTGAAGGTGGTGAATCTTACCTTGGTAGTACGGGGACTACTTTGTAGCGGGAGTTCTGGTGGCCAGGGGAGCGGTGTCCCATATGTTAAGAACCGTAGCGGTCAATGGAGTGTCGATGCCTCGTCTAAACCAGAAAAAAAGAAAGGCAGGGGGACCGGGTCATGAATAATTCCATTTGGAAATATCGTAAGTGTGCGTTTGACCCAGAGGAATAATGGCGCTTACCTTAGTAGTGCAATGACTACGTTGCCGTTGGTGTTCTGAGGGTCGGGGGAACGATGTCCTATCTGACCATTGCTGCGGTTGCAGTGAAGCTCAAAGGAGCGTTCGTTTGTATGGGGCAACGTGGAAATTGGAAATAGAAAAGGGCTGGACTATGGCGGCCATATTGGAACGGGTCTTACCTAATCCTTAATATGGATTTGGTCATATTGCACAAATATCTATGGCCTTGCGGTATGAGATTCCCCTGGCTTGTGAGTGAAGTGATTAGACACGAGATAAAGTGGAAGCTAATGTACAGTGCAGGTGGTTACATATTACATAAGTGAAGGTGCGTTCTGTGACATTTAAGACATTTAAAGATTATATACACCGGACATTTTAATTTCTGAATTGCCAGGACAACTTAGGTCGAAAAGGTTCAAGTGGTACAGTGCAATTACGTCAGAGTCTTTTGGTTTGTTTGCTTTCATGCCTGGAAGCATAGTGTGCACATTATACTAAGGTAGTCCAATCTTCTGCTCGATTCAGGCCATTCCTGATTGTATCAAAATGAATCATTGTCTTTAGCTCCTCTTTGTTGAGCATTTGGGCAATGTCTCCTCCTCGGGCTGGTAACTTCACCACTTTTAATATTGTCCATTTTATGTCATTTTCGTTGTGCCCAACTTCCACGAAATGGTCCACCAGTGGGGCATTGGTTGTTTTACATCTTACACGGCTCCTGTGCTGGCAAATGCGTGTCTTAGCTTTTTGTGTGGTCTGACCCACATATAGGTTTGGACATGGGCATTGGATGGCATAGATTACATTTGAAGAATTACAATTTGAAAATGAACGTCTTTCAAACGTGGTGTCTGTTGGAAAGGCGACCCCAGGGGAGACAGAAGGTGTCTGACTGTCCGCCCCGAGGCCCACCTCTCTGTATGGAATAGGCCAAGCGCCGTAGGGAGGCCTCCTTGGCGAGGCTCCTCTCCTACAATCGTAACAGCAGAGCAATCCCACTACTTACAGATAGACACGACACAGGAAGGATGTTCACTAGAATCTTTATATAGGTACTCAAAGCAAGTTCTTGGCAGGGTAATAGCAAGGATCGAGGGATCCGCAATGTCGTGGTCTCGGGGGAAAGGGGGTAGCGGGACAGTCTTGGCACCCACTGGTGCGTGGAGAGTTCAAGGGTTCAGGCCGCGACAGCGTCAGCAGGGCCTCGAAGGTGGTTCAGCTTGGACAGGCCGCGACAGCATCAGCAGGGCCTCGAAAATAGTTCAGCTTGGACAGGCCGCGACAGCGTCAGCAGGGCCTCGAAGGTGGTTCAGCTTGGACAGGCCGCGACAGCGTCAGCAGGGCCTCGAAGGTGGTTCAGCTTGGACAGGCCGCGACAGCGTCAGCAGGGCCTCGAAGGTGGTTCAGCTTGGACAGGCCGCGACAGCGTCAGCAGGGCCTCGAAGATAGTTCAGCTTGGACAGGCCGCGACAGCGTCAGCAGGGCCTCGAAGGTGGTTCAGCTTGGACAGGCCGCGACAGCGTCAGCAGGGCCTCGAAGGTGGTTCAGCTTGGACAGGCCGCGACAGCGTCAGCAGGGCCTCGAAGGTGGTTCAGCTTGGACAGGCCGCGACAGCGTCAGCAGGGCCTCGAAGATAGTTCAGCTTGGACAGGCCGCGACAGCGTCAGCAGGGCCTCGAAGGTGGTTCAGCTTGGACAGGCCGCGACAGCGTCAGCAGGGCCTCGAAGATAGTTCAGCTTGGACAGGCCGCGACAGCGTCAGCAGGGCCTCGAAGGTGGTTCAGCTTGGACAGGCCGCGACAGCGTCAGCAGGGCCTCGAAGATAGTTCCAGGTGCAGGAGTTAGGATCAGGATCAGCCGCGACGAGGTCAGCAGGGCTTCGACTCCAGATACAACTGCCGTCTGGATCCGGGGCTGGCCCAGATATAGGACTGGAGGGCTTTGATGTCCGGACCCTCACGCCTGGGGGCCAGAGGGGCCGGGATGAAGGTGTCCAGACACCCAGCAGGGGGGCGGAGCCCGCGCCCAGGGAGCCGGGCGAGCGATCGATACCAGGCGTCCGGGGGCGGTAGAAGGCCCATCGAGACTCCCCTCCTCCGGGGTCTGGTCGAGTGGCCACTTTACCACCTGGGAGGATCCTGGTGCCTCAATGTCTGGGCTTAGCTGGGGCCGGGCCCGGGATGGCTGCGGCCACGTGTTCGGGGCGTGAGGGTCCCAAGATGGAGTCGGGCCGGAAGGGTGGCCTGGTCAGGGTGCCAGGCGGGCAGCGTTGGCGAGCAGGTCCTGCCGGGGTACCAGGGAGGGGGAGCTGTAGGTGGCCCGGGAGGCTGCTCGTGCCGATGGTTCGGGAATGTGCGTGTCAGGGGGATCGATAGTAGGTAAAGGGAGGGGCGATGTCGTTCCGGGCCTTCCAGGCGGACTGGGTCGGACCACGCCACGAGGCCGTGTCCAACACACGTCCCCTCCAGCTGAAGGCGGGGAGAGTCACCCATCTTCCTGGGGGCTCTCTTCGTCGAGGCGGAAAAACCGGGACAGGCCGTCAGCGTTGGCGTGGTCACTGCCAGGGCGATGCTCCACAGTGAAATCCATGCCTTGGAGGGAGATGGACCATCGCAGCAGTTTGGGATTTTCGCCACGCATGTGCATCAGCCACCTTAGGGGCCGGTGGTCAGTCTGCACCCGGAAGTGGGTGCCGAAGAGGTAGGGCCTGAGTTTCTTGAGGGCCCACACGACAGCGAAGGCTTCTCTCTCGATGGTGCTCCATCGCTGCTCTCGGGCCAGCAGCCGCCGGCTGATGAAGGCCACAGGATGGTCAGTTCCCGCGGAGTTCATTTGCGATAGGACCGGGGCCGTGTTCCGAGGCATCGGTCTGGACCACAAACTCTCGGCTGTAGTCGGGGGCCTGGAGCACAGGGGCGGTACACATGGCTGCTTTCAAGGTCTCGAAGGCCACCTGACACGCGGGTGTCCACTGCACTTTTTGGGGCCGGTTCTTCGAGGTCAGTTCCGTGAGGGGGCCCACAATGCTCCCATAGTTCTTGATAAAACGCCGATAGTACCCCGTGAGCCCCAGGAAGGCTTGGACGGCGGTTTGGTTGACCGGGGGTTCCCAGGCTAGGATGGCGTCGATCTTGGGTTGGAGGGGAGCCACTTGGCCGCTCCCCACTTGGTGTCCCAGATAGGTCACGGACCCTTGGCCGATCTGGCACTTGCTGGCCTTCACAGTTAGCCCGGCCCGGCGGAGGGCTGTCAAGACTTCCCAGAGGTGTTTCAGGTGCTCAGCCCAGTGGAGGCTGTAGACCGCAATGTCGTCTAGGTAGGCGGCACTGAACTCTTCCAGCCCCGCCAGTACCTTGTTTACTAGTCTCTGGAAGGTGGCCGGGGCGTTTTTCATGCCGAAGGGCATCACCTTGAACTGGAAGTGGCCGTCGGGTGTGGAGAAGGCGGAGCGCTCCTGGGCGCCAGGGGTGAGGCCGATCTGCCAATACCCGGCGGTGAGGTCGAAGGTACTGAGGTACTTGGCGGCCCCCAGGCGGTCGATCAGTTCATCGGCCCGGGGGATGGGATGTGCGTCGGTTCTCGTAACAGCATTCAGCCCCCGGTAGTCGACGCAAAACCGGAGTTCTGGCGGGGTGCCAGGTGCGGCGGCCTTGGGGACCAGGACCACGGGGCTGGCCCAGGGACTGTCGGAGGGTTCGACTACCCCCAGGGCCAGCATCTTGGTGACTTCCGTCTGGATGCAGGCCCGAACTCGGTCGGGGACCCGGTAGGCCCGGTGTCGTACTGGCTGACTGTCCCCGGTGTCGACATCGTGGACACACCATTGGGTAACCCCGGGGGTGAGGGAGAACAGATCTGTGAATTGCCCCAACAGTTCTTGACAGTCTCGGCGCTGGGCGGGGGTCAGGTCGGGAGAGAGGGAGATCCCTTCGACGGAGCCGTCCTTCTCAGTGCACTTTAGGAGGTCGGGCAAGGGCTCGGAGTCGTCTTCGGTCCCATCGTCGGTAGCGAGCAGCAGGCTCAGTTCTGTGCGGGCAAAATGAGGTTTGAGCCGGTTGGCGTGCAGAACCCGGAGGGGGTTCCGGGGAGACTCCATATCCACGAGGTAAGTGACGGGGCTCTTGCGCTCGACCACTTTGAAGGGCCCCGACCATTTGTCCTGGAGGACACAGGGTTCGACCGGGGACATGACCCAGACCCGCTGGCCCGGCTCGAACTCGATGGAGGAGGAGTGCTGGTCGTACCAGCGTTTCATGTCCTCCTGACTGGCCTCCAGGTTGGCTTCGGCAAGGGCCCGGAACTTCCGAGTCTGGTTTCGGAGGGTCAGGAGATATCGGTAGACATCCGGTGGTGCGCCTTGGACGGTAGTTTCCCAGCCCTCTTTGACCAGGCTGAGCGGACCTCGGACAGGGTGTCCGTACAAGAGTTCAAAGGGGCTGAACCCCAGGGATTTCTGTGGTACCTCCCGATAGGCAAACAGGAGGCAGGGCAGCAGGACATCCCATCTGCGTCGTAGTGGCTCTTCTAGCCCCTGTATCATTCCCTTGAGTGTCCGGTTGAACCGCTCCACAAGTCCATTCCCTTGGGGATGATACGGGGTGGTGAACTTGTATGTGACCCCGCACTGTTGCCACAGGGACCGCATATATTTAGATATAAAGTTCGTGCCCCGATCGCTCACGACCTCCCGGGGGAATCCTACTCGGGAGAAGATCCCCATCAAGGCTCGCCCCACCACGGGAGCGGTGATGGTTCTGAGGGGGATGGCCTCAGGATAGCGTGTGGCGTGGTCCACCAGGACAAGTATGAAGCGATGCCCTTGCGAGGTTTGAGGGTCCAGGGGCCCCACAATGTCTATTCCCACTCGCTCAAAGGGGGTGGTTATGACTGGAAAGGGTTGGAGCGGGGCCTTCACCTTCCCTCCGCTCTTTCCGCTGGCTTGGCATGTTGGGCAGGTGCGGCAGTGGTTATGTACATCCGTGCGCATTTTGGGCCAGTAGAAGTGGGTCACCAGGCGGCTGTAAGTTTTGTCCTGCCCCAGGTGCCCTGCGAGGGGCACATCGTGCGCCAGGTTCAAAAGGAAGTCTCTGAATCGCAGGGGAACCACTAGCACTCGGCTGGCCCCCAGCTCGGCAACTTTCTGTTCACTATATAGGAGGTCGTGGTCCCAGTAGACCCAGTGGGACCCTGAGGTATCCCCGGTAGCTTGGGCAGCGGCTTGTTGGCGGGTCCCCTCGAGGGAAGGGCAGGTCTTCTGTTCCTGCCGGAACTGTTCTCGGGTGGGACCACCCTCTTGGCGCCATTGGGCTAGTTCGGGGATGTCGCTGAGCTCGTGGTGGTCTCCGGGCTCCGAGGGCCTGGTCTCGGAGTCGCATTCTTCGGGGATGGCAGAGGGTGGTGGCTCGGGCCACTCCGGCTCCTCGGTCGGGGCGGCCTCGATCGCTGCCGGGGCTCGGGCGGCCATAGATCGGGTCGTCGCACAGACCCACTCTGGTAATCCCATCATTCCTAGGTGCTCTCTCCGCTCGACTTGGGCCCAGGGAGAGCTCTCGAGGTCGTTCCCAAGGAGGCAGTCCACGGGGGCGTCGTCCCGGACGGTCACCTTGAGGGTGCCCGACACTCCCCCCCATTCGAAGGGAATTCGGGCCATCTGGCATAGAGTTTCTGAGTTGTCGGCGGCCCTCACGGGGCAGCGTACGTTCGGGATGATCTGTTCGGGGGTCACCAAGTGGCAGCGGACGGCCGTCACACTGGCTCCCGTGTCCCGGAGGGCTTCGGTCCGTCGTCCATTGATGTGGACCCACTGACGGTATTTACGAGTGTTGCTTGGTAGCGGGGCCTGGGGTACCAGGTCTCTATTGCCCAGGCAGGCTAGGGCCATGGTGGCCGGTTCATACTCCATTTGATCTTCCTCGTAGACCTCTACGTCTTCTTCTCTCTCTCCTCCCAGAGCTGCAGCAGCGAACTGGCGGGTCGGAGGTCCCGTGGTGCCGGGACGCTGGTTCATGGGGCAGAGGGGGTCACTGGCATAGTGACCGGTCCGCTGGCATCTGTGGCAAGTAATGTTCGGGTGGGGCCCCAGCCGGGCTGGGGGGTCCCTCTTCATGGACGGCGAAGTGTTAATCGGGGGGTTCCCTGGAGGGGGACCCCGGCCGAGGTTGGCGGGAAGCTTCGGCTCGGGTTCTGTCCTCCTCCGCCTCCCCGCTGGCGGGGGTGGCCCCGGCCGCCCTGACCGGTTTCTCCTATCGGTGTTCGGGGGACCCGGGTGCTCACCCATCGATCTGCCTCGACGGCGAGTTTCCGGGGCTCGGTTAGCTTGCTGTCGAGTAGATGCTGTCGGAGCTCGACAAAGCAGTTGTTGGAGAGGTGCTCCCAAACGATGAGATCGAACAGCTGCTCGTAGGTGGACACTTTGCTGCCCTTTATCCATCCTTCCAGGGCCCTGCTATAAAAGTTCACGTACTCGACCCACGTGGTACCGGGGATTTTCTTGCAGTCTCTGAATCTCTGCCGGTACATCTCGGGGGTGAGGCCATACCGGACAAGCAGGGCGTCCTTCATGTGGTCATAGGAGGACATTACGTCGTCGGCCAGCTCCAGCAGGGTGTCTCTTCCTTCGCTGACGAATCTCCCCCATAAGCCGGCACCCCAGTCTGATCGCGGAATGCGGTGCGCGGTCATGGCAACTTCGTACGCCTTGAACCATTGCTGGATATCGTCATTCTTGTAGTACTCTTTGACGATATCCTTCGGGATGTGGACCTTTGGGTCGGCAGGAGGTGAGGGGTTCCGGGCTACCGTGGTGCCAGCTTCTTCGAGTTTGGCTTTGATTTCGAGTTCTTTAAGGCCACGCTCGTGTTCGTATGCGAGTTTCTTTTCTTCCAATTCTCTTTGCCGCCGCCTCTCTTCCAGATCTCCCTCTAATCGCCGTTGTTCAAGGGCCATTTTCTTTTCTGCTAATTGGAGTTCTCCGTCCAGCCGGAGTCGGGCGAGCTCTAGTTCATGGAGCCGACTCCTCTCTCGCTCCCGGGCATCTTCGTGGAAGAGGCCCGGGTCCCTGTTGGCGGTTCTTTCCTCTATGGGGGCTATGACGGTACTCACGGGTACCTCTCGGACAATGTCATCGTTCGTTTGGGGTGGGGTCTCTCTGGACTCCACCCAGGTTTGCAGCGCTTCTTTGAAATCGTCCTTTGTACTTAGTCCAGTGGTAGCGATACCCAAGTCTTTGCAAAATTGTTTAAGTTCTTTATGGGTATACTCCTCTAACAGGTCTTTCTGGAATTCTGCGGTCGTTCCGGCTTCCTTAGTAGTCATCGTGGCTGTGGGTCTCTGTCAGTAGTGACGTGTTACTCGCTGTACGATTTGCGTGGGCTCGTATCCCGTCGCTTGCCACCAATGTTGGAAAGGCGACCCCAGGGGAGACAGAAGGTGTCTGACTATCCGCCCCGAGGCCCACCTCTCTGTATGGAATAGGCCGAGCGCCGTAGGGAGGCCTCCTTGGCGAGGCTCCTCTCCTACAATCGTAACAGCAGAGCAATCCCACTACTTACAGATAGACACGACACAGGAAGGATGTTCACTAGAATCTTTATATAGGTACTCAAAGCAAGTTCTTGGCAGGGTAATAGCAAGGATCGAGGGATCCGCAATGTCGTGGTCTCGGGGGAAAGGGGGTAGCGGGACAGTCTTGGCACCCACTGGTGCGTGGAGAGTTCAAGGGTTCAGGCCGCGACAGCGTCAGCAGGGCCTCGAAGGTGGTTCAGCTTGGACAGGCCGCGACAGCATCAGCAGGGCCTCGAAAATAGTTCAGCTTGGACAGGCCGCGACAGCGTCAGCAGGGCCTCGAAGGTGGTTCAGCTTGGACAGGCCGCGACAGCGTCAGCAGGGCCTCGAAGGTGGTTCAGCTTGGACAGGCCGCGACAGCGTCAGCAGGGCCTCGAAGGTGGTTCAGCTTGGACAGGCCACGACAGCGTCAGCAGGGCCTCGAAGGTGGTTCAGCTTGGACAGGCCGCGACAGCGTCAGCAGGGCCTCGAAGATAGTTCAGCTTGGACAGGCCGCGACAGCGTCAGCAGGGCCTCGAAGGTGGTTCCGCTTGGACAGGCCGCGACAGCGTCAGCAGGGCCTCGAAGGTGGTTCAGCTTGGACAGGCCGCGACAGCGTCAGCAGGGCCTCGAAGGTGGTTCAGCTTGGACAGGCTGCGACAGCGTCAGCAGGGCCTCGAAGATAGTTCAGCTTGGACAGGCCGCGACAGCGTCAGCAGGGCCTCGAAGGTGGTTCAGCTTGGACAGGCCGCGACAGCGTCAGCAGGGCCTCGAAGATAGTTCAGCTTGGACAGGCCGCGACAGCGTCAGCAGGGCCTCGAAGGTGGTTCAGCTTGGACAGGCCGCGACAGCGTCAGCAGGGCCTCGAAGATAGTTCCAGGTGCAGGAGTTAGGATCAGGATCAGCCGAGACGAGGTCAGCAGGGCTTCGACTCCAGATACAACTGCCGTCTGGATTCGGGGCTGGCCCAGATATAGGACTGGAGGGCTTTGATGTCCGGACCCTCGCGCCTGGGGGCCAGAGGGGCCGGGATGAAGGTGTCCAGACACCCAGCAGGGGGGCGGAGCCCGCACCCAGGGAGCCGGGCGAGCGATCGATACCAGGCATCCGGGGGCGGTAGAAGGCCCATCGAGACTCCCCTCCTCCGGGGTCTGGTCGAGTGGCCACTTTACCACCTGGGAGGAACCTGGTGCCTCAATGTCTGGGCTTAGCTGGGGCCGGGCCCGGGATGGCTGCGGCCACGTGTTCGGGGCGTGAGGGTCCCAAGATGGAGTCGGGCCGGAAGGGTGGCCTGGTCAGGGTGCCAGGCGGGCAGCGTTGGCGAGCAGGTCCTGCCGGGGTACCAGGGAGGGGGAGCTGTAGGTGGCCCGGGAGGCTGCTCGTGCCGATGGTTCGGGAATGTGCGTGTCAGGGGGATCGATAGTAGGTAAAGGGAGGGCCGATGTCGTTCCGGGCCTTCCAGGCGGACTGGGTCGGACCACGCCACGAGGCCGTGTCCAACAGTGTCATTGTGTGTGAATTTCTTGCCCTCCACCGTGTATTCACATACATTGCAACATCCACATTTTACATGGCCTATGAGTGGTGGTAAGCCCCAGGCTGTGTCAAGAGTGGTACCCTGTGGCGTTATTGGTAATGCTGGTCTTACAACGTGGTCTTTTAGGTTTTTGTTCCTGCGAAATGCAAAGAGGGGTCTTTCAATGTTTATTGAGCCTGCATTAATCGTTGGCCAGTGTTTTATGATTGACCTTCTGATTTTATTAGAAACGGGCGAGAAGGTCGTGACGCACGCGATTCTATCTTTCTGATCTTTCTCCTTTGGCGTCAGTAAAACCTCTCGAGGACAATACCACGCTCGTTTCAGGGCCTGTCTGACTATTCTCCTCGGGTAGCCTCGGTCTTTTAACTTATCGGAGAGAACTGCAGCCTCTCTAAAATAGTCAGTTTTACAGGAACAATTTCGTCTGATCCTGAGGAACTGCGAATATGGTAAGGAGTCCCTCAAAGCCCTAGGATGGTTACTTTTGTAGTAAAGAAGCGTATTCCGCTCCGTGGGTTTCCTGAAAAGTCTGGTCAGAAGTTCACCCTCTGAGTGGTAGATGGTGAGATCCAGAAATGCTATTGAGGCCTTGTCATGGCTTAGAGTAAATGTAAGCCCACAGCAATTGTTATTGAGCCAATGCAAGAAACTGGTCAGAGTTTCATTAGTCTGGTTCCAAATAAGGAAAATATCATCTATATATCGCCTCCACATTTTAATACCTGAGAAGAAGGGATTAGATGTTGTCAGTATGGAACCTATTTCAATTTGATCCATAAACAGTATGGCCAAGTTGGGGGCAAAAATAGCCCCCATGGATGTCCCCTTAATCTGCTGGAAATATGTGTTGTCAAAGAAAAAGAAAATTCTCGTTAAGCACAATTCTAGTAATTGGAGGATAAAGAGAGTGGGTACCCTGTGTGGGCGTTGACGAGTGTCTAGGATTTTCTGAATGACTAGTAATGCTGCCGTTTGTGGAATATTTGTATATAACGATTCCACGTCTAACGTGCATAGTGTCTCAATAAGGGGGTCAAATTGGAGATGTTCTACCAGATTGATCATTGACATGCTATCTATCACATAGCATGCCGTGGTTGGAACAAACTCTTTAATAAATAAGTCTACATAGGCACCCAGTGGTTCCAAAACAGAGCCACATGCGGATACAATGGGCCTTCCAGGTGGACTTGTTAGATTTTTGTGAATCTTGGGGAGTGTATATATAACGGGTAATCTCGGAGATTTGATGTTAAGAAAGTTATATTCTTTTTTACTCAGGAAGCCTTCGGTACAGGCTTGTGATGTCAATTTAGTGATGATCTCTTGAATCTGTTTAGTGGGATTCCCAGGGAGTTTCTGGTATGGTCAGGATTATTCAACTGGCGCATGATTTCGGCCTTATATGTTTCTGTTTCTTGAATAACAATCCCTCCCCCTTTGTCTGCACTTTTAATGACTACATTTCTGTTATTTTTCAGTGTGTCAATTGCTTTTTTCTCTTGAAATGAGAGGTTATATGGATTGAAAAGTTTACTATTCTGTATTGTTGTGAGATCTCTGAGTACAAGTTTCTCAAATGCTATAATTTCGGTAGGCACCATTGTGGATGAAGGTGAGAAGGTGGATGGTGGTCGAAAGGGAGTATATGAGTCAGAAAGGGGTCTGAGATGCAATTGGAAAAATGCTTTAAGGCGGATTGTTCTAAAAAATCTTAACAGTTCCGTGTGCAATTCCATAAAGTTGGGGCGAATGGTAGGCACAAATGACAGGCCTTTCTTCAATAATTCAAGTTCTGTGTCTAAGAGAATATGTTGTGAGAGGTTAAAAATAGGTATCACCTCTGTTGGTTTTTCAGTTACCATTGGTAGATATTGTTCCTGGTTTTCACAAAGGTGCCTCCCGAAATTATAGCATTTGAGAAACTTGTACTCAGAGATCTCACAACAATACAGAATAGTACCACTCTTGACACAGCCTGGGGCTTACCACCACTCATAGGCAATGTAAAATGTGAATGTTGCAATGTATGTGAATACACGGTGGAGGGCAAGAAATTCACCCACAATGACACCACGTTTGAAAGACGTTCATTTTCAAATTGTAATTCTTCAAATGTAATCTATGCAATCCAATGCCCATGTCCAAAACTATATGTGGGTCAGACCACACAAAAAGCTAAGACACGCATTTGCCAGCACAGGAGCCGTGTAAGATGTAAAACAACCAATGCCCCTCTGGTGGACCATTTCGCGGAAGTTGGGCACAACGAAAATTACATAAAATGGACAATATTAAAAGTGGTGAAGTTACCAGCCCGAGGAGGAGACATTGCCCAAATGCTCAACAAAGAGGAGCTAAAGATAATGATTCATTTGATACAATCAGGAATGGCCTGAATCGAGCAGAAGATTGGACTACCTTAGTATAATGTGCACACTATGCTTCCAGGCCTGGAAGCAAACAAACCAAACGACTCTGACGTAATTGCACTGTACCACTTGAACCTTTTCGACCTAAATTGTCCTGGCAATTCGGAAATTAGAATGTCCGGTGTATATAATCTTTAAATGTATTAAATGTCACAGAATGCACCTTCACTTATGTAATATGTAACCACCTGCACTGTACATTAGCTTCCACTTTATCTCGTGTCTAATCACTTCACTCACAAGCCAGGGGAATCTCATACCGCAAGGCCACTAGATATTTGTGCAAAATGACCAAATCCATATTAAGGATTAGGTAAGACCACGTTGCTCCATACAAACGAACGCTCCATTGAGCTTCACTGCAACCGCAGCAATGGTCGGATAGGACATTGTTCCCCCGACCCTCAGAACCCCAACGGCAACGTAGTCATTGCACTACTAAAGTAAGCGCCATTATTCCTCTGGGTCAAACGCACACTTACGATATTTCCAAATGGAATTATTCGTGACCCGGTCCCCCTGCCTTTCTTTTTTTCTGGTTTAGACGAGGCATCGACACTCCATTGGCCGCTACTGTTCTTAAAATATGGGACACCGCTCCCCTGGCCACCAGAACTCCCGCTACAAAGTAGTCCCCGTACTACCAAGGTAAGATTCCCCACCTTCACTGTACCGTGGAAAACTACGATTTTTCCGAACCGAATTTTTCTTAAATTGAGAATTCGTGTCCCCTTTCTGCACTAGGCGCAGAATCCCAATCGGACCCTGCAGTTCCATATACACTGCCTTAAAATAGGACATCGTACCAAAGGTAATTACCGATATTTCCTAGGTCTAAGTTACTGGATGGCATGATCACGGTTAATGCTAACCTAAATGTAGGTAACCCATATCTCCCGCCCTTTAGAAAACTTTCGGTGGCATATGCATGGACCTTGGAGTCCTAGCACAACAGTGCGGATCCTCAGTTCCTGAAGTTCCAGAAATTCAGGTAAAACTCGTTTCCGGCACCCATTAAGATCATTCCCTAAGAGTGTGGGCACCTAACGGGCACCCCTCTTCCCCTAGGAAAGTCCCTCGACCGCGTTGTCAGCCACATCTGAAGGTGGGCGCGCCAACCGTTTTAGATAGAACAAGCTCAAACTCGGGTAAGGTAATTAATCTCTTCGAGGGGTCAAGTATCACTTAGCGCTCTCTGTCCCAGGACACTGTATGAATGTACACGGATGCTTTGTCATTTGACGGTCACTGAAAAATTAAATCAAATGTAATAGTAGTATTTGAATCTCATAGACTTTATTTATTTTTAGTGGAAGGAAATTTTGTTTCTAATTTTTAATCAATGAATTGACACCAGTCACTAACGCACCTGGTTATGAAAGCCCAGTACCTTCACCTTGTTTCCAGACACTAAATAAAACACGCTAAGTCGATTCCGAATAAATGTACAAAGTAATTGAACAGTCTAACTTGTTGAAGTATCACTTTTTAATTCAGCCACTGGCTACCTTTTTCTGTTTCTTTCTTCTTCCTCCACAACAGGCGGTTGTATTACAGTTCCAGGCAGGCAATTGTTGTCATTTTTGTCCTGATGATGACCCTGTATAATTAGAGCATAAGGGATCGAAACGTCGACTGATATAGTGCTTTCACAACCTAACCATTGAGTTTTACCATAGTTGTGCTTAGCGCTGTCTGGTACACACTTTAATTTAACATCTAAAAGTGGCCAGCACTGCTCTTTCTTTGCCTGTGAAATCCTTTTTCATTTTTTTATTTTTTTATTTTCTCTTATGTGTCGTGTGTCCTTCAGAAACCGGTCCTGGGAAGCTTGATTCCGGTCCAGGGAAGACATGGCTTGGCAGTTCGGGCTGGACTGTTCCCATGAGGCACAGGGTCAGACTGATTTGCATATGGCCATGTCTGAACTGGGGTGGCGGAGTGAGCTAAAGAACGGTGATGGATTAAACCCAGATCAGTTGACTGGGGGTGAGTGTTTGTATTGTCAACGCTCCGCCCATCACCACCTTTGGTTTTTCTTTGTTCGCCCTAAGTTGGCAGGGTATGCTCAGACGTGAGTCCCTTGCTCACTTTGCCACTGGTGTCAAGCAAGCCCGGCTGAAGACGGCTGTAATGCCAGAAACCGGTCCTGGGAAGCTTGATTCCGGTCCAGGGAAGACATGGCTTGGCAGTTCGGGCTGGACTGTTCCCATGAGGCACAGGTTCAGACTGATTTGCATATGGCCATGTCTGAACTGGGGTGGCGGAGTGAGCTAAAGAACGGTGATGGATTAAACCCAGATCAGTTGACTGGGGGTGAGTGTTTGTATTGTCAACGCTCCGCCCATCACCACCTTTGGTTTTTCTTTGTTCGCCCTAAGTTGGCAGGGTATGCTCAGACGTGAGTCCCTTGCTCACTTTGCCACTGGAGTCAAGCAAGCCCGGCTGAAGACGGCTGTAATGCCAGAAACCGGTCCTGGGAAGCTTGATTCCGGTCCAGGGAAGACATGGCTTGGCAGTTCGGGCTGGACTGTTCCCATGAGGCACAGGGTCAGACTGATTTGCATATGGCCATGTCTGAACTGGGGTGGCGGAGTGAGCTAAAGAACGGTGATGGATTAAACCCAGATCAGTTGACTGGGGGTGAGTGTTTGTATTGTCAACGCTCCGCCCATCACCACCTTTGATTTTTCTTTGTTCGCCCTAAGTTGGCAGGGTATGCTCAGACGTGAGTTTCTTGCTCACTTTGCCACTGGAGTCAAGCAAGCCCGGCTGAAGACGGCTGTAATGCCAGAAACTGGTCCTGGGAAGCTTGATTCCGGTCCAGGGAAGACATGGCTTGGCAGTTCGGGCTGGACTGTTCCCATGAGGCACAGGGTCAGACTGATTTGCATATGGCCATGTCTGAACTGGGGTGGCGGAGTGAGCAAAAGAACGGTGATGGATTAAACCCAGATCAGTTGACTGGGGGTGAGTGTTTGTATTGTCAACGCTCCGCCCATCACCACCTTTGATTTTTCTTTGTTCGCCCTAAGTTGGCAGGGTATGCTCAGACGTGAGTCTCTTGCTCACTTTGCCACTGGAGTCAAGCAAGCCCGGCTGAAGACGGCTGTAATGCCAGAAACCGGTCCTGGGAAGCTTGATTCCGGTCCAGGGAAGACATGGCTTGGCAGTTCGGGCTGGACTGTTCCCATGAGGCACAGGGTCAGACTGATTTGCATATGGCCATGTCTGAACTGGGGTGGCGGAGTGAGCAAAAGAACGGTGATGGATTAAACCCAGATCAGTTGACTGGGGGTGAGTGTTTGTATTGTCAACGCTCAGCCCATCACCACCTTTGGTTTTTCTTTGTTCGCCCTAAGTTGGCAGGGTATGCTCAGACGTGAGTCCCTTGCTCACTTTGCCACTGGAGTCAAGCAAGCCCGGCTGAAGACGGCTGTAATGCCAGAAACCGGTCCTGGGAAGCTTGATTCTGGTCCAGGGAAGACATGGCTTGGCAGTTCGGGCTGGACTGTTCCCATGAGGCACAGGGTCAGACTGATTTGCATATTGCCATGTCTGAACTGGGGTGGCGGAGTGAGCTAAAGAACGGTGATGGATTAAACCCAGATCAGTTGACTGGGGGTTAGTGTTTTTATTGTCAACGCTCCGCCCATCACCACCTTTGGTTTTTCTTTGTTCGCCCTAAGTTGGCAGGGTATGCTCAGACGTGAGTCCCTTGCTCACTTTGCCACTGGAGTCAAGCAAGCCCGGCTGAAGACGGCTGTAATGCCAGAAACCGGTCCTGGGAAGCTTGATTCCGGTCCAGGGAAGACATGGCTTGGCAGTTCGGGCTGGACTGTTCCCATGAGGCACAGGGTCAGACTGATTTGCATATGGCCATGTCTGAACTGGGGTGGCGGAGTGAGCTAAAGAACGGTGATGGATTAAACCCAGATCAGTTGACTGGGGGTGAGTGTTTGTATTGTCAACGCTCCACCCATCACCACCTTTGGTTTTTCTTTGTTCGCCCTAAGTTGGCAGAGTATGGTCAGACGTGAGTCCCTTGCTCACTTTGCCACTGGAGTCAAGCAAGCCCGGCTGAAGACGGCTGTAATGCCAGAAACCGGTCCTGGGAAGCTTGATTCCGGTCCAGGGAAGACATGGCTTGGCAGTTCGGGCTGGACTGTTCCCATGAGGCACAGGGTCAGACTGATTTGCATATGGCCATGTCTGAACTGGGGTGGGGGAGTGAGCTAAAGAACGGTGTTGGATTAAACCCAGATCAGTTGACTGGGGGTGAGTGTTTGTACTGTCAACGCTCCGCCCATCACCACCTTTGGTTTTTCTTCATGAGAAAGGTACAGGACTGTGCCTAAAAATCATTTATACAAATATTTATTAATTGCATTTAATAAATACCCTGACCGGCTGGACAGAGGATAAATATAGCTTCCTATCATGGCCTATATTTCATTCTCGGTTTTAATTTTGGTAAGCTAAGGACCTCTGTCTTCTAAAGCATAATTCCCCACGGTCCTCAGCCAACTGTTTGGGTTCCCTTGTTATATTAAGTCCTTGTAATATCAAAGCACAAGCTTTTCAGCAGGGTAGCTGCATTTAGCATGTTTTATCTAGGAGCTAGGGACTGACCAGAACAGTATAACAAGGGGCATGTTTATCGACCTTGCACATTGTGTTCAAACTAAACTCCAGGAACAGCAGAGCGTGCAGAAAGCAGGCAGTTATCATGTGAAAGGCACAGAGTCTTGCAAAATAAAGTCATGTAGTAACGTGCGCGAAGGCAGCATCAATGCAGCAGAGCTCTTGCTAACTTAGCAATGTCGAGAATGACCCTAACGGCCATATAACACCCTCCCCCTGGAAAGGTCGTAGTATATAGACAAAAGATTAAAACAGAGTTCAAAGTTAAGCAGAGTCCAGAAGCGCTTGAAGAAACAAAAATAAAGTGGAGGGGGGAGAATGTTTTATGGTGATCACATTTTTTTTATCGTTTCATGAAAAACGGTATTAAGAAGGAGGTGGAAAATCCATAAACGCATGGGAACTTAAGAATGCAATTCGTTCCAAAAGGTCATCCCTATCATTAGTAGAAAAAAGGGTTGCCATACAAACAAGTATGTCGAAGGAAGAGAGATTCTCTTCGTACTGTAATGCTTCCAAGAGCATACCTGGAAAACTTGTGTGATATTCAATGAAACTTCATTGTAGGAGATTCTGCAGTCCATGTTGGGAATCAGCTGATCCCCAACAGTTGGAATTTTAGCATAAGGAACTTGTTTGGAAGATAAATGATAAGAATACTTTGAAGGGAAGCCGTGCGGAGGAGCAGTTCCATCCTTGGTAGCAGCAATAGCTGCCAAAATGTCATTATCAATCTTAGTAATGGACCTTGTAACTGCTGCTACAGAACACGTGGCTACTGTAGATTTGGCTGCTTCATCAGCCAAAGAATTAACAACAGCATGTGCTCCCACACGCTGATGGCCAAGAGTATGGATAACCTGTGTGAATGGGAGACGATTTTTAAGTTCCGCCACTTGAACCCAAAGCAGTTTATGCTTTATGTGCTGCCTTTAGCGTCTCTATAGTAATTTTGTGACCAAAAGAATAAGTTGTCATTGAAAGACTGGACACAGTAGTAAGAATTGCATTCAATAAGAGTATTCACATTAGGATCAGCAAACTCAAGAGCAAGAACAAGCACACTCAGCTCAGCCAATTGTGCTGTACAGTCCCCAAGTGCCTGTGTATGCACTGTGGAAGACTTACATTCTTCATTGAAAATTGTACCAGCACAATAGGGCAAGCCTCTGAGTAGGCGTGTTTAGAACCGACGGCCGGTTGAGCCGATCCATTGGTATAGATGATACATTTGTATTCATCCAAAGGAAGCAAGGACACAGGAGGAGGATGAACATGTTCATACTGTAAGAACTCCTGTGTCTGAAGAGCAAGATAAAAAATAAACGTGACATCAGCTGATGTCAAAGATGCAGCCCATTGAATCCAACAGGGATGTAAGCCTTAGAGTTTGGTACACTCGCCTTAGTCACTGCTTCTAAAGCAGGGATAGGCGTGAACATAAGAATGCGTTTACCTTGCGCTAGAGAGCATTCTTTCAGAATTGCCATATGTACCGCTTTCAAACTTTTTCAGTGTTGGAAAACCGCATTTCAGCCGATGTGTATAAATGTGATTTGTAAGCAATAGTTTCTGTGTCCCCCTCATTGAACGTCAAGTAAGTGAAACCAACTGTCCCCGGTACAATACGTATTACCAGGTTCGTGGTATTATCATGCGTCAACAAGCAATTCCTAGCAAGCAAATCTGATTGCAAAGATTGCAGAATTGATGTATGTTCCAGAAGTCAGCTGGCCAAAGAAAATGTAGGTTGTATCAACACATATAGCGGTTTTATATGCTGGGCATAATCAGGGATGTATGTCCTCCCAAAATTCAAAACTCTCTGCAGAGCTGAAGCTTTTTCAGTGTAGAAGGAGGGCGCAATTGTGCACATTTCTCCAGAAAGTGGTTGGCTAACCCCCTACCTTCATTGTTGAGCTCGTATCCCAAATAGAGCATCGCAAAATGTGCAATGTGTGATTTTGCGAAATTTAATTTGTATCCATAGTCTGCAAACGACAAAATAATGCGGTCAACTCAGACAAGATGTAGGATCAGTTCATTGTCCGTCAAATAAATGTCATTAACGTACTAGAACACATCAGGGTCTATGCAATGTAGCAAAGACACAACAAGTGCAGCAAAAGCCTGTGATACCCCATAGGTAAACATGTACTTTTTTCTGATTTACGACAGCAGTGAAGGTTGTCCAGTCGCTGTTCTCAGGAGCCAAGTTGTGACTATAGAAACCATTGCATATATCCAGTGTAGTTTTATATTTTTTTAAAATTAGTGTGTTCACTAACGCAGAACTGTGTGTGTTTTGTCCGGCAAATGTATGACAATGACTACCAAATTTCGATAATCCAAGACAATGAGATACAATCCGTCACGTTTCGATACAGGAAAAAGGGGATTATTCATCGGTGATACCCAGGATTCAATCACTCCCAGATACTCCAATTGAGTCAGAAAATCACAAACAGGAGCCTTAGCTTCTCGTTTGATTGGATATTGCAGATGTGGCATAGACTGTAATGGGATCTCAAGTGCTGGGGAATCTCTATCCCAGTCCAACTGATTACGGCACACCACTGGAGCAAGTGGCAAAGCCCACTTGGCTGCAAAAGCCGTTGCATGTTCCTCTGGTGCATAACGCAAAATGCCCGAAAGTATCATGTATTCCCCTTTGGGAGCGGATAACACAAATAGAGGTGGCCAATCTGCCTTTGCTAACAAAATGTCATATGAAGAAGTTAGATAATCCCAGAAAAGCCCTGTGATTGTACGCTGTATATCTCCTTCAATTTGGAAGACTATTTCATAGAGTCTATCTGGGGGGGCAACTTGTGTATCTGCTGTCTCTACTGTAATAAACGTATCAGTTGCTCTCGCCTCCAGACAGGGAAGCAGTGTCTCCCGCACTATGGTAATCTTCGCTGCGCTGTCGAGCAGAGTCACCGCCCAAGTCCAGTCTAGAAGACGTGTTCTCACCGTTTGAGGCCTATTTCGATGTTAAAGATTAAACTTTCTTCTTCTGATACAGGGGTCAAAAACAAGGCAGATCCTCTTGTTTGGCTTTAACATCAAACTGTGGAGGTTGATCTCGTCCCTGTTGTGTGGGATGACTTTTGCCACGATCCCGGCGTTCTCCACCACTGACTTGAGAGCCCGATGTGTTCTGTAAAGAACGAGGAGAGCGCTGATCAGGGTCTTGAAATCTATCAGGAGTCAACAGTCTTAAATTATTACCGATCGCGCAAGTCATAAGTACGCTTAGAAGATTCGGGTGTCGGTGAACCAGCACGCGGACCCTGCTTCTGTTGTTGCTGCCCCTGTTTTTTATTTCTCCAGTTCCTTTTAGGAAAGAACGGGCACCCATCTTTATTAATCTGGGCCTTTTGTTGACTTTGAGTTTGATTTTGTGGTTGAGTAAAAGGCTTGATTCCCGGACTATTGCGCCTTATGGATTTATAAGCTTTAGAAATAATCTTTGGCAATTTGCGTCGCTTGTCTGCGTTTGCCACAGCCTCCAAGCGTTGCGCCACTTGTAAGCATACACCATAACCTTTAACATTAGCAAGGAACATATTGCAAACAATGTCGAACACCCCCGGCGGTCTCATTCCCAACTCCATGGCTGCTTCGGACCCATATTCTTCCTGAACACGCTTGATTTCGGATGGGAGAATGGTCATTGAGTGGGTGCTGTTACACATTGAATATACCGCTGCAAACACTTTACCCAAAGTATTACAATCAGTTAATTCAGGAACCAGATTTTTCGGTAGACTTATTAGCAAAATCCAGTGCTTCTCCACAGGTGTGGTATTTAGAAAAACAGCTTTGAGTTGCCCAAATTTCTCGGCAAGCCAATAGTGAAGTTCATCCTTATTCTGGGGACGCTTGCCCGTTGTGGAATTAACCATCGAAGCACTGACAGCCACACCACCAGGTGCGGGTGGTTGCGCAGCAGCTCCAGGTGGTCCCACCAGGAAGTTGGATGACATAAACTTAATAACAGCTCTAGGTATACGTATTAAAGAAGTATGTAACACGTGAAGCTCAATGATTGTAGCAGTGAGATAAGTTGGGTGTGGGGTGTACCCAGCCAAAACGGGCCAAGTGGCCCCCATCGATTGATAAGGGGCCTAAACGGACCCGAGTCATTGGGTGTGGAAGGGCACCATTTAACCATATTTGGTGTTGCCAAGCTGTTAGCGGAACCTCAATAGATCTATACGGTCTATTTTCCCGTCAAGTCGCAGTGGCTGTATACTTATGAAACAAATTGTCTGTCCCATCCACTGTCGGAAAGGTGACCCAAGAATAAAATACCTCGAAGCGGAATGCTCGATCCGCTTCAACAACAAAGATCAGCGCTACACCAGCATCAGGTACTCCAACTTGAGTTAGATAAGCCCTGAGCGGTGCGCTGTTAGGAGACGCAATAACAACCACCATAATCAATAACAGAAAACAACAACCTATGCATGGCAGCGCAACAAAAAGGTTAAAAGAAAGAGAAAGTCCTTTTAACATTCAAGCTTAAAAAAACTATATAAAATATCACAGTATAGGAGGCCACACCGTCACAGCTGTCTCTGGAAACAGAAGTGAGGGGATTGTGGAAAAGCACAAGCGCTACTCAAGAGCCTCGCAGATAAGAACCACATCAAACATTCGCCGCGCCATGTTGCGGGGATTCTGCACATACACAGAAACATGCGCAGGAAAACAGGACCTCGGTGTATAGGGGTTGTACCTTAGTACCCAAAATCCCAAAACCAACTAGCTATATCATCTCATTCGTTCTCCTACATAATCACGAAGCTACAAATGATTAGACAACCCAGAACACAGCACTCCCGCCTCTCTCAGGAATTGCGGTTGCAAGACATCCCCTTTCACTAACTCACTCGTACTTGTCCTCAATGAAGATTGTTAGAGTCACTGTATAGTTCAAAGTGTTATAACTATCGTGCTCTATAATGCAGTATACGAGCCACTATTAGCAGCAAAATGCATAAACCTTGAACAGTTAGCATTGTTACAATACCATAGAGTATGAAAAGGGATGTCATTGTATACAGACACTGGAAAAAGGACTTTAAGGCCTAACCACCCTCCCAAGTTGAGGTTTATTATATAAAGGACGATCATTAGGCTTTGTCAGCAGCCCCCACACCTTAGAGCCTAGTTGGTAGGTTTACAGCATGGGTCTTCTCCAAGGAAAGGTTTCCCTCCAAGTGTGTGAACAACATGCATCCCCGTAATATCAAACCACGATCTTTCCAGCAGGCAGCTGTGTTTAGCATGTTTTGTCTAGATGCTAGGGACTGACCAGAACAGAATAACAAGGGGCATGTTTATCGACCTTGCACATCGTGTTCAGACTAAACTCCAGGACAGCAGAGAACACAAAAAGCAGACAGTCCTCATGTGAAAGGCACAAACAGAGTTTTGCTAAATAAAGTCATGTAGTAATGCGCGCAAAGACCGCATCATAGCAGCAGAGCTCATGCTAACTTAGCAATGTCGAGAAGGACCCTAACGGCCATTTAACAATGTAACAACTAAATGTTGGTTGTCCTCCGACAAAAACAGCATTATTTTCTTAATCATTCTAAGAGAACCAAAGTTTAATTTATCATCAACTATGACTCACAGGTTTTTAGCCTTCTTAGTAGGTTTAGGAAGATTGCCCAATTCTTTCGCCCACCAATCAGGGGTCCAAACGATGGCATTGTTTCCAAACATGATGATCTCAGTTTTGCCTGAGAGAACCTAAGGCAATTCTGTGTCATCCACATCTTGACTGCTTCCATACAGTCATGAAACCTCTTCCTGGTTCCTGTCCTGGAAGCAGAGACACAACAATTTGCTTGTCATCCACATAAGAAGTAAGACAAAAGCCAAAGGATCTAATCAAGGCGGACAAGGACGATACGTAGACATTAAAAATGGTAGGGCTGAGGGATGACCCCTGCAGTACTCCACATGGCAGGGAGAAAGGTTTGGAGTAAAATTTATACAAGGACACAATTTGTGTTCTGTCATTTAGGAAGGCTTTTAGTAATTTCCAGGCTTTGCCCTGGACCCCGCAAGCCGATAGATGGTCCCTTAAAAGGTCATGATGGACTGTATTGAAGGCCGCAGAGAGATCCAACATAATTAGTACTGCCTCACCACCCTGGTCCAGGGCTTCTCTGATTTCTTCTGTAGATTTTATAAGTGCTGACTCTGTGCTATGACCGTCTCTGAATCCATATTGGGTGGGACCCAGAGTAGGCCTGGGCCGAAAATTCCATTCCGCTCGCGGAATTTGGGTAATTTTGCGTTCTGCGGAGAAAGCGAAATTGCCCTAAATTCTGCGTTCAGCGACTTCACGAAATTTTTTGCTTGTTCGCGATATTTTCCCTCGAGCACGCAAACAGCAATTGCAAACATGAAAAAAGCACCGCGAACAAGCAATTCCGCGTGTTTGTGGAATTTCCGAGCGTACGCGGAGATTTTTTACCGTTTCGCGGAGATTTGCGTAACGCGATTACGCAAATTCCGCTCACCCCTAATCCAGAGTATGATTTTCATGTAAAAAGGCACTAAGCTGAGAACTCATTGCTTTCTCTACCACTTCTGCTGGCAGTGGAAGGCGAGAAATTGTTCGGAAATTGTTTGGGTCCTTAGGATCTAGGTTGTGCTTTTTCATTAATGCAAGTATGTAGGCTAGCTTCCAAGTTTTGGGGAAGTGCCCTGATTCAAAGATGGTACAAAAGGGGGTGGTGATGGACTGAACTGGGGTGGCAGAGTGGGCTAAAGAACGGTGATGGATCAAACCCAGATCTTTTGACTGGATGTGAGTGTTTGATTGGTTCAGATGCTCCGTCCATCACCACCCCCTTTTGTACTGATTCAAAGATGGCATTAAACACAGAGGTAAGTGATATGGCAATAGGTCCCGGGGATAATTTGACCACCAAAACTGGGCAGGGATCTTAAGGGGAGCCTGATCTAACTGATGTGAGAAGCATATTTGTATCATTTATTGATAGTGGAGCAAATTTATCCAAAAAGGGAGAGGTGGCAGTTGCTAGCTTTGTTCCCTCAGTTAAAACTTCCGTTCCTCCCGACAGAGTGGTTTTGAAGGCAGAGAAGATGACCTCTACCTTATTCAGGAAGAAATTGCCAATGTCCTTGCTGGCTCGACTGAAATTTAGATGGACAGACGAATCCAAAATATACAGTTCTAAAAAGTTCTTTAGATGATCTTTCGGCTAGTTTAATTCGGTTTGCAAAAAATGCTTTTTTTGCATTCAATAAAAATTATTTGTAGACCGTGAGACTTTGTTTGTATATTTCTTTCTCAGCTTCTTTATATTCTTTCAGTTCCGTTCTTGGCGCTTACAAATGAGTTTTTATTTCCTAAGTTCCTCAGTGTACCAAGGGGCAGTTGGTTGGGATCGTTTGGGGTACAAGGTTTTCACTGGGGCTCGTTTTTTGCAAGCTGTCTCCACCCAGTTGTATGCCAGGTGGTGGCCGCCTCCATTTCTGTGGGCAGCAGGTGGTCAGTTGCAATAAGCAGGTCTTCTAATTCGGTGCCCTTAATTTTGTTCCAAGCCCTTATCTCAATCGGACTCTTTGGGACCCCCCACGTTGTCATGAAGTTAGGGAAGGGCCAACCTGAATTGTACAGCTGCATGCTCTGCCCAGACGAGAGGCACCAACACAGTGCAGGTTAGCTGTGGGTGGTTAGAAATAATCCCATCCAAAGTGTGCCCTGCCACATGGCTGGAACCAGTCACGTGTTGTATTAGGTCGGCACTACTCATCGTATCTATCAGGGCTACGGTATTTTGATCCATGAGTGCTTCCAGATAGTAGTTAAAGTCCCCCATAATGGTAAATAGATCGGTGCAGAGCTCCTCTTCTAGCATGGTTCCAATTGAGGTTAAAAATGTGTTCCTGGGTCCTGGTGGTCTATACAATAGAATGCCTCTAAAAGAGTGATGAGGAGATAGGCAGAAGCAAAAGGAAAGTGCTTCACAGGCCGAATGTGAGGCTGTGTGAAAAGTGGCCTTAAGTGAGTTGTGATATATTACTGCCAACCCACCCGCCCCCTCTCCTAGTTGGCCTATTTAGTGTACGGCTTAGGAACCCAGGTGGGGGAGCGTTAACTTGGTCTGGACCTGAGGCATTGTCTGTCCAGGTTTCCATGATGAACACCAATTTATTTTCAATTCCTCGAAGAGCATTGCACATTCCAAACTGTGCTTTACCAATGATCTGGCGTTAAGCATTAAACATTTTAACAAGTTTCCCTTGTGTCTCTCAGTTTTGCCCGTTTGCATGGCTTAATAGGTTTAATTGCCTGGAATAATAGTCGGAGTAAAGTGCTGTTACAGCTGGAGCAAGTCACTGAGAGAGACGTGGGCTGTGTATAGAATGTATGACACTTACAACCAGTGTCCTTACCTGCAGGATTCAGGTCGAGTAAATGGGCCCCAGAGTATTTTTTTAAAAGTAGCATTGTTTGAATTAAAATGGGCAGGGGGGCTGGCGCTGAGCGCGATCCGAGCGCGGACTGGCACTGACAGGCTTGCCTTTGGCACGCCCTCGACACTCCCACTGCGCGGTCCCATCAGCAAGTCTATATGTATTAAGCGGCTAAAAACAACTAGCCCGCTGACCTAAGATGGCGGCCCGCTCTGACTTGCGAGAACTGCCCGGCGTGTAATTGTTACCAACAGCAGTAGTAAACTGTGGACGGGCAGCGAGATCCAGCACTACTGAAACACACGGTAGGTCAAATCCAAATAACATACAGTACAAAAATTAAGTTTTAAAAGTATAAAATGTGAACCAATATCAGGTACTGCAAAAGAGCAATATTCTTTAACAAAGCTTCTCCCGCCTCTGACCTCAGGAGATGGTAGCGCTGCATGGTCGCATCAGCGCCTCCATATGTATTAAGTGGCTAAAAACAACTAGCCCGCTGACCTAAGATGGTGGTCCGCTCTGACTTGCGGGAGCCGCACAGCGTCTGATCGTTACCAACAGCAGTAGTAAGCTGTGGACGCGCAGCAAGATAGTGTAACTACCCAATGAAGACTAGATGGGGAATCAGGAAGAATGCTGAGTTTTCTCTTTCAAGGCCTACACATTTCAGTTGACTTATGTGGCCTAATGTCATGTATAACACCATCTTCTATTTTTGGCTTTCTAGCCAACCTGGCTGTTTGTGCCACTTTAGTGTTTTGCACCAAATTCTGGCATTGTTTTGGACAGTATCGAGAGCAAAGAGACAAGAACAACAGAAACAATAACAGACAAGTTATACATATTGTACACTACAGATTCCCTCTCTTGGAACTGAGTAAACATATTGGCTGCCTTGTGCATTAATAATGACTACTTATTTTTACATAGCTCTTCATACCACACTTCTGTTTCTAAGCACTGTAAATACCAGGTGGTAAAATTACCTAATTTATTACACTACATTTACTGACCACTTAATGATGAAAGCCTGAGTCCACCCTGTCTGGATTGGAACTTGTGAACTTCAGGCCAACAAGTTCACCAGCTTCAAGTATGCAACTCACTGAGGTTTCCTGTTGGCATTATGAAACTAACAATCCTTGGTATAATTTAACTTGTAAAATAAGAGACGAACCGCGATATGTATGAAGGAACCGATTAGCGAATCAGAAATAGCGAAAATTACCAAAACGCTAAATCTGTATCGCTAATCGGGATGTAACAACGCATTTGCAAATATATAGCGATTCGGCCACAATCGCTAAATATTTGCACAATGTGAATCAGCGATTCCATAAACGCCAAAACACGCTAAATAGCGCGACCGCGCCCCGAAAAGCGCTAATTTGCGCGACCGTGTCGCTAATTAGTGCGACCGCGTCGCTAATTAGCGCGACCGCGCCCCTAAATACGTAAAATTAGCGCGACCGCATCGCTAAATAGCACGACCGCGCCCCTAAATACGCTAATTAGCGCGACCGCCCCCCTAAATACGCTAATTAGCGTGACCGCGCCGCTAAATAGCGCGACCGCGCCCATTACAGCGCTAAATTGAGAGGTACCCCCGGGAAAAATCGCAATTTAGCACTAATCTGGAAACATCCAATCGCTATCCTGATGCTATATGATGACATCACCAACCAGGAAGAGAGTGATTTCCCATGGGGCATCTGGATTGAGACAGAGAGTGTGAGAGTGTTGTTTGGAACTCTGGAGCCATGGCAGAAAGTGGAAACCAGGATGTCCCAGCAAGCCAGCAGGAGCAGCAAGCAGGGGAAGCAGCCAGGAAGAGGAAGCTCAAGTTCTCTGAGGCTGAACTAGAGACCCTAATCACCGAAATGGTGCCTCACCATGACTCATTATTTGGGACCACTTCCCACAAGGTGCCAGAAGCCAGCAAGAGAAGGATTTGGGAGGGCATCCAAGCCAAAGTGAATGCCCTAGGAGTGACCCACAGGACAGTTGATGTGTTGCGCAAGCGCTGGTACGACCTGCGCCAGCGCTCCAAGGAGAGGTTGGCTGCCAGGCTGGAGCAGTCCCAGCTCACCGGTGGGGGAACCTCCAACGTCCCTGACTCTACACCACTGGAGGAGCTGGTAGAGGGCACACTGCCTCATCAGAGTGTTGCGGGCGTGTCCGTGCTTGACAGCTCAGCACAACCAGCAGCAAGACCAGGTAAGAAGCATGCCTCCCCACCCTAAACCACCCCCAGAACCCCCTGAGGCGACCTAGGGATTAGGGCAACCACATGTCAGGCTAGACCAAGTACACAGCAATGCATTATGAGAGATGTAGTCACAACAGTCAGCAATGTAGAAAGTAGCATGAGATTGTCAAATTGTACACATGTGCAGGTCAGGAGAGGTGAATGACACAAGTAAAGTCAGGGAACACTGTGAAAAATGTATTAGTACATCACTTGTGATGATCAAATAAGTAATGTGTGCTGTTCTATCCACAGCACCTGCAAGTGGGAAGGCTACAGCCAGTGCAACTGAGACAGGAGCCAGAGGCTCAGGAGAAGGCAGGCATGGCCATGATCCAGATGGGGAGGACAGTCCTTTAATCCAAACACAGGGACACAGTAGGAGGAACGTGAGGCCATTCAGAATAATGGATGATGAGGAAGAGGAAAATGTCAATGTCCAGTCTGATGCACCAGTACCCCAGCAGCAGGAGTCCAGAACAGAGTCCAGAGGCAGGCGTAGACCCCGCACGGCCATCAGCACCAATGTGCAAGAAGAAGAATCATTGTTCGCCGGTCTTGAAATGCACATGCTCCAGGTTCACCGCCTGCAAGCGAAACACATGAAGGCCATTCAGAGAGAGATCAGGGCAGGGAACAGAGGACTACGCAGGAAATCAGGGGGGCTGTGCAGGAGCTGACTGCAGAGATGAGAGCTGAACGCGCAGCCAGGCGCAAAGAAATTGCCCGCATGGACCACTACACGCGTGCTATTAATCGCCTCGCCTCCTCCACCAATATGCTGGCAAGGCGTGCCATAGAGACCCAGCGAGAGTTCTCGCATGGTATCCAGGACATAGCCACTGTGGTAGTGCAGTTAACTGCCACCCTGGATGAGCTGCGTGCGCTGCGTACTGCTGGACCCGGGGTGCTTACCCCCAGTGAGGAGGACTCACAGTCGGTGCGGAGCTCAAATACACCACCACCCACTGTTGAGAGGCGCCGTAGTGGCCGGAGCAGCAGGCCTGCCACACAACAATAGGGACTGCATCAAAATGACTACTCCACACAGGGGGGATATGGGGCCAACAACTGGGTAGCACTTGCTATACCAATGACTGATTTAGTTGCACTGTGATTTAAACATGTGCTTTGGTTTAGGAGAGTTCATCCTGCTTTTTTTTGGAAGTCACATTGTTGGTATTGGAAATTAAACACGTTTGCAGAGCAAGAAGTTGTCATTGTATCATTTTTACTCACCTAGAAGTAGTTCCGCATGATCTCATCACGCCTCTGGCGCCCAGCTGCAGCGGCAGCTACGCCAGCTTCCATGTGTATGGGTACGGGTCCCTCCAAGTCAGAGGTATCTGAGTCACTCAACTCCATAGGTGTCCCTTTCCTGGTTGCAATGCTGTGGAGCATGGCACAAGCTACAACAATTTTGCAGCACGTCTCAGGGCTGTATTGAAGGGCACCTCCACTTTTGTGGATGCATCTGAATCTGCTCTTCAAAATCCCGAATGTTCGCTCGATGGTGTTTCTTGTGGTAATGTGTGCCCGGTTGAAGCGGTGCTCCCCAGCAGTGGCAGGATTCAAGTAGGGTGTCAGGATGAAGTCCCTGACTGCATAGGCACTGTCCCCTGTGGGTGGAAAAGTTTAAAGGTCAGTCAATGTGATGCACATGCAGGTCATGAGTAATATGGGCTGACAATGTGTGCTGTTACCTAGTAGGTATCCCTCTCCAAATTCCCCTCTTGAGAGTCTACGGTATAGGCCACAGTGACGGAATATAAATGCGTCATGTGTGCTTCCTGGGTACTTTGCCACTATATCGGTGATTATGTTTTTGGCATCACACACCATCTGTATGTTCAGGGAATGGTAGCATTTCCTGTTCCGGAATACATACTCTATGTTTGAGGGGGGTGAAATGGCAATATGTGTTCCGTCTATACATCCTATGACGTGGGGGAATTGGGCTATGTTATAAAAATCCTGCTTGGTCTGTGCTAGTTCCTGTGGGGTGCTGGGGAAGTGTATGTGATGTTGCATCCTATGTGTCATGGCGTCGAGGAATGCATGGAAAAAGCGCGACAGGGCACTTTGTGACACCCCTCCTGCAGTGGCTATGACCCCCTGGAAACTACCTGAGGACAGCAGGTGTAGTGAACACAGGACCTGGATGTGTGTGGGTATGGCTTGGGTCCTGCGGGTGGGGTGTTCTAGGTAGGGCCTGAGTTCCTCAATCAATTCAATTATGCTCTCTTCCTCCAGTCTGTAATGGGTGTGGATATCCTCATCAGTGCGTTGGAAGATGGTGATGCGCAACCGGAATATCCTCTCCTGCCGTCTCTTCCTCTGCGCCAGAGCTCTTATTCTTCGCCTCCTCACTATCATGTACAACCCAGACATTGTGGTAGGGAGTGTGTTGCATTCTGGGTTTCAATTTATACTTTGCACCTGGTTACCACCTGCTCCCACTTGATGGTAATTGCGAGTCCCTATTTAGCGAATTTGCTTGATTCGCTAATGCAAATTGGTTGATACATTCCATTGCGATTTCTGAATTGCGATTTCCGCTTTAGCGAATCTCGCTAACGGATTTCAACGCTAAATAGGAAATCGCTTTTGTATTCGCTATGTAGCACTTTCGCAACGTTTGGGATTCGCTATGTACCGATTCCTTATTTCGCAAGCGTATTTTGCTTCATACATAGCGATTAGCGATTTTTTAGTCGCTAACGCTATTTATAGCGATTCGCAGCGTTTGCGACCGATTTTTGGCTTCATACATATAGCGGGAAATGTCCAATTATATAGTGAAATTATCATTTTTTGATGTGTGCTTATTTTGACAAAATAACAGACCAAAGATCTGAAGTCAACTGTAGGAAATATACATGGGATAAATGATCCTCCTGCTGTATATTATAAAGATATTGCAAGTGACCAAGCATTTAATTTATGAGCTCATGGAACTTCGAGGTGATTTGCAATATCCTTAAGTTAGAGGGTATTTTATTACTTATAATATATTGTCTACCATCATCCTTCTCATAAACGTCTTAAATACTTGGTGTCTTGCTCTTTTGTTTTCATTGCAGACAAGTAGAACAAAAGAAGAATATGTACTGATAAATTAAACACACCAAAAAGCAGTTAATCATTTTCACAACAATATATTAGAATCAATATAATGTATGTCACCTTAACAAATGCAGTAGCTCAGATTGTGTAGAAAAAAACAAAGATTCTATCTTCTCTACAATTACCAATGTTGAAAAAATAAACTTTGTCATTAACATCTCTTTTCTGCAGATGTTTTATTTTAATAGATAAATATATCTAGAGAAAGAAAAGCCAAGTTCACGTTTTCCTTCTTTAAACCGCAGCTGTACTGATGCTCTGTGGTTTGCCTTTCAGCCTGACCGCTGGCTCTTGCAGCAGCAGATATTGTGAAGTCAGAACTTGAGTTAAGCTTCTACGTCATTTATTGGAATGCAAGCTTAGTGGGGAAATTATATATGAACATAACCAAATCAAATGTACTTGCACCTTCCCCATAAGCAATGCATGTTTGATTAAGTGAGCGACAAAAATCCAAACAGGTCCACTATACTGAGAGAAATACACGCCACGTGGTAAATTTGCATCTTTTGCAAGCGCAAATATTTACAGGGCAGGACCTGTGGAACTCAGCAATCTGTTAATAATTCCCTCTTTACATTGTTGGAGCATGAGGAGAACGCACACGTTCACAATAAGTCTCCCCTTCCTTTGTACTGTGCACCTTTATTTATTCAATTGGTTCTGCTTCAGCAAAGGTTCCACCCTGTGCTAAAACAATATGAATTCCTAGTCCAGCTCGGTATCCATTCTCCGCCAAATATAGGAGGTTACAATGCGACACACGTTGTT
The DNA here is from genome assembly GCF_964261635.1 of Lissotriton helveticus. Lineage (NCBI taxonomy): Eukaryota > Metazoa > Chordata > Amphibia > Caudata > Salamandridae > Lissotriton > Lissotriton helveticus. The sequence goes on along the minus strand of NC_136061.1, from coordinate 1,872,848,127 downwards.
TGATTTATAGTCATCATATGACAACAATGCTTTAAAAAAAAGTGTCAATAAAAAGTGCTGTTTAGGAGTATGCTTTTTTTAAGACCAGCAAAATGCGTTTTTTGGTATAATTGTCTTCTTAGTTTTAAACTGGAAATAAAAAAAATTAAAAAACCAGAAACACTGTGAAATGGTTTTAGAGTTTAAAATAAACACGCAGAACCGGTCTGGCAACGAAAATCTGGACTAGTGAAAACACTTAAAGCAAGTGCAACCACACACCGCCGATGGGGGGAGGGGAAGCTGGATTCTGGCAGCCCACCCTGGCCCACAAACAGCCCCCTTTTTATTTTACTCGTTATAAAGTATGTGTTATTCTTGTCTGGTGATAGTTGTAAGGGGTGGACACGCTGGAGCCTTTTCAGAGTTTAAAGTGAGCTTTACTTTTACACATTCAGATACAACACTCGTTTGTTTCCGCCACCTCTCTACCTGGTGGCACACTCAGAAACACGCAATATTGCAGGCCGCTTACCCTCACCTCGATGAGAGAACAAATATGCCCCCTGTGTACCAGGGAGCACCCTCTTATTGGTCACTGTAAAAACGGTGCCCACAGTTCAGCAATGTCAAGTACCACGCATCAGGCGTAACGCATTTTAGTGTGGCGTCTGCATAACCACACTGGAATGCAAAGTGTCACATTTTTGTAGCGCCTCATCAGCTCAAGCCGAGCGCTGTATTAGCACCACATACAGAAAGCTGACTGCAGCGCACAGTCCACGTTGCTTTCAGCAGGCTTAGAGGCAGCTTGCTCTGGGCTGGCTTACGCAGCAGCTACAATGTAACAAGAAGTTCTTAATCACCCACAGCACAGAATTCACTGAAGTGACATCATGGTGTGAGTCAGAGTGACTGCTAAGAACAGCCAGAAGAGGAGACACACTGTGTCAGTCACAAACATAGGCAGGCCTGGAGGGTGGTGCCAGCGGCCCGAGAAGAGGTAATAGTTTAAACTTAAAGGGGCATATTTACAAGAAAGTGACGCATTTGTAGGGATGCGTCACTAACCCTGCGCCATCCTGAGAAGCCCTTCCGCCGCCATGTATGCGTTGTATTTACAATAGGGCGCACCATGGCGCAAGGATTGACAGAATTCTGAAGCGTCTTTTGGGGCAAAAGTCATGCATTGCTGGAGTCGTGTCTCAAGCACGAAGCAACTCCAGCAATGCATTTTGAGGCCCTATTCCCACTACACTGAGTCACTCCTTACGCCTGGGCGTATAGTTTTGACGCATTGGCGTCGTAGAAGTGACACAGTGAAATCTTGTAGATTTCACTGCGTCACTTTTACCAGGCTTTCCTGCATGGAAACACCCACCCTGCATACATTATACCTAAAGCAGGTATAATGTGATGCAGGGCTTTACAACGTGGCGCATCTCACTAGATGCGCCACGTTGTAAATTGGCTGATTTTACGCCACCACTGCGTCACAAAAGTGACGCAACAGCGGCACGAAGATGTTTAAGGGTCTTGTAAATCTGCCCCAAAGTTTGTCAGTGAGCGCAGCCGGGCTGCATTGTGCAAAGGAAGTCTGACAATCTGGACCACGGCCGCCACCGGAGTGGTGGTGCCTGCACTGTAGTCCAGCACTGAGCAGCCTGTTTCCGAATGCCGCAGGCCAGCGTTAGTCGTCGACTCTAGGCCTATTGCGGCCGCTGCCCACAGCCGTGTGGAGCTACTTGGCAGGCAAGGAGCCGAGCCGGTGAAGGTCAAGTTGCTTTGAGGAGCTATGAAACAGTCTTTGCTGGAAAGATTCCTGTGCAGCGTTGACCCTTTAAGTAAGTAAACGTATGGCAGGCTTGGGAAGAGTGTACACAGTTTCTTTCCACATCCTGGAGTTATTGTCACCATGGTGAGGATATTCTCCGAACGCCAAGAAGAAAGCAGCAGCGCATCAGGTCTAGAAAACCGAAAAATAAGACTTTATTTCCCCTACCTGGCTGCTGTTTGTTCTCCTGTGTTCCTATTGTGCGCTTGATCTATGTCTATGTTACACAAGTTTTCCTTTTGCAATTTGCAAGTTTTTGTTTTGTTTATCGTGCTGGAACAAAGCATGTTTTTTGGCACATAACTGCTGCATAATCTCCATGCAATGTGCGGCAAGAGTGCTTTATTCCTCACAAGCACCTGAGCTGAGAGATCTTTTGCATTCTGGGACTTGTAGTTTCACATTTCTATCCCTGTTGTCTCAAAGGTGCAATATTGATGTTTTTTGACAGCTATGTGGTGTAAATAACAACATGGTCTACTGTGGCGTCTCCTCTGGTATGGCGGAGGAGTGCCGCCTCACTGCTTTCAAGCAGTGCGAGAAGCAAAGGCATAAAATGATATCTTTCAGTTATTATAATTTTATGTTTGTGCTGCTTTGCGGCCAGCGGGTGGGTGGAGCTGCTCCGCTCTGGGAGCAGGGCAGGGTAAGAGTGGTTTGCCCACTCCTAAGTGCGCAATGACTGTTTGGCCGGCACTCTCGGGCCAACCAAACCAGTCATACGCACTTTCCCCGTTCTTCAAGCAGGCCTGCATGGAGAACATGCCCACTCCTCCATCCCCTGGCTGAGCGCTGTGTCATGGCGCTCAGACCAATCACAATGCTGAACTGCAGCGTTGTGATTGGTTTAGTGGAGGGAGCCTGGCTGCCTCCTTTCTGTTTGTGAAGTTGGAGGCAGGAGAGCATGGACCCGGAGGCAAAGTACATTTTTAAAAAACATTATTTTTATTATACTCCCTCCCGCAATCGCGTTCCCCCTCACCCTCTGCGTGACCCTCCATTCACGACCCCAGAGACTTTCCCCACCCACGAGCCAAGCTGGCCGCCACTGATAGTCTCACTTAAAGAGCTGTTCTCTGCCCAAACACTCAACCCACAGCGGCCACAGTGCTCGGACAGTGATCCTGGGAGACGCGCTTGGCTCCATTGCCTTGACCTACATTTTGTTAAAGCAACGGGAGATTGTAGTGTGGAAGGGCGTAGAGTTAAGAGGTGTAGAGTGGAATTCAGTGTCAGAGTTGATTAAAGTGTTGTAGAGTAGATTATCATAGAGTGTCATTGAGTGATGTAGAGCAGAGTGGAGTGGCATAGATGGTGGCGTGTAGAGTGTTGTAGAGTAGAGTGGCGCAGAGTGGAGTGTCATAGAGTGGAGTAGAGTGGAGTGGAGTAGAGTAGAGTGGAGTAGTTTGTCATAGAATAGAGTGGAGTAAAATGACATGGAGTGGCATAGAGCTTCGTAGAGTGGAGTAATGTTGTTGAACGGCATAGAGTGGAGTAGAGTGATGTAGAGTGGTGTGGCATAGAGTGGAGGAGAGTGTCAATGGGCAGAGTTTAATGGAGTAGAGCATCATAGAGTGGAGTATCGTGTAATGTAGTGTCATATAGTGGAGTTGAGTAGAGTGGCGTAGAGTTAAGTTGCGTGAAGTACAGTGATGAAGAGTAGATTGGCATCGAGTGCAGAGGCGTAGAGTGCAGTGGTTTTGAGTAAAGTGGTGTAGAATGCATTGGCGTAGAGTGCAGTGACCCAGAGGCGTAGACCGCAGGGGCATAGAGTAGAGTGGTGGCGAGTAGATTTAAGTGGCGTAGAGTTAAATGGCCTAGAGTGGAGTGGCGCAGAGTGGAGTAGAGTGGTGTAGAGTGGAGTGGTGCAGGGTAGAGTGCAGTAGTGCATGGTAGAGAGCAGAGGTGTAGAGTAGAGTAGCATAAAGTGTTGTGGCTTATAGTGTAGTGGAGTAGAGTGCAGGGTGGAGTGCAGTGGCAAAGAGTTCAGTCATGCGGAGTAGAGTGTACGAGTGCAGTGTGGTAGAATGTAGGGACATAGAGTGGAGTACCAGAGTGGTGCAAAGTAGCATGATGTAGAGAGCAGTGACATAGAGTAGAGTGGTATAGAGTAGAATAGAGTGGCGTAGAGTGCAGTGATGTAGAGTGCAATGGTGTAGAGTGACATAGCATGAATTGGTGTAGATTGCAGAGGCATAAAGTAGAACGTTGTAGAGTATAGTGGTGTACAGTGCAGTGGTGCAAAGAAGTTGGCTAGGTGCAGTGGCATAGGGTGCATTGGTTTTGAGTAAAGTTTTGTAGAGTGCAATGCCATAGAATGCTGTAGAGTTCCATGGCCTACAAAAGAGCGGTGCAGAGTAGATTGCAGTGGTGTAGAGTGAAATGGCATAGAGTGGAGTGGCGCAGAGTGGAGTAGAGTGAAGTGTCATAGGGTAAAGTGAAGTAGTGCAGGGTAGAATGCAGAGGTGTAGAGTAGAGTGGCAGTAGCGTGTAGTGGTGTAGAGTGCAGAGGTGTAGAGTGCAGTTGAGTGGCGTAGAGCTGAGTGGTGCGGAGTAGAATGCAGTGGCATAGAGTGCAGTCAATCAATTAACCAATCAATCAGCATTTGTAGAGTGCACACTGTCACCCATGGGGCATAATGGCGCTGAAGGTAGCGTGTCTCTATTGAAGAGCCAGCCCATGAGCTTCTTTCTGAAGTCCACCAGGGAGGGTGCTGTTCAGAGGTGGAGGGGTAGGTTGTTGCAGGTACTCCACAGGTGATGTCCTTGGTTGCAGAGGTCAAGGGAGACAGTTGGATGCTCTGTGTGCATCCTGAGGAAAGGAGTGATCCGCTTGAGTACGTTTTGCTGTGTGCCGGTGAAGTAGGTTCTGTTGACGATGGTGTGGTGGAAGATGGTGTCTAACACAGCGGAGTGGTCGAGTAGGATCAAAGCAGTTTCTGCTGTCATCTGCTGCTGTGATCAGCGTGGTCTTGGTTTTTTGGTTGGCATGGAATCCTGAGTTTGAGCCATCGAGTAGGTGGCTGAGTTCCAGATATTTGGTGAGCTGTTGATTGATGGCTTTCTTGAGGTCGTTGGTCGGGAAGGAGAGCAAGGAGATCAGTCTGTAATTTTTTAGGCTGCTGGGGTCGGCCAAGGGCTTATTTAGGTGGGGTCAGACCTCTGTGTGTTTCCATACATCTGGAAAGGTTGTGCTAGAGATGGAAGTGTTGAGGATGCTGGTAAGCTCCGTTCTGATTGGGTTGGCTCCCAGGTTGAAGAGGTGGTGGGGCAGGGAGCGTGGGCGCCCCGGAATGGATGGACGACATGATGGTGGAGGTGGTCTGCGCTGTGAGTGGAACCAGGTGGTTAGTGTTTGGCTGTTTATTGCTGGTTGCTTGTGGTTGTCAAGGCGTGCGTTGGTCGGTTGGGGGTTGAAGATGTTGTAGATAGTAGCTACCTTGCTGTGGAAGTAGTCAGAAAGGTAGTCACAGAGTTCTTGGTAGGGGTGGATGGTGTTCTCTGTGGCTGTAGGGTTCCTTGACAATCTAGAATATTTCCATCATGTAGTTGGCCGTGGAATTGATACGGTTGGTGATGACTGCTCTTTTGGTTTCCTTGATGTGCCGGTGGTAGCTGCTAAGGGCTGATTGTGGGAGGCTCTGTTGGAAAGGTCCTTGGAAGCGCACCACCACTTCTCAAGTCGGTAGCAGTTGTGCTTAGTGTTTCTGAGCTCTAGGGTATACCAGCTGGCTTGTTTTGAGGCTTTGTTGGATTTAGCTGGTTTCAGCAGTGCGACTTCGTCGGCTCATTTGGTGATCCGTGTGGTGAAGTTCCGGATGGCCTGGTAGAGATCTGTTGAGGTTTCAGGTTGTGTGGTGCTGAGGGATTTGTTCCATAGTTTCTTGGTGACTTTAACACAGTTCCAGTGGGTGGCGCTGTCGTGCTTGGTGATGGTATGCTGAGTTCTGCCAGAGATGGTAAAGTTGACGATGGCGTGGTCGGTCCAGGTGAGCTTTGTGACGTGGGTAAATTTGAGTCTGTCGCTAGAGGTGAAGAGGGCATTGAGTGTGTGGCCGGCGTTGTGCGTAGGTTCAGTGACTAGTTGGGTGAGGCCTATGTTGTTGAGGTTCTCCAGGAGGGGGGTGGTGTTGGTGTCATTGGGGTGGTCGATGTGGAAGTTGAGATCACTGAGCAGGATGTAGTGGTGGGAGTCGATGGCGAGGGGGGCAATGAGGTTGGAGAAGGCATCGCAGAAGGTCCCGGTGGTAGGAGCAAGGGTGGCTCTTATCATGGTTGCGGCGTCGATTTGTAGTCAGAAGTTGAGGTGTTCCTTGAGAAGTGTGGGGTTGTCCTTGGTGATGGTGCATAAGATAGTTTCTTTAAAGATTATGACGATGTCTCCACGTTGTTTGTTTGTGCGGTCTCTGTGTCTCATCTTATAGCCGTTGGGTGTGGCGGTGATGATGTCGGAGTTTGCGGTAGGGTTGACCCACGTTTTGGGGATGAAGGCCACGTCAGGGGAGAGGGTGGTGATAGTTTCCCAAATTTCTATGGCGTGTTTGCAGAGGTAACTGACATTGGTATAGAGTGCAGTCCTACAGAGTAGAGTGTCAGAGTGTAGTGTTGTAGAGTTTAGTGTCATAAAATGTAGGGTCATAGAGTGCAGGGCCATAGAGTACAGGGGCATAGAGTGCAGTGGCATAGAGTGGTGCAGAGTAAAGTGGTATAGAGAGCAGTGATGTAGAGTACAGTGGTGAAGTGTAGAATAGGCTGGCATAGAGTGCAGTGATATAGAATGCACTGGTGTAAAGTGACGTAGCGTGCAGTGGCGTAGAGTGTAGTGGATCAGAGTAGAATGTTGTAAAGTATAGTTGCGTAAAGTGCAGTGGTGCAAAGGAGTTGGTGGAGTTGAAGTGGCTTAGGGTGCACTGGTTTTGACTAAAGTTGTGTAGAGTGCATTGGCATAAAGTGAGCGTAGCGTAGACTGCAGGGGCATAGAGTTGTGCAGCTTATAGTGCATTTGGCATAGAGTGCAGTCTTGCAGAGTGGAATGGCGTAGAGTGGAGTGGTGCAGAATGGAGTGGCCTAGACTGGAGTGGTGTAGAGCGCAGTGGTGCATAGTAGAGTGAGGTAGAGTGCACTGGAATAGAGTAAAGTGGTAAAGAGTGGAGTAGAGAGCGGTTGAGTGAAGTGGCGTAGAGTTCAGTTGTATAGAATGCAGTAGTGCACAGTAGATTGGTCACATAGAGTGCAGTGGCATTCAGTGCGTTGGTGTAGAGAGCAGTAGAGTGGCTTGGAGTGGTTCAGAGTATAGTACAGTGGCATAGAGTAAAGTGGTGCAGAGTAGAGTGGCATAGAGTGTAGAGTGGTTTAGAGTTCAGAGACAGAGAGTGGGATGCTGCAGAGTAGAGTGTCATAGAGTGCAGTGGTATAGCATGGCTTAGAGTGCATTGATGTAGAGTGCGGTGGCTTAGAGTGATGCAGACTAAATTGACAAGATGGACTGGTGTGGAGTAGAGTCGTATAGAGTGCAGTGGGGTAGAGAACAGTGCCCTACAGTGCAGTGGTGCAGTGTAGATTGGCATAGAGCGCAGTGGCATGTATTGGTTTTGAGTAAAGTGGTGTAGAGATCATTGGTGTAGAGTGTAGTGGCTTAGAGTGAAGCAGTGTAGAATAGAGTGGCGTAGTTTGGAGTGGCGTAGAGTGGAGTGGTGCAGAGTGGAATAGAGTGGCGTAGACTGCGATGGCATAGAATGGATTGTTTTAGAGTAGAGTGAATTGGTATAGAGTGCAGTGATGTAGAGTAGAGTGTCGTAGAGTGCAGGGTGCAGAGTACATTAGCGTGGTGTAGAGTGAAGTGACGTAGAGTGAAGCGGCATAGGGTGGAGTGATGCAGAGTAGAGTGGCACAGAGTACATTGACGTAGAGTAGAGTGGTGCAGTGGCATAGAGTGTAGTGGTTCAGAGTGCAGCGGCATAGTGTGGTGCAGAGTACAGTGGTGAAGAGAGCAGTGACGTAGATTGCAGTGACGTAAAGCACAATGGTGTAGCGTGACGTAGCGTGCAATGGCATACAGTAGAATGTTGTAGAGTATAGTGGTATAAAGTGCAGTGGTGCAAAGGAGCTGGTGTAGGTGCAGTGGCATAAGGTGCATTGGTTTTGAGTAAATTGGTGCAGAGTGAATTGGTGTAGAGTGCAGTGGTTTAGAGTAGAGTGGCATAGCGTAGAGTGGGTTGGAGTAGAGTGGTGCAGCGTAGTGTAGGGGCATTGAGTGCAGTGGCACACAGTGGAGTAGAGTGGGGTAGGGTGCAGTGGCATACAGTGCATTGTTGGACAGTAGATTGTTTCAGAGAGGAGTGGTGCAGGGAAGAGTATGGTGGTGCAGTGGTATAGGGCAGTGGCGTGGAGTGCAGTGGCACAGCGGTGATTGCAGTGATGTAGAGTGGAGTGGCTCAGAGTGGAGTCGAGTGGCATAAAGTGCAGTGGCATAGAGTGCAGTGACATAGAGTAGATTGTTTCAGAGTAGAGTGAAGTGGCGTAGTGTGGAGTGGTGCAGGGTAGAGTGGCGTGGTATAGAATAGTGGCTTTTGAGTGCATTTGTATAGAATGCAGTGTTGCAGAGTGGAGCGACGCAGAGTGGAGTGGTAAGAGTTCAGTGGCGAAAAGTGCATTGGTGCATAGTAGTGTGGGGTAGAGTGCACTGGTATAGAGTAAAGTGGTGCAGAGTAGAATAGAGAGGCATAGAGTGAAGTGGCTTAGAGTGCAGTGCAGGACCAGCTTTAGCGCTGGTGGCGCCTGGTGCAACAATGTTTCTTGGCGCCACCCCATCCATGGTGGAGGTGGTGACCACCTCCACCACGGATTCCCTCGCCACCACCTTTTAACAGTGCCCCACAAGTCTCCAAAATCACTCTCTTTCAGATGCATTTAATTACTCATATATCGCCACTCATACCAGTGTGAAAGCACTTTGCATCACACACACATTACACAGAGACAATCAATCATACGTGAAGGAGTGACATGTCATCCATACTGGTAGGCAGTTGAGTTTAAGTGTGCTTGGTCTGGAGAAGTACAAACTCAGAATTGAAAACGGAACACCATGGTTGGAGATTCTCTTTAATAATAAGAATCGATTTCTAACCAAATGAACCCTTTTTGCAACATTAATCTATGCTGTAATCTATACTTTGCAATACACATGCAAATCTTTGATGACAGTTAATAATTCAATGTTCTATATTAGGATTTTAACTTATAATTTGCAACTCACTAAATGATGATTCTTAGAAAAGCAGTAAGCCACTGACCTATTTACATTATAAGAACTTTGAGATTTGCATGGTACACGTTATTTGCAGCAGGCATATTAATCCTCTGTGCTATTTTATGATCAGTCAAGACCTCAACTAGACAAAACTTCGGTCTCTCTCCAGTAAGAACATTAATCTTGAGTTATCTTGACATTTTTAATGTTACCTGGAAATTACTGGAGGCAAGGAACCAGCAGCAGGTGCTTTTAAAACCAAAATAACATTGCAAACAGGCGCCCGCTGAAGTCAGCACCAGGGGTGGTGGCAAAGTTTGCATTGCCATAGAGCCAACCCTGGCAGTTTTGCACAGTAGATTAGAGTGGTGTAGAGTGCAGTGGAGAGGTGGAGAGTGGTGCAGGGTAGAGTGCAGTGACACAGAGTAAAGTGGCGCAGAGTTGAGTGGCATAGAGTTCAGTGGAAGAAAGTGCAGTGCTGCAGAGTCGTGCCATAGAGTGCAGCAGTGTAGATTAGAGTGGCGTAGAGTGCATTGGTGTAGAGTGCAGTGGCATACAATGATGCAGAGTAAAGTGACCTAGAGTGTAAAGGTGTAGAGTAGAGTGCAGCGGCGTATAGTAGAATATAATGGCATACAGTGAGTGGTGCAGAGTAGATTGGCATAGAGTGCAGTGGCCTAGAGTGCGTTTGTTTTGAGTAAAGTGGTGTAAAGTACGTTAGTGTAGAGTGCAGTAACATAACATGCAGAGACCTATAGTGCAGTCGCGTAGAGTGCAGCAGTGTAGTGTGGAGTGGTATAGTGTGGAGTGGTGTAGTATGGAGTGTTCTTGTGTGGAGTGCCTTTGTAGTGGTTTTAAAGACTGTCCCAATTCTACTCGAAGGGCAGATAGAATCAGCAGAACAGTTAATGGCCAAAACAATGCACTGGGTCACTACTCAACTGAAAGCAGTCAGGATACAGGGTTGGGACATTTGTAATCAGTTGATTATGGCTAGGCGCGCCCCATGGGTTGGATACCTCAAAAAAGAAGGATGGGGTGACTGCTTAGTAGCTAATTTTAACAACAGGCATGTTGTCAGATTGTTATTGGAGTAGTTTGGGAATAGTTACCCTGGATATCATACAGGTAACATATCCCTGGTACCGTTGGGGTTCTTTTATAGATCAAATCAATATACTATGCAAGGGGGAGGGAATGCACCTACTCTCAATAGGCCTCCAGGTAGTCTTACTGACTTTAATCATATTAATAAGCTTGCTCCTTTGTCCGGCCTAGAAGTATGTGATTGACTGCCCCTTGAACCTTTATTGGTGGCAACCGATTCTATTATTCAGCCAACTGGTTCTCGTGTGATCACCTTAAGTCCACAGACCTCTTACGGGGGAGGAGACTTAGCCCCTATTAGTGACACAAGTTGTTTGCCCTTATTAACTAACCTTGCACCAACATTGACCCCTTTAATGGAATACAACTCTTTGGGATTGTGCACTGAGGAATCTGTGGAGTGCAATTGTTATGAAAAAGGAGGAAAGGAATGTTATTTTATGTTTTGGGACATTGCGGGCTTAAAATCAAAGGGGACAAATAGGCTATGTGAGGAGTTTATCCGGAAGTTTGATCTAATAAGTCTGCAGGAAACATGGGTGGTCGATCCAATTCATATTAACGGGTATAAAACCCTACATACACCAGCTGTACCTTCTTTACATGGCAGGGCTAAAGGGGTGCTCTGCACTTATGTTTCCAATTTGGTAAATTTAAAAAAAATCGATATGTTATTTGAGGATTGTTTTTATCAGGTTATTAGACTATGGGTAAATGGAAGTTGTACACTAATAGTGGTGATTTACTATAACAATGTCCCGCACAACCAAATGGAAGGGATCGTTAGAGCTATAGGTTCCCATCTGCGACATGTACAAGATGTAGGGAGCGAAGATCTGATTATTGTCTGGGGGGGCGACTTCAATACTCCTCTGTGTCGCTATGCTGATATAGGGAACTGCGGAATCTCATATGATAATGAGAGTACTTTATCTCATTTTCTGCATTCAAGATATGGCGACAGTCTAAACAAAATAATATTCCAATTTGATCTGGGCTTTGCCAATACCTTAATTACTCCCCCTGTTCCATTTAACCCTATATTTAATGGCTGTGGAACGTCCTTCATAATAGACTTTATCTTAGTCTGAACCCGCTATAGCTCTAGTATGGTAGACTTTCAAAATCACCGGATCGCACTGAGTGATCATTTTGCTCAGAGTGTGGGTATGCTGCTCTTTGATCAGGAAAAGAGCAGGATTGACAGACGTTAACCCCATAATGGAGACTATATTACTTTCCAGGCAAAATGGTTACTCTCTAAGCTGGGACAAAGTGGAACCCCAAGAATTTACGGCCGATGTGGTAACAAACGGTTACAGTAATATTAAGGCCTATTTGAATGGGTCTATATCACCAAATGGTATTGTCGATGGTTTTATTTACATCACAGATTATATAAAGAGGGCTCTCACAGTCCATGCAAATAATAGGTAAAGCATTCAAAGACAAAAAGGGTGGTTTGACCCAATTTGTACTAAGGCTTATAGAAAACGTAAGAATGCTCTGCATAGGGAAGCCGGATCTTGTTCGCTATATAAAACTTTATAAATAAATAAGTATAGGAATGAGATCAGAGAGGCGCGGAGGGAATATAAACGTGCATTAAAAGGGAGAAAAGAGAAGTTAAGAGCCGATGCATGGCTAACTCTCCCTGAAGTTCCAGCTCAAGAGACTCTAGTGCCTTTTGGAAGGCAGTCAAATGCACCTTTTTTTTAATGATGAAGGGGCAGCGACAATTGAGGTGGCAATCCAAGCGCACAAGTGGTTGGAGCATTTTCCCAAGCTATATGATGAGCCGTGCTCAGGGCCACATGATAATACAACTACTGCGGCAGAACCAGGTAACTCCTTCCAGGTTTTAGGAAATTTGCTCCACTTTGAGCTAAGCAAAGTCAATACAGCTATTGCTTTAAGTATGGGCGGGAAGGCAGCTGGGCCCAAAGGTGTTCCTGCTGACATCTTCAAAGCTAATACTATTTTGTGGGGCCCACTGCTAACGCAAGTGTTTAATGCCTGTTTTTCTGACGGTCTTGTCCCGACATGGTATGAGCCTTCTGGTACCAATTTTTAAAAAAGGAGAAAGATCAGACCCGGCCTGTTAACATCCGATATCTTTGTTGGACTCAACGTGAAAATTATGGGTCGGGTCATATTGAATAGACTCCAGGATTGGGTGGAAGAAAAGTCAATGTTGAGCGACCTACAGTTTGGCTTCCGTAAGAAGCCAGGTACTGTGGAGCAAGGTCTGAATTTAGAAATGGTACTGAATAAATATGTAAAAGCTCAAAAGGGAGCTCTGTACCTGGTGTTTGTCAACTTATCATCGGCATTTGACTGTGTGAGGCACAATAAATTATGGTTGATTTTAGAGGAGCAGGGTGTAGATGCAGTTTTAATTTCCTTTCTAAGAGAGTTATATTTAGGGGCAAAAGCTAGGGTCCGTTTGGGGTGGGCGGGGAATGCTCGAGCCATTTTAATGTAAGAAGGGGTGTGCGGCAAGGTTGCGTCCTCGCCCCCTTCCTTTTCACCTTATATATAAACAACCTTGAAAGGATTTTAGTTAAGGAATGTAATGACCTTCCCGTGGCTGGTAAACGTCCTATTCCTGCATTGTTATATGCAGACGATGAGGTTTTAATGGCTCGCGCACCACTAGGACTTCAAAGAGTTGTATCCAGCTTTACGAATTTTATGACTAAACGGGGACTTACAATTACCTCAACTAAAACTTTTATCATGAATTGTGGCGCTGGATGTATTAAGTCCAGATCAATTTTTATTGAGGGGAAACGGATCGACAACATTAAGATATTTTCTTATATATGGATTTTGTTTGACCATACGGGTGTCATGGGCGCAGGCTGTAAGAACTAGGAGATTATTGTATATTAGAACTCTATCTGCACACGTAAACTTTAGCAGGAAACTAGGTAGATGTCCCACAGTGGAACTATTGAATATTTATAAGGCAAAAAGTGTTACTGTAGCCTCATATGGAGAAGGAATTCGGTGACACGCAGATGTAAGCTCCCTTCAGGTAGCCGAAAACACCTTTTTGATATTTTTATTAATGGTCCCTAAAGGTACCTCCTCCTTCATATGCCACACAGAACTAGGTTTGCTATATTTGGAAGACTTTATAAAGACTCAACTGGTTCTGCTGTGGCATAGGATATGGACAACAGAGGCAACCCAGTTCAACCGTGGGATCTTATTGGACTGTATGGGCCTAGATGGAGTGGCAAATATTAGATGGCTGTCCTATGTTAAAATGTTTTTATATAATATAGGCCATCAAGTATTTTATGATGATCCGCCCACCATGGCAAGGCACTCCAGGAAAGACCTCAAGAACGACTGCTTGCGCTATCTTAGTGAACAAAGAATGAATGTCGAACTGAGTAAGGTTACAGTGTAAGCGCACAATCTTACAATAACAACTTTTAAGATTCAGCCATATTTATGCCTTGTAAATAATGATTATGATAATTTGTTATTGAAGCGTTTCCGCCTTGGGACCTTGTATAGATCCTTAAGTTTCCCAACTACTAATGACTGATCAAAACATCTATGTAAATGCCTATGTGACAATATTTCCGATCAGTCCACGATACATGTCCTTTTTTTCTGTAAATTTTACTCTGTACAGAGGAAAAGGTGGATTGTTCCAGTCCTAAAAACATTTGGCATGAGGTTGTGTCGTCCAGCTTTAGTGGCTCTTCAACAAGTAGACACAATATTTGTCGCAGCGTCTGTTTCCTCTTTTAAAAAAAATGTTTTTAGATATAGGAAATCGATTGTGATGTGACATTATAGACAATGAGATTTTGCGGCGCTAGAGGAATGATTGTAAACATTTGCTTAGAAAGTTTGGAAGCTGTAGTTTCTGTCATGTGCACGCAATAGTTATCCATTGACTGCTGGAAATATATGCCGTGATTTTAGCTCGAACACCGTTAGAACTCCAATGTTCCCTGATGAGATACCATAGTTTTATGGGAGACCTCAAAATAAACATCAAGAAAACCTTTGTTATGTCTATAGGGCCCAGATCCAAGAAAACGAGGGATATTTTTATCGGAAACACTAAAATAGAGAACACTAAAACCTACCCTTATCTGGGCATATTAATAGACGATAAATGCTCATGGAGGCAAGCTATCGAGGCCAGAAAATTACTTTTTATTAGAGCAACACTGACACTAGTCAAGTTGGCCCAAAGGTTAGGAAAGAGAACTCCGGTGGAGATGATTAGTATCTACAAAAATGTTTAACTATAGCGACCTATGGAGCTGGGGTATGGGGTTACAGCGAGGTGCAAAATCTTCAAAAGGTAGAGAACAACTTCCTGAGATTCCTCCTTGCTGTACCTCAAAGCACCTCAACATATAGCTGTCATTTGGAACTTGGTGTCCCGAATATCACGGATGTAATCAAACTCCAACCAATCCTGCTGTGGCACCGTATCTGGTCATCTACAAAAAACACTTTTAGCCAAGGATTATTACGAGATTGTCTTTCCTTGGAAAACGGTCACAGGATTGATTGTTTAACCTACATCAAAAATTTCTTGAATGATGTAGGATTGATAAAGTATTACCATTCTCCTTTATCAATCGTAGAAATTCCCAGAAAAGGGTTAAAAAAATTATGCTTGACTCATTTGGAAAATTTACGATTGACATCTGAAGCAGCTAAAAGTACCGTCCAGCACATGTTAACAATCCAAACCACCCTAAACATCCAGCCATATTTAACTTTTGAGTTGAGTGGTTATGAAAAAATGTTGTTAACTCGTTATAGGCTGAACATATTTCACCGATTGATTTCTTTCCCGAAAACCAATGAGTGGGCAATTAATTTGATATCTTGCCCTTGTGATGAACTTTCAATTCAATCAACAATCCATGTAGTTTTATTTTGTAAGTTTTACAAGGAGCTGAGGAAGAGAGGGATAATTCCTCTATTGAAAGCCTTGGGTTTAAGAAGGTGTCGCCCTGCTTTTTTTGTGCTGCAATTTCTGGAAGATCACAATTTTGCTAAAAACGTTGCGCAATTTCTGAAGTTTTGTGTGAGGCATAGATCTAATTTAGGTTAAGATATGCAATGCATTTATAATATTAAATTCTGCCTCTTTTATAACGTTTAACTCTATTTAGTTGATTATAGTCCTTTTCTGTGCATTATTGTTTAGATTGCACTTAAGCACTTTATCCACTGGTCCTGTTTGCTAACTAGGAAACTTTTTAAATCATTGTTTTTATGGAAATTTATATATGTACTTTTATGGTGTTTCTATATCATGAATACTGAATAAACAACTATTTGATTGATTTGATTTGATTTGCTGGAAACATAGATAATTGCCTGTACATTTTTAATATGCTTTCTTTTACTGTGCTTTTATGGTTAATTGTATATAACCGAATAAAGCTTTTATTTACTTGACTTGACTTGATTGAGTGGCGTTGTGTGGAGTGGCGTAGAGTGGAGTGGACTAGAGTGGTGCAGACTACAGTGGCATAGAGTAGAGTGTTTCAGAGTAGAGTGAAGTGGCATAGAGTGCAGTGGTATAGAGCAGAGTGTTGTAGAGTACAGTGGTGCAGAGTAGATTGGAGTGGCTTAGAGTGGATTGGCATAGAGTGCAGTGGCGCAGAGTGCAGTGGCAGGGAGTAGAGTGGCATAAATTAGAGTGGCAGAGAGTGCACTTTTGCAGAGTATGCTGTCATAGAGTGCCCTGGAGTATACTAGAGTCGCGTGGCGTGTATTGGCGTAGACTGCACTGGCTCAGAGTAGACAGATGTAGAGTTCAGTGGTGCAGAGTAGAATAGACTGGCATAGAGTGCAGTGACAGAGTACAATGGTGTAGAGTGCAGGGATGTAGAGTAGAGTGCAGTGGCATAGAGTGGGTCGGCGTAGTGTAGAGTGGCGTGGTGGAGATGGCGCTGAGGGGAATAGAGTGGTGTAGACTGCAGTGGCATAGTGTAGATTGACTCAGAGTAGAGTGAAGTGGCATAGAGTGCAGTGGAATAGAGTAGAGTGTTATAGAGTGCAGTGGAGTGGCTTAGAGTAGATTGGAATGGCTTAGAGTGGATTGACATAGAATGCAGTGGCAGAGAGTGGAGCAATGCAGAGTAGAGTGGCATAGAGTTCAATGGCATTGAGTGCAGTGAAATATAGTAGAGAGGCAGAGAGTGCAGTGTTGCAGAGTATACTGTTGTAGAGCACAGTGGTGTATAGTAGAGTGGAGTGCATTGTCTTAGTGTGCAGTGGTGCTGAGTTGAATAGAGTGGTGTAGAGTGCAGTGACAGAGTACAATGGCAGAGAGTGCAGTGGCATAGAGTATAGTGGCGTAGAGTGCATCGAGTTTGAGTAAAGTGGTGTAGAGTGGAGTGCAGTGGCGCTTAGTGCAGTGGCGTAGAAGAGATTGTTTCAGAATAGAATGCAATGGTACAGAGTAGATTAGAGCTGCATTGAGGTGATAGGCATAATGTGCACTGGCATAGAGTGGAGTGCATTAGCATAGAGTGCAGTGTGGCAGAGTAGGATGTCATAGAGTGGAGTGCATGCAGAGTGGTGTAGAGTGCAGTGGTAAAGAGTGCAGTGGTGCATAGTGAAGTAGTGTTGGATATAGTGCATTGGCATAGAGTAGAGTGGAGTGGTGTAGAGTAGAGATGTGTAAAGTGCAGTGGTACAGAGAAGAGTGGCTCAGTGTGCAGTGGTGCAGAGTAGAGTGCACTGGAGTGGTACAGAGTAGAGTGGGTTATGTTTAGTATGCAATGTATGGTAACGTACTGCCATTGCAGACAACACAAATTCAATTGAAATGATCATTACATTAGCACTCACATAAATTTTACTGGTAAAAGTATACAGTGCACAAACGATAATGTGTGGAAATGTCATCATCCAATGTATTAATTTGAGCATCAGCACAGTTCATTTACAGACATTTACATTTTGGTGTGTGCTAGGAAAAAAATAACATTGTACAGGCTGCAGAACCAAGTAGCCAGTATGATTGTCACGTAAATTCTCTCACTTTGAAGTCAGAAAAAGAAAAACAAACACCGAGCTCCCTGGAAGACACAGCGTGAAATTTAAACTCTGTCTTTAAATGCACAGCAAGCATGACAAGATAAAAACAAGATTTAAAGGCCTGTGCACAGGTTGGGGCAATGGAATGGACGAACTCGAGCTTGAAAGCCTAAAGCAACAAACAACAGCAAATAGAAAGCCTGAAAATGTGAGTTACAAACCACAAAGCCAATGATAAGCAATGGGCGGAATGCATTCCTATGTCAACTTTCTGAATGTCCAGAAGATCTTTTTAGCAAACTAGACAGCTGCGCTCTCCAATAGGCTGCGACCTAAAAATGAGAATTTGCCAACAATTTTCATCTAAGAAACAAATATACTAGCAAGTCCCCTATACTCCACTGTGACAAACATGTACGCCCTTCATGGGTTGGTTGAAAACTTGTGATGCCCCTAGCCAAGAAATGAGCCCTCGCGAGGGGACTTTAAATTTGGTACCCACATTGTATCATTTGACATTAAAAAATAAAATCAGTAGAAAGCTAGGCCTATTTTAGTTGTACAGCTGAGATGACATTTGTAGAGCTTAGAAATTTGCAATTTACTTCAATACATGCACAAATGATCGGTGAGGGAGTTTCAGCAAACTTTGCTTTTGTCACTTACAATATTAACTCTGAATTCTCAAGAAAGTCAGGGATGACAGCAACTGACATCCATTAATTATATTTCCTCGTTTCTCCTGATACAAAATGTACCCCACATATGTCTATAGGCATACAATAGGAGAAAGGAATAGGCAAATACCGCAACCGTCATGTGTATTTTAAATGCAACTGTTCACAGGAATTAGGCATGGGAATGGCTGCAGACCCCTCCTCCCCCAACCCACCAAAGGACGACAGACACATAGGAATCCTACTAACAATATGCATTGTTGAAAACTAGAGATCAAGAGAAATGCAAGAGGTGAATCGCACTGATCGCTCCTCACGTTAATATTCTTTATAGCTGACATTTGCAGCACACTGAAAAAGTCTTACCGTCCTGTGTTCCTCGTATATCCTGTCGTAGAATGGCATGGTGTGGCTTGCCATTGTATGGTATGGTGTGGTGTGGTATGGCATGTACTGTCTTTGAATGGTATGGTATAATATGGTATGGTATGGTATTGCTTGTCTTGGTATGGCGTGGCTTACCTTTGTATAGTATGGTATGATATTGTATGGTGTATAATATGGCCTGGCAAGGAAAAGATAGTCCTTATAAAGCAAGGATGTATTTGGTGGTTGTTTATTTAAGTTATGTGTCTTATAGCCACAGCCTTTGCCCGGCTCCTGGTGTGGTTCCCTATCTTCTGCTCCCCTGGACACTTCCGGTGATGTTTCCTTTGCCTTTTCTCCTGGTCGTCCTCTCAGGAACAGCAGGCATACAGCGGTCCTCAAAATAAAGTATAGGAAATGTATCAGTAGAGACTATGGCAGTAAGGGGCGTGGCTTAGCGGGCGAAGATGGCGGTCGCAGCCTTGTAGAGCTCCCGCCGGCCCGGACGACATCCGTGTAATTATCCTGGCCCCTGAGCCCATCCTGCAACCAGTTTCCAGAGCGAGTGCGAGTGGCGGCACTGGGAACCCTCCGGTGCCCCGGGCGGCGTCCCTAAGCTATCCGGTGCGGCTGTGTTGCTGGCGGAGGCGTGCGGCCTGGCTCCGACGGCAAGACCGGGGCCTCGATTTTGGAGCAGGCCGTAGGGGTGCACTGACAGACGGGCCGACCGCGCGGCCGGCTGCTGGACCTGGGGCCGAGGAGGCTCAGAGGTGCCCTAAATAAGCACCGGACTACCTCGCTGCTCACAGAGGTGGTGTCTGGAGCGCATCGGCCCCCCCTGGACGAGACAGAGGCCTACGTAGACGCCGAGCAGCCGGGGCCTCGAGTTTCGTGCTCCCGGAGACAGCCCGGACCTGGGCGGGGGTGAATTAGTGGAGGTGCCTAGGTGACTGTGGCCCTCGCATACCACCGGACCGCACTGTGAGTAACGCCGCAGCACTGCCACTGCAGATGGACATTTGGGTCACAGTTAGGATTGGTGTGTTGGACCTGCTTGGGGCAGCCTGCGGGTGGTCTGTGCTTCCCCCTGGGCCCTCTGCTTAAAGTGGTCGGCTGTGAAGCGGTGAAAGACATCCAGGATACCGCGGGTGCCCGCGGCGCATGAGGTGGTCCTCCGGGCAGCCGGAGCAGTGAGGGCGGACCGGCAACTGGCCTGCGATTGATTCGCGACGCTGGCCCTGGCCGGGCTGAAGACCGACTCTATACCGATAGCTGAGGTGCCTCGGCCGCGTTTATACGAAGGTAGGAGGCTTGCTGAGTGGCCCTGCGGTGGTCGCTCCTGGACGTGCGCGGTGCCTGCGCTTGTGCGACTCCTTCACACGCTGAGGCCTTGTGACTACGAACAGCCATGACCAGAGGAGGTGGCGGTCCGCCCAAGCAGGGACCCATCGACAAATTCACGGGGCCCAGTGGTGGGTCCGGAGCAGCTGGTGGTGGCGGTGCGGCGGGGCCGGACAACCCGGCGCTCATGGCGGCGATTACCCAGTCCAGGGACATGCTGGAAGCGAAAATTGGAGCAGTGGGCGCGGATGTGACTCTGTTGCGCCAAGACCTGCGAAATGCCGTGGCACGGATTACGGAGACAGAATCGAGGATCTCGGTGGTAGAAGACGATGTTGGGACCCTGAAACGCAAGATGGCTGCGATGGAGCACATCCAAAAGAACCCCGCGACCCGAGTGGAGGATGCTGAGGGTCGCGCACGTAGAAACAACCTTCGCTTTGTTGGCTTTCCGGAGAGATGTGAGAAGGACAATATGGAACTGTTTTTAACCCAATGGCTGGAGAGCTGGCTCCCCTTGGGGGCCCTTTCCAATTGCTTTATAGTTGAACGAGCACATCGGGCCTTAACACAGAGACCGCCTGAAGGTGAGCGTCCCAGAGCTGTAATCGCCAGACTCTTAAATTATCATGACAGGGACGTTATCCTGCGGGAAGCAAGAGCCAGGGACTCCATTATGTACGAAAATCGGAAGATCATGATCTTTCCCGACTATACCAGATTGGTGCATCAGCAACGCCGTTCCTTTCTGGATGCCAAGGCCAAGTTGCGGGGTCTGAAGATTCAATATTCTCTCCTGTACCCGGCCCGTCTACGGGTTGTCTATCAGTCCCCGACACACTTTTTCGATTCCCCTGAGGACGTCTTCAAGTGGACTGACGAATCTGTGCCGATCAGGCCACATGCCCAGCCGGGTCTGAATCCGGGTGACCCTGGAGGCTCGTCGCAGGAGCGGAGAGGTCAGCCGGTCCGGGGCGGACGACATCGGAGGTCCCGGTCGCGGAAGAGATCCGCTTCTGCCAGCGCGGCTCCAGATGGTGGAGCTACTGCATCTGATCACGCCGAGGATAACTCTTGAGACCCTGGGGAGAGACGCACTCTTCAGCTGACGCGGTGGGCTCGGACTGCCGGGAGCCCCATGGCCAGGTTTCGTCTCTTGGAAGCATTGACACTGCCTGCATTGCTTGTTCTTAGAGATGGTTTAGCTGTGAGTGGTATTGCGGATGGAGGTTCAGGGGCGACTTGATAGGGGCCTCCACCTACCACACGCTGTGGGTGTTGACTGGGGGAGGGGCGGGCTTTACTGTTCCTAAGGGGTGTTGGGATCCATTGGTATGGTTGGTCTTGGGCCCTCTGTTTTGAGCCCGGGGCTGCCCATGCCGCGACAGGTACTTCAGCGTTCTATGAGGTATAGGGGTGGAGGGTGTTGGGGGCAGGGGCAGGGGGAGGGTAATGTAGAGATGTGGATGACTAGGGGTGGGGGTCAGGCAGGGGTTGCTATCGTTGATGTTGGGGGGTTTTGGGACGGGTGGGGGGTAATGCACGTGCTGTTTACAAATGTCCTGAGGAAGATGCGAAGTGTGAGGGGGTGGCGCGGTGGGCCTACTTGTTGGACCTCACTTGACTATGGCTGACATGTCTCGTGGACTCCCCGGAGAGGCCTTACGAATTATCACCTGGAATGTCAGGGGAATGCTTGATAAGATTAAACGGGGAGCAGTTTTGCGTTGGGGGAAGAGGGAATCTGCTGATGTGCTCTTGCTCCAAGAAACACACATGATGGGCTCTAAAGTACTTAGTTTACAGAGATTTGGCTATCATCAGGTCTTTCATGCTGGTTTCGCCAGGGGGTCTAGAGGTGTAGCTATCTTGGTACATCGCAGGGTGGCCTACGTCCATGAGCGGCAATGGGCGGACCCACAAGGTCGCTATATTTTTGTCAAAGGTATGATAGGTGCTGAGCCGGTGGTTTTTGGAAGTGTCTATGCCCCTCCCCCTCTGCAGTGGGCCCTGTCCGAGAAGCTGTTCACGGTGTGGGATGATATCCCGGAGTCCTTGGCTGTGGTTGGGGGCGACTGGAATGAGGTGATGGATGTATGTGTTGATCATCAGAGGCGACAGGGGGTGCTTGCTGGCTCATTCCCAGTCTCCCCTACCCGATTGCATGCTATGGTTGAGGGATTGGGATGGGTGGATGTGTGGCGACATATGCACCCCGCGGCGCGCAACTACACGTATGTCTCTGCGGTGCATGGCTCATTCTCGAGACTGGATTATGTGTTTGTGCCTGATGTCTTCTTGAGCAGGGTGCGAGAAGCTGCGTTATTACCAAGAGGGCTGTCAGATCATTCCCCAGTTTTAGTCAAGGAGACTATGGCAGTAAACTCTGGCTCTTTCCCCCTGGGCCCATATCACAGCATGTGTATGTTGTAGGAACGGAATTGCTTTATGCAATCCTGACTGCTCCTTTGTTCCTGTGCTCACACTTGTGCGTTTCACGGTATCGAGTGTACTTGTATAGTCAATCTAGGGCCAAAACAATCACATGCTGTGCCACCATCCCAATATATTCCTTTGAGCCTCAAATCCCCTCCCACCACATCCTTAAAGCAGTTTCTCCCACCCCGAGACTTGACTGTGGCTGCAATACTCCTTGGTCACAGCATCCTGGATGGCTGCGCTTAAGCCTGGGTCCAGGTATCATTCTTCCAGTGACTCTGCTAGGTCCATGATATTCCTCTGGCTCTTTGCTGCCTTGTCCTCTCTGTCTTCTTACCGACATCACTCTTCCTTCGCTGTTGTCACTCCTTTGTTACTTGGTCCTCTTGCACTCTGTCGTAGATCCCGGCACTGCCTCTTGAATCTCCCTCGCGTTTGTTTATAAGTCTATGGTTTATTGATGTGGTGATATCATCGAGCACCATTGGACTGCAGTTGTGTCCTCGTTCAGGCTCGCATCTTGCGCCCCTGTTGAAAAGTTCGGGAAGGGCAATCACCGGACTACATATGGCTTGTCATTGAATAGTATGGTATGGTATGGTCCATCATTGACTGTTATGGTATGGTATAGTATTGCCGGTCATTGTATAGTATTGTATGGTGTTGCCTGTTATTGAATAGTATGACATGGTGATGGGATGGCCTGTCATTGTATAGCATGGCATAGTATGATAATCTTTGTTACAATGCGGTATTAAGTCAAGGGAGGAAATGCAATAGGATCGGACAAGCCAGCAAAATAGTGATTTACAATATGTAATTTACACTCTAGGAAGTACTATCCAACCCGTAATAATCATAACCAATTTAAAACACACTCTGTTTTTTGCATAAAACAATTTAATCATGCCCAAGGCAGACTATAAATCATGAAAAATGTACCAAAAATAGCACATGGTTTCGAAATAAATGACTGATTTCTTAATAGCAATAGCTCAAAGCTGTTAATGTATTTTGAAATCATTGTTAAATGATGTGCTAACAACCTGTGGCCGATGGAGTTGTTATGCTGCACCAAGTAAAAGGGGAGGGGATGATATGTAAAAAGGACCAAACAAGAAACGAATGGTGAAAGCAATAGCTCGAAGCAAAATCAGGAGCAAGACAAACTAAAAACACAAGCACTCGTATAAAACGCTACAAGTTGAAGAAAAAAATAGTCTGAGACAGAAAGTGGAAGCAGTGGGTCCATACTGCCAAAAAAAGAAGCAGCACTTGGTCCCTGCTCCAGGCAAGAGTAAACACACAAACAGAAAGTGGAGCCAAAGGAAAGCTAGCACGCACTGACCAAACAGAAGGCAGCAGATAAGACTGACAATGAAGCAAACAAATAGTAAGCAATGGGTGGGTTTTAAGCACCATGTTTGTAAACACAATAACTTGCAAGCGACAGCGCATGCGCTGTCTTAGATGAGACTTAAAAATGATGCCCTTCATGTGTGAATGGCCATATAGAATAGGAGAGGAATGTGCCAAAACCCCATATCAAATGCATTTTAGATGGAATTCTTTAGTCAGTTTGTTTGTAGGATAACAGTAGTTTTTGGCACCAGCACACATGCTCCCCAGGGAACCCTATGATCCAAGGCATTTATGAAAACTAAAGACTGAAGTGGATCCCGGAAGGAGGGACGTGCACTGCATGATGTTTCCTTACCTTTGATACCACTTTTGTCAATCTATTGCTAAGAAACGCAAGTATCTCAAATGTATGTACCCTGAATCTCTAAAATGTGCTGTGTTGGTGAGCATATCATACCAGAGAGCTAGGCAAAAACCACAAACATAGCATAGGCATTTTGGAATGTCCTTTTTACATGGAGGCTGCATTATTTGACCACAGTGACAGGTAGCAATAAAAGAAAATAACCGATCTTACGCATATTAGAAAACAAGAGATCCAGGGAGATGAGAGATGGGGATGATTGCAATGGCTTTTCTTATCCACAAGTTCCTGCGAAAGTTGTTGTGTTGGCCAAAACATTAGTATGCTCACATTTATGTAGCTTAAAAACGCCTACTACTTTTTCTAGTAGGCGTTCCTAGGATGAGAGGAAGGATCTGCAATTGAAGGGTGAAAGCTTTTTATTGCTGCTTTAGACTGGTCAATGGTGAACACAGCTCATAGTGTAACTACTGGGACGAGGAGGTGTAAGTGGAGTAAGAATGTTTCCTGTAATTGGTACATACAGCGGCAGGAGAGAAGGAGGGTACATATTACAGTATGAAGCTGATCATGTATATTTGGCATAAGAGGTGTTTATATGGTCCTTTGAGGTCATTTTGATAGTCAGTCGATGCAGTTTGTCAAAGAAGAGTACATAATGTATGGCCCGTAACGAAATCTGTAAAGAGATATTCTGGGTAGAAGACTGTATAAGACATCAAAATACTGTTGAAAAGCGATGATGTTTTAAGTTTATATTCTATATATGTCCTAAAGGACTTTGATTTAGTCTCCTTCAGCCATTGGCTTCTTTGATTCAGAATATAACTCAATAATGTCTGACAAATGCACTCCGTTGTCCACACTTTCAATTGATTCAGAAACCTTCATCCATTGGTTTGAGGCACTGTCAATTACATCATGGATCAGCCCACATGAGTATTTCGTAGATCTAAGAATCTAGAAATGTATTGTTTGCATTTGATATGGCTTATTGATACCTTATCCTATCATGTTATTGATAGGTCAAATGTTACAACTCAGTCTGCAGAAAGACAATCAAAGCAAGGGCTAGCTATTTTGTTCAGTACTGCTATTGTGTTGGGGTATGGTATCTTATGTCCACAAACATGGTAGCAAAGTGAGACCAGAAGGCCAACCCAATGCTAAGGAGGGGATCAGAGGAAAAAACTAGGATATGTTCTCCCATCTAAACATATCACATCGAAAGGTACCCTATTGTACTATGTAGAAGGCTTTACACAAATAAGTCCACATAATTCCTTTTTTATTTGTTAGACCGTCGCACACCCTATTGGTGTCATGCTTCATCATCAGGTTTCATTCTGGTCCCTAAAAATGAGTATGGGCTTGACCATATTCCAGGAAGCACTTTGGATATTTCCTTGCTGGGGTCTTAGATTAAAAATACCATGGAACACTTAGGAATCTCTTTATTTGTGGTGTTCCTGGTATTATTAAAAACCAAAAAGGAGGGGGTCCCAATAGAGATAATGGCCTTGTACCCTAGAAAGAAGTCAACATGTTTGGACCCTAAAGTGTAACTGCCAAAGGGTCCGGGGCTTTCATCAGAACTCAATAAATGATATTCCCCGGTAAAATGTTATTTGGAAATGTCAGAAAACCTGATAAAAATTCTGTGAGGACAAATACACAACATATAACATAAATAGCATGCAAAGGTCAGAACCACCCATTCCCCCATGACATTCTCATCCTGGGTTCTCTAATAAAAAACAATAGACTTGTGTTGGTTTCAAATTGTGTATGCACTTTTGTAATCACCTCATTTAGGGCCCGATGTAGGTCACCAAATACCGGTCGGTAACGGCCGAATTCGGCCGTTACCGACCGGTATTTGGTGATTGAGATGTAGGGGCCATAATTACACAGATTCGGAAAATTTACCGAATCGGTAAAATTACCAATTCTGTAAAATACCGAATCGGTAATTTTACAGATTCGGTAAATCCCAGATGTAGGTAGCACTGTTTACAGTGCTACAGGCCTTCAGAATTCGGTATTTTACCACCCAATACAACTGGGTGGAAAAATACCGAATCCAGGTGTGCATGCACATCTGTGCATGCACACTGTGCAATGTGACACACAGACATGCCCTTAGGGCATGTATGTGTGCCACATGTCACACATGCCTTTACTTGGGGTGCTAGAGGGTGTCAAAGTGACACCCCCTGCACCCTTGCAATATTCGGTATTTACCGAATCGGTAAATACCGATTCGGTATTGCCCATTGATTCCTATGGGCTTCAAGGCCCAAAGGAATCAATGGGCAATACCGAATCGGTATTTACCGATTCGGTAAATACCGAATATTACCGATTCGGTAAATCAAAAAGTAAAATTTCCTACATCTCCCACCTTCTAATTTACCGATTCATAACTACCGAATCAGTATGATTCGGTAGTTATGAATCGGTAAATTACAATTACCTACATCGGGCCCTTAGTGAGCAAAGCAGCACCTTAAAAAAATATTCTATGTGAATATTGTGGTAGGAACCAACAAATCAAAATGTTCACAGACATAACAGAGAACCGAATACGAACATATGTTTTGTTGTTATCCATAATCACTGAATCTGTGAAACATGAAGGATGCAGAGTTATGCACATATGATAATCACTAACAAATTACTTACCCTGAATTGTCAGAATAAAATCCTACATGGGAGGAGTGGGGGACATGCCCCTATAGTCACACACTATTGAGGTTATGTCAGGAGACATATGGTAGCGAGAAAGACAAAGAGGGACAATGAACAGGAGACTGGTTAGCCAGTACTCGTACCTTCAATCAGTCATCTATCTCTAAATGCTGATGTTCCACTTATTTCGTCAGGGTGTCAAATCACCTGTTCCACCTATTTAGGCACCGTCACCTCTCCGAGGATAACGGGGAATGGAGGTACTGGGTGTTTTAATCTCGTGGATGGGAAAGCACTGGGATTGTGGGGAAAAATCAGCGTCATCGCTCTAGTGTGTGTTCACGTATGTGTATTACATCGGTGGGGCCTCATGGGAAAGGGAGTTCCAGTGAGTTGCACCAGACCGCGAGAGTAGATAATGCTGAAGTAACACATTATTTGAACATTTCCCAAACCATACCTGCCAACTCACACGGTGCCACCGTGTGGCACACGATTTTGGCTCCCAGTGAGGGGCCACAATCACATGGTGACAGGTAAAATGAGCTGAAAACTACTGTAAACAATGGGTTTCCAGCTCATTTTCGTAGGCTGTTAGCAGCTGATGTCTATTAAAAGGTGTGAAACACCCAGGACATCAACAACATCCTCAATGACCCTTTGTTTTTTTTAGGGGGGTGGGTTGGGGAACTTAGGGAGGGGCAGAGTATCTCTAAGAAAGCTCTGGGCACCAGGCCCCGCCCCTCCAAAGCCCCACCACCCTCCTCACACTGTGAAGTTATTTTGTAAGTTGGCAGGTATGCAAAAGGGCTCTTTTTAAGAAAACCCTTCTCATCGATGTGACAGGTGTTCAGTTTATAGTGTGCCAACGTGAGATACATACAGTATTTTAATAGCCCCTAAATCCTGGTAGTGCTTTATACATCTGCATGGGGATTTCTTTAAAAATATAATTTCATTTCTGGTGGTAAATATCTATTTTTTATTATTCTTTGTTTTTGTCAATGGTGTGACAACGCAGAACAAATCTCGCCATGACACCCGTACTGTTGAGCAAGTTCAAATTTTCTTTATTTAGGCACCGTCACCTCTCCGAGGATAACGGGGAATGGAGGTACTGGGTGTTTTAATCTCGTGGATGGGAAAGCACTGGGATTGTGGGGAAAAATCAGCGTCATCGCTCTAGTGTGTGTTCACGTATGTGTATTACATCGGTGGGGCCTCATGGGAAAGGGAGTTCCAGTGAGTTGCACCAGACCGCGAGAGTAGATAATGCTGAAGTAACACATTATTTGAACATTTCCCAAACCATACCTGCCAACTCACACGGTGCCACCGTGTGGCACACGATTTTGGCTCCCAGTGAGGGGCCACAATCACATGGTGACAGGTAAAATGAGCTGAAAACTACTGTAAACAATGGGTTTCCAGCTCATTTTCGTAGGCTGTTAGCAGCTGATGTCTATTAAAAGGTGTGAAACACCCAGGACATCAACAACATCCTCAATGACCCTTTGTTTTTTTTAGGGGGGTGGGTTGGGGAACTTAGGGAGGGGCAGAGTATCTCTAAGAAAGCTCTGGGCACCAGGCCCCGCCCCTCCAAAGCCCCACCACCCTCCTCACACTGTGAAGTTATTTTGTAAGTTGGCAGGTATGCAAAAGGGCTCTTTTTAAGAAAACCCTTCTCATCGATGTGACAGGTGTTCAGTTTATAGTGTGCCAACGTGAGATACATACAGTATTTTAATAGCCCCTAAATCCTGGTAGTGCTTTATACATCTGCATGGGGATTTCTTTAAAAATATAATTTCATTTCTGGTGGTAAATATCTATTTTTTATTATTCTTTGTTTTTGTCAATGGTGTGACAACGCAGAACAAATCTCGCCATGACACCCGTACTGTTGAGCAAGTTCAAATTTTCTTTGTGTGGACACGTAATAAACTGACACTCCATATGTTTGTGTGTGACATATGCCTTTTAGTATTACATATATGTCTCATGGAGGTAATGATGGGAGTGAAATAGGATCCCTGCACGTACGGGAGAATAGTGTGGACATAATGTTCCCTAGTAAGTCATGACTACGACGGTGGTGTTTTAATATGTTCTGATATTACTGTAAACTGTTCAGCTGGGTCCATGGTATGTCCCATCAAGTGGGTACGTAATCTATACACCCAGCATTGCTTTTTCGAATAATACTCCAGTCATCACCGGTTTAATCTCGATTTTCGCCATGGCCGTCCATTGGAGGCCATTCTCAGAATGGTTTCTTTCAAGGAAATGTACAGTTAAACAGTCAGTCACGCTTTATTTCGATGTGAATATCATAAAAGCATTACAAAAAGATTTAAAGGTGGAATGTAGTTCATCACGTCATAATGGATTTAAACTTGCAATACAATTCTCCCTGTTCAATAAAAATTACAGCTTGTTGCAATATTTAAAAAAATCATTTTGATTAAAAACGGATTAAAACAATAAAAAACAATTACATTTGAAATATAAAAATATTCATTATCTGGGTCAAGGTATAGCATTATGGACTTCAGTTGTACAATGTTCATACTCCTAAACACTACATCAATTTTGGGAAGCCCTTCGTATAGCCCTAAGCCTGATCAACTAGGCTTGGCCCAAAAACTTGGCAACACAACAAACATATAAGGTTCTCGGGTCTGTTCTTAGTATGCGTAGGGCAACTAGATGGTCGGAAGCGCCTAATAGCTTACAGATTTGCACAAGCCAGCGGGACCTAGCACCAGCGTAAGCAGGGCAAGCAAACATGAGATGTGCAATACTCTCTTTAGAGTTCCCGCAAGATGGGCATTCTGCGGCGGTCTGATTGAAGGGGCGCCACTTCACAGCGAATTCGGAGACGGGGATTGTGCCAAATCTAAATTGTGTGTATAGAGCCCTATCCCTCGGGGTCTGGATCACATCCAGATATGGTTTGAGGGCTCTAGATGGTTTGTGTTGAAGGAACTCTTCCGTAAGCCTTCCTAAATTTGGGTTGCTGATATCTCTGGCATCTATCCAATCCCAGTAAATGCGTTTCAGCACTTCTTTGCTAGGCGGGCTTTGGGAATCCCATGACTCTTTGAAACCCAGGTTTATCAGCAAGGTCTTGACATTTGAGATCCATTTTATCTTCTTGCCAGTGTCCAATCCCATGACTTCGGTGAAGGCTTTGGCATAGTTGGTAAGTTCAGGAGTACGCCTGAGGCATGCCCAATACAGCAGGGGGCGAAGTTTGGCCAGATCTTTGATGTGGCGCCTACCCAGATCGTATAACAAGGAGGTTAAGGGTGTACCCTGTGGTAACATAATGAGGATCCTAAAGAACTTGTTTTCTGATCTGCAAATCTCTTCAAGATGATCAAAACCCCATAGTTCGGCACCATAAAGGGCCGAACTGACTGCCTTGGCTCCATACACAATAAGTGCTGGGGCAATGGGTCTGCTATATGACTAGCGGTGTTCTTTGCTCAATGCCCCAGCCACATGTTTGTGGTTCAAGAGCATTTTATCCAGATGGAATTTCCATTGCACTTGATCTGAAAAGCGTATCCCAAGGTAGTCGAAGGTCGTGACTCTCTCGAGACAGGTTCCGTGTAAAGTGATGTTATTCTTGAAGGATTTATGAGGATTAAGAGTCATGAATTTTGTTTTAGATGTATTTATGACTAGTCCCCAAGTATTACAGAAAAGTTGGAACCTATTCAGGAGCTTCTGGAGGCCTACCGGTCTCTTTGAGATCAACAATGTGTTGTCAGCAAACAGGAGAGTTGGTATCTTATTACCTGCCAGGGTCGGGGCATCTGCTGGTGCTTCTTGCAGAAATCTAACCACCCCGTTCACATATGACAAGAACAGGGTGGGTGCCATCACACAACCCTGGCGTACTCCCCTGTTTACTGGGATCTTGTCAGTAAGCTGTTCCTGGGACCCCCATCTTATCTGCGCATAATTGCCCTTGTGTAGCCTTACAAGGAGGTTAAGGATCATTGGAGGGATACCCATATCTTTCAATGTTTGCCATAGCTTATCCCGGGGGACCAGGTCAAAGGCAGTCTTCAAATCGATAAATGCAAAATAGAGACTGCCCTTACCAAGTACCACCACTTTCCAATGGATCATGAGAAGCCTAAAGACCTGGTCCACCATTCCTATATTGGTCCGGAAGCCCGCCTGGTATTGAGAAAGAATGTCCTCCTCCTCAGCCCACAATTGGATCCTCTGCAATATGACCCTGCCAACTAACTTCTGCATTGCATCTATAAGGCTGATTGGCCTGTAGTTGGAGGGGTCCTCTCTAGCCCCCTTTTTGTAAATTGGGACTACCTCAGCTCCCTTCCATGAGGCTGGGACTGGACATCCTCCAGAGATGGAATTAATAAGAAGGAGAACATACTCAGCCCAATTGTCACGGTCAGCGAGGAACAGATCCTCGTTAAGGCCATCAGGACCTGGGGCTTTGGCGGGCACTATCTTCCTTATGGCTGACTCGACTTCTTTTAATGTAAATGGGTCGCCGTCGCCATCTTCAAGAGTTAATGAAAGTTGAGCGGGTTGGGCTTCCGCATTTGGACTATTAGTCTCAGAATATAAGTTACGAAAATGGTCATGCCAGGCCTGAGATGTTATGTGGTTAGGGATTTGTTCTGACTCACCCTTGTTTGCCTGTCGGACCAATGACCAGAAGAGATTAGTATCCCTTGCTCGGCTGGCGTTTTTAAGGTCATCCCATCGGCTTTCGACCCAGTCTAACTTTGCTTGGTGCTGCACCTCTCTATATTCCTGTCTTGCAACTTTGATAGCTGGGCTATTCTTGGCTCTAATCACAATTACCAAAGTCTTCCATTTAAGTCTGCACTCTTTTGTTTACCATGTTTGGCATCTTCTAGTTTGTGCGACAAATTTAGTGGGCCTTTTTGGTGTTTGAAGATGAATGCAGATTTGTTCGATGGTCCGTAAAGGTATGCTGAGAGCGTGAGTTGACCCTACTGCTATTCCTTCTCTTAACTCATTTGTATTTTTATAATGAACTTGCCTAATGGCCTCCATTTTTGCTTCATCTAAAGCAACCTTGTGCCATTTCAAGGCTCTTCTAGAATTTGAAGGTGTCACATCTTTGGTCACAGAGTGGATGTAATTGGGTGGTGTAGAACAAAGTAGTGTCCAGGGGAACTTCAGTGACAGGCAAAGGGGGTTATGATCGCTGTCAGTGGTGTTGCCCACCTCCATATCTAAAACAAAGCCTCATAATCTGACGTCCACTAAGATGTAGTCGATGCGGGATGGACCAGTTACTCTGTTAAAGGTGAATGCCCCATGAGCATCAGAGCTAGTCCTGCCATTCAGTGCCCTTATGCCGTATTCCAGGGTGAGTGCTTATAGTTGGATTGCTACCTGTGTCCATCGTTTTACTGGGGGTATGGTTAATGGGGGAACACCCCAATTATTATCTTCCTCCTCTATCCCAACTATATCTTCTGCACTGAGGGGCTCAAAGATGCTGTGTAAATCACCAGCGACTATAACACTAGAGTGGGACAAACAATCTGATAGACCTTGTTCGAGTAGCATGAGAACAGGTGAGGTTTTACCCCCTCTTGTCCCCTTTATGTAAACATTAAATAGGTCCAACACAATCCCCCCCACCCCCTTCCTGGGCTCTTAATAGTAAGCCTCATGATGTCTGGGCTCAGGGATTGACAGATGAAAGCACTACAATTGAGGGCAATGTTGACCCATATAATCAGCCCTCCCGAAGGACGACCCCTCCCTTTGGTGGTAGCAGGTGTGTAATGACAGCTGTAGCCCGGTTTGTATAGAGGAGCCATGCTCCATGTTTCTTGGAAAACACAGATATCGTAGCCCTCTACCAAGTCGTTCCAATGGGGTAGTTATAACTTGTTACTAAGTCCAGCAATGTTCCATGATATGATTTTTAGCTGGCGATTATTAGACTAGTCATGGGTTAACGCTGTAATTGGTGTCGGCGGAGGGGTTTGGAGGTTTGGATGAATTAGGTCCATAAATAATGGGAGGGCCTGTGGTTGCTGCGCTGCCCGGATCTCATTTAGTGGTCAATCGTTGGCTTCTAGAGATGAGGATCCTCTTATCATCCCTGTCTGATGTTTGTCGCTAGATCTTTCTAAAGGTGAGGCTAGTGGGAATTGCCTATTGTGTATTGATGATGAATCAGGGGAGCGAGTGCGAAACTCAAGCGAAACAAGATTTTCTGTCAAGATGGTACTTGTCAGGGTGAGCTCAATATGGTCTTGTGTTTGTGGGCGTGCCGTATATCTCGTAGCCCTGACAATATCCTCCCGAATTAGCGAACAACATCGCCTGACATGACGAATCCAGTGTATTGACTTATTTATTAATGACTCCTCACTTTCATGACCAGCTGCACTATCTAGTTTGGGAATATTGACCATATAGACTTTGCTCCCTTCTAAGTGGGAAGTTGGCAGCGGATGATTCCCTTTTGGTGTGTTGGTGACCGTTAGATGCATTGAAGTTGGTATGCTTTTAGTTGCAGTGCAAGAAGCAAAGGTTTGCTGTGGAACTGAATTCCGGATGTGTGAGTTTGAGGGCCTATACTGTTATATGAGGGAGAAGGAGCTATGTCATTCTTTGCAGATAGGGGTGCAATTGGTCAGCCGCCTGTTTGATTTCTTTCGGCCTGAGTAGAAAGAAGAGGTCGCTGTCGGCGTGAATACTCTTCTACCGTAGGTCATGGAGGCTGCTTGAGGGAGATGTTGCTGGGGGTCAAGATTTTAATTGTATCGACTAGTTTGTCGATCCTAGCTCTCAAAGCCCCTATGTTTTGTCTAAGCAGACCAACGAGCTGGTATAACCCTTGGGGTGAAGTGTCCGCCTCCTCGCTACTTTTGATTTGAGGTCCGGACGGTGTTGCAATGATCCCGGACTCCGGGGTGTCAGAGATGTCTGCCAAGACTGAAAACCTGTTTTTACAGTGAATTAAAGGTTCTGGTAAACTGATTCTAGTTGGCGATTTTATGTGAAGAGAAGATGTATCTTTAGCCTGAAATTCTATTATTTGGGCCCCTTGGGTTCATGTGGTGTTTCATTGTTGTGCTTCGTTGTTTTGCTCATAGGCTGTTTACTAACCATCGAGGGAATGGTGGGTTTAGCAGATAGGCTGGGACTATGGGGTGGCGATTGGACATTTCTAATTGGTGCAGATGTTTCATTACCTAGGATGTCTTCACACTCGTGAATGAGGATATCTATCCCGTCCATCACACAATTATTTGCAGCACGTTTGTTTGACCTTTTAGCTTTCTTCCCAGTCCCTACCCCGCCTGCAAACCACTATTTGCACCCAGCCCCTCCATTGTCTTCCTTTTGCCATGCTGTAGCCAAGTTAGAATTGCTGCGTCTCACTAAGGCAAAATATTATAATATGCGCCTAGGTTTGTACAGCCCGCTAGGTGGAGGGTTAAGTGATTGTTTGACAGTTAAACATGTAGTAGGGTGTTGGCAGCGAATGTTGCAAAGATTTTCACATATATGGACTTTCACTTTCCTAGATGTCATGCGTATATACAAGGGCATTTAATCAGATATAAAACATCATTGAAATGCAATTGGTGTGGCTCCTCTGTTCCAAAACTCCATTTCCTTTTTTGACACAATGTTCGTTTTGCAGAGTGAGCAGTAGATGTAGGTGAGTAGTTACCTACACCCCATACTGGAGATAAATCCATAAGAGTTAATTAAGCATTTCCTTTTATTTTTCAAGCCACTGGCTCACAATTAAGGGGCCGATTACGATGGCGGACGGACCCGAGACCGTCTGGCATTGTTCTGGAACTGGAACCGAACGACCTCCAGTCGTCGGTTCCATTCCAGGAATTAGGATGCGACTGAACCCTGTTCGGCCGCATACCTATACTTTTCTATGGGAGCATGCATTCCAAGCAGAATGCATGCTCTCATTGCAAAATGCTAAGGTGCAGTTCATCTGTGCACCCATAGGCAGGCACCTCAAGGTGCCTGCCACCGGGTGCAGGTATCAACGGGGAGACCATAAGTGCACCCTAGGCTGCCATTCGGCGGCCTTGCACCCATGGGGGCTCCCAAAACTGTTTCCCTATGCCTTTTGTGCCGGAAAGGCTGCGACAAAAAGGCAGTGGGAAACTGCCATCGTAATCCTTCGGCTGGAAAGAGGCGGCCGGGGGATTACTTTGGGCCTTCCGAATGGAGGACGGGAGACTGGTTTGGACTCCCTTCTGACCGATCCAATCGAAATGGCTCGGTCTGAAGGTAATCTGAACCAGTGATTACGATGCGGGCAGGAGGGCTTGACCGGCGGTCAGAGCCCTTCCTGCCCGCTTCGTATTTGGCCCCTTAATGTCAAGTTAAACACAAATCCAATTCAAGAAATTATATTAGCAGAAAGGTATTGCTCCTGCCAAATGTGAATTACTGATCAGAATAAATAAAAACAAATATTGCAGTGTGCAAATCCTGTCAATTCCAGCAAGAAAGATATAACAATAAACCAAAAGCTGAAGAAAATAAGTGTCGACCCTGGTTATTCAAAGAGAAAAGTAGAAGGATATCCTGCAATTTAATATCACACAAAATGGGAACTAAGGGCCTGATTACGAAGGCGGGGAGACCACCACTTTCAGGTTGCCGGTGGCAGTCTCCCCACCATCATAACCAACTTCACAGCCCGCCATATTATAATGGCGGGCGGATGTGTGGCGGTTGTAAAGACTGCCCACCACACATCCTCCAGGCTTCTAATCCCTGCAATGGTGGCGAGCCTACTAGGCACCGCCATAGGGAATACGATGTCCCTTTCTGCCTGCCGGTTCATGCCGGCTAACCCGCCATGAACAGGCAGCTATGCGGGGCTTTAGTGGGCCCCCCTTTCCCACTGTCTCCCAGACACGGGATCTGGGGGGGGCACCAACGGTGCCCTCCTACATATCCTTGCACCATGTGGCAGGCGCCACATGGTGCCTGTCACATAGTGCAGGGATATGTGTGGGGTCTCTGTTTTGTATTGTGGCAGGTGATGCAGAGCGCAGCACCCGCTGCAATACAAAACTTGGTCAATGTGACCTCCACTGTGATGGTTGATTATAATTACCCCTTGTAGGCAGGCAGTCCCAATCCCTCATACAATGGTGGATGGACTTCAGTCCATCCGCCATCGTAATCAGTCCCTAAGACTCTACTCTCCATTGTTGCCATCACGTGGTGAACGTAGATGAGTACACCAGCAGTTTGGCATAAACTCCTGAATGATTTGCTAAGGGTTCTAATATCATCATACGTTCATACTTTGAGCTAAGTTCTACATTTTCCTATGTTGATCTGTCTAGACATATTAAAATATTGAATGGCTTTGAAACAGAATGTTTTGGCACACCTGCTTTTTCTTTATACATAGATGACATTGCCAAAGATTTTTTCATAGCCTCAGAAAAATCCCTATACCATTAGGTAGCATTCAGCATCACAAATTACTTTACGAAGATGGCATATAAAGTTTGATGAACTTCCTACAGGCCTGGCTTACAAGAATTAACTAATTATTCCAACAATCATTTTCTGAAAATAAGCATCTTGAAGACAAAGATAATGGTGTTTGCCATTCATCAGACGAGAAAAAACTTCTCTTGGTAGATCGGGTCAGTACCAATTGAGAGGTTGAAGAGTCATATCTACTTAGAAATGGTATCTACATAGAATATCTCTTTTCTGCCCTACGTAAAATACGTTGTAGGAAGGGCCACCTATCATGCTGACTGGTTTTGGGTTGTTTACTATGGAACAGACAAGAAACATCTAGTAGCAACCTCTGAAATTCTTGCATGGAGTAGACAGCCTACCCATACGGCAATTGTTATTCTTCAATAAAATAGCAGGGAGATAGTTGAAATCTTTAATTTCTGTTATGAACAGCTTATCCGTTCAAGCCTTAAATATAGAACTAGGAACAATTAGTTGCTATGCACAAGCCATGGTGCCATTGTACTATGAGGCTTCCAATTTTAATATGCCTTTCGTAATGGTATCAGAGAATTTTAAAAAATGAGAATCTGTTTTATTTACCCATCTAATCAATTATTTGGTTTAAAACTCCTTTTTCCTTTGAAAAAGTTAAATCTCTGCCCGTGGATAGGTTAGTTGGGTGTTGCCAATTATTAGGATTCATTTCTTATTATCCCTTAATGGTCTTCAAGACAATTAAAGACCATCAGGGTGCTAGTGAAGGAAGCCCCAATGATAAAGCATGTCACCAAGTGAGTAAAGAGTACCTTCTTATTTTTATGAATTTCCTGAATACTATAAGAATAGAATGACAACAGGAAGGGTTATATAAATGAGTAGGAACAGTTTTCCCCCTCATGGAGCCCCCAAGTAGTTTTGTGGTGTAGAAATCGATATGGGAGATAGTGCTAGGATGGCTCATTAATTCCACTCACTCCCCGCTCATTTATTAGTGTGAACAAGGTCTAATATTAACCAGGTGAAAAATGTCACCAGAGCACGGGTTCAGAAGACAAGCTACAGTTAAGATATAAACCATTGTTCATTAATAGGAAGTATTTGTCGAGTTTGAAATATGGATGTCCCCAATCAAATGCAATGTTCTCTGCATAGACCCTAGAACGCATAGTTACTCATAGAGTCAACCGAACAACAGCCAATGGTATGGTACCAAAGAGACCAGTTGAGATTACCCACGCAGCAAAAGCCACATACAAGATATGTCATGTCTTGTTTATCCATTTTTTGTGTCAGTTTTGTAGTTGTTATTGAAAAAATATATTTGTAGAGAAATGTGCACTTAGTGAACAGGGAGCATGAGGTTCTTTTACAATCCTCCTTCAGTAACAGACTTAAAGGATCTATAAATCTTTTTCCTTGATTTTAAGAATTCCAAAGCCAGATGCACAAACTTTGGGAATAGGGGTTTCCAAATTGCGATTGTCTCTGAATTGCCATTAGAAAAATGCTAATGCTAATGTAGGAAACATTTAGTTTTAAATGAGTAATTGCTGGTGCATCGCAAATCGTCCAGGATCCATGTCAAAATATCAATGTGAAAATATCGATGACAAAAATATCGACTCCCTATACTTAAAAAGGTAAGTACAGTAATATCAACTCATAAATATCGATGTAAAAAATAACATAACTTACATTAAATTAATTAAATAATATTATTATTATTAACAAATTAAATTAATGAAAAAAATGTTTGAACTAATTATAACAAATAAACTAAATTTAATAAATGTAAACACAAAAAGTGTCCATACACATATATTTACTTAAATACATTTTATTAACTATTACCTTTATTTAATTTATAAAGTTTATTCATTATATTAAAATAAAATAAAAACATATATAAATAATTTAAAATAAAAAAATATTTAATATATTTTATATTTAATTAACACATTAAACTATTAAAAAAGAATACATACATTTAAGAACAAAATAAAAACATTAATAGTTAAAATATTAGATAGATGGAGGGTAAAAATTACTATTCCCACTCCAGTGAGTGCAACAGTTGGGAAAGCACTGGATAGCGTAGGGGTAACATTTACTATTCCCACTCCAGTGAGTGCAACAGTAGGGAAAGCGCTGGATAGCGTAGGGGTAACATTTACTATTCCCACTCCAGTGAGTGCAACAGTAGGGAAAGCGCTGGATAGCGTAGGGGTAAAAATGACTATTACCACTGCAGTGAGTGCAACAGTAGGGAAAGCGCTGGATAGTGTAGGGGTAAACATTACTATTCCCACTCCAGTGAGTGCAACAGTAGGGAAAACGCTGGATAGCGTAGGGGTAAAATGTACTATTCCCACTCCAGTGAGTTCAACAGTAGGGAAAGCGCTGGATAGTGGAGGGGTAAAAATGACTATTCCCACTCCAGTGAGTGCAACAGTAGGGAAAGCGTTGGATAGCGTAGGGGTAAAAATGACTATTCCCACTCCAGTGAGTGCAACAGTAGGGAAAGCGCAGGATCCCAAAACAAAATAAAATTTAAATATCAACATTTTCACTAAATTTAATTTCCAATTTTAACATAATTAATATATAAATATATTAATATTAACAAAGATAAAATAATGTAATTAGTTAGCACTATAAAATCCACAACACACACCTAAAATTAATTACACCATTACATTTAATATTTACTAATTAATTAATGAAAATTATTTTTTATTATTTATTAATTAATCAATAAACAATGAATTACTTACCAGCTTTCACACCATTTACACATATAAACAACACAACACACACCTAAAATAATTACACAATTACAATTAATAATTATTAAATAATTAATAGTAATTAATTTTAAATTATTTAAATAATAATTAATTAATAAAAAATTACTTACTTACCACCCTTCACACCATTTACACATATAAACACCACAACACAGACCTAAAATAAATAAAAAAAATTACGTAATTAATCATTAATTGACTAATTGAAATTAATTAACCACTAATTATTAATTATAATTAATTAATAAATTAACACATTAATCAATTAATTTTATATAATTAAATTACTTCCCACCCTATTCCCCTATATACCCACAACCCGCAACGGAACTAATAACGCAAAATTAAACTTAAAATAAATTAATAAGTAGAAAAATTCTAAAACATATAATAAAATGACAAACGATTCTTACTAAAAACACTAAAATACATAACATTATTAAAAAATTGATATTTTTGTAAACTATATTTTTGTAAACTATATTTATTACAACAATATTTTTGTATTCAATATTACTTACCTGTCAGTCAATATTCTTGTCATCTATATTTTGGTTGTCGATATTTCTGCGGCAATATTATTGTCCCACGATATTTTCCGGTCGATATTCCTGCTCTACCCCAATCGACCTACCTCATGAATATTGACGAGTAAGGTCGTAATTCGCGACCCACTACGGCGTTGATTCCGATCCGGTAAAAAGCGCTCCGAATTGCCGTTCGGAGCGTTTTTCCCCGTACGAATCGTACCCGTATGCGTCCCCGTACGAATCAGTAAGTACGATCCCAACCAAAAGCGTCACTCTGTACGCCTCGTAAAAAACTCCGTACAAATCGAAAGTCCATACGAATTGAAGTCGGCTGACGCTCCACGCTACGTCCGAACGTAAATAGACCGCGTCTTCCGAACCAGGAGGTACGATCCGTGTTGAACACACTCCGTACGACCCTTTTTCTACGAGAGCTGAAAACTACCGTATAACCAGACTCCGGCACGAACCGCACCACGGTACGCGACAAGCAGGACATGAACGCCATCGTCCGTGTCATCCCAATCCTGTACGGCCACCACCTCGTACATAGAACCTACGACGGCGCAGACGGTGAGTACAACGAAGTCCAACATACCTGTATATGGTACCACACGCGCACATCTCCATTGCACGACTGTAATGTCTGGGTACATTGCGCCAGACACTCCCGCACATCACCAGTGTAATACGGAGATGTGCCGCACCTACGTCATCGACCTCGGGGTACGGTACGTCACCGCACATCACCAGTGTAATACGGAGATGTGCCGCACCTACGTCATCGACCTCGGGGTACGGTACGCCACCGCACAACAACAGTGCAATACGGAGACGTGCCGCACCTACGTCATCGACCTCGGGGTACGGTACGTCACCGCACATCACCAGTGTAATACGGAGACGTGCCGCACCTACGTCATCGACCTTGGGGTACGGTACACCACCGCACAACAACAGTGCAATACGGAGACGTGCCGCACCTACGTCATCGACCTCGGGGTACGGTACGTCACCACACATCACCAGTGTAATACGGAGACATGCCGCACCTACGTCATCGACCTCGGGGTACAGTACGCCACCGCACAACAACAGCGCAATACGGAGACGTGCCGCACCTACGTCATCGACCTCGGGGTACGGTACGCCACCGCACAACAACAGTGCAATACGGAGATGTGCTGCACCTACGTCATCGACCTCGGGGTACGGTACGTCACTGCACATCACCAGTGTAATACGGAGACGTGCCGCACCTACGTCATCGACCTCGGGGTACGGTACGCCACCGCACAACAACAGTGCAATACGGAGACGAGCCGCACCTATGTCATCGACCTCGGGGTACCGTATGCCACCGCACATCACCAGTGTAATACGGAGACGTGTGGGACATACGTCTGCCATGTCAGTGTAAGTGTAAGAGGTGTGTAAAAAACACACCCAGCAGTGCCCAGCATTAGAGTGTGTGTGTGGCTAAGACCTCCACCAGTGCCCAGCATCACAGTGTGTGTGCGGCTAAGACCCCCACCAGTGCCCACCAGTGCCCAGCATCAGAGTGTGTGTGTGGCTAAGACACCCACCAGTGCCCAGCATCAGAGTGTGTGTGTGGCCAAGACCCCCACCAAAGCCCACCAGTGCCCAGCATCAGAGTGTGTGTGTGGCTAAGACCCCCACCAGTGCCCACCAGTGCCCAGCATCAGAGTGTGTGTGTGGCTAAGACACCCACCAGTGCCCAGCATCAGAGTGTGTGTGGCTAAGACCCCCACCAGTGCCCACCAGTGCCCAGCATCAGAGTGTGTGTGTGGCTAAGACCCCCACCAGTGCCCACCAGTGCCCAGCATCAGAGTGTGTGTGTGGCTAAGACCCCCAACAGTGCCCACCAGTGCCCAGCATCAGAGTGTGTGTGTGGCTAACACCCCCACCAGTGCCCACCAGTGCCCAGCATCAGAGTGTGTGTGTGGCTAAGACCCCCACCAGTGCCCAGCATCAGAGTGTGTGTGTGGCTAAGACCCCCACCAGTGCCCAACATCAGAGTGT
Source organism: Lissotriton helveticus (assembly GCF_964261635.1). Classification (NCBI taxonomy): domain Eukaryota; kingdom Metazoa; phylum Chordata; class Amphibia; order Caudata; family Salamandridae; genus Lissotriton; species Lissotriton helveticus. Next base: position 1,872,806,781 of record NC_136061.1, on the reverse strand, counting down.
GTGCGTGGCTAAGCCCCCCACCAGTGCCCTCCAGTGCCCACCATCAGAGTGTGTGTGTGGCCAACACCCCCACCAGTGCCCAGCATCAGAGTGTGTGTGTGGCTAAGACACCCACCAGTGCCCAGCATCAGAGTGTGTGTGTGGCTAAGACCCCCACCAGTGCCCAGCATCAGACTGTGTGTGTGGCTAAGACCGCACAACAACAGTGCAATACGGAGACGAGCCGCACCTATGTCATCGACCTCGGGGTACCGTATGCCACCGCACATCACCAGTGTAATACGGAGACGTGTGGGACATACGTCTGCCATGTCAGTGTAAGTGTAAGAGGTGTGTAAAAAACACACCCAGCAGTGCCCAGCATTAGAGTGTGTGTGTGGCTAAGACCCCCACCAGTGCCCACCAGTGCCCAGCATCACAGTGTGTGTGCGGCTAAGACCCCCACCAGTGCCCACCAGTGCCCAGCATCAGAGTGTGTGTGTGGCTAAGACACCCACCAGTGCCCAGCATCAGAGTGTGTGCGTGGCCAAGACCCCCACCAAAGCCCACCAGTGCCCAGCATCAGAGTGTGTGTGTGGCTAAGACCCCCACCAGTGCCCACCAGTGCCCAGCATCAGAGTGTGTGTGGCTAAGACACCCACCAGTGCCCAGCATCAGAGTGTGTGTGTGGCTAAGACCCCCACCAGTGCCCAGCATCAGAGTGTGTGTGTGGCTAACACCCCCACCAGTGCCCAGCATCAGAGTGTGTGTGTGGCTAAGACCCCCACCAGAGCCCAGCATCAGAGTGTGTGTGTGGCTAAGACCCCCACCAGTGCCCAGCATCAGACTGTGTGTGTAGCTAAGACCCCCACCAGTGCCCAGCATCAGAGTGTGTGTGTGGCTAACACCCCCACCAGTGCCCACCAGTGCCCAGCATCAGAGTGTGTGTGTGTGGCTAAGACCCCCACCAGTGCCACCAGTGCCCAGCATCAGAGTGTGTGTGTGGCTAAGACCCCCACCAGTGCTCACCAGTGCCTAGCATCAGAGTGTGTGTGTGGCTAAGACCCCCAACAGTGCCCACCAGTGCCCAGCATCAGAGTGTGTGTTTGTATAACACCCCCACCAGTGCCCACCAGTGCCCAGCATCAGAGTGTGCGTGTGGCTAAGACCCCCACCAGTGCCCACCAGTGCCCAGCATCAGAGTGTGTGTGTGGCTAAGACCCCCACCAGTGCCCACCAGTGCCCAACATCAGAGTGTGTGTGTGGCTAAGACCCCCACCAGTGCCCACCAGTGCCCACCATCAGAGTGTGTGTGTGGCTAACACCCCCACCAGTGCCCAGCATCAGAGTGTGTGTGTGGCTAAGACACCCACCAGTGCCCAGCATCAGAGTGTGTGTGTGGCTAAGACCCCCACCAGTGCCCAGCATCAGAGTGTGTGTGTGGCTAAGACCCCCTCCAGTGCTCACCAGTGCCCAGCATCAGACTGTGTGTGTGGCTAAGACCCCCACCAGTGCCCACCATCAGAGTGTGTGTGTGGCTAAGACCCCCACCAGTGCCCACCAGTGCCCAACATCAGAGTGTGTGTGTCTAAGACCCCCAACAGTGCCCACCAGTGCCCAGCATCAGAGTGTGTGTTTGGCTAAGACCCCCACCAAAGCCCACCAGTGCCCAGCATCAGAGTGTGTGTGTGGCTAAGACCCCCACCAGTGCCCACCAGTGCCCAGCATCAGAGTGTGTGTGTGGCTAAGACCCCCAACAGTGCCCACCAGTGCCCAGCATCAGAGTGTGTGTTTGGCTAAGACCCCCACCAGTGCCCAGCATCAGAGTGTGTGTGTGGCTAAGACCCCCAACAGTGCCCACCAGTGCCCAGCAGTAAATGTAAATCGCTACTTGTATAGCGCACTACTCACCCGCAAGGGTCTCAAGGCACTTGTACGAATACCGCTGTGGAACCCATCCTGGCTTTCCCTGTGAGGTGTCCACTCCTGGGCACCCCCAAGGTGGAGGCCAGGCATCCTTAGCGTTGTGGGGGCCGTTGTGGAGATTAAGCAAGCTACTGCCCAGAGTTGCAGAGTGGGAGTCCATGATTGGAATAGGCACCGAGGCGAGAATTATCAGGTCCGTGGAATTTTGAGCCCAAGACCCGCCGAGGCGGGGAATTGAACCCTGGTCCCGGGCTATACCTCTGCATCAGGGTCTGCCGCTCTAACCATTGAGCCACACTTCTCCACAGTGCCCAGCCGTTAAATCAAAAACATACCATTGTTAACATCATTATCATCAGGAGATAGACACATGTTAACATACCCAAATTTGAACATCACACCAGCTCCCAGGCACACAGCAGTCACAGACATTATCAGACAAACTAAAGTTCAGAAACTGAAATAAATAGCTTTATTCAGCTGGTTCAAAATTGAAAACGCAAATAAGAGTCCTTGCTCATAAAAGGCCAATGGCCAGTCCAAACAAATAAGAATAATAGTTTGTGCCTTCATGGATGTGCTCACACCCAAACTTGCCTGCACATGGAGTTCAATCCGCTGTGGTAACTTTGGGGACATCATCTGTGGAATCCTCCGGCACCGCATGGACAGGAGAGTGAAGGACAGGTGTTGTGGATTCATCCACACAGGCCGGTGCATCGCTGAAAGTAGCAAGATAAACTTGGCTGCACATCTCAGCCAGTTCGGAAAAACTACCACCTGAACCCGCGGACACATTGGGGGTGGAGGTAGAGGGCTATGAGTCTGTTCTCCTGGGTCTGTGGATGCGTGTGTGAGATGTGTCCCCTCTCCCTGTGGGTGTGCCTACATCCCCTTGAGATTGTGTGCGTGGAGATTTGAGCTTCTTCTGCCGTGTGGGTGTGCTGGGTGTGTCTGCTGTTGTGTCTGACCTGTGGCATCTGCGTGTATGTTGGGTAGGTATGGGAGAGGCAAAGGTGGATGGGTCTGAAGGATGGGGGAGGGACAGATGCTGCTGGGTGTACAGAGCTGCCGTCAGTGTTGACTCTATGGCAGCCACACTCCGACGTAGATCAGACATGAACGACACCAACTGTGTAATTAGTTGTGTATGTCCATGGAGGACAGTCAACATTGATGTCTGACCTACTACAAGCTGCCGGAGTAAGTCCACAGACTCAGCACTGAGGGCAGCAGGGTACACAGGGGCAGGGGCTGGGGTGCCGGGAACAAAGGAGACAATGGGGCTAGCACGGACCCTAGGGACACTAACAACTGGGAGGGTGGAGATGGTACTGGAGGAGGGGAGGCCAGCCAAAGATGAAGAAGTGACCATTGCTGCGTATTCCCCCTCCTCCTGAGAGTCTGATTCGGAGCCGTCCGCATGGTAGGATGTGTCAGTCACATGTGGTCCGGCCTGCAGACTCTCCTCACCCTCCGTGCCACTGCCTCCCTCTGACTCCTCAAAGCAGGTGGCACTGTCGCTGGGTCCCTCTGCCTGGTCCTCGCCTGTGTCTCCTCCAGATTCTGATGATGATGCTGTTGGCAAGGAGAATATGAAAAACATATCAGTCACCTGTACACAGCAGACATATCAGCTACAAATCATTTGGGCACATTTATAAACATGGCATGCATCATGAGTCACATGCCACAGAACTCTGCACAATGCTAAGTCTAGTTTTGGCCAATTGTAAGAGAGACAACGCTCAATGTATAATAGGATACAAGCAACAGGCAAGACAAAAACTTGTATGAGAGACACAATGATGAGCCACTGCCTGACAACAGGATAGCTGATGATTCATCACAGTTCATTTGCCCACCCTGCCACCCAAAGCCAGACCTGGTCATGTTTGTTTTGCTTTGACCTTGTGCCACATGGGAAAAGTCCTGCCTGAACTGCCATGTGATGCCATCCTGGGACCTGAACCAAGTGCCCCAACACCTCACACTGGCATCACAGCTGTCTACACCCAAAGCCACATTGTGTGGCTGACCATCAATATTATTGACAAACTACATGCAACATATTTAGAGAATATGCACACACGCACTGCCCAGTGTGAGTATGCACAAGCCAAAATTAGTACACTTGTACAGTGTGCATCTGTAGCTAACACATGACAATTAGAAAGTGCACCATGGACAAAGGCCACTGAGGCTGACTCGTGCAGAAAACACATGTTGAGACTCAAGATCAGTACCAAAATATGAAGAAGGGCAGACACAGTGCACATGTGGTGCTACATGTAAGGTACCAACAGGTGCCACAGACCCCCCTCCAACATGATGATGTGCAAAGGAAGATGCATACTAAGACATTGCACCATAGGAGTACATGTCAAAAACAACCATTAGCCAAAGCAGTGGTCAAATGTGGAGTAGGACAAGGCATGTAAAGAAGCAGCTGATTAAACTGGGAGATTCTTATGGCAATGCATTAAGTGCCTGTCTGACCACACAACTCCAACTATGGGAGTGTTACCATGCCTCGGAGCACTGCAGGTAGCATGTGACACACATGACAACAAACAGACATGTAGCTACCCCCTTCTTGCTGCTGTCCCTGTTGCAACTGCCTATGGAGGTCAGGGAACACCACTTCCAGGACCCAGAGCATGTGGGGGGTGAGGTGGCGGGTGCCGCCATGCCGGCGTGGAGCTTCCAGCTTCAGCTGTACTCTGGCGATGCGGCGGGTCCAGCACCGGATGTCCTGCCACCTCTTATTGATGTTTCTGAGCCTCCTGCGAGGCCCCCCCTCACTCCTGACAGCCCTGGCGATGTCCACCCAGATTTCACCCTTCTCATAGGCAGATACCTGTCACGAATGTAAAGTTAAAGAACATCAGTACACCTGGTCCATGTTTCAATGACACAAATATGAGCACAAAATACTTGAGGACAACAGGGCATCGGATGAGCCACACATTTGCATCATTGTCCAGGAGTATGTGGCCTGTGAGCAAACACAACTGCATTACATGCCATTTAAAGGCTACAGATGACATAAGGGGTGCAAACCACTCTTTGATCTTGGCACTCACTGAGCAATATATGCTACATCTGGGTGCACTGCAGCACGTGACATGCTGTCACACACCCCACTACAACTTAGAACTCTCTTGAAACAACACTGTACACCCTGGCACTCACTCTCAACAACATAGCATCTATCCACTATACATATACAGTGGCTACAATGTCACGCACACAACAGGTGCACACTCCAAGGTATTGCACACATCACTCACCTGATCCTCTGGTCTCCCATACAGCTTGCTGTAGTTAGGCAGGTGGGCATCCAGCAGGGCCTTGTTCTCACCATCAGTGAATGCAGGTGCCCTCTCCATCCTCAGCTAATCAGGGTCCAGAGGATACAGAGACAGCAGCTGTGGTTACCACTCCAATGTTGTGCAGGCAAGTGCCCTCCCACAGCCACATGCTGCCTTATATTTGTGCTGCAGAGGGTCTGTGAGTCCAAGGAGTAGTGTGTGATAGGCCACCATAGTTAGCATCCTATGTTTCATCCAATCACATCACACATTAGGCCATGACACACATATGCATGGTTTGAAAACTGAGCCAGAGCTGAACAACAACTTTTGCAACATTGTATACTTTTGCCCAACTGAATTTTCTAGAACACCTGTAGGAGGCTCAAAACTCTCTGTATCCATGACAACCTGGTTGCATTCTGATCATTCCACTGTTCCCCTAGATGTTCCCTGTGTATTTATTTGAATACCCACACAAGTACGGTGCCATTGCCGTAGCAAATGCAACACATTCAATGGTGTAAAGAGGCGTACACACGCACGAACCATTGGTGTACGCTGTGCTCGCGTATGGCTAAAATGCAATCGGGAAACGAGGCGTACACACGCACGTACCATTGGGGTACGCTGTGCTCGCGTATGGCTAAAATGCAATCGGGAAACGAGGCGTACACACGCACGTACCATTGGGGTACGCTGTGATCGCGTATGGCTAAAATGCAATCGGGAAATGAGGCGTACACACGCACGTACCATTGGGGTACGCTGTGCTCGCGTATGGCTAAAATGCAATCGGGAAACGAGTCGTACACATGCACGTACCATTGGGGTACGCTGTGCTCGCGTATGGCCAAAATGCAATCGGGAAACGAGGCGTACACACGCACGTACCATTGGGGTATGCTGTGCTCGTGTATGGCTAAAATGCAATCGGGAAACGAGGCGTACACACGCACGGACCATTGGGGTACAGTGCGTCAGACATGCTCAAGTGAACGCTTGTGTAGGCTGTGTTCCTGACCTCCTTCATGTCACCATTGGGAGAGTGACTCCAGTAAATCACATTGCAGGGATGTAGTCTACACTCATGTTGACGATGTGGATGCATACATCAGCATGATATCCTTACATCAGCATGCCCCAGGTGTGGCAGACATTGAAGAAGCACAGGAACTGTGACCTTGTGGCTCAGTTGATGTGTGAAGAGCTGTTGAGACATGTCAGTAATCATTTTGCACATGTGTATCACATACATTCAACACTTCGCACCTGAGTAACGTCTGCAACATATCGTGATGCACATCAACACTGGAATGGCACACCATTCAGTACAGGGAACTGTCACATGATGACAGCAACATGCCCACTGTCACAGAGGTCGAATTGACGCACAGCATGACCTTGTGTGACCACGTCATGTGTGTGCCCCGTGCGACATTGTGCATGCTGTTTGCATATGAAATAAACAGGTCAGTATTATATTCCTCACCTTAGAATATCCCCAAGTGTCATCCTGGATATGGCAATTTCTGCTTAGCAGTACACTTGTGTGTCGGTAGGCATCTCCTGCGGCTCCGCGTGTGTCGTTGGCGTTGTGTGCGCCATGATGACATTGTCTGAGTACTCTTACGTCGCCTCTGCGTGCTCACGTCAGGTCCTCTTTTTTCACACCACCAGCGCTGTTCCCGTATAAGTGTAACCGTACTCATTTTTCTTTTTCAAATCATAGTACGATCACTTCTGGCCATTTAACTTGGATTGTCCGACTCAGGACGGTGCCAATAGGGATGGCCATTTCCAAGCCTGTGAGGATTGCGACCGACTCATGTCGGTGACTGACCCTCACCGTCGGTGTATCCACTGTTTTGACGTCAAGCACGACAACAAGAGCTGCTCCGACTGCCGGGACCAGACATATGAAGCTAGGTGTGAGTGGTCCCACAAGCCGCTCCGACTCCAGCAGTTGGCCCTGCACCGCAATAGCTCATGGTCTGGACGTAGGTCGAGTGCCTGGGCGTGGGTGTTGAGACATCAGAGCCCCGGGATTTGACATCAGTCCTCCAGGGCAAAGTCGTCAGGTAACCACAAGAAGTCAAAGAGACGTCATCGCAATTCAAACTCACCACAATGCACGTGCAATGCTGCATGGGATTCGGGTGACACCGCCCACGCGGCTCCGTCAGATTTTCAGCCGTCGTAGCCTGCACCACGACCTCCGGTCCCTGGCCAGCATGCGACGCAGGAGGACTAAGTGCGCTTCCTCATGGCCATGATGACCCTCACTCCACCGACGGCCTTCGCCGCGGCTTAGGGCCCAGCGGTTCCCGTCTGGGGGCACTAGCGGGTCTGGTGCTTTGCCCCCGCCGCCGTCACTCGCTTTGTTTCTGGCGCTGGCGGCGCCTTCGTCCCGGCCCCGCTGGGACAGACAGGATCCGATTGGTGATCCTGGTCCTCGCTGGTTCACCTCACAACCTCACCGGCAACAGTCCCCCAGGTGTCACCCTTGGCGCCGTCCTCGGGTGGTGCTGTCCCCAATACCACACACTATACGTGGGAACTGTGCGGCAGAACACCGCTTTTAATGCTGCATGGGGAGGTAAACTTCAACGAGCCGGGCACAGCTTATGACAATCCTGATTATCAGAGAATGGGTGATAAGGAGTATTGGGAGGGTTTAGAAGACCCACTGACACGTGAGTGTCAGTCCCAAGACGACAGGACAGGTGGACTGGGGGATGTGAGTGGTCTGGACACCTCGTCAGACACTGGTAATGTCTCTACTCCAAACATGTGTTTGGATGAGCGGGCAACGTACAGTGTTATGTTTACGTGGGCGGCCGAAGCCTTGCCCCTTCATCTCCCCGTTGCGGCCTCCTCACTGAGGTCCTTAAACTGCAGTCAAGCTCTGCTGAGCCTCTGCAGCCGTTTCATGATGAATTGACTGATGCTATATTGGCCACCATGTCCAGGCCCGCTGCAGGTTTGGCTGTAGATAGGCACGTTGCCAGACGACCACACCCCTCCCCGGACGACCCATGTTTCCTGTCCTCCCACCCCACCCCAGAGAGCATGGGCATCCAGGCTTCCAAATCACAGACCACATTCCAGTTTGCTCCTCTGGACAGGGTATCCAAGAGGTATGAGCAGTACGGAAAGATAGTATCATCCTCCCTGAGTCTGGGACTGAGGTCTTCCAACATCACATGCCTCTTTTTCCGCTACACACACTCTCTGTGGGACACGGTTGTGGAACTGCTGCCAGAGTGCGCGTTGTAGGTACGGGCAATACTTGGCCAAGCCCTTGTAGAATGCCGATTTGCGACACGGTATTCAATCCGGTGTGGGCTGGATAGCACCGACTCACTGGGCAGAGCGATGGCATCCACGGAGGCAATTTGTTGCAAAGCCTGGTATGTATTGCAAGTTAGGAATATGGTACTAACTACTGTTCCTTACAGATATTTTGTTACAAAAGGTAAGTAACTAGTTCATACTGTTCAGTATATCTGCTGTAGGAGCATCTATGTTGGGTCCTTGCCGTAATGACAGGGTTTCTAATGTACGCACACCATGCCACTTGTGCAAAAGAACCGCTCATATGTGTGATGGAATCACAGACCATTTGTCACAAATCTCACATTTATGCTGTCTGATGATATCCATGTAATAGTTTGGGAAATATCACACCGCTATAGGAATAGGTCTGATCTGTGCAAATGATGGCACATGTGATGTGAGTGTGTATATTGCTGTCAGCTGTCTGGATGTGCAGACAACCTCCTAATGCAATTTACGTGACGTGTGTCACTGACATGACACATTGTCATGCTCACTCAGACCTTCCCATCAAATCATTTGTATGCTTGTCATATCCATTCCACAGACCACAGGTCTTTTACTTTTCATGGAGGAGTGGCTGGCAGCTGGCACATGTTTCCTCAGTGTGTATCCCACGCCACACTCAAAATTGTCTAGATTTTTTAAAGCAGTGTTGCTTGTGCCATGTACATTGTTATTGTCTTAGTCTGACAGTTGTACACATTTTCTACTAAATATGGTTTGCAGGGCACCCCCTCTGGAAAGGCCGTTGCCAGACTTGGAAGCCATGAGGGAACGTAATTGCATACGGCGTTACCTCTTCGGCAGACAGTTGATCAAGGACCTGACGGACAGGCTGGAGGATCACCTGCAACCACGACACAGGTATCCAACTGCGCTGACACCCAAGGTAAAGGTGATGGCAGCCCTACATTTCTTTGCCACAGGTACGTTCCAATTTACCATAGCTGATGTGGGAGGGATGTCTCAGACAATGTTCAGCCGTGTATTGACCGATGTATTGGCAGCTATGTTGATGCACATCGATGAATTCATTACATTCCCCACTCCAGAACAGTTGACACATGTCAAGGGGGAATTCTATGCCGTGGGACGCATGCCACATGTAATTGGTGCATTGATGGTACACATGTTACTCTGGTGCCACCACAGGTTCAGGAGCAGGAAACACTACCACTCGATAAATGCCCTGGTGGTGTGTCTTGCCAACATGATTATCTCACAGGTTTCTGCACGTTTTCCAGGATCGTGCCACGATGCTTTCATCATGAGGCGTAGCAGGGTACCACAGATGATGCTGCAGCTGCACAACCACCGGGCATGTCTTGTTGGTGGGTAAACTCTGTCAGCTATGTATGTCAGTATGTCAAAACTTCATGGACTGCATCATATTTCCATGATGTCAATTTGCAGGAGACGCAGGATATCCAAACATGCCGTGGCTAATGACTCCGCTACGCAACCCCAGGACAGCTGCAGACCAGCGGTACAACAATGCACATGGGAAGACCAGGGGGGTGATCGAGCGAACATTTGGACTCCTGAAGAGCCGGTTCAGGTGCCTGGACAAGACAGGCGGAGCCCTCCAATACACCCCACGCAAGGTGTGTGACATCTTCACCGTGTGCTGCATGCTACACAACATGGCAGTGGAGAAGGCCGTGCCACTCTACCTTGATCCTGATGAGCTGGAACATCCGCCCGTTGAGGATGAAGGCCTTGCCCAGGATACCAGTGACGAGGAGGATGAAGATAATAGCCGGAGTCACCTCATCCGCAACTTCTTTTCATAATGGTGAGTCATAGGTGCTTTTTGGTTAAACATGTACTATAGAGTTGGATGGGTAGCATGCTGTGTATGCAACTGACTGTATGCAATGTCACTTGGATGTTTGTTGTGCAGTGTCACACAGGTGCAGATGTAATGCAACACACATACGTGCTATGTGTGTACTTGGAATGTACAGGTGTACTACAACATCAGGCTATTCAACAGGACCATGTCAGAATGACATTATACGGAACTTGACCCCTTGTGTGCCTCTCATCCCCAGGTCGCCCTGCATGTTGTCCGTTGGGGTCATCGTGGTCAGCCTGCTATTGCTCATTATGATTGCAACGTCAGCCGAATCAACGGAGCATGCATGGACATGTTGAGAAGTCAATTTGGGTAAGGACTCATATTAGGCTGTTTAGCGTTGGTATGGTTTCAAATGTGTGGTACATGTTCATGCGCATGTAGTGAGACCATGCATACAAGACCACTGACTCATTGTCAGTGAAATTGCTCTCCAACCCTCGCAGCTCCACCACCCTGCCCCTGCACTCTTGAGTGTTGGTGATCGAGGCCCTCCTCCACCCGCAGGCTTCCCTGCGCCTCATCCCTGGTGGTCCAGTGGACCTCTGTCTCCTTTCTCTCACTCTGCTCCTTCACTCGTTTTTCTACCCTTTCTATCTTTCACCTTTCTGCATCTCTGCTCTTTTGTGCCTTATTTCTGCCCATTTTCCCTTTCTCTCCCTCTGCTCCTTCACTTGTTTTCACTCGTTTTTCTACCCTTTCTATCTTTCACCTTTCTGCACCTCTGTTCTTTTGTGCCTCTTTCTGCCCATTTTCCCTTTCTCTCCCTCTGCTCCTTCACTCGTTTCACTTGTTTTTCTACCCTTCCTATCTTTCACCTTTCTGCTCTTTTCTGCATCTCTGCTCTTTTGTGCCTTATTTCTGCTTATTGTCCCTTTTTTCTTTATCCCTTCTTTCCTCCCTTTACCTTTCCCCGCCGCTGCTGCCCCCGCGGCCCCCCCAGCGCGACCGGCCCAATCCAGCTCCCCTCCCTGCTCCCGCCTCCCAGCTGTCCAGCCCTCCCCGACCCCTACTTAATGGTGGCCACTGCGGGGACAGGCAAGCAAGACCACTGACTCATTGTCAGTGAAATTGCTCTCCCACCCTCGCAGCTCCACCATTAAGTGAGGTGCCCCTGCCCCTGCACTCTTGAGTGTTGGTGATCGAGGCCCTCCTCCACCCGCAGGTTTCCCTGCGCCTCATCCCTGGTGGTCCAGTGGACCTCTGTCTCCTTTCTCTCACTCTGCTCCTTCACTCGTTTTTCTACCCTTTCTATCTTTCACCTTTCTGCACCTTTCTGCATCTCTGCTCTTTTGTGCCTTATTTCTGCCCGCTTTCCCTTTCTCTCCCTCTGCTCCTTCACTTGTTTTCACTCGTTTTTCTACCCTTTCTATCTTTCACCTTTCTGCACCTCTGCTCTTTTGTGCCTTATTTGTGCCAATTTTCCCTTTCTCTCCCTCTGCTCCTTCACTCGTTTTCACTTGTTTTTCTACCCTTTCTATCTTTCACCTTTCTGCTCTTTTCTGCATCTCTGCTCTTTTGTGCCTTATTTCTGCTTATTGCCCCTTTTTTCTTTATCCCTTCTTTCCTCCCTTTACCTTTTCCCGCCGCTGCTGCCCCCAAGGCCCCCCCCCAGCGCGACCGGCCCAATCCAGCTCCCCTCCCCGCTCCCCCCTCCCAGCTGTCCAGCCCTTCGCGACCCCTACTTAATGCGCGGCCGCGGGCGCGCCGCTGGTGCACCGAAGGCGCGTCAAAGGCAAGCACGTCTGCGCCCGTCCGCGACCCGTCTGCGACCAGCACCAGGAACCCTGGACCTTCGCCCCGCCAACGCTACGACCCAGCAGCACTCCACGCACTCAACCCAGGCTGCAACAACAACTGCAAGCTAGCATCACCAGCCGACACCCATGGACCCTTCAGCTGTCACAGCTGCCGGCAAACCTGCAGCACCGCCAAGAACACGGATCCACCACAACCCGCCCACAAGAACACAACCGAACCGAAGACCCTGCAATGCATCCTCCTCAACGTCCGATCCCTCCACAAACACGCCACAGAAATCTGGGACCTCCTCGACAGCACCACCCCGGACGTAGCATTCTTCACCAAAACCTGGACCAACACCACCTCGGGACCGGACATCGCCATCGCCATCCCCCAAGGATACAAGATCTCCAGGAAGGACCGCCCCACCCACCCAGGAGGAGGAATCGCCATCGTCCACAAATCCAGCCTCCGCCTGAGCACAATCCCTGACGAGTCCACAGAACTGATGGAACACCTTCACTTCAAGATACTGGCCAGCCCCACTGCCGCCCTCCGAGGAACCCTCATCTACTGACCCCCTGGACCCGCGGACCCTTCGCCAACTCCATCACGGACATTATCTCCCCGCAGGCCATCGCATCTACCAACTACACCCTGCTGGGAGACCTCAACTTCCATCTCGACAATCAACTGGACCCCAACACCACATGCCTCCTGGACAACCTCCACAACATTGGACTCAGCCAGATCGTGACCGAGCCCACACACTCAGCAGGACACAGCCTCGACCCCCTCTTCACTACAGGAAACTCCATCACCTTCAGCCACACCACCGAACTCCCATGGACCGACCATCGTTGCGTCCACTTCACCTTCAGAACACCCACCATCCACAGACACCAGCACCTGCTTCCACAAAGAAACTGGACCAAAATCACGACGACCAGCTCACCTCCTCACTCAACAACTCCACCCCAACCATCGTGGAAAACGACGACCCCAACACCGCAGCCCGAACCCTGCATAGATGGATCTCGGACAGCACCAACACCATAGCCCCCCTCAAGAAAAACAACAATACCCGTGCCAAGAAAGCCAGATGGTTTACCACCGAACTTCGAGAGTCCAGGCGCACATGCCGCCGCCTCGAAAAGGCCTGGAGAAACACCAAATCCACAGAAGCCCACAACAACTTCAGAGCCGCCACCAACGCCCACCGTCAACTCATCAGAGAAACGAGGAAAAAAGCGATTGAAGACAGAATCTCCACCCACGCACACAACAGCAAGGAACTCTTCAGCATCATCAAGGAGTTTGCCCAACCCACCAGCGAGTCTACAGACATCCCTCCCTCACAAGACCTCTGCGACAAACTCAGCACCTTTTTCCACCACAAAATCAAGAGCATCTACGACAACTTCGACGAAGACAACCAACACACTGAACCCTCACCAACCACCCCCGACACCCGGAAACCAGCGATTGATGACTGGACAGCCCTCACCACCGAAGACACACTGAAGACAATGAAGTCAATCCACTCAGGGGCCCCCACGGACCCCTGCCCCCACCACATCTTCAACAGAGCCGCCGACACCATCGCACCCATGCTCCGCCACACCATCAACCGCTCCCTGGCGACCGCCTCGTTCCCCGATGACTGGAAACACAAGGAGGTCAACCTCGACTCCTCCCAATCCGGCTTCAGAAAAAACCACAGTACGGAAACCGCCCTCCTCGCCGCAACAGACGACATCCGCACCCTACTGGACAAAGAAGAAACAGTAGCCCTCATCTTCCTAGACCTATCAGCAGCGTTCGACACAGTCTCCCACCGCACCCTAATACGCAGACTCCACGACGCAGGAATCCAGGACAAGGCCCTCGACTGGATCTGCTCCTTCTTCTCCGGCAGGACGCAACGGGTCAGACTCCCCCCTTTCCTCTCAGACCCCACACCTACCACCTGCGGAGTCCCCCAGGGCTCCTCCCTCAGCGCGACGCTCTTCAACGTCTACATGGCTCCACTTGCCCCCATCGTCAGAACCTACGGACTCAACATCGTGTCATACGCAGACGACACCCAGCTCATCCTCTCCCTATCCAACGGGCCCAACACCGCCAGACGCAACTTTCGAGAAAGCATGGAAGCCGTCGCCAAATGGATGAAAAACAGCTGCCTACAACTAAACACCAACAAAACAGAAGTACTCATCATGGGCCCAAACCCCGACGCCTGGAGCGACACCTGGTGGCCCACCGGCCTCGGAAACCCGCCAACCCCCACAGACCACACACGCAAGCTGGGAATCATCCTGGACTCCGAGCTCAAAATGGACCGCCAGATCAACTCTGTCTCATCTTCCTGCTTCCACACCCTCCGCCTCCTTCGTAAGACCTTCAAATGGATCCCCCTCGAACACCGAAAGACAGTCACTCACGCCCTGGTCACCAGCAGACTCGACTACGGTAACGCGTTCTACGCTGGAATAAACAAAAACCTCATCCGCAAGCTACAGAACATCCAGAACGCCGCCGCAAGACTGGTCCTCAACCTGCCAAAACACTGCCACATCTCCCAGCACCTGCGCACACTCCACTGGCTCCCCGTCGAGGCGAGAATCACCTTTAAGATGCTCACCCACGCACACAAGGCCCTCCACGGCACCGGACCAGCATACCTGAACAGCCGGCTCAAATTCCACGCACCCCAAAGGACCCTACGATCAGCCCAGCTCTCCTATGCCATTGTCCCCCGCACCAGAAAGACCAGATCGGGAGGCCGCTCCTTCTCCTTCCTCGCGGCCAAACCATGGAACGCCCTTCCGCTCCACCTCAGACAGACAACATCGCTCCCCATCTTCGCAAGAAAACTCAAAACCTGGCTCTTCGACAGACCCCCTCCTTGATGGAATGGAATCTGCACCCCCCCCACCCCTAGCGCCTTGAGACCCTTACGGGTGAGTAGTCGCGCTTTAACAAACTCCTGATTGAATGCAACAACATAATGTTTCTTATTAGATGTATGCCCACTCCCATGACAGGATAGTCACCCCATCTGACAGTCATCTGTTGTAGGTTTAGACTCGGGTGAATGCATCACTGTGTGTAGACATTGACACTGCAACATTGCATATACCATGGTTTGACATTGTGTTAGAGGTCACAACCACGGACTCTGTGGGGGATTGCAGCCTCACTGCGTGCATTAGAATGTGTCTGGTTCCTCACCTCCACCTTGTGGGCCAGTCTACTTTGTTTACCACTAAACCATGTCGTGTAGGTGTGGCCCAGTGTATGTTCCACATGTTAAGACAACTGTCCTGTGATTCTGTTCGCATGGATGCATTGCCCCTTGTTGCAGTATGTCATGTCACTGTCATGTCGTTACCTCAGTGCAGGTTGAGAATTCTGCTACGCCAGCCTTCACAGTGAGTAGCAGTTCTGTTTTAATTCACATGATGCCATGTATGTTTAGCATTAGACATGACAATGTTGGGATGATGCATATGTAAATTATTGTGTTGCACCAGTGGAGTGCGGTCATTCACATGAATCTCTTGTCCCGTGCAGCATTTCTGTGCAATGGTAGGGTATCATTATGTGGCTTGGATCAACATCACTTGCTGTTGAGTTATTTTTAACCTGCTTGTCATGTTTAGCATAGTGATGCTAAGTTTATAGAGCAAAAACCTGGCTACAGAGTGCCTTCATTGCATGTAGGTCATTTGCTTCCTCATCATATGTGATTCTTACAGCTGTTGTGGGTGATGTCAAGTTTGCCTACATGGCCCTTACGGGTACACATAATCCAATACAGATATTACACTTTGCGTAAGTAGCATTGCCATATGTTTTAATTTGTTTGTAGGGTGCACATCATCAGAGAAATTATTTTTTGTCCACATAGATCTCATTGCATGGTAGCTGACTTGTGAGCGTTACACAAGACTCAAATAGATGACAGACTGTCCTAGGTTTTATGTGTCCGTGTTACAGCATCGGATCTCATGTGATAGCATGATGACTGATCTCTAATTAGCTACAGTCGTTACACTTCACAGGTGTGACTGGTACAGTGTATCTCATGAGGTATTTTTAGTGTCAGTGATTGAAAAACTACTCCTAATGGTTATTTGCCTCTGTTTCAGGTCTCCCTCCCTGCAGTTCCCATCCTCTCCTTCCCTCGCCTGATCACCCTTTTGTGTCTGTCATTTGTACTCAGACCAAGGGGCTATTTGGAGGTGGAACCCTTTGAGCATCACACCACTCTGATGAAGAAAGGTACGGCCAGTCCCTGACAGGCTTGTAGCGAATAGTTCTGCTGCATTACAGGTGACATCATTCATAGACTTTTTTGGACTTCTTGCCAATGCCAATGTATGTTTGATAATGCTCCATGGGCTCACATGGTAAATCATCATGTTGTGCATGACGTGTGATTTCAACAGAATATTGTGCCTCCTTGATGTCAACGCACATATCCTTCTAATGTGCATGTATACTATATGGCATGAAGTAAGCTTATGCTTGTTATGTGTTTACGTGTACAGTGACTACATGCATGGTGTTGGTTAAGGCTAAAATACTATATTGTGTGTGAGGTAGATGGCCGTGTAGCTGCTGTTTAGCTTGAAACACACTAGCTGTAGTCTACACCTGCTGACGCTGTGTGTCCTGTGCCCCACTTGTCCCTAAGGGGCCTGATCCAGTGACCGTGATCTTTGGTGATTACTGTGCCATTTTATTTGCATTGACCCTGAGTGAAGCAGACACACCTGCATTCACATACACATGCCACTTTGTGGCTTGCCAATGCCCTTGTGGTATGTGCCTTTTTTGCAAGTTGGCACACCCCTCCTGCCGTCATGTCTTCACTCATTCCTGCTGCTGCATACACAGCCACAATGCAGCGCACACTATCCAGGACCACACACGCCTATAGGATACCCCTCCTTCCATCCATTTGTAGAGCATGCTCCTGCCACCCTACACACAGAGAACACCAGACAATCATCCTCCTGGTATCACAATGCCTCAAACTCAGCCATTACAGCTTCTATGCTTGTGTGTGCAACACATACTGGCAAGACTATGCTGAGCCACATGATATTGTGTCTACGTACCACCAGGTCATGTGCCTTGTACAGCACACACACACCTTCCATAGGCACAATATTGTACAGTGTTACCTTGTCAACACCACATCAGCAAAAATCGGCTTCCTTACAGTCACGTGGCAGTACACGACCTGGTCACACCACTTCAACATAGCCGTCACAGTCAGTCAAGTAGCCACAGGGGACACACACCATGACCACGTCTCTTGGGTGTGGTGTGATTTGCACATTCTGGTGTAGATTATTGTCAGACGTGGGTAGTTGTTCTGGATGCATTGCACCCATCACAGGAGTATAGTACTTGTAGCTCCATAGGGGGAGGTCACCTAATCAGGTGTG
This sequence comes from Lissotriton helveticus, assembly GCF_964261635.1. Classification (NCBI taxonomy): domain Eukaryota; kingdom Metazoa; phylum Chordata; class Amphibia; order Caudata; family Salamandridae; genus Lissotriton; species Lissotriton helveticus. Next base: position 1,872,789,157 of record NC_136061.1, on the reverse strand, counting down.
CTTGGGTAGAGTGCTACAGCCCATTTTCCACAGTCTGTCCTGCCACCCTTGTCCTGTACGCCATTCATCACATCCACAGTACAGCATCATGCTGATGATAGTTCACATACCTGAGGACACAGATGTAGGTACTCCCTATGTGGACAAAGTAGTTTTGTCACACTGATCTGTACACCTCAAAGTGACTCTCCTGGGCCTGGCTGTTATTGTAGTTTTGTGATCCAAACCCCCCTCCAGCATTTACTATCCCACACAGGTGTGTCTTTCCATCCATGTAGCTAGTTGTTAGGAATTTGTGAACGATGTGTGTCCTCACCCGGAATCAGATCCAAGTGTGTGGATGGCTGCAGTTTGTTGAATACCCTTGCATTTCATACATTTGCACACACATATCATTTTATACTGTGGGTACAAGATAACTCACCAAATGCTTATGATGTTTAGAATATTTATTGGGTGATCTTGTGCAGGAAACGTGAATAGGTGCTGTACAGAAAGGGGTGGAATCCAAAGTTCACTGCTGGAGATGAGATGCCTTACAGTTTGAGTCAACAGAGTCCAGGCCACAGTGCTTGGCATCATTGGGCAGACTGTGACCAACAAGTCCATGTGGGAGAGTCTCATAGGTGATGCTGTTGCACCCAAGGGCAATATGCCAAGTCAGGTGTCCTGGGAGTTGTGCATGGCCCACTACCTCTCAACGTCTTAGCCATGGACAACCCACCTTCCTTGGGGGACCCTCATGTGCAGGCATGGACGATGCATGGGACGCTACGTCAGACAGTTCCTCCTCCTCCTCCTCCCTCCCTGTGGCTGGTGTTGCACTTTGCCTTGATATAGCTGGCCTTGTGACACAGGGAGGGTGCTGCATGTTGGCAGCAATCTGACGTAGTGATTGGCTCATTTCCCGATGCACCGTCAAGAGCTCAGCCAGACTTGCCTCCACCCGTCCATAATGTTGGTCTAGCCTGGCATTTTGCTCAGCCTGCTGTTGTTTTACCTGGTTTGTGGTAAATAAATAAATAATACCCTATTTTTGACTAGACATATATCATAACAGATAGCTCAATAAATAAGAGTCAAGATTCGAGGTAGTAGGAGTTTTGCAGGTTTAATACAGCATAAGGACAGGAACAGGACAACCTGCATAGGAATAGGATGACAGGGCCCAGCAGCTGCTGGGGCTCGGTCTGGGATGAGCGCGCTGACTTTCAATAACAATACATGAGCATATATACATAATGCAAACACATAGCATTACATTGCAGTAGGCGTAGCAGTGGGTGGAGCAGAAGGCGTGACGCGTAGCAGTCGCGAAAGATAAGGGGGAAAAGAGGTGTAACAGGGCGTATACATAGACATGTGATGCAAACGTAACAGAATATGTCATGAATGGGGCGGAAACCATGGAGGGGGCTACCTAAGGAGCCGGGACCTCTAACCTGATGGTGCGCGCAAACTAGCAATGACGTATTACTAGGAGAAGCTGGGGGCTATGGACTCTGTGCTAGGAGCAGAGACTGAAGTCTGGAGGGTCGGAGCGACATGTACCTAAACCCTATCTAGTATCTGATGTTTAGAGAACATGTTGATATAAACTATAAGTCAGGAGGGGGAAAGGCTAACTTGATTCTAAGACTGGACCATGCATTATTCTACATGTAGTGCGTGATGAAGAATATTAAATGACCATTAAATGCAGTATTTCTCTAACGTGGAGACGTGAAGGCTAGACAATGACGGAAACTATTGATGCAGTTCAGTAGCTTAGGAATGCAGAGAAGGAGGACTGAACTGATAACTGGAATCATAACATATTCTTGGCAGACTCAGAGACTGAGCCAGGCTGGACCGGGCACTGCGAGGCAGGAAGTAAGTGAAGGGTCGAGGATACAGGTGGGGGCTGTATCGCTCCTCAGCGAGGCTTCAGGAGACAGGAGCTGAATCTGGTGTCCAGGCCCTTTTGAGGCCTAGAAACGGGGACTTTATAATAGAATAACGTGCACACTGAGAAACGTGGCAACGTAGCTTTACATAGGCCTGATATTCGTAGTATTCACGAGGACTGGAAACTGGCATACTAGAGGTGGACACAACTGTAATTGCGTCATTAATCGGACATGGGGAGTACATATGCATATTTAATCATGCACACATAACATATGATGGACGACACGTAGGGACACAGAACATGGCAAAATTTACTTTTCCACATTCCCTCCTTGTCACTACGTTTCCATCAGGAAACATCAATTTTCATGATACCATCTATCATTTCATACAGTATCATTTGCTCGTCTCGAATTATCCTGGAACGGGATTTAGAACGGGACTTGGAACTAGGGATACAAGAGGTAGCACAAATGCCGCAAATCGCAGGGCCACATTGTATACAGAGACAGCAGCTGAATATGATCGCTACTGCAATACCTAGAAAGGACAATACTTTCCATCCCCATGCGGAAATTATATTCCAGAACCAACCGGACCATGTCCAGGTGCCTGGATCTTGGTGTATCAGATGGGCAATTTTATGGAGTCTGGTTATAGCTGAATAAACAGACGGCGCGTTATTTGGAATGAAAATGCAGCAACTAGATCCGATGACTCTACAAGCCCCGCCCCTATCGGCCAGTATGACGTCAAGGACGAGACGATTTTGTAAAACGACAAATCTCATAGCAGACTGCTCTTCGGTTAAGTTACCTAGAGCAGAGGCAGTCTCATTTACTACAGCTTCAAGGGTTCTGGTTAACCTACGGATTAGTTTACTATTCTGGATAGGTCCTATAAAGAAGAAGAAACCTCTGTTGAAATCTGTATACTGTTCTAGAGCAGTTTCAGTATAATCGACAATTGGGGACTCCCTTCTATGTCTAACGTGTACTAGATGTGTGTTTCTATGATAATCAGGTGGGGCTAGGAAAACTGGTGGCAGTAGGAAGGCAATGTAACAGGTTCCCTCCCAATCGAGGGGCAGACGAATATATGCGGTTTGACCACAAATAAAATAAGAATGACGTGAAGCTTTGAAAATAGATTTCCCACTGTCACTATACTTGACAACAGTAGTACAATCACTATGTCCTACATGTATGGAACCATTATTTCGGACACATAATTCGCCTTTGACTGGTAGTACTGAAATAGCAGGTAAGTCTGGAGTAGTATCAGACTGAACATTCAGGACCATAAAATTCGAAGAATAATTACCTAAATTATACACTTCATTTTCTAGATCTAACCCGGTTCTGTGGGGAAGACCTTGCTTGTCTGGGAAACATGTACTGTTAAGAAAAGACATATCTGTTGAGGATGACGTTAACGTGGACCATGCTCCACACGAACCATTATGTGAGAATGGATAAGGAAAAAGTGGCAGAACTCCCTTCGGTGTCTGGAAAGGGGGGAGTCGACCACACACCCAACAATTAGTGGCATTGCTGGTCTGGTGTGAGTAATGTAACATGCGGATAAAGGAGTTATTACGCATAGCGAGGCGGTAGGACAGTTCATGAGGGGGCAGATCACTAAACGTGTGCTCTACTGTAGCATTAGTAGACTTATTTACATGTGAAACTGGGAAACATAGGTAAAATGCATAACTGGTGCAGGAAATCATAAGGCTAGAAAACAATATGAAACATAGAAAAACGATACATCGGATTGAGTTTTGACTAACTCTCTCACTATGGGGGTCTATTTTATACATGTCAGAAACAGTCTAACCGTTTCACCTAGGGGAGGACTTAGACAATCAAACTGGCTGACTTAATTTTACTAGACCGTAGTTTCTGTTTATACTCCTGCTGCGGAGTTTTCTCTAACAGGGGAGGGGTTGTAGCAATGTCTTTTGCGGGACAGTCCTTGAGAACAATATTTTGGCAATCCTTTGAATCCTGGGAAATGTTCTTTAAGGCGGGTTTCAGTCCTTTAAAAAGTTTAACATGAGAAAGGTGCACCCAGCCCTTGCGTCCTTCCAACTTCACGGCTGTACGGGTGGTGAGGAGGACCTGTCGGGGCTCTTTCCATCGAGGCTCCAGCGGACTTGATCTGTCAAAGTTGCGGACCATCACCATGGATCCTGGAACGATTTCATGCGGTGCCACCTCGGTATTGTCTGGAAATGCGGCGGCAACCTGTGAACGACATGAGTTGAGGGCAGACATCAAGGAAGCTAGGTAATCTGTCAGCATATTACTTGAAACATCGGTAATACTTCGGGGTCTAGGAGTACCCCACATGTTAGGGGGGCGGCCGAAAACGACCTCATACGGGGACAGACCTGATCTGGAATGTGCGACCATGCGCATATAGAATAAAGCGACTGGCAGAGCTACTAGCCAGTCCACACCTTTTTCTTTGCATACTTTGGCGATACGGATTTTCAGAGTCTGATTATGTCTCTCAACGAGACCGGCTGCTTCAGGATGGCGTACACAATGGAACTTCCACTGGTACCCTAACAAAAGGGAAACGTGCTTCATTAATTCTGAGGAGAATGGCTGGCCGTTGTCAGAATATACGACTCTAGGGAGTCCATAACGGGGGAAGAACTCACGAACCAACTGCTTGGCAGTGGTCGCGGCTGTGTAATCTGGGACTGGATATGCTTCTGTCCACCTGGACAAAGCGCATACAACTACAAGGACATACTTGAAACCTCGACATCGCTCCATCTGAATATAATCCATCTGGAGGACTTCAAAAGGGTGGTCAGGGGGCTGGAAACCACCTTGTTCCACCGGGACACTTTTACCTGGATTAAACTGACAACATATCATACAGGTACGGACTTTCTGCTTGGCTGCAGCTCGTAAATGCTTGTTGAACCAAATGTTCTGGATACTGTCTAACATAGCTTTTTCCCCTAAATGTGCTGGACTATGTGCGGTATTGATAATGACTTGAACCATAGAGTCGGGGAGAAACCATGTGGTTCTACCCTTCGTTAACCATCCTTGATCTGTCTGGACCCCTCCTTGTTCGGACCATTTCTTGATTTCTTCGGGAGTAGCATGTAACTGGATATCTATGACATCTTGTGTAGGGTCCTTAACTGTCATACATGTAATCGGATCTGGAGTGTGTGTCATGTTAACTGGACTGTCTAGAGTCTGGGCTGTAAGCTTGGCTGTGCGATCTGCTAGATCGTTACCCTGGGAAATAATATCAGTGACTTTCGTATGTGCTTTGCATTTCATGATAGCAATGGATGTCGGTAAATGTATGGCATCTAACAGAGCTTGAATAAGGAGACCATGCTGAATCTTGGTTCCATGAGAAGTCATGAAACCTCTCTCCTGCCAGAGCACTCCGAAGTCGTGTACGACTCCGAATGCGTAGCGTGAATCTGTGTAAACATTAACTTTCAGGTTCTTGGCGTGTATACAGGCTTGTGTCAGAGCAACTAGCTCTGCTGCTTGAGCGGACAGAGTGTCAATACGGTGTGTTTCAATAACTTCAGTGTCAGTAGTCACTGCATACGCGGCGACTAGTTCTCCTGTACTAGTTCTCATACATGAACCATCCACATAAAGTGTCAGGTCGGGGTCTGATAACGGAATATCTGTCAGATCTTGTCTTGGCTTTGTCGTAATGTTAACTACTTCCACACAGTCATGTGGGTCAGGATTCGAAGTAACTGATGGTAACAGTGTAGCAGGATTTAAAATGTTGCAGCGTCTGATTTCTATGTGTGGCTGGAACAGTGTCAATTCATAACCTGTTAAACGTGCAATTGTCAAGTGCTGAGTTTGTGTTCGGTTCAGAAGAACTTCCACGGAATGTGGAACTTGTACTGTCAAGGAATGTCCTAAGACTATGGAATCACTTTGTCTGATAGCTAGGGCTGTGGCTGCAACTGACTTAAGGCACGCAGGCAGAGCCTGGGCGACTGGATCTAATGTGCTAGAAAAATAAGCACAGGGCTTGTATTGTCCTGCTTGATCTTGTGTGAGAACAGATAATGCTGTACCTTCACGTTCTGTGACGAAAAGTGTAAAAGGCTTACTGTAGTTCGGTGTCGCTAGAACTGGAGCTTGGCATAAAGCTTTCTTTAACTCATTGAAACTAAGTGTATGTTCAGATGTCCAAGGGAGGACAGTCGATACGGCTGCCTCCTGGGTCGTTAACTGTATCAGTGGTTTGGCTAGAAATGCATACTGAGGAATCCATTGTCTACAATAAGAAGTAAGGCCGATAAAAGCACGTACCTCCTTCTGGGTCTTGGGCTGAGGAAGACTCGCTATTAACTGGATACGGTCTGGTGTCAACTGCCTACCCCTCTTGGACAGTAAGTGTCCTAAGTAGACCACTTGCTGGACACAGAATTGAAGCTTCGAAGGGGACACCTTGTGCCCCATCTCGGCTAGGAAATACAGAACCGTCAGTGACGCTCGCTCGCAGTCACGTTCGGAACGGGCTGTGATCAGTAGATCATCGACATACTGGAGCAGGGCAGTGTCAGTTGGCATGTGAATGTTGTCTAGTTGTCTCTTGAGTGCTTGACTGTAAATGCTAGGACTTTCTGTGAAACCTTGAGGAGCTCGTGTAAACATATAGCTCCTTCCATTTAAACAGAATCCGAAAAGGAACTGGCTGTCTGGATGAATAGGAACACTAAAAAATGCGTTCTTGAGGTCTATGACAGTGAAGAACGTGGCTTCGGAATCAATGGCGGTTAATAGGGAAGAAATATCTGGAACAACTGGGTACTGCGGAATAATACATTTATTAAGCTCTCGTAGGTCGATCACTAATCGATATACTGGGGGTGCATTTGGATCAGTACGTTTCATGACTGGAATGATCGGAGAATTACATACGTTGGAGTCAGTTTCTACAACCACTCCTTGAGCGATGAGCTCGTCAGTAATTTTGGATAAGGCTGCTACAGCCTCGGGTGGCAATCTGTACTGTCTGATTCGTGGTAACACTACACCTGGTTTGAGGGTCACACGATGGGGTGTGATTTGCATATAACCTACATCAGTTGGACCTTGCGCCCATAAATGCTGTGGAACATTAGACAGTCTTGAATCAAAATCTCGTAATACATAGTGACCCTTGAAGTCACGTAGGAACAATCGTATTCCCTCTGGGGAACAGCATATAACTGCACCCAACTCTTTCAGTGTCTTAATGCCTAATAGGTTTTCTGGACATGACTTAGTAAGTAACAGATCAGTAGTGCGGGACAATGGACCTACTTCTAGAGTAACTGGCTTTGAAATCTCATTTACGATAGGTTTTCCTGAAAATCCAAGGGAAACATTTCTTGAGCCTGAGAGCGGAGCCCCTGGAACTTCGGCGTGACTAATTGTGGTCCTACTTGCCCCTGTATCAATCAAAAACTTTCTGTCTTTCCCTAATACTTGACTGTGAACATAGGGACCTTCTTGATCTACAGGTATCTCGATGAGAGGCAAGCCTACCTCCCTCTCTAGGCTGTTTCATGAATACTGCTGGTACTCTGGATACTCAGACTGTGCATACTGGTACATCTGCGATGTAACGTGCTGTGTTGCAGCAATAGGCTGCGGTACTGTAACTGTCTGTTGTGCATTCTGTGACTGAGGAGTCTGTGAAACTTGCTCTTGTCTAGGCGGACGTGGTCTTTCTTTTGTTTTACCGGTAGCTATGTTGTGTTTCAGAACTGCACACTCATTTATAAAATGACCTGGCTGTTTACAATAATTGCAGTTCCCTTTAACGGGAGCTGCAGGATGACTGGCTTGATTCGGACCCCTCTTCTGACTGTCTTGAGGAACAGATTGTGCAACTAGTACTTTCATTTTCGTGTCTTTCATACGTTTTCTCTCGTGTTCTTGCTCTTCCCTGATTCTATTCTGGTGGTACTGGAGCATCTGGAGCATCTGGGACGGAGTATTAGCTTGCCAGGTGCTTTCGACTTTCAAAACTCGGTTTTTAACTTGTGGGCTTGAATTCTCGACTAATTTAGTAACAAAAAGGTGAGGGTATGACTCACTACTTGTCTTGAGGCCACTATTGATGCTAAAGCATTTTTCAAACCTAGAATAAAAATCACTAATATCTTCCTCTTGTTTCTGTTTACAGGCTGAGATTGCATCCCAGTCTTCTTTTCTAGTTGTCAATAATCTGGGTAGAACTTGAATCAATAATTCTGGTAATTCTTTACATTTCTCTCCTAGACCGGTACCTGGTACTCGTGCCTTGTCTTCAGCTTCTAGAACTGCCCAATCGATCTTTTTCTCTCCCACCTCCCATTCTTTTTCCTTTAGCTTTTCATACACCCCTGCGGGCAACAGGACCTTTAACATTTTAATGATATCTGGGTAAGTGTATTCTCCCATACGGAGCATGTCTTTTAATTCTCTATGGAACCCTGCTGGATCTTTGTCATGACAGGGAATTAATTTCTTCATTTCGAGGAGTTCCATCTTTGTAATCGGGGTGTAAACAAACACTCGTTGCATTTCACCGTCCTCTGTCTTAACTGGATGCACTTCTCGTAACGGGTTCTGTCTTTCCATGTAAAATGGTTTACTTTCTGGGGGTGAGACATGAACAAAATGCGGGTTCAGAAACATTCTATATTTGTGGCGCTGTTCTAGAATGACACTAATTAAATCGGTACCTAGACCTCTCCATCTATACTGGAGTAACTCGTTCAGGATATCGTGTAACGGACCTGGATCAGAATGCTGACCCTCATACAGAGTAATGAGGTGCTGGATCATATACATACCCACCAGTCGCTGTTCGGCTGGGGGCAATTTCAGAAACATTTGTGCCACTATTTCGTCTGGAAAAGTGGTAGAATCAGTAATCCATCGGACTGCTGATCGGGCTAGTTCTTGTTCATGCATGGTACTTAACTCACTGTAACCGATTCGTGATTTCAGAATGTGATCGGTAGCTTGGAATACTTGTTCTAGGGAACCTTGTTCTGGTGCTGAATGATGGAAAATTGACTTGTGTTCTAGGCGTAAATGGCGATCTGGAAATCTAGATTTTCCTACATACGCTATTCTGGCGGTATTCTCGTCGTCTACCTCTTCAGTATCAGAGTTACTTTCTTTCTCGCTTACTTGTGCTGCTTTACGTTGTTCGTGTATCTTTATTATTTCTCTACGGATTTTCTTGTACATACTCTCCATGGCACTAATGGTATTGTGCTTACCCTCGGCTATATTATCACTCCACTTTGTCAGGGTTTTCATTTCGGCCGGATCTTTAGACGGGTAATCTTGTTCTCTTATTAGACAGTTAATTAAAAACTTTAATATCATACGCTGGATCTCAGCTTTCCTTTGAGACATGGCATCACTAATACTTTCTGGATCATCCCCTGTACGGATGAAACGATATATTCTGTCTAGATCTTCTTTCATATTGGGTAGGGTGACTAGATACTCGGTCACCCTCCTTACGCGTACTGAATATAAAACCATATTATTCTCGCCTGGGACTGGGTCATAGGCACATTCGCCAAGGGCTTGCCTGATTTCTGCAACAGACTTATTACTCTTAGGAGTACGCTGTGATGCTTGAGCATGTAATTCGAGTGCTGATAAACGCTTGCGTGGCGGCGGGGTTTGAGGAGGACCTCCTCCTGCGGCCCCTAGACTAGAATCGTCGACTGATATTCTTCGTGGCGGAGCGGGAAATTGAAATGCTGGCTGGACCGGGGGTACCGTAGCAGGTACTGCATGGGGTGCCCCGGTGTCTGGAGAAGTAGGATGTGCCTGATTTACAGGGACTGCCGGAGCACGAACAGGATTTGCATATTCAGGGACTGTGTCGTCCAGATAGGACGAAATAAAAATATCAGCTGCGGTCGGTTTGTGACGTAGCTTGGTCGGAACTAGTGGTGGCGGGAAATTACTGGATGCCTCTGGGGTCGCTTTTGGCAAGCCCTCGGCAAGAAGAGGATACATACCCTTAATAAGGGCATTCCTCTGTCTGTCTCTCTGTTCAGTTTTGACTTGTTCACCTATCTCGATTAATTCTTTTTCTTGAGCTCGCTCTTGGGATTCTCTACTTAATTCTGACTTTCTGATTTCTTTTTCGGTTCTTTTATGAGCTTCTTTGCGCCATAACTCGATGGCATCTTTCTGTGACTGTCTGGCTTTCTTTTTCCATAATGCTTCTTCTACTCGCATGATGCATTCAGCATCCCATGTACCCGATACGGGCCATCTATACTTTTCTTCTAACTGTTTGGTATACTCTACCCATAAATCTAGATACAATATGGCGCTTATGCCATGTTTCTGATACATAAAGTGACCTGGACTGTCCCTGGGCGGGACGGGAACTGCTGCTTCCAGCAGACCCTTTCTAGTTTTTAACTGACGTAACTTGGAAAATATGGGCATGACTGAACTGTAATCTAGACACAATACAATACACAATGAACACGATACTTATTCCCCATTCATACCACGACATTAAAATACATGAAAAACATTTAAAATAACAGTTCGAACAGAATACTACCTGGAAATATTGAGAACAGAACACATAAATTTTCTCGAGAACAGAAACTGACTAGAACAGAAACTAGATGCACTGCTGAAACAGTACGAAACTTACCGGTCTCATAAAGAGACACGTCAGGACCCGCATCCACCGAAGTGGACACTTCGTTTGTGGGACTGTGTACCACCAACCCACAGACCAGAGTCAATTAAATTGACCCTGTCTAGATACCACCCCAGTAACGGTACTCACCGGGCAGCAAGAACGGAAGGCCTCGGACTGGACTGGACTGCTACGACGACGGACGACGAACTTCGGACTTCGGACTTCAGTTACGGGTGGACCTCCGGATACCTCGGACCTTGGACTCTTGGCTTGGGCTCTGGTCGGGACTCGCCGCGTTCCTCCACCGTCTCGTCTGGATGCTGGACCGCCTCCTCCGTCTCCTCCGTGGGCCTGAGGGATACTTGAGCAGAAATATCTGCCACTGCGCAGAAGAGTTCCGTCACGACTGCAGAGGGTCAGGGGGTCGGCGTGGCTTCACCGACGCGTGGGGAAAGGGCAAGTCCCTGTTCGGGCGCCATTATGTGGTAAATAAATAAATAATACCCTATTTTTGACTAGACATATATCATAACAGATAGCTCAATAAATAAGAGTCAAGATTCGAGGTAGTAGGAGTTTTGCAGGTTTAATACAGCATAAGGACAGGAACAGGACAACCTGCATAGGAATAGGATGACAGGGCCCAGCAGCTGCTGGGGCTCGGTCTGGGATGAGCGCGCTGACTTTCAATAACAATACATGAGCATATATACATAACGCAAACACATAGCATTACATTTCAGTAGGCGTAGCAGTGGGTGGAGCAGAAGGCGTGACGCGTAGCAGTCGCGAAAGATAAGGGGGAAAAGAGGTGTAACAGGGCGTATACATAGACATGTGATGCAAACGTAACAGAATATGTCATGAATGGGGCGGAAACCATGGAGGGGGCTACCTAAGGAGCCGGGACCTCTAACCTGATGGTGCGCGCAAACTAGCAATGACGTATTACTAGGAGAAGCTGGGGGCTATGGACTCTGTGCTAGGAGCAGAGACTGAAGTCTGGAGGGTCGGAGCGACATGTACCTAAACCCTATCTAGTATCTGATGTTTAGAGAACATGTTGATATGAACTATAAGTCAGGAGGGGGAAAGGCTAACTTGATTCTAAGACTGGACCATGCATTATTCTACATGTAGTGCGTGATGAAGAATATTAAATGACCATTAAATGCAGTATTTCTCTAACGTGGAGACGTGAAGGCTAGACAATGACGGAAACTATTGATGCAGTTCAGTAGCTTAGGAATGCAGAGAAGGAGGACTGAACTGATAACTGGAATCATAACATATTCTTGGCAGACTCAGAGACTGAGCCAGGCTGTACCGGGCACTGCGAGGCAGGAAGTAAGTGAAGGGTCGAGGATACAGGTGGGGGCTGTATCGCTCCTCAGCGAGGCTTCAGGAGACAGGAGCTGAATCTGGTGTCCAGGCCCTTTTGAGGCCTAGAAACGGGGACTTTATAATAGAATAACGTGCACACTGAGAAACGTGGCAACGTAGCTTTACATAGGCCTGATATTCGTAGTATTCACGAGGACTGGAAACTGGCATACTAGAGGTGGACACAACTGTAATTGCGTCATTAATCGGACATGGGGAGTACATATGCATATTTAATCATGCACACATAACATATGATGGACGACACGTAGGGACACAGAACATGGCAAAATTTACTTTTCCACAGGTTGAGGGCCTCCGCTAGCTGGCTTACCTCCCTGGTGTCCCGCGGTATGCCTCCAGGATGTTAGTCAGTTCAGGCATACCAGGCCCTGCAGCTGACTGGCTAGAATCTCGCCTCCGCCTTGCGCCACTCCTCCCACCACCCTGACCCACACGAGCACGGCCTGCGCTTGTGGGCACATCTGATTGACGGGCCCCCCGAGTGCTGGCAGGGTGGAGGTTGTCTGCCACCTCAGGGGTGCCCGACAAAGGGTGTCCCTCATTTTCAGACAGGCTCTCTGGTGGATCATGGGCAGGGCTCTGACCTGTCTGCTGGGATGTGGTGGGAATGGTTCCGGTGGTTGGCACAGATGTCGCTGGTACATTTGCTGCAGGGGTTTGGGATCCAGAGGAGCCAGGTTGGTTGGGGTCATCCACAGTGCGTTGAGTGGCGTCGCTGTCGGTGGGGTCAGGGTCCTGCTGAGCCTGGGACTGGGAACCTTCTCCCCCCTGGTTTGGGGGGGGGGTCTCCACACGTTGCCCTGTGTGTGGGAGAGACAGACACTGTTAATGCACTATCAAGTGACATCTCAATTAGTTAGCCATTATCAGCATCACAGTTCCACAAGATTTACATTGTCGTCATTGTTCAGTTGTGTATGTAGTGGTAGTAATTTGACATGTACTCTGGGGTATTTTCCTTCTTCCATTCTCTTGACAATGACTGACACAGCCATTGCTGTGTCTTGTCTTGCCGGCACAACACATATACAGCAGTGCCCAGGTTCATGCAACATCCAGGATACGGTGTTAATCCTTATGTCTGCGTCAAGCATGCACAGAGTTTAGATGTCACTCCCTTTTGTACCGCTTTTGGCCGCCATAAGTGTGGCAGGGTATGCTCAGACGTGAGTCCCTTGCTCACTTTGCCACTGGATTCAAGTAAGCCGGGCTGAAGACGGCTGGAATGCCAGAAACCGGTCCTCGGAAGCTTGTTTCCGGTCCAGGGAAGGCATGGCTTGGCAGTTCGGGCTGGACTGTTCCCATGAGGCACAGGGTCAGACTGATTTGCATATAGCCATGTCTGAACTGGGGTGGCAGAGTGGGCTAAAGAACGGTGATGGATTAAACCCAAATCTTTTGACTGGGTGTGAGTGTTTGATTGATTCAGATGCTCCGTCCATCACCACCCTCTTTTGTACCGCTTTTGGCCGCCATAAGTGTGGCAGGGTATGCTCAGACGTGAGTCCCTTGCGCACTTTGCCACTGGATTCAAGCAAGCCGTGCTGAAGACGGCTGTAATGCCAGAAACCGGTCCGTGGAAGCTTGTTTCCGGTCCAGGGAAGGCATGGCTTGGCAGTTCGGGCTGGACTGTTCCCATGAGGCACAGGGTCAGACTGATTTGCATATAGCCATGTCTGAACTGGGGTGGCAGAGTGGGCTAAAGAACGGTGATGTATTAAACCCAGATATTTTGACTGGGTGTGAGTGTTTGATTGATTCAGATGCTCCGTCCATCACCACCCCCTTTTGTACCGCTTTTGGCCGCCATAAGTGTGGCAGGGTATGCTCAGACGTGAGTCCCTTGCTCACTTTGCCACTGGATTCAAGCAAGCCGGGCTGAAGACGGCTGGAATGCCAGAAACCGGTCCTCGGAAGCTCGTTTCCGGTCCAGGGAAGGCATGGCTTGGCAGTTCGGGCTGGACTGTTCCCATGAGGCACAGGGTCAGACTGATTTGCATATTGCCATGTCTGAACTGGGGTGGCAGAGTGGGCTAAAGAACGGTGATGGATTAAACCCAGATCTTTTGACTGGGTGTGAGTGTTTGATTGATTCAGATGCTCCATCCATCACCACCCCCTTTTGTACCGCTTTGGGCCGCCATAAGTGTGGCAGGGTATGCTCAGACGTGAGTCCCTTGCTCACTTTGCCACTGGATTCAAGCAAGCCGGGCTGAAGACGGCTGGAATGCCAGAAACCGGTCCTCGGAAGCTTGTTTCCGGTCCAGGGAAGGCATGGCTTGGCAGTTCGGGCTGGACTGTTCCCATGAGGCACAGGGTCAGACTGATTTGCATATAGCCATGTCTGAACTGGGGTGGCAGAGTGGGCTAAAGAACGGTGATGGATTAAACCCAGATCTTTTGACTGGGTGTGAGTGTTTGATTGATTCAGATGCTCCGTCCATCACCACCCCCTTTTGAACCGCAGAGTTTAGATGCAGCATGTTCATGTAAGAGACAGAGCATTATTTAATTGCATTAAATCTTCTACTTTGGATAGGTGTTGCTGTTCCGTGATGGCCAAACAATGCCAACACCCCTGGACCTGTACTCCCACTTCTAGATCATGGCTTTGGAACGTGGCACTTCTCCTAGACACATCACCTTGTCAATACCCATGTCCATGTTGGTACTTAAGTGCATCCACAACGTTCATGAGATGGGGCACGTGTATTGTGTGAGAGGCACAATGGACAGGAGCATCTGCGATGTGCATGTAAAAGTTGTATGCGTATTCATATGAGTGAGTGTTTAGTTGTGGTACATGACAATTGGGACAGTGTTGCACTCCATTGCCTGTCCCCAGGGGATGAGTTTCTGTAAGGGGGGTGTATGACAGGCCATGCTAGTAGTTTGCGTGTGATTTGCAAGCGTCCATCCTTCATGATTTGGCTGTCCCCTCATGTAGCATGCTGGCATAAGCGTGGATGTGTGTTCCTGCACAAGATGTGTGACCTTGTCCAGGTGTTTGTGTTTGCAATGATCACAGGAGGGACTTGTGCTGCCTA